>NC_135786.1:54747500-55947500 GCF_051106095.1 Pogona vitticeps
ACAATAGTCCTATATAGTCCTACAAAAGGCATCCTCTGTTTGAAGGGTGTCCAGTACTTCCCGCCCCCTGCATTTCCTCTTTGGAGAGAATGCAGCGATGGTCACCTCAGGGAGGAGCCCAGCACATGGATGTTGTGAGTATCCTCACCCTCTTAATTAAATGCTTGAAAGTGACCCTGTCTCCAATCTTACAAGCCTTTTCTGTTGTCTCTGCTTTTCCCTACCACATGTCCCACAAGAAATGAAAGGCACATGTGTTGTGGGTATCAGGAGACCTCAGGTGCTGATGATGTGGTATTTCCTGTCAAGATTTGCTGCATTCTGGGTTCTAGATATACAGTCAGTGATAGCCCATGATGCATTGTGTGTGTGTGTGTGTGTGTGTGTGTGTGTGTGTGTGTGTGTGTGTGTGTGTGTGCCATCCCATGAACTGTTCATGCATGCAGCTGTACATATGAAGCCCTCTTCTTTACTGGCATTAATGCTAAACATATAGATCTAATGGACTACACAATGTGGGCCTTCACTTTGCATGTTACAGTAGGATATGTTTTGCACCACATATTTGGGTAGACGATTTTGGCAGTTATAATATAAAAAGCACCTTTTCTTAACTCTGCTAAAAATGTCCAGATTGTGCTATTTTCTTAAAGGAATTCTACACAAAGGAGTAACAGTGTAAATGTTGTGAGGACGAAAGTAGGCTTCAGAATCTGGTTCAGGACAATCCTCTTTCCCGTCTTGCATAATATGACCCTGCTTCGAGAAACTGGAAGCAATTATATTGTGTGCCTTGTCTTCATTTCCCTCTCATTTTGCCCCACCCCCACCCCCATCCTTATGCATTAGACAGGGCAGCTTGGCTGAGGTTGGCTGGAAGCTCAGCACACAACGTCATCTGCTTTCCTACCGTTTTGTCAGTGTCACTGTGCTGGTTTCAGGCCATTAATTTCTCCCATTGCCCATATTTTTCTCAGCGCATCCTTGGTGGCTCTTCATGCATTTTTCTGATTGCTCAGTAATAGCTGTTTTTTTTTCCCATTGTTCCTTGCAGTGTGTATTTAGTTTTCGAGGCCAAGAAGAAAATGCTGTTCCCAACAGGGCTCCAGACAACATCATTATTGTGCAAAATCTCTCCATCCCCATTCTCAAACCTTTGTCTGGGGGAACTGGCACGGATACAGTGGCACAGGTGGGTCTTTTGATACTTCATTCTGCCCCCAAACCTAATGGGATTTGTGGAAATAAGTATCACAGCTATAACACTGTCAAGCAAAATAAAAAGGCGATGCCATGTTTTCAAGAGTCCCTCAGGAAAGGGGACAATGGAACAATCCTGTGAAACCAAGCAGAACCCTGGATCCTCTTTCATTACAAAAAGAGGCTCAGGAAGATTATGTTTCAGTCATTGTTTTTAGTCTTCTGCTCATACCATCTTCTCTGTTGACCAGGGAAAGTAGTTGCTACATTGTGCTGGTTGCATAGTTGGAGGTATTGAAGTACAGGGGATGGATAAGCAAACTGAGTAGCAATGAACAGACTTGGTGCCTAGCTACTCCGGAGATGGTTTGATCTACTCTACTCATGTAGCAAAAGATCCATTTGTATCAACTCCTGGTGTCTGCCACTCACACCACAGAGTATCCAAAGATGCTCAGCAGCTACACTGATACAGATTATGGGACTAATAACACCCCAAATCATTGATAGCTGTTGTGTAGAGGATAAAGATTGTGGGCTTGTCTGCAATATAGTGATAGGAACTGAGAACCCTCTTTTCCCTGTTAGGAGCCAGTTTGACCCAAACACTAAGACTGAAATCCCCTGAGATAGAAGAGTGTGTTGATGAGATTCAGATCTACAGTGTACGCGGTGATGTTAGAAACCACTGTGTGAGCATGTGCAATATTCTCTTTGATAAGTACCATGAAAATACAGAGACAAGAATTGCAAAAATTAGCAGAGAGGCTTTTTGGTGTTGAAACAGCAGTTTCCATTTGTTCCATTTGTTTTTGTTGTTGATGATGATAGAAAATCTACAAATCCACTTGTGTTTTGCTCTGGAAATAATTTTCAGCATTTGATGTGCGGCAGTTAAAAAACAACCCTGAAAGCTAAAGGATTGCATCCAATGTAAGAAATATTCCAAAGAAAATGTGTTTCATTTGGTTCAAAAGCTTTTCTTTAAAAAGAAAAAGAAATAATGTTTTCCTCTCAGAAAAAAAAGTATTTCAGCTAGTGTCTTTTTAGAGTCTCTGCAGAAAGGCAGCAAGAGCACATTCTATCTACACATGTTAATAGTCGTTGGGACTGAACTCCAACACATTAATTAAAAAAAACTCATTCCCAAAGAATTAGGGAGGTGGCTTTTTGAAAGATGAAAGCAATGAATGTTTTGCATCTACCTGGTTCACTAGGTAGCTGAATAGCTCAATTAATTCATGGTTGTAAGGTGCATAAGATTCTCTGATGAAAGACACTAATGAAGTGCAAAATATTAATTACTGCTGTTAATAGTGGGCCAAAGTCTAAAGCTATTAATTAGTTCATCTGCAAGGGGAGGATGGGATCCCACTGACTTGAATGAATCAAAAAATCACTGACATTTTCATGCCTGCAAGCTATTCTTTTACTAGTATTTCCAGGCAGGAAGCAGAAAAGTAGCTACTTTTTGAATATCCACAGTGTTAATGCTGTTTCGCTTGACCTTTGCCGAGAGCCTTCTTCTATTAAGTACTCTGATCTGCCTAGTTTCTCAAGCTGGCAATTCAGGTTGCTATCAATGCAAATGTGTAAGTACAGAACACCTTTCATTTTCTCTTCTCAATGGGCATAATTTTTTTGAGGTGAAAGGTGGAGATAGGCACCCTCTACGTTTTCAGAGGTGTGCACTGGAAGAAACCCTTGGGGATATATTTTGACAATTCGAGGTTTTTATAAATTCAAAACTCATGTCAAGCTTGTCAAGGGAGCACACACTGAGAAAGAGCAAACATTAGGATGATGGGGGTCTATCCATTACCTCTATAATCACAATGCAATAACCTCAATTCAGAGGTGATAGTTGAGAAAGCTTTCCATTCTGATGGGTAGCAATTTCCTCTCTGACCCCATCTGTCTTTAGGAAATGAGGTTCCTGTTAGCTGATCCTAACTCCCAAAGATTATTCATGCCTTCTTGTGAGAGGGGGCAATCCCAGCATGTTGAACAAGGCAGTTGCGAGCTGCTTCTGGACAAATCCTTGCTGGATCCTGGACTATAGCAATGCTTGAGCCAGTTACAGATGCTGCCATCCTGGACATCTGCTTCAAGTGAGTAGCTGCTGTGCATCTTTGGATAGTCTGTGGTGAGAGTGATTAGCTGGATATATTTCAGTTCTGGCTTGAAGCCCAGTTTCATCTCTGGTTGCCCTGAGAGGTGACCTCTGCTGGAAAAACATGGGAGAATGTCCCTGCTAATTATCCTGAATTCAGTCACTTTCATCATCCATAGCATCCTTTTAGATAAGCTGCTAGGGTTGGGATAAAGGGAACTCAAATTTTATGGATTCTACTTCTAGGTGGAGGGCCAATTTCAGAAGCTGATGCTACAAAAGTGCTACTAAGCCCTTTGGCTTTTATGTCCGATGAGTCCCATAGGGTTCTATCCTGCTTTCCTTGATAATTAACATCTACATGAAAATGCTCATCCAGAAATTTTGACTCAGGTACCCTTATTATGCTGATGACATCCACTTCTCTAGAGGAGCCGTGTGCTGTGTGTGTGTGTGTTTAGTCGTTTAGTCGTGTCCGACTCTTCGTGACCCCATGGACCAGAGCACGCCAGGCCCTCCTGTCTTCTACTGCCTCCCGGAGTTGTGTCAGGTTCATGTTGGTTGCTTCGCAGACACTGTCCAGCCATCTCATCCTCGGTCGTCCCCTTCTCCTCTTGCCATCACACTTTCCCAACATCAGGGTCTTTTCCAGGGAGTCTTTTCTTCTCATTAGATGGCCAAAGTACTGGAGCCTCAGCTTCAGGATCTGTCCTTCCAGTGAGCACTCAGGCTTGATTTCCTTTAGAACTGATAGGTTTGTTCTCCTTGCAGTCCAGGGGATTCTCAAGAGCCTCCTCCAGCACCACAATTCAAAGGCATCAATTCTTCGGCGGTCTGCTTTCTTTATGGTCCAGCTCTCACTTCCATACATCACGACAGGAAAAACCATAGCTTTGACTATTCGGACTTTTGTTGGCAAGGTGATGTCTCTGCTTTTCAAGATGCTGTCCAGATTTGTCATCGCTTTCCTCCCAAGAAGAAGGCGCCTTTTAATTTCAGGGCTGCTGTCTCCATCTGCAGTGATCATGGAGCCCAGGAAGATAAAATTTGACACTGCCTCCATATCTTCCCCTTCTATTTCCCAGGAGGTGATGGGACCAGTGGCCATGATCTTAGTTTTTTTGATGTTGAGTTTCAGACCGTTTTTTGCACTCTCCTCTTTCACTCTCATTACAAGATGCACTCTCCTCTTTCACTCTCATTACACTATAGCCGTGTGCTATAGTGGTTAAACTGCAGTACTGCAACCAAAACAAGAATGGAGATAACTGGCTCAGCAAAACTATGAGTGAGAAATTGTCGTAGATCACAAGGTAGATATGAGACAACAGTGTGATGTGGCTACAAAAAAGGCAAATGCTATTTTAGGCTGCATTAATAGAAGTATAGTTTCCAAATCTCATGAGGTGCTAGTCCCCCTCTATTCACCACTGGTTAGGCCTCACCTTGAGTGTTCTGTTCAGTTCTGGACACCACACTTCAAGAAGGATGCTGACAAACTGGAACAAGTTCAGAGGAGGAAAACAAGGATGATCTGGGGCTGGAAACTGAGCCTTCTGAGGAAATATTTAGCCTTGAGAAAAGAAGACTGAGCAGAGATATGATAGCACTTTTCAAATATTTAAATGGCAAGCATACAGAGGAGGGTGCAAGATCTGTTCTCAATCATCCCAGAGCACATGACACACAACAATGGGTTCAAGTTAAGGGAAGCCAGATTTTGGTTTACTATCAGGAGTTACCTTGGGAGTTGGTGAGTGTTGTTCCAACACTGGGGGCATTCAAGAAAAACTTAGATAATCACCTCGCAGATGTGCTTTGATTGTATTCCTACATTGTGCAGGGAGTTGGACTTGCTGGCGTAGGTCCCTTCCAACTTCACTTTTCTATGATTCTGTGATTCTATGAAAACTCAGCTCATGACCTGGGCTCACTCCCATGGAACCAGCTCAAGGTTCACAGAGCCTTCCATCCTTCCGAGGTCAGTAAATTGAGTACCCAGTTTGTTGGGGGTGGGAGTGGCAGTGTATATGCTGTATAATTAAATTGTGACATACCCACTAGATGGTGATATATAAGCAGCATGCTTTGTCTTTTTTCCATCTGTTTTAGGTGTTTCAGTGAAAATACTGAATCAAAGCCTGTGTTCAATTTTTTAAAAAGTGAAGGTCTACCCTAACAAGATGGGACATAGCCATGTCAGCTGTTCTCAGTCCCTATCTTTATGCATGAGGATGTTTACTGAACAGGGTTTGTATGGATGCTGATTATTAGCCAAGAAGACTCTTGGACATTCAACAAGCTACTATCAATGCAGAGCCAAATTAGACAAGTTATCATTAATTCTCTTTTGTTTGTTACATAAATTGGCTGTATTTTTGCTGACACCTTTTTCTCTCCCATGCTTACCAATGAAATGTCCATTTTGCTTAAATGTTCTACACCAAACCCTGATGTGACTCTGATAGCTGAAATATAATGCAACCATGTGTTGACATTCAGGCAATATAACAGATTTGAAGAGGGGTGGCAGTTATTTCCCCAAGCTATAGAGTTTCATGGCCATGTGGAAAGACAGAATGTAAATGTAGGTAAATTTTGTTGTCCCTTTCCTCCTGGAGGCTGGACATCATCATGGCAGCTTTGACTTTGGATACAGGAGCTGTAGCAACTTGGTTGTGTTGCAGTTATACCAGCTTCCAATTTTTTTCAGAGAATGAATCTTCTTCTGTCCTGAATGGCACCTTGGTGGCACCTTCATATTCTTATTGTGCTTCTGCTTTGATAACTCATTTGATCCCAGAAATTTTAGCACCAGATGATAAATCCAGACTTATTCTTTTTAATATAGTTGTCTGTGTTATTATCCATTATTTCATGCCATGCAGTAGAACTGAGAATACACAGCACTATAAAATGCACATTCTCAAAGCCAAATCTAAGAATTATACTTACTTTTGTCATCTAAAAAAAGGTGCTTCAGGCCACCTCTATTCTGCCTTTGCTTGCATGGCTAAAATCCTGCTATTCATTCATTCAGATTGCAAGATGCTTGAGCCACTTTGTAGCATAAAAGGACAATAAGTAAGTAAGTAAGTAAGTAAGTAAGTAAGTAAGTAAGTAAGTAAGTAAGTAAGTAAGTAAGTAAATATTTCCTAATACGTTCCTCACTTTCATTTTAGATCTTCAACAACTGACTGTCTTTATGTACTGCCATAAATCTATTATATTTATTGAAAAATTTACTGTATGATTTATAATATTTGTTCCTTGCCTATAAGTAGATTATAATAGAATAATAACCTATTAATAGGTAAAAAAAAATTTAAAATAGTAATAGCAACTGTTACAGTCGCTACAGTCTCCAAACCAGTGTGTCGTGATCATCAGACATTATGGTTAAGTCACAGCTCTGACTCTGAAGCCTTTGGAGACACCACATATATTGGATTTAAGGCCATGAGGAAGTATCATCATGAGAAAGGTCAAAGGAGAGTACTATCTTTATACAGTCAATTAAGAGATGATCCTAAAGCACTAGGGGAGAATGAAACCATATATCACCTGAATCAGCCAGGGACAGGCAATAAAACAAAAATTTAAAAGGACATATAATTTATGAGGCCCAGTAGAAATATCCTGGGAAGTCAGTTGAGGAAGAAAATTCATTCAAGAACATCTCTTTAAAATGATGAAGTATTTTACCAGCCTTCTTTATTGTCACAAAAAGTACAGAAGGAATCCATTTTCTTCTCTCCCTAAACATTGCCATAGCCCTAGAGCTAAATCACTAAGTTAGCATTGCCTGTCCTCTCAATGGAATCATAAACATCTAGCTGGGGAATGGTGGATAACGTACTAAAATTCTAGATTCTTTTGTTCCATCTATGCATAGCTTAATAATAGCTACAGTAATTGATCCATCACTGGATTTATTGACATGTATGTACCACAGACAAGAAACTTGATTCAACTGTGTTTTCAGGTCCTGAGGTCTTCATGTGGCAACAGTATTTCCATCAAAGTTGGAAACCAGAATAATTACAAATGATTGAGAAATGTCTATAAGCCATGTAAAAACTTACCTGTGGCTCTGTGAAACTGCTCAGAAAAACAGTTGCTTTCAGATCCTGACCTAAGTTAACAAATACTTGCCAGATTTCTCTCTCCTAGAATTTCAGAGATCTGCAGGATTCCCTCATCTCCAGTAAAAAGTGAGGGGAAAAAGTTGTCTGTAATTTGTGTACAGTGTTTCTAGTATGTTTTCTCTTTGAGAATGAGAGCACACATACAAAACAAGCACTGAAGTAAAGCAGAGCAAAGCAAAGTGTGCTGCTTATATACTTCCCCATAGTGCTTAAAGTGCTCTCTGTGAGGTTTACAGTTTTTAAAATTATACGGGCTACACATTGCACACACACACCAGCAAGCTGGGTACGAGCCTTGGAAGGATGAAAGGCTGAGTGAACCTTGAGCAGGCTATCAGATCCATTGATATCAAACGCTGACCATGAGCTGAGTTTGGGCTGCAATACTGCAGTTTAACTACTGCAACATGAGGCTCTTCAGTACTTCATTCTTTATAATCAGTAGGACTAACAGTCATCCTAGGTGCAGACAGTTTTCAAAATTTGCACAACACATTTTGCTCAAACTGTGTAATTTTGTGCAAACAACGACAGTCTTGCTCAAACATCCTTATCACCTGTGCAAAAACTCTTGCCACGCATTCTTGTTAAGTTGTGCATAGCAGAAGCAAAGAATTTAGCAGTAAATCACAATTAATTTCACCATCTAGGTGCTTACAGTTCCTCTGAGAAGACATGCAAGGTCAACTGAGGGTGTAATCAGATGGGCTTTGTCTGGCAGTTTAGCCCACTTTGAGAACAGGCTGGTTTGCCCCATTTTGACAGTACAATGTACAGGCAATCGGCAATCATGAGCCAGCCTGGTGGTTATCCATGCCTACTCAGACCTTTTTGGGTCCCTGGCAGGGGCTCTCTCTCTCTCTCTCTCTCTCTCTCTCTCTCTCTCTCTCTCTCTCTGTGTGTGTGTGTGTGTGTGTAAGATTACTCCATTTTTGTTCAGTTCCAACACATGTGATTTGCCTAGCTGCCACTTGACTTGAACCACTTGCAGGAGTTAACCATTGTTCATAAATGTCAAGCTTCCTCTTGCTGTCCTGTGGAGGGGGAGACAGAAAAGGATGTGAAGATGTGTTTTCTTTTTAGAACAAATTCTGGGTTCTTTGCTTCTGCTATGCAAAACAATAAGAATGCATGGCAAGAGTTTTTGCACAGGTGATAAGGATGTTTGAGCAAGACTGTCATTGTTTGTACAAAATTACACAGTTTTCTTTTTTTGTTATTTTTATGCTTCCTTTTAAAGGGAAGGATGGACTTAATGGGTTTGGTTTCCTGCCCCCAAAACGACACAATCCTTGCATTGCAGATGCAAAATTCACCCCAAGTGGTATCCTCAAAGCAACTTTGTTTAGTCTGATCCAGCTTGGGACAATTTGGCTGCCTCATCATACTCTTAGTGATTCAACTCTTGAACTATGACAGGTTTCAGGGAGTGAGGAAAGTAGATTCCCTCTATTCTTTTTGTGACTACGTATAAGGAAGAGTGATGAAATATTTCATGATTTTAAAAAGATTCACTGAATCCAAGATAAAATGAGTTCTCTCCCTCCAGCAACTTCCCAGGAAATTTTTACAGGGCCTCATTAATTATAAGTCCTTTTACATTCAGAAAGCCATGGAAGCGGATGAAGAATAACACTGGCCTTACCCACTTAGTGGAGTGGGGGGACTACATTGCAAGCTCTTGAACCTACTGATTAAAGTTGCCCAAATCTAGCCTGTAGTCGTACAAAACATGTTTAAAGAAAGAGCAGAGCTTGGAAATGTTTCTCTTCCCAGAATCCCCCGGCAAGGAAAAAAGGATGCGTGGAGATGCTCACATCTCCAAAGGCAGCAAGAATAATTTTACAATAACATCTTAAATTCCGTGAAAGAACCATTCTTTGTTGTTTCTGTGCCTTACACTGTAATTCATCAGCTGCCTTAAAATAGCAAAGATAGGGATGGGGGATCTTGCAGAAATGTCTGGAGAAAATGGGACAGACTTATCAGCCAGGAAGACAAACTATAAATATCTATAGGTGAAGTGATGTGTACATGGAAGCCTTCAATGCTCAAATGAAAGAGGCTGGAGGAGCCCTGTGGCTTCATTTGCATGAAACAGAAATGGTTCCTTTGTAGGATGTTTTACCTTCCTAAGTTCTGGCTGGACTG
Organism: Pogona vitticeps; assembly: GCF_051106095.1. NCBI lineage: Eukaryota > Metazoa > Chordata > Lepidosauria > Squamata > Agamidae > Pogona > Pogona vitticeps. Next base: position 54,757,113 of record NC_135786.1, read on the forward strand.
CACACCTCTACTGGCAGTCAAGATTCCTCTGCTTGCCGGGCAAGTAATTAAACCTTTTATTTTAAGCCTTGAGGTATCAAAGGTAGTCATCAAAGAAGAAACTTCTGGCAAGCTAGCAGACTACCTGGCTTTATAAAGACCATGAGAGCAACATGACTGAGATGCCTCCTGAGAAGGTCTCAGAAAAGTATGTTCCTCGTATCTCTTCTGTTCTACTTCAATGATTTAAACTGGTGCAGTATTGCATGAATGTCACATCCTACTATGCTTGGTGAACCTCCTAGTGATTCAACTCAGCTAGTAGGTACTTACTGATGCAGAGCCCTTCTCTATGCTGTAACCCCATAAATTTAAAATATAAAGTGGATGTGTTTATACAACAAGCCTCTCTTGGCCTTATACTACTGTTTGACTATTTGTTATTTATTAGTTACATTTACATCCCACCTTTCCTCTAGCCATTTAAATGTGCATGCATGATTCCATGTTTACCTGCTACATACCTGACTCACAAAGTCTGGAAATAGGTTTTCATCCTACGCAGCATAGTCAATGATAGAGTTGTACAGGGAGTTGTAATCCAACAGCACCCGGAAGGCAACCTATTCTCTATTCCTGGTTTCATCGTTTGCCATGAGACTGCACGGCATCTGTTTTAAGGGTGTTTCCAAAACAACAAATAGTATACATTAAGGGGGGGGGACTAAATGTCAGATTTAGGGCCAGTATGGTGGAAAAACTACTTCTTTCTTCCCACTGAACCTGCAGAGTGTTCACCATTTGAGACTATCTGTCTTCGGTCATCTTTGGAAGTACAGTGGAGGACTGGATATAAGACCAGGCCTTCTTAATAGTGACACCCTGGCCTTGAAATGTCCTCCCACAAAAGTATCATTCAGTTTCCTTTCTCTTCAGCTTTAGGAGGGAAGCCTTGACTTTTTCTGTTCTAACAAGTCAAGAGGTAAAAATATTTTAAATATATAAATAATATAAATAATCTCCTGTTGTAAAGGTGGCTTTTGAACAGACCTGTATGTTGTGTCTCTCATTTTTCTTGTTCTGTTAAAGATTCAGTGGACACCTGCTGTTCCATTTGTTTTTACACCATTGCTGTATTTGTTTTTAATGCTACTTGTATTTTCTTTTGTGGTTTTCATCTGGGGAGTCCTTATGGAGTTGCCATGTGAGGCACGTTGCTCCTAAAACATTTATGGGGGGGGGGGAATGGGACTCATGGGGATGGGTAGTTGGTCATTTTTTTTCCAAAAAAAATCAAAGCATAATTAAAAGGAATACATTAGTAACATTCAACCAATGTGCTACTCTTTAAACAATGATGAAGAAATGATATTAACAAATTACCTTTTAAAAAAACTATGAGTAATCAATAACTATTGCTTTAAAAAATAATGTACCAAGGTCTGCTAAAATGTCAGGTGGCCACGTGTCCTACTGAACAGAGGACAATCTTCTGTTTGAAGGGCTATCCAGCAAGACTCCTGAGACTTGCCCTGGACTGAAGATGAAAATGATGGTAGTGGATATTTGAATTTACTTATGAACCCAGAATCCAGAGTTTCAGAACTACCTTTTTTGGACTTCCCACAGATATAATAAATCTTGGCATTAAACAAACAAACAAACAAACAAACAAACAAACAAACAAACAAACAAACAAACAAACAAACAAATAAAAAGTCCACAAGCCTGTTTGTGCCATTCATCGGATTGATTTAATTTCTTTTAAGTCTCGGGATCTTAACATTCCTAATTGAAAGGAAAAACATGCCCTTATGCCTTTGGCATGCTGGAAACATCACAGCAGAGGCAGGCATTAGCTTCCACCAGGAAATTAAAATCAGATAAGAGGCCAGGTCCCTCTCTGCTGCCCCGCAGAGTTTGATCTTTCACCACAAATTCATATTAGAGTGCAAATGATGAAATCTCATCTTATTGATGGTAACAAAGCTCTGCAAAGGTCATGAGCCGCCTTATACAGAGAAGTTGATCTGTATGTGCCTCTGAGACGTTTCTGGATTGACTTAACTGCAGTGAGTTGTTTGTCAAGAAGATACCTAGGAATTTAACAGTATTTGCCGGCCCCTTTGGAATATAAAAAAAGACTTAATAGATTTGCCAGCTTCTTAAAAGACTCCATCACCTGTTCTTTTGCTGTGCTTAGTAGCAGGGCTGGAGGAAATATTGCTTTCTGCCACATGCCTGTCAGACAGACACTGAAGAAATAAAAAGAAAGAGGTGTGACTCTAATTCAGCACAAGCAATAGCCCTGTCCAGATATTCTGATTGTACATTTATTAAATGTATGAGAAGAGAGAGCACACTAGCCCTGCCTTGCTTCACCATTTCTGTTGTCCCCTGTGCATGAGGCAGAATAGGCTACTTGTAGGGCTCTTTCAAAAGCTCAGCACTTTTGACATCTATTTTGTTTCTCCAGTGCCCCACGTACTACAACAGAGTGCAAGTTCATCTATAGCAGAGCACCTGGGAGGCAAATTTAAGATAATGCTACTGACATATTCAAGATATAATGGCCTTAATTGTGATCTCACTCTTCTCACTGAGCTACCTAGTAACAAGCTTTTAACTATCTGTCACTTCTGGCTCTACAACAGGCAGGCAGCATCTGTCAACTCTGTCTTTGCAGTATGATAGGTGCCAAGATGTCATGGTGCCTGATCACACCTCTCAACCATTGCTGAAGGCAGGAGGGTCATACCTGCAGTACACAAGATGGTGCAGTATCACAGCTGCAAGTTTCAGAAGGGCTACTAAAGTGAGATCAGTCATTGACAATCATGATGGTCTCTGAACTTTTGATTTATTTGAAGAAAGAGTCAGGGCATTCTGGATTGGCCAAGACGTTTTTTCAGCATGACAAGAATATATCCAGACAACAAATACCAAGGAAAAGGATCCTCACAGGGGACCAAGTTTAAAATTGCTTTAAGAATTCTTTATGAAGACTATACTGTTTCCTAGATTGATGATATAGTTGTTATGAATCATCACGTTTCCCCAACTTATGGCAACCCTATGAACGAGTGAATTCCAAGACATCCTGTCCTTAACACCCTACTCAGCTCTTGCAAATCCAAGGCTGTGGATTCTATCTCATTGTTGGCCTCCTTCTTTTCCAGTTACTTTCAATGTTTCTCAGCATTATTGTCTTTTCAGCAAATCTTATCTTCTTAAGATGTGCCCAAAGTATGATAGCCCCAGTTTTCTCATTTCTGCCTCTAGAGAGAGTTCCAGATTGATTTCTTCAGGCAGACCCAGAGCAAGGAATCTCTTTCAGCCCAAGAACTGGATTTAATTCCAAAGCAGCTTGCAAGAACTGCAACACACTTGTGAATAGAACCAAAACGAAAAGGTGGAATGAGTAACACAAGCCTGTTTTATTTTACAGCTTACTTCCAGTAACTCAAGCTCTAAAAGAGGCATTTCAACCATTTAGCAGAGGGGACAACCACCTCATGATACTATCTTGGGGAAGGGAATATGGCCAGATGTGGGGCCCAGGAGGGCTAGATTTTATCCCAAGATTTTTTTGCCCACTGTTCTATCCTACATCTAACCAATATCCTTGCACTGAGAAAAACTTATGAAGTCTTATTCCGTAACATAGTTTAGAATGTTTTATACACATCGTTATTACAGTTAAAGAATGGCAAATTGTCCATCATTTTACTATTTAAATACACAGTGATGTATAGAATAAGGATGCAAACAGTCACTGGTGTGGAAGCAGAGGATCATTCTCAAAATCATGTAACACTTTTGCTGTCATAGTCCAGATTGCAGAACAATGTATTTTTCTCACCATCCCAATTCTTGCTTATGAGTCAGGTATGGCTTCCAATATGTTCCAGTGATTTTAAACAGGCATTTGTAATTATTCCCATTGAACACAGACTGCAAGTGTGTGGTTCTGTGGAATTGATACAGGAATTGCAATCTTCCCATATGATTCATGGTTAAAAAAATTTAATCTTGTCTATGCCAGCTAAGACAGGGGGAGGTCTGTTATCAATTAATGCTAATCAGTGGATATAATCATATGCCCCTCTAATTTAAAATATCCCTCCCCAACCTGATACTCTCCAGTTCTGTTGAAGTAAAACTTCTCCAACCAGCATTAGCCTTGAAACTGGGCAATGTTGAGAGCAGGTATCCAACATACCTGGAGGGCACCAGCTTAAGAAAAGCTGGGTTATAATGCTTCTAAGTAATTGATTTCAAATATATATGTAAACCAATTTTGAATTATAACGAAAACTGAGACATGTACTTGTCAATAAAATGTGCAACTCGTTTTGTATTACAAACTACTGTCCTTTCTTTCTATGACTACATTAGAATCTCTTTTGAGGAGGAAAAAAAATTGCCTCTGGCTTCTAGCTCTCCTCTGAGAATCTGCAGAAGCACCCACATTGACTGTTTTCGTTTAATTTTATTTTCTTAAGTTTATTTGTGGCATGTTTTCAGGAACAGATAAGATTATATCTCAATAAATTCCTATCTGAGCAGTTTGTAAATGACGTTGTGCCCCCCCCCCCGCATCTGACTTTTTGTGGAAAAATTTCAGTCCTTTGAAAAAGTTGCAGAGCGGTGATTTTCAAGGGGAAGTTGTGGCTTTGCACCTGGCTTACATTTATTCGGTGGTTTTAGCTGCATTTGCTTAAAAGAAGAAGAGAGCAGAAAGCACACTAGAGCTCAACAAATTTTAAGTTGAAATTTCAGTATTTTGCTCAGGGGTTCTTGAATTACTGCCTAAAATTTTGTGCTAGGACAAATGAGAGCTAACTAGCTGAAGAGTAATGAAGTCATTAACACAGACAGAAGTTTAATAGAGACATTGTTATCATTTGCTTTATGTCATATAGTTGTCAGTTTCACTGGCCCTAGACAGAGTTACGTGCTGTCTAACAAATAAAATGGTGATGAGGGATTCCTTTTCACCAACTTCATCTGGTGAATCAAGTGTAGCTGCTGCTTTGAAACAAGGATTTGACCTCTGCTGTCCATGTTGGGTACATTCATATATTTATCCCTGCAATGCAGTTTGTGTGAGCTACTCTTGAAGACAGGTCGAAAATATCAGCAACTATCTGATTTGGTGTGCTTTCCCCTTTATGAGGGTTGCCCACTGGAAGTATATCAGGCAAAATCCAAAAAGACAAGACAAGACAAAAACATGTTGCACCATAAAGACTAACTATTATATTTTAATGTGAGCTTTTGTGGACAAGTCCACTTTGTCAGACGTATGAAAATGAAATGAAATAATGGATTAAATATCAAGCCCACAAGTATTTTACTTTACTTTACTTTTATTGGATTTTTACCCTGCCCTGCCCCCCCCCCCCAGACAAAGTCTACTCGGGGCAGCTTACATACATAAAAACATAGCAAAACAACATCCTAAAAACATTTAAAACATCAAATTTTTAACAATTATATAAATCCTTGTCAAGATGGAGTGATTAAAAGAAAAAGTAAAGGTCAGTTTAATTGACTGGAAGGAAGGCCTGCCTGAAAAGCCATGTATTTAAATGGCTTTTAAAAACACGCAGCAAGGGTGCCAGATGAATTTCTCTTGGGAGGCTGTTCCAGAGCCAAGGGGCCATGCCGAGAAGGCCCAGTTTCTTGTTCTTTCTTTCCGGGCCTCTCGCGGTGTTAGGCCCCTCAGAATTCCCTGCTGGCTATGTCGAGTGATTCGGGTAGAACTAGGGGGGAGAAGATGCTCTGCCAGATATCGAGGTCCCAAACCATTTAGGGCTTTATACGTCATCATTAGTACTTTGAAGTCAATGCAGAAACGAATGGGCAAGCAATGCAGAGCAACCAGAGTAGGGGAGATATGCTGATATTTCCTCACCCCACTAAGGAGCCTGGCTGCCGCATTCTGAACCATTTGAAGTTTCCACATCAACCTCAAAGGTAGCCCCATGTACAATGGTCTAATCTCGAGATTACAAACGCATGGAGTAGAGTGGTGAGGGCTCCCTCATCAAGATACAGTTGCAGCTGGGCAATCCGCCATAGATGGAAGTAGGCAGAGTGGGCCACGGACGCCACCTGGGTTTCCATGGTAAGCGCTGGGTCCAGATGTATCCCCAAGCTGCGAACTTTGTTCTTTGCGGCAAGGGTCGTCCCCCCCAAAGGAAAGGGAATCACACAAACCACTGATGGAGGAACCACCCACCCTCAAGACCTCCATCTTGTCCGGGTTCAGCCTCAACCCATTCAGCCGCATCCATCCCAGTACAGTCTCCAGGCAGTGCTGGAGGGACAGAACGGCATTCACTGAAGTAGGTGAAAAGGAGATGTAAATCTGCGTGTCATCAGCGTACTGGTGGCATGAAGCCCCACACCCTCGATGACCCTGCCCAGCGGGCTCATATAGATATTAAACGGCATTAGGGAGATGATTGACACCACAACTGAGACTCCATAAGGCCAAAACATTCTCCCCAAGCTGCACTCTCTGGGGACAGTCCTCCAAGAAGGATCGGAGCCAGGCAAGCCCCAGGCCACCAATTCCCAACTTGGAGAGCCTCCAGAGGAGGATACTGTGGTCGATGGGATCTAAGGCGGCTGAGATATCGAAGAGGTCCATTGTGTGTTAGCTTTTGCTTGAGGTTGAGGGGTTGTCTGTAGGTAAGTATGGGTCTCCCACCAAGAGCTTTGGACAGTGTTCTTGTCAAGAATGGAGATTGCTTAAGATGCATGTAAGTGGTCTCAGTTGTGAACTGTTAAGTGACAGCTAGTGATGTTCTGACATTTTTTTCTTATTCTAGGCTTGTTTAAAACAGTTTTATACTACTATTCATTTTAAAAATTTATAAAATAATTAGTGTAAAACTAATTGCTAAAAAAACTAATTGCTAAAAATAAGAAAATTGTGCTAAGATGATAAAACAATAAAAGTGTTCAATAAAGAATTTTCATTAACATCTTGGGCTATCTGGATACCAATAATCTGGAAAATACCTGCAAATGCTTGGGCAGACAAATAAGTCTTCAGCTGATGGTGAAAATATAAAAAAATTGGGAACTTGCTGAATAAAAAGGCCTTCTTTGGTACCATTTATTTATTTATTTATTTATTTATTTATTTATTTATTTATTTATTTATTTATTTATTGAAAGGACTACTCAGTGGTTTACAGGTTAAAACATAAAACCCCATAAGACCCCATAAAACCTTGTTATGAAAAATTAAGCAGTTGGAAAATGGTGGGTTTTTTTAAAAACCATTCTCAATGAGAGGACCTTGATATTTATATCATTAGAATATGCATGTTTATTAAATTTCATGGTTTGGGTGTTTTTTCTTCATCTCTTCTTTCTAGTTCAACTGAATATACCATGGTTCCAGTTATAAATGTAAAATGCACCATATATTTTGCTTTATATGTGTCAAAGGATTCATCTTTGATTAGTAATTCTATCACTACTTCAAGGGTTAATTAATAATGGATATATTTAATAATGTCATACCAACATGTGTGCAGTAATCCATAACTCGGAAATTTGTTCTCTAGTTTTTCAGCTAATGGCTTCGTAATGAAGTTTTATGCCAACTAACAGAAGTTAAATCATCAGAATAATTGTGCAATTTAAAGAAGAGAGGATAAAAACCAAAGGTGCTGATGATGGTTGTACCCTTTCCTTTATTCATTCTATAATTTAAAGCACTAGCTTTCTAGGCTGATATCAGAAAATTGCCCAAGCTTCTCTGAACTCAAATATCTGAACCTGCTTAAGCTTTATATGACATTCCTCCACCCTCACAAGTTCTCTTTGTGCTTGGCCTTTCATCTTCAGAGCAACATGTACTGCATTTTACCACAACACTTTCTAATTTGTGATAAAGCTGAACATATAAACTGTTGAAAGTATTTTGCTTTCTACCTCACTTTTCTTCAGGCTTTTGAGCCATAAGAACTGGCAACACTCGAATTAATCATTACAAGGAAAATATATGAATGCTATGTATTATTTTGCTCTTGGATTTGTAGGTTTTGTAAAAGATTTCTGGTTGAAATATGATTATCCTCAGACTTATCTGTCCTCCCAAACAACACATGGGCTTTTCAGCACAAAAACTCACCCTTTGTTCCCCTCAGAAACCAGTTAAACACTGAGTGGCTCCCTGTGCTCCAAAAATGGGCCATTACACACATCTTGCTAACAGGTGCTCTTTTTAGAAAGGTCTCTTAAGCTTTCGAAGCAAGGAGAGCAATGGGAGGGATTGCCTTTAATCACACGCAAAAAGTAAATTCATTTTCTCAGCGGGATGGCAGGCTGCCTGGTCACGTTTCTGGCATGGCCAAGTGACAAGCAAATACTGTGTTGTTGTTTTCTCCCACTTGCAATTTCTTAATCTAGTTTAGAATATTTTATTACCCCTGATTCTCACCCATTTGCTCCTCTCTTTCTTCCCCTTTTGGCTTCAGAATGAAATTATGCACCCCAATCCATTGCTTTTGCCAATGGAAAAAAAAAATCGCCTTCTGGTGTGCACAGCCAGTTTTCTGTGTGATTCCCTCAGTGTTTCTAAATAATGCCCTATAATATGACATACTTGTATTGAGCTTAGAGCCTGTGGAATAGTGACTAGAGGAAACTGGGTTATTTTTTTTAGTTTCTGCAGTTGCACAGAAAAAGTCTAACCTGATTTCTTATTTGGGTGACCAGATACAAGGAAGCCAAATGTAAAGAAAGAAAATCCATCTCTCTCCTTCCTGCTTTGCTTCTTGTATATTATATATGTGCTTTTACAATTATTTGGGGGGGGGGGAATCACGGAATTCTCCCTGAGATCTCCTAAGACACTTTAGAAGAGTATATTGTTTGTGTCTCACTCTGAAAGGCCTCTTGGTATTCTCTCTCTCTCTCTCTCTTTTGAATTTTTATCATGAAACTTTATTTTATTAAATGAAAACATATTCTAAGGGAACGAAAGAAGAACAAATGAACAAATGAAATGCAATAATTATACACAAACAAAATTGAAACAAATTGCTCCATCCTCTTGGTATTCTCAAAGAAACAACAAAATAGAAAGGTTGGGATTATGGTTTCCTATCAGGTCAGGAATATTTCCAGAATATAAATCAACAATCTTCTGCTTCTCCAGTAGGTGCTTGAGCTATTTGGGAAACATTCGCAGCATTATTGCAAAAAAGGGGATATGTAAGAAATTAATAGCTTCTTTTGATGACAGGAGAGATGAACAAAACTCTGTTTACATTGTCCTAGTCAGATTGCCCTGACCTCTCCTACTTCTGAGTAATACTATCACCCATAGTTTGCTGAAGGACTCAAAGACAAGAGAAAGCTTGGGACGATGTTAACATCTCGGCCACAAAACTCTTTATCTCATCTACTGTACTGTGTAGCATCTTGTACATCCACAGGATGGAAATATTGCCAGATCTCTCTGCCTATATGTGAAGTGGATTGCAGAATCTGTTCACGATGCTGCATTCCATGTTTAACTTTTGATAGAGTAGACTGGCTCCAGTCCATACACCATCAAAGCTATTTGAATCAGCCTGGCTCTAATCATTCTATTTTACTGTACTGCGCTGCTTTTACAAATAGATTTCCAGGGATCATACACTGTCCACATTTTAATAGAGTTATGGGCTTCCAATCTCCACTGCTTTTTTTAAAATGATTTCTCTGTTTTTGGCTCCATTTCAAAGGGTATCCCAGATATACAATGCTTCTTAAGCACGTAATATTATTTTTTACGATGTTTTTTCTGGAACTCTGTGGCTTTCTCCATAATCCAGCACATGTTAGCAATTTGGTCTCTAGTCCAGCAAAAGTAGCATCACTCAAACAACTGTGATGATTTAACTCTATGAATCAGCTGATTTATCAAGGCCTCAGGCCTTTCCCGGCCCAGAGAACTGACAATGTTTCAATAGAGATGCCAGGAAAGTGACATTGGATATGTAGGCAATGGACGAACTCTATTACTGAGCCAGAACCTACAGAGTCCCCTAATCATCAGGGCCATGATTGTTGGGGCTGCTGGGAATGGCAGTCCAAAAAGTAACATATTTGAATCAATGATAGTTACAGAGGTGTTGACTAACCAAATCTCCACTGATACAATGGGCCCACACTAGTGTGATCTACATTGAAAAGGAAGATTTTGGCACATATGGCCTTGGAAATGAACACAAGAATCAGAGAAGGAGATCTGCATAGATCTGCAAATACTTGGAAGCAGGATAGTTTTTAAGTCCAAGCAGTCAGTGGGAACAGGCCTATTCAAATCTTTCTTGGCCACACACTTTGTTGGCAATTCAGCTAAACGCAGTACTTAACATGTATGTCAAGTAATCAAGCATTCTACAGAATTTCCCCAAGGGTGAAATCTCTCTGATCCCTGTGCCCAAGGCCCCTGCCGACATTAGCCAACCAGGCTTAGATGTGTTTCCTGCCTCTCTAATTCTCTTTCCCCTTCTGTCTCCGCTCTCCATCTCTTTCTTGTGCATGCCTTTGTTTATTTGTGTGTTGATGTATCTATCGATTTATTGACCGCTGTCAGCTGTGCTTCGTTCCTAGTTCTGCTCACTCGGCTTGCCTTTGACTGCAAAGAGCAAAGCAAATCCAACCAACCGTGACCTCGCCTGGTGTCTAAAGAGACCTGCTCAATAGCATGCCGCTCTTCGGCAGATCTTCATTGAATGGAGCACAGAAACTCCGTTCTGATCCAGCAGCTATTTGTAGAAAGGACAGTTTGGAATGCCAAGGAAACTCAGCAGATAAACTTTTTCATTAACACATTGTGTATTTTATGAGCATATAGGGTTCCATCATCCAAGGAAACTCATGGAAAACCGCCTTATCCTGTGTAAGCTGTCACTATCAACTGATAGTGGCTCTCCAGAGCTGAGGACAAAAACAGACAAAATACCAAGTTCAATACAATTGGAGGGCTGAAAAAAACTTTATTCCTCTAAAGATGCATTCCCTCCCCCGCAACAAAGCTTCCATGTCTGTGCAGTCAGCTTGCAATGAATCTCACATTAATCTCCCAGTGATTAATCACCAAACAAATGCAAGCCAATCTGCAACTTGTAAAGCTGCAGAAATCTTGTAGCAGGAAAAGCAAAATGTCTTTTACCTCATAAGCAAGCAAAGCAAAGCAAAGCATGCTACTCCTATACTGCCCCATAGCAATTAAAGCACTCTCTGGGCCGTTTACATGTTAATTATGCAAATCATGCATTGTCCTCCCCCTAGTGAGCTGGGTACTCATTTTACCATCCTCAGAAGGATGGAAGGCAGAGTCAACCTTGAGCCTGTTACCTGAATCAGCTGGGATCAAACCAGGTTGTAAGCAGAGTTTTCACTGCTGTACAGCAGTTTAACCACTGTGCCATGAGGTTCTTATCTTAAGGAAGCTCCACTATGAAGCTGCTATACCATCTCATTCTGTCTTCAGCTGGCTTTTCTTGCTATTGCTGGAGATTCCAGGACTTGAACCTAGGATCTTCTGCATACAAAGCATGTGGTCTGTGAATCAGATACATAGGTTGAACAAGCCTGGGGCTCATTCATATCAAGATAGGTTTAGCATTATACTGTTAGACTCCCACATATGTATAACTAGTATAGATAAACATTAGAGTTCCTTGGTTCTTCTGAATAAGAATTAATGAACACTGTTTCCGTAGGTGAATCCTTTTCTGTCATTGTATCCAGACGGTATGGATTCCTGCTTCACACAGTTTACAGACAGTCAAAAGCCCTACCAGAATATGATGCTGGCAGCCTACAGTATCACAAACTTCACTTTGGTCCAGAGTCTGCCCTTTAATCCAGCTGTGTCCCAGCATTCCTCTTCTCCCTTGCCTCATATTTATAAGAATATGTTTTACCAGCAACAGGCTTTTCATAGCCCTTGGCACAGGTGATTTAATAGAGATGTGCCCCTATTTGCATAAATGTTATTAAGGAGTTGCCAGAGCCCATTCGTCTTTGCAAACCTCAGCCATCCACATTGTGTTTGTCAACTGACAATCTCATAATTCTTACAGTCTATTGCTAATGCCACAAATGGCTTTCAGGTATAATGCTGTGAGCCGCCAGAGTCTGCCTTATGATATTTAAAGATTTGGAAGTATTATGGAAATCCCAGGTATTGGAGCAAGAGCCTATTGCATTTGCTGATTGAAAATGTTTGAGGTCTAGTTCAGGGAATGCAGAAAGTGGCTGGCATTTTCAAAAAGATGAACTCTTCCTCTGTGCAGCATCCTTTCAGGGAGCAGGCAAGAGGCAGGGCTGCAAGGTCAGCAACACCCCTTTCCCCCTGACATCTCAGCATCAAAACCTAAGCACAGGGAATGGGCCTTCCTGATACCACACAGGTGGCGGGCAGATCTGTTTTTTGGGGCTAGTTGATGTGAGGAACATCATGACAGTAAACCAGGAAAGACTGCAAATCTGAACAAAACCTGGCTAATCATATAACAACCAAGAGCCAGAGTGGGGAGAAAAATCCATTTGGAGACAATAGGCCAGGCAGCAAAATGTGTGTAGCAGCTGCAGGGCTTCCTGCCATTCCTATGAGGGCTTAAATCCTGCACAGCCTTACTCATAGGACATCCAATGGATGGAAAGTTTTTCCAGGTCCTATTCTGCTGCTGGGATGTAAGGAAGGCTCACTGCCAGCCCACAGGCATTTTTCACCGCCTTTGCCCCATTGCTGCCAGGAGCTGTGCAACGAGGAAGCTCAGGAATCATGATGCTGGCGTTTCACTCCCTGCCTTGCTCCAGATGGCATGATGTGTTCTGCTCCATCCATCCAGCAGCTCGCTTCCTGATCCGTCTTCACTAGTTTTGATGCTCCGGCATTGCACAGATGAAACACATGCAAGCACCTTTGCACTGAGCCACTGAGTACCTAGATTTGAAAACTAGATTTGAACCTTTAAATGTTCTCCTCATCTCGTTCCACTCTCTCAGTCTCTCCTCCTGGAGACTTAGAGAAGTACAGAAACGTACTGAAATTTGAGCTGATGTACTCAGGACTGGCGATGGTAGTCAACAGATATTTCTCAAACAAAACTATGCTAGATAAGTAATCCTGGTACAACTCGCTCCTATTGTGGTTTTTCAGGGAGTGCTTGGTAACAAAGGCAGACAATGGTGAAAACACTGTATTTATAAAATTCTGTCAAACCTGATTAGGCTCACCCCCTAGCACTGCAGCTCAATTGCTCAATTTGACTCAATTTCATAGCAACCCCTCCTACATGAGGTAATCATTAGCTGGAGACTGAATAGCATTTGTTTCCAGGATTTGAGTTACTAGGTCTCAGAGAACTAGCTAAAATGTCAGGGAGTTGTTATCCTTTTACAAGCTTCTGGGTGGGAGGTCAAACTCTGAAGCAAGCAGTACCCTCGCCCTGGCCCAACAAAAAGCCCAGGTATGAGGAGAGTGGCCTGCTTAGAAAGGAAGGGGATGTATGCAGTTATGCTCACTGTGTCAACTAGAGCAAGGTTGGGAGCAGAGTCTCCACACCAACACTCAGGAATTTCCTTGTATAAGCTCTGGTGGCAGCAGCCTGGGCTAACTCTGTTGGATGGCAATGAGCCTTCCATAATTCCCAGGAACAGTTTATGCCCTGGAGAAATTTCACACATGTCCTGTCGGACAGAAGCCACAGTGGAAATGGAGGCAACTGCTGCAGCTGCTGGACTCATTTCACTATTTCCCAAGACACAGGGGGAAAAGTTGATTGATTTTGCCTGGCTCTGAGTTGCCACAATACCCAAATAGCTTGGTTTCCCCCAGATTTTAAAACAATTTACCAAGAGTCTCCTCATGCCTGTTTCCACAAACCGTTGGCCCAGAAACAGTTCCCTGCCTTTGCCTGCCCTGTGTTGGTGACATCAGAATGGCCGGACTCTGTGACATCACAAGGGCTGAGCCCCTTGTTTCATATTCCTGGCCTGGAAATCTCTGAGAATAGACTGACGATGACCTGGCAACCCTTTTTGTTTCTAAAACACCCAAATATGTGCTCAGCAAAATGCATGGTGTTTGCTGTCAAAGTGACATCAATGAGAAAATGCATTGATTCTGCTACCTTAGGGCACAAGAAGACAAAGGGAAAATGTTGTTTCCTTAATTAGTAATCTGTCCACTACTGAAGCGGAGTGTGTGAGATTTTGCATTAGCCTTCTACTAGTGGAATTTTAGAACTTCGCAGGAAAATGTGTATAATAGATAAAGAATTTAAAAAACACCCATGTCTATAAAATGGCTGATATAATGTAAGCAAGCTGCCAGACAGGACAGAGTCAGCGAAGACAGCTGTGCCACAACAGAGCCAAACTAAGCTCTGAGCTGAGAATCCGGGTGGAGGAAAAAGATAGCAGGAGCTGCAGAAATACATAGCACAGACGCAACACACACCAATCATAGATTTTCCTCCATAGAATTTTAACTAACAGATGACTGGGTGAGCATGTAGAAACTTAATATTTTTTTCCATATGTGTGTTCAAATATGCTAAAATGCTGAGAAAAGTATTTCTACCATTATAGATTTAAACCTTTTAAGAGATGTGCTTTTAAAAGCTGTAAGCTCTTGTATTTTTGGATTTGTTTGGGATTTACCATAAATTCTTGCCTGCAACTTTTTAAATTAAAATCATACAATTGAAATATATTTGTCTGACATAAGTATTTGCCTACTTAGATCAGACTCCGCTCCTTTTCCTATCCCTGCTCGGGCATAGGAAGAGGAGAGAAGGGGGACTCAAGCAATTGTTGTATTTGCTAAGACAATGGGGGTAGGGGATCGCTTGGGTCCCCCTTCCTTTTCCTATGCCCTAGCAGGAAGAGGAAGAGGAGCGAAGCCTGATAGAAGTGATCCTCCACCCCATCTATTGTTCATTCACTATAAAACTTTTTTTACCCCCTTCATCCCTCAAAAATGCATAAAATATATGATGTGGCCCTCATACTGAAAAGTTTGGAGTTCCCTGGCCTACAGCTTAATTTCAGTCCTCATATATTTTAAACACATCTACCTATAACTTTGCTCATCAAAGTATAGTTTTTGAAACAACATACCTGTGAATTCTCAAAAGTTATATGTTTTCAACAATTCTGAAATATTCTTGTGCTTATGGAGTGTAGAAGCAATAAGGATGAATAAAGTTTGTAGAATTAGCTGGTGTTGCCTGGACTCATTTTTCTCTGTTTACTTTACCATGAGTCAGAACAGTGGTTTATTCTCATCCTCTGAAAAGAGATGGATGAAGACTGGAAGCTACATTTTGGGGAAGCCAGAGAGGATAGCAGATTGAGTAATTATGGCACCTTGACATTCCTGGTGAACCAGGCAGGAGGAAGTAAATGACATATACCATTGAAGCCCAGATGAACTTTGATATGATTGTCATGATTATTTGATTCACACTGGTATTTAACCCTGTCAGGGATAAATGATAGTTGTGACAGACCAACACAGACTCAAGGTACCAAGGGGTGTTATAAATTCCTATAGTGCTCTGAGGGTATTGTTCTACTGTCATACTTTTGACCTTGACAAGGCGATGGAGACAATTAATAGTTCTGGTTGTAAGCCCAGAACTGGTACTTCCATTAAGAATAGTGAGGCAGCTGGATCACAAGAAATCATATGTGCATATACAACTTCGAAAGCAGTACATCCCACTATACAGCAATGCTCCACTGTGTTAAAGTGGTAACAGGAGAAGTAGCTTTCCTCTCTTCCTGTAACACAAGTCAGGCCAGTTTCTTTGGTCTTTGTTTGCTTTTGTTGTATTTGTTTTAGGTGACCTTCAGGAAGGAGGCAGCAGCAGCAGCTGCAAATACCAGTACTGCTGATTCTCATTATTACAGTTCATACAATAATGCAAATGGGCCACTGTTGGGGAGATTATTTATAGATCTGTCTTCCATTTGTTTTGCATAAGAAAAGCAAAAATGTTAAGGATTTCTGAGAATCACTGAACACCCCCTAGTGAAGCATAATGAAACTTCAGCAATTTTTTTATAGGTAGGGTACTTTGATATATTGTTTTAATTTTTCCACCATCAAGACAAGTAAGTTATGGAAAGAAAATTAGAGGAATAAAGAGCTTACTTAAAGGAAAATCTGCTAATGAAAGAGAGGCCTGATGTTATTCAATACTTTAAGGCAGATTTTTCTCTACTAATAGATTTCTTATGTGATATTAATTAAGCAAGTTCTCGAATATCTCTATTGAGCGCTAGATAGTACCGCTGTACTAGTGCTGCACAACTCATATCACTCTGAAGGCCACTTTTAAAGTCTGTAGCTCAAGAGGGCTATAAATAGAAAATGGTAGCTTAACTATGGACAACTATTTTTATTACAGTTTTACCTCACTATACTATCTTAAAACTTACTCTGTAGACACCCTCTTGTCTTTCTTTTATGTCCCACGAAGCAGAGTCAGGCAGGGCATTGATCAAATCTATATGTTGATCATAGGTAGAGTCAACACGTCAGCATCACCATATTCACTGAGAGCAATAGCCAGGTTTTTGTGATGTCACAGAGGCAGGGCAGGCAAGAATTGAGGAGTGGGCCAAGAACTGCTTCCGAGCCAACTGATTGTTGCTCAAGGTGAATCTTGCTAAATCCAGGAAAATCCTGGCTAAATAGATCATGTGGCAACCCACAGTTTGGTGGCCATAAAAGTAGGTGGGAAGAGGGTAGGAAGGATCCTGGCTCAGTGTATGCCCATGAACATACAATTATAGAACAATATGAGTTGGGGGGAGGAAAATTGGAGAAAAGGAAAAACCCATGTGGATCACTGGGAGTGGGTTCTCTGTTACCTTGGGGGGGTTGCTCTTTCAGGAGGCACAAAGAAAGAGTCAGAATTACAAAATAAAGTATTTGTATTAACAACTGTGTTCACTTCTTCTTCTTGGGTGCAAACAACAGAACCTTGAACTGATAACTGGGGAGGGGAACTCTCCCAAAACCATAACAGAGATTTTTCTTTGTTTAAATCTTTTAATAATAAGTTTTTGTCCTCCGTTGGTTGTCTCAGGAAATTGTTTCGAACTGCACACAAAGTCCCGCAACATGGGTGGCGGGCCCAATCTCCCTCTCTCAGGGCTTCTTTCTCTATTTCTGGTCGGATGTGATGTACCAGACATGCTGGACCTTGTTTCTTCAGATACACTAGTACAGTCCATTCTTCTGGACTCAAACCAGGGATAAAGGGTCTTATTTTACTGCTAGCTCGGCTTTCTTCTTCTTCGCTTATCGGATTCACTGCAGGTCTTTTAACCAGAACTGAAAAGACTTGAGCATCTCTCTCTGTTTTCCTGGATTCACTCTCTCTAAAGACAGACACCTTCTCCATCTCTCTAGAAACACTTCCTTCCTCAGTTGTTAAGAATACATCTATCTTCTCTCTCTCTCTAGACACCAATCTTTTGTCTCCTGCCTCGGGTCTTTCTACTGGTTTCCTCTCCCTTTCGCGGTATACCGATCTCTTGTCTCTTGCCTCTGGTCTATCTAACGGTCCCAACTGCTTCTCTTTCGTGCGCGCTCCTTCCTCTCGAGCTCTCTCTACTTTCGTCTCGCGACTTTCCTCTACCTCTTCTGCTTGTCCTCTTGCCTCAGGTTTCTTTGATCTTTCTGAGTCTACCTCAATTACCTGAGGGGACGGCTCACTCTTAGTTGTTTCTCTATCCTCCTCTTCACAGTCACCAATTATATGATGGTATGTAAAGGACAGTCAAAACTGGAGGCACACCATTTGAACATACAGTAAGATCCCCATATCTGCTGGCGTGGTGAACTCTCTATGGATAACAGAATGATAAAATGATAAAAGACAGGAAAAAATATTTTCACATGCATTACAGTACCAAAATTGACCATGTTATGTATTCTGTACTAACAAATATTCATAACACAGTCTCTGGCTCCTTCTAGTGGCCAATTCTGGTAATACATGTGAAAGCAAGTTTCTTTTCTGGATTTTTCTTTTAATATTTTTATTAAAGACTGTGGATGTGAATCAGTGGATACTAATCCTGTGGATAAGGGGGTCCTGCTGTATGCTGTGACTTCAATTGCAACATCAGATAACAAACATTGGTGCTAGCTAGTGAACTGCTACTTTGGTGTGTATACCCTCCCTGCCTCTCTGTTTCTATTTTTCTCCCATGCCAACATATAGACCTTTGGTGTGGATATCCTCCCTGTCTCTTTATAAATATCTTTTTTCTCCATACATTCCAGATTACCCTGCTTTGCTACCACTAGGTTCTTATCTCAGGTTTTTTCTTCTTCTGCTCCCTCCACTTGTGGTCACTTGGGATGGATGGGGTTTAAAGCTTTATTTTACAGCAGAGAGAGAGAGGGAGAGAGAGAGAGAGAGAGCAGTGTACAGTAACAAAATCAGAAAAAGCAGCAGAAACAATGTGCCACTAGCAGGCCATACTGGTGAATATCTGGATTTTAAAAAAAAACTAGGGGAGAGATCAAAGGGGTGTTGGCTGGGTGGAATGTATTCAGTAGTGATATACAGGAGTATTCTAAGCCGTGTTATCTTACAACAATTCTATCTAGAAGTTTAGCTTTCCAAGACAGGGACTCATTTTCTCTTGAAATGAAGTATAAACCAAATAAGTGGCAAACCAGTACCTATTATTATTATTATTATTATTATTATTATTATTATTATTATTATTATTATTATTATTATTATTATTATTATTATTATTATTATTATTATTATTATTATTATTATTATTATTATTATTATTATTATTAGTATTAGTATTAGTATTAGTATTAGTATTATTATTATTAGTATTATTATTAGTATTAGTATTAGTATTAGTATTAGTATTAGTATTAGTATTATTATTATTATTATTAGTAGTAGTAGTAGTAGTAGTAGTAGTAGTAGTAGTAGTAGTATAGTAGTAGTATTTCTGCAAGTATTTACAATATTGTAGGTTCATAAGTCAACTTTTCAGACTGTCCTAAAGTCCCAGACGTGGTACAGCCAGGACCTGACACACGAATCGTCTAGATTAACCATAGCCTTGAGATTCCCATTCTGGCCAGGGCAAGTAACATGGAGATTAAATCCTTGTGTATCAGATCACTGTTTTCACCTGAAAACACAGAGAGCAGAAATAACTCACCATTAGGTACCCTGCTGTGATTGATCATTGCGGAATACTCCAGTGACTTACAACTAAAAGAACTGTCTAATGAGACATGTGAGGAGACCTCCGGGACCCTACCCCCTCCAGCACAGTAGCAATAGAGTAGTGTTAAAACACACATGCCTAGTAGGGTGACCGTGAATCATTTTGTACATTTGCTCTTTCACAGAGGCTGAAGGTGCTATAAAAGAAGGGGAAACCCTAGTTCAGACAAATCTTTCTTGATGCACACAAGGCTTTAACTCTCCCAGTAATTTCACAAAAGTGAACTGCAATGTCATAAAGACAGTGTTAGGCCAAATACTATGAGTAAGAAAGACCTTGGAATCATCGTAGATCAAAAGGTGAATATGAGCCAATAGTGTGATGCAGCTACAAAAAAGCCAAATGCTATTTTAGGCTGCATAAACAGAAGTAGTCTCCAAAGCCCATGAGGTACTAGTTCCCCACGCTTTGGCACTGGTTAGGCATCATCTTGGTTCTGTGCCTAGTTCTGGACACTGCACTTCAAGAACGATGCTGACAAATTGGAACAAGTTCAGAGGAGGGCAAAAGGATGATCAGGCAGCTGAAAAACCAAGCCTTGTGAGGAAAGACTGAAAGAATTCAGCATGTTTAGCCCTTAGAAAACAAAAGTGAGGGGAGAGATGATAGCACTTTTCAAGTTCTTTAAAGGCTGTCATCCAGAGGGGGGGGGGCAGGATCTGTTTTTGGTCATCCCAGAGTGGGCTCAAGCTACAAAAAGCCAGATTTCAACTGAATATCAGGAAAAACTTCCTAACTGTTAGAACAATAAGACAGTGGAACCAATTACATCAAGATATGTGATGAGTGCTCCAACACTGGAAGCATTCAAGAGAAACTTAGACAACCACCTGGCAGATATCCTTTGATTTGTATTCCTGCATTGAGCAGGGGGTTGGACTTGGTGGCCTTATAGGCCCCTTTCAACTTCATTATTCTATGATTCTATCTGGCATGTCCCAAGGAAAATATGAAGTACACAATGGGAGCTTATGATTTATTGGCCTAGATGTAAAAACTTTGTCAAATGTATCTGAACTAGGGATAGGGATGAATCACCATTTTGGCAATTTGTCCTGCTTCGTGATCCATCAAAGTTGACAAAGCACAAAGCACGAAGCTCCTTCCCATGAACTGACGAAGCACAAATTGATTCATCAATTCACTGGAGGGAGGGAGTCAGACAGTTAGAAGCAGCCTGGATTCCCTTAGGGCAGGCTAAGGGAATCCAGGCTGCCCTTTGCAAATATGGCAGTTGCATCTTCCCTGCCCTAAAATAAGCCTCAGCCATCATCTTTGTAAAGGGCAGCCAGTGTCCCTTACGGTAGTCCATGGCTGTGGAGACCATTGCAGCGGGCGGTGATGGGTGGCAGCAGCAGCAGGCGGCAGTGGATTATGGTGGCGCCGGGTGGTGGCGGATGGTGGCAACGGCTAAGGGAGGGAGGGGAAGTGGGCGGTGGATAGGCTGTGGGGGTGGGTGGCTGTGGGACTGGTTGGCTGCCTATCAGCCGCCAATCAGCTGATTGGCAGGCCCATAGGCAGAATGGGAAAGCCATAGGAAGAGAGGGATGGCCAGCACCCTCTTCATATGGGGGATGAATAAAAATTGACAAATATTCATTCCTTCGTATTTGTCAGGGTCTCTGGAACTCATGGGACAAATATTCAGTGAATCAGTGATTTTTAACGAATATCATAATTATTTTTTTATTCATCCCCATGTCTAATCTGAACCCTTTTACAGCACAAAATTACTACAATCTATGGCTTTAAGTTGAATTTCTAATGCCTGTAGGAATTATCACATGAATTTTTGTTCCATACCTCCCAGATAACAAGAATCTCAAACACATTCTTCTTTGTCTTATAGATGGGAAAACACTACAGAGCCGTTTCCAAACTATAATTGCACAAAACTGTTCTTCCATGAAGTGGATGCCTTAGCACCCCAACTGCCCAGCAATGTAAGGGATTTCCCATCACCTCAAGTCAGGTTTGTTTGTGCAGAACTAATAGAACACTTCTGCTAACTCCGGCTTCCTCGCCTACATACCACAATATTACATCTGTCTATCTGCAATTCCCTTCTGAGTGTTCATTAGAGGAAATGGTCTGAAAGTCTCCAAGAAACAGCACAACTTCTCCGGTATGAGAGTGGCCAGAAGGGACCTCATTCATTCTGAGAGAACAGAAACAGAAGCCTGTTATCATTCATGAGCTTAGTGTTAACCAGCTGCACATTGCAGATGTCATGTGCCTGCACACAGAATCTTACAAATCAGCTGGGAGCTACACTTCCTCACTACCCAGATGGAAGAGGTAAGACTCACTGGGATCAGTGGGATTGCTAATGATGAAATTTGCATAGTTGTGTGATTCTTCAAAGATACATTTCCAAATCATCTTGAGTACACATGCTAAAGTGATTCTCTCACTGTCTAATACCATTGTTTTTATATGCATTGAATATCTTGCATATATCTCACTCAAATATTCAATATTATCACTTTTAACATTTGCATCCCATTTTTCTTCCAGGGAGCTCAAGGCTTCCCTCCTTCCTGGATTTTAGGAAATATAGTGCAAGCTCCCTGCAGAATTTGAAAATGTTACCTTTTTGGACTACAAGTCCCAAAACTCCTCTGCCAGCCACTCTAGTTGAGTCATTTTGCAAACTGTGGTCCAAAAAATGTAATTTTTTCCAAGATCTGCTCTCTCTCCCAATCCTGCCTTTACAAAGACACGGAATGGAAAATGGAAGATGTTTATCTTAGCAAAGTATTTATTGGCATTCATGTCTAGAAGTCCAAGCTTTTCCACATGATGGTAAGCACAAGGTGTGATAATCTGTCAGGTCTACCAAAAGGAAGTCACCCCACTCTTCCACTTGACAGGGCTTGCCTCAAAGGTAGTAACAGAGCAAGTAATATCTGCATGTCATGCAGCAGAGTGTGCCACTAGCCTTCCATTAGAGAATTCACATTGAATTCTGAAGGACAGCTGAGAAAGAAGTAGTTATGCATTGAGTTTGATGGATGTGTGGCTTGAGTTTGCTACTTGAAATAAACATGGGTATTTTCTGACTTGGCCAGCACAGCATGAAAACATAAAAGCCATTCCTATTAAACTATGAACAATAGTAGTCCCTGATCATACACAGGTCAAGATGTCAAACCCTCTATTACTCCTTCTGAAAATGGGTGGACATTTCTTCCTGGTCCTGAGCGTAAATAAAAGCAAAACTGAACCTTCATGTAAACAATATTCCTGGCTCATATTTTCCTTCAGTGCATGTTATGCTTGCTGAAAGGATGTGGGAAGAGCCACTTAACCAGGAAGAGTAAGTAAGTAAGTAAGTAAGTAAGTAAGTAAGTAAGTAAGTAAGTAAGTAAGTAAGTAAGTAAGTAAGTAAGTAAGAAAGAAAGAAAGAAAGAAAGAAAGAAAGAAAGAAAGAAAGAAAGAAAGAAAGAAAGAAAGAAAGAAAGAAAGAAAGAAAGAAAGAAAGAAAGATTGGAAATGTTATTGCAAAAAATTACAAGGTTTAGTGTATTTTTTAAAATATTGATTATTACTTTCTGATAATACATTGCTAATGCATTGCTTTTAATTGTTTCAGTCACTTACAAATTCCCATAATGAGACCCCCCCTGATAATGTTCTGAAGCAATGAATAAACATTGCTCATTGCACTAAACATTCCTAATGAGGTTAGCAGTTGTTAGATTTATTTTTCTAGGCAATGATGTTCTTCCTCGTTGCCCAAAAAAGTTGGTAACAGGAATGTTGTTACGTTTAATATGCTGTGTCCAAGCTCTTCAAAAAGGAAGATGCATTTCTTCCTCTCTTCCTCTACCCATTTCAATATATTGTTATGTTTCAAAATACTAAATTTCCTTATTTGTTCAACCACCTGTGCTCCGGAGCACAGACAAAGTTCTGACTCCTGTCTTCTGAAGGTGCCGGCCACAGAGACTGACGAAACGTTAGGAAGAGCAACCTTCAGAACACGGCCAAAGAGCCTGAAAAATCCACAACAACCGAAGAAAATTTTCATTCACATGTTGTACTTTAACCTAAGAAACTTAAATTAATTCCAAGAATGTGAGAGACAGAGAGAGAGAAAAGACAATGAAATCCAAGTAAGTATGTGATCAGACAGGCATTTGTCCCACAGCTTAGTTCACTCCTTTTTTCCCAGTGACCACATGACGTATATGCCGTTGCAACCCAGGCCATCCTGGTTATTGCCTACCCACACCTTTTGAGGTCCTTCTCAGGGGCTATTCTTATGTGTGTGTGTTTGGGTGGGTAGGATCACTCCATTTCAGTTTGGCTCCAGAATGTGTGCTTGCTCGGATCAAACCAAAGCAGCTAGCTGGCTGTCCCTTTAGAGAAGCCACTTAACAATCTAGAGAAATCGGAAGTTTCCTGGCCACTCGCCAGCATATTGGGCGGGAGAGGAAGTTTCCCATCTCTTAAGTTGTTGTTAACACATCAGTGATGCTTTGAAAAAGGCCTTTTACTCCTAAAAGCATTGCTAATGCATTAGGAATCATTAAAAAGAACATCTCCCTTTCCTCCAGAGGCAAGGAAGCTTCCACTTTTTCAAGATTATTAAGAGGTTTAGGAGAGGCATGGAAAAGGAGAGTTTTGTTTGTTTGTTTTCTCTCTCTCTTTAAATGGAAAGATCATTCTAAATTATGCCAAACAGGGTCACTTGAGATACAATGTGGTTGATCCTTTAATGTGGATGTAAGATGGCCCCAAATGACATACCACACCGCAAAGTGATCCTGTTTTACATAATCAAGACCAATCTGTTGTTGTTGTTGAGTCGTTATATCATGTCTGACTATTCGTGACTGCATGGACCAGAGCACACCAGGCCCTCCTGTCTTCCACTGCCTCCCAGAGTTTTGTCAAATTCATGTTGGTTGCTTTGATGACACTGTCCAACCATCTCATCCTCTGACGTCCCCTTCTCCTCTTGCCTTCATTCTTTCCCAACTTCAGGGTCTTTTCCAGGGAGTCTTCTCTTCTCATGAGATGGCCAAATTACTGGAGCCTCAGCTTCAGGATCTGTCCTTCCAGTGAGCACTCAGAGTTGATTTCCTTCAGAATGGATAGGCTTGATCTGCTTGCAGTCCAGGGGATAGGCCAGGATAATTGGGTTGTCTAGTTGCACCCTAATACTACTTTGTAATTCATGGTCCAAAATGCTATTGTATAAATTACACTGCCTTACGGTGATGATGTAAATGGCAGGGCAAGACTGCTGATAAATGAAGAGTTCCTGCTTCGATCTTAAGGCTCAAATATGTTCTGTGTAAACAGGACTGACTGCATGCAAGTCGTGCAAGCCCCAGAAGCAAAGAAGGAGCTCTCTATTTACCAGCACTCTCCTCTTGCCAGGAATGCCATCACCCTTAAAACAGCATGATGTATGCATAAATATCTTGTAAAAATATAAAAGTAATATGTGATGTGAAAATAGTAACAGCAGTAAAGACAAAATATATCCTTATCAGTTATAGGAATTCAGGGGGAAGGGGCATTTTTCAACCTAATGGTAGGTGAATTACAAATTGGGACTGTTGTTGAAGGCTGCATGCATGGGGATAAAGATGAAGCCGAAGGTGAACCCAAGGGAAAAACACACACAAATTTGGGCATTTTAGCCTTGTTGCTTAATTCTAATGTCATGAGTAAGCCACAATTGCTATGCTTCAGGCATGCAAAGTCAGTAAAGCAAACTTGCTTGCATTTCCATGCCTCTCATGGAAGCCCATGCGTTCAGGCATTCAAAAAAAGGAGCTGCACAAGAATGCACTTGTCATGTTTTGTTTTTTGCTTGTCCCAGTAGACAAAGACACATGGGCTTAAAATTGTCCCAACGAATCTGTGGCATGTTGTCTTGCCATTAGGGGGCAAAACATGATGCCGTGAAAAAGAAATAATGTATTCTAGTGGTCTGTAAGTTCATCCTGGTTAGACAATGGAATTGGGTAGGAAGAGGCAATGCTAACCCTTAAAAATTCCTTCACTCTATCCACTAGACCAGTGGTCCCCAACCTTGGGCCTCCAGATGTTCTTGGACTTCAACTCCCAGGAATCCTGGCCAGCAGAGGTGGTGGTGAAGGCTTCTGGGAGTTATAGTCCAAGAACATCTGGAGGCCCAAGGTTGGGGACCACTGCACTAGACCACATTGACAATCAGGGAATCATTTGGACATAAGGGACAATAAGTGCAGTCCTTACTTTAAAAGTTGAGTGAGATTATTTGCTTCATAGCTCACTTTTATACAAACAAACCAGGAATTGGGTCCTGACACATTCTGTGACACTGTAAGACGTCTCACACCACACAGTATCTCAGACAGCAATCTCCACTGCAACATGCCTCTGGGAAAAATTGCCTCTGGCTGATCCTTATGGCTTTGGCTTCATGAGGGCGGGAGGAAGTTATCATCCATGAAGCCTAAGGACACAAAACTAGACCTTTAGCAGCATGCCAAATGTACAGCTGTTTATCAACTTTATGTCTGTTTTCACACAAAAGCTGACCTTTAGAACGGTGGTAACTCTCTTTACAAGGTAAATAAAATCTAAATGGATGCAATAAATACATCTGTAACTTTAAATCCATTCCTCATCCCGGACATGCACTGGTTGTGATGTAAGGAGGTCTAAGCACAACAGAATATTCAGATGTGCAGATTACTAAAAATATCCCTCACTTTAATATCCAGCCCCAGATTTTTACAGCAGCTGGGCTTTCTACATATATAAAATAAAAGTACTGTCACAAATTAAGAGAGTTTCTCACATGCCAATACATTGCCACACACTCGGGCAAGATCAGAGTGAATAAATGGCAGGAGATGGTGGTGGGTATGTGACCATTATTCAGGAGAAAGAGCCATCATGAAATTCCATCCAGTTGTTAATTATCCAATACAATACCATAAATAAAATATATTTTCTCTCTTAATGGCTGATTCAACAGTGGTCAAAGAAATGATCAGCCCTTCTTTTGGGCCAAACCTCCTGTCTCAGCAGAAACTCATGGAATAGGAAACACTTACGATGAAATCCCATTGTCTGGTATAGTAAGATGCAGCTAGAGTTAATCTATTGACACAGTGAGGATTTGGTGAGTCAGATCCTCCATAAGTTCCCCTGATTCAGATGGCCCTACTCTTGTTGCATTTTACTATGCTAAGCAATAGAGTTCAACCACTGAAAACTTATCAGGGCCATCTGCTGCTGCTTCTCCCACATCTTCACTTGGTTTGCTCAAGTTATGATCAGAGAAGTGCAGCCTAGCAAATATTAAGAACAGGGAAAATACGTCCGCTTCAATTTCTGCCATTTGTGGTTGTTGAGTCGTTAAGTCATGTCCGACTCTTCATGACTCCATGGACCAGAGCATGGCAGGCCCTCCTGTCATCCGCTGCCTCTCTGAGTTTGGTCAAATTCATGTTGGTCACTTCAACGATACTGTCCAACCATCTCGTCCTCTGTTGTCCCCTTCCTTCTCTTGCCTTCACACTTTCCCAACATCACAGTCTTTTCCAGGGAGTCTTCTTTTCTCATCAGATGGCCAAAGTACTGGAGCCTTAGCTTCGGGATCTGTTCTTCCAGTGAGCACTCAGAGTTGATTTTCTTCAAAATGGGTAGGTTTGTTCTCTTTGCAGCCCAGGGGACTCTCAGAAGCCTCCTCCAGCACCACAATTCAAAAGCATCAATTCTTTGGCAGTCAGCCTTCTTTATGGCCCAGTTGTCACTTCCATACGTCGCTACTGGAAAAACCATAACTTTGACTATGCAGACCTTTGTCGGCAAGGTGATGTCTCTGCTTTTTAAGGTGCTGCCTAGGTTTGTCATCGCTTTCCTCCCAAGAAGCAAGCATTTTTTAATTTCATGGCTGCTGTCACCATCTTCAGTAATCATGGAGCCCAAGAAAGTGAAATCTGTCACTGCCTCCAGATCTTCCCCTTCTATTTGCAGGAGGTGATGGGACCAGTGGCCATGATCTTAGTTTTTTTTAATGTTGAGTGTGATGTTTGCCCCTTGTGGCCCCTGTTTGTCTTCCAAAAACAGAGCACACGAAGGCAAAGCAAAAACCTTTTCACACGCTGCCACCAGTTGATCACTAAATCAATGTACTTAGGAAAGATGAAGGCCGATTCAGTTTTCACTTTTTCTTAAAACAGGTTTATTAATTACAGGTGTTTCTTTAAGTATTTACTACAGCTTCATCAAACATCAATCTTCTATTTAAATCTCACAGGTTACTATTCACTCCTCAGACTAATCACACCTCAGATCTCCCAACTATCTCTCTCGCTCTCCTCCTAACTCTGACTGAACTCTCCTTTCTGGCTCCGCCTTTTAACATCTCTAGTGGCCCAACCTCTCAACCACATCAGTATAAAATATGAATAATGCATGAGTTATTTAACATAATAACGGTGAACGCCCTTATCTTCCCCTTCTATTTGCAAGAGGTGATTGGACCAGTGGCCATGATCTTTGTGTTTTTTTTATTTTGAGCTTCAGACCATTTTTTGTGCTCTCCTCTTTCACCCTCATTAAGAAGATATTTAATTCCTCCTCACTTTCTGCCATCAGAGTGGTATCATCTGCATATCTGAGGTTGCTAATATCCTTCCGGCAATCTTAATTCCGTCTTGGGATTCCTCCAGTCCTGCCTTTGGCATTATGTATTCTGCATATAAGTTAAATAAACGGGGAGACAATATACATCCTTGTCGTACTCCTTTCCCAATTTTGAACCAATCAGTTGTTCCATATCCAGTTCTAATTGTTGCTTCCTGTCCCACATATAGATTTCTCACTAGATAGATAAGGTGGTCAGGCACTCCCATTTCTTTAAGGACTTGCCATAGTTTGTTGTGATCCACACAGTCAAAGGCTTTTGCGTAGTCTGACTAGCCCAGTAGTTTTTCCTACTTTCTTCAGTTTAAGCTTGAGTTTTGCTATAAGAAGCTGATGATCAGAGCCACAATCAGCTTCAGGTCTTGTTTTTGCTGACTGTATAGAGCTTCTCCACCTTTGGCTGCAGAGAACATAATAAATCTGATTTCGGTATTGCCCATCTAGTGATGTCCATGTACAGAGTCACCTCTTGTGTTGTTGGAAAAGAGTGTGATGACCAGCTTGTTCTCTTGACAAAACTCTATTAGCCTTTGCCCTGCTTCGTTTTGAACCCCAAGGCCAAATTTACCTGTTCTTCCTTTTATCTCTTGACTCCCTACTTTAGCATTCGAGTCCCCTATAATAATAAGAACAACATCTTTCTTTGGTGTCAGTTCTGGAAGGTGTTGTAAATCTTCATAGAATTGGTCAATTTTAGCCTCTTCTGTGGTTGGTGCATAAACCTGGATTACTGTGATCTTGAAAGGTCTGTCTTGGATTTGTATTAAAATCATTCTATCATTTTTGAGATTGTATCCTAGTACGGCTTTTCCCACTCTTTTGTTTACTATAAGGGCTACTCCATTTCTTCTACAGGATTCTTTCCCACAATAGTAGATATGATAATAGTCTGAACTGAATTCGCCCATTCCCATCTATTTTAGTTCACTGACGCCCAGGATGTCAATGTTTATTCTTGCAATCTCCTGTTTGACCATATCCAGCTTACCAAGGTTCATAGATCTTACTTTCCAGGTTCCTATGCAGTATTTTTCTTTGCAGCATTGGACTTTCCTTTCGCTTCCAGGCACATCTGCAGCTGAACGTCCTTTCGGCTTTGGCCCAACCACTTCATTAGCTCTGGAGCTACTTGTCCTTGTCCTCCACTCTTCCTCAGTAACATGTTGGACGCCTTCCAACCTGAGGGGCTCATCTTCCAGCATCATATCTTTTAGCTTTTTGTTTCTGTTCATGGAGTTTTCTTGGCAAAGATACTGGAGTGGCCATTACCCACAGTCAAATTTTCTAAACCTCAGGTTCTTTCCATACCAAATATATAATCTGTAAACACTGGATTCTTCAGAATTGAAGTAAAACAACATTCCTTTTCTTTTCTTCTGGTCAAATAAATTTAACAGGCCCCAACATGGAGAAGACTAGCCAATATCTGTCTACCACATAGATGAGAATGATGAGAAGCTACTCAGTATTATGAGGTAGCAACCCTGACTCAATAGTAATTTGGCTGGATATGCACAAGGAGAATATTCTTGAATGGATGCATCCATTCCGGCTTTCTAATGCCAAATTCTTTCTATCCCAAATATGAAGGAATTTGTGAGTTTTCGTAAATTCCTACCATAAACAAATGGAAGTGCAATTTCTGTGGTGGTGAATGAAGTAGTCAGAACACCACAACTTTGCTGTCTATGTAGAAATGTAAAAAGTATGTGGGCTCAAGTTGTGATCAGGACACAGTACAAGACCTAATAGATGCATTTGGCTTAATGGTCCACAAATTCGGAGTTCTTGGCTTTTCTTACACTCATAAAATAATTTCAGTGAAGGATCTCCAATAATGTTACTGATCTGCCAACCTTCAAGGCTTTATCTTGGGTTAGATCCATGATTTACTGTATTTTAGCTTTTCTTTGGGTCCCAACTATCTGTGAGTACCGGGCAAAAATGTATGAAACATGAAATTATGTGTCATTCTCACATGTCTCATTCTCATCCTCATGTCGGAATGTGGCGATGAGAAGCTGCACAAATTTTCTCATCACCTTGAGAGAGGGCAGAATATTTTCTGTCTAAAGCACATTTTCACATTTGGAGAAAATTGTTTTGTGCATATAAATCAAGTAATGTTAATTATGGAAAACTACAATAGCTATTGCCTTGTTGCATGGAACTAGAAGCATCGGATAGGTTCCACTTCTTTTTTTTTTAATCAGTCAGCAAGTCCCGCTGTGTTTGCCATGTTTGTGTGTGCTTAGCTTTACAAAAAGTGTGTATTCTAATACATTATTTACATCCCTACTGTGAACCAATCTTCCAAAGTTTACACTTACTCTTAGGGCTGCTTAGCATGGACCAAAATGCTGCCCCCATTCCACCACAAACCATGTCCTTCTGTTCCTAGAGAACTTAGCAGGGCTTCACTCAGCTCTATTCCCACTGAAACCTTAAAAGGAAAGCCCAGTGCAAAGCTTAAAAATAAAATAAAATAAAATGAGTAACATCACAGTTGATTGGATAAACAAAATTTTTAATTTATCATTTGGGGAACGGAAATTCTTTTTTTTTTATCTAAAAAAAAACTCAAATAAGCATGTGGGAAATTGCTCAGCATGCATTATCTTCCCAATCTGTTTTTGCATTGGATTGCAAGGATTTAGGTCCCCTCTGCATTGAAATTTGCTCACATTTTAATGAATTTTGTCTGTCGTGCAGAAAATTTGCTGCTGAAAAGGCATAACCCCACCTTTTGGTATTGCTGAAAGGATGTGAACCTACCTGCTCTGAGCATGTAAAGAGCCTTCAGCTTCTCACTAGGCAGAAGGAAACACAAACACATAATAGAGGTCTCAGGATGTAACCAAAATGGCAATCATGGACTCACCTCTAGGCATTCCTCTCCATTTCTCTGCCCTCTCCTTGTGTTTGACAATGTCATGAACTGCTGGATAGCACAGTGGATTAGGTATTTGTTTGTGGTGCCAGAGACTGGGGGTTCAATTCCACAATGTGCCTCCTTGACAGGGGGCTGAAGTTGATGACCCTTAGGGCCCCTTCCAGCTCTGCAGTTTTAAACTTACACTATATGATACGATACAATACAATACTAAATAGTACTATACAATACTAGACCCAAGATTAATCAATAAGGCAATGAAGATTCAGGTACCAGCATTTTAAAATATGGCTCTGTTGAAAAGTGTTTCTTACACTGAAACAACTGAATACAATGAAATTGTTCTCCACCCGTACTCTGACACTGAAAAGAAAAAAAAATCCCTGGGAATTCAAGGTTTCCTTTAAAGGTCATCTCCTATCTAGCTGTCCAGGTTTTCCGAAAACCCTCAGGTCCCAATAGCGTTCACATGAACCTAAATCCCTTGCCCTCTGGGGTGGGGGTGGGGCCTCTGACATTGAAAAACCAGCCCCAGGACCTATTAGAAAACCTCTCAAAGAGCAGTGCAAGACCATAGCCAAGACCCTGCAATTCACAACAGCAAACCAAGAATCTTGCTTTGGGGAATGGTTGCTTCTAATTGCAACAGAAGTTTAGAACACAAGAAACAAGAAGGAAGTAAAAACCGAAGATAATTAAGTACATAATTGCAAACACACAACTCCTTAATTAAGCTTTTCCTCTTTAAACCTGACAGAATCTGCTTACAAGGTGATAGCATGGAGGGGGGTGCGGTGGGAGTTTGGCATATGGCAAGCCATCTGCAGAGTGAACATGCTTTCTATGGAAGTGAAGGAAAACACACACACACACACACACACACACACACACACAGACACCTTTCCAGTTCACAAAAGCACAAATTGCTTAAATATGGTGGCATGGTGATTTGTCTTCATCCACTGAAGGGGAATGATTTGATGCAACATCAGCCAGACAAAAGGATGTCAGAAAGATGTATTTTATGATCATTCCACTTAGGCTTGTCTCTGTCAAAATTTTTGTGTAGCATCAAAGGTAGTTCATCAACACTACAGGGCCTGTAATTGCACCTCTGCAATGTCTATATCCAACAGCAAAAGGGACAGAGAAGTGGGGTATTCAAAGCTCCTCATAGGCATTTAGCTTCCCTGCAGTGGCTTGCTATTAGACTGTGGAAGTCTTTAATGAAGAAAAAAGAATCTAGCCATTAAATTAACTATTTGATAAAGAGATTTACCCCTTTTAAAAATTATGGCAAAGAAAGGTCACACAAAGTAGGCAAATATATGGATAATTATTTACTTCACTGTTTAGTACATATGCAGGAGGAAGTACATACACATTTTACTGCTGATCCTCTTCAGGTTGGAAATTGACATTTTAGGGAGTTATGAAACAGTCTTTTGAGATGTCCAGATTTCTATTTACTTCTCAGCTCAGTTGCCTGTTAGTGAAGATGATGCATGTTCTGTTCTTTTTCCCAAGCCTGTTGCATCATTTAATGAACCAGTTTCTGTGTGAAGAAATTCAGAGCTTTGAGAATTACTAGTTTGAATGACCATTCAAAAAAAAAAAAAAAAACCAAAAAACCCTCAGCCATCCTGGCCACAGGTCCTGCTGCCATAAGGATTTTGGGAGATGCAGTGCTTGTGCTAGAAAGGATCATTTCCAAGCTCTGAAGAAATGAGAGTTCAGGACAATAGTTCCCAATCTTGACTCTTCAAATGTTCATGGAGTATAACTCGAAGAAATCCTAACCAGCAAAACTAGCGGTGAAGGCTTCTGGGAATTTTAGTCCAATCTGTGGACCCAAGGTTGGGAACTACTGGTTCAGGACATTGAATTGCTAGGCTGGATGGAATGTTTACTGTAGTTCAAGAGATGAATATTTTCATCACAAAGATGTAGCAGTGATTGGTATACTTTCTTATTTATGATATAGCTTTTATCTATAGAATTAAGTTGTCTTATATTTCAGATTCCTCAGTATTGTATGCACAGTTCACATTCCTAGAGACCAAGATAAATAATGCTTCAATTTTAAGGTAATACGTGCCCTGAATATGACAGGGGAAAGAGGGTAGCATTGCTATTTATGACCCAGAAATGCTCCAAAGAGTTCTAAGACCTTATTTTTAGCTAAGGAATGTGACCTTTTTTATATGTTCAGTGCTCCAATTCAAGACTATCAAGACTGGAAAAGGGAAGAAAAGGAAGATGAGCAAAGGGAAAAAAAGTTATTATAGTCCTGCAGGGAGAAACTTCCAGAGCAAAGTGAATGTAGACTTTTATCTTCAAAAACTCTTGAATTTGATGCACAGACTCTCTCCCACAGAGAGAGGGGGGGAGTGAGGGGGGAGTGAGAGGTGATTTCTTAATTCCATTAATTTTTTACAATGCATGACTGGGATAGGATCATACATATCTAGAACAGGACAATATAAAGTAACTGAACTGATTCCTCTTTGTCAGGCAACAGGAAAAAAAGGGTCATATGGATTAAAATATACTATCCAAAACTTGTCACCCAGAAAATGAGTGTGCACACTTATTACAAAAGTTATCATGAACACAAAGGGGATTTGTGTTATTATCTTGATAGCTCATAATGTCACAAGCAGAACGCTTTTGGGGTGTAGGTTACAGATGACTGGTGATGCATTTTAATAGCAATAAAGGGCACATCTTTCTAGGAACAATTCCTTTCATTAACAAGGCAACGTGGCAAGAGAATTACTGAGTTTCCACATGAGGTACAGGTCCATCCAGAGTAATACAGCCATTGAGACTGATTATTGTCATGAACTGAAGCAGCTATACCAAATCCCTCATGATGGAACAGACAGAAAATCTAAAATTTTTGAATTAAGTTGAAGACTTCCTTATATCTTCTTCTCTTTCCCAATCTTCATATCTTCCTTTGAATGAGGTCCCTTTCGTCCTTCGTCTGCCCTCTATCTATCTATACCATTAAAATACTGCAGCTAGTCTTTAAGGGGCCACAATATATTTTTTTGCTTGTGTTTTGTTTTGTGTTTCTTCATCAAATTGATGTTAATATGGGATGGTAGACACAATCTTCCATAAGACTATGTGTTTTAGCCATGGCTCTGTTTGTCTTTGTAGCTTATTCCTGCTGGTCATTCCTTGCAGGAAAAAAAAGTACAAAAGATAATGGGGCATTAATAGGAGTCCGAACCTGAGAAGGCTGAGGGGATGGCATGCTGGAAGGTCCCGCTCAATGCTGATGCTCCTGAGATGACATAGAGCTGGTCACTGTCAGGGCCAGCCCTACCATTAGGTGAAATGAGACATGTGCCTAGAACAGCAGATTCTGAGCGTCTTGGAATGGCAAAGATTGGTTATTTTATGTGTGTTCACTTTAAAAACAACCCAATACTAGCGATGGGAAGAGATACAGTGTTTCCCCAAAAATAAGGCAGGCTCTTATATTCATTTCTGCTCCAAAAATGCATTAGGGCTTATTTTCAGGGGGTGTTTTTTTTTTCCATGTACAACCATCTATATTTATTCAAATACAATCAGATCATCTTCTTCTGGTTGCTGCACAATGGTGGAGGGCGGGGTTTCACTTAACTAGGGCTTATTTTTCGGGTAGGGCTTATATTACGAGCATCCTGAAAATCATACTAGGGCTTATTTTCAGGTTAGGACTTATTGTCGGGAAAACAGGGTACTAGTGGGATTTTCTGCCTCCTTATCTAAACTGATTTGACTGGTTGTGGGTACTGCACACTTCAAGCTGGGTGGAATGAATGAATGAATGAATCAATCAATCAATCAATGAATCAATGAATCAATGAATCAATGAATGAATAGACAAACAAACAAACAATTTTAAAAAGTAAATTTGCTATTTCAATTCAGCGAGCAAAATGCCTTGACCTCACCCTTCATGCTGTCTCACTCCACTCTATTTCACCTAGGTTCTGTGAAGAAAAAGCGGAATTACCTCTGTATATTTCACCCTGGCCACCATATGAATAGATAAAACAATACAAGGTCTGGCATGTGAAAGCAGCATGTGGCTAGATCTCTGGTCCAGAGATGTGCCTTTGTTCTATTTTTACCCTGTAACCTGGGAGGAGACGTCCCACTCAAGAAGTATCACACCCCTTTTTGCAGGCCACAGAGGAGTTTACAGTCACTCCCATTACTCTGCTGAAGGCCTACAATCAGAATACAGCAGTTAATAAACATCTAACATGATTGTGTTTGCTCTTTGCCGCTGACATTTTTGTGTGCTTGGCTGATCAGGCTTATTTCCCTTATATTTATTGACTTGATCAGGTGCTTCTCTTTCCTTCTTTCAGGTTCCAAATAACAGCTCCACTCTAATCTCCAGAAACTCATCATCATTTCTGGTGCGCAGAGATTTGCTCAGCTCCAAAGGGAGAGGATGAAAAAGGAGCCCTCCACTGAAATATGTATGCTTTATTGAAGGAGACTGGTGCTAAAGTCAATTTTTCTGGAGGCTGCTCAAACCGGTGGCATGCCCCAGATTTTTTAGGAAGTAAATCCAGCTTCAGCAGAAACAGAAAAGCAGGTCTCTCTTGCATTTTACAGATTCTTTGACCCTGTGTGCCTTGGGTGGATAAAAAAAATGTCAATGATGGATTTGGAATTACAGTTTGTAAGACATTTGATATAATACAAAAGGTTTTGAGCCAGAATTCAAGACACCCTTGCATCTTTCTTGGTGACTCACAATGGCTGCGGATACCTCCCTCTCAGTTCTTATTCACATTGGTTATTGCATTAGCAGAGTTGTGAAAAATGACGGCCTTAATGATAGCAGGTTGGACAGGCTGGGGCCATCTTCCAGAAATCCACGGGCACAAAATATTTCCTATGCATCCAAGGTTTGAAAAACAGAGCAAAACTAAAAAAGACATCATGGAATCTTTAGGACTTCTCTTCCTCCTTTCCCCCTCACAGGTCAGGGAATGGGTACTGGCCTTCATTCCTTTTGTTTCTGTTTATTTCTCCTGCAGTTCTGGTTAAGATATAGGATAAGGGAGAGCATTTGCAGCTATTTGAAGAAGGCCAGTTGCCATAGTTAAAGCCCTTTCCACACATGGCTTGCTGCATTAAATGGATAAATATATATTATTTATTAATAATAATTTCTCTAGCATGCCTAAATTTTGCAAGATGCTTGGTGCTAATTTTCTCATTTATTCTCATAACCACACTGTGATATTGGTCTTCTCCTATAATAACGAAAGAAAAGGAGAAAGAAAGAGAAGAGATTTGCCTGAGTGTTTCTTGGTAATTTTGAAATCCAGCCCCATCCAAGTCTATATTCCATATCTATATACTGCCCCCCCCCAAAAAAATTGCCCTGTATTGGCTGCTGAATTCAGTGCCCCATGTCTGCACAGGAGCAGCTTGTTAATCAGCAGCAATAATCCTAAAAGGTGCTCACAGCTCTTTTCACTTTCAATTAAGAACATCTCCATCTTCTTGGCTGCTGCTTACCAATAAAATGCTGCCTGCCCACACACAGACCACAAAATCCTTACGACTTTAAAAAGAGAAATGGCCTCCCTCCTTCTAGCCTGGTACAAGCATGGACAGAACTGGGCATTCATAAGAATGTTGGTCATTAGTATGGATCACTGAGAATTTCAATTCAGATTGCTTACATAAGAATTCAACCAAATTTACAAATTGTCACCCTTCACATTTAGGGTCGAGAGTATTTAAGATTTTAAAAGATTAAAAATGTGGAAGGAGCTGAAAGGGAGTAATGTATGAGTCCAGGTTGGGTATTTGAGTGTTTTCCTCTTATATGTCTGTGTCTTATTCCTTTTGTGCATTCAACCATGTTCATGTTGAGTTAGTGTTGCCACCTCTGTTTTCTGAGAGGCTCGTCATCTGTGCCTTTCCCCCCTCCCCAATATGAGAAGCACCTAGTCCTTTTCATATGAGGAATAGTTTTACCCCTTGAACTGGGAATATCTCCATTGGAGATGGGGGAGAATCCTAGGCTCTCTCTCTCTCTCTCTCTCTTTTTTTTTTTTGAGAATTTCCCCAAAAATTGAGTTCACTTCTGCTTATTTTTGAGCTAGAAAGAACTTGACATTTTAAAATTTTGAATACAGGATCCAGCAAAACAGGCAAGGTTTTTTTTTTCATCCATACAAATCAGCCCTTCCAACTGAAGTCAAATGTAACAGACAATAGACATGATTTTGAAATACAGCATGACTAGAGACACAGTAGAGAGGTTTAAATAGGTAATTAAAAAAAAACAACTCCACACAGATAATCTATTGGTGTATGTACATCTGTATGACAGGATATGCTTCCCCAACCTCATGCCCTCTAATTTTTTTAACTAGAGCTACCATCAGCTAATGGCCAATAGTTAGGTTTGTAGTTAGTTGGAGTCCCTAAATATCTGGAGGGCAACAAGTTGGGAAAAGCTGTTTTGGGAAATGTGCCAGTCACTCTGAGAGAAATAAGCTCTCTCAGGTGTACATGAAAATGACAGACAAAAGAAAGGGAATTTCAAGCTACGATAGGCAATAAATTTGGTTTAATTGAGTTACAATTGCTGTTTGGGGGAAAAACTATGTTCCTTATTCAGAAGAAACAGAATAAAACAGTGTTCTATGAAAACAATCAGAGATTCTTCTTTAAAAATTATTGGTCATGAGTCTTTGTGACTTTGGCCATGGTCACAGCAGCAAAATATCTCCCTTTGGTTAACACGACTTTTCATTGTGTTCCTGTTGTACTTTGAGATCACGTGTTATTTATTCCAGGATATGTGTCCCCATGTAGTTTTGGGTTACCAAGTCATTTCCATTCAATAAGCGCCTAGAGCTTCTTGTTGAGACCATTTGATAGAAGTTTTGCTTCCCCAAGTCCCGAAATGAAGACGCAGACAACGTACATTTGGTATTAAACATGGGCCACACTTTATTAGCCAAATCAAATTTCCTTAAGCCAAATGAAACCAAATCCATATTGAGGGGACCTGCGGTAGTGCGGGGAAATAACACCAAATAATTCCTTATATGCCAATGGGCGAATCCCAGCCCCCAGGTTCCAGCTGTACTACCGACCGGTGGAACCTGGAAGGCTTAATTAAAACACCCGGACCTCCAGCCATCTCCTTTAATGACTTTTTGGTCCGAAGGTGTTTCAGCGCCTCAGTTGCCTTCAGCCCTGTAATCGCACGATCCGCAGGAACTGTCAGCATTGACGCACTGTTACTTAAGAAATATTACCAAAAGGGAAACACCGTGACGACCAGTTATTCCCGCACTACCCGCCAGTGTGACCAGGATTATATAAGAAAACCTACAATCGTTGCCCCAAAACAACGTCCCCCCCCGTTCCAGTGTGGGATAGGCGAAAAATCCCCCCA
The DNA here is from genome assembly GCF_051106095.1 of Pogona vitticeps. Lineage (NCBI taxonomy): Eukaryota > Metazoa > Chordata > Lepidosauria > Squamata > Agamidae > Pogona > Pogona vitticeps. Next base: position 54,795,413 of record NC_135786.1, read on the forward strand.
TCCACCAGCCAATCAGGATGAAGGTCAAAAATTCCTATCCGGCCCCCAGAAACGGGCGACCCCAAACACACTAGAACAAAGAGGGTTGGGCGGGCGGGTGCCTGCGCCAAAGAGCCCTTTGCGGCGAACCGACGCTATCTTAAATAGCGTCGGTTCGCGTCATCTAACCACGTGGGCCCCGTTGTCTGCACTTCCGGCCCCGGGTAAGCAAACTCACTGCGGCTTCCGAGGGCGTTTTCTCGCCCCTTCAGCGCGCGAACCCTTGCTTCCCCAAGTCCCGAAATGAAGACGCAGACAACGTACATTTGGTATTAAACATGGGCCACACTTTATTAGCCAAATCAAATTTCCTTAAGCCAAATGAAACCAAATCCATATTGAGGGGACCTGCGGTAGTGCGGGGAAATAACACCAAATAATTCCTTATGTGCCAATGGGCGAATCCCAGCCCCCAGGTTCCAGCTGTACTACCGACCGGTGGAACCTGGAAGGCTTAATTAAAACACCCGGACCTCCAGCCATCTCCTTTAATGACTTTTTGGTCCGAAGGTGTTTCAGCGCCTCAGTTGCCTTCAGCCCTGTAATCGCACGATCCGCAGGAACTGTCAGCATTGACGCACTGTTACTTAAGAAATATTACCAAAAGGGAAACACCGAGACGACCAGTTATTCCCGCACTACCCGCCACCACATGAGGACTAGCATCGGCTATGTCCCATGAGCCCACCAAGACAACCAAATTCCTCCAGCAGGCCCCCTCTCAAATCATCCAAGAAAACGTCCAAACCTGCATCGGACAGGTGGACCCCATCTTCGCGGAAATATTCCAGTTTGGATGTCAAGATTCTGCGATGGCCAATCACAGAACCAAATCCACGTTTGCTTACCCTTCTGCAAACTTCCTTATTAACTAAACGACGGGCATGATTTACCCTGTCCGCATTAATAGCACCACGCCAAATTACGCGTGGAATGATCGTCGACCAAACGATCCTCATCCTGGGATATAAGGCATGTAGCCTATCAAAATCCCGCAATATATCCAGGATCAATGCCTTACCGGACACCTGGGGCAAATCATTGCCCCCCAAGTGAACCACCAAGATGTCAGGAGGCGAACTTCCAAATGCCGTAAGCCGACCAAGTTGAATCCATCGCATGCCTCGCATGCCCCTCCATGTAATGGAGGCTTGGGCTCCCAAACCTAAATCACGTCCCCACCTGGAATCAGCAGCATATCGAGCTGCCCAATAGATGAAGCTATGACCCACCATCACAACGTTCCATCGTGCCTCCGGCATCACTCCTCCTGAAAGACAAAAAACAACCTCTACCTACATGTTAGGCAATTGTCTGATATATTTATTGTAACAGCCCGACGACCAACGACCAAGCTGCTTGATTCGTCCAGCATCGTAACCCATAGCCGCTGCAGTCGAAGCCGCCCCTATTCTAAATGAATGTGTGCCAAATCGCATGCCCTGGACCCCCACTTTTTCCAGCGCCATATCAGTGAGTTTCCAAAACTGATATTTTGACAGGGGCGTACCGTCAGCATGTTGAAAGAAATACCCACCAGCAGTTCCCCTGACACTAATAAATTGTCTTACCGCCCGTACTGGGCACAATTTGTCTATACTACAACGACCCAACCTAACTTGACCACCTTTCCCATGCTGGTCAGTTTTGGACCTCCTAATCCGAAATGTGACCTGATCCTGCTGCATCCCTACGTCTGCCCACTGTAACGCTGCCCGGGATTCATCTGTTTTACTCAAAGCTACCAGCTCACTAATTCGCAGCGCCCCAAAAAAGGCCACTAAAGATGCTGTACGAACAAGCACTGTTTCGTAGCCATCCTTACATATGACACCCCATAGGTCCACCAAACTCTCTAAAATCCTTGGGGATATAGGAGTCCTGTTATCCCTTGACCGACCCCTCTCCCGAGACCATCCCTCAATCATTTTCTTAATTCTAAATTCCCCTGACCAATCCTTCCAACCATTCGCTTTCGCATAGAATTTCAAAGCTCCCAACTTACCCTGAATGGTACTAGGGGCCAAACCCTTCCTATGCAAGTCCACCATAAATTGCTGTATGTGTTCAACCGGTGCTGGCCACCTCAATTCCAGTCGGGCCCTGCCCCTGAATTCCGAAAACTCCTGCACTACCATTCTATATTTCGTTCCCGTCCTTGGGGCCAATGCCATACCTATCGCTCGCGACGCTTCCTCACGCCAATCTGCCAGACCTCCGCCGGAAGCACTTCTGGCAGATCCCTGGCCTCTGGTGCCAGTTCCCTGAAACGCCGGATCTGTTGGCGTGAAAGAGCGTCAGCTATCTGGTTATCTAAGCCAGGCACATGACGCGCATGCACCACGACGTTACAGCGGAGCGCCTTCAAAGTAAATGCCCTGACTAACTCCATGACCCTCTCTGAACGTGATGTCAAATTGTTAATAATGTGCATCACCGCCTGATTGTCGCACCAAAATCGCACTACAGTATTGGCCCATTCTTCTGCCCATAACCATAGTGCTCCGACTATCGGAAAGAATTCCAAAAATGTCAAATCCCTGGTAATACCCAGGTGATGCCATTCATCCGGCCACAACCCTGCACACCACCTACCCTGAAAATAAATGCCAAACCCTAAAGCCCCGGCGGCATCGGAATTCACCTGGACGTCTGCCCTAAGGTTAATCTCCCACCTCCAAAAGGAAACCCCATTAAACTGATCCAAAAACTGTTCCCATATCCGCAGATCCTCTCTCATCCCCCGTGTTATCCTTGTTTTATGAAATGGTTTCTTCAACCCTGACATGGCGCTGGAAAATCGCCTTACAAAAGCCCGTCCCGGCGCTACTACCTTACAGGCGACATTCAAATGTCCAACCAACTGTTGCAGCTCCCTTAATGTTGCCTTCTTTCTACCCCCGAAACTCCTGACCAGCTCCCTAATGTTTACTAATTTGTCCTGCGGCAATCTGGAGGCCTGTCGAGTCGTGTCCAGCTCAATTCCTAAGAAGGTAAGGGTTGTTGACGGCCCTTCCGTTTTCTCCTCTGCCAATGGCAATCCTAACTCCGCTGCCAATTCCCGGAAAGCTTCCAAAAACCTAGAACACCTACCAGTGTTTGCCTGTCCACAAAACAAAAAATCATCTAGGTAATGTGCTGTCAATGCACATCCAATCTTCTGCCGTAGCAGCCATTCTAAAAATGTACTGAACCGTTCGAAGGCCGCGCACGAGATCGAACACCCCATAGGGAGGGCCCTGTCGACATAGTAATGGCCCTGAAACTGAAAACCCAATAAATTAAAATCATCTGGGTGGACAGGCAAAATTCGGAAAGCCGATTTTACATCGGCCTTGGCCAGCTCAGCATTGATGCCACAGGATCTGACCATTCGAACCGCCTCATCAAATGATGTGTACCTAACTGAGCACAGCTCCTCCGGTATGGCATCGTTTACAGACTCGCCCTCCGGATAAGACAAATGGTGTATCAACCGAAATTCCCCTGGGAGTTTCTTAGGAACGATTCCCAGAGGCGAAACCCGTAGGTCAACCAGTGGAGGCCTAGCAAACGGCCCCAACACCCTACCTTCTCTCACTTCCTTATTGATCTTTGTCAAAACCACTTCTTCCATACCTTCAACCGACCTCAAATTCCTAGCAAAAAATGCCCTTCGAGTACCCAATGCTGGTATCCGAAAGCCATGTCTAAACCCGTCACGCAAATATGCTGCATCGTCCTGTCTGGGATAATGCAACAAACTCCCCTCTAATTTGTCAATTCTGATTGGTGTTGGTCCCCTTACCCGAAGATCCGCCACCCCCTTCGGGCTTCCTACCGGAACCACCTTGCCTGCCCTGTCGCTGTCCCCCAGCCCTGAAGCAATTGGACCTTGGATGTTTGCCTCCACAGGTAATACATTCATGCTTGAACCTGCAAGGGGACTTGTTGCATGACCCCCTATTGTTAAACTCATAGCAGGGCAGACGGGGTTGAACCGTCTGCCCCGCCCCCTGGCGGGTACCAGCATTCCCTGCGAACTTAATATTAAGGTGTCCACAGTCGAATCTGTCACCCAAATTCGTTTTGGCAGGCGACATGTGTTGTAACCAAAGCCCAGGGTGCACTTCATCCCAACGCAGTTCCGGCCTGATAGCACTCCTCATTCGGAATGCTTCATCGTACCGTAACCATGCCTGACCCTCAAATTCAGCCTTCGCTCTACGTAGTATATCATAATACTGGAAAAGGGCCGAAGCCTTCCAGGGTTGCATCTTTACTAACACCCCGGCATATATGGTAAAACCAGTCACCCAATTATTCCAATTCCTATCCGGCCTCTTCCGCCTATGTTTTTCTTTAATTTTTTCATCGTCCTTGTCCAGCTCCTTCACTTCATATTCCCTATTCAGAAGATCATAGAAGTCAATGTACTCGCCTTGCCAGATTCGCTCCTTAATTGCTGGCGTCAGATGGTCTCCCAGTGGAGTACTGTAATCTGTGTAAGGCGTGGCTAGGAAAGGCGTTGAGTTATAGCCCGTATTGGGTACAGAGGGGTGCCGTGACATGCTTAACTCCCTACCTTCTCTTGCAGACCCATTGTTATCTTGCATTGTACCAGGCATACCCCATCCCAACCATTGAGGGGCAACCTGTGGCCAAAAACCACCAGGCCATGGCATGGGAGATGACATCCCCATGTTAGGATATCCCATAGGTTGCTGTTGGCCATCACCCCACGGCCAGACTACCCCTTGTGCTGCTGTGTTGTGCTTTCCATCATACTCACCCCTTCCATCCGTCCGTGCAGCCTCAGCCGCCCCCGGTGTGTATGTGGCCGTGTCCTCATAGGGGTCATATCCATAGGATGTTCCTTCCCCAGCATCTACATTGCTTGCCGTCGCCGTCCTCTTACGCTTGCGGCCCCTGTTATCCACATGCTCCTTTGATGTGCCTTCGCCTTCGTCGCGGTCTCCACGCTCATGACCCTGCTCAGACTCAATTACATCAAGACGCCTGGTGAGTTCACACGTAAGAGCCTTCAATTCAGCCCTCCGTTTTCCCTTTGACTCCCTTGCAGACCGGCGAGGCGTAACCTCATCTCCACTATTGGCCCTTTTTTCCAATCTCTTTGCCTCCATGCTTGCCACCTTAGAATGTAACTCCCTTAGCATAGCCCAGGATTCATCTTCAGAGGATGATTGCAAGGGTGATTGCTGCATCTCCACCGGTCGCTGTACCGGTTCCTTGCCTCTCTTCCTACCACCTCCTTTTTTAGGCGGCATCCTGTAAGATATGCCTATCCCTTAGTCCTTGTTTGTGTATTTTACGTATTTATTTATATATGTGTGTATTTATTATTATTATTACTATTATTAAAAGATATGACTATTTATTTATTTTATGTATTTGTGGAGATATATATATATCTATACTGCAGCCCGTATCAACAAGTTGGTCTGCAGCCCACTCAGTATTCAAGATCCGTAGGCACTATCAATCTCCAGAATAACCAACTCTGCCCACACACCCCTTCAGTTTTTTTTTTTTTTTGAAAATGAAACCAACTTTTTAAAATGGCCGCCGCCAGTAGGCCATGCGGCCGATCAAGCTCTGCAAAATGGCCGCCACCTCAAACCAGCCGTCCTTAGACCCTTTTTAATTTCCTTGTGCAGCCTAACCACCCTAGCAGCGTGCCAACGCCTCCCTTAACAACGGCGCAAGGCCACTTCGAGAGTGCAGACCCTAACCCCCACTATCACAATAAAAGCCACCCAATGCGCCGCACCCGCCAGGCGGTCCACCCCCCCGTAACCGCCCCCCCACACCCCGCTCCCACCCCTCCGATCCCCGCCAACCACCGCCGTTCGAATCGGCGCTCACTAGCAGCCCCGCGGCAGCCAGCCAGGGAAAGGAAGGAAAGATCCCAGAAAACTAGGGGGTGAAGAGTGAGCGAGCGGGGCGAGGACTAGAACAATAAAGGGTGGGGGGGGAGCCGCCGCTGATCGTCGGAGCCGCGGCGCGCTCCCCAGCAGCCCTGTGGCAGCCAGCAAATACAAAGCAGCACGATCCAGGCGACCTGGGGGGTGGCGGTTAAACCCGCGGGGAGGAAACAGGAACAAAAGGGGGGGGAGCACAGCTGATCGTCGGGCCGCGGCGCGCTTCTCAGCAGCCCCGCGGCAGCCAGCCAGCGACCAGCAGACAAGCCCCAGGCGAACCAGGGGTAGAGAGTGAGCAAGCGGGGAGGGAACAGGCCAAGGGGGATCCCAGCTGATCGTCGGAGCTGCGGCGCGGCAGCACAGCCCCGCCGCCGCCCGCTCCCACCCGGACCTCTCAGACACCTCCTCCCTTCGCTCGTATCCAACAACAAACCAACGCCGACCACCACGTCCAGAGCTCCTACAGCACTCTCCTCTTCAAGTGCCTGCGCCAAAGAGCCCTTTGTGGCGAACCGACGCTATCTTAAATAGCGTCGGTTCGCGTCATCTAACCACGTGGGCCCCGTTGTCTGCACTTCCGGCCCCGGGTAAGCAAACTCGCCGCGGCTTCCGAGGGCGTTGTCTCGCCCCTTCAGCGCGCGAACCCATCCGACACATTGACACAAATACAGGAGAAAAAAAATAAAGACATTTTAAACAGACATGTATGGTGACAGTAGTTCAAAAAAGTGGTGATAAGATCATTCGCACACGCAGCAATGAAACATTTTATTTTAAAAAAGGTCCATGAAAAAAAGTAGAAGCCTCTGGCCAAGCAAGAAATGATGCACAGTTAGCATGCTTGCTAGGTAAATAGCCATGCGTCATGTGACTGCAAATTTAAATTGCAAAATCAAAGGGGAAGAAAACATTTTGTTGGTGTGACCATGGCCTTTGCCTGTCTCTGTCTCTCTCTGTCTTACACTCCCATCACCACCTTCCTTCTGTGCAGAGTTTAGAAAAGTTACATCTCTCAGATCCCCACAGCCAGCATGGCCAGTTCCACAACCAGAGTGGACTAACCTGACCATGCTGGCCGAGGAAATCTGTTAGCTGTAGTCCAAAAACCTAATTTTTCCCCCAAACTCAGCTGTATACACTGAGAGAGGAAAGAGGATCTTGTCTCCTGCATGGGTTTTATTCAGGATAAAACACCTGGCTTTGGCTTATGACTTGGTTCTCTAGTAACCGTCAAGGCTAAGCTCTCTAACCATGGGTGGTCTCAAATAACCTGTCCAGACACAGGAAGGTCACTGAGAAATCACCAGCATGGAGAAAAGGCATCACTCAAAAAGGCACAGATTTCAACAAAATGTACATATATGTATTTATTTGTTGAGGTGGGAGATTAAATGGAATTAGTACAATTTAAATACAAATACATATCACCACATTGGGCAAGATTAGAACCAAGTGACCTGAGTGCATGTTCAGTGTTTTGTTTAGAGTCTAACCATTGACAGACAGTTTGCTTTACCGTCTTACAGTTCTATATCATTCCTGAGAATATGACCTAGACAGCCCTTCCGTTAAACAAGACAATCGCTTCAAACAGAGGGCAATGCTCTGCTAGCACTACAAACAGTGGACTGTCACGAGCCAGCTAGGATACATACACCTTGCTTATGTGAGAATGGACATCTACAACATTGTAAGGTGTACAATATTCTGTCCTTATTGCCATTCTGCAAGGAATCCTGGGATCTGTGCGGACAAAAGTAGGAATTCTGCCAAAAATTCTATCAGATGACTGTTGAAGATACAGGTGCTTTCACATTCTGAGATTTCCAGGACCCACTAATGAATTTCACATTGGTACACCCTGTTTCCAGTGCAGTCATACTTTTATAATGGGCATCAACATTATTAAATCAATCCATGCCTCTCTTCTTTTCTTCATCGTCCTGCTCTTGACCCTCTAGTCAGTATCTTCAGCCTCCAGAGGCTAGTAGTTGAAGGCATTCCAATACCTGCATATTAATGAACAATAATTAATAATGAATTAAGTTACACTTAATTAACATTTGCAGCGCTTCCGGCCCCTTTGTCTCTGACCTGCTTTGCTAGTATTAGTGAACAGCTAGAGTTACAGCAGAGCAACATTCATCTTTCTACCTCCGCCTGCACTTCACTGCCATTGGCTCCATCTATTACTTCCTATTTTGTCACCCAGGGTCCTTTTCTTCTCCTGCCTTGGTCATCCTGCTCAATAGGTCCATGGTTTAGGTAACTGGTCGCAGAACCTGAGTTTGGGAATTCAGTTCCTTGGCAGGGGCTGGACTTGATGATCCATAGGGTGCCTTCCAGCTCCGCAGTTCCAATATATCATTATTATTATTATTCAAAAATACAAGGCACATTCAATCAAAATTTTACAAACATTGACCGGTATTATATAACAGATACAAGTTTGAATCAAAAACTTTGTGTAGCCATCCTTCAGTCTTGAGAGACTATGGTAATGTGCTCTGTACGGAGGACTTGGAACAGCGTCTAGTGTGGCTGAGAAGGCCAATACGAGACTGACAATCCCTTCCACGCTAAAGACAACTACAATCTGTCCCCTGTCCAGCTGCCTGATTTTGCTGTTTTCGTGACTGCCTTTTTGCCTCAGCCTGCTGGACAAGGGTCTCTTCAAATTGGGAGAGGCCGTGATGCACCTGCCTGCCTCCAGGCTGAATGCTCAGATGTCAAAGTTTCCCATCTGTTGAGGTCCATTCCTAAGGCCTTCAGATCCCACTTGCAGATATCCTTGTATTGCATCTGTGGTCTCCCTCTGGGGTGAATTCCCTGCACTAATTCCCCATACAAGAGATCTTTTGGAATCTGAGTCAGAAGAATCTCATTTCGCAGTGGTTAAATTGCTGTACTGCAGCCAAAACTGTGCTCAAGACCTGGGGTTCAATCCCAGGTAGCCGGCCCAAGGTTGACTCAGCCTTCTATCCTTCTGAGATTGGTAAAATGAGTACCCAGCTCGCTTTGGGGGGGGGGGCAATGTGTATCCTGCATAATTAACTTGTAAACTGCCCAGAGAGTGCTTGAAGCACTGTGGGGTGGTATATAAGCAGCACACTTTTTTCCCCTTTCTTTCTCAGGCATTCTCACAACATGCCCAAGCCAACGTAGACATCGCTGTTTCAGTAATGTATACACACTAGAAATTCCAGCTTGCTCTCAATCTAGAGAGATTAAAGAACTTCCATATGATCTAGTCTGGAGATAGACATCTTCTGTTGCCGTTCCAAAGGCATGCTTCAACATGACATCAAAAAAATCCCAAACAGGATTGGCACGAAGACACAGCCCTGTTTCACTCTGCTTCGGATGTCGAAGCGATCTGAGGTTGAGCCATCAAAAACTACAGTGCCCGTCATTTCCTCATGAAAGGACCTGATGATGTTAAGGAGTCGAGGTGGACATCAAATCTTGGGAAGTATTTTAAAAAGGCCATCCTTACTAACCAAATCAAAGGCCTTTGTAAGGCCACAAAGGTGGCTGTTGTTGTTTCCTACATTTCGCCTGCAACTGTCTGAGGGAAAATACCAAAACTTAAATGCAAAAACTTAAGTATCTGTTAAATATCAACCCAGTTTGTATGCTGCTCTTAATATTGCCATTTTTTGTAGCTCTGATGGTATGATTTCTGAGATTTGCAACTGCTTATAATACTGTGTGAAATTTCTTTATATTGTTCCCAAAGCCCCAATGACTATGGGGACCACTGAAGTGTGTTTCATTCACAAGCAAGATTTTTCAGTTGCGAGATCTCTGTATTTTGTTAGTTTTTCCAGTTGTTGTTCTATCCTATCAGGCAATACCCTGTTGCATTTTTCACTCCCTTTCTTCCACAGAATCTTTTTAAGTATCTGAACAGGCTGCCTTCTCTTCCCATCTTCTTTCCTTCCACATTCCTTCTCTCGCCCCTTCTTTGCACATTCTTTCCTCCTCACTGTGGTACCCAAATTGGTTTACAGCCCAATAACATTGCAAGGAATATCTCAAAAGGCAAACCACTCGTCATCCCATCTCTTCTCTCCCCGCATCCACAACAATTCACTGTAGGGCCCTTTGAACCCTGCAAACATGTCATTTAGCGTGCCAAGAATATGCGAATTGCAATAACTGAAAGCAGAGAAAGAATCTCTCATTTTTCTATTAAAATTATAGGCATAACACTATTAAGAACATGATTCAGAGTTTATGAACACATTATTTATATTGATTTATCCCTGGAGCTGTCAAGACGTCTCAAAAATAATTAGAGTTGGCACATCCAATGCTGGAATTAAATGTTGATATCATATAATGAAAATTACATGCTTTGGATTTTCTGTGCTGTAGCAAAGCACTAAAACAAATACCAACATCTGCATAGTGCGGCCTGCACAGCCTATTAATTAGGTTCTGCAACCAATCAAGTCATTTATGACAAAGACAGGAAGGGCCTATCTGATTTGTCAGGAACATAATAGCTTGAGGCTGTCTGTGAAAATACAGAGCATCATAAAATGAAAGGTGACAAGGCTTATACTTCGCAAATGGACAGGAACGTAATATTGTTTCATAAGAGCTTGTGTTTCAGTAACTCAAGATCCACTCTTTCATGCCAGGTTTCTAATTTCATCCGCTACAATTCCTCTTCAGCAGCTTATTTATCCAGCCACTCTCCAGTCCATGCACAGTACATGTGGACATGACATTTATCTAGTTTGGGGATGCACATCGTCACATATTTAGTTCTCATATGTCAATGCAAAACAAAATCCAGGAGTTTTCTCCCCACTGGAGGCTTTGTTCAAATTCTGGCACTTTTGAACAAAAAAAAAAAATCATAGACGTATTTGAACACAATCCCCTCCCTCTGTATTTTGCACACAAAACCCTGCATTTTGTGCAGAAAAACCTTGTATTTTCATAGAAAATCTTGCATTTCTGCAAAGTACAAAACAGAATTATTTAAAGCTGCTTTTTGTTAGTGCTTTAACCACAGACCTAAGATGTCCAAATGTATAAATGCAGCTTTTAAAGTCAGTGACAGGGTTTTATTCCTTTTTTGTATTGTTGATTTTAATGTGATTTGACATGTTGCAAACTGCCCGGAGAGTATTTGCACTAATGGGGTGTATACAAGTTGAAAAACAAAAGAAAAAACAAACCAATACATTTAATGCAAAATGTGGGGCTTTTTGTGAAGGCTGTTATTGATGAAAATAGTACTGGTGTTCCATTGTTGTGTGTTAAATCACCAAAACAAACAAACAAAAAACCCACCTCACAGTTGTTGTATGTCAGTCACTGAGTGTCACGACACCTTATTTTCACTGAGGACAAGAAAATTTAGATTTGTAACATCCTTAATCCAGGACAGTGAGAAAACCTCATGGGATCATCTGTTGGTGTAAACAGGGATGTGCGCTCCCTCTAGGATCACTATCCATATACAATGTTCATAAATAGATCCCAAGATAAGCTAATAGCTGAAATCCCCTTGTTAAGGGCAACCATTGGGAGCCACAGAATTGGGAGGGAGAAAGATTTAAAAGTGGAAGATAGCCATAGTCACTCTTCATACTGCTGCTGGGAATAGTGGTGGCAGTTTTCTGGTTTTAAATAGTTTCCCCTTCCATTCCACAGCACCCAAAGACTAGAATAATAGAATCATAGATTAATTGAGTTGGAAGGGCCCTATAATGCCATTGAGTCCAATCCCCTGCTCAATGCAGGAATCCACATCAAAGGTGATCCAACAAATGGTTGTCCTATTGTCTTTTGAAGGCCTCCAATATTGGAGTGCTTGCTACCTGCCAAGGTACAGTAGCTAATTCCTGTAGCTTGAGCCCATTATTACATGTATTGAACTCTGGGGTGATAGAGAACAGCTCCTTCTCCTCTGTATGACAGTCTTTCAAGTACAGTATTTGGAAATTGTTCTCATAGCTCCCCTCTGTCTTCTTTTCTCAAGGATAAATATGCCCAGTTCTTTCAGTCTTTCCTCATAGGGCTTGGTTTCCAGCCCCCTGATCATCCTTGTTGCCCTCTTCTGAATTTGTTCCAGTTTGTCAGCATCTTTTTTAAAGTGTGGTGTCCAGAATTGGACACAATGCTCAAGATGAGGCCTAACCAGTGCTGTGTAGAGAGTGACTAGTACCTAATGGGATTTGGAGACTAGACGTCTGTTAATGCATCCTCAAATTCTAGATCATAACAAACCTGAACTCTCTTGAAGCAAAAATGAGGAAACCGAGGTTGTCATACATCAGGGACATCATGAGAAAGCAGGAGTTGCTGGAAAAGACAACGTTTGGAAAAGCTGAAGGCAGCAGGGAAAGAGAAATATGAGATGAATTGACTCGATAAAGGAAGCCACCAACTTGAGTTTGCAGGAGCTGAGCATGGCTTTTAATGATAGTGAGTCACTCATTCATATTATAAGCCTGAAATGACTTGAAGGCATATAACAACAACAGAATGATCTGACATTTTCTCCTTGACAAAGAGGAATGCAACTTAAAAAAAAACCAACTAGAACCCTATGCCTTGCTTTTTAAAATGATATTTTCAAACATTAAGTTTTTAAGACATCATCCCAATGTTGGATTAAAAAAATAACATTTTTACTGCTGATGCGTTAATTTTAATACAATATTTCCAAGTTCTGCCTAAAACAGTAGCATTGTCTAGAAACATAGAATCTGTGATTACTATATAAGCAATGCCCCTAATCAACAGATTATGCTGTTCAGTATTGCTTACCTAAGCTTCCATCATTGTTTGGATATGGGAAGTTTCCTTAAAATATCAGGTTAGTAGCCTGTGCTATAGATCGCTACTGGTCTGTGTTACACAAGTGTTACACAAGTGTTGTAGTAATGAATCACATAGTTTGAGCACTGCATGAAGGACTACCTCCACATATTTTTGAAGATCTTCAGCCACAATCACTCTCCCACCCTATAAAAGCAAAAGGCAGTTTGGAAAAAGGCTGGGAATCCCATCCCCACTCCATTTTCTCAAACCATCTGTTACATACAGCACTGATGTTACCTGTCTGTCATGGGTTGGAGGGAAAGTTCCATCCTATGGGGAGTGGAAGGCGGGACATCAGGAGGAGGGGCTGTACTGTATATATATGTGGAGCTTGTGTGGAGAAGTTAGGAGAGCTGAGAGAAGAAGCTGGTGTGGGAGTCTGTGTGTCAGACAGGGTACTACTGTGTGTCAGTCAGTACCTACCTGATAGGTTCAGGTGTCTTTATGGGTAGCCAGAACTGATAGGTTCAGGGTCTGTGCTTTATTTAAAGGTGTTCTGGGTGAACCAAACTGGTGTATGTATGATTGAGACTAAGCCACGTTACTGTATCTTATTCACTTGATCATTTTATTTTTCCCTGTGTGTTATTTAAATAAACCTTATTCCTTTGTTTGTTAAAAATCCATTCCTGGTCTGTGTGACTCCTTACAGGGAATGGTTGGTGGCAGCTTAGTGAAAGTGTGGTATCTTCCAGTAGGTCTGGGGTCGTCACACCATCAGATGGTCCTTCATCTCAGCAGAAAAGGAATGTTTGAGACATTCATTTTAGTCTTGACAGCTTTATTCTATATTTTTGTAACATCATTGTTGACTGAGTTCTGCTGATTGATAATATCTATTATGATCACATAATCCTCCTGTGCATTTTATCCCTCTTACCAATTTGTGGTCCAGAACTTGGAAAAGATACAAAAGCATAGACTTAGAACGAAATTGGAAGGGGTCTATAAGGCCATTAAGTCCAAGTCCCTGCTCAATACAGAAATCCAGATCAAAGTATATCTGGCAGATGCTTGTCTAATTTTCTCTTGGATGCCTCTGACATTAGAGCGCTCACCACTTCCTGAGGTAATTGGCTCCACTGCTCTAACACTTAGGAGGTATATCTCAATATTCAGCCAAAATCTAGTTTCCTGTAATTTGAGGCCATTATTATGTGTCTTGTACTCTGGGATGATCAAGAACAGATCCTGCCCCTCCTCCGTATGACTGTCTTTCAAGTATATGAACAGTACTATCTGCCCTCATGCTTCTTTTCTCAAAGCTGAACATGCCCAGTTCTTTCCATTTTTTAAATACGGTTTGGTTTCCAGTCCCCTGATCATCCGTGTTGCCTTCCTCTGAACTTGTTCCAGTTTTTTTTTTGCATTTTTCTTAACATGTGGTGTGCAGTACTAGACACAGTACTGAAGATGAGCCCTAAGCATTGCTGAATAGAGGGAAACCAGTACTTCACAGAATGTTTAACATCCGTTAATGCAACCTAAAATAGCATTTGCCTTCTTTGCAGTCTCATTGCACTGTTTATTTATTTATTTATTTATTTATTTATTTATTTATTTATTTATTTATTTATTTATTTATTTATATCTCGCCCATCTAGTCATTCAACTACTCTGGGTGGCGTACATCAAATGAAATAAACAGATTAAAATAACATCAATATCCAAAAAATAATTAATCATTCAAGATGGATAAAACAAAGAAAATAGATCAAATAGTGCCCGGAGGGAAGGCCTGCCTGAATAGCCAGGTTTTTAATTGGCTTTTAAAAATACCCAGCAAAGGGGCCATCCAGATTTCTGATGGTAGATTATTCCATAACCAAGGAGACACTGCCGAGAAGGCCCAGTTTCTTGTTTTTTTTTTCCTTCTGGGCCTCTCTCAGTGTTAGACTCCTCAGTCGCATCTCCTGACTAGATCGAGTGATATGGGTAGATTTTGATGAGACGAGGCATTCCATCAGATAGTGAGGTCCTAAACCATTTAAGGCTTTGTATGTCATTATTAAAACTTTGAAATTGATGCGGAAACACACGGGCAGCCAATGCAATGTGGCCAGAGTGGGAGAGATATGATAGTGTTTTCTCACCTCACTAAGAAGTCTGGACGCCGCATTCTGCACCATTTGAAGCTTCCACATCAGTCTCAAAGGCAGCCCCACGCAGAGCGCATTACAGTGGTCTAATCTTGAGATTACAAGTGCATGCACTAAAGTGGTGAGCGCCCCAGCATCAAGATAGGGATGCAGCTGGGCAATCTGCCAAAGGTGGAAGTAGGTGGAGTGGACCACTGACACCACATTGGTTTCCATGGTGAGCGCCGGGTCCAGATGTATCCTCAAGCTACGCACCTCACTCTTCACAGTGAGAGTCACCCCCCAAAATGAGAGGGAGTTTCCCAAACCGCTGATGGAGGGGCGCCCACTCTCAGTACCTGTGTCTTATTTGGGTTCAGCCTCAACCCATTTTCCTGCATCCATTGCAGAACAGCCTCCAAGCAGCACTGAAGAGACAGAATGGCATCCACTGTAGTTGGAGAAAAGGAGATGTAGAGCTGTGTGTCATCAGCATACTATTGGCTCATATTCAGCTTATGGTCAACAAAAATTCCAAAATTCTTGTAACTTGTAGTATTATTGAACAAAGTATCCTCCATTTACATGTAGTAACTAAGTGTTTGGGGTTTTTTTTCCCTGGGTGTAAAACTCTGCACATATCTCTGTTAAATTTCATTCTGTTGTTTCTAACCCAGTGCTCAAGTCTATCAAGGTCCATTTGAATTTTTTTCGCTTTTCCACCTAATTTTGTGTCATCAGTGAATTAGAAAAGCAATCCTTGCACCTCCTCATCTAAGTCGTTAATACAAATGTTGAAGATCATTGGGTCCAGGACTAAGCCTTGCAGTCTCCACTTGTTACCTCCTCCCAGTTTGAGAAGGAACCATTGATAAGCACTCTCTTGCGTACAATTCTGTAACCAACTCTGTATCCACCTGATAGTTGCTCTACCCATTCCACACCTAGCTAACTTGATAATCGGAATATCATGGGGCACTTTGTCAAAGGCTTTGCTGAAGTCAAGATATATTACACACACAGTATTCCTACCATCTATCAGGTAAGTTAACCAATCAAAAATGAGATAAAATTAGTCTGGCAGAGTTTGTTCTTGATAAATCTGTGTTGGCTTTGAGTGATCACTGTATTGTTTTCAAGGTGCTTCCAGAGTGACTGCTTTATAATCTGTTCCAGAATTTTCCCTGGGATTGCTGACAGGCTGACTGCTCTGTAGTGCCCAGGTAATATTTTGGATTACAGCTTAGTTAGGCATCCTTCAGTCTCGAAAGACTATGGTAGTGTGCTCTGTATGGCGGGCTTGGAACAGCGCCTAGTGTGGCTGAGAAGGCCAATTCGAGAGTGACAGTCCCTTCCACACTGAAGACAAATCCAGTTTGTCCCCTGTCCGGCTCCCTGGTTTTGCTGCTTTTGTGACTTCCTCTTTGCCTCGGCCTGCTGGGCAAGGGTCTCTTCAAATTGGGAGAGGCTGTGATGCACCGCCTGCCTCCAGGCTGAACGCTCAGATGTCAGGGTTTCCCATCTGTTGAGGTCTATTCCTAAGGCCTTCAGATCTCGCTTGCAGATGTCCTTGTATCGCAGTTGTGGTCTCCCTCTGGGGCGCTTTCCCTGCACTAATTCTCCATAGAGGAGATCCTTTGGAATCCGACCATCAGCCATTCTCACGACGTGCCCGAGCCAACGTAGACGTCGCTGTTTCAGTAATGTATTCATGCTGAAAATTCCAGCTCGTTCTAGGACTGCTCTGTTTGGAACTTTGTCCTGCCAGGTGATGCCAAAAATCCGTCGGAGGCAACGCATATGGAAGGTGTTCAGCTTCCTCTCCTGCCGTGCACAAAGGGTCCAGGACTCACTGCAGTACAGGAGTGTGCTTAGAACACAGGCTCTATAAACCTGGATCTTCGTATGTGTCTTCAGCTTCTTATTGAGCCATACTCTCTTTGTGAGTCTAGCGAACATGTGGCCAGAATCTAACTTTTCTAAGCTTTGGCTGTACACTTCCTTTGCTTAATTCTTATACAACCAAAGAGTGAAGATAGAGGCTTTTATTTAATTTCCTTCCCATCATTCATAATGAGTCTTGACCCATCAGCTCTTATTCTAATTTCTAGATGACACCTTCAAATT
The DNA here is from genome assembly GCF_051106095.1 of Pogona vitticeps. Taxonomy (NCBI): domain Eukaryota; kingdom Metazoa; phylum Chordata; class Lepidosauria; order Squamata; family Agamidae; genus Pogona; species Pogona vitticeps. Next base: position 54,812,424 of record NC_135786.1, read on the forward strand.
AATTTGACTTCTAGTATCTCCTTTGTCTTCCTTCTTTAATCTGTGGAAATTTCCTCAGTTTAAGAAAGCAGTATCAACCCATTCTGCTCTTTTATAAATCTCCAGTAACACAACGATGTCTTCTTTATAGTTTAATTGTTTTATTATGTTTCTCCATGATTACAAGATTTTAAACGTAAGAAATGCATTACAGACTGGAAAGGTAAATGGAAAGATCACAAAAGCAAGAATATGAAGCACAAGATATCACTGAAGATTTATCACACATTCTCTCCCTATTAGGGCTATATTTACTTGCCTTAATGTTGGATGTTTCTCCCTGGGGAAGATTAATTTCATAGGTCTATGCAGTAGGGCCATATAACATTAACTGTTGTGCAATTTGCAGGATATGCTGTGCAGGAATGCTATGTTGCTCACTGATAAAACCTTGATCTGTTAGTCCTGATACACGAAGCAATTGTCATCTCACAATATTAATGTCTTTCCTACCATCCTAGTTTCCACTGTGTGTTTGTGTTCTGTGCCATCATGTTACAACTGACTTATAGGGCTTTCAAGGTAGTTGAGATATTTTAACTCCCCCAATGAGTTTCCATGGCTGAGCGGGCATTCAAACCCTGTTCTCCCAGTACACCACACTGGGAATCCTATTGATTATTAGCCATCTTCTATTAGCATAACTCAGCTCTCCTATACATGCTGCATTTGCTAGCAGAGATTATGCTTCAGCAAAGACCCATGTTGCATAAACTCTGCAGGCTGCATCTGGATGGGAACAACATGAAAATAACGTCTCATGGAGATTGTCTCATCTAGTTTTGATGTGCAGAGCACTTTTAATTGTCCTAATATTTCACTGTCCTCTCCCTCTGCATGCCACCTCAAAAAGCATTCATTCTTAAAGCTTCTCCTAATATACAGGAGTGTTCAGAATGCATGCAGGTAGCAGATGGTAGAGACAAATATGAGATAAATCTAGCACTATACATCTAATGTGGAAATATAACAAAGCAACTATGGACCTGTCCAGACATGTATGTAGATTGCTGTTTGGATAATTGTTGGTATGGTTTGGTTTGAAACAAATTATGGCATCTGCACATGTTTCTGCTTAGATTGATCCATCCTGCTCATTTAAGAGCTGTCCTGCTTCTTTTTAGCACAGTACTAGGGGCTTCGGGGGGGGGGGGGTTAGTACAATTCAGTGTGCTACCAATTATTCCATTGTCTAGCCCACTGGTTCTTAACCTTTGTTACTCGGATGTTTTTGAACTGCAACTCCCAGAAACCCCAGCCAGCACAGTTGATGGTGAAGGCTTCTGGGAGTTGCAGTCCAAAACTCCTGAGTAACCCAAGGTTAAGAACCAGTGGTCTAGCCTGTGTGGATGGCTGGTTTGCACCCAAGTGGAGTTGTGGGTGGCTTTATCAGAGGTGACAATCCTATGACATAATAGTTGAGTTGTGACATTAAAAGAGAGGATGGATAAATCCCTCCTCTATTTTAATATTCTTCTCTTTTCAAAATATTTCCTTAATTGATGCAGTACAATTCTAACACCATGCTAAGTTGATGCATTACTGTTTCAATATGCCACATAATTTAATTAACAACAATAAAAGGAAAGCCACTATGGCCCACTGAATGATGGATATGGGAAAAAGTGAGGAAGGGGACTATGTCAAATCCATGGGCAGTACAGCCCCAGCAGAGCCCTAGCTGAAGAGAAAAGTGGGGAAAGGGAGTGGATTACCTGCCTTCCATCTCCCCAACCTTCAACCCAATGTTTACTCTTTGTGCCATCATTGTCCACTGCTGCTGTTGCCTCCTTACTCATGAGTAAACTGGTAAATGTACACACAAAAACAGCTAAACATACTTGTGAGTAAACTGAGTAAACCAGCAATCCAAAGACCTGTGTGGACCCCTCTCAGGGGAGAATAAATGTCTCCTGTGTGAACAGAAGGATCACTAAAGTGAGAGACAAAATAGATCACCCTGAACATAAGAACCTTTTAAGCATGACTACACCAAATCCCTCTGTCTGGACAGGCCCTAAGAGAAATACCTTCATCATAACAAAGAAAGTACTTTTGGATCCCGAAGCTGTTCTGCTTGGTGAATGGCCAATGCTTGTCTATAAAGCTTTAATGGAACGACTCCAGATTTAAGGTCAACTGCCTGGACTGCTGATCTTGAGCCAAGCTGAGGGTATGCCTGCTATGGGCTCTCCAAATGAACAGCACAACAATTTATCTCCACTAGTAAAGCTGTCAGCGTTAAGTGGTGTGGACAGTGTTGTTGCATCAATGTACTTAACTAAATGTACAGCAGTGGTGGTCGTTCAATAATCTCTCTCTCTCTCTCTCTCTCTCTCTCTCTCTCTCTCTCTCTGTGTGTGTGTGTGTGTGTGTGTGTGTGTGTGTGTGTTGTGAATTACAGTGATCAGATCAACATTGTTGTTGTTTATATGAATTTATATGATAAACGTAAGCCATGTGGTGTAGTGATACTGGGAACTGAACTAGGACTAAGAGAGGGGGGTGGGGATTTGGGAAATCTTGGTTCAAGTCCCCACTAAACCATGAAACCCACTGAGTGATCTTGGACCAGCAGTTACTCTCTGAAAGACTGACCTACATCTCAAGGCTGCTATGAGGACAAATAAGAGCTCATTGGATGAAAGTTATGTCAGATTAACTGGTAAATAAATAAATGAAAACTGACAAGAAGAAATCGGGCATCAAATTCACGAAGTGAATAATGTGAAGCTGAACAAATGGAGGTGGACACTGGAGATATTTTTAGCTTGGTCCAGCATTTGGTCTCCAGCCAGCCCTAGATAGATATAACCACAGAAGGGGGAACTGTTCAAGAGGTGAGCAGGATCTGTCTGCTCTGCTCTGCTCTACTCTGCTAGGATCCATCTTCCAAGCACATATAAAGCACTGGATTGACCACATCAAGTAATATGCAACAAGACTATCTCATACCTTGAGAGTATGGCTTAGCTCAGAAAGGCTCAGAATGATAATCAGACAAAAGCCAGGTGAAAAGTAGATATTCCCCAAGAACTTTTCTTCACATCAGAGCTTCACCTTTTCTCCAAGGATCTGAGGCAAGCAGAAATCACAAGGTTAGTACGTATAAACTTCGTTTGTACTTCATACTCACAATTATCCTCTGAGATACATTAGTCTGTGAGCCACTTTGTTCAGGCTTACCCAGTTGCCTAATCACCTGCAGGCTTGGGTAGAGATTTAAACTCAGGTCATTCTCTTTTACTCCACCTGGCTCTCTGAGAACCTGATGCAGAATTAGCATGGAATGCTCCTCTTCCTTTCAGACATCAAACAGAGCTAACCCAACAGCATAGCCCAAAAGGTCTCACACAAAATGGATGGAGTGGAATAAGCTTGAAATTCAAGGAGAGATTAAATGACAGTGTAGGCAACAGAAGGTGAGTAGACTCAAGTCATTCTCAAGAGTTTGAAATGGACCTTTCTCCCTGGTTTCTGTAGTCTCCTATATCATTATCTGCCAGCTAGGATCTGACAAGGTTAAATATTCCCTTGAAGACAGACCTTGGCATGAATAGTGAACTATAATTATTTGACTTCCACAAAGCTATTATCAATAAGCCAGCATCTCAGCGAGAACCATCATTCACTTCACACCCAAGTTTGCCTTCCATCCCACACACTGACTTGCTGTTATCTCACTGTTTACTACTGTAAATTATTAATGTCAGAGATGCTGACACAACAGATGGAGAATGGGGGGAAATTTATATCTATCAGGCCAATGAATTCCCACATTTCTGACTCAGCTTTGCTGTGTCACCTCTTTGTGGTGTTTTGTAGGCTGTCATTTCACTCTTAGTCTGCATTTTGCCTGCCAGCCTTTGTTGATAAAAAAAAAGATCTGCCTGAGGCCAAAGTAGAAATGCTGAGACAAAGTGGGAGAAGCCAGTCGGTAGGTGGAAAGGTCTTGTTTGATTATGTATTAACCACATTCAGAATCTGACCCTGCTGTCCTAAGAACCCCATCATATGCAGTAGTGGACCTTGCAGTAGAGCTGGCGCTAGGATTTTGTAGGTCCTGGAGCAACAGCATATCAGTAGCACCATCCCATGGTATCCTCTTCTAACTACACATCCCTTTCACTGTGGCCCATTCCCTTTGTCATTCCCCTCTCTAAACTAAAACAGGTCTCTTAAAAGTAAAATGCTGATTGTAATGACATCTCCGATAGGTACTGGCCAAGAGTCTACTACAATTTTAAAAAAAACTTGTTGGGTAAGATATAGCCCAAAATACAAATTCATAGTGTTCCATTGATTGCACTAGAGCTTGGGAAAGACTTTTATTTCTTCAACTATGAGTTCTAGTATCCTCCAAGCATCATGGGTAGTGGTCGTTTTGGTGATGGATTCCGAGTGTTGTAGTCCAAATAAATAACATTCCAAAGCTCTGCTTGGGAAATTCGATTTTTGAGTGTGCTATTTAAAATATTTTTGTATTTAAAATCTTTGGTATATGTAGTTGCTCTCTACCCCACTACAGCCCTGCCCTCTGGTGTTTTACAGGATATTGATGATGACATTAGTACACAGAAGACTACAGACAGGCCAGAAATGCTATCCTCCTATTCCAGTGCATAGCCAGATGGAACCCTCTTAGACTCATGATCAATCAACCCTTAGACATCCTTGTTTCTAAATCAATCTCTAGCTTCTTTAATCTTGTCTTAGAAACCAGGTGCTTTGGAACTGAAGGTTACTAATTAAGCCACAGTAGGGAAGTGAAAAAAACTCATTTTCACATATCAGTATGAGTCATTTTACATATTACTGTATAGCCTTTCCTTTACTTCCTTTCCTTTACTGAGTTCAAGGTGGCATTGAGTTCAAGGTGGCACTAGGCTCTCCTCCCCCTTCACAACAACTCTGTAAGGCTGGAAAGTACGTTTTCATGGTTCAGACGGGGCATGGACTTAGATCTCCTATGTTCTAGTAAAACACTGTAAACATGACATCACATTGACTTTTCTGTGATCCTTATGGACCAAGCAGGAGACCTTCTTCTTATAACTGCAGGGTGAGACCCAAATGTGAGCCACATATGTTTAACACCACTCTGAACATACCTGACCTCTTCTGGTTTTTGGAACATAAGCAGACTGGACCTAGTTACCAGTTGAAAGGGAGACTATCAGGGAACACTGGGGAGTTGTAGGTAGGGCTAGAAAAGGATCCTGCCTGAACCCTGGGTAACTAACTGATGCCACAGTTGATAATGATCTGACTCAGCATCTTAACTTTACTGAGTTCAAGATGTCATAGTAGGTTCTTCTCCCCATTCACAACAACATCTGACATGCGTAAAAGGAGTTGCAAAAGCTACAACTAGAGATAGGGACGAATATAAAAGCGGATGGGCTTTTTTGACAAAATCAGCCGATTCGTTAAATATTCATCCCTTCATATTCATGGGTTCCAGAGACCCCCACGAATACGATGGGATGAATATTTACCCGTTTTTATTCATCCTTCATATTGAAAAACAAAACAAACCCATTCTGCCTACTGGCCGCTGATCAGCTGATTGACAGGGATAGGCAACCACCCCACACACAGTCACCCAACCTCACAGCCTACCCTCCCAACCCCTTCCTCTCCCTACCTTAGCCCTCCCCCATCCCCTTCCTATTAAAAAAAAACAACAACAAAAACACCATTCTGCTTACTGGCTGCCGATCAGCTGATTGGTAGCAGATAGGTAGCCATCCCCCTCCCACAGCCAGCCACCCCAACAGCCTACCACCACACCCCTTCCTTTCCCCACCTTAGCCCCTTGCAGGGATGGCAACTGCAGCTTCCCTACCCTAAATGAAGCCACAGCCGCCATCTTTGTGAAGGACAGCCAGTCTCCCTTTTTACATGCATGGCTGGGAGGCGAGAAGGAGACCTCAGCAGCAGCGATTAAGGTAAGGGGGTGTCGATGGGGGTGGGGTGGTAGCTAATGTAGAGAAAGAAAGGAGGTGGGAGTTTAGGCTGTGGGGGTGGCTGCCTGTGGGAGGGTGGGTGCCTATCAGCCTCTGATCAGTACATTGGCGGCCAGTAGGCAAAATTGTGCTTTTTTGTGTGGTTTTTTGTTGCTGAAGACAAACTCAATGCCTCATGCATGCCTCTCAGTGCCAAAGATCTCTCATTCTGCTGGGTCCAAAAATAACTTCCTCAATACCATGGGCTTCTGTGCCATGTGGTAAACTCTCCTGGGTGGGGGACCCAATTTGTGGGTGAATAACCTGGATGTCTGATATCTAACCTACACCAAAGCTTGCAGATGTACTGGGGAAAGACATAGGAAACTCCGTTGTGATTCCAGATTCTCTAAGTTCCTGGGGGGAGCTTTCCTGGGGGTGTCCTCCTTGTGACTATATAACTCAGGGATCCATTACCCAATGTTCACCAAACTTTCAGGAGTTGTAGAGAAGGATCTGAGGAAGCTTCACTGCAAATTTGGTGTCTCTAGGTGCTTAGGGGCCATTTAAATTAAAGATTGATCAACAAATTGATTTGTCAAATCGTCAAAGAATATTCATATATTCGTATTCATTGAGTCGTTAACCTTGATGAATCACAAATCAAAACAAATCACCATTTTTTTATTTGTCCCCATCTCTAGCTACAACTGTTAATTAATGTGGGGCCAGTCTCATATCCATCATGTACCTGATCTTGTGTCCAGTTGCCATGCACCTGCCACCTTGCCAATTTGTTTCAAGAACCCACACAAACTTCCACGATTCTGCTTGTGCACATATAAAAATTTTCCCCTAATTTATTGTAAAATGGCATTGTTATGCTCCCAGCATTACTTTGGTAGAAGCAACAAGGTTAATGCCCACATTACCCCCCCAAAATTGCATGCTTCAGATAATGCTTCTCATCACACTACAGTGGTGCCTCGCTTAGCGAGCGCACCGTATAACGACGAATCCGTATAGTGATCCCCTTTTTCGGGATCGCTATACGGAGCACCCAACCGCCGCACCTCGCATTGCGACGATTGGGGAGTCCGGCCGCCATTTTGGAGCCGCGTTCGGCGGCTCCAAAATGGGCGCCGGATGACCCGAAATGGCCCCGCGCTGTGTTTTCGCGCCCTCGGCAAGCAAGGGGAGGGCGCGAAAACGCGGCGCGGGGCCATTTCGGGTCCGTTTTGAAGCCGCAAAACAGCTGTTTTGCGGCTTCAAAACGGCCGCGGACGACCCGAAATGGCCCCGCGCGGCGTTTTCGTGCCCTCGGCAAGTGAGGGGAGGGCGCGAAAATGGCTGCCCGGGGCCAGGAAACTTCTCTAAGTGGGAAGTTTAGGGGCGATTTGGAACGCATTAAATGAAGTTTAATGCGTTCCAATGGCTTTTTACTTCCCGCTTAGCGAAGATTTCACATAGCGAAGGTTAATCCGGAATGGATTAACCTCGCTATACGGGGCACCACTGTATTCCCCTACTGATGCTGATACACACATTTGAAATGTTGAGAAGCAAACATGCACACTATTAATTCTTCCTCATATTCAATATGCATAGTTTTATTTTTTAAAGAAAAGATAAGCAAAACCTACAAGTGCTGTCTGAAGAGGTGCAGTCCACCTCAGCATAAAACAAACATGGCCACTATGCACTCAACCCAAGCATTCCTTAATATCCCTCAATCTTCTTTCCACCTATGCTAATCTCACATGACATCATTATTCTGGGACAGAGACTTGGCATATCACGGCAGCTCGCTCCTACAAATCTCTTTCAATAGACCAGCAGATTTCTGACTGTGCTGACCTATGCCACTGACATCCGGGCTACATGTTGGGAAAATACACTTGGAACCTGGGAGAGCATTGACTTTGCAGTTGTGGTTTGCAAGATAGTAATGGAGAAATGAAATCTGTCCTTTCTTTCCCATGCTTCCCTGAAAGGATCATCAACACAATCATTTGATGTTATGGTTTAAGAAACTATCTCGATTGTAAGGAAAAAGAAAGGCTGTAAGGCAAAGCTTTGCTGATACATAAATAAATGAAGAGGTTGCCTTTGATCTTCCTTAGGTAAACTTTTTTAACAAGACAAGAGAAAAATGGTGGCAGCAGCACAGCAGGATCTGATCGTATTATTCTCAGCACATATAGCAAGTCCTTACTAGGAGGGATATCCCTATTCTTAAAGTGCAGCCCTTTCAATTTTTTGTTCACCTTTGTCCTTCTTTTGTATCTCTTTGCTTCCTCTATGCTCAGCACATCCTCTGTAAAACTGGAGAAATAGTAATTTAACTCACGGGTCTACTGTTATCAGGCCAAATATAATAATGGTTGCACAGCATATTGCAAATAAAAAAGCTATACAAGTGATAAGCGGAAATAGAACTGTGGGTACAAGAAGCGATAGTCACAAATGGCAATGGCAAAAATTGGATGAGAAATCAGAAGGTGTTTGGGTTTCTTTCAGCAATTCAGCCCTCGAAAAGCCAGGCGTAATCTCCCTGAAAGAGTTGTGTGCAGGGCAAGAGAACCATCACTGGATACAAAACAGAGTCAGGATGGTGGCTATGCTGTCATGTCTTTTTCTGAGCTCTTTATATGTCATGAGGGGGAGGTGCCTTCACATAACCTATTGAGAAAGAGGAAGCTTCCGTTCTTTGTTTGTTTGTTCATCGTAGAGCATTTTTACCTTGTTGTGCAGCTGAAAAAGTTTCTTGAGTCAGTTAGTAAACAAGACAGTCCCCAGTGTTTTCATTTCCTTACTTTTAAAGCACGAAGTGTGCTGCATTCTTAATATATGATAGAAGGCCTCCTTCATTCTTCTCCTTGTCTGCTGGGACCTAGTGAAAAGTCCTTGCTCTCTATGTCATTTTTGAAATAAGACCTGGTCTGCAAGTGTGGGGAGTAAGGCCCTCTTTGCTAGTTTGATTTTGGAAGTTGTTCTTTGGAGATAAAGCCAGATCCCCACACTGCTCGTTTTTAGGAGTATCATTTTCTTGTTTTTCTTTTTATAAGTACTTCCCAGAATTCACAGTTCTCTTCATAAACAGAATGGAAAGAACCTGCAAGTGAAAAAGATATAATGAATGGGGGAAAGAAAGTGAAACTGACAAATTCATCCATCCTCCAAGTTAGGTAACAAGATTAAACAAACAACATGCACACTCCAACAAATTAATGCTACAGTTTGTCAAAAGTGTTGTCCTTGCCCCAGGTTTTTCTTTCCCTTTCAGTTTTAAGCACTGGTTATTTCAGAATCCCAATTAAAAGAGAGGAAATCACGAAGGTTTTTAGAAAGGCAAAGCTCCCAATCAAATTATTCTTCCTCTCACCCGTGATCAAGCTCACACAGATGGGGGATTTCAGCTCCTGAGAGGAGGAGGGGGGGTTCACAGGGACCATATTCTCTACCAGATTGCTGGGCTGTCTCCGCCAGGCTTGAGTTGTTGGGGTTATGATGGGGAGTTGTGTTTGTGTTCCTGTGTTTGTCATTAATTTATCAAAGTGACACAAACCCCTGCTAATGAAGTGCTAAAGATGAATTACTTCTTGGTCAGATTACGAGTGGCTGATGCTGTGGTTAATTACCCCAGGAAGCTTGAACTCAATGAATACTTCATAATGCAACAGGCAACAGTACATTACTCATTTTTCTTTTATCGAGGGCAATAGGAAATAAAATTTAAAAATCAGCAATGTGTCTGTTGAAGTTGTAGTTTCTTCCTCAGGCAAGGCAGAGATAACTTGACCTTTTCACCACCTCAAGGTCACCCTATCCTTTCCACATGTGATCTCCTGCCATTGGCAGTAATACTAGCTGGAATGTGGAGAGGTGAGGGTTTTTGTTTTGTTTTGTTTTTCTCCTGGAAAGGGGTTGTGTTGTTGTTGTTTTAGAGAGACAAGACCAAGTTGTCACATTTAAACCATAACTGGCAAAAAATGGAAATAACTCCATCATAGTAATATGTCCAGTTGAAAAGACAAAGACATTAAATCTTTGAGCCGAGATACAGGTATTCTGGAGTTTCTAGACTCCAAGCTAAGGCTGATAGGTTGGTAGGTAAGTAGGTTTGTTTGTTTGTTTGTTTGTTTGTTTGTCTCTGTCTCTCGCTCATCCATTCTTCTCATTGGTCTGAATGTGGGAGGGAGAGAAATCATTATCAGCTGCCATGGAAAACTAATTAGGCGATGAAGAATTTGGAGCCATAGAAAGAGTTCTGGAAAATAAGGTTAAGGAAGGAATGGTTTTGATATGATGAAGGTTCATGAAGGAAAAATCTCCCACTGAGTACAGTGGAAGATTGAGCTGAAAGGGTAGAAATATGTTTTGATGTGATTTCTTTTCAATTCGCTTGAGAAAGAACACCTAGCTTAAAATAGTTGGAAGAAGATGGAACAAAAGGACTAGATATCAGGAGGAAGCCTTACTCATAGAAAAGATGATGCCTTCAAAGCATAGATGCCTAGCTCAGCTGTGATTTCCAACAGATGCTGGAAATTTCCTAAAAGATATCCTTTATAGAAGCTAGAAGTTCAGATGAGGAAATCTTCCAAGCTATTGTTTCTTTGGTCAGTATGCTACCCTATTTAGAAGACCTACTTCTGGTCTAAGATATGGTGAGTTTTTTTTCCCCTCAGAAATAAGTACTTCCTTTCTTTTTAGGTCCAATGTGTTTGATGAGGAGGGACTACAGATTTGCTTGAGGTGACCTGAGCAAAAAGAGGCAGGAAATAGTCTTCTGAGGTGCTGAACACAGGAAGAGATATATCTGAGTCAGTCACACTCTGTGACTTTAGCAGAGCCTGGAAAGGTTACTTTTTTGGGCTACAGCTCCCACAATCCTCCAGTTAACATGACCCTATGCTTTGGGCTCTGGGAAAGCCCAGATCTGAACAGTAAGTAGGTCCTGCATCTGTTAACCACGTTCAATCTAACCTATCACAGTTTAACTGAATAATGTTTCTCAGACCACCTTGCTTGCTTCCACATCTTCCCACTAGTCTGTGAACAAACAAACTGAACTTTAGAGTTCTTTGGGCCCATTTATGCTATTTATTTATTTATTTATTTATTTTATTTATTCTATTTATTCTATTTTACTTATAAAAATCATTGATTTGTATTCATCAGGGGCATTGATTCGTATGAATACAAATTGATGAATTAGCAGTTTTTGAGAGAATTTGATGATTCATTTTTTAATTCATACCCATCTCTAGTATACATCTACAGTAAGAAAGCTTATAGAACTATAGCTTTTTGTGTGGCAGGACCTTTCTTCAGTTCTTGTACCTACTACTACTACTACTACTACTACTACTACTACTACTACTACTACTACTACTACTACTACTACTACTACTACTACAGTGCTAACATGTCCTATGGGTGCTTTACCACAGAATATAAAAGAGAAAATATAAACAGAAAAAGCAGAAGAAGAAAAGACACAGCCCTACAATCCACCCACATCGACAGAAAGACATATGAGATAATGACGACAATAAGATAAATTATAATAACTAAGCAGTTGAACAGGAGAAGATTCTCAAAAGCCTGGCTGAAAGCAGCTTTTATTTGCCTTCTAAGCATTAGGAGAGTGGGGGAATACATAAAAAATGTATTCCATAAGGAGGCAGCCACCACTAATAAGGCCTGCTTCCCAGTTGTAAGCTTGACAGCATGTTGCTGCTGTTGTTAATGGCATTAATTTGAAAGCATGTGCAGCAAGTTCTAGCCCCATCACCCGGCCTATTGCTGTCTCCACCAGAAGCAACACTGTCTGAAAAGGAAGGTTTCTGCTACATGTCACCACGTGGCTGAGACTTCAGAATGAGGGCTCCCAGCTGCCTCTCCTTTTCAGACCGTCCTTCTTTGCACAGAGGCAGGAACAAGTAGGGGGATGAGGCTGTAACTTTTTCCCTGCTCATGGTTTCTAATTAACCAGTTTTAGAACACCTAAACAAGGGTTTGAAACATATTGTCTGTGTCAGGCTTTGATTGATACAACGTGAGGTCCCAGTAAAAATTAATAATAATAAAAAGTAATAGTAGTTATCACAAGCCTGAAGTGTGCCCATGAAATATGCATTAAGGAAATCACACATTTCTGAAAAAATGTAAAATTGTCTTGTTCTACAGCAGAACATTATTACATTGTAAGTGCTTCTTCTTTGCAGTCAAAGAAGCGCAGCTAGAAGATATGCTGGAGACAGAAGAGTTGTTGGACACGTACTCAAGAAGGGCTGAGTTCATATCCTTGTTTAGACATTAAATACACATCAGGATTGCAAACCAAGAACTATTTCTCAGTTAACCTTCCAGACCAAGTTGTGAAGATAGAATGGGGAAGCCCTAAACTCCATGGGGGAAAAGTAAGATTTAGAATATAGAGAATCATTTTTAAACATTGGGAGAAGGTATAGAATGGCTGGCTGAAGAGCTCAGTGGTTTAGGTATCTGGCTGCATAAATCTTAGAGGTTGGGAGTTTGATTCCCCACTGTGCCCTTCTGGGAAAAGAGCCAGCCTGTATAGTCATGGGTAAGCTGTGCAGTCCCAGGGCACCCCCAGAAGAAAGGAATGGAAAATCACTCTGTGTACTAGAAAACGCTGGAAAGTTTCGCCAAAAACTGGAATCAACTTGACAGCATGCAACTACTGTAACTAGGGATAAAATAATAGTAATCCCTTTAGTAACACTGTCACCAACTAGCAATATGGGATTTAGAAAACTGTTATGGGGTTTAATGTTCTCTCACATGTATATGGAAAATCAAGGAAACAGACAGATAACTGTGTTGTAAGAGTTGACACCCACGATCCCTTTTAGTTATGAATCTCTAGGCATTATTGTGTATTAAAATCACAGCCAATTAAATCCTGTTCCTTCCCTGCCACTTAACTATTTAACAACCTGGGGTGGAGTATACACCATAATAAAGCTTATCTCTCATTTTGCTGTTCTTTTGTGGCATATTAGAATGGGTATTATTTATCCTGGTTGTTTCCCAAATTCATTAAAAAGTTGATATGCTAATCTCATTTTATTTGTTCAGAAAGGTAGAGAGTAGAGATGAGGGTATTCGTATATGAATACCACCGCACAGCTGGAAAGAGAGCGGCATTCCAAGAGTGATTGGAAGGCTGACCGATGGATGCCACCACCAATGGATGCATGAGTGGACAGTCCAGCCCCAGGGGCCAGACCCTCACTAAGTCCAGCTCTGCAGGGCTATTCGTATACGAATACAAATATCCCCATCTCTAGTCCATTACAAGAAATTAAAGTAAGGACATCTGGCTCCAAGAAATATCTCCTCAGATCCAAGGCAAAACAAAAACAGAGATCAGAGTTATTTGAAAGTATCTAGACCTTATCCACACAGTGGTATTGTTCAGAGTTGTTCTGGAATGTTCCTGGTTACTGATTTGAACTGTTTTATTTATATCCAGACATGCCCACACATGTCTTCCATTCTTCCGCAGCAGTTTGCTCCTGATTCTTATTGCCCACTCCTTCTGCCTATCTACTTTGTCTTAGCTTTGCCCAGTACTCCCTTCTCACTCCACCCTTTATTACACCCATCCATAATCTACCCAGGGCATGCTCCTATTGTTGCGCCATCCAAAAACTTCAAATTTCAACCAATCTACTTATTTCATTGCTGGAGATTTTGCAACCTTGCATTCTGCCTTTAGTAGATTTGGCTGGGAGGGGCTTTTCTGGGTTGGGATGACAGCCAATTTACCCGTCAATAATCATTCCTTCCCCACCTCTGAATTCTAGGAGAGTCCTGCCCTTCTGCTCAGTATTGTTCCCCCCCCCCACTTCTCTAGAGTCAATTGAAGTCTGTTGCTGAAATTAGTTATATTTGTCAGATTGTTGTTTCTTCTGTTCAATTATAGCTAATGAAACTGTGATGGAATCCTCACCCGTTTTACCCAGTAACAGCATAAATAAGGTGATTGGCTGGAAGAAGGCAGCAGGAGAGCCAATCCAGAAGAGCCAGTAGAGCTATAAATTGTATCTAGGATGAGGGAATTCATATTTTAAGAGTGGGCTAAAACCTGGTAGAATTACTTTGTATCCGAGGAGGGAGGAGGGATGTTTGAAAGCTAGCATGTATGTCAGTGTAACCTGAAGTTGAACTATATTTAGTTTTACCATTTGGTATGTGAAAATGTGGGACATGGTGGCGCTGCGGGCTAAACTGCAGAAGCCTGTGCTGCAGGATCAGAAGACCAAGCAGTCGTAAGATCGAATCCACGCGACGGAGTGAGCGCCCGTCGCTTGTCCCAGCTCCCGCCAACCTCGCCACCTCGGTGGCCATGTGACCACGGAAGATTGTCTTCAGACAAAAACGCTGGCTCTATGGCTTGGAAACGGGGATGAGCACCGCCCCCTAGAGTCGAACACGACTGGACAAAAATTGTCAAGGGGAACCTTTACCTTTACCTTTTATATGAAAATTAACATTTTCTTATATGTTTTATTCTTAAAACCACTTGGGCTCATATGTTTTTAGGCTGAAGGCAAGCTTAGTAAAAGTAATTAGCACTTATAGAGGTGGTCACAGACACCTTTTATTCTTTTTCCTGTTAATATCTCAGAGTGAGTTATTGAGACTATAAGTGCTAATTGGTTAAAAAAAGAGGTGGACTACTCTGGGGAACTCAAAGCTATTCTACTCTATGAATCCCTGCACTTCTACTGCACAACTAGAGGAATTTAACCAAAAATTCAAAACTCTGAAATATATAACTGGAATCCTACTGGATTTTGCATAATGTTTATGTAACTTGCCATGTATAAAAGAGGAGATGCCAGGGAACGTCTTGACTGTGCAGTCATGCTCATGATCAAGCATACAATGGAGAGGCACCCTGGAATCCCATCAATTAGCTGCAATTATCCATGGCATGTTAGGCGAATCTTACATGAATACCAGGTTCATATAAGAACATGCCTAATATTCTGCTTTTATTTTATTTTTCATTTTTATATTTTGAGCTAGAGCAGTTGATTAGTGTGTGAGACTTTTCTTATAATCAGCATTATCGGTATTGCCACCCTCTTTTCTCAAACAATATTCTGTTGCTAATTTTACATGCATGTCAGAATAACATATGGAATGATTTGCACTGTATTGAAAGTGTTAATTTGTACTGTATTGAAAGTGTTGTCATTGAAGCAACCAACATGAATTTGACACAACTCCGGGAGGCAGTGGAAGATAGGAGGGCCTGGCATGCTCTGGTCCATGGGGTCACAAAGAGTCAGACACAACTAAACGACTAAACGGCAATGACGACGAAAGTGTTAATGTTATATTCACTTCTGCTACTTGCATAGAAGATTGATTTTTTTTTCAGGAGTGGTGCACTATATTTGACGCTACCATTGCCCCGGAGGTGGATGGTCCTTGCTTGAGCTATCAAATCTGTTTTCTCACAAAACAAACATTTATGGAAGAACACCAATGCAAGGCATTTATTTGTGTTCCAAAAATGAGAAATGAATATATGACACTTTGATATTCTGACACCCTAGCATTATAAGGCTCTTGTGCACATTTGTGTAAACTTATTTTATAAGTGGGTGGCAAAATGAATTTATAGTGGATATTCCACTCCTATTACAAATGGGGAAGTATTCCTGCTTCTGATGGATTCCAAATTAATATAGGGAATTGTAAGAAGGAAAAAAGATATGAGAGGAGATTGTTACACAGAAACTAAACAGGTAGGGGTGGGCACTGAGTTGCAGAGATGTGCAGGGCTGATCAGTGGATACACACTCAAAAAGAAACATCATCTAATGAGATACGCTGTTAAACAGCATGGATCAGTAGTACCAATTAATACAGTGCTAGGATTCACATAAGTAGATTGTGCACTATCCGCAAAAATAAGACCTAACCTGAAAATAAGCCCTAGTATGATTTTTCAGGATGCTCACAATATAAGCCCTACCCCCAAAATAAGCCCTAGTTAAATGAAACCCTGCCCTCCACCATTGTGCAGCAACCAGAAGAAGATGACATGACTGTAAAATAAAACATCCTCCGAAAATAAGCCCTAATGTGTTTTTTGGAGCATAAATTAATATAAGACCCTGCCTTATTTTCAGGGAAACATGGTAGGTATGTTCTATTTGCTTTGTTTTGTTTACTGCAAATCCCAGAATTCTCTATTCTTCCAGGCCTACATCTAAATTATGCTCACCTGTACACAAACTAAACTGGAAGGCTTCATGGCCTAGGATAGCCCCCAGACTCCAGCCTAGCTGACTATTAGAAATGTAGGTTGCCTTCATATATTGCAAATATCATTAGAATTTGTTCAGATGTGTCTGAAGAACTGATTTCTGTCATTTTGTTGTGATACATTTGACTTCCTGAAACACTGCCCATATCTCTACCCACTCCCAACTGATATTTATTCAATGCTAATGGGAAAAAAACTTTGCACATTCCTAGGAACATGATCTTCTTCATTGCTATTTGTTTCACACATGAAACACAAGTGAGACACTTTCTGCCAATACCAGATTCTGGACTGCTTACACAAAAAATAAGCTGAGAGGAAAAACTTAACATAAAGAAATTTAATCCTCACCTTTTCTGTGCTCTCCATACAGGTACACGCATAACATTAATTTCTTTATTTCAGAATGGAAAGGCACCTCAGCCCTCTTCATTTGGCAGAATGATCTGTAGCCTTTCTTCACCCCCTCCCAGGAGTATCTTCATTAAAAATCCTACAAGGTCTAGCACCCACAGTTATAGCACTTGGCTGCTCAATCTCCTTTTGAAAAGGTTATTCCAGTCCGAGAACTCAGGAGTGTGTGCCTCAGCAACCCCCGTACATCAAGAGGACACCATGAGAAAAATCCTTCTTTCTGCCCAATAGGCCAGCTTGGAAATGTCAGCTCCTTCAAACGTGGCTAGCCGCTTGTAATATGGAAATGGAACGGCATGCAACAAGGGGCAGAAGAATAAGGTTGAGGTATAGCTTTGTATCTGATTGAAGGGCTGGTGCTCAAATATAAGTACAAGGTAAGAATTTTATCACATGGCAGTTCTATCTGCCAAGAAGTTGCCTCAGCTTTTCTTTTGCTTTCAGATTTAGGATTTCTTGTCACAAGTGTTTTTCCCCCATTGAAGCTTAACTGAAAACTACATGCTATACAGTTTTATAAAGGTCTACTTAGAAATAAATCCCAGTAAGTTCAGTGCGACTTGTTGCCAGGTAAGTTCAAGTTAAGGTTGAACGCAGTAGGAAAAGTGGGAGATCAAATACAAGATGGATTGGCTTCCTGAAGGAACCATAACCTTAAGTTTGCAAGGGTTGAGCAGGGCTATCGAGGACAGGACATTTTGGAGATAATTCATTCATAGGGATGTCATAGGTCAGAGGCAACTTGATGGCACATAACAACAAGTTTACTGAAGACTTCATGCAGTCTGAATCCAACTGGCAGTTCCAAATAGAGCAGACCCATTGAATCAATGGGATTTACTGAAATGTTGACTCTTTCAGCAGTTGAGCCAATCGTTGTGATTATCAATTGGGTTTAAGGCTTAGTGTGCAAATATATAATATCTCTTTGGTAATTTCTTTTAAAGGGCTTTTCAGACAGGAATAAAATTGGTCTACAGAATTCAAATGGGTTATATTTCTTACAGGGACAAGTTAATGGTAAGATCAAAACCTAAGGTTAGATGTTGTTTTAGGCATACTTATCAAAAATCAATGGAACTTAAATTGGTGATGACCAACCGGACAACCATTGCTTCCACTGCATGACTAAATTTTCATTCAGTGCATACACATCTGTGGTACTTGCTATGGCTTTTCTAGGGCACAATCTGTAATCCTAAAACAACTGCAAATATGGCTTCTGCAGAAGAAACCATGATGAAAAACAGAAGCAGATGCACACATGCTAGGTTGTGAGGGCTCTCAGGGGGTTCTGTGAAGGACCTCTTGACCCTCAAGGTATTAGGGGCTATCCCTCTCATAACTCTAAACATTCAGGATATTTTGGCCCATAATAGTGAATTTACTCTTTGTACATGGACCAGTGTGCATGAACTAGAGTGTTCTATTAGGCATCCATTTTATAACAGGTGTGCAGCCACAAGGACAGCACATGTAGCTGATGCTATCCTTGAAATGTGTATTGGGCATGATGCAGTGTCTAAGAGAAGACATCAGGTGAGGTGCCACTGACTGGTACTTCACACTATACAGTAGTGACTAAGGTAAAGGCTGCATGTCGATCATTCTTCGCTAACCGGATAAGCGAAGTGTCAAATCAGCAGGCGGAGTTGTTCCGTATAGTGTGCGACCTATCCGGAACTGGTTCAGGGGATAGGCCTCCCCTAGTTTTTCACCTGACCAGTTTGCAGCCTTTTTAAAATCTACGTAAAGTGGAGGCCATCCGCCAGGAGCTCTCTCCTTTTTTGAATACAGCGAGTTGAGCAGAGATGTCCAGTGCTCCGCCTTGCCCGGTAACCTTCGACTCTTTTCAGCCTGTAATGCCTGACTCTGTCATCAAGGTGCTTGATTGCTGCTGGGACACCACCTCCTCCCTTGACCCTTGCCCAGCCTGGCTAATCAAAGCAGCCAGGACGATAACAACAGAATGGCCCACAGCAATAATAAATGGGTCTTTCCTTGAGGGCAGATATCCATCTGCCCTTAAGTAGACACTCATTAGGCCCATAAGAAAGAAACTTAATATGGCAGCGGAGGAAATTGGCAATTATCGGCCCATCGCCAATGTTTCTTTTGTGAGCAAAGTGGTTGAGAGGGTGGTGGTTGATCAGCTTCAAGCATACTTGGATGAAACAGACGCGCTGGATCTGTTTCAGTCGGGCTTCAGGCCGCGCCACGGTACAGAGACGGCACTGGTCGCCCTGTACGATGACCTGTTGAGGGAGGCAGTCAGGGGCAAAATGTCCCTGTTGGTCCTCCTCGACATCTCAGCAGCCTTTGATACCGTCGACCACGGTATCCTCCTGGGGAGGCTCTCTGAGTTGGGAATTGGTGGTTTGGCACTTGTCTGGTCCTTCTTGGGGGACCGTCCCCAGAGAGTGCAGCTTGGGGAGAGTGTCTCGGCCCCGTGGAGTCTCAACTGTGGGGTTCTGCAGGGGTCGATCATCTCCCCAATGCTGTTCAAGATCTATATGAGGCCACTGGGAGGGGTCATCAGGCGGTGTGAGGCTTCGTATCATCAATATGCTGATGACACCCAGCTCTACATCTCCTTTTCACCAACTGCAGGTGATGCCGTCCTGTCCCTCCAGCGCTGCCTGGGGGGCGTACTGCAATGGATGCAGGAGAATGGGCTGAGGCTGAACCCGGACAAGACGGAAGTTCTGAGGGTGGGTGGCCCCGTGGTTGGTGGCTTGGGTGACTCTCTTGGTAGTCCGCACCGCCTTTTTCCATCTTTGGCAGATTGCCCAGCTGCGGCCCTACCTCGACACGGGGGCACTCACTACCTTGGTGCATGCGCTCGTAATCTCAAGATTAGACCACTGTAATGCGCTCTGCGTGGAGCTACCTTTGAGGCTGACGTGGAAACTTCAGGTGGTGCAGAATGCGGTGGCCAGACTCCTCACCGGAATGAGAAAATACCAACACATTTCTCCAACTCTGGCCGCACTGCATTGGCTGCCCATTCGTTTCCGCGCCGACTTCAAATCTTAATGCTTACTTACAAGGCCCTAAACGGTTTAGGATCTCGATATTTGATGGAACGCCTGCTTCCACCAAGGTCTACCCGGATCACTCGTGCGAGTCAGGAGGTGAGGCTGAGGAGCCTGACGCCGAGAGAGGCCCAGAAGGAGAAGACACGAAACCGGGCCTTCTCGGCGGTGGCACCTCACCTTTGGAATAATCTCCCTTCGGAGATTCGCGCGGCCCCTACGCTGGGTATCTTTAAAACCCAATCAAAAACTTGGTTGTACATTCAGGCCTTCCCTCCAGCTAATTCCTGACTTTTCTTTCTAACTCTTTTCTATTTTATTTTATGTTATTAAAATTGTTATTGAATGATTATGTACATTTTTGTGTTTTATTGTTTTATCTTGTATTGGAAGCCGCCTAGAGTGGTCCGGTGGTCCAGATAGGCAGGATATAAATCAAATAAATAAATCAAATAAATAAATAAATAAATATTAAGTGCTGCACACTATGGTGCTCTGTGAAGCTTTGTATGGGGAATTGCTGCGCAAAGCGCTGTTCCTTTATTTTACTGATAAGTACACTGTTTACTCTGCTGATTAATGCCCATAGTTCTGCTGTACATATTTTGTAAATACACTGCTGGTGAAGGGATCTACTGTCTCTGCAAATCTCTTTGCTGTTGACCTGGAAGACTGACTTGTCTTGGAGCCATCTCCACACTCCAAATACCTGACATTCAAAGCTGTAACTAGATATTTTGACAACTGGAGCAAGTAGTAAAGTTTCTAGCCTCCTATATCCTAAGGCAGTAGTTCCCAGCCTTGGATAGCCCAGGTGTTCTTGGACTATAACTCCCAGAACCCCGTCTAGTACTTCTGGGAACTGCAGTCCAAAAATATCTGGGAAATCCAAGGTTAGGAATCACCGGCCTATAGGATACCCTTTTGTGCTCACTACCATTCACAAAGTGACACCAAGGAAGGGAAAATTCCGGAAACTGACTCCTTTTTTTCATCAGTCAGCCATTTCTCATCCAAACACAATGCAGTTGCCAGGGCTGCTTTTTGACAAATGTAAATGGGAAACACAAGTAGAAGAGTGATATAAATAACACTCATGTCCTACTAGTGGGCTCTCAAAAGCACCTAGGTAAAATGCTGTGAGAACAGAATGCTAAACTAAGGCCTTGGGTCCAAACCAGCAGCGCTCTTCCTTCACCCTTAGAATCTAGGAAACTAGTGTTGTATATCTTCACTGGAGTCAGGACTTTGTAACCAAAGCAGTGCAGAAATAGCAATGTTTCAAATTTAAAAAAAACAGCACTGTGAGACATTTGTGCTATTACTGAATTGTCAGATTATGGGAGTGTTGAAAGAAAGAAGACAGATTCCTTTGTGAATTACTAGCTATAATTTAGAAACTTTTGGAATAACAATGAAATAGCAGATGTAGGCACACATTTAAATCTTAGAAGATGGAAATGTCAAATGAGTGTGTGTACTATTCAAACTTAAAAAAAAACTATCAAATTTCCACTCCTAGGACTTGTTGTAGAGCTCCATCAACTTGCTGCTCTTCTCTGAAAGAAAGTGCATGTTTTTAAATACAGCACACAAGTAGATATTATACAGGTCAAGTTTTGTTCATCTCTATGCTAGCAACCGCTTAAGCTGTTGAACCTCTACCAGCGGGACAGCTATTCAAATTACATATGCCCTTCCAAAAATAAAAGGGATGGGAGGAGAAGGGGGGGGATGGACATAGATCTGCTCTTGGCTCTCTTTTTGGCACTGGACAATCCTCACCTGCTTTTTGAGATTATTTCTTTGTCCTCTCTGCATCCTCCTTTATGCATCTCCCTCTTTCATTTAGAGGCAACATTTAGGGAGGGCGGGGTCACCTCCTCCACAGACTCTGACTTCATGTGATTTATTCTTCTAGAGCACTTAAACTCCAGGCTGCTCACCAGTTCCTACACACACATTGACTACACACATTTCACAGGCTCGGCCATTGCCACCAGGAGCGGCAGGGAAATTTCTCAAATGTCTCTTTGATTTATGGCTTTAGTTAATTCTCTAGGAGGCCTGCAAGTTGCCCATAGCACATGAAACCTCAGAGGGATAAATAATTTAACAGGTGGTTAAATATCCTTTAAGGTCTAAAAAACAGGAGCACAGATTTTGGGGTGAACATGAAATTGTAAAGTGGGTACAAGAAAGACAGGGAAAGCACATATGTACCTTTCAGAGGGAGGGGGCTTCACAAGGCATCATCAGCTTTTTCTAACCCTAGTGCTTACATGCCCAGACCATACCATCTTAGAGCGAATAGCACGGAAGGAGGAAAGTTTGCTGGGATGCAGCTTTAAAGCTTGGGTAGCCATTACCACTCATGCCCAGCCAGTGCTACCACCACTCCAGAAGAAAACAAAGTCCACCAGAGAAGCTCTCACCATTGTGGGATCAGACATTGGCCTCTCCTGTTGCCTGACATGCTTCCCTCCTCAGCTTTCATCTCTGCTTTCCTCAGCACATCCCTTGCCTTCGGTTTGGTTCTCCCCAATTGTCCCGTTTTCTTTTCCTGTGTTTTCTTCTTCCACTTCTTCTCTGGAGCCATGACTGCCTTTTCTCTCTCTCTGCTGCCCAGTTCTCCATCCCGTTTCCCAAGGATTCCTTGTCACATTAGGAGGCAAGGTAGAGCTGTGCTCTGTAGAACTGCCAGAAGGAGAGAGCACTAGCCACAAAGATTGTAGCAGAGAGGCAGGGGACTGAGGGAAAGCGAAGAGGGAAGGCAGATTCAGTCAGCAGAAATGGGCCCTTTGAAAGTATGTTTGAATGCAAATCCCGATGTGTCCTGTGCTTATCTGAAACTGAGTGAAGAGGAACAAATGGTCAGTATGGAGGTGCCCTTGCTTCATTAAAATATTTATTTATCCCACCCATTAGTCATTGTGATTCATGAAGCAGCTAACAGAACAGGAAGTTAGCAAGATTCACGATGTTAAAGCATAATATTTTAAAAGTTTCAGAATGTAAAATATAAAACTTGAAAAACATAAAGAAATGAAAAGCTCTGCAACAGGGAAGAAATTAAGCATGGAGTCAATAAAGCAATAGGAAAAAAAAAACGTTTACCATTTCAGATATAATAAGATCGAGTCTGATGAAAGGAGGAGAGAGTTCCAGAGGTGAGGCGCCATGATCAAGAAGACTCTGTTCTCTCCTGTCATTCATTTGACTTCAGATAATTGGGGGCTTTCTGAGCAGTATCACTAGAGGAAGTATACAAGTTAACGTAGAATATGGGCTGCTGATGTACCTCTTAGAGCACTAAAAACTGAGGAAGGGCTGATCCTTTAGGATGTGTGAATTCTTTGTCAGTGGCTTTAAGTTAGTTAATTGAGCTGCTGGGGAAAAATGAAGAGTGGCCAGGTCTCCATAGCAAAGATGGGAGTAGAGCGAATAACATGATACTGAGGTCTTCCCCCCTTCATATACCTATATTTGTCTTCGGTCATACTCATGAGTCTCCCAGTGCCTGTATATATGTATGTATGCATTCTTAAAGGGCCCTTGTCAGCCTTCCATTTGCACTTAACAACAGATGCAATGAAGATATGACTTCAATGGAAATCCCTAGTTCTTTTCCTGCTTTGTCAGCACCAACTCATCTTAGTGCAGCAATCTCATTGCATTCATGATTTTGACGCTGGCATGTTTTTTCAAAAGAGAAAAATGCAGCAGAGAAACTGAAAGCGAAAAGCAAACAAACAAAGTGGTTACCCCTTCAACTGCCACTCTCCTTCAGGAGAGATAGGAAGGTTTCTCCTCCACTGAGCAGGCCAGGATGAAAGCAACTAACAAGTTTCTCTGGGAGAAAGACTAGTGTTGCTTCTTAGCACTGTTCAGATAGCTTCAGTGCTTTCTGGCAGTGACATGCAGAAGCTTAGCAGCAAGGCAAAAACATATTGATCTCAAAGAACTTACAGGGCTTCAGAGTTGTTAGCTGTGCTCCCCATTCGCCCGGAACAACCTTACAATAAAACCTTTTTGCTCTCACACCAAACCCCTGAGCAACTCAGAAATTTCAACACACTCCTCATGTTTGAAACAGTATAAACTGGAAGCTGATCAGTCAAGCTTGTGCTTCATCAACATAATATCTTTTTATTATTATTATTATTTTTAAATGTATTTATTCTCCTTATGGCTCTATGAAACAGCATGCATTCTATAGACAGAGACCAAAGAAATTTGCAGTATATCTGCAAAGGAATTTCTCCTGCTCCTCCTTCATATTTCTTAGCTTCACATGTCCTGAAAGTGTAAGGGTGACATGGTGTGGAAAGCCCCCTAGACTACCACTATAGAGCTTCTTCCTCAACCCCTCTTTTGTAAGGTGGCGGAGTGTCTCATTGATTATGCTGGTGATGCTACCACTGTTTCCTTTCCCTTTCCTCCTCTCTCTCCCTTTGTATTTCCATTTCCTGCTCTCTGTACAACAGATGGAAGGAGCACTCTTCTTTGGGAGGATCAATCTTCCTCCCAGTCATTGGGAGGACTTGATAAACAATCCAGTCATGGAAGCTTCATGCTTTCCCCCCCCCAGCTGGGGAAATCTGATTAGTGTGCAGAGCAGGCAAAAGCACTGGAGCAAACTTGACTTGTGTAATAAGAGATCAACTTTGTTATACGAAGGAAGAGTACAAGACAGTTTAGAAATTTAATTACGAGCAAAATGGAAATGCAAGGCTTCTTCACTGTCATTGTTTCAGCAAACAAATATTCCATGAGTTTTAGACACAGTCCTAAAAATAATAATAATACAATGGAATCCTTCACATAATTAACTTATGGCTTAAGCAGGGACTCACAGACAAATGAAAGGGTGGGGGAAGGATATTTTCTTGAATTGCTAATTTAAATATCCCTGAACCAGCCTGGTTGGCTAATATCTGTAATTTACCACCATCACAATCAGAAGCAGCATCATTGTCAAAATCAATTCATTATATGAACCTCTCAGGTTAGATAAATTAGTACTTTATCCTCCCTAGGAGTCCTATAGAACTTTATAGACCTCCCTGGAAAAGGAGTCTCATAACAGCTGGCAAAGATCTCAATAAAGCTGTGGTTCCCAGCCTTGGGTCCCAAGATGTCCTTGGACTAAAACTCCCAGAATCCTTCACCACTAGCTTTGTTGGCCAAGATTTATGATAGTTGTACTCAATGAACATCTGGGGATCTAAGATTAGGAACCATTGCCCTAGACTAGGGGTCTCCAAACTACAGCCTGCAGGCCACATCCAGCCCAGCTGGTGAGCAGGCACGCGGGTGGGCACGTGTGCGGGCATGCATGTGTGCGGGAGTATGGGCAGGCGGGAGTGCATGCATACGTATGTGTTCAGCCTTCGAAAATCTGGAACATATATGTTGTGGCTCTTACTCTGGAAGTTTGGAGACCCCTGCCCTAGACCAGCAAGACCTTATGACATCAAGAGTCTAGGACATTAGACCATTGTTAGATTATTCTGATCACCAGTAAGGTGTGCTATAAGACTTACAAACAAAATTTTCATATTTTCATAGTGCAACATAAAAATTCTACTAATTGCAACATATTTTCAGTTCAACACTTAGTTTATTTCCATGCTAAACTAGAAGCATGTGTGAAATTCTTCAAAGCAACATTATCATATCATGATGACCTTGTTCCCAGGCTTGCTGGAAAGTGGCCTGATTTGAAATGACTAAAATAAACTATTGTTCCAAGTCATCCTTTTAAATACACTTTCATTTTCCAAGCAACTTTTTCTGCACTCTCTTAGTAATTTTTAACACCCTACAAATACATCAGGACCTCCCTGTCTACAGGATCAGTATTCGCTGATTCATCCATTGCTTGAAAATACTAAATAAAACCCCCCAGCATATATTTACCAGCACTGGTCCTAAAGGAAGCCAGAGACCACACAATGTATAGTATTAGATACTTCCATGTGTTTTTGGCATCTGTTGGGGTGGGGGGCTTGGAACTGATCCCCCATAGATGCCACCTTCCTGCTGTATTAAAAAAAACCTTGTCCTACCAGTGAACCAACTTGTTACCTGAAGTACAAACAACATGCAGTTTATGATACCACATAATGGCAAGGCTGAATCTGTTAGCTTACCATTATGACAGCCACCTCAGGGCTGAAGTTATGCTAGACATCTCTGATTAGAAGTTCTCAGACCTCCCTTTACAAGTGAAAGTAAGTAGCTGGAATGCTCAAGAATATCATAAAATCATATTGTATCATGCCAAAGGCCTAATCCAGTAGTCCATTCTCACAGATGCCTTTGGAAAGCCCACAAGCATGATATGAGTGCAACTGCACCCTCCTATCTGTGCTCTTCTGCAAGCAGTACAGACCAGCCATATTGCCTCTGATAGTGGAGACAATACATAACCATAATGACTAATAGCCATTGGTATTCTTATCAAAAAGTTTGTATAGGTTAGTAGCCATCATTATATATTTTGGTAACAAATTTCAACTATGCGCTAAAGAAATTTGATCACTATGGCAGTGCTAGGCATTACCCTTCACCTGATACAATTCCCCTGATCTAATTCCAGCCCCTGTAAGACAGCTTCTTGTAATTATGTACAAGTGAATTGCTTGTACTGTAAACTGGAATATGATTCTGTATAATGTTTAGATTGGTCACAGTTATAGTCCAAAAAACTCTCCAAATCCCTGAGCCAGCATGATCACTGATCTGGGAAGTCTAGGGACTCTGA
Organism: Pogona vitticeps; assembly: GCF_051106095.1. NCBI lineage: Eukaryota > Metazoa > Chordata > Lepidosauria > Squamata > Agamidae > Pogona > Pogona vitticeps. Next base: position 54,838,950 of record NC_135786.1, read on the forward strand.
GACTTATGATCTGAAAAGTAACTTATCTAACTTCTAAGTTTGTCCCTTGCCATCATGCAAAGACATCACATTTTACCCAACTTTGCTATGATCATGCAAATGCAGCAGACACATTTGTCAGTTCAGAGAAAAAAGAAAAGAAAGAAAGAAATTGTGTGAAGATTTGTTTTAGGGTCATGCTATGAACAAAGGATATCCTTTTTATAGGGTGCATTGTGCTCAAATAAAGATTGCCAAGTATATTAGGAAAAAGCTCCAAAGTGAGTTATTTTAAGTGGAAAGTGGCATCTTCAAGTCTCCCATGGACAGGAAAAATGGCTCTTTTACATTTGTGTCACACCAGGTTTAGCATATCATCAAAAAGCAGCCAGTGTCTCAGGCAGGAACAGGTTGCAAACATGAAGCAGACTATCAGAGCAACCCAAAGGTTAAACCAGAAAGATAGAAAATAGGGCTGAATGGAATCTCCAGTCAGGAGCACAAATGAGAAGTTGTCCAATGGTCAAACCAGAAGACACAGTAAGAAAAGAAGATCCAAGCTACAATTCAGATGTAAGAGAAAAGAGCTCTCCTTGACCTCTCATTGTTCCCAGGACATCGGGTCTTTTACATTGTTTTCTGAAAGAGTTCGCCGGTAGGATAAAACTCTTGAGGCAGAGCTTTGTTAGAAATGGAAAAGCTCAGCTGTGCTGCAAGTCCTGTTTCCAGAATTTTTCCAAGATTTCAGTGCAGAGGGTTGAAGTAGTGAATTCCAGAGGTCTGCTGTTTAAGATCCCCTCAAACTGTGCCACATGGCCCACATTATCTATAAAGAATGAAAGCATACTTTCCCTTCATAACAGTTGTTTTATTCATGTGTAGCTTGAGTTAGGAGTAATATGATAGGTCCGACCTATGAAGACCACCAACAATGTATCAGGAATAGAACTCAAAATAGAAGCAAAGCCAACAGCTCTTAGAATTCCATAGTCAGTGTGGCTGCTGAACATGCTTACTTAGGGATTCCAGGGGTATAGCTTTAAAAGGTAATTTTTCTGAGCTCTGGAATCTGAAGGAACAGAGTTACTCCTGCACCCAATATTTCCCAAGGGTGGACCTAAGAGTTCAACTGGACTTGAATTCCGGTCCACCATGCATTATCAAAAGCTTTTGAATACAGGACGTCAGAACCCACATTCTGCACCTTGCATGCTTCTCTGCATGGTCACATGGATTGCAACGTGTTTGCCTCTAGGCAAGGGGTTGCTGTGTAAACAAGCTGCCAAGCTGCTGCGCGGTCATGTCTTTGACAAATAGCTTTCAATAAGCAGAAATGCAAACTAGTTGGGCTCTTCTTGGAGCAGTGTTGATTCACAGTGACACTGCCACACTTCAATGGGTTCTGAATTCAACATGCTTTTTTGACTTCCTTTCTTGCCATCTGAAAAGCGATCAAATCTTCCATTTGGGAGGTCTCTTCTTCCCCAACAAAACTTTTTAAAGGTTGTTTCTTTGGAAAATATAAGATCCATGTATAACATTTATGACTTGTCCTACAACTCCACAGTGTGGAATTGGCAAGTAACCTTATATTTGGGGGGGGGGGGGGAGGGGAATCTTTATTGTATTGCTGTTAAATGGTTTGGTGTAGATTTAATACATTTTTTTCAATGTATTATCAATTGCCTTTTTTCATAGTACTTTAAGTCACTTTTAGAATTCTTTACAAGCCAAACTAACAGGATAAATACTGTACTTCAAATAAAATGTTTAAAAATAGCATTGAATATTTTCAGCCAAACTTGGAATGGATTATTCTCTTCAGATTTCTCTGTTCAAGGATGAAACCTTGAACATCTCTCCTCAACAATATAATACATGGCACTGAAGCATATTCAAGCTTTTGCTTACAAATAAACAAACAAACACATGGAAAAGGGAGAGATGATTTCCACTACCATAAATTTTTATTCAAGCAAGATTGTAATGTTGGAGAGCAAAGCAAAAGCATGCTGCTTATATATCGCCCCATACAGCATATAGCTCTCTGGGCAGTTTACAATTTAATTATGCAGGCTACATATCCCCCCACCCCCGGTGATCTGGGTACTCAATTTACCGATCTTGGAAGGATGGAAAGATGAGTGAACGTTGAACCAGCTGGCTACCTGAATCCACTGGGGTCAAACACAGGCCATGGGCAGAGTTTTGACTACACTACTGCAGATGTGGTGGCGCTGCAGGCTAAACCGCAGAAGCCTGTACTGCAAGGTCAGAAGACCAGCAGTCGTAACATCAAATCCATGCAACGGAGTGAGCTCCCGTCGCTTTGTCCCAGCTCCTCGCCAACCTAGCAGTTCGAAAGCATGTAAATGCGAGTAGATAAATAGGTACCATCTTGGTGGGAAGGTAAAACAGTGTTCCCTAGTCACGCTGGCCACGTGACAATGGAAAACTGTCTTCAGACAGGCGCTAGCTCTATGGCTTGAAAAGCAGGATGAGCGCCGCCACCTAAAGTCGGACACGACTGGACTGAAAATGTCAAGGGGAACCTTTACCTTTACCTTTACCTGCAGTTTAGCTACTACACTATGAGAGCAAGCACAAGATTTATTAGTTCCTAAAGAAAATATACTAGCTGCTTAACATTCTTTTGTAATACCAATTTATTTCAATGGCTGCTTGTGAGCTAAGCAGGAGGTACCTCTCCTCACCATATCAGGGAACACTGGTACCCATCTCCAATCATGGCCTGCCTCTGATTTGTTTACACAATAAGATTTGTTTACAGAAATCTAATAAATAAATAAATAAGCAGAGATACTGTCTCAAATGGATCTCCTTGGCAAAGCAGTGTAATATTAGCGGATCCAAAAGACAAGCATGTGAGTATATTTTCATTTTAGGTACACCTACTCTGGAAGCAAGGGGCATGGTGGCACTGCGAGTTAAACTGCAAAACCTCTGGGCTGCAAGGTCAAAAGATCAGCAGTTCGAATCCATGCAACTGAGTGAGTTCCCGTCGCTTGTCCCAGATCCTGCCAACCTATCAGTTCGAAAGCATGTAAAATGTGATTAGATAAATAGGTACCACTATGGTGGGAAGGTAACGGTGTTCCATGTCTAGTCACACTGGCCACATGATCACGGAAACTGTCTACAGACAAACGCTGGCTCTATGGCTTGGAAATGGGGATGAGCACTGCCCCCTAGAGTCGGACACGACTGGACAAATTGTCAAGGGGAACCTTTACCTTACTCTGGAAACAGAGAATTCAATCAAATTCTGCATAATAATAGCCCCATATAAATTATTACAAGAGGACCTTTCCATGGTATCTGAAGAATGGGGTACAAAATTTTACACCCCTAGGGACTAACAAGATTGTTGTATGTCTCACTTTGATTTAGTTCTCTGTCATGAAATAAGAATAAAAATCACAGAGTTGTCATGAGAGGGAAAGAGACTGGAAATATGCACATTGTGTGAAGACAGGGATAAGCAGTCATTGCACATTGATGCCTGAGTGTGCACTGCACTCTGTTGAGGGCAAAGGAAAACGCCAACACAGTGTTTCACTAGCATTAGAAGGACAGAAATAAAAAACGTCATGAAAAGGAAAGGAAAAGGTTAAGATAAGATCACAAGTGAATCTTTTCTTTGACACAGAACCATGGCTCAGGGACACGAATCTGAGACTTTATGGAGTGGAACAAAAATCGGTGAATTAGGGGAAAGTGTGTGGGAGCCAATTCGTTAGGTAGGGGCCTTCAGACAAGATTCACTGCAGTGCACCCTGCATTAAATGATAAATGAGCCCTGGAGCTTCTGCCAGCCAGAGACGTTTGCGTCTTGCTTAAATTCATGCTGATTGCTTGGCATCCTGTATTCTGTAGATGGTTCCTTAATGTGACTGATGATTTTTATTATCCTTTTTTTTTTAAAAAAAAAACTCAATTTAAATTGCTAAACCTCCAACTGGCTTTCTTCCACACAGTATGAAATGAGGCACCTGACATCTAAAAGAGTTAACGGAGGGAAAAAGGAAAAGAGAGGTTTGTCATAAACCATGGTCTGCTGAACTAGAAAAGGGGCAAGAAACACCTTCTCTACTGCTGCATCTGGTATTGGATGATAAGGCTGTGCTTCATTTACACCACCACTACCCACACAATTTAGTTGAAGCATGACCTCTTCCACTTGGCACCTACAAAGACCTCAAATGGATAAAGGACAAAGAATGCCTTCCTTGTGAACTTCTCAGTCAGTGCCTTCTCAGTGTTGGTGGGTTCCAGCTCCTATTATCCCTGATCATTGGCCAGACTGGCTGGTGCTGATGGGAGCTGTAGTCCAGCAACACCAATAACAAGAATGGGCAACATGTGTCCTATGGTACACATGCAGTCCCCACCTCTTTATGTACTAACTATAGCACCCACACACTACCACATTTGCCATGACGCCTGCAAAAGATGCCTCCTGGTTTTCCTGAAACCACAGCACATAAGGAGCATGTACCATGTTTTGATGCCAGATCATGGTCCATAAGAATTCTAAAAGCAAATCTGAACCGAAACCAAGTTATGCCATATTTTATGATGAAGGGGGCAGAAGACTGAGTAGCCCTAAGTGGGCTCTAGAAGATAAATGTGCCCCCCACAACCTTCAGACATCACCCATTGCTAACCTAAAGGTTCTCAATTTGCCAGTCTACAATTGTCAAACAAAATGCTGGGCTAAATGGACTCTGGTATTCCCAGTGTGCTGTAGTGGATAGAGCGGTGGACTAAGACTCTTGAGATAATGGTTTGAATCCCTACTCATCCATGGAAACTCACTGGGGGAGTGGAACTAATAGAACTACTCCTTAAATTCCTCACTTACCTTGGAAGTCCAATTAGGGTTGTTATAAGTCATCTTGACAGCACAAAATACAGAGAGAGAGAGATGGATTTTTTTTTTCTAGGAAAATGAAGAATATTTGCTGAATGCTTTGTTGTTGACTTAGGTTACCTCAACACAAGACACTGTGATGAGGAATTTTCAAACTCTGCAAGTTTCCTTGCCCCTTGTTGGGACAGCAAAAAAATACTTTTTTGGAGGTGGGTGGGGAGAGTCCATTTCTCTGTAATTTGTGCACAATGTCTCCATGAAACACTGGTGTCCTTTCATGTTGAGAAGCAAAGCCATAACACACAGCAAGCACAGAAGGACTGCCTGATTTTTTGTGTGGGGGTGGGGGGAAGGATGCAAACAACCTCTTAAGTATAGCAACAACAACAACAATACACTATCAAATCAATTCCGTTGTCTTCGTTTGGATGTGCTCTGGGTGTAGGCAGTTTGGCTCTTCTTCTCCTGGGACACACAGTGAGGAACTGAACTCCCAACCCTGAAGCAAGGCTTACATTAATGTACCAACTCTGAAAGAAGGTGAGCAGCTGCCCTGGTGAATTGTGTTATAGCTCCAGATTCCGGTAGCTGCTCCAGGCACCAAGTGCTGATAGTCTGGGGCCTTTGGGCTATATATGATATCAGCTTTGGTTGCCTTGATAAAAAGCATGGCTGAAGCATGTTTGGTACAGCAGAATTTCAACTGTTGTAATGAGCTTGCTTCACCCATGCTTTTTATCAGGGCACTGAAAGTGATGCTTCATCAAGACAAATGCCTGAAAAAGTTCTTTATATATATAAATAGTTCTTTATATATATATCAATAGTTCTTTATGTATACATATATAAAGAGATTGCTTGCCCTGCCAACTAAATTGTACATCTAGTTTGCCTTTAAAAGGCATACATCTAAAACTGCCATGTGGGCAGAGCCCTTAGCATGACATTTTCTAGAATACTGCACAGACGCTTTAAAGCTTTAGCAGTAAACAGAACCTGCTGTACAATAACACTAAGTCACCCTACAAACTAGATGATCCTGTCTTGAAGCCCAGACCATTTCTACTAATGAAGTACGCAGGGTATGGAAAATACATCCTTACAAATACATGGTGACCTTTCATAGATGACTTCTTCTCTTTCTCCACCTCCTTCTCCAGCTTGTCTCAAATACCCAAGAGGATATAACAGAAAGACTCCATCTCAGCTACAGGGACTCTTTTGCACATGAGGATCCTCAGGTTGCTGGCAGCTGTCATATGCATGCAGACTTATCTTTCTCCATACTTAATCTATCAACTTCCAACATCGTGTCAGCAAAGGCAAAGCATGCAATGTTTTACATGGTAAAAACACACTTGTATCAACAGTTATTGTTTCCCTGACACTCTGGAGTCTAAAATCCAGTAGTAAATCACCACTAGAGTAGGCTCATAGAATCAAATGAATTTATGGAGCAGCTGACTCACCAAAGCTCCAAGGATTCAACAGGCCTACTCGAGTTGTGACTTGCTATTGGATTTCAGCCTGAGTGTAACCAATCGATCTGCTGCACAGTATTTGCTTCTTTCTCCTAATGGCACAACCCATTTCCAACAGTCCCCATTTGCCTTCCTTGCTGCCTTAGCAAGCATCTCACTTTTGCCCATAGATCATGATTTTCCCTGTCATCAGCAATTCTCCAGCAAAGCCATCTGTGTCATGCCTTCACTCCTGGCTGCCTCAAGAGATTGCTTGCCCTGCCAACTTATGCAAGTGCTATTTCTGTGACAGATTTTGCACCACACTTGAATGTAGTCCCCTGCCTTGCCTTGATGAGATTCTATGTAGCTATGGGGTCATTTGCCCTAGTATCTGGAGGAAAAACTGGAACCTTGCCATAGCATTATTGCTATTTTCACACTACTGCATGGGATCCGATTGGTAATGGCTGCAAGAATTACTACTGAAAATGGTCGAGGGACATGCAGAAGCAAATTCAAGTAAAGGACAATACATACTGTATCTCGGTGCCATTTCATTCCAATTAGACCAACCAAGTCAAGGTTCTATAGCTTTAATGATATTCCCAAGAACAACAACTGAGGAAGCAGGGAAAAATTCAGACTTTGAGATTTAATTGATTGGGTTGAAATGTCTAATTGATTAATTGCTTTGGGCTTCTGTGACTACCAAGGAATAAAGACAATATCTGACCCTACTCTGGAACACCCCAGAGAACTTTGACTGTGGTCATGAGCTGCAGATGAATTTCTTGATCCTGCTTAATATGTAGAATCAAGAATGACAAGAAACCTCCAGGTGGCTCAGGAGAGAAATTTGGCAGCACTTTGTAGATCAATGGTCCCCAATCTTGGGTCTCCAGATGTTCTTGGACTAAAACTTCCCGGAGCCTTCACCACTAGCTGTGCTGATCAGGATTTCTAAGAGTTGTAGTCCAAAAACATCTGAGGACCCAAAGATAGGAAGCACTGTCCTAGACCTTTCACAGGCAGAAGCTTCTTCCTTACAAATATGCTGAGCTCCTGCCTGGCAGAAGCCATTATAAGAATTCAAAACAGACTGTGAAGAGACAAGGCACGGCTCTTGGATTTTAGCATGCTTTCATCACACAATTGACAATTGGGTAAGAGTGGCCATATGTCCTGCTTTCCAGAGGAGGGTCCTCAAATTGAAGAGCTGTCTGATGGAACAGTAACATATAGTAATGGAAGATGTCAACATAAAAATTAAAGACTGATCGAAATGGGCTGACTGTGACTGAAAGCATTTTTGTAGTTTACCTATTGCATCTACATCTCATTTTTCCTTCAACATAGACGACAGCCTCCCACACTCACTATCCAGATAAAAGCGTCCTTTGCAGGACCTAAGGTGGCTCATAGCATAAGTTTTTTTTAAAAAGAGGCATAGTTCTTTATATATATAAAGAGATTGCTTGCCCTGCCAACTAATGTAAATGCTATTTCTGTGACAGATTTTGCACCACACTTGAATATAGTCCCTTGCCTTGTGTGTGTGTGTGTGTGTGTGTGTGTGTGTGTGTGTGTGTGTGTGTGTGTGTGTGTGTGTGTGTGTGTGTGTGTGTGTGTGTGTGTGTGTGTGTGTGTACCGCAAACACCCCAAAAAACAAACCAGTTCATGGTTTTTTTGGGGGGGTTCCAGTTTGTGCCTGGGGGAGAATCTACTTGCTCCTTCCCTCCACCCCAACCCCTTTCCACTGGCCCCATTGTCTCCCTACCTGGCCCCGCCATTGCCATCTCCTCCTCCATCACCTGTGCTGCCACCCTCAGAGGCAGTGGGCCCCGCCTCCCTTCCCTTCTGCACATGCGCCTGCCACCCAGCTGATAGTCTGGTGCATGTACAGAGGCAGCAGGCTGGCAGGTGAGCATTTTCTTTTGCCAAACAGAAAAAAATACTGAGAGAAAAAAGTTCAGTGCTTCATTTCATTTCAGTAAAACAGGACCCCTGAACTGATTTGTGAAATGAACCACAAACTAGCCCAATTCATTGGTTCATGGTTTGGTTCGTGTCCTTTTCTAAACACAACTTTAAAACTTTTTTTGTTTTTAAATAAGAGCAGTGCAACACCTACTAGCCATTAAAAGGCTTTTAGCAAGACTGTTGCATTCTGTGTCTCCAGACTAGCGGAATGCAGCCCTTTTAAGGTTCCAGTCTAATCCTCTTTCATCAGATGGACATGTCTCATTTCTCATGATGCATTTGGTGGTTTCACAGCACATGTTCAGGTGGTCTCTCTCTCTCTCTCTCTCTCTCTCTCACACACACACACACACACACACACACACACAAATTCTAAAGGTTAGAATGCATCTTCTAAGGCTTAGAAGAGGTTGAAGCTAAAATGTGGTGCCATTTTGAATCCTACACTTTTGCCTTTCTTCCACTCATCACTGAAATAGCCCTCCCCCACCCACAAATTTCTTTGAAACTGAATCCCAAATTATGGCTGAGAGAAACTGTCCAACCTGCTCCAGAGAGCAAAGATATAACACAGGGCGGGGGTGGGGGAGCAGACAGTTAAGTAACAAGTGAGAATGTCATGGTTGGGAGGGCTGTTTGACAGGTGGATTTTGTGATAGGAGAGAATATATGTATGCATTGTCTCAAAGATGGTAAAAGCAAGATGTAAAGAATCAGCCAACATTAGAAAATTACTAAATCTTTGAAAAACCTGAGGGTAATTTGGTCACAGAACAAGAAAACATTAAGATGACTGGAGAAGAAACAGAGGAAGATGAATGAAGAAGCAAGGCTGATTCCCTCAGTCCCAAAGAAACAGGCCATGCAAATGATTACATCTGAAGAAATGATCACAGTGGGAAGAAAATTAAAAGCACAAAAAGCAGTTGGGCAATGTGAAATTTAAATTACTGACAGTGGAAAGGGCAAGCGGGAGGGAGAACGGCTGTTTTGAAGCTTCTGCCTTGAGTTATGAGAGAGACATTCAAGTGAATAGTGAGACTGTTGGCACTGAAAAACTGAAATGAGTGTTATGTCCATCTAAAAGGGGGACCTTTTAAACCGGCTAAAGACAGGAAGGGGCCTTAACCTTTGAGAACTACAGATGCAAATCTTCATTTTTCTCTTTTTCATGTACAAGAAGACGAAAAGGAAGAATTGTTCTTCTCACCATTGTTTCACTGCCATTCCCCATGGGGAAGTGAAGAAATGGGTTGCCAGAAGACATGGGATTCTAGAAGACATCTTGTCATCTTACTGGTGAGGAGAACAAGTCTCAGCTAAGGTTGTCAGAGTTGCAAAAACAATTTTGCACAAATTAGATAAATTATGCAAGCCACACAAATCTATTGTGTGAACCACGCTGTGATAGGAAATGGAATAGAAAAATCAGATTCTCAGATATTATTTGGACTAACTGAACAGAATTGTAGTTCCCCGGACACAAATGGGACAAACAAACTATTGAAAAGCTAATTTAACAGAGGGGTCGTTCCTTTTCATCCTGGACTTTCAAAGGATCTTATGTAAAGTTCCTGTTCTGACAACCTGTTTACCCTGTTGGCATATCTGAGATGGACTCTCTGCTTTTTATTACACGCTGCTTCGGCACACCCTGCAGAGTTGAAAAGAGGGGTTAAATGGCCCATTCTGTATTGGGATTGAGAATTGTCTTGGTCTCTCTTTTGTCACTCTCTGAGAGTACGGTCCAGTCTTGTTCAGGCGAGGATGAACCTTATTTCTCTAAGAAAGGTCAATGTATAAAGGGTTTCCTTTCTCATATTGGAATCTGTATCCATGTTTTTGTGATTCTTGAACTTTTTTTTAATTTGCAAAAAGTTTGTGCTTGCTTTCTTGCTTACCTGCCTGCCTGCCAACCACATTATAGCCCAGTCTTACTCCAAGGAGATCAGGACATGGCATTTTATCATGTTAGAAACCAGTTTAGTCCTGGAAGTCTGTTCTTTGTTCCTTGAAAGTTCTGCTAAGTCCATCAGATCTTGGCTCCCACTCCTCATTTCATATATGGCAGTAATGGCAGGACCCACATGGGGAGTGGAAGTGAAGGAGTGTTAGTAGTGCAATATAAAAACCAAAACTAGAGGGAGAAGGCTATAGAAATGACATCAAATGACAGGAGAAATGGAAGTTGTTGGTTTCTCTGTGTTTCTTCTTTCATTTGTTTGTTTGTTTGTTTGTTTGTTTGTTTGTTTTTTTGCTGCTTGGCTCTGTTCCATTCATCATCATTCAAGTTCTACTATTTGAATGGAAATTCATACAGGGAGACTAATTTATCTACCTGTAGCCCTCAGGTAGTCCTCATATTCCTCTCCTATACTCAATATAAGGATGGAGCAGAATGTTACTGGGGCCTGTACAGTCACATATTTTATGTAAATTCTCCACAAATCTTGATTCATACAGAATATCTACTGGCATGGAGAACGTACTCACACAGAAAATGACTGTATACCCCCCCCCATAACATTATGCTCAAAATCTGTATACCAGAAACATGGTGAGCTGCTTCTTCTCCAGCCCACATATTTAGAAGCCTAGCATACATGGAAAGAACTTGTCTAAAGATATATCAGAGTATCCTTCCTCCTAGTGGTAGGGAAAAGGCTCCTTTACTCAAAATTTCTTTCCAAAGCTGTCATCAATAGAAATTTCAATTTGAGGAGGCAAAGCAGTAGTATTCACAGGACAGCAAAATGTGGCTTAAGATTTCAAGTTTTGCAAAGCTACAAACAACTGGGAGAAGATATGCGGGAACCTGAAAATAGTCTGTGTATTCAGGAGCCACATAAAGTTGACTAGCTATTTGGAAAGTACCTGGAGAATGGAATGGAATATCCTGAAGATATCCTCTCCATTCTGCAGTATTTTGTTGTAGGTCCTATTGATTTCTCAGTACTGGTATTTACCCTTCTGTCACTAGAGATATGACGGATTTAGAAATCTAGTAATAAGTATAAGTCAAATATTAACTTCCCTAGCTAGTACTTCTGATAGCTGTAAGATTATGTTATATATGAAAGGATGCCCTGGAATCTTATTTTAAAAATAATAATACTTGTGTTGTGTGCCATCACATAGATTCTGAAAAGTGACCCTTTCCAGGGTTTTCTAGGTAGAGAATACACAGAAGTTATTTATCATTTTCCTTTGCTCTGGGGGCATCTTTGGACTGTGGATCTTGCCCATGTACACACAGGCTCGGTCTTCTGGGATGCACAGTGGGGAACCCAATCTCTGGCTTCACAGCCAGATACCTAAACTACTGAGCTATCCAGCCAGTTGTCTGATTTTATAAAGGACTGTCTAAATGTATTTTGAGTAAGTAAACAATGTAATGCGTTTCATGCAAAAGAGACCTTGGAAGTGATATTTGATCAATTGTGTTGGCCACTTAAGGAGTTAGTCAAAATGTTGGGTATAACCTCTGCATCAATCTAGATGTGAAGAATGTAGCAAAATAAAGCAATTAAGAAGATCTGTAATATGTCGGGGTATTCATTGAAATAGATATGGATAAGGTTATATAGTTAATGTTATTTTATTTATTTATAATCTTTATTTGTCTACATATATTTCACATGCACAGAGAGGGAAAGGGAGTGTGTGTGTGTGTGTGTGTGTGTGTGTGTGTGTGTGTGTGTGTGTGTGTGTGTGTGTGAGAGAGAGAGAGAGAGAGAGAGAGAGAGAGAGAGAGAGAGAGAGATTCTGCTGTATTAAAGGCACATCTGCTCTATACACTTACATCCCCTTTGTGCAATGTTAATTGTCATGGTTCCATCCTACAGATTCATGGAATTCATGGCCTGTGGAAGTGCTCAGACATCTTTGCTACAGAACTCTAACACATTCCTCTAACTATAGCTGTAGAACTCTCTAGCAGAGAATTCTAACTACATCACCAATTATAAAGCCAAAGATTCCTTAGGACAGAGCCAAGACAGGCAAAGTGGTGTCACACTGCCTATAACTGTATAATGCAGATTCACCTATAATGACTAGTCCAAAGTTACCTGGAAAACTTGATGGTTGTGTGATGCCAGACCTCCCATAATCTAGCCCAACACACTGATTGCAATACCAGATTGGTGTTACAGATGACTCATAGCTGTCAGAGTGACACACAATACAATCCACACTCCAGTGTTGGTATGGCTGAAATGATGTGCCTATCCCCTCCCCATGTGTGTGCAACTGTTTACATTCATCCCAGCCATTGGTGTGCTCTAAGGGCCTTGGTTTCCATGGCAGTTAGAGCCATTATTGCCAACTTGATAAATGTGGTTTCAACGGGCAAAAGAATGTAATTCCCCATAAAGGTACCACTGCAACTCCCCTACTGTGAAGAAACAAAAAGCCTGAAAGAAAGAAGGAACACACTGGCACCACATATTGTAGTGGCACTTGATTTCCCACAGTGAACACTTGAGTCATTTTTACAGAACCAGATTGATATATTCCTCAACGGAGGGTGCTACTATTATTACTTTGCCAGCCATGCCTTGATTCTCACAAGAGTTATGGGACTTCCTGCTCTGCCAGTTCCCTGTCTCTTGATTGGCCATTTCTTCTGTGTCTCTCTTGGTGTGTGACAATTAAGTCCTCTATTCCAGCAATTCAAGCAAAAATGATGAGACTCGGATTCATTCATAAGGTGACTTGATGGCACATAACAACAACATTCAAGCAACCATAATACCTGGAATCCTATCGATACCTGTATAAGGTGCACTGAGACTAACTGTGACAAATTAACAAGGGGCTTGTGAACATCTCAGTTAGGTGGGTGACCAGGCATACAACCAAGACACACCCTTACACCTCACCAGTTAGTTGCAGTTGGCTATAGCAAGTCACACAAACATTACAGAAACACCAAAAGCATTCTGGCCAATATCATCTTCACAGAAGGCTGTCATATACAGTTGCTGCTTCCAGAGAAATACTCAAGGAGAAGTGACCCCATGAAACATCAGTACATACTGCTTGTATAAGTCAGCTTGTCCTGTCCTCCAGTCGAATCAAAATCCTTACTAATAACAGACCAAAAGAAGAAGAAGAAGAAGAAGCCAAAAAGCTCTGCATCCCTCAGCATGAATTAATGTAGGTAATAGAAAGGTCCCCTTCAGCCTCTCTTCCATCTCTAGCTGGCTGAGATATGTTTTCATCTCAGGAATCAGAAAAAGAAAAGGGTATGATGTTTTTCTTAGCAAAATACCAGGCAAGAACACACTTTTCTCCTCATTGATATGACACAATTCAGTGGTCGGCACTCTGTCTTTATATGCCCTTTGAAAGCAGTCATAGCAGCTGCAGTGTCTCCTGGAGTGGGCCTTTCAGGCTCCTAGTCAGCCCACATCACTCAGAGTCCTGCTCACTAGGGTGGCCACTTTTCTTTTCTTTTCTTTTCTTTTTTTACAAAGTTTAGTCCTCTTTTTCAGAATGCTTGGTCCTAGTCTGATTTACAGAGAAAGAGCTATTAGAAGGGATATCATGAACCATGACATTGTCCATCCACCTGGACATCAGACACCAGACTCAGCAGTCACACTGGTCACCTGGTCACAGTCTTTCCCACTCAAGCAATAGGCATTGTAATTCTATTTAAATTACAGAAGTCATGTCTAGGTTTTGATTAGTAGACATGCTTTAGCTGAGGCAATTAGGTACAATTTGGTTCTTTCTTTATGGAAATGTGCAAGCAGATGGGGAGAGGAGTGGATAGATGGAAAAAGGGCGGGTGGGGGTGGAGGACAAGGACAGCTCCAGGTTTTAAGTGTCATCTAGAAAGAATGCCAGCTAACACCCCTCCCATTGAAAAGACACCTGCCCTTTTAAGTATTCATAGTGTTACAGATGAATGTCATGTAAGGGAATTTCAACCATAACCACTTTCAAATATTAGCAAAGCAAAAAAGCAAAGCGTGCTGCTTATATACCGCCCCATAGCGCTTCAAGCACTCTCTGGGCGGTTTACAATTTAATTATGCAGGCTACACATTGCCCCCCCAGCAAGCTGGGTACTCATTTTACCAACCTCGGAAGGATAGAAGGCTGAGTCAACCTTGAGCCGGCTACCTGGGATTTGAACCCCAGGTCGTAAGCACAGTTTAGGCAGACTCCTAGCCCCTGTTACTGGCAGCATATAAATCCACTGCTAGAGAGCATGGGCAGAAGAGCCAAAGCAGATGTCAAAACCTAAGGAAGACTTCAGCACCTCTGGCCTTGCTCGAGGACCCTGAGGCTACCAGAGCCTCATGGCAATCCTAAGAAAGTATGTGAATTATACGGTCGTCTATATATTGCCTTTACTCCGTTGTGAAGCTTTAAAGTCCCTAAAATTTTCAAATGGAAATCTATTATCCAGACCAGCCCTTAATTATTTCATCAAATGCTCATGGCAGACAGACCAGCAGAGAACATCCATCACAATGCATCATATTCAGAGGTGCCATTAGGAAAGAGCAGATAGGGGACTTGTGAGACCATATGGGCAAAGTGTGTGGAAACATCAGCTGATGCACAATTGCTGCAGAGCAGAAATAAACACTGAAAAGTTTAACTGTTATTCAAATGTAAATTCCAGAAAAGCCTGCCTAAAAAGCCGTGTCTTTAAAGAACATTTAAACATTCCCAGTGAATGGGGCCATTACTGTATCAGTTTCATGGGCTCCTTATCAGTGGGGTCATGGTCCAGGCACAGTGGAAGAAGCTCCTGCGTGAATGGATGGGTGGAAGAACTTGAACACAGAACAACAACACTATGTTTTCACCTTTTGTAAGGACTTTGCAATAAGCCCTTAGAAATGAGCCATTTGCATCCAGAGTGGATCATATTGCTATCCTTTGACTCTAAAGACTATGGCCATAAAGATACCACCACCTCGCTGTTATGTTATTGCAGGCTGATGCGGCTTAAACAGAACTCTAAAAGGAAGAAAGTCTCAGTAGGTATGGAGCAGAGATGAGAAAAGTTATCCTTTGGATGTCAGCTTCCTGAGTGCCTCAACCAGTACTGAATATTCTGGGAGATGTAGTTCAAAAGGGGATTCTCTCCCCTTTTTTGGGAATGGGGGCAGGTTTAACCCATATAAAGAGCACAAAAATCATAGGTAAGGCTTAGTCATGGTCTGTTGCTTGCTGAAACAATAAAAAAGCAGTTTATTGGGTTTCCAGCCCTTGCATCATTAGGAACTCTCCATGGTGCTGTTCTACACCTATTCCTGCTTTTCTGGGAGCTTTTACTCCTCGGTCGGAAGAATCCATCTGGATTTGCCTTGCTCCAAGAGCTTGATATGAGTCACATCCATGGTACAGAAACACCCATTACCCGAACCTCACTGTGACAGGATTATCAAGCTAAAACAGAGTACCATGTTAACTATATATACCTCAGGGTAAATCCCACTGAACTCAATGGGTCATATGTATAAGTAGATATACAGCTCTTTAATCTCTCTAGATTGAAAGCGAGGACCAACATCCAGCTGAAATGCATGTGGGACTTCCTCTTCGCCGATGATGCAGCCGTTGTTGCCCACTCTGCTGAAGACCTCCAACAACTCATGAATCGTTTTAGCAAAGCCTGCCAAGATTTTGGATTAACAATCAGCCTGAAGAAATCACAAGTCATGGGCCAGGGCGTGGACTCACCTCCCTCTGTTACCATCTCCACACAAGAATTGGAGGTTCTTCATGACTTTGTGTACCTTGGCTCAACGATCTCTGACACTCTGTCCCTAGAAGAAGCTGATGGCATATACCAAGATCCAGGTCTATACAGTCTGTGTCCTGAGCACACTCCTATACTGCAGTGAGTCCTGGACCCTTTGTGCACAGCAGGAAAGGAATCTGAACATGTTCCATATGACACATTTTTGGTATCACCTGGCAGGACAAAGTTCCATTTAGAGTAGTCCTAGAACAAGCTGGAATTTTTAGCTTGTATACATTACTGAAACAGTGACATCTACATTGACTCAGGCATGTCGTGAGAATGGCTGATGATTGGATACCAAAAGATCTCCTGTATGGAGAATTAATGCAGGGAAATCACCCCAGAAGGAGACCGCAGCAGTGATACAAGGATATCTGCAAGTGGGATCTGAAGGCCTTAGGAATGGACCTCAACAGATTGGAAACCCTGGCATTTGAGCATTCAGCCTGAAGGCAGGCCTTGCATCACGGTCTCTCCCATTTTGAAGAGACACTTGTCCAACAGGCCAAGACAAAGAGGCAGTCCTGAAACCAGTAAAATCAGGGATCTGGACAGGGGACAGACTGTATTTGTCTTCAATGTAGAAGGGAACTGTCACTCTCGAATTGGCCTACTTGGATGCTGTTCCAAGTCCTCCATTCGGAGCATGCTACCATAGTCTCTCGAGACTGAATGATGCCTATGATGAGCAGATAGGTTTTTATTATATTTATAATTCTGTCTTTGCTTGCTTCTGAATAGACTAGGTGGGGTTTGTGTGCTATTGAATGCAAAATATGAAGTTCGAAAAGAAATTGTGCATTTTGAAGTTTTCACATATGCAACTGGAAACACTGGGGAAATTACAATATATGTCACACATGTTTATTCAGAAATTAAATAGCTGGCAGCATCAGGGATGACATATGACACACATAATGTAAAGGTAAAATGTCCTGTTTCTATACTTAAAGCAAGTATGCAAGTCCTAGCAAAAACAGTTGTTGTTTTTTTTCAATAGAGCCTCCTATTCCAGCAAAACCACTATGATTTAGTGACACTGATGAGGTGGTAATCAATGTTGAGGCTTTCTTTGAGGAAACTGCTGAGAGATTCACTTCTGTGCAAATAGCTTCCATGCCTCTGTTGTCAGTCACAAAGTTGTGCCGCTCCTTATGCCTCCATGCCTCTCTTTAAGTCACTACTTTCCATTCCTTAGCCTGCTTTTTTGCCCATTTCAGTGTTCTTATATAGAGTCCCCATGCATCTGACAAGCAGACATTTCTTTGAAAAAACACCAATGTCAGACCTAACTACCATTGTCACCTTCAACATGTCCACAATGGTGGTATCACCTACTTGAAGCTTTTTCTGATACCTGCCTTTGTTTCACATTGAGAGCTTGTCCACACAGTGCTGTTGTTCCCAGTTGTTCTGGTTTTTTGTGGGTTTTTTGTTTGTTTGTTTGTTTTGCTGTTGTTAGTTGTTGCATATTTGAATAGACCATCCAGTATTTGTGGAAGCTATTTATTGCTGGATGTACTGGAATGCACTGTGTTGTCCCAATACTGCCTGTCCACACACATCTGGAATTACTCTCTAACATTTCCATTTCAAAACTGATCAAACTCCTCTTTTGCCTATTTGGTCCATGTTGCTCAGGCATCAAATGAATAAGATTTTACCAGAGACTTTTGAAATTTTGTTCCCCTCAGCCTTTTTCTAAATGATGCCTTGTTTCTGCATATCTCATTTTCTTTTCTAATTGAACAGAGTTTTGTTTTTAAAATAGATGCAGAATAGAAAACAAATAAGCAACATTTTAAATAAATAAATAAGTAAATATGATTATTTCTCAGGCACACCTACATCTCTCACCAGAACACTCTTGTAACAGTTAAATTGCCCTGCATACTAGACAAGAATCTATTGATATATGTGTCTTTCTTCCTATATTTATTTGCAATACTATAATGCAATTCTTAGGGTGGAGTACAATAATGAATAAGGAGTCAACAAATCTGAGACGATTTAATACTAATAATAAATGCAATACACCATAAAAGACTGAACAGAAGAATTTCAGCATCATGTATAAGAAAAGTCTAGCAAAGTACAGAACCAAGTGGATAACTTTAGCCCTGCTTCCTCTGTCTCCAGTTCTGGTCACCTTGAATGCATGGATGGGAATAGTCCAAAGAGGGAGAACCTTTGCTATCTATGGAGACCATCCAGCTGAGCCCATATATGCAGGGACCATGCAACACAAGTTCCTATTTGAGGCAAAGGAGAAAACAGCATCTCCTATCATGCCCCCACTTCCAGATGCAAAAGCCAATTGTGACAGCTGGATCTTATTTCAGTACTGATGACAAGACAATTGCTTCCACCCATCCACTGCATCAAAAGCAGCATGACAGCCTAGAGCAGTGGTCCCCAACCTCGGGCCTCCAGATGTTCTTGGACTTCAGTTCCCAGAAACCCTGGCCAGCAGAAGTGGTGGTGAAGGCTTCTGGGAGTTGTAGTCCAAGAACATCTGGAGGCCCAAGGTTGAGGACCACTGACCTAGAGGGTGTAAGGTAAGTCATGCAGCATATGCAGCTGTCTCCATTCCATACTCTTCGGCATCTGCCCTCCAAGGCAGATAACTCACTTTGTCTAGTGGTAGGACCCTGATCATTTTGGTGCATCAAGAAAGGGACAGAATGATCCAGGAACCATCATCTCCCTTTTCCAAAGCCATAATTTGAAATCAGTCATTGTTGCTGGATGTGTTTGCTTGGTAAGATTGCTTCCCTAGTCAATGACCTGGACTTCTACCTTCCTGGAATGGTATTATTTCTTCTTACTGGCTGCCAGCACAGCAGTTTCAAATCCTATCAGGGCAAAATAAATGTGGGATGTGGAAATAAAATGGTATGCAATGAGAATAGACTTGGAACAAATGCTTTTCAATTTTGTGAATCAAATTTGAGTAGCAATTTCCTTCGACAAATACTTAAACCTCTCTCGCATTCTCACCCTTGAATAAATTGCCTCAGCAATGTTGTCATTTAATTCACTTTGCCAATTCCTGCTCAAAATGGAAGCTGGGCTTCATTCCCTTTCCACTTTAGGGGTGACACATGTGACAGGCCATCTAGCCAGCCATGAGTTATGCAACCCTGAAAACACAAATACTGAAGAATAACCTGCAGACATCCAATTGGCTCAGCAGCGAACACCTCTGTTAACAGTTTGTACATCCAAAGATCACTCTGTATTGAGTTGCACCCCTTGTGTATTCATGACATTCATGGAATTTGCAGGTCACTGAGAATATTCTGCTTAGCCATAAATAAGACTTGCTCTTTTGGCCATCATCCTGCCCTCATAGAGCAGGAACACAAGGCCTCGTTGACATTTGAACACATCTCTTCCACCCACCCTGCTGCCCCTCAAAAATGGAATTAATAATTTAGCATCAAGTGGACATAGATTACGGCAAGAGGCATAGTCATTTTTCTCTCCCTATGCCCAGTTTATGGCCCTGTCCCAGTGGGTGGCCTCCTTATGACTTTGCTGCCATTTGATAACCAGCGTTGTGCTCCATGCTGCGAAGCTGCAAGTTAAATCCACTTCAGCAGGCAAGCAGAAAACTCATTATTACTAATGAGAACTATTCCCATCAAGGTGGGTGAGCAGAGAACACACAGCAGAGTGAGGGACTTGTTTGCATACCTGCTGTGGTGGGCCTTCCCTCGATGGTGTAGAAATACTGCTCTTCAATCCTGATTGATGCTTTTCACTGCTCTAAATAAAAACATGGGAAGCATCAGTCCATGTGTATTACAGCAAGGATAAGGAGTCCTTAGTCCATCAGATATGTAAGTTTATATGGCCTTATTCAGACATTACAGTTAGAAACCTGAAGTGTTAAGGAGACAGGGGCATGCACTTAGTCCCTCTCCTGTTACCCCCCCCCCGGACATCAAGCAGACCTTTATATGTTCATAGTGAAGGTCTCTAATACCATTTGTGAGTTCAGCTGAATGCACTCAGAGCATTCCCATAATTAGGATCCCAGCCTTATCACTGCTTCCAATCACAGAAGCAGGCCGAGGCAAAGAGGCAGTACCGAAACCAGCAAAATCAGGGAGCTGGACAGGGGACAGATTGTATTTGTCTTCAGTGTGGAAGGAATTGTCACTCTCGAATTGGCCTTCTCAGCCACACTAGACACTGTTCCAAGTCCTCTATTCAGAGCACGTTACCATAGTGAGGTCTCTCGAGACAGAAGGGTGCCTAATCTGAAAAATCACAGAAATGTTGCAAGTGTATTCTGCAGAATGTATGTACAAGCACTGCTGCAGACTTTGCTTTGAATGCTTGATTTCCAGGTAGGGATATGAGAAGGAAGACTTACCTACATCTTCTTGTTATTGTCGTACTTCTAACCCTGCATTGTTTCAGCCATAATGCCTCAATAAGGCTCACATCCAATAGAGTACTTGGCACAAGAGTCTAACCAGTAAGATGGTGTTTATCCATCCCACAGAAGGGTTGCTGTAGTCTTTAGTCACACAAAGAGACATGACTCTTAAGTGTTTGGCCAATAGTACCAATTGATGGAAAGCAGTGCTTCATGTTTTGCTCCCTTGCTCTGCTCCAATATCTGGAGTAGGGTGGCCAGACCTCCAAGAATTTTTTGATGGATTTATTCAACAAGCCCCTCCCAGAACTAAATACAGATCTGGAGGCAACTT
This sequence comes from Pogona vitticeps, assembly GCF_051106095.1. Taxonomy (NCBI): domain Eukaryota; kingdom Metazoa; phylum Chordata; class Lepidosauria; order Squamata; family Agamidae; genus Pogona; species Pogona vitticeps. The sequence continues at coordinate 54,859,765 of NC_135786.1, forward strand.
GTACGTGTCCAGGTTTGCTATGCTTTCCCTGAGCCAAAAAGCATGCACTCACCGAAACATGTTTATCTACACACACATATGGGAATATCCACAACTCTGAAAAGCATACAAATAACCGTTAGTTATTAGAGCTATGCATCCCAAAATGCATATGTTTGAAAGCGCTTACATCATTTGAAACATCTGTCTAAAAATGAATACAAACATGTTTTTCCCCAAGAGGGGGGAAATGCATGAAACCGAGACAAAATGAACTTATAATGAAGACCAACCATTAAAAAATGGAAATGGGTATTTTTGATAGCTACTTCTCTACTTTACAAACACTGCTCATGGGTTGCTGTATTCACTGCAAAGCATGGCTATTTCATAGCAATGGATGTGAAATGGGGGAAATAGTCATTTTGGAGGTCTCCACTGACTTCTGTGGGATATGTTGTCACTGTTGAAAGGCTGAGATGTGAATGAGAGCAGGATTCTAGCTTCATCCCACTTCTCTACTACCACAGTCCCACCTCAGCCCAGTTTGGGCCCTTCATGCATCAGAGCTGGGCATGCCCAGCCATAAACTGGTCAACTGGAGTGGTTCCCTCATACAGGTGCATCTTCAGTTTCTAATATTGCAAGAGAAAAGGCAGTGCAATCCAAACTCAAAGATAAGCCAATTGTACTGGGTTTGGAATGGACAGAAGCCTTTTGTGGCAGCACAACAGCCTTTCTTCCAGTACAACCCTCTCCTGCTGGCTGAGGTTGGCTGGCAAAACAGCAGGCACAAGAATGGGGAAGGTAACTCACACCAGATCCAAACCCCTCTCAGCCCAAAATAAAAGCAGCTAGGCTGACACAAAACTAGACTAGTCAGAGTTGTTGTTGTTTAATCGTTTAGTCGTGTCCAACTCTTCATGACCCCATGGACCAGAGCACGCCAGGCCCTCCTGTCTTCCACTGCCTCCCGGAGTTGGGGTCAAATTCATGTTGGTTGCTTTGATGACACTGTCCAACCATCTCATCCTCTGTCGTCCCCTTCTCCTCTTGCTGTCACACTTTCCTAACATCAAGGTCTTTTCCAAGGAGCCTTCTCTTCTCATGAGATGGCCAAAGTATCGGAGCCTCAGCTTCAGGATCTGTCCTTCCAGTGAGCACTCAGGGTTGATTTCCTTCAGAATTGATAGGTTGTTCTCCTTGCAGTCCAGAGGACTCTCAAGAATCTCCTCCAGCACCACAATTCAAAAGCATCAATTCTTCGATGGTCAGCCTTCTTTATGTTCCAGCTCTCACTTCCATACATTGCTACTGGAAAAACTATAGCTTTGACTATGCAGACATTTGAGTAGTCCTAAGTAATTTCTGACATTTGTAGTCTGGAGCTTCCTCCAGACTACAAATGTCAGAAATTACTTAGGACTACTCAAATGTCTGCATAGTCAAAGCTATGGTTTTTCCAGTAGCAATGTATGGAAGTGAAAGGCTCTGCTAAATCTGGTGTGTGCCTGGAGCTTGTAGTCTGGAGCTTCCTCCAGACTACAAGCTCCAGGCACACACCAGATTTAGCAGAGCCTCAGCCAACCTACTGTGTCAGCTTAATCACCTATTAACCATCTTGACTAGTTAGGATTGCACCCTCAGCCAGCCTCCTGTTTTCAAACAAGCAATATAAGTCAAGAAAAGTGTGTTATACCTTAAGAGTGGCTGCTTATTTCCTTCTAGAAATGAAGATTGCAATTTATCAAGTCTGCCTGTCACGCAGAATGCTACCAAGCAAGAACAAGAGATGATACCAGCCAACCAGAAAAAAAAGTTAAGGAAAGCTGCAGCAGTAATAGATATATTTATTAAGGGAGAGGGGGAATTTATATGCTCCTCCTGCTGCTTCAACCACTGCAGAACCAGGAGGTGGCCCATACAAATAATAGCAAGCAGTTTGTTTATTGGTCATTTGCCAGTCACAGGCAATGTTATACAGAGGCGGGAGAAAATTCTATTATTTTTTATTAAAAAACACATAAGCATTTGGAAAATCTGTGTGCTCAACTCAGTGCAGCCACATGAATGCTATGATCAGGACCAAGCCTTCAGAAAATCAATTGTGAGGCCCTAAGGATATATGGTACTGCCTTATATAGAGTCAACTGATTAATCCGTCTAGCCTCGAGCTGATCCCAAATTACTCAGTTTTCTGAGAAAATGTCTGAGATTTTTCTTTTCTTTTTTTTTTTCAACTACACTGAGAAAAACAAAGGCACTTTGAAGAATTTTCACAAAATGTTCCCAAACATTTTTGGATGCCAGTGCTGTTTTCCCCTCTACATTATCCTGTTATGTCACTAAACTGGGGGGGGGGGTGCAAATTGGTGGCTAAGCTGCTCGTGTGGCCCCCAGTATCCCTAACTCATAGGCACACACCAGAGGCAAATGCCAACATTTATATTGCTATATTAAATAAAAAACAACACATTTTCTTTATAAAGAAATCTCTTGCACTTTGTAGAGGGTGTGGGAGCAATATTGCTAAGGAGGGGAGATGTTCTAGTTTAGCTCACAGGGAGCTTTTTCAACTTGAAAATGACTTGTATGTGAGGATCAAAGACATTTGTTCTTGTTTTTAAAGGCAGGATTAGAGGACATGTGAGGGGGTACCTGAGTCTTTGAAAGTTGCCCACTCTAGGGTTTCGACTAGACATCGAAACCCTAATATTGCATGTATTTGAGAAAGTAGATTGTAATTGAAAGAACCTTGTGCTAAAATAAAATATTACAGGTGCACAATGACTTTAACAGTGTGGAAGAACTGAGGTCTCAGGTATTTCAACATGTATAACAGTGGGAGCTCAATGAGTTGGACATCTGGCTCAGGAGCCAGAGATTTAGATATCTGATTCCCCGTTGTGCCTCCTGGGAGAAGAGCCAGCCTGTATAGCCTTGGGCAAACTGTACAGACCCAGAGCATTCTCAGTAGAAGGCAATAGAGAATCACTTCTGAATACCCTGTACCTGAGTAATTCTAATTACAGGCCATACACTGGAATTGACTTGATGGCGTGTAATTTGAATTAATAGTGGGAGAGCCAAGACAACGCTTCTTTTATTAGCAATGAAGCATTTTTATTTTTATTTACTTCTTTAAAAAAATTTCATGCCCAGAGGGTTTATTGTCATGCTATCCCAAATGGCAGCGGTGCATTACTGGACTCAGTTTTTTTTATCACCAAACAGCTAGTCAGGGACCACAGCTCAATGGTACACAAAGACCCAGAATCAGTCCTTAGCCTTTCCAGTTAGAAGGTTCAAGAGAAAGCGCACAGCCAGACAGCCAACGTCTGGTGGAGCAGGCAATGCTAGGCTGAGGAGACAAAGTATCCCACATTCCGATCTGGTAGAAGGCAGCTTCCTATGTTGCCACCATCATGAAATTTTCTGTATGCCAAAGTCAAGCTGAAGTTCTTTCCCTTGAGTTCATGAAGAAACTGGCAAAAATTCTAACAAAAATGAACTGGGGGGTGGATTTTAATCACTTACACCAGTCAAATTCAGATGGCGTTCGTTTCCAGTTCAACATGACAAATCATAATGTTATCTGACTGCTGTGTTAAAGAAGAGAAGCTTACCAGGATGGGGGGAAAGGTGACAACCTTATTTCAGGATTAAAATCAGAGTTAAAAGCACAGGGATTCAAAACTAAATATACAAAATCTAAGCATTCCGGGAGTCAGTGTAAGACAGGAGGATTTTCAGCAGAAAGGCCTCATCCTGTTCCCTTCTCTGAGGAGTAAGATGTGCACCTGCACCTATTTCTTTCACCAATGGCTAGTTGGGAAAGAAGGCACCTTTTTCTGGCTGCGAGGTAGCAGAATAGTAGAGAAACATATGCCTTCCTTGACCACTCCCTACTGATGCTTATGGGAAGCCTGCACAATTGGAGCCTGAAAGCCTGCCGCTGGAGAAACACTTAATTTAAGAGGGTATATGAATCACTCCTTGAGATGAATACATCTTTGCTGAGGGAAAGCAATTTCACTGAGGCTAGCAAAATGTCAGGAGGGTTAAAAACCCCGAGCTTGCATATAGGTAATCTGACATCATGACAGACTTAAGGAGGTTTTCATTGGTGAGAACCTAAACCAAAGGCCCTGGAGGAATTATAACTCTGAAAAAGGTAATGTCACTCAGGGGTAATTCAGACGACATATTATCACTCCAGGTTAGTTAACTTCTCGCTAAACACAGACAGTCATGGCTGTTCCTTAAGCAGGCATTTCTTGATGAATACAGAACATCTCTCGCATCGTCTCTAGGCAGACTAGTAAAACAAACATGCCCACACTCACTGCCCATAAATAACCTGTCAATAAAGGCTTTCTCTGCTTATCAAAGAGCAAGTGATTTTACAAAAGACCAGCTCCCTGTTTGTTCACTGAGGAGACAGCTCACTTGGGCCAGTTGTTATAAGCACAAAGTACTCCAGTGGGACACTAAAGGTTTTAAACTTTAAAAAGGGAAGGTTTCCCCAATTGAGCGGTCCTCTGCCTCACTTGGTGAGGGTGAATCCGTGGTGCTCTCTAGTGGCACTGGTACATAAGGTAAGGGTCTACTAGTAGTGCCTGCTAATGAATCCTGCTGGAATTACATAAAGCCAGTAGAAAAAAGTACAAATGAAAAACCTTTCCCAATGATATTGGGAAATGACTAAGGCTGCTGAGGAAGTACAAAGAATCCAGTACATGGTATCCACAGGGGATCAGTTTCAAACCACCACCCCCATGTATGCCAAAAACCCACATATCATAGTGACCCCTATACATAGCATGGTGTCTGGCTCCCTTTAGTGGCCATTTCTAGAAATTAAATCATGGAAATATATGTAATTATGTGTTTTTTAGAATATATAGTTTCAGACCGGACATACAGTGGGGTCTCGACTTACGAACGGCTCGACATACGAACGTTTCGACTTACAAACCGCTCTCATAGGAATATATGGACTCGACTTACGAACTTAGATTCGAGTTACGAACTCTTTTTTTCTTTTTTTAAAAGCTAAGTCATCTTAGGTTAAAAGGAAAAAAGAAAAAAATATCCTCCTGTAGTGGCAGAAGGCAGAATAGCAGCTTCCCATTAGTTTCTATGGACGAAAAGAGCAGATACGGATTAAATGGCTTTCAATGCATTCCTATGGGAAATGCAGATTCGACTTAAGAACTTTTCGACCTGGGAACTGCCTTCCAATACGGATTAAGTTCGTAAGTCGAGACCCCACTGTAAATGAAACCATTTATATGGGGGTCCTACTGTAACCATATGTGCACATCAGTATTTCTCCTTATGCTGGCATCTTTCAAATTGCAGAAGAGGTGGGGGATATGGTGCAAAAACATATTCCCCATGGAAATTGCTGCTACCAAAGAAAAAACCCAGGATAGACCAAATTTATAAACTAACATCTGTGACACTATACACATATATTACTGCTTTGAAATACTAAGAGTAGCTACATTTTCCCCCTTCTATCATACCTGATGTCTAGTGAATACATCTTGTGAGACCTCATCATGCAAGAACAATCTAGACACAATCAATGTAAAGCCAGGCATGTTTCAGCCTCCATGATTTCAATGGGAGAGAATTAAGGACTGGCTTAACACTTCCACTTAAATAAGTGGGATTTAATAGGACTCGCCTTCTGCTGTGTTATGTCCATTAGTACTGCATTAACAGAGATTTTCCATACTTCCACTTGTCACAAGTCAGACCTGTATCAAAATGACAGCCAACAGAAGAAGAAGAATCTGTAGTCCGATATTGACAGCTTGAAATTTTGGTCCAAAGCCAGAAAGACAATGTGTTGTAGAAATAGATGAACTCCTGGTTTTCCCTGAATATAAGACAGGGTCTTATATTAATTTTTTCTCCAAAAAAAAAAACACACACACACACACACATTAGGACTTAGTTTCAGGGGATGTTTATTTTTTCATGTACAACAATCTACATGTATCCAAACACAGTCATGTCATTTGGGGCTTATTTTCAGGTTATGGCTCATTTTCAGGGAAACAGGGGAGAACTCTCCAAATCTTCCAACCAGCATGACTCATGGCCATATAGGCGGGGACATGTAAAGAAGAGCCATAATAGGAATATCAGTGCTGGAGCATTCTGAGAGTTGCAGTTAATTTTTTTTTTTACTTTTATCATGTATGATATGTCTCAGCTGCTGCAAAGCTTGCAAGCTGCATTGAAACAATTGTTTCATAAATTATTTATTTATTTATTTATTTATTTATTTAATTTATATGCCGCCCACTCTACCCAAAGGTCTCTGGGCGGCTTACAACAATTAAAATTCAATGCAGTAAAATAAAATGATTAAAATACAGTTAAAATACAATTAAAATACAATTAAAAATACAATTAAAATTGCCATCATTAAGACCCACAGTTAATGTTATTTCAATTAAAAGCCTTCTGGAACAGGAAGGTTTTGACCTGGCGCCGAAATATCATCAGTGTCGGCGCCAGGCGAATTTCAGTTGGGAGGGCGTTCCATAGTCTGGGGGCAGCTGCCGAGAAGGCCCTTTGTCTACAAGCCATCCCTCTTACCTCCTTGAGGGATGGCTCTTTCAAAAGGGCCCCCTGGCAAGATCTTAACAGCCTGGTAGGCTCATATGGAAGGAGGCGGTCCTTCAAGTATCCAGGGCCCAAGCCGTTTAGGGCTTTATATGTCAAAACAAGCACTTTGAATTGGGCCCGGACAGCAACTGGTAACCAGTGTAAATTATACAGAATCGGCTTGATGTGCTCTCTGGCGGCCCCACCACTCACCAGCCGCGCAGCTCGATTCTGGACCAGTTGCAGTCGCCGGACCGTCTTCAAAGGCAGCCCCACGTAGAGCGCATTGCAATAATCAATACGAGATGTTACCAGTGCATGTGTAACTGTCATGAGACTCCGCTCGTCCAGGTAGGGCCGTAGCTGGTATAATTTCCGCAGCTGGAGGAAGGCGCCCCTGGCCACCGAGTCCACCTGGGCTTCCAGTGTTAGACTGGGGTCCAGGAGCACCCCCAAGCTGCGGACCCTGTCCCTTAGGGGGAGTGTAACCCCATTCAGGACAGGGAAGTGGCCCTCCAACCTGTCCGGCGAAGCACCCACTAACAGCACTTCCGTCTTGTCTGGATTGAGTTTCAATTTATTAACCCTCATCCAGTCCATTATCAGGTCCAGACACGAGTTCAGCACAGAAACCGCCTCACCTGGATTGGTGGAAAACGAGAGGTAGAGCTGAGTGTTGTCAGCATATTGCTGACTCCTCAGCCCAAACCTCCTGATGACCTCTCCCAGCGGTTTCATGTAGATGTTAAACAGCATGGGGGACAGTATCGAGCCCTGAGGAACCCCATGACATAAATGCCATGGGGCAGAGCAACTGTCCCCCAGCACCACCCTCTGGATACGGTCAGCTAGGAAGGAGCGGAACCACCGTAAAACAGTGCCCCCAACTCCTAACCCAGCCAGCCTATCCAGAAGGACACCATGGTCGATGGTGTCGAAAGCCGCTGAGAGGTCCAGGAGTATCAACAGGGTCACACTCCCCCTGTCTCTCTCCCGGCAAAGGTCATCATACAGGGCGACCAAGGCTGTCTCTGTACCAAAACCCGGCCTGAAACCCGATTGAAATGGATCCAGAAAATCCGTTTCATCCAGCAGCGCCTGGAGTTGCCCGGCCACAACCCGCTCCAACACCTTGCCCAAATAAGGGAGGTTCGCCACTGGTCGGTAGTTGACCACCAGCCTTGGGTCCAGGTTAGGCTTTTTAAGGAGTGGTCGAATTACCGCCTCTTTCAAGGTGGTAAGGACCACTCCCTCTCTCAAAGAGGCGTTCACGGTCTCCTGGACCCAAGTGCGAACCCCCCTGGCAGATCTTCCAATTAGCCAAGATGGGCAAGGGTCGAGCGGCGTGGTGGTAGAACGGACAGATCCAAGCACCCTGTCCACATCCTCGGGTCTCAACAATTGAAACTCATCCATTAAAGTTTGACCTAAGCACGGCACACTGGACACATCTTCCGATTTTGCAGTAACAGTGGAGTCCAGCCCACTGCGAATCTGAGCGATTTTTTAGTGATACATCTTGGGGTATGTTTTGCTATGTATTAACATTCAACTTTTTTTTCTCTGGAACTGTCCATAATTGACATAGAAATAATTTTGGGCAGCATATTCAGTCTGTAACACATTCTTTCAAGGCTTCAAGAAATATCTCAGTCCCTCTGCATTTATTCAATTTTGTTGTGCTAAATGTGTACTGGAAGCAAATGTTCCTAATTGGGTGACACTATTCAGCAAAGGCACTGTGGGCTAGTAATTCAGAGAGTAAAGCAGAGTTCTGAAGTGGCATTGGACTTTAGGGAGCATGGGGGCAGATCTGTTGGGCTTGATTGACTTTAATGTGTATAACAAACTGCTTGCCCTTGAAAGCACACACAAATGGAAACATTGGATATGTTGGAATCAATACACCCAATGGGTTTGCAGGAAATTGGCAAGACGAGGAAGGAACATTAAAAAGGAGGACGCACTAGCAAGGCAGTAAGAAAACAAGAGAATAACAAGAAAAGAGCAAGTTGAACATGAGGAAGGAAAATTGTCATACGTGTTGCTTAGGTTGTTTTCCAAATATTCTCCATTTTCACCGTCTTAAGTAATTTTTCTCTACTTGTACTGATATAATCATTTAGGCTTCTTTTTTCCCTCTTCTACTATCTGCTGTATTTGCAGTAATCCATGGCCTCTGATTTTTCGTGGTAAATATAATCTTCCACATCACTTTTCAGATGGAGTGCATGATGCATGTTCATTAGTTTCCATGTTTTTCAATTCTATTCTTCTAGTTCATTTTGGGTCCAATCCATTATTCCACCTGGGTATCTAATTACTGTAACTGCCCATGTGTTTATGGTTTTGAGAGTATTTCCCCCATTTAATTTTGATTTTAAGATTTTCCAGTCTTTTGATATATTCCCTTTCTGTCAGTTCTTTAACTTTTGTGTGCACAATGTTATCTGCTTGTAGTATTCCAAGATATTTATAATTTTCATTACTTGACAGTGATTTTATAACATTGCCATTTTTTAGCTTTATTCCATCTAATTTCTGGATCTTGTCATAGTGTATAGATAGAACTGCGCAGCTGGTCCTATTGTTGTTGTTGTTATTATTCTTGTTATTCTTCACAAACACCAGGACAGTCAACATTATAAAAACATTGACTAATATTATATAACAGTTACAAGTTTTAACCAAAAATCTAAATGTCTGTTATATATTGGCACAGTACGTGTGCTGTTCCTAATATTGTGGGATTTTTTGTACCTCTGATGGTGTGATTTCTGAGACCTGCAACTGTTTATAGTGCTGTGTGACATTTCTTGATATTGTTCCCAAAGCCCCAATGACCACTGAAGTGTGTTTCTTCCAGAGGAGAGATGTTTCGATTGCCAGATCTCTGTACTTTGTTAGTTTTTCCAATTCTTTATTTTCAACTCTGGCATCCCCTGGAATTGCAATGTCAATGATCCGGATATTTCTTCATTCTGTTACTGTACTATTATGTCTGGTGTGTTATGTTCAAGGTGTCCATCAGTTTGGCTCTGAAAATTCAATCATCATCATCATTGTTTTTGTTATTATTATTATTATTATTATTATTATTCAAGAATTACCAATCCAGTTCAAGAGTGTTGCCTTCACCTAAGCTACAGTTTCGCCAGGAGGGCTGCAGCATCACCAGATTTCAAGAGCAGCTACCAAGGTTTCCACAACTGCTGTGGCTCCCTGTCAGAGATTGGAAATGTTGGAGTTTTGGACTACAACACCCAGTGGCCATGTTGGTTGTTAATTCTGGAAGTTGTGATACAACAATAAATGTTCCCCATATTCTTCTGCCTTGGAGAAGAGTGAGTGGGAAAAGGAGTGGGAAAAGTTGACCAAAGTTGATATTTGTTGTTGGGAGTGGTAATTCAGCTGCATGGTTCTGGCAGCCAATGGAGTCAAAGGATGCTGCAAAAAAGGTAAGCCAAAATCCTATTGTGTACAGTATTTCCACTAGCCGATCTCCACTGGTGTAACTTTTAGCAATTCATTGCCAGAAGTTGAGAAGTTAGAGTTGGCATCTCCTCTTGCACACTGACTCATGTGAGTATATTTATGATAGGCAGTGCCTAGCCCAACTTTTTAACTTGCAGCAATTCACTACTAAAAGTTATGCTGCTAGCATTATACTGGCAGGTATAACTAATATTATTCCATATACTATCATTTAAAGACCAAGTGTCAAGTCAGCAAGGAATCACTGACTGCCGGGAGCACAATCCTTCCTTCCTGCAGTCTTCAAGGATGAAATGGAGATGTCTCATCCTCCCACTCACCCAAGCCCTCTGCTTCTTTAATGCATCTGAGAGGCCCCCTGCAGAACTGTAGAGAGTACAAGAGTACTAATCATCCTTCACTTTTATTTGCACTCTTCCAAGCAGATGAAAGCAAGTGGTTTTCTTTTCCTGCTGGGAATCAGATTCTGCTCAGATCATCTATTTGGGGTGTTTAGCTAATAAAAGTGCAGAATTGCCTCTTTAATCTTGCTAGTGGCATAGATGTAACATAAAGAACAAAGATGGCCATCTCAGAGGATGGCTGGCAATAGCTGTGTATCATATTCGCTCAGATGTTTAATGTGGTGTCAGGCTAACCCCAGGAACCTTTGCCATTAGAGGCCTTGAATGATTAGCTAGGCTCTATTAGCCCAATCAAAATGAAAGCCTCTTCAGTGAAGAGCAGAACAAAAGCACAGGCTTAAAATGAAAGCCAAACACAGTCCCATCTCCAAAGATGGTTAGTTCATCTTGTTATATGCCTTCAAGTTGCTGCTGACCTATGTTGAGCCTCTCCAAAATGTCCTGTCATCATCAGCCCTGCTTAGCTCTTCCAGACTCAAGACTGTGGCTTCCTTTACAGACTCAATCTTTCTCATATCTGGTCTTCTTCTTTTCCTGGTGCCTTCAACTTTTCTTTGCATTATTGTATTTTCCAGTAAGTCTTGTATTCTCATGATATGCCCGAAGTATGATAACCTCAGTTTTTTTTTGGGGGGGGGCACTCTCCTACTTGCCCTAACACAGTGGTCCTCAACCTTGGGCCTCCAGATGTTCTTGGACTTCAACTCCCAGAAATCCTGGCCAGCAGGGGTGGTGGTGAAGGCTTCTGGGAGTTGTAGTCCAAGAACATCTGGAGGCCCAAGGTTGGGGACCACTGCCCTAACAGATAAGCTCCCAGCTGTTCTGATTGGAACAGTAGCAGAACCAACAGGTATAAGATCACCAGAGAACCACTTTCAGTGGGAAAACTGGGGCTTTTGAAAGTATATTATCCAAAGTCCTTCTTTAATTTTGTGGTAGACTGATGTCTCTGATACAGGTTAGGCTGGCCCATGGTCAGTAAGTTTTGGTTCTTGCCTGAGCAAAGATTTGAACACATTATATCATCATCATAATCATTTTAGAGGCCCAATGAATCATCAAACTCAGCCCCTGTCAAGAAAGCACATTGAGGAATCAAACTCAGAACCTCTGGCTCAATAGCTAGGTACCTAAACCACTAAACTATCCAGCAGTTCATATAATAATCTTAGAACTACAGAGTTGGATCTTACCAGTCTAACACACTATATTATACTCACATAGTTACCTCCTCCTTCCTTTTGATTTATACTTTGTTAATACCATCTCATCATGACTTCTCTCAAATTCTATAAAAGTAGGTTCTGCTGTTTACAATTGCACATAGGGTCTCTCTCTCTCTCTCTCTCTCTCTCTCTCTCTCTCTCTCTCTCTCTCTCTCTCTCTCTGTGTGTGTGTGTGTTTAAGATGAATGAATAACACTTTGCATCAACAAAATTATCTGGCCACAAATGACATCTGTGTGGTAAAGAATTCCAAAGGAGGGCCTTTTAAAGCAAAATTCCAAAGTTCAAAATTTGACACAAACAGATTGCATTTCCTGCCTCTCTCAATTTAGCTCTATTAAGCTAATGTTCCCTGACCCTTAGAGAAATATGTTGTGTGGAAATGACCTGTGCTTTGCAGCCCTGAATACGGGTCATTCGGACGTACCAAGAGGGTGAACAGAGAACAAAGGTCTGTTCTGCACACTTGGAAACTGTTGCTCATCTTGAATAGATAAGCATAGAATTAAGCTATGCTTGTATATATGGTAAGAAAGTGTGGAAATCAATAACAATTACATTTGGCCCCACCCTATGCCCCTAGACCTGCCCACTGTTGGAATGCTGCTGAAAAATTCCTGAAATTGAAATTCAGCCACTAGAACAGCAAAAAACCGAAAACAAAAAAGAACAGCCATGCTTCTCCTGAGCAATTACAGCAATACTGTAAAATGTTGCTACTGCCCCTAGTGACCATAATCAAAATTGCATCATTCTTGGCTTTGATAGATAGCACTAAGGTATTGAAATGTGAAATGATTTTTCAAAATGATTTTTAAAGGGTGGGGGGTTACACACACGCACATGCACGCGCGCACACATACATCACACAGAGTCTTCTGCTGGCATTCTGATTAAAAAGAATGGCATCACTCAGCCTGATTTTCTGTGTTGTGTTTGTTGTGTAATCATTTGAACCGTTAGATATGGTGATTGATGGATGGTCCTTGCAACCAAGTCTGTCACTGCTGGCTTGATCTATTTATATTCTCCATGTTCATTCTGAAGCCTGTCCATATATATTCCCAATCCAATAATCCGTGTCCTCATTCCTGTTGATTTTTATTATTATGAGCCTCATAGAAAGAGGTTTACAGCTGGATTTCATCTGAGGCACATCAGATCTCCCATGCAATTTCTAAGAGCCAAAGCTACAGAATATGGCAGCCATGAACTATAGCCACCTTTCCTGTTCACACCTGAGGATTTTTCACCACACAGAAAAGGAGAAGGGAGGCCACCCTCTTTACATTAAAACAAATAAAACTGGACAGGGGGTCTTTGTTCTTTGTGTTGTACACTGTGGGCCCATCAGTCTCTTACCACTGATTGCACTAGATGTGGATGAAGGGAGTTACCAGCTCAGACGTTTGGAAGGGAAAATGTTCTTCACCCTGTTGTCAGGGGGTGTTCAAGGAGCTTTCAGATTTCATGTCCTGCTTAGTATTTTCCAACAAGTTCAGCTTCTTCACAGGCCCCTCCTTGCTGGAAGCACAAGTAAAAACCATGCTTGAGCTAACAAAATACAATTTGAGACTGTCCACATGAAAAATGTTCAGGTTGCTCTCTACACCAGGCATTTCCAGAAGATAATGCCTGGAGGTACATTATTTATTGATTTCCTCCCATTACAATGATTCTGTCGGCATTGTAACTGTTAAACTAGTTGACAATCTATTTAAATTTCATCGCTTCTCTTTTGGGAATTGGGGTACTGAGAGCTCAGAGAGTGGCCTTTAAAACCACCATTTCAGGATTTCCGTTAATGCTATTCAAACTGCATTAAAACCAGTTTACATCTGCAGTTAAGAGATTTCCTGTACCCCTCTCTTCCAGCCCAATTTGTTCTCTCTCTTTACTTTCTACTGATTTGAATGAGAAATACTCCTGAATGATATTGGTGTAGGAAGGGAAATACTGTACTTTGAGGGCTTTGTGAAAATAAATACAGCAATTTTCACAATTGTTAAATGAAATTTTAGTTTCTTGTTATGGATGGACCAGATGAGGTAGTTTTACTGTACTAAGATTGTAGAAACAGTGTCAGCAGATATCGTCAAACAAAGTGCATGATGGGAAAACAGAATGACTCCTCTCCGTCTGCTTGTGGGATGAGTCAGATACTGTCTGAGATGCAGTGAGTACATTGGATTTCCTGCAGCGGCCAACTGTTCATATGCAAACTGCCCTCGCAAGAGGATTCCATCATGGTCTTCCTTCTGCCTTGAAGGTATCGCCAGATTGGCCTTCTGAGGGCTGAATTACCAAGCAAGAAAAGATAAATGGGACGGTGCCAGACACATTGCTAACCTTCCAGCATCACAGAAATGATACCTCTTCTGCTTTCAAACAAGATAAATACTGGGATTTGATGAACAATCTAAGGAAATAACATTCCAATCCAAAATTATCCATCATCTGGGCAGGGACAGGGAGGGTTGTGCAGTTAGTGACACAAATATGAGCAACAGTTGCTAATAAATAGGAGGATAAAAGGGGGCAGTGTTGGAGGAAAGGAGAGCTGGTTTCTACATTGCTTAGAAAAAATTATTTTCTGAATACCTCCAAGAATATCCCAGGCAGGGTGGCCACTTTGATGGCTAGGGGATTATGGGAGCTGTAGTTGAAAAAAATAACTTTTCCCCAGTTCTGGGTTTGTATGATTAGAAGCGTTAAACTCAGCTGCTGAGCAAATTTCAGAGTAAACTACTGAGAGGTGAGTAATAGAATAATCTTCAATATCCTACTATGTCTGCTGGTACCCAGCTCAGATTCATTAGGAAGATATAAATGGGAAGATGTGAATACAGATCACAACTAGCCCCTGAGGTGTATCTAGGGCAGCAGTTTCAAAATGGTTCTAGGGAACACTGAAACATATCAATGAGAAAATCGTTATGACAGTCAAGTTTCTCTAAAAAGACAGCTTTCCCTGTCCCAGTGGCCCTCCTCTCTTCAGAGCACAATCACAGCATTTATTCTACAGCATGACTTCTGTTCACAACAGGTTGCTGCTGGTGAAGTCTAATGGGCTTTGTGGATTGAACATGTGCACTAAAATATATCCTGGAAAGACCATAAGTGTCTGCTAGTTCTAATGACCAAGTATTATCTAGCATCAGAGGATATATGTCTCTCTCAGTGTCAGTTGCTGGGCAACATAAGCAGGGAGATACTACTGTGTCCATGTCCTGGCTGTGGCTTTTTGTAGGCCCCTCATTGGCCACTGTGGGAACAGAAATCTGGAGTCCAGCGTAGAGATGTGCAAAAGCCAGGTAAATCGTTTGTGGTTCATGGCTAACCACGAACCAGCCAGAAAACAAACTGCTTCATGGTTTGTGGTGGTTGAGGCCCATCTCTACCACCACCACCTGGCCTGCCTGCCACCACTATCGCTGCCACCATCACTGCCTCCATCCCCAGGTGGCCTGGGGGGACAATGGCACTGGCAAAGCTAGAGGTTCCAGCCTCTAAACATGTGGCCACCGAACAGCTGGTTGCGAAGGAAGCCCCAGTGGCAGGCTTTCCTGGCAATTTGCTGACCAGCAGGCACATGTGGAGAGGCAGCCACCCTGTTCCTCTGGCTGGCTTTCCACTGCCACCATGACCTCCCTGGGCTACTTGGAAAGCCAAGGCAGTGGTGGAGAAGCCAGCTTGGCAGTGGGTGTGTATGCCCAGAGGCAACATCCAGCTCCTGGCAGGGAAGCTGGGCCTGCTGCCTCCAAGGATGGCAGCAGCAGAGGTGGAGGAGGATGTGGCAGGAGCAGAGAGGGAAGTGATGGGGCAATGGGAATGGGGCAGGTGGGCCATCCTCTTTTGCTAAAACAAAACAAAGTCCCAAGAGGGAAAAGGTTTGGTGCTTTGTTTTGATTTGGCAACATACATTAAATGGCTCACAAACCAATCCATGAACTAGCCTGCTTTGTCAGTTTTTCTGCTTCACAGTTTGGTTTGTGTCCATCTCTAGTCCATAGGCCTTCTGTCTGAACTCTTCTTACAGTGGGGTCTTGACTTAAGAACGGCTTGAGTTAAGAACATTTTGACTTAAGAACCGCTCTCATAGGAAAATATTGACTTGACTTAAGTACTTAGATTTGAGTTAAGAACTGAAAAAAACCCACATGGGAGGCAGGGAAAGTGCAAAAAGTGAACTTTCAGTTAACTGTTGGCCAGTGAAAAGGGTGCCTGTCTGCTTCCTCACTCCTCCCAGCGTTTAGAGAGTGGCTTGGGAGACAGTCTTCGGACTGCCTGGTACTGTACTGCCTGGACTGTATTTTCCCTGCCTTCCCTGAACCTTTCTTGATCTAAGAAAAAAAGAAACAAAATATCCCCCTCTAGTGGTCGAAGGCGGAATAGCAGCTTCCCATTAGTTTCTATGGACGGAAAAGAGCAGATACGGATCAAATGGTTTTCAATGCATTCCTATGGGAAATGCAGATTTGACTTGAGAACTTTTTGACTTGAGAACCGCCTTCCAATACGGATTAAGTTCTCAAGTCAAGACCCCACTGTATTTGCTTATGCTCCTAACCCTCTGGATTCTCCATTGTTTCTGTAGCCTTCTGAAGGACTTCCTCAGCAAAACAAGCCAATGGAAGAAGAGTTTCCTAAATACAAAAAATTGAAAGTCTCTACTGACTGAAAAGACATCTGTATTTCCATAAATAGTGACACATAAGTATGAAGCCTTAGTTTGAACTCTGACAAAAAGTGCATTGTTAGCTTTTTCTCACTTCTTAAACTTCAGAATCCATAACTACATTTTTAAAAGATACATCATATGCACAGTGAATAAATATGTTTTGCATTTACATAATTTTATATTTATTTATTACCATCCACCCAGAGAATTTTAATAGGGTGCCACACAAATGTTGTTAAAATGAATGTAATGAAGAAATACAAGCACATATGGCCGAAATATTGCAAAAGAGATAAAAGGACAAAGGCCTCCTGCTTGAAGAAGTGATCTTGAATGTGTAAAATCAGAAGACCATCAATCAAAGATGCTAGAACTAGAAAATATGATGCATACTCAAGACTTGGTGAATCTGCCCATTTTGGTTGCACTCGGTTTCTCAGTTTGCTGTTCATTCTGGACTTATTCTGGACTTCTTAAAGTCAGCATGAAAATTAATATGTGTTGTTTATGTGCAATTTCTAATGCGTGTAGTATAAGTGCATACATTTTCCACAATGTACAAATGTCACCATATAAAATAGCCTTCTATATGTAAATTGCAATAAAGCACACATTTTTTAAAAAAATACTTTCTGTACTGTATCAAGTTTTGGACTCATTTTTCACTGAGGAAATGTGAATCACCTGTAACGTAGAAGTATAGTACATTTTAGTTTGCTCATTAATTTGGAAAGTGCAAATTTGATACGTTGGTGTGAAAATTCATATGCAACAAATTTCTCCTCCAACCTTTTAAATATCCCAGAAATGTAAGGATGAATTTGAGTGACTTTCCAATAAGATTAAGCCATTCACAACATATTTAGAGATCAGCTTTTTAAATGCAGGCCAAAAGGCAAAAACAGATAATATTGAGGAGGGGCTCATTTATAAAAAGTGAACACAGAAGGAAAAGCATGTACAGAAAGTCACATATTAGGAGAAGTGCAGACAAAAATATATACAGTGATGCCTCTGTATAAGCTTATAGGTGGGAAACTGAAATTGAGTCACTTACCCTATCCCTAGTATTATTTCACCCAGATATTTTTGAAAATCACCCCCATATGGATGGAGAATTTCTCCTGCCTCCAGAAAATACTTGGCAACCCTGGCTTCCTTTTGATGCTCTCGACCAGGGTGAACAATGCCAGAAGGTTGGTACCCTTGAGCCCTTGGGAGCTCTAGAGGACTGAGAAGGTTGTAGTGAATGAAAGCTGGGGATCCACATCATCTGTTCCTTGTCTTCAAACCCCTGTAAACTTGCCAGTAAAAGAATCAAGGGCCATGTGTCAAGTCCTGTCTACTGCCGTGTCAGGTTCAATCAGAGTTCTTTTGACTTGAGCTTTCTTTATTATTCCTACAAATGTCAAGATGAACTGTCTGTTATGTTCACTTGCCAGTCTCTAACTGAGGCAATGTAGAACCAAGCCCCATCTGATGCCTGAATCTTTTATTTCATGCAATCCAGGGCAAAGCTTATGGAGAAGAGAGAATTGCATTAGGCTAAAAATAAAAGCTCAAACATAAACTTCAACAAAATAATGCTAACGTTTGAGCCATTTGAGTGCTCTTCCACATATAGTGATCCCAACTTATTACATTTCTCCTTTCTTTCAGAATGAGGAAATTTGGACATAGCAGAGCATTCAGACAACTATTTTCTGAACTTAGAAGAAACTTGTTACAGATAATGTTAGTCGTACAAACAAAGTATTTTTCCCATATTAGAAGCATAACTACATGACATTACAGCTGTAAATTGATGAATTTCGTGCAGTGTAATCATAACTTTTAGTTACTTTTACTTTAGTTATTTCTATACTGTAGTTATAAAGGTGCAGCCTGGCTAAGTGGTGGAGAAGAACTGTCAGATGGTTCAATTACTGATACATGCTAGTGCCTTGTGCTCTGTTCTCAATGTTGAGATTATGCTAGTCCACTTCAGATGTTCATATTAGGGAATGCCACACCTTCAAGGGAGCATTATAGTTTTGCCCCCATTACGCCCATCTTTTCCATCATGTAGAGCAGGGCTCCCCAACCCCGGTCCGTGGCCCAGGACCAGGCCATGGCCTTGGCAGGACCAGGCCATGGAGACAGATCTCCCGCCCCCGCACACACACCCTCCATGCACACACACCCCCAATATACACACACCGATGTCCCACCCACAGATGCACAGATGCACACATGCATCACCCACACACGAACACATGCACACACCCCACATGTACACACAGATGCCCCACCCACCCACGCACAGACGCACAGACACCCCACCTTTGCATGCATGAACGCAGACACACCCGGCCCACACATGCACAGACTAGAATACCCCCGCCTGCTGAACTGGTCCACAGATTGAAAACAATTGGACCTCACTGATGTAGAGGGTCAGGAGCCAGAGAGTCTCTGTAACCATGGGGGAGGGGCCTCTGTGTGACTGAGAAACTTGTTAACAAATTGGAGGTGGAGGAGGATGGTGCCAGAGCACTCCCACCTGCACATGGTAGGTATTCTGTAATACGAATGCCTGAATAGAGCTACTAGGAGAAACAGGAGCAGACCTCAGAAGTAACTAGGTATGCATAATGTAATAACTTGCTAATTTTGGGGTAATGAAAGTTACATTTCAAAAATAATATAACCCCTTTTAGGTAATTTTACAGGCAATGGTCGTTCTGGGTTTTTCGGGCTCTTTGGCTGTGTTCTGAAGGTTGTTCTTCCTGACGTTTCGCCAGTCTCTGTGGCCAGCATCTTCAGAGGACAGCAATTTTAGAGGTACTTTGGCAGCTTTATCCCATTCTCATAACAATTCTAAAAAGCAGGGGAATATTATTTTCTAAGGTCTTTTGTATTTTTGATAATACAGTAGTGCCTCACAAGACGAGCGCCCCGTTTAACACTGAAATCACACTATGACAAAGTTTCCTATGTTTCCTATGGGGGAATTTTGCTTTGTGATGATTGGTTCCCTGCTTCGGGAACTGATTCTCACAAAATGACGATTTTCGGCCAGCTGATCGGTGGTTTCAAAATGGCTGCCAGGTTTAAAAAAATGGCTCCCCGCTCATTTCTGGGACGGATTCCTCGCTGCACGGGCAGCGAAAATGGCCGCCCTATGGAAGATCTTTGCTGAACTGTGAGTTTAAAGCCCATAGGAATGCATTAATCGGGTTTTAATGCGTTTCTATGGGCTTTTTAATTTTGCTTTACAATGTTTTCGTTTTACAGCGATTTCGCTGGAACGAATTAACATCGTAATGCAAGGCACCACTGTATTTATTGATTAATTTGATTTGATTTGATTTATATACTGCTCCATTAGTGCAAGTTTTACACTGGGAACATGTAATTAAATTTAATTGTCCCAGTAATTGGTCTAGCTGCCACATTTTGAACCTCCTGAAGTTTCCATGCCCTTTTCATAGAGAACATTACAGTAATCAATTTTTTGAAATCACCAAGGAGTGAATCACTGTTGCTAGGCATTTCTTACCCAGGTAGGGGCGCAACCAGACAATCAACTGAAGCTGATAGAAAGCAGTCTTGACCACAGCAGATATTTGAGCCTTCATAGTGGGTGCTGGGTCCATAGTAGTCTCAAACAACAGATCCAATCCTTCAGGGGGACTGCAACCCCAACGAGGCCAGGCAAATTTCCCTCTAACTGGTCCAATGATCCTCTTAACAGTAGAATCTCTGTCTTGTCTAGACACAGCTTTAGTTTATTGACTCTCATCCAGCCCATTATTGAAGACAGGCAGCCTTCCAGGGTCTGCACAGCATCACCTGCAGAAGAAGAGAAGAAGAGATGAAATGGTGTGCCATCGGCATATTAGTGACTCCAGTTCTCCATATTACTTCTTTCAGTTGTGTTGTTTGTTTATTTGTATTTTTGTCCCACCTAACTAGTGGCAAGGCCACTACCCTGGGCAGAAAACAAACATTGTACAAATGTATAATAAGCAATAATAAAATTCAAATGAAACATCAGCCAAAAAAAACATAATCTCTAAAAATAAAATAACTAAAACCAGAAAAGGAAAATAGCAACTTTAAAAAATTAGGATAGAAAATTCAGTAATAATGAATGGCAGACCACAAAAAAAGGATGTTTTGAGTAATTATATGTTAAAGAGCTTTGGGGAGATGGGTGACCCCTGTTTGGACCCCATAACAAAGATCCCAAGGAGTGGACAAAGCATCTCCAAGCTGTATCATCTGGAGTTGGCCGTCAAGAAAGGACTGGAGCAACTGAAGTACAGAAGCCCCAGTCCCTAAGCTTGATAGATATCTCAGAAAAATACCTTGGTCAATGGTATCCAAGGCCACAGAAAGATCCGGGATAACTAGTAGGGTTATACACCTCCTCTGTCTTCATTAGGAGCTCATCTTGCAGAGTAAGCAATGCAATTTCAGCTTAAATCCTGATTGAAATGGATTCTGACTAGAGATGGGCATGAACTTTAAAAATGGTGGTTCATGATGGTTAATTGTTCATGGTAAGCCACGAACCACGGACCACTGTGTAACCAAACATAAAACTGAACTGGTGTGCAGTTCAGTTTTCAGTTTGCGTTCGGTTATGATGAGGCTACCTGCTACTGTCACACAGCCGCCGCCACCGCACCATCCCCACCATTGTGCCACCGCCACTGTGACTGCGCCATCACTCCTACTGCTGTGTAACTCTGTCCTGCTGGTCCAGCATGAGATAAACATTGATGAACCTTTTTATGGCAATGGATTGAAACTGGACACTAAAGGGAGGTGGAGACTATTTCTTGTATATTTTTAGCCTACCCATAAAGACAACACAATACATTATTAATGTGCATTGGACCAAATTACTTTTGCAGAGGGAGTGACAATAATGATAGTAAAGACTGACCACTGCAAAGCAATGGGTAATGCAGTGACTTTCTTATTTAAAATCATGTTTCAAACTCTGGATAGGAGGAGAGTGTTCTGTACCAAAAGCCTACAACTTTTAGGGTTCAGATTCTGTTTCAAGTAATGAAAGCTTTTTAGTTATTTTTGAAAAAGGGGGGGGGAATTGTTTTTTAAAAAAATCCATTTGGGACATTGGAGCTGTAACAGTAAACAGTTACTGCTGCCTTTCCGTGCTATGACTAAATTACACCACATGCATTCAAACTGGACTAGTAGAAATATCGGGACAGGTGATCCCAGAAAGCAGTTGTGTGTTTCTCTCCAGTTGCTTATTTGTACATAGAATCATAGAGGATTGAAGTTGGAAGGGACCTACAAGGCCATCAAGTCCAACTCCCTGCTCAATGCAGGAATACACTATTCAGTAAACATCCTCATGCATAAAGATAGGGACTGAGACCAGCTGACATAGTTATGTCCCATCTTCTTAGGGTAGACCTTCACTTTTTAAAAAATTGAGCACAGGATTTGATTCAGCATTTTCACAGAAACACCTAAAACAGATGGAAAAAAGAGAAAGCGTGCTGCTTATATATCATCCTCTAGTGGTTAAAGCACCCATTGGGCATTTCACAATTTAATTATATTGAATACACACTGCAGCCCCCAACCCCAACAAACTGGGTACTCAATTTACTGACCTCGGAAGGATGGAAGGCTCCATGAACCTTGAGCTGGTTCCATGGTTACACGCCCAGGTCATGAGCGGAGTTTTCATAGAATCATAGAAAAGTGAAGTTGGGAGGGACCTACAAGGCCATCAAGTCCAACTCCCTGCTCAGTGCAGGAATACAATCAAAGCATATCTGCCAGATGCTTATCTAAGTTTTTCTTGAATGCCTCCAGTGTTGGAGCACTTGCCAACTCCCGAGGTAACTGGTTCCACTGTCATACGGCTCTAACAATTAGGAGGTTTTTCCCTGATATTCAACCAAAATCTGGCTTTCTTAACTTGAGCCCATTGTTGCATGTCCTGCACTTTGAGATGATCGAGAACAGATCCTGCCCCTCCTCTGTATGGCAACCTTTAAAATATTTGAAAAGGGTTATCATATCACCCCTCAGTCTTCTTTTCTCAAGGCTAAACATTCCTTTCCTCATAAGGCTTGGTTTCCAGCCCCCTGATTATCCTTGTCACTCTCCTCTGAACTGGTTCCAATTTGTTCCAACATGTTCTAAAATGGCTAGTTGTTCCTGTCATGTTACTGTGGGCTCTCCTGGGCCTGTCCCAAAGGTATCGATGATGCCTCTGGGCCTTCTGTAGATTAGCTGCTCTCCGAAACCTCCTGAGTGATTTGTGACTCTGACAGTTTGAACTGTGGGTAAACGGCACTCTGAATGGACAGCAAATTGGAAAATTGTGGCTCCCTGTGAAATTCATCATATTAGCAGGAAGCTACTGCCACTGCCACCCTCTAAATATCCCCTCATGGGATTGCAAAAGAGTGGAAGGAGGGCACCCCCCTAACAGGCCAGGTCTTCTTCTCCCTACTCCTTTCCATCCTGCCACTGCTGTGCAAGATAGCATAAACTGCAGAGTGCCCCAGCAAGTAGACCTTGTATATTATTGTTTATAATTGGTAATGAACATGTGAAGGAGGAGGTGGAACAAATAAAGGGAGACAAGCTTCTCTATTACCTCACTTAAAACAAACAGCAGCCACTGTTTGACTCTTTGTTTTCAACCACTGTGCTGCTCTTCTCCCAGGGACCTCCGTAATCACACTTTGAGACAGAGCACATGACTGCTGGGTTTCACAGAAGAACATATTTTTTAATTCCAATCCCACACTGCCAAAATACAAAGCAAAAGGAGTCCTCAAGGAACAAAATTCTTTAAAAGCTATTGGGAACCAATTGGGGAACAGAACATAATTAAGAAATACAGTCTCGGCCCTCTGCTATCCGGCAGGCAAATACATCAGCCCAGTGTGGTGTAATTCAAACATATAAAACAGGTAGATATAGCGCTCTATGAAAGCTGCACCATCATCACTGGGGTCCTGAAGCCAATCCCAAGTGATATAATCAGGTATGTAGCAGCCCTTGCGCCCAGGGAGATAGGGAGAGTGATAGCAGCCCATAGTGCAAGACTGAAAGCATTGATATCAAATGCATTTCCATTCTTCGGCTACCATTCTGCTCCTCCCAGATTAAAATCAAGGGGGGAAAATGTGAGAACATCTGTGAATCTTGAAGAAACAGCAGAAAACTATAATATGGAAAGAATGAACTATCCACCTCTTAAAATGGATGGAACCCCAGGAAAGTTTGGTCCCCAGCCGTAAGGGGAACTGGGTTGCTTGAAAGTCATTTAATACCTATGGGCTGGAGTTGCAGAACTAAAGTGAACCTAAGAAAATGGGCATTTCTCGCCAACATGGTCCTTTGCAACTGCAAAGAACAACAGCCTATGTTAATGTACTCTGTGTAATGTGGAACATTTCATCTTATGACTAGATGGGGGAATTTGGAGTGATGTTTGAAAAGCCTTTAAGTGTGATCAGTTTTATCTCACACTTGGGGAATCCTCTCATTCACATGTGAGATATTTCTTCTGTGAGAATTATCCAGACAGCACTTCAGATCACTCCAATCTCTACCTCTTTTAACTGATGCACCCCTCCCTCCTTTTGCCATGGTTGTCATTCTGTGGGTTGCAGTAACTTCCCTATTTGGGGGGGGGGGCGTTAATCTAGTAAGTGGCATAGTGCTACAGCAAGAGATCAACCTAGCACGAATACTTCCTTATATCTGAAATAATACTGTGTCACTTAGGAAAATATTTTTAAAAAATTGTAAGAGGAAAATAGAGGTGAGGGTTTCTCTGATGTCCTTTGACTGTCACAACCCACTGCATACGTCACAGAGAGAACACCGTCCACAGCTCTATTCTAATCAGGAGCACTCACAATTGCATCAAATAAACTGCAGCTCTACTGCTGTGCCAGAAAGGAGCAAGAACAGCTCACAAAAGGGGAAGGATGAATTGATCTTACTTAAAACACATGTGGTCAACAGAAAACAGAGTGAACCAAACCAGACCAAGAGTAAACCAAATAGCAACCTATATGCTTGTGTGATTGACCCCCCCCCTCGTCCCAGTTTGTCATTGTTGTTCTTGCTATGTGCCGCCAAGACACCTCTAACTCATGGCAACCCTATGAATGAGAGAAATATACTGTCCAAAATGTACTATCCTCCCAAATGTACTGTCCTCAGCTACCCTGCTCAGCTAATGCTACCTATTACTAAGTGAAAATTGTTGAATATATTTGTTAGTTGTATTGTAGTGCTTCAGACACACACAAAGAAAGAAAGAAGAAAGAATCCTAATTCCTCCACCCCATGTCTTTGAGAGGCTCATCCAATTATCCCTTTAAAAAAAAGAATCCGTTCTACATTTCACTTCAGGAACCGTTATGAACTGTAGCCAAGAAAAACTGTTTGCTTAGGGTAATATAATTTCTACTCAGTTTTTGAATTTAGTTTTAATTTTAAAAGATAGCCCCTCTTTATAACTAATGCAATATTAAATTATAAATTTAATAAAGTTAATAATAAAGTTAAACTGTAATAAAATCAAATTATAAATCTAAAATGTCAAAGTTTGGAAGTGGTAGTCAAAGAGACAAGAGACTCTGAAGTACAGAGGACTCTGAAATATCCAAAGGGGACATGAGGCCAAGTAAATTGCAAACTTCTGCAACAGAGGTCATCTGAGACTACAACACATAGTTGAAACAAGGAGCTGGTTGCACCCCTAGTTCTGCCCTCTCTTGCCTTCAGTGAAGTTAAGGTCATGTACAGTATAACCACTATACCACACAATATCTCTTGACACTGTGAAATGAATTTTTAAAAGCCTATATATAGCTGAGTTGAGCCCTCTTTAAGTGCACTCTTTGGGCTGCTGTACCACCCACCCTCTCTCATACCTATAATAGAGAAACGTCTTTTGAACATTATTAAACCCAGGCCTACTACCATTTATCATTATTACAACTGTACACTGCACAAACCATTGAAACAAGGAGAAATTGGAAAAATCTTTTAAAGTTCCAAAGATAATTGGAGGTTTATTGCACAATTCTATTTTTCATTAAGAACATGTCTCATGCAGGGCAATCTATTTATCCATCCAGTATAGTATTCCTAATTCTGAGTGGCAGTAGTTCTTCGGGGTCTCACAAAGGAGACTTTTACAGCATCTTCTGCCAGCCTTCAGACTACAACTCCCACAAGTTCTTACCACTGGCGATGCTTGGTGGCGCTGATAGCAGATGCAGGGGGGGAAACATTGGATACCCAAAGGTTCTGCCATCCTTTCTTATCTGATGTCCAAAGCAAATCTTCATGCAAATAATGAGCTCTCATCAGCAGCCCTTGGAAAAGTTAACAATTTTCTCACAGTCCGCTAAACAGCCTGAACCATAACCAAGCCAGCTGAGAGATTTTGGTAGCCATGGTCAAGAAAAGCCCACTGAGCGATGGTCCTTTTTCATTGACACTTGGCAATTCTTCTCCATTTCGTTCTTAACATGCAAAGCTGAGAGAAACTAACTGTCCCAGGGTCATCCACTGAGTTTCATAGCTACAATATAGGAGAACTTGAAGCTGGACCTCCCAGTTCCCCTTCAGTAACTTGCTTCTGGTGATGGGGAGGCACTGAGGAGGGGAAGGTTAAAGAACTATGCAATGCCTTTTGGCTGGTAGTGGTAGGAGATAACTGGAAGTGCCTAGAATCCTCCCCAAAGCTTCCACTAACTCAAGCCATTGCCTTTGGTTATCCCCTTCCTTATCAGGCCAAATCTGCACATTTTCTAGGAAATGAAAATGGAAGTTTTCCATACTATCCTTTGGTGTCAAGAAAACAATGGTGCTTTCCTACTCCACCCTGCCCTAAAGAAGGTCCTCAGGAGTCCTACAGTCCCTCTTCTGCTCAAACCCCAGTCAATCAATATAGAATGGAGGATGTGTAGCTCTCCAAACATTATTGGACTACAGTTCCCAAGAGCCCTACCCACCACAGTCAGTGGTGAATGATGGTAGCTGCCATCCATCAACATCTCAAGAACCATATTTTTTCCTTCCAAGAGACATCATTTAGACCAGCCTTCCACAACTGAGGTGGTCTTCCAGATGTATAGAACCTGGAAGATGCCAGGTTGGGGAAAGCTGATTTAGATCAAGCCCATCTTTCATTATGATAAATGAAGGATAAGGAAGCTTAAGCATAACCTCCCAAATGTATCCAGGGTTCCCAGTCTGAAATTAAAGGCAGCACCATTTGGCTGCCCTTTCCTGCACTGCCTTTCCTGCACTGCCTGGACTACACTTCAGATTTCAGAAACTGCAAAAACTCCAGATGGGGAAATGCAATGTTTCTAGACTCTTCCGATACCCATCAAGTTAAGAAACTCGCAAATTAATTATGCCAAGAGAACAACCAGCTAAGAAGTTTGTGGCAAAAATCAATTAAATCTGGAAAAAAAACATCTTCCGCAAACACATACACAAACACAATATTTTTAAAGAACAGCTCAGGCACCTGGACATTTGCAGGCTGTTATTGAATCTCCTATTAAACTATATATCTTCTGACTGCTTTTGTAAATGCTCCAAATTTAATAACTGAACTACCTATCTCCTTTCATTGTTCGCATATAAGTAAGTGCCTGATCAATAAAGAGCATCTTTGAAAACACCTGAATGTGAGAAATGAGGCGTGCAGAACCTGCAAGAAAATGATGGCTTCAACACCTTGGCACAATGTTTAAAAACAAAACAAATCTTATATGAAAGATTCTTGGGCACTAAAAGAGTCACGTCAGTGCAAATTATTTTTGTATACTTAGCTCAGAATGACAACAGAGATCTGAGATGTACAAATTTGGCTCTGGACATTTAACAGGACTGCAGCAGGCAGGAATTCAACAGGTGTTGTATTTCCATGAAGATAGTGAAGTATAAACAGTTCACCCTGGTAATATTTTCATGTGTGGTGCTAATAACACCTCAAAGCCTCACTGGAGTGACTGGAGCTCAGATGGTATTGTAGCACACAATACAAAACAGTTCTGTTCTCACACTGAAAATACATCCTAGCCCATATACCTTTTTCGTTTGAATGAACATGCCAGGAAATAGAAAACTGACCCAAGCAGATTTTACCTGCCCATCTTCCCTATCCATGGCCCTCCAGATATCTTAAACTACATCTCCTACAGCTACCCCAGCTAGCACAACCATGATGGCTGGATAGGATGGAGGTGTAGTTTGGCACACCTGAAGAGCAGCTGGTTGGAAATGGCTGAAGGAAAGCATCATTGTGGAAACATCCTCCTCCTACTGCTCAAGGTGGCAAAATCAACAGCAATACCTTTTAACACTGGGAGTTTGTAACCCTTTGGACATTGCTCTTCAATTCTTGTGAGTTGCCCCATTTGCCCAATGGCAGGGCCAGCCTTGAGAAGAGATAGGGAAATCTCTCAATCTTGCTTTCTCCTTCATCCATTATTGTCCAGAGCTCAGGTTCATTCCATCTTAAACACAAAGCTTGTCCATGTTAGAAGTCCTCCAAAAACAAACCAAAACAAAATTCTTCCTCATTTGCACCTGCCAAATTTAACAGGCAGAGAGCATGGAAGGGACGGTGTTGTGCCTCCTTGCCATACAGCTGTTACAGATCAGCACTCTCAGAAAAATGTTGTTGCAAACCCTAACTTGTCAACATTAAGAAGGTTGAACACACTGGAATGAAAATTCAGACTTTTGAGAGTTACGTTCTCAAAGCCTGGATGGATGAATCTGCTATTCTAAGTTTCTCCTATGTTTAAATGTTCCAAAACTCATTTTTACCCTATCCTGGGTATGAAAACATTTGCATATTGGTAACATTTTTATCAGAAATGAGCTGAAACATTTCTAGTTAGGATTGTTAAGTCTGAATCTTTTTGTATGTATAAAGATACCTGAACAGAAGGGCAGCATTTTTCTAATTCCCAGTAGAGTCATTCCTATTCAGAGTGTTTATTGGTGGGGGAAAGGATATGACCCCCTAGCGAGCTGTTCATCAGTGTTGAATGCAGAAGGAGGCGGGAGAGATGCCTGTTGGCCTGTCAGACCACACAGAGTATAAATAGGGCTTCTTCAGGGGATTCCCTCAGGACTGGTCTCTCAAGTCCAACGTGAATCACTCGACATGAATGCAGGCAGAGCCCTGGTGGTAACAGACAGGATAATTGTGACCTCAGCTCTTCTGGCACATGTATAATTGATTTATTCCAGGCTTTCCACTAGCATCCACTCTGTGCGTGTGTTCTGCTTTATTGAGATAAATCATGCAAACGGCCACCCATTTGTCAGTGGCAGGACAATGCTGATGGGCACTTGGCAAGTGGAAGAGGTATAACCTGAAGATGGGAAAAACTCTTGAAGTGGGCTGGCTGGTTGCTTCAGAATGGCAAATTAGAGAGGAGGGGCAGTGCATATGCTATCTGAGACATTGCTTTGTCACTGAGGCAAAGCTGAAGCTTGGGCTGAATAGCCAAGGGCTACTTTGGGCATATCATGAGAAGGCAAGAATCTCTGAAAAAGACAATAATGCTGGGAAAGGTGGAAAGCAGCAGGAAAAGAGGAAGACCACATATGAGATAGATTGATTCCCTAAAAGAAGCCACAGGGTTGAGTTTACATGTGCTGAGCAGGGCAGTTGAAGGCATGAGATTTTGGAGACTGCTTATTGACAGGACTGCAATGAGTCAGAGGCAACCTGATGACACATATACCAACAAATAGCTAAGGACAACTTGCTATAGAAGATAGCTGCACCATTAGGCAGAGTGAAGCTGCTGCTCATGTGGCTGGGGCTAGGCACCAGCAATCCAAAGCTAGTCACCCTGAGCTGTTTTCTCTTTGGTTTGAGGAAAGAGCTGGGTAGACTATCCAGTCTGCTCTGTATGAACTCGTGTACTGCCCTCAGCCACATTTATTTGGAGCTGACTAGGAAATTTTGGGAACCATAAATCGAAAGAATGCCTTTTGCAGCCTCTGTGGTGAATTGCAGCCTATGCCTGTGTACATATATGGGATGTGGGCTCTTATTTACCTTGCCACTTCTAAGTCTCAATTATTATTTTCCTGTGGTGTTTGCTTTCTCCATTATGAATTTCCAAAAAATCTGTTGTTCAGCAGGTGAGAGCTGATCAGCAGCTCTCACCTGCAGCAGCACCAGGGTTTTTAAGAGAGAAAACAGCAAGAAGTCATACACCCATTCAGCACTGGAGCATCTTGCAGACTGAGGGAACTGAATTCAAATAATGTATTCGTGACTTCAAAAACAGAAGGAAAACAGCCGCCTAGAGTGGTCCTCGCTTGACCAGATAGGCGGGATATAAATTTAAATAAATAAATAAATAAATAAATAAATAAATAAATAAATAAATAAATAAATAAATAAATAAATAAATAAATAAATAAATAAATAAATAAATAAATAAATATGATTTTCCTTTTCCTTTCATGTCCATGCTTCTGGGCAAGGTGGGTAGGAGATAATGCTCCTTGCTCCAGGTGCCAAGATGGCTAGTTAAAGCTCTGTGTCGCACACACAGCGCCTCTTAGTTGCCAATTCTGCACACACCTTTATGACTTTATGCAGTCATTTGCAAGACATACTGCAGCAGAGCTTTATCTGTGCATTCATAGTTACAAAAACAGGAAGAGAATAAACAATGTTCACAACCCAATGAAGCAATGAAGGCTGCAACCCTGTACGGTCAGTGGAACTTGTTTTAGACTGAACACGCACAGCGCAGGGCTGCAAGAACTACATGACCCAGTCGTTCTTGCTACTGACCCATCTGTCCTCCAAAGTAAGGCCAGCCCTACCATTATGTAGAGCAAGGCAACTGGATCAGGGAGTAAATTTGGAGTGCAATTTCTTTGTTGCTTTTGTATTTTTACTGCCAGATTTGGGAGATTTTCTGTCTCGTGCACTAACATACTTTGGATAATTTGGAGTGCTATACAACATGTTTTGTTGGGGAGGGGGCATTTGCTGTCTTGCTGTGTTGCCCTTTGCAGGAAGCCATACTATCATGATGTAGGCCTGAGATCTAAAATGTAGGCCTCCATTCATTCTCAGAGAGAGAGAGAGAGAGAGAGAGAGTATTGCCAGGTCAGCTGCATCTGAAATTTTAGAACTCAAATCTGAGACCAGGGGGTGAGCTTTTGTGATGTCACAAGGTGAGTCCTTGTGATGTCACAGAAGCAGAGCAGGCAAAGGGGTGGAAAGGGTGCCAGAAATGTTCCTGGGCCAGTCATTAATCTGGGACAAAGCACATGAGAGTCGTTTTTCTACCTTGCTCCAAATGGCACAATGGGGACAGTTACACGCACTCACCTGCTCTCTCTCACTCACCACATCTCACTCCATATGAACCCCTTTGTGCTGAGCTAGTGAGATATAGGATGATTGACTAGGATTCAGGGGACATGCGTTCAAATTAGAGATGAGGACAAACCGCCAATATAGTGGTTCGTCTTGGTTCACAGTTCATCAAGGTTGACAAACCATAAACCACAAATCCCCCCCCCCCGTGAATCAACATTTTATTGTTGGTTCATCAGCTTGGGGTGGGGGTTAGACAGTCCACGGGGCTGTCTAAAAGAAAAACTGAGCCCCCATCCACACAGTCTGCCCCCCATCCCCTTCCCACGGCCCCATTACTTCCCTACCTTGTCCTGCTGCGTCGTCTTCTGCTGCCACCACTGCCTTCTCCACCTCTGCCTCCGCCAGAACAGAAGCTAGGCTGCTGGAATGGCAGTTTCCATTCTGGCAGACTAGCTTCCATTTCATTGCAAACAGCAGTGGGTGGGGGGCTTCTCTTTGGGCAAGCCTGTCTGAAGGGTCCCTGCTGTCCTTGCAAAGAGTGGGGGTGGAGATTCCTTCTGGGCAGCCAGGTTGCTTGCCTATCTTTCTGTGCCCCTGTGAATCAGCTGATCCGTGGTGACATTCAAAGACAGAGAAAGCCTGCCAAAGGGAATCTCCCCTCCATTGTTTGCAAAGATAGTGGGAGCAGTGGGGGGATTCCCTTCAGGCAGTCTTTCTCTGTCTTTCTATGCTACTATGGATCAGCTGATTCACAGGGGCATAGAAAGACAGGGAAAGCTTGCCTGAAAAGAATGCCCCCCCACACACACACACACAGTTTGCAAAGCCATCAAAAGTAGTTCCCTTTGGTCAGGGTTGGCCTGTCTGTCTATGCCTTGTGGACCAGATGATCTGCAAGGGCATAGGCAGAGACTAGAGATGGGGACAAATGGATGGATATAAAAGGTGTATATTTATCCCTTCATATTCGCCAGGGTCTCTGGATCTCATTAACAAGAAGGGACGAATATCCAATCAGCAATATTCAACAAATATCACTATTCATTTTTATATTTTCCCCCGTGTCTACTTCAAAACCTTGTTCAGCCATGGAAACTCACTAGAAAGTGCTAATGGTAAAACCATTCCTTAAATATTTCACATACTTTGAAAATCCTATTAGGGTCACCATAGCTCATACTGGATGTAACCTGATAGCACATAACAAGAACACCCAGAGGTCACTTGAGTACAGATGGAGATGGTACCTAGTTTTCAAACCCATCTCACACAAAAGATCCAAGTTTTATCTCCTCCAGTGCTACAGGCCTAAGTTCTGTCTCCCTGCCTAGAGGACCAAAGAGGGATAGCCATTCCCTGTTACTGAGACCAGTTCCCAGATTCCTGGCTCTCTTAAACAAAACATAAATGGTTAGGATATCTATAGCAGTTAGCTCCACTTGTCCTTCCTCCAGGATGTGAGAAGTACTTGCTAAATTGGTTGTTGTGGGTTTTTCGGGCTTTTTGGCCATGTTCTGAAGGTTGTTCTTCCTGACGTTTTGCCAGTCTCTGTGGCTGGCATCATCAGTCCACAACAACCATTAGATCCCGGCTGTGAAAGCCTTCACGAATACACTTGCTAAATTCCTCAGCCTTGCTGATTTACACTCCATCAACCAGATGAGACACCTCAGCAAAAAATTTAAAAGCTCTGTGAGATTCTTTGCCTCCAACCTCTAGTGAGGAAAAAGAGTGTGCATTTCTTCACCAAGGTTTGTTTAATTCGTGAAAAACATGTATAAAATGAGGGCTGTTTCTCTTTGATAAGCAAAACAGACATTGTACAAGAAGGACTGACTAATTGTTAAGAAAGAGCCAAACCACCCATCAAATGTCGATGAAGGTAAAGACGACTCTTCACAGTTTTGCACAAATGTCATGTGTATGTTGAGCAACTGAGGTCTTGGAAATAAGTGACATCCAGAACAGCAGAAAATCTATACAGTCCTCACAGCTAGGGAGAAGAATGTGGCCATTTCTGGTCATAGCCTGCAAGGATAAAAAAAGCAAGGAATAACATCCCTACAACAAGAACCAGTTTGGGCTAACTAACAGGTTAAGCCACAAGCATGTTCACAAATGCACTCAAAGGTTAATTACATACTAATGAGTATAGCCATTGTGTCTTTCAAAGTCCTGTGGTTCTTCCTCCACCTTTGTTTAATTGCATGGAGAATAAAACCAATTAATTAAAGCTGCTTTGCTACAAGGAAGCACAGACCCAACAACTCATTTCACCTTGATAACAGATGTGTAGCTCTGCTGATACATAAACATCTTGGAGATTATAACAGCCACTTTACTTGTAAGGTTGGAAGAAAGGAGAGAAAGGGCTGTTTTATCTCATTTTTGTCCTTCCAATATCTGGCATACTGATTCACACAACACGTCTGGCTTAGGGCTTGGAAGAGTAAAAATAAAAGTTCAGAGTTAGTTGTGCCAATATGGAGCAGAAACCAGGGGAACGCTTAAGAGAAACTGTCCTCACCCTTGTTTCTTCCCTTCAAATCTTGCCTTTCTTCACAGATTGTAAGATTTTCTGTGGAGATCATCTTACAAGCTGTGAAGAAAAGCGAGATTTGAAGGGAAGAAACAAGGGTTGCTATAGTTTACCTTAAGTTTCCCTCAAGCTTCTACTCCATGCTGGCATAACTAATCCTGAACTATGGCTTCTACCTCAGATTGCCCATTGTTGGGCACAGTAAGGGCAATAGAAATATAGTGCCCGTAATTTCATTAGTTGGAAGGTTTAATTATTGTTTTCTTCTTCTTAGTATTTTTTCTTGTTGCAATATATTTTTAAAAGAAAAAAAATTAAGGGAGGAAACCAGTTATTAAAGGTCTCCCACAGGAAAAAGAAAATAATTAAGGAGCAATGTATCACTAATGACCCAGATACATTGAACAGGAAGTTATAACAAATAGAAGCCATAAGAAGCATAATTCAAGGTAAAAGCACCCTAGCCTTGAACTGACTGGTATTACAGTTATGACAGTGGTGAGGGGGAGTGTGGTGTCACTACCATATTTGCCGGCCTACAAGGCGACCGGCCGTATAAGACAACCCCCCCAACAGGAAGAGCCTGGGCGGGCGGAGGCAGGAGGAGGAGGAGGAGGAGGAGGAAGAGGGGAAACGGGCGGGGGTGGCGGGTGAGCGAGCCCAAATGAAGCGCACCCGGCATACAAGACGACCCCCCCCCACTTGGAGGCATGTTTTTTGGCCCCAAAAAGTCATCTTGTATGCCGGCAAATACGGTACATGTCTGAAAGAAAAAGGGAGAACAACACTGAAAAGCCTACAATGCATCAAGCTAGAACAGGCTGAAGACACAAGAAGGTGACAATATTGTCTGGATTCTCTGCACTGCACAGCTATAGCAGTTTGATACCAGTCCGATTTCCACAACTTCTTCCTATGAAATCCTGGGGTCTGTAGTGTTTAGCAGTAAAGCCAAAGTACCTTATCAAACTACAAATGCCAGGACTCCATGGGATGGAGCTATGGCCCTTAAAGTGACATCAAACAGTTACCATTGTACAGTGTGCATTTTTTTCAGAAGGAAACCAAATGAGGACAAATCTGGAACAAAATGTCTCATGCAAAAGCAACAGGGAACTGCATAGTAATTCCTAGCTTTTGTAGCTCGTGCTCTTATCCCATACTTTGAAAGAAGTTTTACTGGCGTCCAGGAGGCTTTCTTTCAAGTATTTAGGTTTATAACACTTCGTAACCACTTCCTTTCCACAATCACATCTACTTTTGAACCTGTTGGTTTCATTTTCTGGGAGCTTAGTATGGACAGAGACAAGACAGCAGGCGTTAATCGTGAAAAACAATAGTTCCACTAGAGTTCTTTTGGGATCACAACTCCTAGAAATCTTTACTAAGTTCTGGGAAAGGCGTCGTATATGTTTAAAATCTGAAGATAAATGCAAGAGGAACACTGATATAATGGAACACTGAACTGTCATAAATGCACAGATGGGGCAAGAACACCCCCGCATGACAAGCATTCATGGAAGACATTTGTTATGCTTCTTTAAGTCGCTGCTGTATGATTCAGAAACCTCCCCTAGATTGTGGCTGTGATTCCTGAGAAGTGGAGTTTTGGAAGGAAAACAGAATCATCATTTGCTCCTTCTCATATGATATGATACCTCCTTGCTGTATGTGATATCTTATCCCATCAGCTTGTCAGGTTGGAAGATGAAAGAGGGGCAGAAATGGAAGCAAAAAAAAATGCAAAGCACAAAGCTGGGGAAGGATGTGTATGTAGCTGGTAACCAAGGCTGCAACTACACTGGAAAGTCAAATGGCAGCAATTTGTCTTTGCTGTGATTTGATTCACAGCCAATATTATGTTTGAAATCACAGTCAGTGCTCACAGAGGGAACTGATTTAGGAGTTCATTGTTCATTCTGGATGCAATACTATTCACATTCCAACTCACAGCCCCCCAGCTTCCTCCCTCTGGTCCTGCCTCTGCCAAACCTTCCTTCCTTCTCTGATCCCACCTCTGCCAATCCTTTTATGATGTGTAAATAAGGGGAATAATAATAAGGACCCAGCAATAAAGTGATAAAGTGATCTAGTGCTGATCTCATATATGTAAGAATATATATTTTTAAAATGGAGGGTGATTGTGGGAAGAGGAAAGAATGTGTCTGGGGGGGGTCCTCCTGTCCTGAACATCAAGCCCAAACTAACTACATCACCAAAACACCATCTACAAACACACTATCATGACTAACTACACAATGGCAAAGAGGGAAAAATACTTTGGAAAAAAAAGGGGCTGGAACAATTCAAATCAGCCTTTGTGTCATGTGATCAGTTTTAAAAATACTTCAAATTCACCCATTTTGTGAACGGAGCAAATCCCGCGATATTTGACCAGTAGCTGCAGCCTAGCTGGTTAGATAACAAATTCACTGACACAGGGAACTGTCTTTTTCCCTGACGCTGCCAATTCCATAACGATGCTGACTCTATGGGCCCCAGGGGGGTAAGAATTTTGACTCCATGCAATCACACACAAAAAAGCAGCTTTTGCTGCAACAGAATTGCTTTATTTAAGGCTATGTTGGGCATGTTTAAATATTAAAGGCTGAGAAATAATGG
The DNA here is from genome assembly GCF_051106095.1 of Pogona vitticeps. NCBI lineage: Eukaryota > Metazoa > Chordata > Lepidosauria > Squamata > Agamidae > Pogona > Pogona vitticeps. The sequence goes on from NC_135786.1 coordinate 54,895,733, forward strand.
ATGATGTTAGTTTAGACAGAAGATGAGAAGCTACTCCCAGAACCCACATTCACCAAAGGCTGATAGTAAAGGAGGAATGTGCTCATCTGTATGTGTGTGTGTTTTATATCTAAAGAGTGTTTAAGAGGCTTTTCAGAACTTACAGAGAGGTTAGGGGACCAAGGGATTTACTCTGCTTTCCATTTACTTTGGGAAATATTCTGGATACTTATTTTTCCAGAGATGTCACTTCTATCAGAAGAGCATTATTTTCCCTTGGTATAGCAAAAAAAAAAATGTACTAAACAACTCTTTAGTTCTGAAATTATTAGTGGGTAGCCTGTTATACAGGTAGTAATCTCAGTGAAACCAATAGATTTAAATGGTAATAAAAGAAACATAATTTGCCAGGAAACAATTGCTTGGCAGAATTTGTATATCAAGAATCATGAATATTATAGCACCGCTGATCTGGCCTCCCTGGAGAAAGATATGTGGGGAACGACCTCACTACGAGCACTCGCACTAATGCAACCATGACTCACACATTACAGCTGTAGAACAAGAGGTCGCCAAGCTAGCTGTCTGAGTTCTTGGCTTGGTGGAAGATAAACTCCAAGACCCTACTGGCCACTGGCAATGGGCTGCTGGCAAAATGTCTGGTTGGCCACAGTTGAATCTTTGGTAGAGGTAGCGTATGTAAACAAACGCCTGGATGAGAGCAAGAAGAGGGAGAAAGCTCTTGTATATGTCTTCTGTTTGAGCTGAATTGTTGCTGATGGAACAGCTGCATTGAATTTATGAATTCTCCTTTCATAAACTGGGGACACACACATGCTGAAATAGGCATCCTACTTATGTATTTCACCTGGACTTGGTTGTGTAGCATCTTCATTATAATTGTTCAAACATACCTAAAATGGTATGTGATTAACCCACTCTGGATAGATGGATAGATGTATGCACATGTTGGGGTTCAGGGTTCAGAGGTATAGGCCTTAAGACTTCATAAGCAATAACATGTGTGAAATAAATTGATAAATTTAACTGATAAATTAAACACCTCCTGCATAGGACCCTAGTTGGCAGCCATATTCACCTGAAGACTGTTTGGAGTAAGGGTTTCTGATAAATTACCTTTCTTCCCAACCTTATAATTACCTGCAAGTAAACCGTACTTTCACACAACAACTGACTCCATCGATGCTGCTGTGTTCTCGGCTCTGGCAGTGGAGGACATCAGTGAGAGGCACCTTTTGCCAGCATTCACAATGAAGCATGATTTTTGATTGTGAGACATTCAGCGCCGTGCATCACAAGCACTCTTGTTCAGAGCTGAGCTCTCAAACCTCTCTTCTATAACCAAATATATTGCTGTGAGTCATGCTGTTCTATTGTGCAAGCATCTCATTCTTTTTCAGCCACAATGAATTACATGTTCTCCATTTGTTCCTTGACATGGGGTGAGGAGGAAGAGCCTAGCTTCTCCCCCAGATCCCCGCCTTGTTTCTTATGCCACTGAATCACTACACCAGGTGATATATGAACACTAGCTTCATAGTCTACATGTTCGTTTTGTGCTAAAATCCTACTATCATGTTAGAACCACCTTAGCATACTCTCAATTCTTAACATGCCCCTGCTAGAAACCAGAGAATATCCTATCCAGTGTAGTCAATTGTAGCAGACAATTGCACATTCTCATGACTTCGAAAAAAACTGGTGAGTCCAATTCTGTTTTGGCATGGCTGGTGCATCTGTAGAAAAACATTCCCAACCTATGTGACCAATTCCTTTCCCATTGCCTATTCAGATTGCTGAGCTGGCCCAGATGTTTTACCTTTGTCATTGACTGAAGTTTAGAGCAAGTAGTGTAGAACATTTTTATGTAGTCATTCAGTCATTTCTCTCATTCAGATACACGTTAACCATTTATAAAAGACAATGGAAGAGCGCCTGTAGAGCAGCCCTCTTTTTTAAGCTACCCTGTATTTGAGGGGCTGTCCAATCAAAATCTCATGCAAAAAATAAAGAACCATAAAGATGGGGAGGAGGGGTCTTGAGGTAACCTATTTATAATTTGCACTTGGACAGCAGATTTAGGAGGCATACAAGTTTCATGCAAGTCATCTCATTTAAGTAAGATGCATTGTAATTATAGAAGTGTTTCAAAGCTTTTTCAAAATTAGCATCTCTACATATAAATTAACACATTAAGTCTTGTGCAAATTTTGATCCTCTTTTGTCCTCTTTTTAATGATGCACATCCACTTTGGGTTGGTGTGTCCATGTGCATGCATATGTGTGTTTGTGTCTGTGTGTGTGCGTGTATCCACTATTCAGAAATAAGCCAGTTATCAACAAGTGAGGTTGTCACCCACTTAGACAAGGAGATGGGACAGGGAAGCCTATAGTGCTGCTGGTGAGTGGATGGCCATATGGAGGAGGCAGAGGAGGGGAGCATGCTGCTCCCAGTGCTGGGCTATCACATGGAGGAGGCAGGAGAGGGAAGTGTGTGGTGCCCACAGAACACCTGTATGGCAAACCAGGCCAAACTGCCCAACCTCAGTTTGTGCCTATCTCTAGTTCCAACTCTAGTGATCACTGGAACTGATCCAAAGCAAGCCTTAACAGTTTGAATCTGCCAATATCATGAAGTATTTTAATGAATTTGAATACAAGCAGGAGAAATCTCACAATCTGGAATGAAACAAGGGCAGGTGGGACTTGGAGAAAATAGAAAAGTAAAGACCGAGACATTATCACATCTCTGCCTACCAATGTGAAAAGTTACTTTTTTGGACTGTAACTCCCAAATTCACAACCAGCACGATAGCTTTCTCATTTTCACCGATACCCCATTGTTCTTTAGTTTTTCAGTTCTATTTGGAAAGGTATTGTTTTATTTGGTCAAAGTACTCCTGTAGCCCAGAGGTGTAAATGCAACCCACAGGTGTAAATTATTTCCATCCCACCCGACATGAGAAAACCTGCAGTTGTGTGCACAGAGCTCAGTTCTGTAGATGGAGGAGGTCCAGCTTGTCATTGGAAACGCCATACCTTCCTCATATTTCATTCCACTGCAGACATTGTGGTGAGCAGAATTGTTTTTCCAAACCCAAGCTTTCTCAGCAAACAGGAACAACCCCAGGCTTTGTGAGGTTTTCAACACAACTGGCAGTAATGGAAGTGAAAGTGAACCAGGCCATGCAGTGATCCTTTTCTTCCATTTGGCACTGAAGGCCAAATGGAATATTCCTCAAAGTCTAAGACAGCCAGAGATAACAAAGGTATGTATGTCTTGAAAGCTCATACAGAGACACAAGAAACCATCTCCCCAGACCCACACTTTTGTCCAATCCTACCATTAGGTAGAGTGCAGCAACTGCCTCAGGCAGGAGATTTTAGCTGTGTCCTGAAAGGACAGCTACTTGTTAGTTGTATAAACTGTCTTTGGGAAACAGAGAGTGGAAGGGCACCTGTGCAGAAGTGTCTTCTGCTCCAGCAAACTGTTCTTCACATGACCAGACTTTTAATCCACTATGTAAAGGATAGCCTGCCAGAAGGGCCAAACCACCATACAATTGTGTGTGCACATTTCTGCAACAAGATCCTGCCCTTTATGATTATATGCTTATGCCCCAGAAGGGCAAGATGCACTTGTGAGGTGTTCTGTATCAAGAGTCAAAATAACTGGTCTGGTCTATGCAGTATGTACACCTTTTTCTTGGGGTGGAGGATGCCGTTTGCTGCTTCACCTGGAGCAGTAAAATAGCTTGGGCTACCCTTGCTGCTGCTCAACTCTGAATGGCTAACATAGATGAAGGCAGTGAAGACAAGCCTTCAAACTGACGTATTGTGGAAGAAAAGAGAGGAATGGGCCGGGGCCATTGTGGAAAGGGAAAATAATTGAGGTTTGGTAAATCTGTTCCCTCTGCTTTCTAGAAAGTTGACACTTCTGAGTAAAATGTATTAAAAGTTGCAGCTGGTGCAATGCCTTTTTCTGAGCAATTGTTAAAAGTACAGGAACCCTGCCTATTTATTTATCTGGCCAATTGAGCCAGGCATGGTTCGCAGCTGTAGAAGATGGCAGCGTAAGATATCTGCTCTGCTACAAGCCTTCTTATAATAAACTACTAAACGTGAAAGCTGGCAAGTAGATAAGCAATATTTGCAAATAAGCACAAAATTGGGGAGAACAAAGAAGATGGCATGACAAAGTAGACCAGATGCCTCTTCGGAAGCAGAGGATCAAAGTGATTTAGTAGAGGCCTAAGAGAACACCGACAGTAAAATAGTGATGGGTAGGATGAAAGGGAGGGGACAAAAGAGAGCCAAATTAGCTAGCAAGCTCAGTGAAGATATGAATCAGCTTTTAAAACAATTAAGGAAAGATTTGCAAACAAATACGAAAGCAACATTAGCACCAGTGAAGGAAGCACTGGCAGAAATGAAGGCTAACATAAAAAAAATAGAGAAGACTGCTAATGATGCTGTTGAACTGGCTCAGCACCAACAAACTAGAACTGAAGTTATGGGGAAAGGATTAAGATTATTAAGAGATATAGTTGAACAACATGAAAATTGTAATTTCCATCAGAACATACCTTTGAGGAGTTTTAAAGAGAAGACAAAGGAGAGAGGACTTGAAAGAAAGGATTCGAGACCTTTACCCTGATTTAAGGATTACATTGGAAGACTTTGGAAGAGTTCACAGAGTGGGTCCTAAAAAAGAAGAGCATCAAAGAAATATTGTTGTAAGGTTCACCTGTTATACAGTGAAATTAACATTACACCACGCATTAAACATTTTAAGGAATTGTAGAATGAAGGGGATAAGATTGAAATCTTCCAGGACTTGGCTGTTGAAATCATTAGAAGAACAGATAGTGAAAGCTGTTTATGGAGGCAATCCAAAACCAAAGAATAAGATATGTCTCTGGTGAAGATGGGCACGCATTAAAAAATAAATCACCAAAATTGCTAATTCATGAATTTGTATTCATACAAATCAATGGCACTAACGTATCATGAATCATTTAATTTTTAGTGATTTTTTATTTGTTGATCTGTTAGGCTATAAAATGGCTCCCAAGGCACCAAGATTGCAGAGACACCTCCTCTGACACTTCCTTACAAGCCCTCCAGGTTTGGTGAAAATTGGGATTCAGATGTCCAAATTATATACCCACAAAAAGGGGCTCGCAGGAAAGTTCTCCCAGTCACCTAGAAACACCAAAATCACAGAGAAGCTTCCCATAACTCTCCTGCACAATTCTTCCAAGTTTGGTGAAGATTCAGTTTCCCCAGACAGCTACTAAAGGGCACTTTCCTGGACCAATTTTGGCAGTGTATAACTTGAACGTCTGCTTCAACCAGGCTGGCGCCCTCTTTGCTGTCCTTTCAGAAACAGATGAAGTCCTTTCCCTTCAGGCAGGCTTTCCTTTATATGACTGGTCAACCAACGGGATTTTTAAAAGGAGCATTTTATTCTGTGTTTTTAATATTGTTCATATTTTGAGTTTTAATAGCTTTGTTTTATGCTTTTTTGAATATCATAACAATTTATTATTTGACTTTTAACTTTGTTTCATTTAAATAATGTAAGCTGCCTTAGATCCTTCAGGAGAAAGGTGGCAAATAAATAAATAAATAAATAAATAAATAAACAAACAAACGAACGAACGAACGAACGAACGAACGAACGAACGAACGAACGAACGAACGAACAAACAAACAAACAAACAAACAAACAAACAAACAAACAAACAAACAAACAAACAAACAAACAAACAAACAAACAAACAAACATGGAAAAATTTATAGTGGGGGATGGAACAACTTTAAAATTTATAAAATGTGGGCCAGTCACAAGAGGGGATTGGCTATATCACTTTTAATAAAATATTATGAGGCTTTCAAATAATAAAACAGGCTGCTAAATTTGTACAAGTCAATAAGAACCCTAACTGGACTCACAAGGGAGGAGCTGAGATACTTTTGTTGTCAACTCCTTCTCATACTTATCAAAATTGCCAAGAAATGGGACTGAAATACAGAACCTTTTTCCTAGTGAATTTATTTGTATATGGCATAAGTATATGAACAAATTGCTCCTCCCATATCACCATTACCCCCTTGTTTTTTAGAACATCCTAATTTTAAATTTCAAGATAAAAAATTAAACACTGAAATTGAATGTATTCTCAAAGGCTTTCATGGCCGGGATCTGAAGGTTGTTGTGGGTTTTTTGGGTTCTTTGGCTGTGTTCTGAAGGTTGTTCTTCCTAACATTTCACCATCCTCTGTGGCTGGCATCTTCAGAGGACAGGAGTCAGAACTGGAAACTGAAATTTATGGAATTAGAGATTTATTCATAAAAGGAAAACCAATCAGTTAAAAGAAACAACAAATTGGTTCCAATTAATTTAAACAAAAGTTTTGCAGTTCAATTGTGTAGTGCTTCAGGTCCTGTTAGAGCACTATCTGACGGAACGCCTTCTCCCACCAAAATCTACCTGTATCACTCGATCTAGTCAGGAGGTGAGACTGAGGAGCCTAACACCGAGAGAGGTCCGGAAGGAAAAAACAAGAAACTGGGCCTTCTCGGCAGTGACTCCTCAGTTATGGAATAATCTACCTCCAGAGATCCATATGGCCTCTTCACTAGGTATTTTTAAAAGCCAATTAAAAACCTGGCTATTCAGGCAGGCCTTCCTTCCAGGCACTATTTGATCTATCTTCTTTGTATTTTTTCCCCCATCTTGAATGATTAATTATTTTTGGATATTGATGTTATTTTAATTGTTTATTTTGTTTGATGTATGCCACCCAGAGTAGTCAAATGACTAGATGGGCAGGATATAAATATAAGAAATAAATAAATTAGAAAACTATTGAAGATGATACTAATTAAAAATAGGATTAATCTCCATAATTTGTAAAAAAACATTGTTAATGAGGACGATGGTAATTATATGAGTTAGTTTGGGAAACAAATATAAATATGAATATATCAGAAGAATCTTGGACAAAAATGGACCGCGCGAGCCAGGAGGTGAGGCTGAGGAGCCTGACGCTGAGAGAGGCCCGGAAAGAAAGAACTAGAAACCGGGCTTTCTTGGCGGTGGCTCCTCGTCTCTGGAATAACCTACCTCCGGAGATTCGCGCTGCACCCTCGCTGGGTACTTTTAAGAACCAACTAAAAACATGGATGTATAGGCAGGCCTTCCCTTCCAGTTAATTCCTGTCCTCTTTCCTTTCTCTCTCTCTTTATTTGATTTATTTTTATTTTTCCCATCTTATAGAATAATTTAATTAATTAATTGTTATAAATTCTGTTAGAACTTGTTATCCTTATGTTGTAAGCCGCCTAGAGTGGTCGAAATGACTAGATAGGCGGGGTATAAATACAATAAATAAATAAATAAATAAAATTATAAATCAATATCAGCCAAGTCCAGGGAAATGGTATTAAAAACAGTTCATAGATGGCATTTTAGTCCTATAAAACTTTATAAAATTAATAAGGAGATACCAGACATGTGCTGGAAAAACTGTGATTCAAAAGGATCATTGGAACATATGTGGATCTTCTGTCAGAAGGTCAAATCATTCTGGCATGATGTAATATATTGTATGAGCAAATTAACACAGCAAAAGTTAGTCCTAATGAAACTTTACTATTGTTCTCATTAATCACTGAAGAGGATGAAAAATTATCTGATAAAAGTGGTGATCCTTGTAGGGGCTGTGAGAACTGAAATTGCCCAGACTTGGAAAAATGCTTGAGGACTTTCCTTCTGAGGATATTTGGATAGGATATGGGCAATAGCACTGATAGAAAAAACGACTGGTCGTGTTAGACTGTTTACAGAAGAAATAAAAGAAGATAATTTCATTAAAATTTGGCACCTTTTGTTGATTGTCTAAAATTAAACAGAGAAGATGAATGACATTTTGAGAAGTCAGCTGGAGTACTGGTTTGCTCTACTTAAACTTAAGATAATACATGTTAATGGACTATAGGAATGGGTTGTATTATTTACAGAGGTAAATTTATTGCTGTGCATGCAACTATATGGGTAACTGGGTTATAGGTCCTGCATTATAATCCCTATTTTTGTGTGTTATTTACAAAAATTGTAAAAGTTTTTTTTTTCAAAATTAGGCAAGATCATATAATGATTATTCTAGTTATCTTATTGCTAGAACTGCTGAGGTTTCCAGGATATATTCAATAGACAAGGGAATGATGGAGACAGTGTTTTATTTTATAACTGTTTAATTATAGGTATCGTTCACTTAGACTTCCCTTTTACCTCTCAGTCCTCCCACTTACTAAAGGCTTGAAGTCTTTCTCTTTGCCTTTTAATCAATAGAACATGTAGTGTGGCAATTATGTGGTGAAAATTACTTAGGTAAGACTAGCTTCTGGTGGGACATCTCTGATACTAGAATACCTTTTCTGCAGAGAGGAAAGCTTTGAGCAGACTATGGGGAAAGATTTATCAGTAACCACTTCTAGTATGTAGATCTGTCTTTTTAAGAGATGGGCTTAAATTACATCTCTTCCCTCCCCCGTTTGTGAATGATGTGGTTTCTTTAGCCATCCATAGTTGGTTGGGAGATACCGGTACTGGTCTGCTTTGTACTATGAATCCACAGTGTTATGTTTCAGTTGACTATTTGTTTTATTTGTTTGTTTGGTAGCTTTCTATGGCCAAAATCCTGTTGCTTAGAGTAGTAAATTACATTGCAGCAGACTCAGTGAATCAATAGGGATTTAGTGAGTCACCTCCTTCCATAGATTCTATTGATTCAATGTTCTTCTTCTAACTGTGACTTACTATGGTAAAGTGGCAGTTACAATAGGCCCATTTGAATCAATGGAAGAGCTGACTCACCAGTTCAAGTCACTATGTTAAGCAACAGGATTTTGCCTGTTGTGAGAATCTTTGGAGGAGTGGCATTGGTAAAGCCACTCCTTAAATATCTCACTTACCTTAAAAGCCCTGTAAATCCATTCTGACTTGATAGCACATAATTAACTACCGTATTTTTAGGAAACAGTGAAATTCCCAAAGGGAGAGGGGGGAAAAAACTTCAGTTTGAAGCAAAATGTTACAGTTGAAACCATAACTACCCCCCCAAAAAAATTCATTCCCTCCACGAAAAACATGGACACAGTGATAGACTCTTCTTGTACCTTCATGTGCACTCCAACTAAATACTATAGCATAATATAGGAAGTCACCCCACTTCCTATATTAAAACATCACTAGTAGTATGGAAGAACTTAAATAAAACACAGGCTTTGATAATGCTGGTATCAACAAAAAGCAGCTTTGCAGCACAGTCCTATCCACTGTTACATAATTTTATTAGTCCAACCCAATCAATCAATATTTTTGTGGAAGGAAGCCTTGTTGTACGTAATGCGCTTAGCTCTCTCTTTCTCCTTCTCTCCTTCTCTTTTTCTCTCTTTCTCTTTCTCCTTCTCTGTCTTTAGAGAGTGAACACTGATTTTTCTGTCTACGGAGCCAAAGAGTGATTCACCTCTTCTGTTTATTTAAGACAGAACTTAAGGCATGAAAAGTGCACATCACTGTGCCCATATTTTGAGTAAGGAGGAGGGGTGTATGTATGAACTGCCTTTCCTTGATTTTAGGGACAAACTTTAAGCCATTTTTTAAATTTTAAATTAAAAGCCTTTTCACTTTGGGCAATATAAATGCTGCAGACAAATAATTAAGAAGCAGCTGCTCCAATAATTGCACCACAACATAATTCGGTGTTCAGCTAGGACCTTACCCTGTAGCATGCACAGCATAACAGCCAATTCAGCTTGGGGCACAGAGATTACAAGAGAAAGGAAATGGAAATAAAGCAGAAATTGTAAGTTTGCGTTGTTACTGTTAAAATGGTGCTGCAGCAATGAGACCTGAATTAGTAATGACTGAATATAGTGTATATATTTCCTCAAAATGTAAAAATGCTACATAACAAATTTACAAAAATAAAAAGGGACCCGTTTCAAAATGCAAATGCCATACCTATAGCAACCATGAAGTTCAAACCAGAGATCTTATGTCACATGTTCTTGAAGCATTTGTGCTGACCACAGATGAAGACGAGATAGTCCATGTTTAACCACAGGGTTATGGTTTTAAAAAAAGCAAAGCATGCTGCTTATATACTGCCCCATAGTGCTTCATGCATTCTCTGGGCGGTTTACAATTATGCAGGCTACACATTGCTTCCCCCCTGCCCCGCAAGCTGGGTACTCATTTTACTGACCTCGGAAGGACTGAAGGCTGAGTCAACCTTGAGCTGCTATGCAGGATTGAACCCCAGGTCATGAGCACAGTTTTGGCTGCAGTACAGCAGTTTAATCAATGCGCCACGAGGCTCTTCTAAGGTGCACATGGTATCAGTGCTTATGATCAATGTCAAATATCTGAATTATTTTGAGGGGGGGGAAATGTGCAGACCTGACATGGTTGTCTGCCTCTCCACCCCATCTCTATAGCAGCTTACTCTATCCAGCTCTTGGACCTGACAGTTATATTAGCTATCCCTTTTAATATTCTCATTCATTGTCTATATTGGCTAGTGAGAAAGGCAGCTGCTTGTTTCCTTCCTTCAGGAAGTGTCAATACCTACAATTCAAGAACAAGTCTATTTTTGAAAAAAATTGTTGAAAATAATGTAAAAAAACACAATAGAAAAGAGTGCTCAAAAGTGACCCAAAATGACATCAAGTCTGCATATACTCCGGACAGCCCTTCAATCTGACAAAGGTCCTCTGTAAAATAGGACTTCCAAATCTGTCCATGAAGGGATCACATCTAAAGTAAAGTCTTATTCACATTTTACCTTAGAGCTAGAAATCTACAACTCCTTCCTGTGATGTGCTTTGATACCTATACAGACTGGATCTATTAAGGTCTCACTCTATCTAGCTATTCTGCAGTGCCTGCTACAATCCAAGATTGTAATGAAAGCAGTCGAATCATGGCTTTTGCTAGTCTGTTCATTATTGCTTAAGTCTTTATCAGAGCACAGCAGTAATGTGTTAAATTTAATGGTATTAGTGGTAACTATTACAAAATCCACAAACTAGGCCAAAATGCAGTTAATTTAATTTTTAAATGAAGTAGACTTCATTTGCATTGCATTTTTCAATATAATATTTTAGGATTTCCATTAAGCATTTAATCGTCACCAATTTTAAACTAAGAGGTTTTGCTTGAGAATTTCACCTCAAAATGAGGTTTTGTAGTGAGGATGAATTTTAGCTCATTATGCAGTTCTTTGAATCAGTTCTGGAATGAGTGAAACAGCCCCTGAGTATGTACAGACTGATGACACTCAGGTATCTGGGATTTGTAATTATCTGTCAGAAGGTGTGGACTTCAAAGTGGCTTGATCTTCCCAAAGGTTTTTTTCTTTCTTTCCTAATCGAGTAGTAATGTATGCGTGTGTGAGAGAGAGACATGCAGGTCAGACAAATTGTGTGTATGCACTTGTGACGAAGAGTTGTTGGTTTTTCACCTTGAGAGGCATCAAACAGTCCTAGAAAGGAATTGTTCTACTTGTAAACCAAATCTGCTTTTTTTCCCCTATGCTGCAGAAATTAAGGCTTTAAGAAACGTGGACTATATTTTCACTTCTACAATGTCCATAATCTTACATATATCTTATTTATTTACTTATTAGATTTATACCCGGCCCATCTAGACTGAAGTCTACTCTGGGTGGTTCTACTCCACTTGTATCTACGCATAATCAAGACCCACTGCATCTAAAATGTTGCCCAATTCAGTCATTGAGTAGAGGTGTATGGAGGCCATGAAACCTGAGAGGTGCACACAGCACGTGAAAGCAGGCCGTATGAAAAGAGGAAGGCTGTTGTATCCCTGTAGCCTCTCCACACAAGCCAAAACCCCATTTTCTGAGATAGGATGTTTTTCTTTTTCTTCTAACAAGGTGCGAGAAATCCAGCTTAACTGACAATTTAACATCACTTTACCTGTTCAAAAATTGCCCCCACCAACCTTAACTTGAATTCAATTTTTGAGGTCATGAACACATAACAAAACTGTGAATCATTTTCTCATAACTTTTCCATCTCTGGCGCATTGAAAAGGAACTGTGTGAGAGATTGAGTGTGTCTTTGTGCAAGCATGAGGAAGAGAGAGAGAGAAAGAAGAGAGGTCTTTGTTAGATTATTCTAGTAATAGCTGATCAAACCTGTATCTTTAACACAGGCTGACCACAACTGGGAGTCAAATGTAGACAGCATATACCTGCTCAAATCATTTACTCTATAAATGATACAAAAAGATAGACTGTTTAAAAAAAAATGTCCTCATAGATTCTGGAGAGCCACCTCCTCTACTAAAAATATTCTTTTTCCTTTTTGTGCCTGTATGAAAGAGGCAAAACGGCTTTCCTCCTTTGTGCTGAGGTTTATTCTTTTTCCAAACTCTACTCTTCAGTTTTACAAAGTCATCATACTGATAAGTTATTTATAAAATATGTACATATTTTTGCCACAGCAGCCATCTCTCCCCCCCCTTTACAGTCTGTTGGGCTCATAAACCAAAAGCCACAGCAAGGAGATGCTTCCTCTGCCTTTGGGTAGGGTAGGCAGGATAAGGAGCTTGCTGTTGAAAAACATAAAGATTTCAAAGTCTGAAAATATTTACAAGTTCTGAGACAAAAAGTTATCTCTAGTGCCATTTTTTAAAAATATGGAGGCCTGTGCAAGACTCAGAACTCCTTACAGTTCCATTTATTATAATGATTTATAAGGGATATGTACATTGATTTCTGTGATCCATCCACTTAGCAAGAATGTACAACTCAGATGACTCTGCATTCACTGGTGCTTAAGCAAGAGAGACAAGAATAGTTTGGGGCATAGATTCATTGTTCTATGTTTTAGCGACACAAAAGGATGCCTTCAAAATAGCCCCTAAATCTTGTGTAAATACAGAAACACAGAGACTACACTCCAGAAAGATAGATAAAAACATCCAATCCAATCATTCTTCAAGGTTTTCATAATTTGTATGCAACCTTTTTTTCTCCAAGAGGGTTTGGAATACAAAACAAGCAAACAAACAAACAAAATAGACTGGATTCTTCAAGGTTTTCATAATTTGTATGCAACTTTTTTTTTCTCCAAGAGGGTTTGGAATACAAAACAAGCAAACAAACAAACAAAATGGACTGGAATGAACTCTGCACTACCCTCCCTGCTGCCACTGCTAGTGAGAACACAAATATGAAGTGCCATTTTTGTCCTCTCACTTCTAGAAACAACAGAGTGGCTGAAATCCTGTTCCACAGCATAATGAGTTACACTTTAGAAGGCCCACTGAATCAGTGGTAATAAAGTCCCCTTCAACTCTGTAGTTCCAGGATTATTATGGTGAGTCAAGTCATAGAGTTCCATTGATTCAAATAAACCTAATCTGGTGGCAACATACTACATTAAAGTAAGTTCCAACTAGCTTGGACCCATTTAAATCAATTCAATGAATCTCTGAATCCTCACTGATTCAATGGACCAACTCTAGCGAAATCACTCCTCCAAGCAACAGGACTTCTGGCTGTGGAGAAGAGTTGCCTTCTGATAGGATTAATGAGTCACAGTGGCTTGAATAACACAGTGTCTCTAAGCACCAAGTAAAGATGACTTAGGCAAGGCTAGTAAGAAAGGGCAAAGTTCAGGAATAAGTACTACTCATGGTAATGTAAGTCCTGCCCTTTGGAGTTCCATTAAAACATTGTTTATAGTTTGAGAACGGAGGAGATTCTGCTTAGATAAACCACCACCACCATCATCCCTGTAACAAGGACAAGGACATAATTCGACCTATACTTTATTTATGGACAGAGAGAGAGAGAGAGAGAGAGAGAAGGATTGTTAGTTTGTTTGAAAATGTGTGAGGCCTTAGAAGGACAGCAAGGATGGTTGCTCTGATGATTATGCTCAAAGCACAGAGAAAGCAAATCAAACTGTTCCTCAGCTTTAATACCTGGTGAAAGGCAGGGAGAGCTTCCTGCTCTAATCTTTTTGCTTTCCCTTGTGCTATTCTGGTTCCACAGTAAGACAGAGAAAGAGAAAAGATGTCATTCAAAATTCCTCTTGTGTCATTTCACTGTGAACTAGAATGCCTCTTTCCAGACTATTTTGAGATAGACATCTCAGGATGTGCAGAACGAGGGCTGGAAAGCAAATCAGGTGGTACATGTTAGTGATATATTCTTGAGAAAGACACATTGTGCTTTGGCTAGAAGTCAGCCTTGAAGGAAATAATACTTTTATTCACTAGACATTACTATGTTCATATTTCTGCACATATACCCCTTCTTGTGCAGAAACAAACTTATGTGATGTAAATTGGGTTTTAATCTCATTCTTATCCATAGCCATGTTTTAGATCACTGCTTGCACTTCTCCCCCAGACAACTTTCTCAGTACAGATGGCCCTGATCTTCAGCACTGAAAACTGATCTCATATTGCCCATTCAATGGAGGTGAATTGTGTGTTGCACTGTGTAAGACTGGGGACCAGGAGTTCCTAATTTGGGTGCAGACATCCTCTCTCATTTTGACCTCATGCCTATATCATTGATTCAAATGGAGACAGGTACATGTAAAACCAGCAAACATACTGCAGCAGTGCTGTGAAGGCAGACCTGAGTTGCATGCCAAGCTTCCATCTGTGCTAAACACCCCTTAAGAAAAATCTTTGTGCTGTCATGCATGCCGTTGCACAGAGTTTGATCTCAGCCTCAACCTAACAAGTTTTCCTTCTGCCAACAATCACTAGCGTCCAGTGACCTAAAGAACACTTTATTTCTATATGTGTAGAGATGGGCAGGTGAGGGTTTCCTGACACAAGTATCCAAGATTTGAATGAATTTGCAGGGCCCTTGTACTAGAGTATTTATGATGAGCAGACATTTCATATATTCATGGTAGGAAGCATGTACATATCCACAAATGTGAGTTGAACACATGTGTTGGGTAGATATTTACCCTAAGGAATGGTTGCACAAATGCTTACAGAATGTGCACAACTATAGCAGAAGGAGCTTACATACAGCTTTTGTAGAACTAGAAATCTGTAAAGGAAAATGCTAACTGTGCACTCCTCTCTGTCTTTGGTGTGCAGCATTTGTGCAGAAGGGAACAATTTCATGAGAGAAGCTTGTGGACCCAGAAGCCAGGTGGATGAGCACATTTTTCCATTTCCTGATCCCAACATGTGGTAGGTCACTGACGGTCAAACTGTCCATAGCCTATGCAGGTGACACTTGGCTGGAAGAGACAGAGGATACCTCTGTCTTGCTTTGGGACACCGTTGACGAGACATCATCATCACCAAAGGGGTTCTTGCCACAGCAGATAGTGGTGATCATGCAATTACGGAACTGGGAAGAAAGACGAAGGGAAAAAACAAAGATTACCTGGCACAACTGTTGTGAATTCTACCACAGAAGCTCAGCTTTTCACTCCAGTACAAAACTGTGGGTCTCTAGAATCTACTTGCCTCACTGGGTTATCAACAATAAGTGCATTAAACTTCATCTCAAAAATTTAAGAGCAACTGATGGCTAGTAAGGATGTACTTTGCCCTACTACCGGTATGTGCCCCAGTAAGGGGATACAGATTGTTGCCTGACACACCTTGTACCTTTTCGGAGACTCTCTGACTTAATCCTTGCCTGCATCCATAACTTGTGTTTCCAGTTCTCTGCAAAAACTCTTAATCTTGCAGATGGGGAAATGCGGCTGGCTAGGTCAGGCCACTGATTCAATGATGGAGGCAGGACAGAGGACCTTTTTTCCAGCAGCGGTCTTCAGAGTTGGATATTCTGTATTATTCTTATTTTCACTCTTCTCTTTTTTTTTTCGGCCAGCAGGAGAAAAAACCCTATTAGCTTCCTGAGCTGGCCAGGGGGAAGAAGAGTGAGTGAGGGGCTTTAAAAGGGCAGTGGGGATGGTCTTCTTTAATTATTTATTCAAAAGGGCAATGCAAGAAGCCTCTTCTTGTATACCCTGCTTCCATCCTTTTTCTCTCCCCTCATCCTTCCTTTTCCCTGAATCAGGATGTTATGGTACTGCAGCCAAAACATTTTGTTGATTTAATCCATGATTCAGCAGGGGGAAAGGCCAGAAAAGTTAATTTCTAAGATAAAGAGCATGCTGTCCTCCTCCATTGATGGCATTTCTGCATCTTTCTTTCTTTCTTTCTTTCTTTCTTTCTTTCTTTCTTTCTTTCTTTCTTTCTTTCTTTCTTTCTTTCTTTCTTTCTTTCTTTCTTTCTTTCCTTCCTTCCTTCCTTCCTTCCTTCCTTCTTTCTTTCCTCTCTCTCTCTCTCTCTCTCTTTCTTTCTTTCTTTCTTTCTTTCTTTCTTTCTTTCTTTCTTTCTTTCTTTCTTTCTTTCTTTCTTTCTTTCTTTCTTTCTTTCTTTCTTTCTTTCTTTCTTTCCTCTCTCTCTCTCTCTCTGTCTCTCTGTCTCTCTCTCTCTCTCTCTCCTGATTGCAATGCTTGAATTCCCAGTTTAACACAAGAGATCTATAGAGAATGGCACTCTACCCCATTAGTGCCTCTGGGCTCTTTGCTCCACCCTATAATCACCCTGAGGTTCCCAGTGTGGTGTAGTGGACAGAGTGACTGACTAGAACTCTGGAGAACAGGGTTCGCATCCCCACTCAGCCATGGAAACTGACTGGGGGAGTGGAACAGGTTACGCCACTCCTTAAATATCTCACTTACCTTGAAAAACTTGTTAGGGTTGCTATAAATTGGTTCTGACTTCACAGCATATAACAACAACAACATGGAAATACACAAATACTGCGGACTTGGTTATATTTGCACCTCTATCCAAAGACAGTCTACATCCCTACTCATTAGTATGCTCCCAGTGACTCTAAATAGCAGATAAGGGTAGGCTCTCAAATCCAGGCATTGGATTTGGTTAGCAAAGATGGCCTTGGCCAGACAATGAGATTTATCAGTAGAGCTCCATTGACATTCAAAACAGTATTAGCTGAAAGCTGCAAATCAGTATTGAGGTATCTTCTAGAACCGTACTGCTGAGGTGAAGAAAGGAATGTGCCAAGTTTAATTTGAGAGATATTGGCAGTTGGGCTCATTCAGACCACCAGTAGCCCACAGGGCTTTTTCTTTGCTTACATGAGAAGGAAGCTCACCTGCTTGTTCATGAGGACGTAAATAATGGGATTATAGAGGGACGAACTCTTTGAGAAGAAAGCAGGCACTGACATGAGTGTAGCAGAAAAATCAGCCCCTTTGTTGGTGAAGATCCAGAATGCCACAACAGCGTAAGGAGTCCAGGCAAGGAGAAATCCCAGGACCATCAAGATTACCATGCGAGTAACTTCTTTTTCTGCCTTCTGAGTACTGGCTGACTCCTGCTGCTGTGCAGCTGCCTGGGGACACAGGAGAAAACAGTGGGCTCAAGAAGGCACTCTCAAGCTCAAGAGCTTTGGAATGATCAAAACCCTCTCAGTGAGGAACAGGAAGTTGAGCTGCTTCTACTACTGATCACCTTGATTACAAGGAGGAAGGAGTTGCACTCTCTCAAAGTCAAAGGAACTGACAGTTTCAGATTTGTCACTGTAGGTGACCCTTCCTGCATGGGAGCTGACGTTCGGGCTGATTTCACCCCCCCCCCATACACCCATGTATGCATTGCATTTTCTGTTTGTTCAAGCCACTAGGAAAATAACAATACAGTGGTGCTTCGCTTAGCGATCGCTCCATTGAGCGATTAATTCGCATAGCGAGGGGGTCCGGGCCATCGCTGGAGCGTTCGCTCAGCGATGGCCCCTATGGCGTTTTTTCGCTGTGCGACGATCGCTAAGCGATTCGCTTAGCGATTTTTGCACAACGAAGCGGGGGAGAACAGCTGATCGGTGGTTCCAAAATGGCCGCTGCAACTTTTCCCGCTGTGCAAGGGCACGAAAATGGCCGCCCCTATGGAGAAGCTTTGCTCAACGGTAAGTTTAGGGCCCATTGGAACGCATTAAACCAAGTTTAATGCGTTTTAATGGGTTTTTTTTGTTCCGTTGAGCGATGTTTCCCATAGCGATGGTTAATCCGGAACGGATTAACCTCGCTATGCGAGGCACCACTGTATATTGGTTTCTCATCATGCTTAAGACATGTTGGTCAGCACTGCTTGGGAATTGTTTCTACCACCTACTTGCCCTGCATGCTCTCAAAAGTCTTGACTGCCTCCTGCCTTTTTCCCCCCACTGGCCCAAGCAAGTGATGGCAAAACAATAAGCAGAATAATATCTGACTTATCAAAAACAGTTGGGACCAAGCAGCAACAAAGGCATGTGTAAAGTGGAAACTATTCCAGAGATCCTTGCAGATATGCTGTTTCCTATGACATCTATCACAAATGACACGATCTTCACCTTCACAGTCCCTCTCTCCATAGCAGAGCACTGATTTCATATCCCACAGAATGGAGCTCATTCAACCAACATTTCATTGAACCTGACTTCTGCGACCTCCCCAGACTTTGATGATAAAAGAGGATATACTACCTCTCGAACTTTGCAAATGAGCCGCCCATAGGAGAAGAAGATGACCACTACAGGGATAATAAAGTGGATGAGAAACATGTAGAGAACATAGGACTCATTGTGGTAGTCAGGGTTGAGAGTATAATAGTCTGGACCACAGGAGCATTGCATCCCTTCTGGTATATACCTGACAAACAAAAAAGGAAAATGATTAGATTTTTATTTTACATACAGCCATGCGTATTAAATTGTCCACATTGCCTAAGCACATTTCCTGTCATTAACTAGAGTACATTGAAGCGACAGTTTGCATGTGTTTGAAATGTGTGGGTATTTAATTCTCAATTCTCAAACATGTACATTTAGGTTAGGTTAGGCATCCTTCAGTCTCGAGAGACTATGGTAATGTGCTCTGTATGGATTACTTGGAACAGCATCTAATGTGGCTGAGAAGGCCAATTCGAGAGTGACAATCCCTTCCATACTGAAGACAAATACAATCTGTCCCCTGTCCAGGTCCCTGATTTTGCTGCTTCCAGGAGTGCTTCTTTGCCTCGGCCTGCTGGACAAGGGTCTCTTCAAATTGGGAGAGGCCATGATGCACCGCCTGCCTCCAGGCTGAACGTTCCGATGTTAGGGTTTCCCACCTGTTGAGGTCCATTCCTAAGGCCTTCAGATCCCGCTTGCAGATATCCTTGTATCGCAGCTGTGGTCTCCCTCTGGGGCTCTTTCCCTGCACTAATTGTCCATACAAGATATCTTTTGGAATCCGACCATCAGCCATTCTCACAACATGCCCAAGTCAAAGTAGATGTCGTTGTTTCAGTAATGTATACATGCTAGAAATTCCAGCTCATTCTAGGACTACTCTATTTGGAACTTTGTCCTGCCACGTGATACCAAAAATGTGTCAGAGGCAAAGAATATGGAAGGTGTTCAGCTTCCTCTCCTGCCATGCACAAAGGGTCCAGGACTCACTGCAGTACAGGCATGTGCTCAGAACACAGGCTCTATAGACCTGGATTTTGGTATATGCCATCAGCTTCTTATTAAGCGGTGGGTTTTGTGGGTTTTGAGAACATGGTAGCTGCTTTGCCAATGCATTTATCCAGCCCAATCAACTTCTAGGGACAGAGTGTCAGAGATCATTGAGCCAAGGTACACAAAATCATGAACAACCTCCAATTCTTGTGTGGCGATGGTAATAGAGGGAGGTGAGTCCACACCCTGGCCCATGACTTATGTTTTCTTCAGGCTGATTGTTAGTCCAAAGTCTTGGCACGCCTTGCTAAAATGATTCATGAGGTCTTCAGCAGAGTGGGCAACAACAGCTGCATCATTGGTGAAGAGGAATCCTGCATGCATTTCAGTTGGACTTTGGTCTCTGCTCTCAGTCTAGAGAGATTAAAGAGCTTTCCATCCGATCTCGTCGGGAGATAGACACCTTCTGTTGCAGTTTCAAAGGCGTGCTTCAGCATGACAGCAAAAAAAATCCCAAACAGGGTCGGTGCGAGGACAAAGCTCTGTTTCACTCTGCTTTGGATGTCAAAGGGATCTGATGTTGAGCCATCAAAAACTACGGTGCCCTTCATTCCCTCTTGAAAGGACCTGATGATGTTGAAGAGTCAAGGTGGACATCCAATCTTGGGAAGTATTTTAAAAAGGCCATTCCTGCTAACCAGATCAAAGGCCTTTGTGAGATCTATGAAGGCCACAAAGAGTGACTGTTGTTGTTCCCTACATTTCTCCTGCAACTGTCTGAGGGAGAATACCATGTCAGTGGTGGATCTATTAGCTCGGAATCCACACTGTGATTCTGGATAGACTCTATCTGCAAGCACCTGGAGTCTCTTCAGTACAACACAGGCAAGTAGCTTCCCTATAACGCTGAGAAGAGAGATGCCACGGTAGTTATTGCAGTCTCCCCTGTCGCCTTTGTTCTTATGCAATGTGACAATGTTTGCGTCCTTCATGTCCTGTGGTACTCCACCTTCCCCCCAGCAAAGATGAAAGACTTCATATAGTTTGGTGGTGATGATCTCTTTACAGCACTTCAGCACTTCAGCAGGGATGTTATCCTTTCCAGGTGCCTTGCCAGAGGCGAGAGAATCCAAGGCCGCTTTTATTTCTCCTAAAGTTGGTTCGCTGTCCAGCTCTTCCAAGACAGGCAGGCACTCGATGTTATTTAATGCCTCTTCAGTTACTACATTCTCTCTGGAATATAGCTCAGAGTAGTGCTGCACCCAGCAGTCCATCTGCTGTGCTCGGTCCGGGATGATCACACCTGTAGCAGACTTCAAGGGAGCAGATTTCTTCTGTATTGGACCTAAAGCCTGCTTGATACTGTCATACATTCCTTTGATGTTACCTGTGTCCGCTGCTATCTGTATCTGAGAGCAGAGTTAATGCCAATAATCGTTGGAACATCTCCTGGCAGCCTGTTTAGACATATCTGTAGCCAACCAGTCTATACAGGAATAGTCCAAGAACTGCAGATTGGATGAAGTTTACAAAAATGTCCACTAGAGAATTTTTCACAGATTCCTTAACCTCTTGCATTCTCTAAAGTTGTTGGGAAGCATAGAATAATCAGATGATGGGATAACTGTAGTAATTAGGTCTGCATTGTTTATTCCATTACACTGTTGAATTACTAACTTTTGACTAAAAGTTTCCAACAATTAATTAGGCAGTGAATGTATACAAAATGCATGAATATTTGCTAACAAACCTGCAGATGGCACAAAGGCATCCCTTTTCTAAAACACTATCCACTTTGAAACAACAACAAATTCTACTTTCTGTTTCAAAAATGTTTGCCATGTACAAATCTGGATTAATGAACTGAAAGTCCTATAATAAATTAATTTCTTTATTGGGTTGCAAGCAGTCCATTGGAGACCACAGCCCAGCAGAGGCTATTTATCGTCAGTGAATACTGTTCTATCTAAGCAAGGAACCTCTGGATTTTCTCCCCCAAAGATTTGATGTGTCTTACTGCCAACATGACAGAGTCAATGCGTAGGTTCACCTGGAAGGAGGCAGCAAATGAGCTGAACATGTTTGCTGTTTTGTAACGTCAGTTTACTGTGACACTTCTTATCTCCCGGGGGGAGTAAACGATTTCTTGTACATTCTCTTTCTCTCTCTCTCTCTCTCTCTCTCTCTCTCTCTCTCTCTCTCTCTCTCTCTCTCTCTCTGCACACAGCTAAGTGTGTGGCTGAACTTGTCAGACACTTGCTTCTATTGTGCACAGGTTGAAGGCGGCAACCACGATTGCATGCGTCCCTCAGGATATCTCCAAAGCAAGCCAGTGACCTCCACTTGTTCAGACAACAACTCGCCTCACCCTTAACCATTAGCCATGCTGACAGGGGTTGATGGGATTTATAGTTCAAAATCTGGAGCATACAGGATTGCCTTCAACTGCCTTAAAGAGTCCTGCACCTGCTGCTCCTGAACTTGGTGCAGAAAAGAGAAATAGAATCTTTGGCCCAAACATCAGGTTCCTTGGACCTTATATCTGAGCTGCATGCCCTTTTCAAAAATGTAAAGGCTAAAGTAGAAACTACTTTAATGGCATGATTAGCAACAACGTCAGGGTGTTTTAAAAATTAAATGTCAGGCACAAGGAAGGTGGGTGCTTTTCAGTCAGGTCACAGCAGGAAGGCTGCACTTCCCAGCTATTATTCTGATGAAAATCTGGCCAGGGACAATTGTCCCAGAGGGGCTGCCCATAGGTGTCAAAAGCAACTTTTTTTAATGATTACTGATGTGTCCGGGGAGTGATTTTACCCAGGATCATAGCTGGAGGGGAGAAAGCTAAATTTTCCTTTTATGTGTGCCATGGTCTCCGTGAAGTATCCCTACAGATGCATCCATCATGTGATATTTAATTTTAAACACTTCAGAGTGGTTGCTAGCCACACCCTAAATTAATGCTCAGTTTGGCTATAAGAAGCCACAACAAAACGTTTCTCAGTCTTGGGCTTTAGCAGCATAACATAAAAATGGCAAAAAGAGGAGCCTATGTACAGGACCCATGTAGCCCTTTCATGATATATTAAGGATGAGTGAATTCACATAAAAGGGCAACCAGGATGCCAGGGCAGAATCCTGCATCACTCCAGAACCTGTGTGAAGGAGTTCTATTAGAATATATCATTATTCTCTCTCACACACACTTACTTATTCATATCTCCCCTTTCTCCCTTGCATAATTCAAGACAGCTTACAAAACATGATTTAAAAAGCAGGCTTAATATGGATGCCCATAGAACTCAAGCACATCAAATGTAAAGACACATTGGGAGAACCTGGCCACCATGGACACAATCATCTTGTGCAGCCCCAGGAGCTTTTTCTCTCCTTTGAAAGTGAGGAAGGTGTTCCGTGATGTTTCCATGTATGAGCATATATGGGTTTCCAGGTATCCAATCACTATCTGGCTGCATTTCCTTCCTTCCCCTTCCCCAACACAAGCCTTTTTAAAAAAAAAAAACTTGGGAATGAACAGAAGGGTGGTGGGAGATTGAGAGACATACTCCTCCCACTTGGACTTTGTAAGCATGCTTGCTGAGCACTTTTTTAAAAAAACAGCCGGTGAGTAATTAATTACTTTAGTTTGCTTTAAAATAATATTACTAACACTCTGGGTTTGTGACCTTTTTAAAACTATACACAATGAAAAGATAGCCTCAAATCTATCAAAATCACATCCAAAGAAGAGAAATTCTTTATGCATAATAGGTAAACACCAAAACAAAAACAATTATGAATAATGAGTAGATGTTGTTAGTTACACTAAAAACAGTTCCAGTGCCAGCTATTACATTTTAAATGAATATTGTTATCCCTCCATCAGTCTAACAGGTGGCACAGAACTGCAAAAACCTGGTGTAAAGCAATCACTTGTGCTGTTGAGAGCACCATTTATATTAATAACTTTGCACACTATATCATTAATGCTTGATAAATCGTGTAGATATTACATAGCCTTGCCTTCTACCTATATACATGCACAAAGCTTGTTATTCTGAATACAGTCGGTGTTAATGTGACTAACTCTAAGTCACTTAAGGATGCTTGTGGGCCAGGAGGACTGCAGTAAGGGTTGCTACAAATGGAGATTTTTTTTCTAGAAATAGCTACCAGTGTTATACAGTGGTGCCTCGCTTGATGATGTTAATTTGTTCCAGCGAAATCGCTGTAGAGCAAAAATATTGTCAAGCAAAATAAAAAACCCATTGAAACGCATTGAAAACCAGTTCAATGCGTTCCAATGGGCTGAATATCTGCTGATCCAGTGAAGACCCTCCATACGGCGGCCATTTTTTGTGCCTATATAGCGAGGAATCCGTCCTAGAAACCAGCGGGGGGGGGCATTTTGAAAGTCGGCAGCCATTTTGAAACTGTTTGCTGATCCTCATAAAGTGAAAAATCGGTTCCCTAAACAGGGAACCGATCAACGTGAAGCGAAAAAACCCAATCTAAACATCGTTTTGTGATCGCTTTTGTGATCGCAAAAACTTCAACGTTAAGCGGATTCGTCATTAAACGGGGTAATCGTCCAGTGGAGCACAACTGTATTCCTAAATCTTAGCATTAACACAAACAGTCTCACATTGGGGGAAACAACTGACTCATCTGGAGTGCAAAGAGCTATACAGCCAAGGAAGATTGAGGATGGCATTTCTTGAGCAGCAAATCCCCAAAGCCACAGAGAAAAACTGTGGAAATATTAATAACCATATGTTATGGGGAGCCATCACTGGAGCTGAAAACACATAAATTTTCCAGAAACATGAATCTGGTAGACTTTCAGTTTTGAGAAATCTGTCTTTCAAATGAAGAACAGGTTTATGTCCTGAAGACCAAACACATAACAAAGCAAGCTGGCTACCTAACTATGGGAGAAAAGACATGTTCCTGCCATGATATTTGATACTTATGGCAACCCTTTTCAGGGTTTTCCAGTTAGAGAGCATTCCATTCTTCTGGGGGCATCCTGGGATTCTGCTGCTTGGCCAAGGCCACACAGGCTGGCTCTGCTCACAGGACACACAATGAGGAATCAGACTCCCAACCTCTGGCACTACAGCTAAATACTGTACGTGTACGGAAGAAAGTTGAATATGAACCAGTCTTTATGCTATGAGAGCACTATTTGGTAGATCAGATCTTGGATTGGACAGACTATATAGACACGGTGGCTCAGCAGGGATTATTTTAGTTTGAAAAAGCTGGGAATGGAAGTACTGAATAGTCAGTGCTGTACGATAAAAAAAAAAATCACAAGGGATGCCTTGCCGTTAAACTGTAAGCAAAACCAATAACACTGATTATTTCCCAACTTCTTTCCAGCCCTGTTATTCAGAGGTGAATGGTGATTGTCAATTGGTTACACATGCCAGCTTCATTTATCCATATGTGGAAACCCACTGAACTTTAAGTAGTATTCCAATATACAGGCTTTTTCCATATGTGGAAACCCACTGAACTTTAAGTAGTATTCCAATATACAGGCTTTTACTGAATTGGTTTAAAGATAACGAAAGAACACTCACAGACTTGCTAAGGCTGAAGGCTGGTTCGGTGTAGCTGCTGTTCCTGTGTGTGTGTGCATGTGCATGCTCAAACAGATGCCCTGCGAGTATTCATGCATATATACGTGCACTCACAAATGTGTCTTGGGCTCTCCAGAGAAAGCAACTGTTAAATGGAGCACAGCAGGTGGAACATGGCAACAGACATTTGCAGTACAAGCAGCAGCCAGCATTTCCAGTAAACTCACAGCTTACGTCAATGAATCTCCCTCTTCCACTTTGCTTAATGGTTTATTAGTCTTCTCAGACTAAGAAACAAAGCCAAAATCTTATCCATGTTTTACACACATGCATAAAGGAAATCACACGATGTTTCCCTCCCCTGGCACACTCCATTTCACATGGCTGGTCATGTGATTTTGTTGCATAACTAATTTCACAGTCAGTGTTTGCCCACTTGAGTGACAGAGAGCCTCCTGAGAGGGGAAAAACACCTATATGGTTGCCCTTACACTACTAAGAGAACAGGATTCTAGCCCAGAAAGTTGTGGATAAATAACGAAGAACTCATGACAACATTTATGGCATGCCAAAGTTGGCACAGACACTTTCAAACCATGTTCTTAATGCATGAATAAACTTGTCTGAATATAGAGTTCAGGCTTCAGTCCCTAATTGTCTGAGGATAATTCCCATTGAATTTAGTAAGACCTTTCTGTATACATGTATAGGACTGCACTGTTCCTGCTTATACTGAAAATGATATATCGGACTGAAATCTGAGATGCCTATGTTCTACTTCCAGAACAAGACCACATGGAGATGCTGGAATCATCAGTTCATGAAACAATTGTGTCAACAGATTCCAAGACAAACCGTGCGTATGGTAGGGGACCTCATCTATGTGATTAATATGTGCAAAATACCACAGGTACATGAGACATTCCACATACTCATTACTTTTTGAATATGTATATGGCCATTGCACATACTGTACAGTCTATACAACTATCCCAGAATTAAGTTCAGCTCTGCATTCTAATCTAATGTTATATACCAAGTAACAGTTTAGTTGAAGAACTGAAATTAACACCATGGAAGCCAACCTGGTCTGTAGCTCCCCCCATAATTATTATGCTGGTAGCCAGTCCCTGATTGGCTGGATTTCAAGAGAACAGAACAGATTAAGCTAATACTTATAAACTGAACACCATTTTCTTACCTGGACCACCCAAAGAGAGGTGGAGCTGCACAGGATATAGACATAATCCACGTGAAAGCAATGCCTAACATGGCATGGGTGGAAGAGAAGCGGAAGTTGCCCATAGGTTTACAGACCACTATATACCGCTCGATGGCAAGGACAACCAGGGACCAGAGGGCAACTTGACCTGCAAGTGGTAAGGGTGGGTTAGGGAAAACAGAAACAAAGCAATATAAAATATTAGACACATGAGGCCGTGGAATAACTTCTAGATGTTGTTGAATTGGAATACCCATGATTCTTAACCAACAGGGATGATGGGATCTGGCACACAGAGTTGGAAAAAAGCTGCTTTATGAGAACTTGCCAAATTGGTGACATTTTCAAGTAGTATACATATGGTACACTGGTGCTAACACAAGACAACTTGTGATTTACCTTTGTTAAGATCTGGTATGCATCTGCATTAATCAAGATGAGAGTGTACAGGGATCGGGCCTGGTATTATAATAGCTGCTGGTAGCCAGGCATGACCCTGATACAGTGCCAGCAGTGTTGCAAGTATTATTGTCCTTGTGTACATGAGCATCTTGGGATTATTAATCTCTTTAACAGAAGTAATCAAAACTCAGAGGATTATGTGAGCCTAGGTTGGACCATAAGCCTATTAATGCACTCAACACGTGCTTATCCATTGATAAGTAAGTACAGAGAGTTTTATGTTGAAAAAAACAGCCGTCACAATCTAGTCTGCCTTTTCATTGCCTTATCTGATATATAACATGATATTTCAGCAACAATATTGTACTGATGCGGTTAAACAGATTCGAATCAGAATTTAATGAATCACAGCTCTTTTTCTACTTTGAAGTCATGCTACATGATTTTATGTTTCATTATGAACATGCCTTGTTTTTTGTTTCTGGTCTATGCATGTCTATTTTATATTTGTCATTTCATTCTGTTAGGACATTTCAGTCACTATTTGGAAAATCCTATTGATGGAGAGAATGTTCATGTCTCTTCATTTATAAATAACTTTTAACTTAAAGCAAGAGTAGGTTACATGAGGCTAGATATGTATTGGGAAACAATGAAGCATCATTACCACACACCCTTGGCAACTTTGATGCTTTTCAGCTTGAAATGCATGAAAAGCCAAACCAAGACCTTCTCCAGATCTTCTATATGCATAATTTTAATCCTTGTTTCTCTTTGCTGCTTTGGCATTTTGTCCCTTTGCACCTCAAAGTTCTGCACACACAACATACCTTTCTGATTAATAGTGAACCTGTCCTACTACTATTCATATTTGACTGACCGAAGCTACAGCCAGCTAAAGATTTGGGCTACACATACAATGAATAAATAAAGATAACAGACAGTGATCCTACTTGGGAAATTGAGTTTCATTTGGTGGAGGAAAGAGAGGAGGACTTTCCATTCATCCTAATTACATTTCTGCATCTTAAGACACTCAGGCTGTGGTCACATAAGGGAAATGTTCCCCAGTTATCTTCCAGTTACATCAGCGCATACATTTCTGGTCATACAACACCCGGTCATTAGCAAATAATTTTACTGGCCAGTGGTGTAACTGCGGTTCATTTTCCACTTGCCGGAAGGCTTCTGTTTTTTTGTTCTGATGGTGTTTTGATATATTCCTTTGAGGTATGGCATGTGTGTATGATTCTATCAATAGTTTTTCACTGTAAAATCACCATGGAAGGCGGTCACTGCTGCTGCTGCATGGCTACCTTTCTATAGCCTTTTTTAAATTTTCTACAACCAGACTATTGATGTGTTGGTAAACTTCTGTTGACGAGTTTAAAGCACAAGTACTTCACCTATTGTCTGGCAAGCAGCACAGTATTGGTTGGGGGTCCTGAGTCCATTAGGTGCAATGCATTCCTTCCAGAGACACCTATGGAAGCAACAGGGGCCATTTTATCCATCAGGAAACATTGATCTATTGATGTATTGTTGTTGTTTTTTAAAATAAGCAATTAAAATGGAGAGGTTTCAATGCCCCATAAAGCAAGAGAGAAACTAAATTGGTACCGTGATATAGCTGGCCATATTGATTCAAATAGAAGGAAATAAACCGGTAATATTAAAACACACTGGGACACTTATGTAGGTATATATATCACGTGACCGCAAAGCATTACAACAAAGGTATGGAAAGTATCACTAAAAGTAGTGAACATTTCCCTGGTTTGACCATGGCCTCAGAAGCTGCTTCAGACCCTAGATTGGATCTCCATAAAGGTAGCTCATTTCTTTTGCTTTGGAATACTGCATTACTGGAAAAGAAAACCAGCTATGCTATCTGTAGAGCCTACTCCAAGCTTGCAATAATCTCTGGCAGCCAAGTGAGCAGGGGGGGGAATGCAATTAGCATGGGTTGCAGTGTCCCTGGTCTGCTTAGTGGGAAAAGGAATAATATAGAACCCTTTCCACAAGGAAATGAATTTTTTC
Organism: Pogona vitticeps; assembly: GCF_051106095.1. NCBI lineage: Eukaryota > Metazoa > Chordata > Lepidosauria > Squamata > Agamidae > Pogona > Pogona vitticeps. The sequence continues at coordinate 54,924,529 of NC_135786.1, forward strand.
AAGCTGAGGCAAAGAACATGTGACTTTCATCCTCTTCAGATCTATTTGAGAACTGACTCCAAATGGGCCTGGTCTTCTTAAAAAGATAACTTCCTTCGCATATCTCTCTCTTCTTCCTTCCTTCCTTCCTTCCTTCCTTCCTTCCTTCCCTTTTATGTTATTTTTCCAGAACTGAAGCTAACCTAATTCCTCATTCTCAAGACACAGCTAATGATGCCATCAAAGTCCGCTGTGCTCACACTGAGAAATGAGCTTCACAGACAAGGTAAAGTTCATCCCAAAGGATTGGTAAGCATTAGAAAGTGTTGTGTACTTCTCTGTCTTGGACTAAAATCCAGTTTGGAAAAAAACCTCCACCCTCATCTCTCTTCTTGAAGGACCGTATCCTAGAAAATTGATCTGGGGATGTAAGGACCTTATTTGAGGGGGAGGTGGAACAGAGGGCTATTATTGACCCAAGGGATAGGCTTTTGCCCACCCCCTTCTCCTGCAGCAGTTTTTCCAACTACCACTTTCAAAAGTATTCCCTATGGGGCAAAAGAATAACAGCTTTCCACAGAGGATGCTTTCCATAGTTCAAACTCCTTCCAGCTAAAATTAATAAATGATGAAGTATGATATGGTGAACAGAGTGACAGATTAGGACTGGGATGTGGCACTAGTATAACCATACTTAAAATATCTCACATACCTTGCAAAACCTATTAAGGTCACCATAGGCTGGACACAATTTGATGGCACATAACACAGTGTAGAGAGAACAGTGAATGAATGCATTATACTTAATATTCCAAAGCAATAACATATGTTATGCCATGTTCAGGAGATACATTGCACAGCAGTTTTCTGTGTTCCCAGTTCCAGGCATCAATGTGCAACTGAAAGCAAGGGGAAAGGCATATATTGCCCTCTAAGGATCACAGTGAAAAGGTATAATCTACTGTAATAGAGGATAGACCCTAAAGAAAATGTGCATTTTAAGAACAATTTCTACATGCGTGTCCCCTATCCCAGTAAGAAGCACCATGCAGATGTTTCTGGAGCTTTTTTCAGCATGGTGGAGGAAGGACAACACTGCACCAGCTGTGTCCTTTTAGAACCCCCTTTTGAAGATGTGTCCAGTGGAATAAGAAGTGACATTTTCATCTATTTCAGCATTAGGCAAAATGTGAAGAAACATATACAGTACTACATGAGATCCTTGTCAGAACAAAAGCAATAACAATGCAGGCTCAGTTCATAATCAAATTAGGCACAGGTTTTTAATTTATCAGTAGTGAATTTGCCTTTAGCTGAATAGTTCCCCATGATCTGCCTGCATCTTCAAACATCAAGAATTGCAGCTCTTTTGTGGTATCCACAAAGTAAAACAAAATGCAAGCTTTTATTATATTTTTCGATACATGTAAACACTCATATAAACACACACAGAGGCATATACACACAGTGAGAAGATTCATACTATGAACATGCATATTTCTCTATTCTTCCAATAATTAAGCCTGCTAATAATATTCAGACCTGGGCTTGGATGAACCCTGGTGTGATATCAATCGTACTGTACCAATGGTGGACTTCATTTAGTGCAACCAAGCAGGATTTTGTTTGTACTGGAAAAAGAAAGGTATGAAGCATGCAAAATGGGAAGCAAAGATTCATCACAGGTTAGTTTTACTTCTCTCCCAGCAGTGAGATGACAATGGTGTGCAAGAGGCTGAATACAGAAATTGGATTTGTGACAATGTCTGGGAAAAACATTTCTTAAACATTCACTTAATAGACTTCCCAGAGGACAAGGTCTGGGAGGCACAGTTTAGTTTTATGCTCTTGGAACTAGAAATTATCATGAAGACATGGGAACTTGTGTGTGTTTGTGAGTGTCTAGTGCTTTCTGTGTGGGAATTTTGCTATGTAAAATGCTTTCTATGCAGGAATCCTATCATGCTTGAGAAACAAACCCAAACCTATGAACTTCAAAGTATCATCATCATCTTAGAATGGTAGAGCTGAGTAAGAATGCTACTTTTTCCTCTATAGATTCAATTGAAACAGAAGCATTTTTTTAAATTTAGCTATAGTAAATAATAACAATAATTACACGCTGTTGAATAAATTTCAATTTATGGCAATCATTTCTTTGATTTTCTAAATATAGACTATTCAGAAGTAGTTCTCCATTCCCTTCCATTTGGGAAGCTTCGGGACGGCAGTTTAGGCAACACAGGCTGGCCCTTTTCCTGTAAGGTATAGTGGGGAATCAAGCTCCCAATCACTGGCTCTGCAGCCAGGTATTCTATCTCACCGAGTCATGCATTTAGCTCTAGTATTTGAAATACAGTAAGCCTATACATGAGTAAACCTTTATGCCTTTTGCTTTATCCTATATTCAAATTAAGTCTGAATGGACGATAAGAGGTTACTATTTTAACCGTGGTTAGAATATCAACAAGAACTGTTAAGGCAGCCATAGGAGTTCACGGGACAACCTTCCATGTCCAGGTATTACAGATTTGTTGCAAGACAGGCAAAAGTGGAATTTAAATACCATCAATCAAGGTAGTCAACTTGCAATCCTCCAAATGTTGCTGGCCTACCAATTACATTAACTCTATAGTTAGTAGTAAAGGATGATACACATTGCAGGCCAATAACCTTTGGAGAGGCACAGTTTGCCCATTCCTGTAATCATTATATAAATGAATTTACTTATGATTCAGAATTGGGGTGGTGTACCTTTAGAAATTTCACTTGGCATATTTAATATACAAAATTCAGCTTCAAGAAAGACTTCAAAATGTTACTGTATAGCCACAAATATGAAACAGCTTCAGCTCTAATGGCAATAGATGAGTAACATCAAGAGAATCTAAGGCACAAGGATCAGATAAACCAAAACAGAGAATGCCGGCTCTCTACCGCTAGACCACACATGGACAACAGCTACCTTCCTAGGAGCTCACTACTTCCTTCATGGATCTTACCTCCCAATGTTGCAAAGAAGCCCTCAATGGCACAGCCAACAGGACCAAATATGAAGTAGCCATTCCAGGCTGTGTAGAAGGTGACGGTGAAGCCAAAGCAGGCCATAAAGAGATCCGCTACTGCAAGATTAACCAAAATATAGTTGAGTGGCTGCCGTAATTTCTTATGTTTGAAGGTCACAAGTAGGGTGAGGATGTTGATGGGCAGCCCGGTGAAGATGAGGAAAAAGATGTAGCAGCATATGAGTTTATACTTCCAGGGCTCAGCTAGGTAATACTGGGGATATTCAAAGGGGCTCCGCACCACCCCTGTTCTATTGGATAATGGTACATAGAAATTGATGCCTTCTGTTCCATTCATGGTTTGCTTATTTAATCAATTACTATACTACAGTTTTCCTTCGTGTTCTTTCTAAGCCAATTTAACTTTGGGTTTCTCCACCCCCTTGCCCAACCTTAGTTATTTTTCTAAAAATTGTAAAAAAGAGAGCAAATCCCCTAAGGGAATGCAGAGCTGGTGCATCTGCCCTCATCTATGATCTGGGGCTGGCAGTGGCACGATCTGAAGGGGTTTTTTATATCCTCTGCCTTCCTCTTCTGGAGGAGAGGGAAGAGGGAGGAGGGAAGGATTAGGGCATCAGCTAACTTTATATGACAAGGGCAATGGGATTGAGAGGGGCTGATGTTTTAAGCACCTTCTAAGTAGCTAGTTGGCCCCAAAACCTGCCCTAAGGCGTCTTAGTTTCTATTAAGTGTTTTATATCACTTAAGAAGTTTGATTTATTTAGAAATGAGGGAACCTGGTTGAGATAGAGGTGGTACTGGAGCAATGTTAGGAAAAGTAGAAACAGAAAGACTTCCATCCATGTGAAAGAAATGTGCTTTTAAAATAGCAACTTTTATTTAATGACTTTTCCACCCACCCCTTCCCAGCATTATATTGTCAGATTCTGTGTTGCAAATCATATGGGCAAACATGAATATATACACAAGGAGCAGCAAGAGGAAAAATGTTTTGCTACATCCTATTGCTTAGCTTTAAAGCAACTGTGTGAGTGCTCATTTCAATGAAAGTGTGTCTATAACCCTGTAGTCGCAATATCAAGGAGCATTAAGGAAACAGTGCCACAGTGATGGCTAAGCCAAGACCCACATGTTATAGTGTGAAATTAAAATTCACTTTAAACTTCAGTGCAGCCAAAGATGCATGCAAGGCACCCTAGTTTTTCACCTACCATCATCTCCACTGCAGTATGGAGACAAGAGCAATACTGATCTTACAGGCTGCATTGTAAAGATCCTGGAAGCAGTGAAATGTAATGGCTAATGTAGTCGAACTAGGACTTGGGAGGTCCTAATTTCCATCCCCACTGAGCCATGAAACTCTGTGGGTGACTTTGAGCCAGTCACACTTCCTTAGACTTACCAAACAGGATTGCTGTAAGAATAAAGTAGGCAGCAGAGGGTCACGGAGGATGCCTTGAGTTCACTGGAAGAAAGCCAAGATACAAATGCAACTATTAAATAAAGCAACACTAGAGGTTGCAACTCTTATGCCCACTTACCCAGGGATAAGTTGCACTCAACCCAATAAAGTGTCCTTATGAGAATATCTGTACAGAATTGCACTGTATAGGCACTGTGTACATCTGAAATATCCTTTATTGTCCTGGATTTAAAAACAGGCAGCTCGTCATGAAATAACCTACTGCTCTGAATTCAGCTTAATTAAATTTTCCACTTTCTATTTCAGGTTTAAAGGCTATGTTAAAAACACTCACTATAAGTCATTTTGTGGCACACCACTGGGCTTGGCAGAAAATACATGGCTTCCTATCCAGAATGAAACTAAAGCTGGGCTAAACTCCTTCCCATCTTTGCAATGTCATTTCTCATTTCTTTGCACAAAGTTTCTTCCCATTTATTCTTTGGAACTGGGTCACGGTCAGAGATGCCATCCTGCTCGACATCGCTACATCCTCTTGACTGTCAGGAACACAGCACACATCCTTTCCAATAAAAACATCTGCACTAAAAGACAAGCAAGGAGAGAGAGAAAAACACCTGTGTCTCTGTAGGGGGGTGGGCTCCACAGCCTTAGGACTCCTTGACAAAAAGCACTTGTTTCCTCTCCCAAGTGTGATCCATGCTTAGGCTCAGAAAGTGGGGTGGCACTTTCTGCACAATCTCCAGTGGCGAACTGGAGAAATTCAGAGACTCCAGGGTTCACAGAACTGAATTTTCAGCATTCCATCGTAGCAGTAATACTTTTTTGCCCATTTTCTTCTTTTTTTAGAAATATTCTTATTTAATTATATTGTAAATTTTATTTATTTATTTATTTATTTATTTATTTATTTATTTATTTATTTATTTATTTATTTATTTATTTATTTATTTATTTATTTATTTTATATCCCGCCTATCTAGTCGATAGACCACTCTAGGCGGCTTACAGCCTTTTCCTCTTGTAAAGAGATTTATTTCTCTATAAACAGATTTATTCATTTATTTATTATGTTGCAAACATATTAATTTCTTTAGAAAAACTGAAGCAGCAATTCCCTTTCGTTCCAAAGCATTTTGCCCCACAGTGCATCTGGGGAAGGGCTCTAATGGTGTCATCTCATGGGCAAATAGCTCATATTTTGGGCCACTTGTGATGCTGTCCGGCAAGCAATTTCCCCTTGATCCTACGACATACAGGCAATAGCATTTCATCCTGACTTTGACCCATATCCAGCCTGGATCCTTTTGGTCCTGTGGCACAGCAATTCTTGGGGGGGGGGGCAAGTTGGAGTGATTCCCCAATAGACAGAAGGATCCCTTTAAGAGAGAGGTCGCTCCCAGCAAAGCAACCCCTTTCAGTGTGATCAGAGGCAATTCTTTCTTGCCATCTGATTGCACCCTAACAACATATCCTTCAAGCATCCTCCACAATACTAAGAATATGATCTTGTAATGTGATATAGCATCCTTCTTCACAACATTCTAGGGCAAGATGGCCCCAGATAAGAATATCAGTGCCACTACTTTCTGATAACAACATCACCTAGGAAAAAAACACATTTTTTTAAAAGCATGGGGATTTCCTTTGAAAAATGAATGGAAGCATCTGCTACTATGGACTTCCTCAAAGTGTTCTGAAGGTATTTAAAATTTATCCAGCCCATTGTCTGTGCATTTCTTTTTGCCACTTTAATTTTTTTGTACAAACATGCTGAAGAAGTTCCACTCAAAACTTTTTTTTCGAAAAGGCCCACTCCTTACCGTCGAGAAGACCAGGGCATCAAATGTTGACCTCGCTGTTTCAGCAGCTTCTAGAAAAAGAGATTATTTCTTAAGCATCTTGTTCCCAGGAGACTACTATGTGCTACCTATAAACAGAGCATATTGAAAAGGTAGAGGAAATGTTATTGAATAAATACAGTTGCTTTTCAAAGCAGCACTATTTGCTGGACAAACAAAAAAAAAATCTAAGAAAATATTCTGCACCTCCAGAAAACAGTATTTCAGTTATAAAATCAAAAACCAAAATAAGCTGGTACTATCATTTCTATTTCATATATATCACCATTTTTTGGTTTGTGCCAAAGGTAATGGATTTCTTTGTATTATCCAGTAGGGTAATAAAAACAGCTAGGTTGATCACCTTTCCATCTAAGCTTTCCTAATGACCCACTTCAGGCATTTCACGAAGTGTTACTGGCAAGGGGTCAACTGTTTTCCTATTGGGGAATCTGCTTTACACTTTGTAATCTTACGCTTTGCTGATTACTATAATATGTTAGCCTAATTTAGCAGACATTGAATCTTGGACAGAAGATCAGAAGTGTGTCAGAGATGGGCCATGTTACAGATGGATCTGGAGTCCAAAGCAAGAGGCAGACCTCCTAGGACCATTGCCAGGCTAGTTCTGGTTCACCTCAGTTTCTGGCGGTGACGTGGATTTCTACAAACTTTGAACACGCTAATTTATGTACAGAAATACAAATGTAGACTTAACTGCTCCACTTGAAACAGAAATACTTAGCACAGTGGGCATGAACTGACAGCCCATCTGCTGTCCAGGTACCTACTCTTGATGGGCACTTTCAAGATTCCTGCTCTCCCTTCTTTGGGTTCGTTAACCTATTCCCCGACCTATGATGAGGCAGTTTTTGTAAAATATCCTTAACAAATACTCCCAGTGCCAATGATTTTGTATTATATTCAGAATGTAATCAACATCACAAGACATGTTTTGTCCGAAGAGAAACAGCATTTCTTTTCTGTCCCACTGAAAAAAATAAAGTCACTGGGTTCTCCAGCAGACCCTCTCCTGCTGTTCACCTTCCCTGCACTGAGAAAGCTCCCCCTCAGGAAGTGAGATGTCAATCCGTCTCACAGCTTTGCAGGGATTGTGGGGGTGTTAAGGAGGCTCTTCAGCTACTGTTTCTAAAACCATCTTGACAATTTGCCATTAGATGTGCAAGGGGAAAAGCTTTTCCATGGCACTGCATGTACCATACCTGCCTCTATTGCTACCTGGCTGTACATCAATCTTCAATCCGTTTTCTTCAAAAATATGAAGGCATGTTGGTTGTTCTTTTACCATCACAGCCATCCCAAAAGTGGTGGCTGCACATTTCAACTGTGTCATGCCAAACGACAACAACACTGGAAATTGAACACAAGCAGAGCTTGGAATTTTGCCATTGCTTTTAAGTTTTTTTTAAAAAAAATCATTATCATTATTTTACAATTAGTAGGGTTTTTGTTTTGTTTTGCCATAACATATTACATTTTTTTAAAAAAATAATTTTATATTTGCCTTTCTAAAAATGTTTCTGCATCCATATCAATGCATTCTCGATGACAATCCCACCTTCCCTTAGAGAATAGAAATGGGTGGGACTGCTGCCTTCCACTTCTCTGGAAAATATTGGCAGACCCACAGTTTTAGAGGTAAATATAGGACCTATGACATTGGCATTCCATTGGTAAGGATGGGGGGAAAACATTTTTTGACATAATAAGCAACCAGGATGGCTAGTCCAAAAAAAAAAAACACTTTGTAGTGCCCAAGCAATGCTTCTCATCTCTATACACTCTTCCAAGCCAAGCTTTGAAATTGTCTTACCTACAGTTTCTAGTCCTTTGAAATGCTAATGATATCCAAAGCCAGAGGCCTTGGAGAATGGGTAGTGGGGGCCAATGATGACTGGGAAGTCTGTTTATCATGTATGAACATTGGAAGAGTCACATCATGTATGAATATTGGAAGAGTCACATCGTCACATCGTATGAATACTGGTAGAGTCACATCGTCACTCAGAATGGATCAGGAATTCAATAAAAATGTGGAGGTACTAGTCGAAGGCCCAGATGGATATAATCAGTCCATCCTTTCTAGAGATCTGGGTCCTCCGTGAAATCTAATTGAGTGGGGAGAAAGAATCAGGTACTTTGTTGTGATTATTTGCTGTGACGTATCCTCCAATGTATGGTAACCCAAGAAATAATTAGAAGCCCTGCTCATTAACAGCCCTGCTCAGGGCTTGCAAACTCATTGCTATAGCTTTCTTTATGGAATCAATCCCTTTTTTAATCTGGACCTCCTGTTTTTTCTGCAGCCTTCAACTTTTCCTAACATTATTATCATTTTCAGAGAGCCTTCTCTTATGATGTGCCCAAAACACAATAGCCTCATTTCTAACATTTTTGCTTCTAGAGAGTTCAGGCTTAGTTTGATCTAGCACCCATTTATTTGTCTTTTTGACAAATAATGGTATCCACAAGTTTCTCTTCCAGCACTATATTTCAAATGAATTGATTTTATTTTCCTCCCAATTTTCTTATCACTCAGCTTTCTCACCCATACCTTGTAATTGGTAATACAATAGTGTCAATGATGTTGGCCTTGGTCTCCAGGGACACATTCCTATACCTGAGGATCTTTTGAGGATCAGCTTCATAGTTGCTCTTCTGAGTCTCAGGATGCAACTAGACAATCATGCTGTCTTTGGCTGGATCAGGCTAAGTAGCATTGTGTTGAAGTGTGGTATGCCATTTAGATCAATCTTTGTGTTCACATGCAAGCACAGGGTGGTTTGGGGACAAGAAACCACACTGCACCTCAAAGCAACCCCATTTAGCTTGTTCATCCCTTGTCCACCTCCATGTCCTCACATCCTATGCTGTCTCTCCCCACCACTTCAATGTCTCTGGCTTCACACTCCCCACTTACCCCTCCATCTCCTAACAAGAAAGAAGTTATTTGTGCTATATTGCCACATGGCAATCTCTCCTCCTTCTGCTCCTTTCCCCCCTCAGTTTTCTTCCTGGGTGGGGGGTAGGGAGAAGGAGAGAGGCAGTAGGCAGGCATTCCATTAGGTATGATCAGACAGGGAAAGAGCTTGCCCTTGGGACTGCTTGTGGCACAGTCCAAGGCAAGCTATTTCCCAACAACCACATGATATATGGGGGAGTGCAAACCAGCCCAACCACAATCCATGTATGGACCAATTTATGTAGTCTAGTGGAAGAGTTACACTTTTCAGGGACTGGGGTGGAGTGATCCCTCCATGGACAGAAGAGTCACTTTAAGGGAGATTGCTCAAAGCAGACTGACCCTTTGCAGTGCAATGATACTCAATCCTTTCCTGTTGTTTGATCATGCCCTACTTTTTTCCAAAGAGCCCCAAGAGTATATCTTAGTTCTGGATTTTGCAGGGGAACATGTGTCACTGCTTTTTAGTTGACAAGAGTTCCATGGGGAGGACAGAAGAAGGAGAGAAGAGTGTGAGAAGGAGAGGAAAACAGGATGCTAGAGTCATCAAGGAGGAAAACTGCAAATTATTGGTAAGTGGTATAGTACTTGAATTGTTTCAGTACTTGATGTTGGCTTGCCTTAATCTATAACCCAAGTTAGATAGTGATGGATTCTACAGAAGAAGGGGGGAAAGATTGGAAGATGAGGATCTACACTATGTACAGCAATGCACCTTCCAGCTGAATACATCAATGTCACCTCAAAGAAACATCCACCAGTACCACTTTGGTTTCATACTATTGGTCACACATGCAAGAAATTGAACTAAAATGGAGTGATCCCACCTGCACTTTTAAAAAATGTAGTCAGTGTCAGTGATCCAAATAGGTACAGATGGCCATGGAAAATGAATGTTTCTTCTTTTGTGATAAGATGTATGTCATGTAATAAGTTATCTGTAATTAGATTGAGGTAGACCATTCCAACAGGGTGACCAAATGCACAAGAAAAAAAACATCCTGTAATACAGCTGCCCTCACAGTCTTCTGATTTCTTGGCTGCAGTCTCCATTTGGATTGGTGTGTAAATCAAGACATACAACGTATTTAACAATATCAGTTTCTACACCATCAACCTTAAAGTTATGTAGTCCTTCCGTAGTCATAATTTTTATTTCTAAATGTTCAACTGCAGTCCTCCCCTTGCATTTTGACTCTTTTTTCCACTTTCATCAGAAGTCTTTTCAAGTCATTGCTGCTTTCTGCCAGTAATGTGATGTCATCCACATATCTTAAATTATTATTATTGTTTCTGTATCAATTTTCACTCTTCCTTCAACTGAATCTAACTTTCTGTATGATATATTCTGCATACAGATCCAACAGACAGAGATAAAATAACACCCTTGTTTGACTCCTTTGCCTATAGGAAATGATTCTGTTTCTTCATATTCTCCATAAGCACAGTAGCTTCTTGTCCACAATACAGGACAAGTGTAGAGGCACACCTATCTCTTTGAGAACAATCCATATCTTCATATCCTTACCTAATTTTCCAGAGGGGAGGGCATAATTGTGTTAGTCTGCTGGAAAGAAACAACCAAAAAATCTTGTGCACATTGAAGACTAATAACCTTTATTTGGCATTAGCTTTGTGAACTACAGCACATTTTATCAGACACATGGAGTGGGCTCCATGATCACTGCATATGGTGACAGCAGCCACGAAATTAAAAGACACCTGCTTCTTGGAAGGAAAGCAATGACAAACCTGGACAGCATCTTAAAAAGCAGAGACATCACCTTGCCGACAAAGGTCTGCATAGTCAAAGCTATGGTTTTTCCACTAGTGATGAAAGTGAGAGCTGGACCATAAAGAAAGCTGACCGCCGAAGAATTGATGCCTTTAAATTGTGGTGCTAGAGGAGGCTCTTGAGAGTCCCCTGGACTGCAAGGAGAACAAACCTATCCATTCTAAAGGAAATCAACCCTGAGTGCTCACTGGAAGGACAGATCCTGAAGCTGAGGCTCCATTACTTTGGCCATCTCATGGGAAGAGAAGACTCCTTGGATGTTGGGAAAGTGTGAAGGCAAGAGAAGGGGATGCCAGAGGACGAGATGGATGGACAGCGTCATCGAAGCAACCAACATGAATTTGACCCAACTCCGGGAGGCAGTGGAAGACAGGAGGGCCTGGCGTGCTCTGGTCCATGAGGTCACAAAGAGTCAGACATGACTTAACGACTAAACAACAACAACAGTTCTCAAAAGCTTATGTCAAATAAAACTTATCTTTAGGCTCTTTAGCAAGATTTTTTTAGTGTTCTTACATACTATTGTAGCAAAAATTTGATGATCTGGACCATGATGTCTGTGGCTATTTCATAACTTAGAATCCAAACCAAACTGTTCTTTGAACAGTTTCTTTTCCTCAGAGTATTGCAAGATGTGAGGGAAAAGAAAAAACTTGAGATGCTCTATAAAATTCCCAAGTATGTGTTGCAAAGTTAGGATTCCCTATATCTCAAGGGTTTCATTTCTACTTACTATTTCATTTGCCCCATAAAAGGCTACTAAATTCACATCTGTGCAACTGAAAGGAAATAAATATGTGTAATTAACCCTAGCAAACCTTTCCAGGGCTCTCATAGCTCAGCTGCAGAATTTCAGCTACAAACTGAGCACAGTTTAAAACAGTAAAATGATAGCTTTTTTTTTCAAGTGGAGACTCACTTTTTATGTCAGCTTGTTTCCTTTCTTTTACTCATCAGGTGTGTATTTGACATGGGAATTTGTGCCACCAGCATTCATAGAAATCCAATTTAGTCTCATAATTGGTGGCTGAGGGGCTGTCACTGATGGATTGCCTCAGACATCCAACACTCCCTGTGGACAATACCTAAATATACACAGCAGACATTTTTTTAAAAATCCCCTGCTACCATCTGATAAGATAGTGTGCACGTACATGCACACACACACACACACACACACACAGAGAGAGAGAGAGAGACAGAGACAGAGACAGAGACAGAGACAGAGACAGAGAGACTTATGTAGATATTCACTCCACCCTGTTGCTTGATGCCATTTTTATTGTGGCCATACAAAATGAAAAAAGGCAGGGTGTGCTAAACCTGTCTTTGTAATATTTCTTGCCACGGGGGGCAGGGGGAGGAACACTGCAGCTCTTACATGGTGGGTGCGACTCTGGCAACAGCTTCATGTACAGGCTGTGGCAAAATGAAAGATAGCCACACTCCTAGAATCACATAAAAACAAATGACTAGCCTGCATAATCGCACATGTGCTCAAGAACAGGAGTCAGAGATAACTTTTGTGAGCATGTACAAAGACACGGAAGAGGGATGCAATATCAACATTTAAACAACACAAACCAGTATCCTCCTGTTGCCTACATGCAAAACAGAAGGGAAATGTCAGACGCACACACACACACTGCCCTCCACACCAGCATGCTCTCTTGTGCTCACTGATTCTCTCACTGGTTGCAAGATCAAAGATCAATGACACAACAGGTCACACAGATGGGAACCTGATGGAGTGGGAGGGGGGGTTTACACCCTTTCCCTTCCATTCAACATTTACTGTAGCCACAGATTTGGCACAAATTTTTGCATCTAATAAATGGCAAACATATTCTGAAGAATAGACAAGGAAGTATTAGGCATATGTTCTATTGCCTGTTTTCTGCAGGACTTAAAGGAAAGGGTGAGATAATTATAGCATTCAGTTAATAACAGTTAGAAATCATCATCATCATTCATCTCTTATTAAAATAAACATCCTGAATGCAGACATACTGGCTGCCAAAACAGATGCGATTTCCTACAGCAAGGGTTCACTACACAAAGTGTCAAGTGGGGAACAGCAATTGGCCATTATGGTTTTCTAAAGCCTCTCATGCTTGGGTGCTACTGGCTTGAGTGTAACATGTTTGATCCTGAAATATGTTTCCATTGCAGAATGGAGAAGAACTTGGAGCAGCACAGTAACTCTCAAGGGGTGAACTTCCTAACACTTAGAGCAGTCTAATTCCACAGATAAAGAGAGAAAAACTAGTTATAAGTCAATGAGATGATGATTAATCCGGAACAAGTGTAAAGAAAACCACTTTGCAAAACAAGCCTATGCACCTCTTCTCAATATAAGCAAGGTAGTTAACAGTGAAGGTCTTTGCTCTGCTCTGTTGGTACAGGAATTGTATTGCGAATGTGGGTCTTTATATTTTATGTCAGGAGCATTTCCACCACTGAGTATTTTATCCCATCAATCTGATGTGTCATACGGTTCACCCACAAAAATAGGAGGACATGTACATATGATAGAGCAGCTGCCACTCCATGTAGTAACTTTTTCAGAAAGAACACCACATCAGCAATTTTGAGCACATCTGTTCAAACTCTCTCCTCATGCATAGAACTGTCAGCAATGTGTAACAGGCAAAACAACTATGGCACCATGCAGCAAACCCATCATAGGAATAAATTGCAATGGAGCAAGTCATTCCTATAACCATCCCACTATTTTATGCCATCAACTTGATAGCATCCCTATAGGATTCACCCCTGGGAATGTAGGGATCTCAGATAATGCCCCAATTCATTTGTCAAGGATGTCTGTCAAAGCTCCACCCATGCTCTTGAAAACATAATTAAATGTTGGTCAACATCTTATTAGGTATGCCTTCCAGCATGACAACTGGTATCAATCTTGGGTACAAATTGCTGTCAGTTAAGAAGTTCATACAGCCATATGTTGAGGCATGTAACAGCAAATATTTATGTTAACTTCTCAGTTTGTGGCAATCCTCTGTTTTTACACTGATTGTGTAGCATCAGTGTAAAAACACAATAGGATTTGAACCACTGTGAACAGCCTGTTGTATATTCCTTTCATTCAGTTTTGTTGCTGTTGTTGTTTATATTTATATCCTGCCTTTCTTCTACCTTGGAATTCAAGGCTTGGGATATGCTGGTTATGTTCCATCCAAGCACTAACCAAACCTAGGTGTAAGAATATCAAAAGAAGGGTCTGCCTATGTTTCCTATGAAATACAAACTTTGGTTCATGAAAGCAAGCCTTGCTGGCTTCTGTAAGGTCAGCAAGAGAAAGGTGGTAACTGACAAGTGGTGCATGAGGCAATGGTATATGACTGACAGCACCAGGGTCCTCAATGTTACCAAATAGCTAACCATAGGCTAACTGCAGGTGGAAAGCCCCTACGCAAAGCGAGAACGGTGGGATGCACTAGAGACGGATGATGGACATGAACTAGAATGTACTTAGCTTATAAAAGTTGCATCAACATATGAAATGTTCGCCTTATGCCACAAGAGACTTCCAGACTCTTGTTGTTCTGCGTCTCTAATCACACTTAGATCTTGTGATTTACAATAAAGTGCTTCTGTCTTAGAACAGCCTTTGTTTAAAGTGATTATTTTTTAACATGGGCCTTTTAATCTTCAGCTGCATGGTTTTAATTTGGTTCAGTAAATCCAAGACAAAAAGATGCTTGCTACTTGGGTTAACAATATCCTTAAAAAAAACTCATTATTTTCTTAAGGTACATTAACAACAGTTTAAAGTGTATCCCAGTACCCACAGTGTGTGAATCATCAAGCTGTGGCACTGCGTAGTAGCAGGCATTCATGCGCAGGCATTTACTAAGTTGTACTAGAGACAAGATGGGTTCACCCACTCACAAGGATTCAGGCTCCAACTCTATACAAAGTCAGCCAGGACATGGTCAGTTTATACCTGAGTAGACCTGAGCTGAAACTCCTCTATTGCAATAAACCAGGTGTATCTGCTGCAGGTTAACTGCAAACAGGTGTGACCCCACCTAAATTGCAGTATTTTTCATAAATTGTAATCCTATATACTGCAGTGTGAGTGTGTTTGCCGACTGTTGTCATGGACATATCAGGGATTGGGCATGTTGTCCCATGATGGAAACGTCATGCCCTGTTCCCTCCCTCCCATCCTGTTTTGATTTTTTTTAGTAAAGGTGTTTATGCACCTCTCCAGATGGGCAATTTTAAATATGGGATTAAGAAAAGGAATCAGTCTTCCACATGGGCACTCAAACCAACAAAGAGAAAAAGATTCAAAGATACAACAGCAGTCGAGGAAAAGCAGAGGATGGTGAATGGGGGAAGTGGAGAAGGAGCTAGCAGACAGCAGACAACTGTCGAAAAAAGAGGGCAGTCATATAGCACCTGAAGCTGTGATATATCTGTAAAACTCAGAACAGAAAACAATCAGTCAGGGCTCCATTTTGAACTGCTCTATATCTTGGCATCACATGCTATGGCTCCAGTCACTGTGAAGCCGATCTGGTTTTTCTGCAGAGTGTAGGATCAGCCTCAGGATTCAGCTGTTCACTTCTAGAATAATAACTCTAACAAAACAACAACAAAACACCATCCAACAGACTCCCCCAAAAAATAAAGAGATAAAACTGGTATAGTTGCTGGGACAGAAACAGGGGGAGTGTGACCCTGTTGATACTCCTGGACCTCTCAGCGGCTTTCGACACCATCTACCATGGTGTCCTTCTGGATAGACTGGCTGGGTTGGGAGTTGGGGGCACTGCTTTACAGTGGATCTGCTCCTTCCTGGTTGACCGTGTCCAGAAGGCGGTGCTGGGGGACAGTTGCTCTGCCCCATGGCATTTATGTCATGGGGTTCCTCAGGGCTCAATACTGTCCCCCATGCTGTTTAAAATCTACATGAAACCGCTCGGAGAGGTCATCAAGAGGTTTGGGCTGAGAAGTCAGCTATATGCTGATGATACTCAGCTCTACCTCTCGATTTCTACGAATCCAGGTGAGGTGGTTTCTGTGCTGAACTCGTGTCTGGACCTGATAATGGACTGGATGAGGGCTAATAAATTGAAACTCAATCCAGACAAGATGGAAGTGCTGTTTGTGGGTGCTTCGCCAAACAGGCTGGAGGGCCATTTCCCTGCCCTGAATGGGATTACACTCCCCCTAAGGGACAGGGTCCACAGCCTGGGGGTACTCCTGGACCCCAGTCTAACTCTGGAAGCCCAGGTGGACTTGGTGGCCAGGGGCACCTTCCTTCAGCTGCAGAAATTGGAGCAGCTATGGCCCTACCTGGACGAGCACAGTCTCATGACAGTTACACACACACTGGTAACATCTCGTATAGATTATTGCAATGCGCTCTACGTGGGGCTGCCTTTGAAGACGGTCCGGTGACTGCAGCTGGTCCAGAATCGAGCTGCATGGCTGGTGAGTGGTTGAGCCGCTAGGGGATACATCAAGCCAATTCTGATTAAATTACATTGCCCGGGCCCAATTCATATTGGCATATATTGACATATAAAGCCCTAAACGGCTTGGGCCCTGGATACCTGAAGGACCGCCTCTTTCCATATGAGCCTACCGGCAGTTAAGATCTAGCCAGGGGGCCCTTTTGAAAGAGCAGTCCCTCAAGGAAGTAAGAGGGATGGCTTGTAGACAAAGGGCCTTTTCGGCAGCTGCCCCCAGACTATGGAATGCTCTCTCGACTGAGATTTGTCTGGCGCCGACACTGATGACATTTCGGCGCCAGGTCAAAACCTTCCTGTTCCAGAAGGCTTTTAATTGAAATAATATCAACTGTGGGTCCTGATGGCAATTTTTAGAGTATCTATTTTAATTGTTTTTTTAATATTTTAATTGTATTTTAAATGTTGTAGGCCGCCCAGAGACCTTTGGGTAGAGTGGGTGGCATATAAGTTAAATAAATAAATAAATAAATAAATAAATAAATAAATAAATAAATAAATAAATAAATAAATAAATAAATAAATAAATAAGGATGAGGAACTGAGCAATTGTTCTCCACCTCTCAAGAGGGCAAGTTATTTTACAGCACTATACAAGAGCAAGGAAAGAAAATCAAACAGATGTTTGCACAAAGTAAGCAAAACTGCTCACAATAATATTTCAATGCAACTAATGCTATGATGTAAATTGTACAATTTATATGAAATGATTATGGGTGACATTTTCTTGCACGGACTTTAAAGAGTGAGAAGCATCCAAGAGAGTATTTCTGTATCTTTTAACAATAAATCATTCCGTGCTTGCTGTGTCTGTGCTTTGCCTTTCAATGGAAAGGGGCATCAGGACCGTGCAGACAGTTTGCAACAGTTATGAAACCCTGAACAGGAAGAATAGCACTCTTTGTCTTCTCTTCATCTGAGGACAAGGAATCATGCAAAGCAAAAAGCAAAGTGTGTTGTTTATATACCGCCTCATAGTGCTTAAAGCACTGTCTGGGCGGTTTACAAGTTAATTATTTAGGTTGTTGTGGGTTTTTCAGGCTCTTTGGCCGTGTTCTGAAGGTTGTTCTTCCTAACATTTCACCAGTCTCTGTGGCCGGCATCTTATTATTCAGGACTTGACAGTTCTTCAAGGTGTCTCATGAAGTTGAGAGTCTAATTTTGCAAGAAGTACCCAGCTAGTACTCTTTGCTTTCTCACTGACCACCAACAGGACTCAGAACAAAATTCTGTTGCTGATACAGTATAAGGGAGATGTGAAGAGCATGTGTTATAGTTTGAATCATGTTGGTGACTCTTTGAACCAGGGCTCAGGAACCAAGGGGAATACACTTAATTAAGTGTGCCAAAGTAACTTGCATTATAATCCTGTGCATATCTACTTGGAAATAACCTCACCGCATTGATTGCGATATTCCCAGAAATGTGTGCACTAAACTGCAGGCTTGTACTTGTAGTAGCAAATTAGCACAGTCCTTTACAAAAGGCTAAAGCCAGCCTCTCCTGTTCTTCCCTGTGCTGTTCTCAAGCTTCTTTTTTCCTTCTTTGGAGGCAATCGTTTTTGTTCCCTTTCATAGTATATTTTTATTTTTAAAGAGCCTCTACTTTAAGCAGCCCTCTATGAGTCCTTTCAAGTATGAGCCAGGCCTTTTTTGCCAGCTCCAAAATCATGCCTTGCTTCAGCCTGCTCGTTTTTCATTGTAGGCATTCCTTCAATGGGAGAAAGGTCCAAATTTTTTAAGTAGAGCTCTCCCTCTAATCTCTGGCATATGCCAAGCATCATTGCCCTGATCTGATCACCCTGTAAGCTCTAACCCCTTTCTCCTCCTCCTCCCTCTCCCGGGATAAGAGAGATGGAAAAAAATCAACGTCATGCCGACTTAGAAAGTAGGTTGCTCCCAAAGTTGCGTGAACACAGAGCTAGGGTGGAGGGAGGTTTTATGGAACAGAAGGCCAAGGGATAGGAAGAACATCTTTGTCACCTATATGCACTGATCCTTTGGCTACAGTGTGAAAGGACAGAGAACTAGGACACCTCTAATGAAGCAGCAAAAAATCAGGCCACCCCGTTCAATCATCAGCACATCATGTAGGAAGGCTCTGCCATAGCTTCCTCTCATAAAAGTGTGTGAATAACCAGACTATGTGCCTCTGAATGCAGAAGACCCACAACTATCACTAAACTACTTACTGTTTACCATTTATTGTTAAGAGCCTTTAACAGAGTCAAATCCCATTTATTTCTCAAACACATTTAAGTCGCCTAAACTAGTTAGCCTTATCTCTTGGGAATTAATTGTACATTACATGAAGGTTGAGACGGACAGGTGAGGTCAAGGCTGCCTGTTACAAGGTATGTTCCTTCCATTCAGTTATCTTTACCCAGCTGTCAATCCATTTTATTTCATAAGATGGACCCGCAAGCTTTGTTTGTTCATAACCGTTTCACAAATTCCAAAATTTCACCTCTCATATATTATCAGTGAGGAAATTTCAGTGAGGAAATTGAAACCAGAACATTAAAACGCTACCCTTAAGTTATGCTCCTCTGAATGTTTAAGGATAGGCTGCCCAAATAATTCTGTGGAATCAAGCCCCCCCCCCAAAAAAAACCACACTTCCTTCTATTGTGTAAATAAACATCCATAAGGACAGCCACAAAAAGATATTAATTTATTTAATTTCTACCCTGCCTTTCTCCCAGTAAAGGAGTCCAAGCTGGCTTACAAACATTTAAAAGAGAAATATCATAACAATTAAAAATACAAAAAAAAACATCATTCAAACCAGTTAAACCTAGTCAGTGTGAAAATGCATTAAATAAAATCCTTTGAAAAACAATGTAATGCCTCATTTAAAATGATCTTTTAAAAATAACTTCCTCCCATGTATATTACTATATATTAACTGGAGACAAGTCCCATAATGTTCGCTGGGGCTTACTCCCTTGTAAGTGTGTGATCGCATGGCTATACAGCTAGCATTTTGGACCACTTGCAATGCAGTCCTGTGTGAGCTATTTCTACAGAATGTATAGGGAAGAGCACTCTAACATAAGCCCAGTCTGTGCCCAAGATTAACCTTTTTTGTTCCAGCAGTAGGGCTACTACTTTTGGGGCCAGGCTAGAGTGATTCCCTGACAGACAGAAGAGACACTTTATAGGAGATCACTCCTGTTTAAAGGTGGGCACAAACCACAGTTCAGCAGATCGGCGTGAGTCGGCCCATTGAGGCCACAGGTGTTGCGTGAGCACTCTGGATTCCATGCCCCAACTCCTCCCACAGACATCCCTGTCAGAAGCAGCACTACAGGCTTCTCTGCCCCTCTTCCTCTTCTGAGTGGGTGCCCACAGGCTGGGAGTGGAATCGAGGGCACCTGCGCGACACCTGTGGGCCTGATCAGCCAAACCGTGACAAACCACCCTTTCTAGTACAATCAGACACTCACATAGATCACACCCTAGGAGTGTTTGGAATGATATCCGTGATATCCGTGAATACACAAATACACAGACATAGTACCAACTGACATCTCTGGTAATATAAGTGCGTCTCTTGAGTAAAACTGTACACTATGACAATGGTTTCTTATTTTCATGCTTTTTTGTGCTCACATTTGGTCATTTTTGGTGAGCAGCTTCTTTCCCCTTGTTCAGTCTTCACTGGTTCATCAATAATAATAATATGGCAGATAGCACGGTCCTCATCTGACATGGATTTAGAGTTCTTATCCGGTCACTGCTGAACAGTCAACAGATGAAGACCTCAGCTAAACTCATGAAAGGAAAATGATACAAGGCTGAAGAACAGCTTTTTAGTGCATGTCTGGGCATGAACTGAGTTTTCCCCAACTTTCTCTCCACTGGTAACAGAGTTAGCAAGTGATAGGTTTAATCTGAAGCATCTTGAGGGATACCAAGCTGTTTTAAATAACCCTGAAGCTGTGTAACCCTGCTCCTCCCACAGAAAAAAACAAAAACACCCTCTGTATGTTCTCTCTCTAAAAATGTGCACAACCACTTTGTAAAACTGTAGGTCAAGAGTTCTTTTAAAAACAAAGTTTTTTAAAAAAGGAAAGAGGAATGGGAAAGGCAGTGAGCTTTGAAAGAATGAAGTCACCCCTCAACTGCTACCCTCCCCTATGGTTTTGTGCTCCTATATTTTTATTCATGAATTTCAGAACAATAACCAGTAATTTTGGCACCCAGAGCTTTGTTGCCCTTATGCAACAAAGATGTGACCTGTATTGTTCAATCATTGTTGCAAGCAATCATGGTTAGGATGGCCTCCACAAAATATATGCTGGGAGTCAAACTAAGAGTTAAGAAAAATTTATATTTCCTATGATTAATACCTTTTCTTCCCTCCAGTAATGGGATTTTTCCAGAGATACATGCCTCAGCAATAAGACTTGCAAAGGAAGTTCATGTTTACCTTCCAAGGGCCAATGACAAAACAGCAAGCTCCAGTGGAAAACATGAGATGAGAAAAATGTGTTTTCTACCATGTTAAAGACTTATCTAGTCAGGCCCTTTGCCAGCACAACCAGAGAACTCAGTACTATCTAATTCTACTAAAGTTATTGTATTGTGACTAGACATGGGGATGAATTAAAACATGGATCATGATATTCGTGACAAATCACTGATTTGTTAAATATTCATCCCTTCATATTCATCAGTTCCAGAGAGCCCGACGAATACGAAGGGATTAATATTTCCCCCATTTTTATTCGTCCCCCATACGAAGAGAGGGAAGGCTAGCCTTCCGTCTCTTCCTATGGCTTTCCAATTCTGCCAATCAGCTGATTGGCGGGCCAATAAGCAGCTAGCCATCCCCACAGCCAGCCACCTCAACAGCCTATCCCCACCCCTTCCCCTCCCTACCTTAGCCGCTGCCGCCATCCATCACTGCACACTGCCGCCGTCATCTACATCCACCCCCTGCTGCTGCCATCCATCGCTGCCCACTGCGGTGGCCTCTGCAGCCACAGCCTGTCATAAGGGACACTGGCTGCACTTTGCAAAGATGGCAGCTGCAGCTTCTTTTAGGGAAAGAAAGTTGCAGCCAACATCTTTGCAAAGGGCAATCTGGATTCCCTTAGCCTGACTTAAGGGAATCCAGGCTGCCCTTTGCACAGATGGCAGCTACAGCTTCTCTTAGGCAGGGAAGCTGCAGCCACCATCTTTGCAAAGGGCAGCCTAGATTCCCTTAAGGCAGGCCATAGTGGCAGAAGCCATCGCAGCAAGCGGTGCTGGGTGGTAACTGCGGAGCCCGCCATGGCACATGCCTCTGTGGATAGTGGCAGTGCAGACTGTGGCAGCCAAGTTAGAGAGGCGACAGGGGTAGTGGGAAGGGGGCAGGGGGACAGGATGTGGGGGTGGAGGGGTCAGCTTTTTTTAGACTGCCCTTTGAACCAGCGAATATATTCATGCTTCATCGGTTCATGGGGAGGATATTCGTGCTCCATCCTTTGTCAACTTTGATGGATCACGAAGCATGACGACTCACCAAAATGGCGATTCGTCCCCATCTTTAATTGTGACCTATTACAAAAGAAATAGTCAGAAATACAAAGGCACTTTCCAAAGATGAAATAACTTTCTGCAAAACAACAACAACAAAAAACCACCTATTATGAAGGCAACTGATTATTCAGTTCCACCATCAAATGTCCTTTGTCTTCTACCAAAATAGTTAATGAGAATTCTCAAGCTAAATTTCTTGGCCAGGCTTAAACTATGCTTCTTTATTCATTAATCTACATTCTCACACAGCAACCTCTCCTGTTGAGTCTCACGAGCTGTTGAAGCCGTTGAAATTAGAAACACATTAAATTGTTAAGATTTAATTGTCAAGATTTAATGATATTTCTATGTGTCCTTCTGAAATCTGGAAAGTATTTCTCAAGACTTTGAAATAAAATGCTTTGATTTTTTTTTACTCTCTTTTATCATACATGCACATCACTGCTTTGCTATATATATTACTTTTAGAATCACTGGTAAATCAGTATGTATGAGCAAAAATGCTGTATTATTTTTCTTTCGCAAAGCTACACAAGAGCACCTTCAAAGAGGAAGGGGAGTTACATCTGTGCAGAAAGCACAAGCACTGGTTGCTGGTTAAAAGGCTACATTGACCATGTAGCTGAAGAATCTCTCTATAATGCAAACCAACCCCCCCCCCCCCCTCACTTTCATATTGTCTTCATAGCTGTTTCACATTTAGGCTTTTTATTTTACTTATTTTAAAATTAAATTAAATTTAAAAATTTTGCTGGGCTCTCAGGTACGGATCACCATCAACATTTGATATTGTTAAAATGAGCAAAAAAACATTTTGTTGTGGGTTTTTGGAGCTGTCTGGCTATGTTCTGGAGAGTTTTTTTTTCCTAACGTTTTGCCAGTCCCTGTGGCTGGCATCTTCAGAGGACAGAAGCTAGAATTCTGTCTGACCCACAACAACCACAACAACTATTGGATCCCAGCCATGAAAGCCTTTGAGAACACACACACAAAAATTTATTTGAACTTCTAGTCATCTTCTTAAATAATAAAAACCATCAAAATATACTGTAAAACCTACCCAGTGTCACACAGTCTATTCCCCTATATTAAAATTTTCAGAAACATCTTTAGGAGAGGGATAACATACCATGAAAAATATTCCTTAGGCCATGAAATAACCAATTGCTTGCTGTGGAAAATATATAGCCTTAAATAATTTTATCAAAGCAACTGAGAAACATTCAATTTAGATGTCAATAATTTACAACCTTTAATTTTTCACAAAGGTTTCAAAGATCTTATCTCCCATTTAGAATCTGAATTATATTTTTTTCCTCAGGAATGTAACTACTAGGAATTTTGTCCTGCATGAATGAAGAAGAATTATATTACTAACTGGTGAAGGTAGGGTTTTGTGGGTTTAAGTTTTAACTTGTAAACTACCCAAGTAGTGCTTGCACTAATGGAACAGTATATAAATCAAACAAACAAATAAATAAAAGTAGAGAAATTGACTGGGCTGGCAGTTGAATCTTACTTTGGCCCCAGCAATCAAATAGCATTCTTCACAATATCTGATGGAGAAAACTAGTTTAGCAGTCCCAGGAAGGTTGTGTGGCATGCATAAGTCTACCCTGCAACATAGAGGAACAAGTAGAGTGTTCACAAGGAACAGTTAGGACGTTTCCCCTACTTCCTGTCAGAATCTCTTGTTTCCTACAGTTACCTTACTCTGCCAATGGTAGGGAAGAGTAGAAAATTCAAGGTGAGTGAAAGGTTGGCAGGTGTCAAAGATTTCACATCTAAAAGATAACAAGACCCACCAGATTTTTTCCTCTCTGTGCTATTTTGAAAACTTGAATGAGTCCAAATAACAAGACATATGTTGTTGAGCTCAATCTCTAATGCATTTATAGAGCTTGGCACTTAAAATAAAATCCCTCACATTGGTCACAACTAGGACCCTGATGTGTTTCTATAACTTACTACATATTGCTTTTTAACATGTTGCTCACATTTTATTTTTGTAAATGCTATTCATGACATCAAAAATGCATATGATCATGTTAATATTAAATCAAATTAAAAGAGTAACAACATCAAGTAACCTCATGAGTGATACCACAATATTTCCACGTGCTGCATGTCAGCAGCAAAAGTACAGATAATGTGACCTGAAGGGATAGCTAGCACTTCAGAAGAGCCCAGGTGAAAAAGTAGGGTTCCTTCTAGCCTGGAAAAACCTGATGATTCCAGCCTGAGTCTCTGCAGCTCATTTTTGTTTTCTCTTTTAACTCCTGCCTTGCTTCCAGATTGTTGCTGCTGTTTAGTCGTTTAGTCATGTCTGACTCTTCGTGATCCCAGGGAGCAGAGCACGCCAGGCCCTCCTGTCTTCCACTGCCTCCCAGAGTTGGGTTAAATTCATGTTGGTCGTTTCAATGACACTGTCCAACCATCTCGTCCTCTGTCATCCCCTTTTCCTCCTGCCTTCACACTTTCCCAACATCAGCGTCTTTTCCAGGAAGTCTTCTCTTCTCATGAGATGGCCAAAGTATTGGAGCCTTAGCTTCAGGATCTCTCCTTCCAGTGAGCACTCAGGGTTGATTTCCTTTAGAATGGATAGGTTTGTTCTCCTTGCAGTCCAGGGGACTCTCAATAGCCTCCTCCAGCACCACAATTCAAAAGCATCAATTCTTCGGCGGTCAGCTTTCTTTATGGTCCAGCTCTCACTTCCGTACATCACTACAGGGAAAACCATAGCTTTGACTATTTGGACTTTTGTTGGCAAGGTGATGTCTCTGCTTTTTAACATGCTATCGAGGTGTGTCATCACTTTCCTCCCAAGAAGCAGGAGACTTTTAATTTCTGGGCTGCTGTCACCATCTGCGGTGATCATGGAGCCCAAGAAAGTGAAACCTGTCACTGCCTCCATATCTTCCCCTTCTATTTCCCAGGAGGTGATGGGACCAGTGCCCATGATCTTAGTTTTTTTGATGTTCAGCTTCAGATCGTTTTTTGCACTCTCCTCTTTCACCCTCATTACAGATTAGGAAACCTGATTGAGGCTTTCCCTTCCCTATTCCTTCAAATACAGTTATGAGGGAGAGAGTCCAGTTTATAGTGTGAATTTGTCCAGCTTGTACACTCAGATGTATCTTGAATAAATAGCATCCATCCTTGAGTGTTTTTCCAGTTTGAATAGCAATCTGAGCTGATTAAGACCCACTTCTGCTTTCACATTCCTACTTAACTTGGTATGGCAGTGACAAAAGGAGAGTCAGGAGCAGAGGGAGATAGGGCAGGCGGTTCCTCACACTTCCCTAGTGCCGTGAATATTGCCATTCCAGAGGCAAAGCATTCTAGGAGACATAATTTAGTTTTAAATGAAGGGAGGGTGGAGTTTTACCGGGGAAGATACTTAATGGAGGACAACAGGATTTCCAGAGCTGGAACTCAGCTCTGATAAATGTGCTTTTCTTTCCCATCTGTGGGAAGAATTGCTTGTTTTATCAAATCCAGTACTGAATGAAGCCCAGGACGACTTGCCCAGCACCTAGTTTTGAACACATAATGCGTTATACCACACAGCTTTAAAAGTTTGTTAAATCTGAGCTTCACACACAACAACTGAGTTAAGATTGGGGTCAGTGTATTTCTTCAAAGGTCAAGACCATTGTGCAAGGAGGGGTTCAGATGTTTCTTGCCTGTTACAACAAATCTTCTCCCCACCTAAAATCGGGGTGATTCTCCCATTTTTCTGTAATGGATTTGCTCTGAGCCATCCACCCGCCATTGTCACACATTCTGTTACCCATTCAGGAGGTGAATGCATTTGCCTGTAAAGTTCAGTGACAGGGGCAGAGCTCCTGCTACCACATCACCTCAGACTGTGAGCTCAATATCAACAAAGCCAATGACTTAGAGGAAAGAGAAAATGGGAATGGGGGTGTGGGGGTGGACAACTTTGATGGAACAATAGAGTTTGAAAAGCAGAAAGCTCCTTGGCAAGCACAGGTGCTGAAAGCGACAAAAACAGTGTTATTTTTAGCTTGGCCCTGTGGTTCTGATGAGTTGCTTGAGGAAGATGCACAATAAGAAAAAGTGTGATCTGTTAGCATGTCCCAATTATTCCCTAGAGCCCCCTTTCTACACAAATTATATCCATCCCTCGGTTGCACTAAATAAAAAATGGTCTTTCTGACTTTGCAGGAGGAGTTAAAAGACCTATAAAAGAAAAAAACATCAATTCCTTTTGCCAGTTTTAGATCATCAATCTAATGGTGGGAGTGGGGGCTTCAACGAGTAGCAGTAGAAACATGGCAGCAGGACAAGTAACTTCCAGACAAGTCCTACCTCACCCTCAGCAGTATCCAGATTGAAAGATGCTTGTGTATTCTAGGAACAGAGCACAAATGCTATCAGTCTGGGGCTTCTGGAGAAAGATTATGGAGATCAAACACCATGTTAGGAAAGGCCGTTGTGTATAATATACAGCACAGCAGCTGCTGGCCACTTGCTTTTAAACCTTAATGCAAGTTAGTCATTCTAGAACATGTGTAGAGAAGTCCAATTTAAAGGTTTCCTCCTAGCAGAAATTAGTGATAATTACTTTTGCAAGAGTACTGCAGTCTCGACTCAGTAGACTTAACGGATTTCTTGTCCTATATAACTAACTTTTTGAATTCCATTGCCAACACAAACACACACACACAAGCTTCTGTTAACCTAGCTGGTTCCTAGAAATAATTCTAGGTGCATTTTCTAGCTCCAGCTGGAACAATAGTAATTATGCTTACCATGGTTCTAGAGGCCTGGCCATTATTGCTACAAATCCTTTTTTGCCAGAACTTGAAAAGGGTAGTTTTTTGGACTACCACTGCCAGACTTTTCTGGTCAGCATGGTCAGTAGCTGCATAGTTTAGGGCAGTGGTTCCCAACCTTGGGTCTCCAGATGTTCTTGGAATAAAACCACTAGATGAGTTGGCCATATTTTCTGGGAGTTGCAGTAGAGTAACTTCCTCAAAGATGGCTTCTTGCCTACTCATATCTCTCTCTCTCTCTCTCTCTCTCTCTCTCTGTGTGTGTGTGTGTGTGTGTGTGTGTGTGTTCCCAAAACATTTTGCCCCCTCATCAAGGCTTGTCTGGGTGGGATCCCAATTCTGTCATCATTTCCCCCGAACCCCTCACATCACACATGTTTCCCCATCTAAAAAAGAAAAAAAGTGTATCAACAGAACCAACTTAATCATACAGGCTGAATATGACCAAAAAACAAAACAAAAATCCCCAATATGCAGCCTTCAAAGCATGTGGCTATTGGTTATTATGGTTTCAAGGAAATATGTGTGTACAAAAACTGTGTGCTGCATAAAAGCAGTACTCTCCTAATAGAGAGCATGTGGTTGAAAGGGAATGCCAGGAATTGAATAATTGGCAAAACAGCAATTCTATGAGGTTCACGCAAGGACATAATGGAAACCAGTAGTGAGGCTCGCATCCTTAACTGCCAAGCTAAACATTTACCTGGTTCCCTAAATGATGTCCTGACCTGCTTCCTGGCTCTCAAAAAGTCTTGCTGCTTCCCTACTGTGGAGGGGGGAGGAAATCCCATATTAGACCTGACTTCCCTTTCCACTTCCCCTCCCATACACCTGCTCATCTCCATCCTTGGTAGACGCCAAATTGCACATAACTGAGGAGCTGAGCTGCTTATCTGTGGCTTGTGAGCTCACCCATTGGGAAAGGGGTTAAATGGAGATAAAGCTGCAGAGTGGTGAAGACCATATGGAAGGGGAAGAAAACTCTTTATCCTGTAATTGGATTCATTCCCAGCAGCTCCTGGCTAAGGTGAGGCTGAGTGGATGTGACAGGTCATGATCCGTGAATTGCTGCCAGCCCCCCTGCCCCCCAAGCAGGATGTGTGTGCACAAACTTATAAATCAATCCATTAGGGTGGATCAAATAGATTTAAATGTGTGACAGGGGGGAAAGTAGGGCACTGATATATTTACAGTTAGGTTCACTGGATTGTGTCTTTCTTTTTCTTTCTCTCCTCCCCCCCTCCCCCAGTCAAGATTAACTCTACTTCAGGTAGCTAGCTTTCCAACTACAAGTTCCTAACCCTCTACTGGCTGTAGGAAGCACATCAAATGTTACAAAATCATTAAGGAATAGTTGAGTTTACGGAGTAAATTGGATTCAAGGGGAAATCCACAAATGTTCATGGAATGATCAGCATGCTTTAGTTTTCAGAAAAATAATGGTAAACTACAGTTGTCCTGCAATAGTTAATCCTTTCATCCACAATGCCAAAACTTCAGGTAAAAGCTGTCTTTTAGCTCCTGGACATGGGAACAGATGTAGGCGAAATTAAAAAAACAAGCTTCCTCTTATGGATGGAAATATGCAGTTTTGCTTGAATGTATCCAGGCATTCCTTCTCCAGGTGCTCATGTGCACACACACACCATCGCAACATAGGGAATCCATTTGAGAGCCCAGTTCACAAGTATAACTTCATTGAACCCAGTATAAAGGCAGGACAGGTAAATCCTTGAAGGGTTTGTCCATTCTGAAAAACTGGAAGCTTGACTATTCTTGTCGGCCTTTTTACCAAACCAATACATAGATGAACTACAATTACCCTTCAGTGATCACAGTTGACTAGATTTTGCCATACAGTTGCCTAATCAAGAACACAGACAAGATGTGTTACATTGAGAAAAATGCACAGAGACAAGTAGAAAGGGTGAAAATCACACAAAATGCATTATCTGGGGGGAAAATCACTTGAAGATAATGTAAATATGAACAAAACTGCATAAAAATGAATGTACTGGGAGAAATGCATATAAAATGTGTCTAATTTTTCATGTCGATCTTAAAAATATATATAAATTAATGCAAGAATAGTTCAAAACAATTATAAGATTAGGAAAAAATAGTCTAATTCATGTTAATATATCTATCCCTCTTTAGGCAGAGATGATGGGGTGATATGCATGCATGTATATTAATTATGAACCTCATAAATCTACTTTTTGATCTCCTTGTTCTCTAGGATTTGGCATCAATTCTCTTAAGCACTCTGGAGACCAGAGGCCTATCTCATTTACACTTGTACATTCTGAGCCCTATAAATCTTTCCAGCAGTAGTACTTGTTCTCACTGACCTTTTAAGGGTCAAATAACACTGGAAGAGAAATGTGTGCTTCCTACTATTACATCTTCCCTCAAGGCATGCAGTACCTTCCAAATGCCACACTTAAGCAATCAGACTTGCAAATGAAACATCTGTTTATGCATGACAACCAATCATGAAATAAAAACAAGCTGAATCATATTATGTGGAGTATAGCCAGTTCATTTCTAGGATAAGCAGAGACACCATTTGTTTCTTAAGGGAGCTCTGCTTCACCTGCTTCATCTAATTAGATCTCAAGCATCCTTGTTTATTATGATACTTGCCTCTCTTGTTAATCAGTTACAGTGGACCCTCGACTTACAGACGGCTCGACTTACAGACTTTTCGAGTTACAGACTTCTCTGGCTGCAAAATTTAGATTTGACTTGCAGCCAGAGAATCGACTTACAGACCAGAAAAAAACCAAAATGGAATAAAAATAGAATAAAAACCACTGGTTATGGGATTAATCGGTTTTCAGTGCATTGTAGGTCAATGGAGATTCGACTTACAGACTTTTCGACTTGCAGCCACCATTCCAATACGGATTAATTCCTTAAGTAGAGGGTCCACTGTATTACATGTCATTATACACAGTTGGTTCCTTCTACCCATGCATAACCCTGATGAACTTTAGAACATGTAGTTCTTGAAAGCGTAAGTCATAGATGTTGACACACATATCTCACACTCAGGTTACTGAATTTACATTTTTAAAGTCTCTGAATGGAAACTTAAAGCCAAGTATAATCTCAGTTCCCAGAATTCTTCGGGTAAATTTGGCCAGTAGCCACATTGGTTATTAGATTCTGGGAACTGTAATCTAACACATAATTTTTCCAGTGTTTGTATAAAGCATTCTACACTCATCTCACTTCTTCAATCTTACAAGCCAGGCAACTTTTTTCTACTTGGGATGGAGAAGTATGTAGGCCTGGCATAAAACAGTGAGGGGAAAGATTTGTGCAAATCAGGATTCTTTGCCACTGGATTTCTATGTGAAGCACCTTATACAACACAATTAGTGCACAGTGAAGAGATAGGAATGCTTGCTCCATCAACAAAGAGGTTGACTGGCTGAGTGCACATAACGGACCCCATCCTTCTGTCCCACTGAATGGATCCACACTGCGATCATGCTGTCTTTCGTAGCATTGTGCATTTACTTTTGCAAAATCCTATGCCAAATTGTCCCAATGTGGGATGATGTGTGTGAGGTCTAGATCAAAGCAAATGGTCAGTGAAGTAAATGCGCCCAAAGTGCTTTAGACTGATTTGGAGACTGCCATGTCTACAATCGGTAGAGAAAAGCCATACAATGGAAGGAAGTACGTCTATGAGAAATGATAATATTGAAAAGGAGAACTGGGTTTTGCTGAGACAAAAATTTCACTACTTCTCTCGAATCACAGTGCCTGCAGGCAGCCCCCCACCCACATGCTCTCCCACTGTCTGAAGTCAGAAGAGAAGCACTGTTGCCACATGGCACTGCCTACTATGACACTCACAAAAGGGGGGGACACCAGGAGGAGGCACAAATCACATCAGATGAGGCCTGAATTATTTCAACCTAATAAGGATCCTTGTATTGTATAAGGTGCTTCACATGGAAATCCAGTGGCACAGAGTCCCGATTTGCACAAATCCTTTGTCTCACCATGTTATATGCCATGCCTACAGAGCTGGCCACCCTAGGTAGAAAACAGCTGCATGGGGTTTAAGAAATGAGATAGATGCAGAATGGGAAAAGATGGGGGAAATTGTGTTGGATTTAAGCTCCCAGAATCTAAAATCCAACAACTGCTGGATAGCTCAGTGGTTTGGGTCTCTTGCTGCAGAGCCAGAGGTTGGGGTTCAATTCCCCATTGTGCCTCCCTGATGGGGGCTGGACTAGATGATCCATAGGGTCCCTTCCAGCTCTGCAATTCTAGGATTATGGCTACTGCCATGCTCACCTGTAGAGTGAACTTTCAAACAGGTGCAGGGGACCTATGCACAGCCCTCATCTTTGAGGAGAATTCAGGATTAACCTAAAGGGTTCAGAGTGCGAAGCATCTCTCTGGGAAATGGAAGAGCACACTTCAGTTGTTGAACTTCAGCTCCCACTATCCACAGCTAGTATAGCCAATGGATAAGGATGATAGGAGCTGGAGTTAAACATGTGGATGGCCACCTGTTCCCCATCCTGGATCTAAACAGAGCACTCTCGTTCTGCCTGATTACCAATATCATGGTAGCATTACTGAAAAGCAGCCCTGTCAGCTGGAATGAACCTTCCCTGTACACGAAGTCTGAATGGATGGCTGCCCTGATTCCGTCACCTTCACAAAAAAACAAATGCTAATCCTCTGTTGTTGATAAATGATAACATTAACTGTGTGCAGAATTTCGGGAACAAAACAGGCAACTGTCCATAGAAAGTGTTGATAAATACAGTGCATCCAAGTCTCCTTTAATCCAACTCACGCTATCAAAAAAATCTCCAGGGATTTTACAGCATCAAGAACAGCTATTTCTTTTCATGGTACACTTCTCACATTGACAGCTAATCTCCTCTGACAAGACTGACAAAAAATGAATAAAACTTAGATCTAAGGCCCCCTGAGTTCTTACCCAGACCAAGTATCTACTGGCTTTTTTCAGATATTTGTGTGAGCAGTGAAATGTCAGCCAGAGTAGAAGCTGGTCATTTTTATTGTTACCTCTTTTTTTTTGAAAGCTAATTTTTCATCATGTATCAGTGAGACTCAAGTTGTTGTTCAGTCGTAAAGTCATGTCCAACTCTTTGCGACCCCATGGACCAGAGCACACCAGGCCCTCCTGTCTTCCACTGCCTCCCAGAGTTTGGTCAAATTCATGTTGGTAGTTTCGAGACTCAAGTACCATGCATCATTGACTGGCTGATTCGATTGTACGAGGAGCTTACAAAGACAGCATTAATGTCCTCCATTGTTCTAAGCATTTTATATTGTTATGATTAGTACGACATATTTCTTTATGGTATGGAGTAGTCGAGAATGAACAGAAAGAAAGGGAGCTGCAGAATTAAGTAGCCTGTTTGTACAACACAGATATAAAAATGTAAAAGGCAATGCTGTATTTTTTATTAGGTGACACAATCCAGAAAGGGGGATTGCAGATACTGGAGCCTGATGCATAAGATGTTGTAGAGGTGCAATCCCCATCAGTCCTAGAACCTTAGCCAATGACAAAAGGATCATAGGATTTTCAGTTCAAAAACAGAGGAGACACTGAGCTCCCTAACACAATTTATACAGGTAGTATTTGACTCCGGTTAGCTAGAGTCACCAAGAGCAAATCGTAATTCTCCTCTTAAAGAATATAGAGGCATATAATGTACTGGATCTCTCTAACTACATCCAGACTCCACCTTCCTGCATTATTGCCTGCAGGATACAGCAAGACAGCAGCTAGAAAGAGGAAACATGGGAAGAGTACGAAATGGTGGCCAATAATCTTGCCACAGTCTGATTTTGGACCTAGGACAACCAACCTCTATAATCAATAGAGGCGTGTATTGTGTATAATACAGGTTTCCCCCATGTTGAATTTCAGATGGTTAACTACTTGGTGCATGGACTTCTCCTCTCATATGAGTGATAAATGTAGAGGACATGCATTTCAGTGATGCACTGGCAGGATTGACTTTGCAAATTGAATTTGCTTACTGTTATGTCCCCTTGAGAGGTAGTTTGGCAGTGCCTCCATCCAGAATGAGCTTGAAATACAGTATGTATACAGGAAAATTCCTTTTAAAATGCATATGGAGCACATTTGTTTATTTTCTTTAGAACTAAAATGGAGATTTTCCTTCCTTCCTTCCTTCCTTCCTTCCTTCCTTCCTTCCTACCTACCTACCTACCTACCTACCTACCTACCTACCTACCTACCTACCTACCTACACCTTGCCTATAGCTGGGTAGGGACAGGTAAACTTGCTTCAGGAGCTAGCTGTAACCTGTGACTGCACATGTGCTTGGTCTGGCCTATAAAAGAGCCTGTACTTATCTCTTAATTCTCCCCCAGCGGCACTTTGACTTAGACTCATGGAAATCAGTGCAAATGCAGGTTCCCTTTCCATCCATTGATTGTTACATCTGAGTAACAATCAATGGATTATAACAATCTGAGTATTAAGAAGATGAAATCTCAGCCATAGTATCTTTGATTATCACAAGACTGGGACACCAGTAGCCATCTGAACATACCCTGTTCTTACAGTTCAGACAGATATCTACTTTTCCAAAATTAATTCTGCTAAATCATAGTAGGAAGCAGAATGGCAGATAACATGAGCAATGGTGTGCAAGATCTAGGGACTGGGAGAAGGCTTTCTTCAGCCCTGGAAGTCTTTGGGGGCTATACCAGTCCCTCTAAATGAAATAGGAAATCACCAGCAGGCCACTTTCTTGGGGGGGGGTGTTGGGGTTTTTCCCCTTTTAAAAAAAATTCATCTGTTTTCCTTGTCTTGTTTTAAAGGAGAACAGTGCCCCCTAGAGGCCTGAGTCCACCATTTTGATTAGGGGAATTTTCAAATGAGAGATTGAAGGTGTTGCTCTCTCTCTCTCTCTCTCTCTCTCTCTCTCTCTCTCTCTCTCTCTCTCTCTGTGTGTGTGTGTGTGTGTGTGTGTGTGTGTGTGTGTGTGCGCACGTGCGCACAAAAACAAGTCTACCAGCCATGAGGTTGTAGCCTATGGCTTGCAATTAACCACTACTGCTCTTCACCACAACGTTCACTACTGCAATTTTTAGCATACACCTGAGAGGACAGAAAAAGTGAGACAGCGCAACATTATGCAAACAAGAACCAGCTCCACCTGCTAACCAATTTTCCCATTAATCTCTCCTTGTTTCCCTGCCCCAAAACCAGTGTAACGAAGTCGTATAGTCTTAACTCAGCAGGACTTAAATCTTACAATGAATTGCGTCTCCCATCCCTGCTATACTCTGGCGAATTAACATGAATTACATGGCCAAGGAGTTGGGAGAAATGTAACCAGACTGCAGGGAAGAATTGAAATACATGTTAAAGACTTTGCATTTAAAATATTTATGCTGCGAATGAACATGTGTTTAAACCCTCTGAATTTCAAATATTTACGCAGGGGGACAAAATCTAATATTAAGAAAAATGTATTAAAAGTTGCCAAAGGCACTTTTCTTCATTAACAAAGCTGAACACCCACAGATAGCAGCAGCAGTGGCTGCTATTGTCCAGAATGCATCTGTACATTAGTTGGCAAATGCTGTCTGGATTATAATGGGGCTCTGCTTTGTAGCACAGATTAAATGGTTTTCAAAGCGAATGATTAAAATGCGATCTTTGGGGGTAGGTAGGATTGCCTTCTTGGCTAGACGAAATTTACCTTTTGGATTATAACTTCTATAATTCGTCAGTCAGCTTGGTCTGGCTGCACTGAATGGAGGATTCTGAGCATTGTAATCCAAAAAAAGTAACTTTTCCACGCTGTGGGTTGGAATCTTTTCATGGCTCATTTGACTTGGTATCCCAAACTCATGAGAGACTATCTCTGTTACTTTTCTGTTACTTGGTATGGCAAGGCATTTGTGCACAGTTGTGTGGAGTGAACGCTCAGTAGTATAGCCAGAATTTTGCTTGAGTTTGGTTACTTGCAACATGGCTGGGAAATCTGTCAGCCTTCGGTCGGTGGTGAATTCCCATTAGTCCCCAAGCATATTGACTGTTGGCAGAGGTGATGGGATCTATAGTCTGACATCATTATGGAAGTTATAGGTTCTTCCTCCCCATTACTAAATCTGGCATGTCTACCGAAAGATAAGTTCTCATAAACATACTGGACATACGAATCACCTGCCATAAGCACAGGCCTTCCTAATGTAATCTGAGCATAGCATAGGCATAGGCATCCTTCAGTCTCGAGAGACTATGGTAACATGCTCTGAATCGAGGAGTGTCCTCTCCAGAGCATGAAGCCCGGGTAAGGTAATATGGAGGATAGGCTGTTACCCAAGCAGCAGATCCCCCCTCTCCACATTGCTGAAATGGTCCAATGGAAAGGCAAGAGCCAATACAACTGGTTCCAGCAATGTCGCAGGAGTTGGCAGAACGACACATGCTGCCTTCGGGACTCCATCTCCGGATTTTGCCTCGAGGTTAACTCCTGAAGCCTTTTCCATGAGTGGATATAGCCACAAGGCAGTGGAGGTTTGAAATCGGAGTTTTCCTTCTCCTAGATGGGCTGCCTTCCATGGCTGACGAGCCCCACCTACCCGGCATAATCTGAGCACTGCTGCGTCAAATCACAATTTGTGTTCACAACAAGTCATTCTTATGGTTCACTAGCTGTGACTCTATCAAGGCATTTAAAAACACAGTAGCCATCCAATTTATTTGTAGATAGGTAGACACAGATATAATTGCTGCACAAGACTTCAGCAATAGATATCGTGTAACAGAGAAAATTAGAATTCCATGAGACAACTCAAATTTGGGGGCATCCCAAATAAAAAAAAAATATATAACTTTGAAACTGGATCTTGGGTCAATGCCACATTGGGCATGGTTGTGGGACAATCTGCTCTTGGTATATGCCCAATTTGGGAACTTTTAGGCAAACAGTTATCAAGTTATTATTTTTCACTGGCAACTTTTTTTGTCTGCACAATTAAAACAAATCAAATACACTGAAAATACCAAAATTGCTTATCTTGAAAAAGAATGGTCAGTCCTAGCCACCCCTTTTTTTAATTTAAGGAACCGAGGCATTGGCATGTATATGTGTGTAATTCTGACTTGGAAAAAGGCCATTTGAGAGAGAGAGAAAACTTATGAGTTTCTAGCTTTCTCATTATCAGCACAAACATTCTAAATATAAACATTGAGAGAGGGAAGGCCTGCCAGTCAGAACCAAATTAAATGACTTGGCGGAAGAACTTTTTAATTCCTTCCTGGCCAAACAGGCATTAGAAAGAGTTTCTAATTCTGGTGTAAAAATATTTTAAAAATAGAGAATAAGTACTTAGAAGCTCACTCACTTAAGCTGTCAATATACAGTTTTTTTGCTTTGAGGCTCAGGATGGTCTTACAGAGCCATTTTCTTATTAATCCTATAATTTTTATTAAAAATCTTGTGTGCATGCATGCGTTGGGAACCACTGTATTAGACAGTATTAAGTACCCTATTTCAAGTCACACTATTTGCCCATCAAAACCCAGTACAATCTGTTTTAACTGGCAGTAACTCTTAACTCTCCAAGGTTCTCAAATGAGGGCTTTCCTAATCTCATCAATGGATCCTTAGCAGTCAACATCCAGTATGACTTTTCTTTTCAAGAGCACCAATTCTGTTCCAATCAGCTATACCCATGCTGTGGAAATAACATATCCATAGTCCACTTGTCCCCTGACATCTCACTGATATCAATATGATTGATTTAACTATTTTCTTTTTGCTTTTTTAAATGTCCCTTGTGTGGTTGGCAGGCATATTTCTCGGGCAAAAGAAGGGGGGTATGGAAGTTTTGTGCTTTCAAAGAATGACCTTTCTTGATAATTAATTTCCTGCTCCCTACACCATCTGCTGTCTTACAGACACATCCATCATAGCTATAAAAAAATTAAAACTCGATTAAAATGAAAACTGGTGTCACAAATTCGTCAGGGGCAGTGCAGGGTCCAGAGGAGCAACACTATTTGACCCCTCCAGGAGGTTTACAGCTGTGACCACTTTACAGGATTTACGATAAACTGTAATAAATAGACAGGGTGCTGAGGAGTGCCTTAACTACCAGCATATTTTGAAGCAGTGTTTTGATGAAACACAGCATTATTGACTGAGATGATAGCTGGGAACCAGTCATAAAACATGGGAGAAATTCCATGGTTGGATATCTCTCCATTGAGCACCTTCTCAGGTAAAGAAGGAAAGAAAACCTATTTGAGGTAGAGGTCAGCTGAATTTTTTTCACAGAAAATATTTCTCTGAAAACATTTCTGACTTTTTTTTTTCCTTTCCCTCAGTACTTTGAAAAAGAGGTTCACATTCCAGACTTATCTCCAAATACTCCCCAACTTTTATTTTGGTTTGCTTTTTGTGGAAGCCATCATTTCCCCTTCATAATGCCCCAGAATAACGACAGATTAAAGGCTTTATGGGAAATGGGAAATAGTGACCAGGCTATCAAACAGCTGCAACAAAAAACAATAAACAACACTTATGCTCTACTGCCACTTCGAATAATGAGACCCACTCTCAAGAAACTACTGGAAAATGCCCCCCTGCCCCCAGCCATTTCCAGTGAGCCAGTCTCCCCAATCTTGCTGCTCATAAATATAACAGAGAATTTTGAGAGGCCATATGTGTACTGTTTCAGTTTTATGTGGTTAACACACCACTTACAACTAGTAAATATTGCAATTTTAATTATCTACCCACATTAGTAAATGTATTTTGGGAATAACAGGTAGCATGATGATTACTTGCTGTTGTGATGCTGCGTTCTTATCGTTTATCAGTCAGTCTCTTTCATAAATCAGCCAGGTTCTCATTGTGGTTTATATAAAATACAGATACAAGCACCATAAACAATTATTGGCTGACGTCCTGTTGCTTTGTTACACATGTGGAAGACAACCTAGGTCATTTTCAGTGGTTGCAAACTGGTAGTTAACCAGTCCCTACAGAGGCTCTGAAGCTTGTGCCAAGCCAGCAGGTGCACGCCCCTGAGAATCCTGACAGTGATTCAAAAATTGCCAGGAAGAAAGACTGTGGATATGATGATAGCACTGGATACTTCCCTTAATGCATCATTAGGAGGATAAAGACCGAAATCATTAGGAGACATAGACAGGTACAAGGTTTTTCATATAACCTGGTGAAGACAATAAAATACACATGACCCTAAGCTAATACTCCTGCAGTTGTAAATAAAAACTAAAATATTTAGAGGGTGGTACAAGGATCCTGCACTCATAGGCCCCAGCTCTCCCTCTAACTATGTCCACCACCACCCCCGTGAGCAAAAAAGAATAGGCAGAATCCTATTACTTGCATGGGCTTTTATAAGTCTCAGCATTAGCTGAAAAGTCAATTGTTGTATTCTTTGTTCTACACCAGTTGCATGGTGTTGTGTGCGATGAGGATTTGAACTGCTGAGCCAGCAGAAAATAAAAATAATAATTTCATGCCATCGAGTTGATCCCAATTTATGGCAACCCTTTCCAGGGTTTTCTAGGTAACTAATACTCGGAAGTGGTTCACCATGCCCTTCTTGGGTATTCATGCCCAGAAGGGGGTATTCTGGGACAGTGCAACTTGCCCATGGCTACACAAGCTGGCTCTTTTCCCAGGAGGCACAGTTGAGAATCGAATTCCCAACCTCCAGAGCTAGATACCTAAACTATATTAGTCTCTGAGATGCATGCCATTTGACTTATGCCAGCATACTTGCATAATAGGATTCAGACCAGAAATGAGTGTGGAAAAGGTTTCCATTCTGGGGGGTCTTTGGCAACAGTTTTTCATTTTTTTAAAAAATGGTAGTGAGGTAGCACTTTGCATTTTTCAACCCTATTCACTTATTCCGCCTTCTCTCAAAACTGAAAATGCATTTATGGCCACTTTGTTTTTGTTGTGGTGGTGTTGTTCAAATTTTATTATTTCCCATAGTTCATTATGGTGCCTAGTCAG
Source organism: Pogona vitticeps (assembly GCF_051106095.1). Lineage (NCBI taxonomy): Eukaryota > Metazoa > Chordata > Lepidosauria > Squamata > Agamidae > Pogona > Pogona vitticeps. The sequence goes on from NC_135786.1 coordinate 54,963,464, forward strand.
TCCTTGGGTTGTGAAACTGGCCCACCCCAATTTAAAGAGATGTTTTGTCTATAACCCTGGCTGGTAACCATTATGATTGCCTTCTCTCATGAGGATAGAATATTAACACTTCAAGGATTTTAGCTTTAAAATGTGGAGAAATATCAAAATGACAGTATGAAATACAAACTCTAAAAGAACTGTCCTTTTATAAGTGATGTCTATCACACATTTTCAAAACATGCAATGGAATGGTAGCTAGGAAGAAACAATTAAAAATAAGTTAAATTTATGTATAGGCAAATTGACATTTGAAAAAACAGGTTGCCCATGAAATGTTGAATATTAAAAGATTTTTTGTCATATTTCATCCATATTACACTACTATGCTAGTAATCAGAGCTTCGTGGCACAGTAGTTAAACCGCTGTACTGCAGCCAAAACTGTGCTCGCGACCTGGGGTTCAATCCCAGGTAGCCAGCTCAAGGTTGACTCAGCCTTCTATCCTTACGAGGTCGGTAAAATGAGTACTCAGCTTGCTGGGGAGGGCAATGTGTAGCCTGCATAATTAATTTGTAAACTGCCCAAAGAGTGCCTAAAGCGGTATATAAGCAGCACACTTTGCTATTTTTTTTTTAAATGTGAGCTGTCTTTTGAGAAACAGTAAAGATTTCACTTTCAGAATCTCAGTGTTTACATAATTAATCTGTGACATCTTAATTTACACTAATGCTGAAAAAATATGGAGAAATAGGAGAAAATGTTTAAAACCTATAATTTTCTTCAATTCATGCAAACTGAAATACATACTTTGAAACAAACATGGATATTCTGTCTCTTGGTGTAGAATTTAGCATGGCCTCATTTCACATAAACATTTAGAAATTGGTGATGTAGAAGAACCTGGAAGTAAAGCTAGATGCTAAGTGCCTACTCCTCAAGCCAACACATCAGAAATGGAAAGCATGATTAGTATGATTCATGGAAGCCTACCTCTATTTAAAAATGGAAAAAATTGGGTTTGACATAAAGATTAAGGTATTAAACTGTATTTATCTAAACAGTGAGATTCTGTACGTTAAATCTTAACTGTTCTCATACTGCCTCTGAGTGGGTGCCCACCAGAGGAGGTGGGACTTTGAAGCGCTGAAAATCTGTTTGGCTGATAAATGAACCAGCGTGAACTGCCAAATCAGCAGTCTGTGCCCATCTCTAGTACAGATGGCTGTGAATTTTGTTTGGCTCGTTCTTGATCATCTAAAATTTGCACATTTCTTCATAAAATTCACAGAAAACAATGTGAGAATTAAGAAATCTGTGAGAAAATGTGAAGCAGACAGTTTTGTCCATTCCTATTGTTGTATTTTATTTATTATTTATTTATTTATTATTGGATTTTTATCCTGCCCTTCTAGACAGGAGTCTACTCAGGGCGGCTCACAATATATTACAAACAGATAAAAACAACAATTAAAATCTACAGATTTTTAAAATTAAAATCTACAGATTTTTAAAATTAAAATCTACAGATTTTTAAAATTAAAATCTACAGATTTCCTGGGTATGTCGAGTGACTCGGGTAGATCTAGGTGGGAGAAGGCGTTCTGCCAGGTGTTCTGTAAACATATTGTTGTATGTTTATGATTATATATTTAAAAGTGATTATATAGAAAAGAATAAGTAAATTAATTAATAGATTGAACTGCTGAAATGAATTAAATCTGCAAACTACTCAATTAACAAATTAATTAATTACATAGAATAGATTATTGAAACAGTTTATTGTATATCCTTGACTGAAGAATGGTACACTCCTATCTGGGATGGTCAACCTCTTCCACCAAGCGTTCAGCTTTGGGAGGGACGCATGTGGAGTGGTGTGGGAGGAAGGGGACACCCGCCTAGCCAGCCAGATCAGACAAATCAACCCTGGCAATCAGTGGGGTGGCAGATGTCATAGCCGGATTGTGCTCACATCCACTATAATGATATAGAGAAATAGTAATTATATAGTGAAATAAGACTATGCATGCTACAAAGACTGAGAGGGGGGAAAGAGGGGGGGAGAAAGAATCACAGTTCAACATTTCTTATAGCAGGAAACAAGGCAAGTATCTCTTCTTGGAAACTTAGACCTCTTAATAATCCCAGGAAAACAAGAAGAGGTATGAGCAACAAAGCCATTTGGTATTCCTAGGTATCCAATCACTCTAGGCTCTCCGAGGGTCTAGGGTATTGACAAGGGCTGTTTATGTCATTTGGTGCTGGAAGTGGTTATATAAAAGCCTCACTGTGAGGCAGAAGAAAACACAACAGACAAAACAAATCTCCACAGCACCAATCTGCAAAGGAGACAGCACATTTCCCAGGTAAGCATTCTATACTTTGTGTCTTTGCAACGTAGATCTTCAGTGGGAAAATGATGTTTGGAATCTCAAGTCAACTGACATTATCTCGCATTATGTGCTTACATTTTGTTGCACACATCACTTTCTCTGTGATGTGAAGTGCTAAGGAAGTAGAAAAGAATTCCAGGTCCTTCTCTTGTCACACTCTCCAATAAACCTGATATAGTTGACTTATCAAAAGGGTGTAATGGAGTTTGACCCTCTATGAGGCTATACAAAGAAGGCAGAACTATGTGCATTCATATTGTGTGACAACAGTTTAATGCTATTGATCAGCCATAACAGACATGGATTAAGAACCAGTTGTCATCTGGGTTAGATGAGTAATTCTCAACCTTGTACCCCCAGATGTTGTTGGATGGACTTCAGCTCCCAGAAAAAGCAGCCAATGGCCAGGATTCCTGGGGCTGAAGTTCAACAACATTTGGGGACTGCATTTGAAAACTCCTGTTTTAGACCTCTAGGAAGCAAATGCATGAGTTTTCTAGGGGACCCCAGTGAATGGGAGAATTTCACCTTACTAATTTTAAAGGGAGTCCACTTTTATCTTTATATCTATATTGTGATAATGATTGGGATTCTGTGATTGCATATCCAAACCCCATCTATACCCATTACTGTCTTAGACCTTTTCATGTATCAAGAAAAATAAACCCTTCTCTATAAAAGTTGATGCCATAATAAATCAGTCTCTAAGGTACATGCTATGGCTTTAGGTTTCTACAACTGCATTTCTTGTGTTTATAGCCCACTTTATTTCCTGATAGGGTTTTAGAGGAGATTATAAGATAACAATAACAATAAAACTCCATTACAATAATTGTAATAAAATTACCTCCCACTTAAGCAGAGGCTAGGTAGTCACCTAACCTGAGAGCTACAGGAGTAGATTTCCTGCCTTTCACTTATTAATTATTTAAATATATTTTAAATTACAATTAAAATTAAATTATAAATTATAAATTAGGGTTGTGACTAGGTTTCATTTGGGGACCGATTCCAGACTCCAGACTAGATCCTAACTTGGTCCTAAGCAATTTTAGACTCTGTATGATTTGGTTCAGACTCTGAATTGCCAGCTCCTTCATTGATGGAGACTGTAAAACGAAAGTGGTTATTTTATATATTTTGTATTTTCACTAATGTACACAAAATATGTAGCTACTGTGTTTCCCTGAAAATAAGACAGGGTCTTATATTAATTTTTGCTCCAGAAAATGCATTAGGGCTTACTTTCAGGGGATGTTTTATTTTTATTTTTTTTCATGTACAACAATCTACATTTATTCAAATACAGTCCTGTCATCGTCTTCTGGTTGCTGCACAATGGTGGAGGATGGGGTTTCACTTAACTGGGGCTTATTTTGGGGGGTAGGGCTTATATTAGAGCATCCTGAAAAATCATACTAGGGCTTATACTCAGGTTAGGTCTTATTTTTAGGGAAACAGGGTATAATGGATTCTAATAGCTCAGTGACTTGGTTGGGAGTTTGATTCCTCTCTGTGTCTCCCAGGAGAAGAATCAGGCTGTGTAAGATTCATCAGGCTGTACAATCCCAGGGCACCCCTAGAAGAAGGGAACTATAAACCTAAGTGCTCTGTACCGCCCAAACCCTAGGAAAGGTCACTGTAACTCAGAATGGACTTGAGAACATACATATAATTATTATTAAAGAGGAGAGAGACCCAGCCAAATTTCAGACACTAAGTTCAGAGGATTACACTGTAGCCACATTATACTTTGGATTTTAAAAGAAAAATAAAAGAATTATTGAAGTACTGTATGTACATTCTGCTTAGTGTTCAGTGTCACCTACTCAGGCTGAATTTGTCCTTTTATTGTAATAATAATAACAATTACCTTTGAACTGCAGAGCTGGAAAGGATCCTATGGATCACCAAGTCCAGCCTTTCTCAAAGTGGCAGAGTGGGGAATTGAACTCCCAATCTCTGTCTCTGCAGCCTGAAACCTAAGCCAGTAAGCTAACCAGCAATGTCTTCCTAATATTGGGAACACTTTCCTTACAAAATCTCTAAGCTTTACAGCTGAAGAACAGCACCAAGAAGAGCCAGTTAAACAGCAAGCATTCAGCTGGGTTAAAGTATGTTACTAAAAGGCAGCACAGCGGGTACAGGCAGGCAGGCTTGTAACTGTGCTTGTCAGATGTGGGCAAGCGGGCAGGCTAAGAGGCTAGTAGCTAAATATATATATATTTCAAGTGGACTTTGTTCCCTTCCTGAGGGTTACCATGCTTGAGCCCTAACAATATCTCTAAGATTCAGACATGGGAGGAAAGAGAACATTCATTTTCTTGGCTAAGGACTTGTTTACATTAAAGCAATAGTCTGAAATATGTGTCGGTGTAAATTTAAATCGACTCCAAATCAGGTGGTAGTCATGTGGTGTTGGAATTGCAGTTTGCATTCTCCTGAAACAAAGTTTATTCCAGTGTTTTTGACAGGGCACCCTTGCTGGATGACTGTGCTCTCTCTTCTACCCAGGCTGGAATTCAGAAAGGCAGGTGGGCGGGCCTGTATGTACGTTTACCCTAGATGTGCATGCCCAGAGGAGGGAAGTGCAATAGGAAACACCCAAGCAAGCCAGTGTTAGAAAAGCCTTCACATGCACAGCAGTGCCTTGTGATTGCTGATATATGCAGGATGCCCAGCAGCAACAGGTAGCTGACACGTGTCTCAAACACACAAACAAAACACATACAAATAGCCAAGGCAGAGGAGACATGGGCTGAAACTGGCTGGCTGGAGGGGGGAAGAGAGAGGTGGTGGCATATTTTGGCTGGCTAGCCTGCTTTTCAGCTGCCGGTTCTGTGGTTTGTGGACAGAGACGCTTCCTCGGGATGATCTTACCTTATCTATCCCTCAGCCCTCTCCTCGGGACTGAAATAAGATTTGGGCAAGCGAGTGAGTGGCAGGGGGCTCCTGCAAGGCTGCTTGGTGACCGGGTTTCTTCCCCACCCTATGCTTTTGACACAACAACAGCAGGCGGGAATTGGCTGGGAAAGTCAGCCAGCAAGAGGGCTACTTAAAAATTAGCACAGACAAAGGCATTCACATAGGGGGAATCAATTTAAATGAATCGATTCCACATCCACATTAAAATAAACAAATCTCTGGTGAAGGAGTAAAAGAATTCACTACCGCTCCAAAACAACCCCCACAGTTCCCTATCAAATTATTCCACTCTTACACATGTATTGTGTATTCACCCAGTTTTATAGCAATTTAAAACAAGCTATACCTGAATTAAATAGGGGATTTTTTTAAAGCAATGTAACTGCCTTCTCAAACACACAGAGACTCACAATGAACCATTCCCACTAAAAGAAAACCAAAAAGTGGGCTATGCCAAAGCACTCTAAAAAACAAGAAAAAACACTGTGATATAAAAGAAGAGACTGGTGGCCATCAAAAATAACATCAAACTGTATCCCCAGCTCTATGATCAGTTTAGTACTGCACTAACAGCTAGACCTAATATCTAAATTGATGAACAACTGGATTAGATAACTGACCATATAGCTTAAGCAATCATGCACAAATCTTGCCTGCAAGCACCATAACTATATAGTGAGATGAAATTCTTATTTCATTTTTCAAGTTACAGCAATCAGTAACCAAGGCCAGCTCCCTTCTTTCCCCTTCAGATCACACCACCTAGACATTTTTTTGCATTTGGTCTTATTGAAAACACACTGCCTACCTTTTCCACACTCAGTGAGATATCTACATCACTGAACTGGTCTGAATTACTTAGGACCCTGTCAATTTGCTCACAAATCAAAGCTGCCCATTCCACTTCCAATTCAAACTTCACTCAGATTATTCCAGATTAGGCTGATTCAGGATTTAATTGAAGGATATGCAACCAATGCTGCCTAGATCAGTGGTTCTTAACCTTTGTTACTCGGATGCTTTTGAACTGCAACTCCCAGAAACCCCAGTCAGGACAGCTGGTGGTGAAGGCTTCTGGGAGTTGCAGTCCAAAACTCCTGAGTAACCCAAGGTTAAGAACCAGTGGCCTAGATAATTAGTGTGAGTTCAATTCCCCACTGTGCCTCCTGTGAGTAGAACCTGCCTATGTGGCCTTGGGCAAGCCGCATCATCCCAGGGTGTCCCCAGAAGAAGAGAATACCACTTCTGAGTATCCTTTACCTGGAAAATTCTGAAGAGGTCACCATGACTTGATAGTACATGGTTATTATTATCATTATTATGTAACATATGATATTATACATCTCCTTTTTTTGCCTTCTAGGGCCATCAGAGCAATGTACAACAAAATCACAATATAAAACCATAAGAAAACCAACCCATTATTTAGAAACAGCCAGATTTCTCTTGTCTTGTGTCTTCGCCAGCCTTACCTCTCAAAGTACTGAGATACACAATAGGGGCTCCCCTAAAGATCCCTGATTCTGGGCATGCTCATGAAGGAATAGGCAGTTTTTCAGTTATCTGGATCTGGGCCATTTAACAAGGGGCTAGGTTTCTTCCGGCACTAGCTTGTTAACCATGGCATGCTCCTGCACCTACTTTGAGCACTGGAAGTGGAAAACCCAATGATGCCATAATTCTGTTCCTGTCTGCAGGGTTAGTTTCTGGAAGCAGCTGGGGCATTCCACTTGGCCCGCAGTACTCCTCATGTGGTATTCTGCATGATCCCCTCTAGGCTTTTGGTTTACTGCATCTGCTACAAGTGACAGCTGATCCATTACGATAAATGGGGTCCTATCACATCTTTGCTCAAGGGTACCTATAGCCAGCCTACTTCTGCCTTCTTGTTCAATAAACACAGAGAGTTCTGGCCCCATCTATGTTTCCCTCCTGCTATACGTACAGGTGAATGTTTGCTTGGGTATGGAGATTAAGTGCCCATTTTTGCCCCAGCTCCATCTACCAGCCCGGCTTCACCCAACTGTGCTGTGCCTTCTATCCCACCAACCACAAGGGACATCAAGCGCCATCCCCTATTGTCATAGGGGATGTTTTTCACCATAGGGCCAGAACACAGCTTGGGAAATGTGAGTGATGTGTTGGGCCTATGGGAATCTGACTATCTGAAAGGACACATGGCATCTTGAGGTGGTCATGGGCCAAAGCTGTCATCATTTGTCCTGCCAGGGTGATGATCAGATTCCTATCATTTGTAATGGGAGGGAGTGTCCATTATAAGTGTCCTACCATTATAGTAGGCAATGGACAGATGGATTCTAATTAGGTTAGAGGCAAAGGGTTGAAGCATCTCTCTCCCATGTCATGGCACAAAACCAGGTCTGCCCCATTGCACCAGCAATTAATAACACAATAACAAACTTGGTCCGAAAAGTGGCTTATAAATATTTAAGTAAAAAGTAAGCAAACTGTGTGACAAATATAACAGCCCCCAGTTCTAATGATGATAGTGGTGGTAAAAAAACTAAACCAAATGTTGGGACAAAAGAAAAAAAATGCTTCCTACACATCCTTTGTTTCCCACTCATTTTGTATCGACATGTACAATGACAAGAGAGGTCAACAGGAGTGGATCAGGCCTCAGAGATGTCCGATGTTGGCTCATCGCTTTCTGGTAGAAAGACATTCCTGGTAAAGCTAATTCACAACAGCAAATGCTCCATTCGCCTAGGGTGGCCCTCAGTGGAGCGTTAATGTATGAACGACGTGCCCTGCTTGCAAAACAAGGTGGAGGCATGTAGTGGCCTTGCCAAGCAAAGGAAACAAAAGGGGGTGAAAAGACAGGGGTATTTTTCTGAGTAGAACATTAAAATCAAGACAAATGAAAAATGAGGGGGAAATCTTTTGGGTTTGGGGCTCTGCAGTGCTTTCTGACAATATAAATTTAAAAACAACCAGGAGATACAGCTGTGCAAAAGTAATGTACAGAAAAGAGAGGCAGATTGTGTAATATAAATCTGGACAACACCTTTCAATTGTAGCAAGCCAGCAACACACAGTGCAATTGGCTGCAAACAGCATCTATGAATTCAGTCTGGGGCACTGGACCCTAGCAACAAATTTGCAAGCATGTCAGCTGCTCAGGAATTTTTACTTACTTACTTACTTACTTACTTACTTACTTACTTACTTACTTACTTACTTACTTACTTACTTACTTACTTACTTACTTACTTACTTACTTACTTACTTACTTACTTACATGATGAAAAATGTCAAACTTTTACCTATATTCGTATTCAGGGAGAAGTTTTATTTCAGTCTTTCAGAAACATTTTCTGGTTTCTGATCTGCTCTAAACCTGCTCTACCTGTGGAAATGATTCATAGGCAAATGTGTGATATAACAGAAAGAAAGCACATCAACATGCCATTTCAAAAATAGCCAAAATAATAGTTCTGAATTGTCAAGTACTAGGAAAAAACTAAACGCAGCAGCTGAACAACAACTCAAAATGGGTTTATATAAGGCCACAATTTGAAACAAATTAATGTTGGTTCAAAATGTTCCAACCTAGGATGAAAGCGCTAACGTAAGGAGAAGATAATGGGGTTGGTAAGTGATTTGCTAATAAAGAGTAAATGCAAAGTGAACCTCAGTAGTGATTGACTACAATCTGTTGTTTTCTCAGAGGAAATGTGATGGGGGATGCACTAATTAAGACTAACAATCCATGATGAATGGAATGAGGAAACTGCTGCATTTTCTCTCCGATTATATAGATATAAGTACAGGTGCTCCAAGATTTTTAACATTTCCATAAGGACAGTGGAACTGGTTTCTAGACATTCAAATTCTTTTCCAACTTCGTAGTTTTTATGTTTTCATGCACGGCAATAAGAGTGTCTATACTGCAGTGTCCTGTCTTCCTTCACATTTGGCTACTGTGGGGGCAAATGCCTATATTTGTAACAAATTTTAGGCAGCCTTTGAATGTTATTTCTTATTTTTGAAATGGCAAAAATGTGGTGCCACAAACAGCTAGAATCTACATTTTAGCCACCATTTCTGAACCATGATCTCCCAGGTGTTTTTTTGACCACAAAACTCCAAACAGGTATTTGACCTTGTAAATATGGTTGGAAACCCTGGAGAAGGAACTTAGGCAGCTGCTTTTTGTTGAGACCACTGGTCCATTTAGCTCAGTAGCTAAAGGCCTCTAGCATTCTAGACAAGAACCTTTCTCATCTCTAACAAGAAATGCCAGAGTTTTAACCTAAGATTTTCTATATATGCCTAACATATTCCTGTGTCATGGCCCTTTCCAAAGAAAAGTGCAGGAATGGGAGGAAAGCAATCTGGAGCAGAGAAACTCATTGCAAGAAGAAGTTATAGGAGCCCCTGCTTCGGTAGATCAAATACACCCTTCTCACGGCCCTCAATGCTAAATCAGTGAGCAACTGATTTCTCATAGTGGTGCTGACTGGCAAAATGAGGGGGCAATCATTTTCACAGTTCCCCTAAAGCTAGTCCCCTGGAGATTTTAAAATACAGCTCACCTTCATGCCACATGTTTGCCTTCTTCTAAATTAACAATACCTATTTTCTCACTCAAACTAGGGACAAGAGAACAGGCCTTGCCAACTATGTTGTACAGTATTTTTTTTTTAATTTTCCAACAGCATGATTTACACCATTTCTTTTCTGGTCTTCAGAAGACTTCCTGGAGACAGAAATATAAGAGTATTGCTACAACATAGGCCATTTAATTCTTTTAAAAAGAATAATGTTTCCAAGCTCCAAAATGATACAAATAACAGATGACAACCTAATATATTTTGAGGGAGGTACAAAGGAAGACAATCAGAGTAATTGTGACTCAAACCTCCTGTGCTAGTTGAGACTTATTTTTAAGTCCATTGTCACTCCCTCCCTCACACACACAGACACACACACACCACCACCACCACAAAGAGCAGCTGTTGGGTAAACTCTAGTCTGCAGGGTGGGAGGACAGGCCCTGTCTGTCCCTTTCAGTCAGCTGGAGCAAAGATTGAACAAAGTTTTTTTGTCCTATTTCTAGATAGGATGTCCAGTTAAGATCTGACTCAGGGGAAGGGAATCTTGGGCCCTAAGGCCAAATCTGGCCATTTTAGATCATGCAGATGGAGCATTTTATTTGGCATTCCCCAAAAGGGCTATGTCTCTTCCATAACACCATCATTTAGTGGTTTCCTACCTCAAGTCCAGTTTTTCCTCTGATAGCTCAATTTATTGAGTATCTTGTACAACCAGAAGTTGAGAGCTGGATTTCACACCGTGCCTCCCAGAAAAAGAGCCAATTTATGTGGCCTCGGGCAAATTGATCATTCCCAGGGCTCCCCCCAGGAGAACGGAATGGCAAATGGCTTCTGGGTACTGTATACCTAGAGGATGCTGAAAAGGGTCACCATAATTTGGAACTGACATTATTGTTATGAAAAGGTTAAGTGTTCTCTGAAGGCTTCATTCCCAGAAATACAAAAACATTTAAGCTAAACAATGATGGCACTTTTTCATCCCCTCCTTTTGCCCTTTGGATCCATGTTCCATTTCAAATGTCCAAGAGCATTGCCTGCAAACTACTCTGTAATTGATTTTGGTTTTGAGGCTGAAAAAGATTCTACTTGCAGGAAGCACAGTGAGGTACAGAACTCCCAGACTCTGGCTCCACAGCCAGATACTTAAAGCACTAAGTTCTCCAGCCAGCTCTGCAAATCTTTAAGTTACTTTTATTTTGGTTTTTCTTACACCTTTTATGTCTGGGTCTCAGAAAACAAGAGCCACATGAGGTATAATGTCAGTTGCTAAAGTACTTACCTTACATGATAGCATGCTTCTTTGTTGATCTTATGATTTGGACTAATGATCTCTAGATAAGCGACAATTCTGGAGAGAACAGCAGTCTTCATTACATTACTAGAAACTTCATAGCTTTATACTCTTGTATACAGCCAAAACAATAAGCAGAACACAATGGAACATTTTTTGAAAAACTCACATTACAACGGCATGCACTGCCTGGAAAATTCTTCAACATTCCTGTGGCATGAGTGTGGTATCAAGGTAACCAGATTACATTTGGTGCTTATCAGTTTTAGATTAAATTAATGTTCTTAAATTAATGCAGCCACCCAAATAAAGAATTCCCACAGAAACATCATCAAACTCACTGAATTAGTCCAAATGACAGACACCATGCCCAGTTCTTTTTCATCTTCCATGCTGCAATACATTTGGGCTATAAATGTGCCAGTAGAATTAGTTTTAGGTGCCATGCAATATTGGTTTCAAATTCTGTCCAGTTTTATTAGTACATAAAGACATGGTTTGGAACAGAATCTGACCCAAGAGCAATACTTAACTAATGCTGAAAGCATTTTTTTTAAAAAAATTAATTAAGTCTCAGGATAAAAATGAGCAAAGCTTCTAAGCACTTAGACCATGCTTCATTAATCTGTTTAAAAAGAGCATTTAATAATTAAAAAGGCTCTTGAATGTTTACATAAATTCTCCTTGTGATGTGATATTGTTGTCCATTTAAGATAAAAAACCAGTTACAGCAGTCCCTTAAAATTGGGTTCCCATAAAGCAGGAGTGACAAACCGTGTTCTCAGCTCTTTTCAGCTGATCAAAGCTCATTTAAAAAACCTCAGCACACCAACAGGAATTGATCTGATGAGTTTAATAGGTCTCTTATAAGATTAGCAATTGTGACATAGCTATCTGTTTTTTATTCCAACCACCAAGATTGGTGAAACATAAGGGGGCGGGGGAGAGAAAAATACTAAAAATAATAACTGTAAAGCAGATTGCTTTACTACCAGTTAACAGATTTTCCTCATCAGGGGGTAAATGCTAAGAAAGAAAAAGAAAAATGCAAAGCCCACACACATATTCCCCTACTTAAATACTTAGATTTCTGAAACATAGCTATGCACTGTATTTATGAGAGCATTGACGCTGGCAACACTGAGAAGCCATTTAAACTCCTGGAGACTGGGTTACAAATGAAGTAAATGACTTCTCTGTAACAAGCCAGTAGTGCTGCTCAACCATAAGAAAAGGAATCTAAGAAGACCCCTTCACTTTTATATCAGCTGAAGGAATAGAGTGCAGTCTGCTAGTTAGAGAAGAAAACACAGCTGAGGCCTCTAAACCCCAGTGTTAGCTCAACACAATATAACACAAATATGCATTTTCACCTTCCTCCTCATCTTGATCTACCCAGTTTTCTGGTTCTGGATAGATCGAATTGCTTTGGTAAGCTATCGTTTGTCTCTCCAAACTGTGGGAAAACAACCTTGTGCTTATACACTGAAGAACTGGAAGTCATGTTTGAAATAAGACTCCACATCTGGTTTGCAAAGCAAGCACAAAAGATAATGAGCTGGGTTCAGTGTGATGACAAACTGGTTGGACACAACCTGGAGGTAGTGGGATTGGAGCAGGGGGAAAAAAGATGGAGGCAAACAACAACGCATGCAAACCTGAAGATAGTCAAACCACCATTTGATTCTCCATGTAAATTAACTCTGACTAGAATCAGACCCTAGAGATAGCTCACAAGTAGAGCTGAAAGTACACTGGTTGGAGAGAAGGGACTGAGGTAGCTCTTCCATGTTTGTGAAAGGTAGTTAGCATAGTCCCAGATGTGAGAGCATTTTGGGTTGTAATTATTTAAGAATCCCCCTCTTCCAGTCACTAGTTCTGTCTCACCTTTTTTTCCTGACCTTAAATATGTGCAATTTTTTGTAACCCAGAATTGCTGTTTTCAAACCAGTCTTTGTTATTCCTCAGAAACTATCAGGGGCCCCTTGCTACAAAAATCAAATGAAGTAATGGCAGAGACCAGTTTCTCTGAATGGCAGTGTTTCCATCATTACGTCTTTCCTTGAATGAGAAGGAAATTATTGCATGTTCTACCAAGCAGTGCAATTTTAGTAGGCAACAGAAAGCACTTAAGGACTGATATGGTATCTCACAAGCAGTGAAAGAGCAGAGTTTTGAAAAGTTACTTTTTAAAGACTACTTCTCCCTACTATCATGTCTACTCAGAGCTTGTACTCTAAAAAATTAAATTTCCAACCTGTAGGAAGGACCCTGTTGAGCGTCTCTCCAGAATTCCTTTGATGAGGCTGCAGACGGGAGAAGCAGGGATTCCTCAACAAAGTATGTAAAAAGGTGTCCCTTAAGAAAAAAGGAGGACAGAGAATGTTAGAAAACCAGTGGCTCAAAGGAACCAGTTCTTGTAACTCCTTAATTTTACTATCACGTTAGAGAGTCTTTTACCCCAATGCTCAGAAAGAAAGAAAAAATGTGTGTTGGAAGATCATTGCCGGTCCTCAACATATTGAAAAAATTCTTTTTGTTTCATTGGTTCTAAAAGCTAAATTAGGGAACGGGTTGCCTATTAAAACATAAAAAGCATCCTGAAAATAGATCAAATTATGATATGATGGCTGATGATTAATAAGAAGGCATTAGTTATTCAGCTAGTCAGCTAGAAACATTGATACATACACAGTTTACAGTCAAAACTGCATAGTGTTTGGAATGAGCATAATATTACTTAAGATCTTGGTTCCTGGAACTGAAATACTCAAGCAGGAATGCAGTGAAGCAAGGTGTATTTGGAACGACATCTTCCCCTTCCCAACATACCCACCCACACAATATGACCTTTCTCTTCTCAGTGGTCATTCATATTCCAGGTACTAAGTAGTCAGAACAACTACCGGTATATGTAATAGGAATAGTGGTAAGGAAAGGGCACTGGACCTTGAATTCTTTTTAGAGTAGAGCTCCAAATGATGTCAGTTGTTATTTCAGACACCAAAGACCAAAGTTACCCAACCAAGAACCCACAAGGTTGGGTTTTTAAACATTGTTGTATGGCACTATTAACAGAACATGTTGTCAGCCCCATAAATGAGAATGGAGTTTGTAAACCAGAACCTTCAGCCAAGATGGCCATGTTGGCAGGGAAATTCTGGGAACTGTAGTTCACAACACTAACTTTTCCAAGTTCTCTGTATGGGCTGCAGTTCTCTGGATAGAGGTGAACTACAGAGTGATGGGAATTCTATACGAGAGCAAAATGCAGCAACATCCCAAATCCACTATGTTGTAGTCCAGTGTTACAACTTCTATGGGAGTTTGTTTATAGCCAGCAATGAGCAAGCCATGATCCCATTCCACTGGTCATAGATTGTTCCTAAGTCTTAACTGTGACTTATAACATTTCTGTCCTATGCAGTACCATAGTGAGGAAACAGCTATACACATTTGTAACAAGTTACACATGTCTGAAAAGCTAAATTGTGCTCGCGAAGGCTTTCACGGCTGGGATCTAATGGTTGTTGTGGGTTTTTCGGGCTCTTTGGCCGTGTTCTGAAGGTTGTTCTTCCTGCTCGGGGGTTATGCGACCCCCTAGCAGGAAGAACAACCTTCAGAACACGGCCAAAGAGCCCGAAAAACCCACAACAACCACTAAATTGTGTTGTCTGGCTAGTCTGTTGACAATTTCATGTTAACTTTACCATCCAGGCTTGTTTGTTTGTTTAATTTCCTTTCATGCTTCAGGATGGTTCGAAGGAAAGTGGTGGCAGCTCTCCTGCTCCTGTATATGGTAGCCATGCTGGCTGAACAGAGTGAAGGGTACACCGCCCTCTACAGTTGGGAAGACTTCAGAAGAATGCAGGTTAGCCTCCGAGAAACAACAAAAAAAGTACACATTTTGCTTACAAAAAGTCCTCAAGCCAACCCCTGACATCTCCTAGGAAAACCCTTCTCTCTGAAAACTCAAAGAGTGGATGCTGCCCAATGAAGATACAAATGAGCTAAATGGACCTATGGTCTACTTCAGTACAAGTGGGCGACTATATTAGCAAATAATATGTACTGTAAAATGCTCCCAGATTGGGACAGTCAGATTGGTATTTTAATCCATTGGCCACATTCATCCGAAAGTCAATGCAAATCAGGCTGAAGTCACATTTTTTTCCTCCATCACTGAGGCTTCTCTCTCTTTTTTTCCCAATCAAATGGATTTGCGTTGCATCAGACAGTATGATCACTAGAGCAGTTACCTGCCAGGATGTCAGTTCCCCTCCATTGAGCACCCCAAACCTTGGTGCCAACTCTGGTAC
This sequence comes from Pogona vitticeps, assembly GCF_051106095.1. Classification (NCBI taxonomy): domain Eukaryota; kingdom Metazoa; phylum Chordata; class Lepidosauria; order Squamata; family Agamidae; genus Pogona; species Pogona vitticeps. Next base: position 54,978,954 of record NC_135786.1, read on the forward strand.
ATAAAAAAAAACACCAAAAATTCCTCATTTCCACGTTCCATCTCTAAATTTGCTTTTCCCAAGGCCACCTCAACCTCCCAGTCCATGACGCTCAGAAAGTTTTTAGAATACATGGGAGAACAAACTTTGCAATGATAATTTAAGTCTCACTCAGCATTATCTCCAAGGATGGAATTTCACAGAGTGCCATGATGCAGGACAGCCAGCTACTGACCCACTGCATGCATTTCAGTCCAAACTCTCCTTACCTCCCAAGTTGCTCTGTCCTGTTCTTTGGTACAAAAGAGGCACTCCAATCATCTGTGCAGCCCCTGGCACACAGGCAGGTGGTGCACAGCCATTTGGAGTAAAAAGAAATGGATGTTTTGGCACATTCCTGTTTTCATCTACTGTATTCTAAGTAAACCAGGTGCTATCTTATGTAAGCTGCAAAGTCTACACAAACTGGGGGCGCACAACATTCTCCCACTTAAAAGAAAAAAATACTAGATGACAGCACAAGTGCACTAGGACACGTAGAAGATCAAATCAGAGAGTGAGGAGGAAATTGGCAGTCAGCTTCTTTGCAGCAGAAACTGTGCCTTAGAACTACAGTAGAGGACTGTTAACAAGCTGCGGACAAGGTTGATTGCCAGTGTCCTGCTTTCCTGCTCTCTTCTGATGTGCATGTGCCCAGCCAAAGTGAATTCAACCAAGGAAAACTGACTCCCCAGGTGGAACTTCACAGAGGAACCATTCATTTTTTTTCCTGGTGTGTCACTGCACCCTAAGAAAGAATACTAAGTCAGAGAGGGGAGGATACAGAGAAGTTTTATCTGCTCATGATTCTGCTACTATATTTGCATCTCCCTAAACTCACTGGATAGTTCAGGGAGTTATATAAGGGGGTGGGGGTTTGAATCCCCACTGTGCCTCCCACAAGGAAAGCCAGCCTGTGTACCCTTGGGCAAGCTGCTCCAAGAAGAAGGGAATGGTAAATGACTTCCGAATAGCTTATACCCCCCCTCCAAAAAAAAAAAAAAAAAAAAAAAAAAACTTGGAAAGGTTTGCTGTAAGTCAGAATTGACTTGATAGCACATAATTATTATTGTTAAAGCCTAGGAAACTAGAACCTCACAGCCAAATAATTCAGTTTCTCTGTATTTTCATTTCATTTATCTCTTGTTAGGGGCAACGCTCTTGTGAACAGCAATTGGGGTTGGAATATTCAGACTATTTTTAATGTAATTCTTGACATTAATTTGCATTCTGGCCTTAAAACTGTCCTGAAGTACAATGCTTGCTTACTTCAGTGAGGCCTGTAGAAGTCTTGGGGCTCCTGTGTTCACCCTCAAAAAGGCTATCCTATAAATGCACCCATGTGAGTCACCAAATTAACTCAAAACAGAGAAGAGAATAATGGCTCCTTTAGGCATAAATTGCTAAAAGTAGGCAGGCAGCGTGCCAGATTCAGAAAGAAGAACTTAATTTCTTGCTTGAAATATTCACTTTAGCCTTTTGACATATAAAAACAATTTATTCTTACTGCTACATGCTGTCATACCTAAGGCAAAACCATCTTGAAGATAAGCTAGGAGCCCAACACCTAAAACAGGAGAGATTGAAAAACCTGCAAATTGCTGGGCCTGGTCTGGCTGCTTCACTTTGCAAGAACTCCAAGCAAACACTTGAGCGTTGCAACTAGACCAAACTTTTCTTTTCCACTACCCTGCAATTATCTCAATATTTTCATTATTGTATTGATTATATGTCATGTATGTATTTCACTATATTTATAATTTGATTTACTTTGTTTACTCCACCCAGATGTAAACCACCCAGAGTAATGTTTATCATTAATTGGTGTGGCACACAAGTTGAATAAATAAATAAACAAACAAATAAATAAGGGGATTTGCAGCCTCTACAACCTATTCATAAGGGTAATGGACATGAGGTCTTCTGGGTGTTTTGAACTGTATCTACCATAACCCCATACCTTTGGTTGGGGATTCTGATGTGTAAAACAGCTGGATAATCAAATATTTCCTACCCTGAACTATATTCAGCCTTTAGGTCCTCACCATTGGATCTGCTATTCAATTAAGATAAAACAATCTATTAAAACAGACCATAGAATCTAAGGCAATTAAATTTTTAGAAGTGTTCAAGCATAGGTAAAGCCTTTCCTGATAACTTATGCTCATAGCTGAAAAATGAAATACAACTAAAGCTGCAATCTTATGCACTGCAAAATAAGTTGCAGTAAAATCAGCGGCGCTTACTGAGTAAATAATGCATGGGATATAGCTGCAAAGAGTATTTTTGACCAGATTTTGCTGAAGTAAAAATTTATGAGAGGTGTTATCTTCACATTTGAAAAGTCAGCTTTGCCATGCAAACTTCCTAGCCTAAATATGGCATTTTCTTGTCGCATTACTTTAGGAGAGAGAAAGGAACCAAGCTCAGAAGAAAGCCTTAAGTGTGCAGCAGAGATCAGATATGAGAGAGTTTTCTGAGCTTTCAGAAGATGAAGGACAGTTCATGAAGGTAAGTGGTGCCGTGAATTATGGAAATAAAGAAGATGGGGCACATGACAGCAACTCACCTGTTGGCACAGCAGTCCAAGACTGAGACTGACCTGTGTATAAACTAGTGGTGAAAAGCCAAGCTTCTTTTAATTCCCTGTGGGTTGAGCTGTTGCTTTCACAGAAAAAAAGAGTCACACTTCTGCGAGTTAAGTGGAGAGAGAAGCTGCAGAGAAGCAGACTTCAGCTGAACATTAGGAAAAACCTCTGTACCGTGAGGGCTATTTAAAGCAGTGAAAGAGATGGTGGGTTCATCTTTGCTGGGGATATTTAGAAAGAGGCTATCTACAAAGCATTTTGTACCTGTGCCCTGTATTGCATGGCTTGTGCAGAGCACAGAGTTTGACTGAATGATCTCCATGTTCCCTTGAGACTCTGTTATTCTCCCCACTCCCACTGCAACACGATTCCTTGCTCAGCCATTTGATGCCTTGCTTGCCCAATAAGATATTCTTCAGATTACAATTTTCAGAATCTCCTAGCCAGCCAGCATGGCCAGCAACATGCTGGCTGCAGGATTCTGGGAGTCACGGTCGAAAGCAGTAATTTTTCCAACCTGTTTCAGATCTCCAAAGGACTTTGCAGAGGAAAGTATCTGCATGGCATGAATAATGTTACAATGGATTATCACATTACTGAAACTGGAATTTACTACAGCTGAATGAGAGCTTGCCAAGAATCACTATCAGATATGAGCATTCATATCCGGTTTCAAATTTATATATTCATATGAAGTTCAATTCCCATTTGAGTCAGACGATAACAATGAAGAGTTCATTAGGCTAAACTAATGACACAGGCAAAATCCACTTGTTCCCATAAAATGTCACTAAACATTCTAAATGAAACATGAGGTGACTGTCTCAGGAGTCTTAGAAATCCTACTTCATCATTAAAAACATCCTGTTCTTTTCTCATGTTCAGATGTGAATGCCATGGCTAATATAACCAAAATTCTCCTAAATATATACAAGAGGGAGATATCAACAGGAAACCCCATAGAAGCCTCCCACCCAAAAAAAAGAGAAAAGAAATATCTTTTTAAAAAAAAGAGGAGGAAAGCCCTCGGAAGAGCTCATGATGACTGTTACCACAAAATGATGACTGGCTATTGAGAGGGAGAGGATGGGGGCTCAGTGCAATCTCCTGGATAATGGCATGGCTGCCTAAAAATACATGCCCTGTGTATATATATTCGGTGTAATGCTATGCATAGATTTCCCCAAGCACATTCAATGGCATTCATTTTTCTGCAGACTCTTCGTCGATGTCTATGTACAAATAATGATCCCTCTTGCAGTTGCGTATTGTATACAGCAGAAAATGTTGATATATGTACTGTGTTAGAACAAATAGTCAACCAATCTCTCTTACTAAATGGGCTAATTTAAGTAGTTAAACTGGCTTTGACAGCTATAGATATGTGTGTGCATTAAAACCTGCCATAGGAACTGTTCTTACCGCCTACCAATATAGTGACTGCTTGCAATCTTGGCACCAAATCTATAATGTAAAAATCTTTTGTTGGCTCTACATTTCATCTTTGCAGCATCAAAAGCGTTCATTGTTTTGCTAAGAGTCCACATAGAAGAGACCATCTATGAAAAAGCTACAAAATGTGGCACACAGGGCTTGAGTTCATTGCCAAATTTTTGTCCAGTGTACCAACCTGCTCCTATGCTCCTGGTTCCTAACAAATAGAATAGCATTACTTTTGGGGGGCTGAACTCCTAGAAACTACCAGCCAGCACAGCCAATGAACAAGCTAGCTGGGGGATGGTTTTAATAGCAAAGATGCTGCCCCCTATCACTAAACCCAAGTAGTGTCATAAAGTAAGCCTGTCCAGGAATCTAAAATCCACTCTCAAGGCATGAGAGTCCTTTAAAGACTCCCCATCCATCCCAAAATCACCACATCAGGGACCTTCTATTTTTGTGCCATCCAGCTGAATGCCTGTGGAAACACTCAGTAATCATGAAACTTAAGGTCAGATTATAACATCCCGAGAGCATATTGTTAGGAGCAGGAACTACTTACACACTGCAAAGGGGCCATTACATGAGCCTTCTCATCTCCTTGTTTTGTAGTTTGCCTTGCTTTGTTTTGGGATTAGTCACCAGAAGGATATTTGCAAGTCTCATTGCTCAGGCATGGCACTCTGTGGAGCTCTCTGAATCATGGGAACTAAATGCAAGTTTCTCTGAAAACTCTTCCCTTATTTTAATTTAAGACTTTTGAATCAGTCACCATCCACTCCATTGTTCCATTGATTTGGGCCACTATTTGCATGCATCACGGCATAGTGGATCACAGCTGTACACTTTTAGAGAGTTGATAAATGGTCAGGATGTCAAGATTAGAAACAACTGCCACTGACTTCTGCAATTGCCCTTTCAAAAAGCAACTTATACGTATGCTACAGGTCATACCATCAAAGGCTAAAATACTGAATTAGGAAATCCCTTTTAGCAATAACAAATGGTCCAATACTAATGATTCCTTCCCCTTCAGTGTCTACGATGCAGAATGTAGTTATAATGTGGGTTTTCCTCGCTTGTTAACCATGCTTTCTTTCACAGCTGATTGCTCCTGTAGAAATCAGAATACATCTGAAGTCCAAACAGCTGGAAAAATACCAAGATGTCCTGAAGGAACTCCTAGCAGAGATGTTACCAGATACTCAGAACGGTAATATATAGGAACCTCAAAATCCACTTCTCTTTCACTTTGGGAGATCCCCTCTGTATAAAGTTTCTTGGAATAGCCTCACTTTCATACTCAGGTTTGTACCGAAGACCATAAATCGGAAACCCTTCTCCTATCAGCATTGTTCAGAGACTACAGAAAGCTCAACCCAACTGCATTTTCAGTTTGCAAATTAAGTTTGGAAAAGTGATTTGTTTGGATTACAATACCCAGAATCCACAACCACTGGCCTCTCTTGCCGTGGAATGCTGGTTATCTATAAAGTTACTTCCCCACACTTTGCTTCTCCAGAACATACAGGACAGTAGTAATGTATTGATGAAGGAAAATCAATGGGGGGGGAGAGTCATTTTGATGTTCAAAAGGAGATATACATAGGTATATTTCAGTACAAAAAAAGGGAGCTCATATTTTGATTACCTTGGTTACTATCGCAAAAAGAGAGGGAAATTGAACAAGCTACAGAAAAGGGGAAAAGTCAACTCAAACTGATTGTATCTGTTTGCAGTAGACTGGGGTGGAGGAAAGCAAGGGCTGAAGGACTGCTGGGATATGACAGCATCAACACACACACACACACACAGAGAGAGAGAGAGAGAGAGAGAGAGAGAGAGAGAGAGAGAGAGAGAGAGGAGTCTTCTCTCTGAGCTCATCTGCAGTCTTCATGGAAGTCTGAGCAGCAATGGATTTTCTCAGAAACAAACAATACACGATTGCAGGGTATCTCTGTTGTGATGCAACATATTTGAGAATAATTTGGTTAAAATTAATGACTCCCAATTGGTTTGAATAGCCAGAGTCATTAATTTTACACACACACACACCCAAAAGCCTGCTCCTGATGGAAATGAAAACAACCAGAATTCATGTCTTGATATACTGTACTGTAGTTTGTTCCAGCTGCTTGAAAGTGCCTCCTTCCTAAGAAGAGGTCTAAGCTGAAGGCTGAGGTCTGTAATGATGACTGCCTAAGTTTCCAAATTTACCACTCTGCCACTGAAGATAAGATTGACAACCTTTTTTCACAGCTGGAGAGTCATAGCTTCCACACCCTTCTCAAAGAATAATCACATGTTTCCAGAAATTTAAAAAAATCTGAACACAATTAGAAACTTGTATCGCCATAAAAGCAAGGTAATCTGTGAGTTTACATTGATAGTGCAATGGCTCCATTTTTTCTGGCTTTCCGTACTTTTCTTGTGTGATGTAGTAACTAAGGTGATGGACTGAGATTCAAGAGCCCCATATTCAGATCACCGTTTGGGCACACGCAGCCACACCATCACAGATTTGTTAAAAGACCATAATATTATATCCATTTCCATCAAGTTTTGAGTCACTTTTATATACTGCATAATACTACATAGGTACTGTAGAAATACATGTATACTGTAGGAGTACATCGGAGTTTATGTACATGGATGAGGCTGTGTGATCATGAAACTCAATCACATTGAAACAGTGAGACTATTACACTTCAACCCTTGTAAAAAAAACAGGTATGAGGAAATGAAACTGACCTTAGTATCATGTTGAATAACTAACAACCTTTGACTATGCACAGAAAAATATTCAGATTACTTATGCATCCATAACTGGAGAGAGATATTCAAAAATGTGAGCCAAGCTCTTCTAAAATTTAATTAACAAAATCTTGTGCTTCGTATATCATAACTGGAATAGTCTAATGAAAGAGGATGATCAATCATGCTACAAGGACGGTGGGTGCTTCCTTCCATGATATGCAGATCTCACACCAGCATTGCTATGGTAATCTGATTTATTCCAAGCAGCTTTTAGTTATTGATATCACCTTTTTTTCATGTGGCAGATTAGGAAGATCCAGCTTTAAGCTTGCATAGTATTGATTCATAGGCTTTCATTTTTTCTTGTTTCATCTCTTTGTAGTTAACTGACATTCTGAAAAAAACCAGAAGACAAGTGAGGGACTTCCTACAAATCTGCAAGACTCCACTAAATGAAAATGCTGCCTGTGAGCCTCTGTACTGCAGAAAGAAAACATGCTTATGCAAGCTAATAAAACATGAAACTTAAATATATGATTAACTTGTTCATTTTAAAGGATTTAGAATTATATCCGAGAAAAGAAAAGGAAGATGTCACTGAAAATCATTTTGTATTTCTAGGAAAGATTAAAATTCCACACAGCAATATCGAAATGTTTCATAAACTCAAGTAATTAAGATTGCAATCTTACATACACCTACCTATGACTAAACCAGTTGAACAAAATGGGGCTCACTTCTGAGTAGATACTAAGAGCACTTGCCATTCCTAGAGTCTAGTGAAGGATTACACTTAGGGGTTGTGAAGCACAAAGCAATTTTAGCTGGACAGGAAAGCCTGCCTCCAACCATATGTGCAACTGCCATTGCTTGCTGCTGCTGGCCCAGGAAAGTGAAGCAGATGGGTTTGAGGGATGGGATTCTAAGGTGTACATTAGTAGTAGGATAGTGGTAGCTTTATTCAATCTCAATTTTGACAGGTGCCACGCCCCCTTTTGGGACCCTGGACCGGAAGGGGAGGGACTTCCGGCGCCTAGGCTGGACCCAGGCCCCTTCCGGCGGAAGGGGTGGTCCGAACGGTGACGTCAGGGGTTGTGGGGGTCCCCGTGGGCCTATAGGGGTCTTTCCCTAGAGGCCGGGGTCCCCCGTGACCCTAGGGGTGCCTGAGGATTGGACCCCGAGGGGTTGTGCCACCCCACGACCCCGTAGGCCAATGGGGAGCGGTTGGAGGTCCTTGGCTAGAAAAGGGGTGGTCGTAGACCATGTCTCGGCTTGCCCCAGCCCCCTGCGTGACGTCAGGGATTTCGGGTGGGCCCGTGAGCCTATAGGAGCCTTTTCCTAGAGGCAGGGGTCCCCCGTGACCCTGGGGTGGCCTGAGGATTGGTCCCCGAGGTTGCGTGCCACCCCACGACCCCGTAGACCAATGGGGAGCGGTTGGAGGTCCTTGGCTAGAAAAGGGGTGGTCGTAGACCATGTCTCGGCTTGCCCCAGCCCCCTGCGTGACGTCAGGGATTTCGGGGGGGCCCGTGAGCCTATAGGAGCCTTTTCCTAGAGGCAGGGGTCCCCCGTGACCCTGGGGTGGCCTGAGGATTGGTCCCCGAGGTTGCGTGCCACCCCACGACCCCGTAGACCAATGGGGAGCGGTTGGAGGGCCTTGGCTGGAAAAGGGGTGGTCGTAGGACATGCCTCAACATGCCTTTAGGCCGCTGGGGGCTGAAATTCACACCAGGGATTTTGGGGGCCCTTCTGATATGCTGTAACAGTAAATTAAATAATTAGACCTTCTAAATGGGAGACAATTTTAAAGCCATGGTTAGTAAACAAGAACAACAAGCTTCTTCTCTTACGAATGATTTTGGGGACCTTCTGATATAGTGTAACAATAAATTAAATAATTAGACTTTTCTAAATAGGAGACAATTTTAAAACAATGGTTAAAACAAACAAACAAACCTTTTGTTACGATATAGCTGTTTAAGCCTTTTTCACGATTTCTACTCTTATGTTATATAGAAACTAGGATTTCTCATTGCAACAAATCAAATTTACCCCAAGGGCTTCCCTTGAGAATGTGCAGTAACAAAGGTTGCAACTTAAAGACCTGTTTGTAATTTGCGGAAGGTTGGGCGAGGCTGAAGGGGGTTTGGCTAGAAAACGGGTGGCCCTAGGGCATGTCTCGGCAAGCCCTTAGGCCGCCTGGGGCTGAAATTCCACAGCGGTGATTTCAGGGACCTTCTGTGCATGCTCACAGCAGAGACCGGGACACTTGCACCCACCCCAAGGTTGCTACCAGGGGCTTGTGGGGTTTTTCATGCCCCCTGTGCCCCCTCCAAGTCTCAGAGAGAGCTTGCCTGAAGACCCAGAAAATCTAAGAATAAAATGCAGATCTGCAGAAGCCCTATTCCTATTTACCACAAAGCCAAAGCAAACAAAAGTGCAAGAAAGTCAGCCTGCACCCTGATGGGGGGTGTGTGTGTGATGAGGAGGATCTTTATTTTATTTATTTATTTGATTTATACCCTGCCCATCTGGTCTAAAAGACCACAATACAAAAAAACACACACAAACAGAATACAACAATAGAATAGAAAATACATAAGGAGAGAATAAACAGAAAAGTCAGATATTAACTGGAGGGAAGGCCTGAATGTATAGCCATGTTTTTAATTGACTTTTAAAAGTGCCCAAAGTGGGGACCGCATGGATCTCAGGAGGGAGATTGTTCCAGAGGCGAGGAGTCACCACCAAGAAGGCCCGGTTTCGTGTTCTTTCCTTCCAGGGATCCCAGGGCGTTAGGCTCCTTAACCTCACCTCATGGCTCATGCGGGTAATCCGAGTAGATCCACCATATTTATGTGTGGATGCTGTTGTACCTGGTCACAATAAATTAAATAAATATACCTACCTTCTAGTACCACTATCAAAATCATCAGTGTTTCTAGAGTGTGTTAAGTTGTATTTCCACAATGATGGGTGATCAAAGATATTGAAGATTTACCAAGTAATATTTCTACATTGTCACCTTAACCAATTTCCATCCTCTGTGGCTCCTTCTTCAAATTACAAAAATAAAACCCACTTAGCAGTACACATTTATAAAAAGTTAAAACAATTATTTATTGCAAGGAATCAGCGCAGTTTGGCTGTGAGGTGAAAAAATAAGTCATTTCTGTTTCCCAACGAAAAGCACTGGACAGCAGGATCACTGAAATTTCAGACACTTGAATGCAGATTTAGTAGGTAGGCATGAAATAGTAAGGAGCAATAAGTAGAACAGTATACAATCCCCCCATGCTTTTAGTAAAATGACTTTAATACTCTCCAAAGTAAAAATGTTTTCCACATGTTTATACCCAAGGAAGATTCCTAGAATCTCTCTCTCTCCCTGTGTGTGTGTTAAAGCCCCTTTTGATTTTCCAGGCATCCTTCATAGAGCTTTGAGCCATAGCCTTCTCAACATCTTTCACAAACAAAATCGTCAAGTTAAGAAAGTCAAAGTGACCATCCGCCCTCAAATGCCTAGAGACTTTTGAAATAAGCTTGCAACTTAAAAGACCATGTGCCACCAATCTTCAACATCTCCGGCTCCTTCTGCAAAATACAAAAAACACCCACTATGAAGTGTACATTTTAAAAAAAGTTAAAACAATTATTTATTGCAAGGAATCAGCACAGTCTGGCTGTTAGGTGAAATTTCACTGAGATTTCAGACGCTTGAATTCACATCACAATCAGGTCAGCTCAGGACCAAATAGGTCCAAAGCCGAACTGTCAAAAGGGTGCTCCAGAGAGAGCTGCGAGGGAGTGCTAATAGTTTATGAATTAAACTCAGTTTCAATACTCAGAATCCTCAGTGCTGAAAAAAGTGTTAAGAAATTCTAAAATGTTGAGCTTGCTGAGGATGTCTTGCCTGCCTGGCATAGTTAGTCCATTTTCCTGCAACACAGAAAGGGAAAAGAAGGGTTTATTTCTTTGCACATCTAGTATAAGTGAAACTCTAACCATGGCACATGTAAAGCAAAAGGCTACATCGTTTTTGTTTTTTTGTCTGAATGCAGTCAGAGGGTTAGAGCAGGTCAATATACAGCTATGGTTCTCAACCTTAGTATTGGTACACCCCAAGGAGATATGCTGAGGCCTCTGCACCATGCCCAATATACATAGGTTTGTATTTCTGCTTTTAACAGCCATACCAGTGTTACGTTCACAGAGGATACCACAGTAGGGTGCCTCATACTGGAGGAACTGTACAGGGCCCGTTGTCTTTCAAAAGCACAAAATACTCTAAAGGGCACCTCCCCTCCTGGACATTCTTTGTTTGAACGACGGTCATCAGGAAGACGATATAAATCTATTAAAACAAGGACAAACTGATTTAAAAACCAAGCATAATGGGAACTTGAGTGTCTTGTTATGCCCAACCTGTAACAAGGTTCCTAATAATTTAGAAGGGATGGTTTCCAGGGAGGCCGGCATGCAGGGGGGTAAGCTCCCTAAGAGCTGTACCACCTCTCTTCTTTTCTATAAATATTTTCATTTAGGAAAAATTGCAGGCTGGGGCAATGAACCTGAATCTCACCCTCCCTGAAACATCAACCATGTAGTGCACAAGGTACACAGCCCTTCTCCCCTACACCCTGTTCTGTGCCATTATTAGCACTTTTCTACCACAAGCAACAAAGAGATGTTTATAGTTTTGTTTTAAGTCATGGTTTCTATAGTTTCATCCTGAAAAGAGGTTTGAGACATTTGAACCCACATCAGAATCTGGTCAGCTCAGGACCAAATAGGTCCAAAACCGACCTGTCAAAAGGGTGCTCCAGAAAGAGCTGTGAGGGAGTGCTAATGGTTTATGAATGAAACTCAATTTCAATATTCAAAATCCTCAGGGCTGGAAAAAAATGTTAAGAAATTCTAAAGTGTTGAGCTTGCTGAGCCTGTCCACTTTCCTGCAACACAAAAAGGGCAAAGAGGGGTTTATTTCCATTTTTTTTTCTGAGCACAGTCAAAAGGTCTATCTAATAGCAGCAGCAACTTTGAATTTCCTGTTTGGGGATACAGATCCCAGAGACCCCAAACCAGCGTGGCTGTTGTTCTGTGAGATGTAGTCTAAATTCTGAATTAATATAAATAATAGTCACAAATACCTAAAAACTTCAGCAGCAATTTATGTTGGAGTTATTTTAGCCTCATATGCAGCCTTTAGTAGATATGATGGGAGATACCTTTCTGGGGGTGAGGTGACTATCAGTAACCAAATATTCCTGACCATGTCTCCAATATCAAAGAGGACATCTCTTTATGACCAAATGTTCCTGCCCTGTCTCCAATGGCATCTCTTTGTTTAAGTGACTTTCCCCCCCTTTTTAGTCATTTTTGAAATTGTAAATAGTCTGTTGAGGCCCTGTTGTTCAAAGCATGCTTGTTTTTAGTTTTCTGATAGCTGTTCAACTGTAAGTAAATTAAATCTTTTTATTTTGTCTCCTGCTAATGTTTCAATGTGGGTTACTGCAGTGGGGGTTACTGAGCCTGTAGGGCCAGCTGATGAGCAAAAGGGGGGGGGTGTACTAACCTTGGGGGAACTTGAAGCTATTCAGTTTTGTCAAACCTTACAATTAACCTGAGCAGATAGAGTAATTTAACCAAAAAAACATTGAAGCTGCAAAATACAAAACAAGACCAAATTGATTTAAAACATTGCATAATGTGAATTGAGTGCTTTTGCAGCCTGTGGTAATGCACCTGAAATTCTCCATCCCTGAAAATATCTACAGTGCAGTTATAGTGTGCCCTGAGACCTGTTTGCTAACCTGAATATTCAGTTATATAGCAGTCACAGCAAGGAAACTTCATTTTCATGACATACAATACTTTTACATAACTAAATGTATTAACTAATTGTATCATAGTTAACTTACTCAACAAATGTCTGCTAGACATAACCTGTCTTAACTAATGTGGGCTTTAAGTCTCAAAGGACAAGCTTCTCCCGCTTCTGAGATTATACATATTAGTTTGCTTTGTTTGGCTATTGGTCTTCAGAATTTAAGCATGCAGCTCCTTGGAAGGCTAGTTTCACAAAGTGTGTAGGATTGTTTTAATTCTTGAACAGAATGGCATCTTTTCTGTGCAGGCCTCTCCAGGAAGTTAGAATTCAAGTTAACTTTTTAAAAAAGTTGAACTAATGTCACCAGGAAGACGATATAGAACTATTAAAACAAGGCCAGAAATTCCCTGGGAGTGTGACAGCAATGATAAACCATCTCCTTGAACATTTCTCATATTATTAGGGTTGCCACATTTCAGAAGCATCAATTTTTCGGGGGTCAGCATTCTTTATGGTCCAGCTCTCACTTCCATACATCGCTACAGGAAAAACCATATTTTTGACTATGTGGCCCTTTGTTGGCAAGGTGATATCTCTACTTTTTAAGATGCTTATTTGCATTTTCCCACATTCATGGGAATTTTGTTCTGTTTTAAAGGTGTTTGGGAAATGCCTAGACAGTGTCTGGATTCAGGAATGGTGTGGATTGGGGCATTTTCTAAAGAACACAGGACAGGTTGGCCCCAATCTGTATAATCCCTTTATTTGTGTACAGCGGGGGTTGGAGGCTTCTACACAACATAACTCAAAGATAAAACAACACAGAAATCATTCAAACAGGTATTACAGCTATTCTTAATAATCTCTTATTTCTTAATGTACATTCTGTTAGACTAGCATCCCTGAAAGGTAATGGAGAATGTTAACACAGGACATGTCCAATAGCTTTAGGAGACAATGCTGTGCTGAAGATCCAGCAGATGAGAAGCAAAAGAGGCTGGCAGATATGATGGCAAAATGTCTGAAAATAGACAGGGTCGAGCACAAAGAGTAGCATGCCTATCCTATACCCCCATCAGACACAATACCTCCAGACAGGACTGTTTTGCACCAGCCCTGAGACTAGGCACCAAGAATTTCTGACCCACTCATTTTAAAGGGATGCAGAAAATATTAAAACAAACACAAAGCAAAACAAAAACCTTCCACTGTGCAGAATGTTACTTTTAACAGTGGAACTTTTGTGTGTTATTATATTGACAAAAACAATAGAAAAATTTAAAAAAGATAAAAGACAAAAACATTGTGGCATTGTGGCCTCTTAAAGACTCTCTGCTAAAGTTGCAGCATGGCCCTAACAGAACTACAAAAAATATCTTTTGATAGGGGGGGGGGCATTTCTTTCAAAACATTTAAAAAACAATAGGGGGCACAATTAAATAAAGCAAAAAATGTTTCCTCATGTTCATTTGTGTTATCTCAGAGAAACAGACCACCCCTCCCCCACGTGCTCTGTTGGGCCATTTAACCTTCACTATGCCTTTGAAAAGGGAGGGGGACTCTTCCTTTGAAAAAGCAGGGACAGGCATTCTAAAATCTTAACATTCCCCCACCCCCACCCCCCTTCCCAACCATTGCATAATGCTAAAAAACTTATTTTTCCAGTGGCCCAAATAAAATGGCCGCTCTATTTCTTCCCAGCCCCCACCCCACCCCCAATTCAAAAGCAGGGATCTTACCTCAGCCTCCAACAGCCATGTGGGGAAAGGAAAGAGATGAACGACCCGGGGTTTTTTAAAACCCACAAGGCCCCTTAGAACAGCCTATCAGCAGGCTCGTATCCATAGGCTGAGGCTGAGGAGGAGGAGCTGAAACAAACAGTTAAACTACTACAAACAGTTTTTGGACTACAGATCCCAGAATGCATCTGGGCTAGACACTTTCATCATTACATTCAAGACAGCAAACCCCCCCCCCCTCCCCCCAGGTTTCTCAGATAGACATACAATAATGGAATGAATTGTACAATATTTTGAAGTTTGTTTGTGGCCATGGGAGATAGGGAATGTTACAGAAAAATGAATGCAGACTTCCAAATAATAGCAAGGAGAGACAAGAGGAAATTCTTAATCAAACAGTGTACAGAAATAGAGGAAAATAATAGAAAGGGAAATCCAGAAAGCTGTTCAAGAAAATTGGAGCTGTTAAAAGTTAGTTTTATGCAAAGATGGACATGGTAAAGGGCAAAAATGGTAGGGCGGTAACAGAGCAAGACATCAAGAAGAGGTGGCAAAAAGACACAGAGGAATTATACCAGAAAGATCTGGATGGCTTGGACAACCCCAGATAGGTTGATTGCTGACCTTAAGCCAGATATCCTGGAGAGTGAAGTCAAGTGGGACTTAGAAAGCATGGCTAACCACAAGGACAGTGGATGTGATGGCATGCCATTGGAACTATTTAAAATCTTAAAAGATGAAGCTATTAAGGTGGTATACTCAACAGGCCTGCCAGTTTGGAAAAATCAGCAGTGACCTTAGGTTTTTGATGTTGAGTTTCAGACCATTTTTGCGGTCTCCTCTTTTACCCTCATTAAGAGGTTCTTTAATTCCTCCTCACTTTCTGACATCAAAGGGGTATCATTTGTCTATCTGAGGCTGTTGATTCCAGCAATATTAATTACGGATTGGGATTCATCTAGTCCAGCCTTTCACACGATGTATTCTGTATATAAGTTAAATAAGCTGGGGGACAACATACAGGCTTGTCGGCCTCCTTTCCCCGTTTTGACCCCATAAGTTGTTCTATAGCCATTTCTAACTGTTGGCACGTATCCCACATAGAGGATTTCTAAGGAGTTAGATAAAGTAGTCAGACACTCCCTTTTCTTTAAGGATTTGCCCATAGTATGCTGTGGTCCACACAAAGGTTTTTGCGTAGTCAATGACGGAGTAGCTGTTTTTCTGGAACTCTCTGACTTTCTCCCTAATTCAGCGCATGTTAGCATTATAGTTCCTAGACTCCCTTCAAATCCATATTTTATTTTTGGGACTTCTCAGTCCACATACTGCTGAAGCCTTCCTTGAAGATTTTGAGCATAATCTTGCTAGCGTATGAAATTATTGTAAATGTACAGTAGTTGCAGCTTTCTTTGCCAGAGTTTTGTTATAAGAAGTTGATGATCAGCGCCACAATATTGTTTTTGCTGAATGAATAGAGCTTCTCTACGGCGTTAATGTTTGACTTTTCTCGAGGTTGATGCAATGTGTTTGTCTGGGAAACCTACGGTAGACAGTAGATACAGAATTTGATGCGGAGATGTCATCAATATATTAAATATAAGGTTTATTCTGCAATCCATACAGAATCTTGCAGTATATGACCAAAATCCCCTTCTTTCCATTCATCCTCCTTATATCAATACAGCTGTCCTTCAAATTTTTTCCCATCCTACTAAATCTTAAAAAGAACAATCTCTCTAATTGCTATCTACTTGCACAATCGTTCAGGGGTCTAAGTCTTAGACTGAATTTAAAGCAATAAAAATTTAAATACAAGAAAATATCTCAGGTTTTTTAGTCTATATAGGACAACTGAAACCACAATTAGGATATGTGAACCTGTAAAGTCTAATTCATTAGAAATATACATGCGCTTCCATGTAAGTTTCAAAATAAATATTTTCCACTGCTGACCTTAAGCCTCTCTCTGTACATTTTCTCGACATATCCATTTCTCCATACACATTCTTTAAATACCCTGAGATGCTAGGAACAGAACCACCTACATCAGATCCATGTGCTCTGCAAATGGGATGTAAATTCTCCCTCCAAGGGCTACCACATAACTAATGTTGTATAATTAATGCAAACCCAGTGAGTTGTTCGCCTGTTCCAATCTACAGTTCAGTTAAGCTGCAAGGCCTGTTACAACATGTTCACTATTCCATTATTGTATGTCTATCTGAGAAACCTGGGGGGAGGGGGGGGGGTTTGCTGTCTTGAATGTAATGATGAAAGTGTCTAGCCCAGATGCATTCTGGGATCTGTAGTCCAAAAACTGTTTGTAGTAGTTTAACTGTTTGTTTCAGCTCCTCCTCCTCAGCCTCAGCCTATGGATAGGAGCCTGCTGATAGGCTGTTCTAAGGGGCCTTGTGGGTTTTAAAAAACCCCGGGTCGTTCATCTCTTTCCTTTCCCCACATGGCTGTTGGAGGCTGAGGTAAGATCCGTGCTTTTGAATGGGGGGGGGGGGGCGCTGGGAAGAAATAGAGCAGCCATTTTATTTGGGCCACTGGAAAATAAGTTTTTTAGCATTATGCAATGGTTGGGAAGGGGGTGGGGATGGGGGAATGTTAAGATTTTAGAATGCCTGTCCCTGCTTTTTCAAAGGAAGAGTCCCCCTCCCTTTTCAAAGGCATAGTGAAGGTTAAATGGCCCAACAGAGCACGTGGGGGAGGGGTGGTCTGTTTCTCTGAGATAACACAAATGAACATGAGGAAACATTTTTTGCTTTATTTAATTGTGCCCCCTATTGTTTTTTAAATGTTTTGAAAGAAATGCCCCCCCTATCAAAAGATATTTTTTGTAGTTCTGTTAGGGCCATGCTGCAACTTTAGCAGAGAGTCTTTAAGAGGCCACAATGCCACAATGTTTTTGTCTTTGATCTTTTTTAAATTTTTCTATTGTTTTTGTCAATATAATAACACACAAAAGTTCCACTGTTAAAAGTAACATTCTGCACAGTGGAAGGTTTTTGTTTTGCTTTGTGTTTGTTTTAATATTTTCTGCATCCCTTTAAAATGAGTGGGGCAGAAATTCTTGGTGCCTAGTCTCAGGGCTGGTGCAAAACAGTCCTGTCTGGAGGTATTGTGTCTGATGGGGGTATAGGATAGGCATGCTACTCTTTGTGCTCGACCCTGTCTATTTTCAGACATTTTGCCATCATATCTGCCAGCCTCTTTTGCTTCTCATCTGCTGGATCTTCAGCACAGCATTGTCTCCTAAAGCTATTGGACATGTCCTGTGTTAACATTCTCCATTACCTTTCAGGGATGCTAGTCTAACAGAATGTACATTAAGAAATAAGAGATTATTAAGAATAGCTGTAATACCTGTTTGAATGATTTCTGTGTTGTTTTATCTTTGAGTTATGTTGTGTAGAAGCCTCCAACCCCCGCTGTACACAAATAAAGGGATTATACAGATTGGGGCCAACCTGTCCTGTGTTCTTTAGAAAATGCCCCAATCCACACCATTCCTGAATCCAGACACTGTCTAGGCATTTCCCAAACACCTTTAAAACAGAACAAAATTCCCATGAATGTGGGAAAATGCAAATAAGCATCTTAAAAAGTAGAGATATCACCTTGCCAACAAAGGGCCACATAGTCAAAAATATGGTTTTTCCTGTAGCGATGTATGGAAGTGAGAGCTGGACCATAAAGAATGCTGACCCCCGAAAAATTGATGCTTCTGAAATGTGGCAACCCTAATAATATGAGAAATGTTCAAGGAGATGGTTTATCATTGCTGTCACACTCCCAGGGAATTTCTGGCCTTGTTTTAATAGTTCTATATCGTCTTCCTGGTGACATTAGTTCAACTTTTTTAAAAAGTTAACTTGAATTCTAACTTCCTGGAGAGGCCTGCACAGAAAAGATGCCATTCTGTTCAAGAATTAAAACAATCCTACACACTTTGTGAAACTAGCCTTCCAAGGAGCTGCATGCTTAAATTCTGAAGACCAATAGCCAAACAAAGCAAACTAATATGTATAATCTCAGAAGCGGGAGAAGCTTGTCCTTTGAGACTTAAAGCCCACATTAGTTAAGACAGGTTATGTCTAGCAGACATTTGTTGAGTAAGTTAACTATGATACAATTAGTTAATACATTTAGTTATGTAAAAGTATTGTATGTCATGAAAATGAAGTTTCCTTGCTGTGACTGCTATATAACTGAATATTCAGGTTAGCAAACAGGTCTCAGGGCACACTATAACTGCACTGTAGATATTTTCAGGGATGGAGAATTTCAGGTGCATTACCACAGGCTGCAAAAGCACTCAATTCACATTATGCAATGTTTTAAATCAATTTGGTCTTGTTTTGTATTTTGCAGCTTCAATGTTTTTTTGGTTAAATTACTCTATCTGCTCAGGTTAATTGTAAGGTTTGACAAAACTGAATAGCTTCAAGTTCCCCCAAGGTTAGTACACCCCCCCCCTTTTGCTCATCAGCTGGCCCTACAGGCTCAGTAACCCCCACTGCAGTAACCCACATTGAAACATTAGCAGGAGACAAAATAAAAAGATTTAATTTACTTACAGTTGAACAGCTATCAGAAAACTAAAAACAAGCATGCTTTGAACAACAGGGCCTCAACAGACTATTTACAATTTCAAAAATGACTAAAAAGGGGGGGAAAGTCACTTAAACAAAGAGATGCCATTGGAGACAGGGCAGGAACATTTGGTCATAAAGAGATGTCCTCTTTGATATTGGAGACATGGTCAGGAATATTTGGTTACTGATAGTCACCTCACCCCCAGAAAGGTATCTCCCATCATATCTACTAAAGGCTGCATATGAGGCTAAAATAACTCCAACATAAATTGCTGCTGAAGTTTTTAGGTATTTGTGACTATTATTTATATTAATTCAGAATTTAGACTACATCTCACAGAACAACAGCCACGCTGGTTTGGGGTCTCTGGGATCTGTATCCCCAAACAGGAAATTCAAAGTTGCTGCTGCTATTAGATAGACCTTTTGACTGTGCTCAGAAAAAAAAATGGAAATAAACCCCTCTTTGCCCTTTTTGTGTTGCAGGAAAGTGGACAGGCTCAGCAAGCTCAACACTTTAGAATTTCTTAACATTTTTTTCCAGCCCTGAGGATTTTGAATATTGAAATTGAGTTTCATTCATAAACCATTAGCACTCCCTCACAGCTCTTTCTGGAGCACCCTTTTGACAGGTCGGTTTTGGACCTATTTGGTCCTGAGCTGACCAGATTCTGATGTGGGTTCAAATGTCTCAAACCTCTTTTCAGGATGAAACTATAGAAACCATGACTTAAAACAAAACTATAAACATCTCTTTGTTGCTTGTGGTAGAAAAGTGCTAATAATGGCACAGAACAGGGTGTAGGGGAGAAGGGCTGTGTACCTTGTGCACTACATGGTTGATGTTTCAGGGAGGGTGAGATTCAGGTTCATTGCCCCAGCCTGCAATTTTTCCTAAATGAAAATATTTATAGAAAAGAAGAGAGGTGGTACAGCTCTTAGGGAGCTTACCCCCCTGCATGCCGGCCTCCCTGGAAACCATCCCTTCTAAATTATTAGGAACCTTGTTACAGGTTGGGCATAACAAGACACTCAAGTTCCCATTATGCTTGGTTTTTAAATCAGTTTGTCCTTGTTTTAATAGATTTATATCGTCTTCCTGATGACCGTCGTTCAAACAAAGAATGTCCAGGAGGGGAGGTGCCCTTTAGAGTATTTTGTGCTTTTGAAAGACAACGGGCCCTGTACAGTTCCTCCAGTATGAGGCACCCTACTGTGGTATCCTCTGTGAACGTAACACTGGTATGGCTGTTAAAAGCAGAAATACAAACCTATGTATATTGGGCATGGTGCAGAGGCCTCAGCATATCTCCTTGGGGTGTACCAATACTAAGGTTGAGAACCATAGCTGTATATTGACCTGCTCTAACCCTCTGACTGCATTCAGACAAAAAAACAAAAACGATGTAGCCTTTTGCTTTACATGTGCCATGGTTAGAGTTTCACTTATACTAGATGTGCAAAGAAATAAACCCTTCTTTTCCCTTTCTGTGTTGCAGGAAAATGGACTAACTATGCCAGGCAGGCAAGACATCCTCAGCAAGCTCAACATTTTAGAATTTCTTAACACTTTTTTCAGCACTGAGGATTCTGAGTATTGAAACTGAGTTTAATTCATAAACTATTAGCACTCCCTCGCAGCTCTCTCTGGAGCACCCTTTTGACAGTTCGGCTTTGGACCTATTTGGTCCTGAGCTGACCTGATTGTGATGTGAATTCAAGCGTCTGAAATCTCAGTGAAATTTCACCTAACAGCCAGACTGTGCTGATTCCTTGCAATAAATAATTGTTTTAACTTTTTTTAAAATGTACACTTCATAGTGGGTGTTTTTTGTATTTTGCAGAAGGAGCCGGAGATGTTGAAGATTGGTGGCACATGGTCTTTTAAGTTGCAAGCTTATTTCAAAAGTCTCTAGGCATTTGAGGGCGGATGGTCACTTTGACTTTCTTAACTTGACGATTTTGTTTGTGAAAGATGTTGAGAAGGCTATGGCTCAAAGCTCTATGAAGGATGCCTGGAAAATCAAAAGGGGCTTTAACACACACACAGGGAGAGAGAGAGATTCTAGGAATCTTCCTTGGGTATAAACATGTGGAAAACATTTTTACTTTGGAGAGTATTAAAGTCATTTTACTAAAAGCATGGGGGGATTGTATACTGTTCTACTTATTGCTCCTTACTATTTCATGCCTACCTACTAAATCTGCATTCAAGTGTCTGAAATTTCAGTGATCCTGCTGTCCAGTGCTTTTCGTTGGGAAACAGAAATGACTTATTTTTTCACCTCACAGCCAAACTGCGCTGATTCCTTGCAATAAATAATTGTTTTAACTTTTTATAAATGTGTACTGCTAAGTGGGTTTTATTTTTGTAATTTGAAGAAGGAGCCACAGAGGATGGAAATTGGTTAAGGTGACAATGTAGAAATATTACTTGGTAAATCTTCAATATCTTTGATCACCCATCATTGTGGAAATACAACTTAACACACTCTAGAAACACTGATGATTTTGATAGTGGTACTAGAAGGTAGGTATATTTATTTAATTTATTGTGACCAGGTACAACAGCATCCACACATAAATATGGTGGATCTACTCGGATTACCCGCATGAGCCATGAGGTGAGGTTAAGGAGCCTAACGCCCTGGGATCCCTGGAAGGAAAGAACACGAAACCGGGCCTTCTTGGTGGTGACTCCTCGCCTCTGGAACAATCTCCCTCCTGAGATCCATGCGGTCCCCACTTTGGGCACTTTTAAAAGTCAATTAAAAACATGGCTATACATTCAGGCCTTCCCTCCAGTTAATATCTGACTTTTCTGTTTATTCTCTCCTTATGTATTTTCTATTCTATTGTTGTATTCTGTTTGTGTGTGTTTTTTTGTATTGTGGTCTTTTAGACCAGATGGGCAGGGTATAAATCAAATAAATAAATAAAATAAAGATCCTCCTCATCACACACACACCCCCCATCAGGGTGCAGGCTGACTTTCTTGCACTTTTGTTTGCTTTGGCTTTGTGGTAAATAGGAATAGGGCTTCTGCAGATCTGCATTTTATTCTTAGATTTTCTGGGTCTTCAGGCAAGCTCTCTCTGAGACTTGGAGGGGGCACAGGGGGCATGAAAAACCCCACAAGCCCCTGGTAGCAACCTTGGGGTGGGTGCAAGTGTCCCGGTCTCTGCTGTGAGCATGCACAGAAGGTCCCTGAAATCACCGCTGTGGAATTTCAGCCCCAGGCGGCCTAAGGGCTTGCCGAGACATGCCCTAGGGCCACCCGTTTTCTAGCCAAACCCCCTTCAGCCTCGCCCAACCTTCCGCAAATTACAAACAGGTCTTTAAGTTGCAACCTTTGTTACTGCACATTCTCAAGGGAAGCCCTTGGGGTAAATTTGATTTGTTGCAATGAGAAATCCTAGTTTCTATATAACATAAGAGTAGAAATCGTGAAAAAGGCTTAAACAGCTATATCGTAACAAAAGGTTTGTTTGTTTGTTTTAACCATTGTTTTAAAATTGTCTCCTATTTAGAAAAGTCTAATTATTTAATTTATTGTTACACTATATCAGAAGGTCCCCAAAATCATTCGTAAGAGAAGAAGCTTGTTGTTCTTGTTTACTAACCATGGCTTTAAAATTGTCTCCCATTTAGAAGGTCTAATTATTTAATTTACTGTTACAGCATATCAGAAGGGCCCCCAAAATCCCTGGTGTGAATTTCAGCCCCCAGCGGCCTAAAGGCATGTTGAGGCATGTCCTACGACCACCCCTTTTCCAGCCAAGGCCCTCCAACCGCTCCCCATTGGTCTACGGGGTCGTGGGGTGGCACGCAACCTCGGGGACCAATCCTCAGGCCACCCCAGGGTCACGGGGGACCCCTGCCTCTAGGAAAAGGCTCCTATAGGCTCACGGGCCCCCCCGAAATCCCTGACGTCACGCAGGGGGCTGGGGCAAGCCGAGACATGGTCTACGACCACCCCTTTTCTAGCCAAGGACCTCCAACCGCTCCCCATTGGTCTACGGGGTCGTGGGGTGGCACGCAACCTCGGGGACCAATCCTCAGGCCACCCCAGGGTCACGGGGGACCCCTGCCTCTAGGAAAAGGCTCCTATAGGCTCACGGGCCCACCCGAAATCCCTGACGTCACGCAGGGGGCTGGGGCAAGCCGAGACATGGTCTACGACCACCCCTTTTCTAGCCAAGGACCTCCAACCGCTCCCCATTGGCCTACGGGGTCGTGGGGTGGCACAACCCCTCGGGGTCCAATCCTCAGGCACCCCTAGGGTCACGGGGGACCCCGGCCTCTAGGGAAAGACCCCTATAGGCCCACGGGGACCCCCACAACCCCTGACGTCACCGTTCGGACCACCCCTTCCGCCGGAAGGGGCCTGGGTCCAGCCTAGGCGCCGGAAGTCCCTCCCCTTCCGGTCCAGGGTCCCAAAAGGGGGCGTGGCACCTGTCAAAATTGAGATTGAATAAAGCTACCACTATCCTACTACTTACATTGTCATGAAAGTAGATCATGTGGCTTCCTGAATTCTCCAAATGCTTTGGCCATATTCTGGATCCAGGAAAGGTACAGAATAGATGTTTAAGGACCAAGCTATTCTATATAGATACTGTATTATTCTGTTTAGTTACTGTATTCTATATAGATATCTATTCCACATAGAATAATCTTTCATTAGAAGAAGAAATTCCTTAACTGCTGAGAGCATATGATTACCACAATAAGAGCACTCCTCATTTCATAAAGTTTGCCAATAAGATTGCTTTCTTTTATGTTATGGTCTTCAGGCATTTGTTAGAAAATCTGATTTCTGAAACTTTCTGAAACTTTCACCCTGCCTTAACCTAAGCATTATCAGGCTCTTTCCACTGCAACACAGGGAAGTTAGGAGAATCAAAAAGTGAAGCTCAGACTAGTGAAAACAACTTTCATCCTTGACCTGCTAACCAATCTCCCAAAATACTGACCACTCAAGGAAGAACAGACATGGCAGTGCTTACCAGCTGATCCTAAGAGCCTTTACACATAAACAAGCAACTGTGTTTGTTCAATATGCAATATTAATTAATTAGAGAGCTGTTATTAAAAAGAATACAAAGCAGACTATCCAGCTGGTTCAAATCTCATTCCAATCACAGATTTATTGCCCCTTTATGTAATCCACTTTCTTCTCATCCTGTATACCCCATCAAATCTGTAAAATGGGCACAAAACTATTGCCTTGCTTTGCAGAGTGAAGTATTTATAAATGATGGCCAGCGTGAACCATTTAAGTGTGCAACATACATGCTAATTACTCCTATTTCTTGTGGCACTGCCAAACTGCAAGTTGTCCCAAGATGTTTTCCGAGTGCTATTAAATGGGGTGACCAGCAACAGCCACCTTCCAAAGGGATAGCATTGTTGTGGCAGAATCCCCCGGCCAGCTCGGCAGCCTAAGAGGTTCTTGGAGGGCCTGGAGCTATCATTTCGGAGAGTAATTTCATTTTTAGTTGGTTCCATGCTCTAAATAGCACATAACAAAATATATCACTTGCCTTCAATTCTATGCAGTTCTATCTACATCTACCGATAGAACTGGGGTGTTCATCATAAAACTCACCATGATAATGCAAATGATCAAGATCTCAACCTTATATCATAATCAGGATTTAGTAATTTGATGCTTCCTTCATGCCTGCTCAGTTTATTTTCTCCTTATGCCAGTGAGGTTTAAGAAAGCACTTAATATATTACAAACTGATGCATAAATCAACCTTGGAAACAAATCTGCTCAGGAGAAAACTTACATCTACTTCCATTTTACATTAATTGCTAACCACTTAAATGCTTGACATTTGATGAAGAGCTGTCACTCTCAAGGTTGGAATGAGATCTGAACCAACTCTCAGCAGCAACAAGGTCTGAAGGCTGGGAGGAAACGGATGTTCTGTGACAAATGATATGAGGGACATAGATTCAATTCCAATCCAATTTCACACTTCCAAGTTAATGTGAATTCTTCTGTCACTCTGAATCATTGAAAAAGCCAGAGCATTGCTGCCAAAACAGTACACACACCTTTCTTCTACCTGCTTTGTTCTTTGGTACAGAATGCTGGTGTCAGTTATACCTTATGTATAATTGATGCTTATGGTTGTGGAAGTAGGCACGTGTTGCCATAGAAATAGGAACCTAATGGGCCTCCCATATCTTTCTGCATTGTGAAACCAATAAGATGCATAAAAGGTAGCAATGGCTCTGCAAGTTTGGAACCAATTCAACAAAACTTCAGCAGGCAAAACATGACCGTGTTGTTTTTGATCCACATAGCATTGCTCTGTTCCCTCAGTATTTTACTAGGTGATCTCCCCCCCCCTGCATGTGAATTGTTGTGAAAGGTGCAAAAATTCTCTGTCAAGAACACACTGAGGCTGCAAGGAAATAAAATTTTCCTAGTGTTGAACATGGAGAAGCTCAAGCTCCTTCTTGAGCTTCCACGGCAAAGGTAAATATTAAAGCTTTATATACTTTTTTCCTTTATGCAGTTAATGAGCCATTAAATAAATGGAGGATAACAGACTGGTGTTTCAGCACTGTTAGCAGCAGAATGAAAGGCAGTGTGGTGTAGTGGACAGAGTGTCAGACAAGGGCTCATGGGACCTGGGTTCAAATCCCTGCTCAGCCATGGAAACTCAGGGAGGAGGGGGCCAGTGGTAAAACAATTCCTTGTATATCTTACATACCTTAAAAACTCTGTAAGGGTTGCTATAAGGTGGACACAACTTGGCAGCGCACAACAGTGACAAATTAGTAGCACAGGGTCAACAATCTTAATCAGGATCATTGCAGGAGGATTTAATTATTCTTCCCTGGTGGTCCAAAGCATCCAAGACTAATGTTTCCAGATTCTTGCTAATTGTTTTCATCAGGGCCACTAAGAGAGGAGATTTTAACCTCTTACTCTTTTCCTTCCTGATGATCAGGAATGAAAAGAGTAATAAGGAGACAGCATGATTGCTGTCTCCTTATTGCTAACAGCAATCTTTGGCAGGTTTGCCCAGGAAAAGCGTGGCTAATTTAAAGGGCCACCAGCAGGCAACTCAACATTAATCCCAATGCCACCATCGCCACCAACAAAAAGCAATAAGAGAAACAGAGCTGACAGGAGTCCTTGCTGAAAAAGACATTAGAAAAGGGTCTTGGCCACAGCAAAGGGCACTGCTAGATAATACAGCACTATATCACACGCTATGACAAATTTCCATTTTAATTCCTTGGCACAGGCCTTGCTGCTAATGTAAAAGCAACCCAAATACGTAGTAGTGAGGACAAACAACATTTGAAAAGCACTCGGTAAACTCCATACGACAGAAGATGTGGAAAGCCTTCATCTTTGGATGAAACAATTTAAGAATATAGGCTAATCAGAACATACTTTAAAAATGGATTTTCTTACTAATATTTTTAAGTGCTTTTACAATCATTTGGCTATAGCCAACCCCCTTCCTGATTATGACCTGCTTGTAACCACTAAGCATTTGTCATCTTTTAGCCATTTTGTGTGAGTAAATACACAATTACTTTTTCCTTCCCTTCTGCCCCGATGTCTGCCTGTCTCCAATGCATTCTTCCATAATGAGGTACAACCAAAAGCAGACTGCATTCCTATCTGTATGCAGAGCAGCCCAGCTTGCTGTTTAGAAAACCTTCTCTCCCCACCATTGCCAATCATCAGCATTCAATTATCCACCATCAACTTCAGTCATTCTTGTTCACCAGCAGCAGCTCATCCAGTTTCTGAGATGGGAAACTCCATGACTGGGGTGGGGAGGCACAGTTGCAAATAAGCCTCAGAAGAAATGTATCATAATTTCTTCCTCCAATTCACCAGATGAAGTCAGAACACAAAAAGAAGGAAATGGTCCCTTAATGGTGGGGTCTAGTGGCCCCACAGCTCCTCAAATAGCTTCTTTAATGTGCAGACTAAAACCCAAACAGGATTCACCACTTCCATGGCTCAAGCCATACCATAGTATTAGTGATGGTAATGGAAATAAAAGCAGAATCTAATTCAGAACCAGCTATAAATATTTCATCAACTGAAAGAAAAAAAATGTACAACACTCCTCTCACATTCATTTTTTAAACATTACATAAAGCAGAGTAATGGCAGTGTATTAACTACAAAATTTTTCTAGTGAACTAAATCACATGGGACACTGTCTAGATGGCTCACTGAGTTAGGTAGCCAGAGCTTAGGGTTTGATTCCCCAGTGGCCTCTTGGGAGGGGGAGCTAGCCTGTGTAGCTTTGGGCTAGCTGCACAGCTCCAGATCATCTTCAGAAGGAAATGGTAAACCACTTCCAATTACTCTCTACCTAGAAAACCCATTAAGTCAGAATTGGCATGATGACACATAATCACTATTATTAAATCTCATGGCGTGTGACATACTTGCTAACCAGGTGATCTTTCCTTATCTGCTTTTGTCAAATTATTTGATACTGCTCTGCCCATACCTGTAAAACTCCACCTAAGATAGGCAGCATATTTGTGTCACCACAGAGACAATTTGAAGAAGCAGTCGGACTGGAAACACTAGTGCCTCTTCCAATGAAAGGAACTGTTTGTAAAGGCTGAGAACATTGCTTAAGAATAAGGTTATAAACATGTATGAATAAGTACTATTGGAGAAGTTCATTGCTGAGGGGGCGGAATCTGCAATTCAAGGAGAAAGCAGAGTGGTGTTTTCTGAAAGAATTCTCAAAAGGTGTGGGGGGGATTTCTTTCTCCTGCATGGAAGAAAAATTCATGAGGGAAAGAAATCCCCCTCCCTTCTTTTTCTCCTTCAATTTTGCTATTGGGGAAAAACCTGAATGACTTTGTGTTTTGTTTTGTTTTTAAGATGGACAGAAAAAAGCTCTTATAGAACCTTTTCCCTTTTGCACAAATTAAATGCTTTTCTAAAGTCAGGCTTCAGAATTCTCCCAGAGTATGCAATGTGAATTTCTTAACATAAGACAATCACCAGCATTAGAAAATGATCTTGCAACCTTTGGCATTCCTCATCCCATTGTTTTTCATAGATGAAAACTGCAGTCCAAAAACTCCGGAAGCTGTCCCTGCCCCACAAGACTTATACTTCTGAAGCTGTAATCCTACTTGTGCCTCCTTGGGAGTAAGATTTACTAAACTGATTAGGTGTGAAATCTCAGGGAACTGGCCTAAGAATTCTCTGTATGATTCCCAGATTCCAAGGTTTCAGCAGTATTGTTGATTTGATTGCTGCAGTAACAGCACTTTGCTAAGTAAATAATGTATACATTCAAGTTTCTCCTAAATTTTTTGCTCTGGAAGTTAGGGCAGATGGGGGTGGGGGGGTTTACAAGGCTTTAAAATCTCATGTGTTTTAGGCCAGAATGGGGTCTTCCCCCACTTCAAGCTCCAGGACAGCCTCAAAGGCCCTTCCAGCAACATAAACTGGAGAGGTAGTAAAACCTGTTTGGGGCTAGATACAGTGTTCCCTATTAGTGCTCCCTATTACTAGCTATCCAGTTAAGCAACATAGATTTAGCCTAACACTTCCTGGCTTTCCTCTCAGACCAGAAGCTTCTTTAATGGGCTCACTGGCCTTCATTAAATGTACACTTGTGGCTGTTAAATGAATTAAGAAATTGCTGTGTCGTTTGCACCGCCGCCTCCTTTAATAAAGAAAGCCAAACATGGCTTGATCTGATGCCCTAAATTAGAGTAAGTGATGAGAGCAAAGCGATTTTGAAAGGAGGGCACCAGGAGGGAAAAACAACACAACCAACTTTTTCTTGCACTTAACACATTCATTAAAATCAAAGGCAGAATCACTCATGAAAATAGCACGGAAATGCATCTCCTAATCAGCTGACACTACTCTATAAAGGCTCTATGTTCTCCCCTTACGACTGCACCCAGTAGAATCCAGATGAAATTTCTCACACTTCAAAGATCTCCGAGCATCTTAAAAGGGAATATAAACTGCATAAATGAGGGGAGGGGGCTTTCTCTTGTGGTGGAACTAACCAAGCAAGGCTTTTATGTATGAGCAGTCTAGCAACACCCTGTCAGCTAATACACCAAGTTGCTCTGATGACTCAAAGGAGTGCTACACAAAGCTAAATAATATATACACCACATACAATTCCTTTCCCCCTCAAGCACCACTTATAATTCTTATGATTTAGCATACATTGGAAGAAGGATAGATAGAGATAGCTTTAAATGGATAACTGCAAAGGAGTGCACAAAAAGGGGTAATACAACCCACTATCTTATGCGCCATCAGGTTGGCACTGACTTTTGCCAACCTTAATAGACATTTAAGGAGTAGTTCTACCAATGCAGCCTTCAGTGAGTTTCTATGGCTGGGCAGAGATTCAGACCCAGGTCTCCTGAGTTCTAGTCCATTACTCTGTCCACTACCCACAATGAGCACTAACACCGCTCACTAGTATGCCTCTAAAATTGAAGATTCTTCTAAAAGGAAAAATCATTCTCCCTCCCTCCCTCCCTCTCTCTGTCTCTCTCTGACACACACACATACATACATACACACATACAGAGAGAGAGAGAGAGATGGACCAGAATCCTATTGGTTACTTACAGGATAAATACAGTGGTCTAAATTGTTTACTCCTTGTATCTTTTGCTGCACTCCAACTCATGTGATTAGCACACAAAAAAGAATACAAGCAGCGGCTTATCAACTAGTGGCAATTTGCCACAGCATTTTATACCATTGCACTCACACTGGTGTAACTAACAGGATTCTGGTCAGTTATAGTTACATGTTGAGGGTGAAATGCTGTGCTTTTGCAATTGCTCAAATAAGCTTTCAGCCATCTTTAATTCTCCTAAACAACGAACAATCTCACAAATCTGACAATGTACTTTCCAAGGATTGAATGGCGCAATCAGATGATCTCATATCTAGGTCTTTCCTATGTCACTGGAAGGACAAGATGTTGGGAAGAGCAACTACAACAGCGTTGAGCTATAATAAATCCTAGTAGTCGCCAAGCTGTTATGGATATTCAAAACCTCTGAGGAACCTTACACATGGTACAGAACCACCAACATTCTTTGCTCCCTAATGAGTGAAAGAAGCACCACCCTCATGTCTCCATACAGGCAAGTATGCCACTCATGCAAACATGGTCATCAAAATCCTGTTACTTATGTTTGTCAGTGCAATTCTATCAGCATAACTTTGAGCAGCAAACTGACAGAAATCAAGAATTCAGCATAAGCATTTGCTGCTACATACCAGACATGACTCAGCATGTGACAGGAAATATTTAATGATATCTTAACCTCTGCCAAGGCACCCCTGAAATGGAGTTACGCCAGTGTAAATATACAGTAAGATTCTGCCCAATATATTAAACGATTGATAGCACAATCACAGATCCATGTAGAATATAGATATGCTAGTCCCCACTGTGTTGACATGATTATTAACTCAGAATAAAAACCAATAAACACTTTCATTTTTGGGTCAATTATTATTTCAAACACATTTACATACAACCCAGCATATACTTCCCCAAGAGTTCTTCTGTGCAGCACAATTTACAGTCAGACAATGTAATGAACAGTATATATTAACACTTCTGCTAATATGAAGTTAAGTTTAAAAAGGAAATAGAGTTTGATGGTATACGGTTATATATTTGTACATTCTGTCATGCAGCATCAACAATTTGTGTTTTACATCTCAGACCACAAACAATGACTCATGGTTCACAGCCTTAATGGTTTTTATGAAGAATAAGGCATTACCAATCTCAGCATCTCCTATAATCTAATTATTATTATCAGGAGTCCATAATTCTCAGCAACTGTAAACATTTAAATTTATAGAGGTAGAATAAAGAACCTAAAAGCCCATAAATAAATGCAAATAAAAACCTGAGAGCTGAAAGTAAGTTTCCCAGCCTTAAAAATAAATAAAAAATGTGGGGGTTGGGGAGCCCTTCCAACCATAATTTCTCACAGTTTTAAGCACTCTGAATACAAATGAATAAGATGCTTAAAGCTTATCATTTATCAAAGCACCGAAGAAGTAAATCTCTAAACACAAAATGCTTACAAATAAAAATTGATTTATATCATTGCATGAAATTATCCCAAGCAAGCATTATTTTTATCATTATGCTTACCATTTAACTTCACTTCAGAATTTGTGCACTAGCACCAGCCTCTATGCCAGTTACAGGACTGACATCGGTCACAGCTACTGGGCATACAACCTTGTAGAGAAGTCCTATGAACAGCGCCACAAATTGCCTCCTCAGAGATGACGTTATCATATGGCATGGTACAAAACACAAGTATGGAAACTGTTGAAACAGTGTCAGCATTAATGGATCAATACTCATCTCTTTGATATCACACCAGCCCTAGCAGGGAGTAGATATGATTCCTCAGTCACCAGGATCAAAGGAAAGTTAGTGTAACCTGGGGGAGGCAGTACTGCACTGGCAAAGAACAAAGCCAGCCATTTTTGGATCTTCTTTGGAAATGCCATCTTAAGCATCCTCATTCACTGGGGAATGTTGTTCTCAGTTCAACAGGACTTACTCCTCCAGTGCTGTTGCTATGTGGCATCAAAGAGATTTGTAAGGTATGTGAGATGCTTAAGGAGAGGTTTTACTGTTGCCGGCCAAACCTGGGTTCTAAGATTCTCTGGCAAGGAATCAGGCATAGACGCAACAGCTGAACCAAAGGCCCAATTTTATTTGAATAACAGCAAATAAAATGTCAGCTGGGACTTCCCTTAAAAGCAGAGAAGATCCCAAAAATACAGTGTACATATGTTTTGTAATGATACAAACAAAGAATCATAAAATGCTACAATTCTACTGGTCATTTGTACCCCAAGTTTGGATCCAGTCCCTCATTGGGCAAATGATGCCAACTACAGTGGTGCCTCGCTTAACGAGCGCACCGTACAACGACGAAATCGCATAGCGATCCCTTTTTTGGGATCGCTAATGCGATCGCTCAACGAGTTTTAGATAGGGCAAAACTCGCTCTACGAAGGTCGATAAGCGGTTCGCTTACCGACCTTCGCTTTGCGACCCGCCGATCAGCTGTTCGGCGGGTCCAAAATGGCTGCCGGAAGCCCCAAAATGGCCACGCGCAGCATTTTCGCGCCCTCGTTAAGCGAGGGGAGGGCACGAAAATGGCTGCCGGCCATCCTGGAACATCGCTGAACGGTGAGTAAAGGAGCCTTTTGGAACACATTAAATGATGTTTAATGTGTTCCAATGGCTTTTCCTGCCCCGTTCAGTGATGTTTTCACATAGCGAGGGTTAATCCGGAACGGATTAACCTCGCTATGCGAGGCACCAGTGTACACTGATCTATTGGTTCCCTATAGCTATGCCCATGTGTCCCTGGCCTATGCCCAAGATGTGCCTGAATGTCTGCGGAAAGAATTTTATCTTTTGGTATGTTTATGTGTAGGCTTCTTGGGCCCTAATATATGGCCTTCACTCTCCAGCTCCCTGGTGTGAATGTTTTGGCCTGTCATGGCTGGTTTCCTCTTGCCTGCATTCCAGGACCAGGCCATCTGCCAGGTCAAAAGGAGGATGGGCAAAACGAAAGTGTTACAGTGACATTCTATACTATGTGTGAATGTTCCTCTATTTGCCTGAGCTATGTGTGAATGTTCCTGGGCCTAGTTTCTCTGAGGCCTGTGTTTTCTCTGCTAAGGGTTATACTAAAATCTAGTTTGATTCTGCTCCGGTATCACCACCTCAACACCCAAGTGAGTTTCCATGGCTGAGCAAAGAAATTCAATCCAGGTCTCCTAAATCCTGGTCCATCACTCTGTCCACAACACCACACTGACTCTCTCTCCCCCACTCGTAAGTATATTTACAATTGTAACTATAAGGAGTACTTTATGCTGCAGCAGCTAAATCAGATCTATATGGTAATGGGTAAAGTGGTGCCTCACAAGACAAATGCCTCGCAGGACAAAAAACCCGCAAGACAAATGGTTTTGGCAATGGGGTTGATGGCTCGCAAGACAAATGCTCCTATGGCCGTGCTTCGCAAGATGAATGTTTTCCGTTTTTGTTCTTGCCTCACGTTTGCTGATTTTTAAATGTTTTTCTATGATGTTTAAAAAAATTAAAGTTTTTTGATTGAAATTTATTAAATCATCTGCACAATATGTATGGCTTTAAAGAGGACTTAATAAACCCTTTGTAAACCAAATTTGACTTTGTTCTGACTTTTTTTTGCCCATGGAACACATTAATTAGATTTCAATGCATTCCTATGGTAAAATGCATTTCACAAGATGAATTTTTCACAAGACATTCGTAAACTGAGGAACGAATTAAATTCATCTTGCGAGGCACCATTGTACAAGCACAGGTCAAGGCATGATAAAAGTTGGCTTCTCTTTCCCTTCCACACAGTCATAGTTAAATTACTACATAACCACACCATGCAAAGAGTACAGGATAAGAAG
Organism: Pogona vitticeps; assembly: GCF_051106095.1. Lineage (NCBI taxonomy): Eukaryota > Metazoa > Chordata > Lepidosauria > Squamata > Agamidae > Pogona > Pogona vitticeps. The sequence goes on from NC_135786.1 coordinate 55,012,436, forward strand.
CAATGATTGCCAACATGCAACAACATCTCAAAGCCTGGGTGCTGCTCCAACTTGAGTCACAAGCTTGATGTACAGTAAGTAACCATGATAGGATTGCAGTCAAATTGGTAAGCCATATGCTGCTTGGATCACATAGGCTGCAGCTGTGTAGCTATTTCACTGCAAGTCTATACTCTCTGCTGAAACTCATATGGAAGTTTCCTTTTGAGCCTCTTTATGAATTAGCTGCCAAATATGTATGCTTATTAACTTTTCTCTCACTTTTTATTTCATTGAGTAACCACCACCATGGAACTCGAGACCACTGTTAAATTCAATCCCAGGTGAGCTATTGCCCAGGTAATTACCAAGCCTAGACCTGCTTAGCTTCAGCAAGGTTGCTGCATCACACACCCTTAGTTCATACTTTGCAATGCCACATACGCAGTAATTGTTTGGGCTTTGCTCACATACCCTGTTTCCCCGAAAATAAGACCTAACCTGAAAATAAGAAATAGTATGATTTTTAAGGAGGGGAATAATATAAGCCCAACCCCAAAAATAAGCCCCAATTATGTGAAACCCCGCCCTCCACCATTTTGCAGGAACCAGAAGATGTCATAACTGTATTTGAATAAATGTAGATTGTTGCACATGAAAAAAATAAAACATCCCCTGAAAATAAGTCCTAATGCATTTTTGGAGCAAAAATTAATATAAGACTCTGCCTTATTTTCAGGGAAACATGGTAGCTAGTTGTGTATCAGACAGCAATCCATGTTTGTGGTTAGATCCAATTCTAACTATCCCTAGGATTCTTTCCATACAAACAGCCTGCAGATATTAAATGTAAGTGAATTACATCACTCCACACCTACATAAGACAAGATATTCGCATTGATCCTTATTACAAGTTGACACACAGGGAACAGGGACCATAATACTAAATCCTTACAGTAGAGCTTGAACGCGTGTGGAGTTGTTTGGGCTATGATTTTCAGAATTTAGGGTTGTAGTCCAGAAAAGTAATTTTTCCAAGAGCTGCATGAATACCTCTTGCGCATTTTTCTCATTTAGGGAGCATATGTTTAGAAGCATCTTACATCTCGTACCAAGTAAAGAGGAGAAAGTTTCAAGTCAAGAGGACCATTTAGAGGTGGTGAAAGGCCCTATGCTAAGGCACTGCTTCATTGGATCCTAAGATCATCAGTCAATACAGAGGAAGTAAAGACACAGTCAGTCTGGAGAGGACACTCAACTTGCTGGTCTCATCAAATCAAAAGATGAAACCCTTGGGTTGGTGGGACAGCAAAGAGCACCTCATTCTTCCCCGAGAGAAACCTTAAAAATATCTGCTTCCCACCTGACATCAGAGGCCCCCTCAAACAGTACACAAAGAGCTCAGTGACTGCCCTACTGCATTAAAAGATCTCTGTATTGTTGCCTTTATGAGAAACATTAGTCACTATTTGTGCATTATCTTTAATTAAATTCAAATATTAAGCAGCAATATTTCAGCTGTTTTCATACATTTTTTATAGAGAGCACCAGGAAAAGCAATTACTCTACATCTCTGATGTGCCAAATTTAATTTTCAATTTATAGCTTTCTTCTTCTTCTTCTGTAGTTATGAGCGTCAAACCTTCATTTTCCGCTTCCTTTCAGGACTCCTCCTGCTCCTCTCATCACTGGTACTGCATGATCAGATTTTTCAGCAGTAAATTAAAAGAAGAAGAGTTTGAGGTGACAATGCCCCAGAGGTTCATAGGCAGAGGACTCACAACATTTGTAAACTGAGAATGGTATTAAACAAGATATCAACACTCCTCTCAACAAACATTTTCCAGTGCTCAATGAATCTACAAATACTCCTCAGAATCTCTCAGCAATGGTTCTGAGAATGACTATCTTCTTAATAACACTAGAGATCATACCAGTATTTGGCAACCAGTAAGTTTTAAATCACACTGTATTCTTCATTGACTGTTATGTGAATAGAAGAAATGTTTGAAAAGAGACTGCAAATACCAGAATCTGTTTAATTATTGCATAGCATTTGATGGAAACTAAACAGAAACTCTCTTTTTTCATGTGTGTCTAATGTATGTAACACACAGGATTCCAGATCTAATTTTACCTATAAGCAAAACGGGGGGGGGGGGATTTGTTTTTAGTTTTTTCACACAAGATACCGTATTTTTCTGTGTATACAATGCTATACAAGTCTAAAATAGTTAGACTAAAAATTGAGGGTCATCTTATTCACGGAAATAAGTCAAGGAGAAAACTGTGCAGTTGCAAAATTGCCCATGTCTCTGCAAGCAGGCTTCCTCAAATCACGAGCCTTGTGTAAATGACATAAGCTGACATGGAGGAGAGTATGTAGGCCAGCGATGGTGAACCTATGGCACGGGTGCCACAGCTGGCATGCAGAGCCCTCTCTGTGGGCCCGCGAGCCATGCCAATGCTGCTGCCCATGCCAGTCCGATGCAGGGCGTGGCGCCGCTCACTGCGAGGGCTCAACTTGAGCTCGTGCTCCCGCCTTGTCCCCTGCCCGAAGGTAGCCCATGAGTGGTGCTGGAGGCTGTGATCAGGTGACAGGAGGAGGTGAAGGAGGAGCTGTGCCCAGCCGCCCCTTGGCACGAAATCGCTGCTGCCCATTGACTGTGACTCCGGCATCACAGGAGAGTGAGTGAGCGGGGCAGAGCGCAGCGCAGAAAGCCTGGGGAAGGGGAAAAGGCATCCCCTGGCCGCCCTCCAGAGAATGTGCTGGCCTGGAGGGTGCCCACTGATTTTGGCACTCAGGCTCAAAAATGGTCAAAATTGGGGTGTGTCTTATACATGGAAAAATGCCATATATATCTTACACTAGGCAGAGAGCTCCTCCTGAATACTTATATGAAAATTTTCTTCAACAAATGTAATTGGAGCACAGTTAATTTTTTCCAAAGCAAAACATGGTTAATTATCTGACTGAAAATGTTCTGTTATTCAGTCTTCTCTAATTCACTCATATCAAAAACTGCAGTGTTTAGACATGACATTCCTAGGTTAATGGTTTCAATGTTTACCTTGATTCATAACATTCACATTGCATGTACCAGTTATGGATGTTATACAAAGTGTCCAGATAAAGTTCCTTCTACTTGTAGACCCATAAGCAACTAGACCTTCAGTTTTAATCCAGCCACTTCACTAGTGGCTGCAGTATTCTTATTTTTCCTTTGCTCTTTCCCAGTAGTGGAATGTCTTTTGATCTGGGAATCTCATCTTCCAGCGCTATTGATTGTTTTCAAGTGATAAAATATGGTTTTCAAGGAATAAAATATTCAGAATCATTGCCTTTTCCTGGACAGTACTAATACGTGCTAGGCCGAGTGTCACTATTATTGTCCACGAAATAGCCTCTGCTAATGCTGCTAGTGCCACTTTCTACTGCTGCTGCTGTCCAGTAGCACTACCTGTATTTCAAGAATTTCAATAACAACAACTTCTGATGATGATGAACTGGCTGTTTATTCCTGAAGAGGATGGATGCATATTAGTCTGGTGTCTCAGCTCTGACCATTCAGCCTTGATTGGCCCTCCTAGGAATCTAGCCTTGTACCAGAGTTTAGATTCCTAACAGTCGCTTTCAGTTTCCCTAACACATTCAAACCCCTGTCACTATATTAAGATGTGCATACAAGAGGGTGTCTGTAAATGTGCCATAACATTAAAAGCCACAAGAAATGTTGAGGAAAGCCATTAGCCCAAGGTAGACTAAACAGAAAGGAGTTCCCCGACTGTGAAGTGTAATATTATTTTGCTTTTTTTAAATGATCCTTTTCTGACAATCGTGTGACCCATGATGTTTGATGTCTGACATTTGGTACTTCCCAGTATTTAATATTTGACACCCAATAACATTAACTTTTAGCCCTCACTATTCCATGACATCTGATTGTCAGATATGATAGCTTTTTCATTGTTTCCCCATTTCTTACTTGGCATATTGTCTTCATTATTTTATAATGATATTCACTCAGCTGGCAGTTTTATTATGACATCCACATTTTAAATGAATATTGGTCTTATGGTGCCAAAACATTCTGATTAGCCTTTCACAATCTATGGCAAACTTCTCTTTATGAATCCCTTTACCTTTGCTTTATGGAGGTCTTCACAATGATAAAGCTTGCCTTTCTCTTAACTGGACTGAAAACGGTGTAGTTTTGGAGCAACAATTTTTCCCAACCACTGACTATATCTGACACAATGCATTTCACACAATGCCACGGATTATGTGGGTTTGTAAAGGAAATGAACATAATCAGAATGACAAGGAGAAAAGGAGACAAAAATTGAAGAAAAAACTGTCTGTCTGCTCTACCACTAGCTACTGACAGCTTCCATACAGCAGCAGTACTCATCTTTAAAATTGCCCAAGGCAACTAATATACCAATGTTTTTTCTGCCTCAAATGTATAGATCACTAGGAAAGAGGAAGCTAAACACTATATATTGGTGATAAAAGCAAGATGAACCGTTACATAACTATTTCATTAGCCGAACATAGTCTGGCATTAAAATATGCACCATCAAAAGAGGCAAAAACAAGAAGAGACTGCAGTGATAAATGATGTATATCATAGGCAGAAAATCCTAGAAAACCACATTAAAAAATCAGAATACATTGTGCAGATTAACTTAGTGGCATCAGATTTTAAGGCTGCCTGTGTCCATGCACGGTTTTTCTAGTCCCAGTCCAAACTTTATTTCTTCCATTCCCTTGCCTTTTAAACAACACCAGAGAATTCTGTATTTAAATGCCTCATCTTTCCAACTTCCTGGTTTGCATTTATACTGTGCATGGCTGAGCCGGTCTATATCAACAATGTGTGTGTGTGTGTGTGTGTGTGTGTGTGTGTGTGTGTGTGTGTGTGTGTGTGTGTGCGTGCAATACCATGCCATGCACAGTATATACAGTATATATATACTGCTCTTCTTATGTTCCCGTCCACAAATCGCGTTCAATGCATTTCAATGGGGGGGGGGAATTCACCAAAAATTAACAAAGAGTCAGAACAAAGCCAAATTAAGTTTGCACACATTTTAGATGGTGCTCTAACGAATTCAAGCATTTAAAACAGTTTCTGACTCTTCGTTAATTTTTGGTGATTTTCCCCCCCATTGGAAAGCATTGAACTGCAGGTTTGACAGCTGTCAAACTTAGGTTCAATGCATTTCAATGGGGGGGAAAATCACCAAAAATTAACGAAGAATCAGAACAAAGCCAAATTAAGTTTGCACACGTTTTAGAAGGTGCACTAACAATCCCAAACATTTAAAACCGTTTTTGAACCTTTTAAGACACTTTAAAAATAGCGAAAATGGAACATTGCTAAGCGAAACAGGGGACCTAAAACTGTCATCGCTAAGCGAGGCAAGGTCCCGAACATCGCTATGCGAATGTGATATGTGATAATTTATACTTGAACTGAGGATGTATCAGGAATGCATAAGTGCCAGGAATCATCTCAGAGTGAAGACCAAATGATACCTTTAGTCAAAATGGGTCATCTGCCTCAAGCATCTAGTTTGAGGTGTCATAAAAGGGCAGAAAACTGGTATGTTGTGTTGTTATGTTCCATCAAATCATTTCCAATATATGGCAATCCTACAAACTAGTGACCTCCAAAAGGCATTAACAGCCCTGCTCAGGCCTTGCAAACACAATGCTGTGGGTTCCTTTATTGAATCAATCCATCTCGTAATTGGCCTTTATTTTTCTGTCACCCCCAACTTCTCCCTGCATTATTTCCCAGCAATAACATTATTATTGAATCTTTACTGCCATAAAGAAGATATTTAGATACTATATACTTAGAATTGTATTTATTTATTAGTTATTTGTTTATTTATACAGCTTATAGGCCACCCAATGTAGTGAGAACACTACTTGGGGCAGTTTATATAATTAGGCATAGCATACTACCCATTAAAAGGAGATCAGGAAGTACAACACAGGGACTGAAACAGAAAAGTGACCTAAGAGTGGCACCTGGTAATTAAACCAAATTACATAATAAACAAAATACATATTAGTATAATAAAAATACTCAGTGGCCACAGTTACAAATATAACGTACAAGTATCACAAATTAGCTTAAGATGTTGCCAAAGGCCTCCTTAAATATACAGTTCTGTCTTTAACAATCTTCTGAAGATCAGTATGGAGGGGCCTCATTGATTTCTGTTGGAAGTTTATTCCACAGCGAGGATGCCACTACTGATAGAGTCTATGAATTTGAATTTCCCGCCTTTTTCCCCTGCCTTTTTTGTGTTCGTAAGTGGAAGCTCCACTTGCAAGTCGAAGCAAAATTTTGGGAGCAGAGCTTTTCATAAGTAGAAAAATTCATATTTGTAAGTCGAGGCACCACTGTACCTGTCCAGCCCACTTCTCTCAGGCCAAAAATAAAGAGTCCACCGCCCCGAAGGGACGGCAGCTCCGGAGTAGGCACCCACCCGCCCGATTCTGCCCTGGCCAGGTCTCTGGCTCTGTTCACTTCGGGCAGGCTTTGAGGCTCCCTTTCTCTCCTGCCGCCTGGTTCCTGGCTTCTCTGGCCGGTGCCTCTTCAGTTTCTGCCCTACACGTGGACAGCCCTGGGTGCCAGAGACCTGCAGGAACCCCAGAATGCTTTTTAATGTAGGGTGCTGCTTTTTGCTTTTTAAAATTGTTTTGGGTGGGCTTTACATGGTGGGTTTGGGCTGGTGGGGTTATGTTTACATTTTTTTATTTGTTTGGGTTTTTTGCAGGCCCAGGGGTTTGCAGTGTTTTATTTTTATTTGGGGGGGGGGTCTTTAGCCGGAACACATTAATTGGTTTTCAATGCATTCCTATGGGAAATGCTGCTTCGACTTAACGAAAATTTCATGTTACGGCCTCCGTTCCAATATGGATTAATTTTGTAAGTCGAGGCACCACAGTAGATGTTCATGGGGTGAGGTGCCTTAATAGGTAATGAGGGCTCAAACCGCTTAGGGTTTTATGTCATAACTAACATCTTAAACCAGACACAGAAGCCAACTGGAAGGCAGTGCAGATGAGAAATGAAACATTATCAAATCTCTTAACCTCTGAAATTAATCTGGCTGCTGCTATCTTTTGCTGCTTCCATGCTGTTTTTAAGGGACACCTTGAGAGTATTATAGTAGTAAGATCTTGAGATTACCAGTGCATCTTCAGAGCTATATCATCCAAACAGGGGTGCAACTGGGCAACCCACCTAAGGTGAAAGAAGATGGTCACAGTTGAAATCTGATAGAATTTGGGCATTGGGTACCATTTGCTGCAAACTCAGATTTCTTGCAACTCTGCAGCATCCTGTTTGCCTCTGAGTCTCTCCAAGCTCTTCTTTTCCATCCAGTTCTTGGTGTGGGTCCAACTCACAGTAACCTTTGTGTTCTCCTTCCACACAACCCAGTCCGTGAATCCCCATCTATATCTTCTTTCCCATTGCCCTGAAATATGTTTAGACTATCCATAGTTCTTGTTTTTAAGGGCATTGCCCTTATTTTCCTGTCTCAGCTTCCTGAAGAGGAAGCTGAGGCAGGAGGGAGCTGTGCTTGAGGAACATTTTATTTGGTGAGGTCTTTTCTGCTAGAATGAACTTTGCATTCCCTGACCTCATGGTCAAAAGGGACCGGGTTTTGGCTTTAAATTAGTGCCAGCAGAAGCCTAGCTGAAACGACCTAAGCAAATAAATTATCTGGTTCTATTTGTGACTCTAATCTGCTAAATAGGAAAGCCAAATAGCATTGCATACACCTGGGGGGCAAGAATGTTTTAGGAGTAGGATCATACTTCCGCACTATTAGGGAGCAGGGCGGGTAGGTGGGGCTCGTCAGCCTTGGAAGGCAGCCCATCTAGGAGAAGGAAAACTGCGATTTCAAACCTCAACTGCCTTGTGGCTATATCAACTAATGGAAAAAGCTTCAGGAGATAACCTCAAGGCAAAATGCAGAGCCGGAGTCCCGGAGGCAGTTTGTGTCATTCTGGCAACTCCTGCAACATCGCTGGAACCAGTTGTATTGGCTCTTGCCTTTCCATTGGACTATTTCAGTGACATGGAGAGGATGCATTTGCTGCTTGGGTAACAGCCTATCCTCCATATTATTTTACCAGGCTTCATGCTCTGGAGAGGACACTCCAGCTTTGCATACAGTGTCGAAATAACATGGGAAATAGCAGTTACTGGTTATAAGCCTTTGCTCAATTGGCATAGAGCATGACGCCAGGGGCTACTTCCGACAGTGGGAGAGGTCATTGCACTTCACTAGGAAGGGTAAAAAACGACAAGCAGATCGATAACCCTGCACCATGCAACAATCATAAGAAAACTTCTTCCCTAAAGTTGGGCACCTGGAATGTTCGGACAATGACCCCTGGCTTTTCTGACAACCTGTGGGAAATAGACGACGTGCGTAAGACAGCTGTCATTGACATGGAACTGAGTAGACTGTAGATGGACATTGTTGCCCTGCAAGAGATGAGATTGCCAAACGTGGGATCTGTCAAAGAAAAAAACTTCTTTTTCTTCTGGCAGGGAAAACCATTGAATGAGATCAGGGAATATGGTGTTGGCTTTGCGGTCAGAAATACTCTGCTGAGAATCATTGTTCCATCTATGGTGGGGAGTGAAAGAATCCTGTCTCTACAGCTCCACTCATCAGCGGGACTGGTCACCCTCCTTAGTGCATATGCACTAACACTGTCATACACAACAGAAGTCAAAGACAAATTCTATGACGATCTGGCAGCTACTGTCAAACAAGTCCCTGAGAGAGAGCCACTATTCATTCTCAGAGACTTTAACACTAGAGTTGGTGCTGATCACAACTCTTGGCCAACCTGTCTAGGCTATTTTGGCATTGGAAAGATGAACGAAAATGGCCAACGCTTGCTGGAGTTTTGCTATTATTATTATTATTATTATTATTATTATTATTATTATTATTATTATTATTATTATTATTATTATTATTATTATTATTATTATTATTATTATTATTATTATTATTATTGATTGATTGATTGATTGATTGATTGATTGATTGATTGATTGATTGATTGATTGATTGATTGATTGGTCAGGTATGTAAACCATACCCGGAATTTAATATGGCTACCGGCCACACTTAAAAACAATACACACACACACACACACACACCATAAACAGAAAAATTCACAAGACAATTAAGAACAAATTCTATGGTCATTGTGTCAGCAAAACGTTCTTTAATACAAAGCCTCAACACAGAGTTTCCAGGAAACATCCAAGATCGAAGCATTGGCATCAGCTCGATTTGATCCTCACTAGACATTCTAGCCTTCCTAGTATTATCACACAGTTACCAAAGGGCTGATTGCGATACTGATCACTCCCTGGTGTGTAGTAGAGTAAAACTGTGAACAAAGAGATTGTATCACACAAAAAAGGAAGACCACGTATTGACATCAACAGGACTCACAATCAAAGAAAAGTATAGGAATTTGCCCAAGCACTTGAGGAAACCCTTCCAGGACCGGCTGATGCAAATGCACCTGAACGATGGGAAAATTTCAAGAGCACTGTTTATAACACCGCCTTGTCCACATTTGGCAATAAGACTAAAAAGACAGCCAACTGGTTCGAAGCCCATTCGAAGGAGTTGATGCCAGCTGTCGAGGACTAAAGGACAGCTCTAGCAGCATACAAAGCCTTCCCTAGTGAGTACAACTTGCAGGCTCTTCAAGCTGCTCGGAGCCAAGTCCAACAGGCTGCCAGGAGATGTTCCAACGATTATTGGCTTCAGCTCTGCTGTCAGATACAGATAGCAACGGACACAGGTAACATCAAGGGAATGTATGACGGTATCAAGCAGGCTTTAAGTCCAATACAAAAGAAACTGCTCCCTTGAAGTCTGCTATAGGCATGATCATCCAGGACTGAGCACAGCAGATGGAATGCTGGGTGCAGCACTATTCTGAGCTATATTCCAGAATGTAGTAACCAAAGAGGTATTAAATAACATTGAGTGCCTGCCTGTCTTGGAGAGCTGGACAGTGAACCAACTTTAGCAGAAATAAAAGAGGCCTTGGATTCCCTCGCTTCTGGCAAGGCACCTGGGAAGGATAACATCCCTGCTGAAGTGCTGAAGTGCTGTAAAGAGATCATCATCACCAAGCTGTATGAAGTATTTTGTCTTTGCTGGATGAAAGGTGGAGTACCGAGGACATGAAGGATGCAAACATTGTCACATTGTATAAGAACAAAGGAGACAGGGGTGACTGCAATAACTACCATGGTATCTCTCTTCTCAGCATTGTAGGGAAGCTGCTGACCCATGTTGTGCTGAAGAGACTCCAGGTGCTTGCAGACAGAGTCTATCCAGAATCACAGTGTGGATTTTAAGCTAATAGATCCACCTCCACCATGGTATTTTCCCTCAAAGAGTTGCAGGAGAAATGTAGGGAACAACAACAGCCGTTCTTTGTGGCCTTCATAGATCTCACAAAGGCCTTTGATTTGGTTAGCAGGGATGGCCTTTTTAAAATAATTCCCAAGATTGGATGTCCACCTTGACTCCTTAACATCATCAGGTCCTTTCATGAGGAAATGAAGGTCACTATAGTTTTTGATGGCTCAACATCAGATCCCTTTGCATTCTGAAGGAGAGTAAAACAAGGCTGTGTCCTTGTGCCGACCCTGTTTGGGATCTTTTTTGCTGTCATGCTGAAGCACGCCTTTGGAACTGCAACAGAAGGTGTCCATCTTTGGACTAGATCAGATGGAAAGCTCTTTAATCTCTCTCAATTGAGAGCAAAGACCAAAGTCCAACTGAAATGCATGCAGAACTTCCTTTTCACTGATGCAGCCATTGTTGCCCACTCTGCTGAAGACCTCCAACTGTTCGATGGTCAAACAATCTAGATGTAAATTTCTAAGGGGAAGAGCCTCCAGCACACAAACTTGTTTACCTGTTTGTTTGCATACTAACCAATTAGAGGGAGTTTGTTGTTCCCTGGTCAGGGAAACTCCACCCCCATTTCCTGCCCTTCTCGACGTGAAGTGTTTGAACCTCCATTGTTGTCCACCATTCTTGCACATGCTCTTCACCTGGAAAGATGTAAGAACTCCATGCTGGCTCACTGAGCCTGGAGATCTCTCCAGCCAAGTGGGCCAAGGAGAAGGACATTGCCTTTGCTACTTTTCTTCTTTCTATATTGACCTGAAACCTTCTGAATGCTTATCTACGTGGGTAGAATATAGAATTCTTTCTTTAATACAAAAACAGCCTCCTGAGTGTTATTCTTAAGTGCTAGTGTTTGGTGAGGGGCGGGTAGTCAAAGGGAACTTCTAGCTAATTTTGCCCAGCCGGCTGGCACTTCCTGCTGCGCATTTTAGTGGAATTCAAGCGAGTTCCCATAACTCTCAACACCAACAACACATGAATCATTTTAGCAAGGCCTGCCAAGACTTTGAAATAACAATCAGCCTGAAGAAAACACAAGTCATGGGCCAGGGTGTGGACTCGCCTCCCTCTATCTCCACGCAAGAACTGGAGGTTGTTCATGACTTTGTGTACCTTGGCTCAACAATCTCTGACACTCTCTCCCTAGATGTCAAGCTGGATAAACGCATTGGCAAAGCAGCTACCATGTTCTCTAGACTCACAAAGAGAGTATGGCTTAATATGAAGCTGATGGCATACACCAAGATCCAGTTCTATAGAGCCTGTGTCCTGAGCACACGCCTGTACTGCAGTGAGTCCTGGACCCTTTGTGCACAGCAGGAGAGGAAGCTGTACACCTCCCATATGCATTGTCTCCGACACATTTTTGGTATCACCTGGCAGGACAAAGTTCCTAGAATGAGCTGGAATTTTTAGCATGTCTACATTACTGTAATAGCGCTGTCTACGTTGGCTTGGGCATATTGTGAGAATGGCTGATGGTCGGATTCCAAAAGATCTCCTGGATGGAGAATGAGTGCAGGGAAATCACCACAAAGTGAGACCACAGCTGTGATACAAGGATATCTGCAAGCGGGATCTGAAGGCCTTAGAAATGGACCTCAACAGACCTCAACCTTGACATCTGAGCATTCAGCCTGGGGCCAGGCGGTGCATCATGGTCTCTCCCAATTTGAAGAGACCCTTGTCCAGCAGGCTGAGGCAAAAAGGCAGTCACGAAAACAGCAAAATCAGGGAGCTGGACAGGGGACAGATTGTAGTTGTCTTTAGTGTGGAAGGGATTGTCATTCTCAAATTGGCCTTCTCAGCCACACTAGACACTGCTCGAAGTCATCTATTCGGAGCACATTACCATAGTCTCTTGAAACAGAAGGATGCCTACTACTATTTTTAAGGGATATAGGGACTGCTAGTTTTTCCTAAAGCATATGGTCGCACAAAAGATCTAGACCTTAAAGCAAACTTCCCCAGTCTAGTGTCTTCCAGACAACACGAATGTCACACACATATTGTGTTTGCTGAACCTCTTCTGAAACTTGTTCTAATGATTAATTTCATGTCATAAGAGAACTCCATTCAGTTTCTCGAAACAGGCTCAAGCGAAGAAAGTACTCTCATGCACCTTTCATTAACCTTACTCTTCCAATGGCCAGGAATGTCACAATGCCTTTCCAGGAGATGCTTTAAAAAATTCCTATCTATTCATATTTAGAAAGTAGCCAGTTGCCCCCATTAAATATAACTCCCAGTTAAAAATCGGCAGGATTGCATTCTTGGAATCTTCTGCTTATTATGCGAAAGTCCACGTGTGAATGCTGTCGACACGTGAACGAATAGGTACCGTTTTTAAAAAATAATAGATTTAATTTTGCATTAACGATATGGGTTGTGCGTGTGTGATGGGGTGTACACAAAAGGCGCTCTCGCTTGCTCCCGCTCTCTCCGGTTATAGTACTCTTACGCTTGCTGACAGAAAACGACCGCGCTGAAAGTGACCTTCTCAAGATGGCGGCTGGGATCGGCTGTATAAAATGGCAGCGAGAAGGAACCTAGATTGCCTCTACCAGCATGGCCGCAGTTCTTCCTCTCTCGGAAGGTAGTACTTCCGGCGTGTGCTTTTCCTTTCTCGCTCGCTCACTCGCTATGGCCGCTGCGGGTCTGTCAGATGAAAAACTGCGGGCGGAGTTGCTGGCCCTCGGTTACCAGCCGGGCCCGATTACTGATTCCACCCGCAAACTCTACGCCAAGAAGCTCACCCGCCTGAGGGCTGAGGTGGCCGCTGGGCTAAGGAGTCGCGGCAGTAGCCGAGCGCAGCCTCAAGGCCCGAACAGCTTTTCCAGGCCGAAAGCGGCCGCCCCGGTTAGGAGGGAAGAGGAGGAGGATGAAGAGGGGGAGGAGGAGGAGGAGAGCGACGACGAGCCGCTCGGCAGGGGGGCGGCGTTAAGGGGGCGAGGGACGACTGCGAGAAATCACTGGGATACAAAAGAGCCTGGGGTGATCTCCGGGAGAGCCCCGTTGACGAGCGGGGAAAGGGGGATCCCTAGCAGCGGCCCCTGGGGAGGGAGTCCTGGGCTCCCCTCCCGGAGGACCCGGTTGGAGGCAGGAGCGGGGTTGCCATCCCCGTTTCAAAGGGATGCAGCGGCCGTCGGGAGCTTCACGTCGAGGCCCTATTGGGCTGCAGCCCCCACAGAAGGAGGGCTGGGCTCGGGCTCGAGCAAGTGGTGGGAGAGGGAGCCCAGCACGAGTCCCGGCGCTTCTTGGGACTTCGGAACAGGAAGCAACAACCTAGCGGTCAGTAACCGGACCTACTTAGGGACCGAAAGGAGAGCGAGCCCCAGCTCCTCCTCCTATATGGGTTCAGGAATAGGAGTTGCTGGAGAGCGGTTAAGCTACAGATCTCCGTGGAGAGCAGAGAAAGAGGAAGGGTTGGCCTCCAGAAGTTCCAGATCTGTGTGGGAGACAGGGGCAGAGTTGGGTCGGGGCACACGCTGGGATGGGACGCATCAGCCTGTGGGTTTGAAATCTCAAGCACAAGGTAGAGGAAGAAAGGGCAGAGGGTTAGAATTTTATCTCTCCTGGTTCCTGTGGTTGGCAACATTAGTGCTGTTGGTAATTTTCCTGGGAATCCTTTGGGTGAAGATGATGGGACCTGCCCAGCTGGAAGGCCCTGAAGAGAACTGTATGTGTAATACTTAACTCTCTTGTAGATATCCTTTTGTGTGGCTTTTTCTCCCCTTTCAACTCCCTCTTCCATCGATTCTTTCCCTAATAGCTTGACTATAGTTTTGTCATTTTTGTCCTTTTTCTTTTAAAGTTGTTGGTTACAGAATTAAGTGGAAACAAGGAAAAGGCCATATACCTGCCCCCTCCAAGATTACACAAATATAAGAGTGGATGATACTTTTTATTGGACAGCTAAAATAAATCCAACAAATTGCAAGCTTCTGTGGAGAAAATTCCACTTCTTCAAGCATTCTACAACCTAGAGTGCAAAAAAATTGTAGATATTTCAATTGTAGGCACTTAATTGTAGAAGTAAGTGGATTTTTATAGCTGAAGTGGGTTTCAAATCCTGCAAAGACTAATAATGGATGTAGAAACATGCTTGTCTGAGGTTAGGGACCTTTTTGATTCCTAGTATGGAATGTCCCATTGACTTTTTTTCCCCAAAGGATCTATTATATAAAAAGCACAAACATGATGATGTCTTTTATACTGACTGCCTAGCAAGTACAATGCTTGAAATGTGTGTCTGTTGCACTTACTCAAGGATTAAAACAAAAGAGAAGCCTTTCTGTTACTTAAAAGGAACAAATTACTTACTGTATTCTGCCTTGTCATCTACTCCGAAAACCTGTTGTTTTAAGTCCAGAAAGCCAGGTTGACGAAAGAAACTGAGACATGAAAGTTACAGTTAATATATAATGAATGTTAGCTTCATTGTCTAAATCCACCGTTCCAAAACCATAATAATAGTTGCTTTCAACAACTTAAGAATTCATTATCATCTTTTGGGTCATATTGTTTTGCAAAAGATTTAGAAAAAGAATATTGTTGAACACATGCAGTTATAAACATCTCCTGGCAGCCTGTTGGACTCCCTGACGCCGAGGGAGGCCTGGAAGGAAAAAACAAGAAACCGGGCCTTCTTGGCGGTGGCTCCTTGCCTCTGGAACAGTCTGGTTCCAGAGATTCGTGCGGCCCCTTCGCTGGGTATTTTTAAAAACCAATTAAAAACATAGATGTTCAGGCAGGCCTTTCCCTCCAGTTCATATCTGATTCTTTTCTTTTGTGGTTTTGGTTTTTTTTTTCTTCCCCATCCTGAAGAACTAGCTATTTAATGTAATAATTCTTTTTTATATTGATTGGTTGTCTTATGTGTTGTAAGCCGCCTAGAGTAGTCGCAAGACCAGGTAGGCGGGATATAAATAGAATGAACAAATAAATAAAAAATAAAGGGTGCCCCCACTTTAAAAAATGATAATGATGGCAAAAAAAGTGTTACAGAACTTGTCTCACAAACAGGTAGCAAACATGTTCTTATTCATACAAGAAATCAGAATATCACAGATTACACATTACAGATTATTCTAAAGTTAGCAGGTGTCTTATTCTGACAGGCATAGAGAATATAAATTATTTAATGGCCAGAATTATGTTGATTTTATTGTAAGATTTGCATAACTTTGTGTGCCTAATTCTTAAGGTGTCAGGGCACATCTCAGTTGTATGCCAGGTTATTCCTCGTGTACAACTGAGATGAGCCCTGGAACCTAATAAACTATGTTTATTAGCAAGTTATTCAGACATTGTGTAAACACCAATAGTGCTTGGAGGAATTTTTTTTGTTTATACTGAGGGGACAGAATACACAGATGGGGGCGTTTAAGACCTTGATTGTCTGCATATTTTGAAAAGTCCCTTTGAACAAAGTGGGTTCTAAGAAACCTGATCAGGTTTTTCCTGCAAGTTTAGCAGATTTATAATCTTATAAAATAAATTTCATGCTAGTAATCATTTTAGAATGTTGGCTGGAAATCCATGAAAGTTTAAGTACATTAAATCTATAATGGTCCAAGATGCTACAAGGTTTTTATTTTTAGAATTAAATGTTCATCTTGTGTCTTGTTTGCTATGTGTAACAACAAGTAACTAATACTTATTTCATTTTGGTTTTAGTTTTGTTGCCCGTGGATTGTGAAAAAAGTACAGATAGTGTAAGTTCTCTTGCAGCTGCTAAATGTATTATTTCAGTGCTGATTTAGAAATGAGCCTCTTTTGTTTTCCAAAAGAAATGTAATTGTTTATTAATGCAGAATAGTTTTTTAAATGAAGTTAGTATAAAGAGCAGTCATTCAAACAATATAAACCTAAGCAGCTGTAAATCTGAAACTTTGCTCTTACAGAAATTTTTTTGGTCATTTATAACAAAAGTGAAATTTATCTGTGAAAAGGATTTCATCTGCAAAGCTACTTTTTGTTAACAAGCTTAAATAGAGCTAGCAGTGTGTAATCTCTGTGTATGTGTAGTAGTGACTTTTTCCATAAATCGTAGCCATATAAGATATACTTTGGCATACCATGTGCCATTAAAAAGACAGCTTTGTAGTTTTGTGTGTTTTTGCTACCAAGAATTGAGATTATATCTCTTATATGACAGATACAAGAATTAGCCGCCTAGAGTGGTCTTAACCGACCAGATAGGCGGGATAGAAATAAATAAATAAATAAATAAATAAATAAATAAATAAATAAATAAATTTGAGAAATCAGCAGCTAGAGATTCCACTCGATGGGCGCTGTGAATCCACTTTGGGTTTTAGTCTGTGCTTTATAGGAGTTGTCCAAGGTGATGAAACCATTCTGGGGATAGAATTCCGCACTCTGAATGGTTCCTGAAAGCAGACAAAAACATGGAATGGTTTCACAGCATCTCCAAAACTAGAGTCACCACCCAACAGCTGCTGTTGGTTTATTTATGATTCAAGCCCAAGCAGAGATGATCCTTTTGTTCTAGTGTTGAGATATTTTTTGTGAACTGAATATCATGAAAGGGACTGATCCATATTGAAAACCCTTCTTTATAACCTCTTGCATGTTAATGCTCACATTCCCTTGAGGGTACTCTGCCAAGAGCCACATACTAGGCTGATGTGCAGTGGAACAGGATCAGAGACAAAGTAGGTGAGCCTGTGTCCCTCAACCCCACCCAATATAGCAAAGAAGCAACAGATTGCCCTTGGAGATGCCAGAACTGATCACTTACTAAGGATGGTTAAAATTGAGGTGAAGATCAAATGAAAGCAGGCTAAGGTACATCTGTCTCTTTAACTAATAACAGAATTTCAATAGTGATATTGTTATAACAAGGAAAGGAAAGAAAGAACTTTGGTGGAAAAGAGGTCAGATGAGTCCATGCTTAGCTTCATTAGCTAAAGCAGAACAGGTTGAACAATGTGCTATTTAATATCTCAGCTTAATTTATGGTAGCTTATTGAATTAAAAAAACCTATTGACTAATGTTATCTCTGACTTTCTAGTATTGTCGGGCAAAACAAGAAGAGGTTGTAATGACTATTCTGTATGAGTTATACAACTATCTTGCAATTCAAGCTGGTGAGTTCTGATTTTTCCCTGTAGAGATGGTTCAGTAGAAAGGGCATTTCTAGCAGCTGTCTATTTTCAAGCTAAATTTGAATTGGAAGACTTTGGAGAAAGTTACCTTGTTTTCCTTCAAATACTACTCAGGGGATGACAGGAAAAATAGCTTCTCAGAATCTGTTGATTTTAGAAATTCATTGGTCTAGCCCAGTGGTTCTTAACCTTTGTTACTCGGATGCTTTTGAACTGCAACTCCCAGAAACCCCAGTCAGAACAGCTGGTGGTGAAGGCTTCTGGGAGTTGCAGTCCAAAACTCCTGAGTAACCCAAGGTTAAGAACCAGTGGTCTAGCCAAATAACTTACATTAGTTTGGGCTTAATGGTTTCACAAAGAGATTTTGCAATTTAAGGCTTCAATTTTTATGTCCTTCCCTTATGTGATGCTACATATAAGGGATAACTATGACTACCTTTTCTACATATAGAAAAGGTAGGCATAGTTATCAAGTTTAGTTCAAGCAGTTCCTTGGCCCTTCAAAGATAGACTGTTCGTGGTTTTCTAGAGTTGGCCAACCTTGTCAACAAGTTTCCATAATGGTGGTTGTGGGTTTTTCAGGCTCTTTGGTCGTGTTCTGAAGGTTGTTCCTCCTAATGTTTCGCCAGTCTCTGTGGTCGGCATCTTCAGAGGATAGGAGTCAGAACTCTATCTGTGCTCTGGTGCAGTTTGTTTGGATAGTTGAGTATTTATAGCTGTGGGATCAGCTTTTGTCCTTTTCAGGAAATGGGTGATTGTGGTGATTGGTGTGTTTTTTGTTGTGGGTATATTGTTGTGATAAGAGGGAAAGATTATCTGTCACTGATCACAGATCTGCGCATGCGTCGACGAGGCTAGACGCCTTTACATCGCCCTCCAGGAAACTTACAGATAAAACTATAATACAACCAAACAATTGAAAGATAAGCCTGAAGGAACTTTTGAGGAGGTTCCGGAAACTCAGCTACAAACTTTCCCTTGACTTGGTGAGTTTTTCCTTGCTAATTACAAGCAATAATACTCACCGCGAAAACAACAAAACAACATAACAAGCATAATGGCGACAAAACGTGAAGTTAAAGAACTGTCGGAGTTGATAACTAATATGGAGAAAAATATTAGACAAGACCTAAAAACGCTTCAATCTAAGTTTGGGCAATTAGTGGAAGAGGTTAAAACAGCAAGGTCAGCTGCAGATAGTGCTGTGAAAAAAAGTGAAAACAACGAGAAAGAAATACAGCAATTAAAAAAAAGGCTGGCCATATTATCAGACCGCCAAAGGCGAAAGAATTTAAGACTTTCAGGAGTAACAGAAGACATTGCTGCAGGAGACCTTGGGAAGACTGTAATTGCTTTTTTTCAGGAACATGGCATAAATATAACAGATGAGGACATTGAACGCACTCACCGATCTCTGAAACCGAAACCAAAGCCTGGAGCCAGGCCTAGAGACATTATAATAGCTTTTTCAAGAGAGAAAACGCAGAACTATGTTTGGAACAAACTCAGGAAAATTAAAGACTTACAACTTCAGGGACAGAAGATATTTCCTCGCCCTGACTTATCACCAGAAACCATGAATGAAAGAAGACTTATGAAACCCTTTGCACAGAAGTTGCATGAGAATGGTGTTTTATTTTCCTGGGGTTATCCAGCCAATATTTTAATTTTTAAAGATGGAAAACTCTTGAAAGCTAGCAACCCAGCAGAGGCGGAGAAGTTACTATACAGACTTAACATACAACGTACTACTCAGCAGGCCGAAGAAGAGAAGGAGGGAGGAGAAGAAGAAGAAGAAGAAGATTGAGGGAATTTATATGTGACTGTAAATATGAATAAGCTTCCTTCAGGAATGTAAAATTTATACCACGTGAAAATAGTTTTTTTTGTTTTTGGTTAGTGTTGGTTGAAAAGAATGAAATTTTTTTGGGGGGGGGAGTATGTGGGTAGACAGATCTCCACGTATAGAGACGAAAATGGGGGGATATAGTATCCTTACCCAACTCCTTGGGAAGGGGTTATTTTTGGGCTATGGGGGAGGGAAAGACCATCAAAAAATAGTAAATAATAGGGGCACACCAGGGGGAGTTGAGATAGACAAAAAATGGGGAGGATAATTAAAGTACTCTCCTTAAATGTGAATGGTTTGGCCTCAGATCTGAAACGTTATAGATTAAATAAGATGATAAAGGATCAAGGGGTTGATATTCTGTGTTTGCAGGAAACGCATAAGAGTAAGAGAGACGTAAGACCTTTGATGAAGTCTTCTGACTGGAGTTTGCAGATAGAGTCAAGGGGAACAAACAAAGCAAGGGGTGTGGCTATTCTCTTGCACTCTAGAATGAATATAGATGTTTTGGAACAATGTAAAGATAGAGATGGAAGATTTATTTTTGTGAAATTCAGGATGAATGGAAAGAAGTATACTTTGGCATGTATATATGCACCTAACAAAGGACAAACCCTATTTTTGAACCGAACCTTTCAAAGATTGCAGTCATTTTATGAAGGAGACTTGTTAATTGCAGGGGATTTGAATAATGATATTAGGGAAAATAAGAAATTAAACTTAAAAAAATGGAAACTTAAAGAGGTATTTAGTCTCCTGCAGGATGAAAAGCATCCTACCTTTTACTCAAAAAGGTATAAAAAGTTTTCCTGTATTGATCATATCTTAGTGAAAGAAACTAACGATATGGAAGTTAATAGTGTGGAAACAGGAGCTATATGGATTTCAGATCACGCACCATTACTTGTTGAGATTGGTTTGGAGGAGGAACAGAAAGTTAGAAGGTGGAGGTTTAACTCTAGGATATTTTTGCAACAAAAGGATAGAGAGGATTTAATAAGAGGGATACAAAAATATTTTAAAGAAAATAAAGGATCTGCGGAGGAAGATATAATTTGGGATGCTGCAAAGGCAGTAATCAGGGGAATATGTATTTCTAAAGAAATTCATTTTAGAAGAAAGGTGAATTTTAAAAGGGAACAAAAATTAAAGGAGATAGTTGAATTACAAAGAAGATTACAGGTGAAGTTTGAAAGACAAATACAGGAACAGTTGAATAGGGTGAAAGAGGAGCTGCAAGAGTTAGATAATTTGTTTTTGTGGAAAAAAGATTTATTGGTGAGGAATGAGTATCAGAGAATAAATATAAACTCGATGAAAAGATTGGCAAACTATTTGAAGAAAAGAAAGGAAAAACAAAAGATAGGTTGCATGAAAAATGAAACGGGAAGTAAGGTGTTTAAAGACAAACAAATAAGGGAGATCTTTGAAGATTTTTATAGTAAGTTATTTAAAGTAAATGAAGAGAAACAATTTGAAGAAGCTATTGTGAACAAAATTAAGAAACAAGATTTAGCAATTTTAAATGAAGAAATCACACAACAAGAAATCTTGACAGTTATTAAAAATTTAAAAAGTAGGAAATCACCAGGCTTAGATGGTTTTACATCAGAATTTTATAAAATGGTGGGGCCTTTAATAGTTCCAGAAATGCAGAGTTTGTTTAACAAGATAATGAAGGGAGGGAGAGCCCCTGAATCATGGAGGAAAACAGAAATTATGATAATCTTGAAACAATCGAGAGACCCGACGGACCCCAACTCTTATAGGCCTATTAGTTTAACAAACCAGGATTATAAAATTTTTGCAAAAATTTTAGCAAATAGATTAGAGAAAACACTCCCAAGATTAATAGGAGAGGATCAATATGGTTTTGTTAAAGGGAGATATATTGGACACCCTATAAGGAATGTGATTAATACTCTACATCACGGAAACAGTGAAGGAAGATTTGCCCTTTTAAAATTAGATGTATATAAGGCATTTGACACTCTAAGTCATGGGTATTTATTTCAAGTACTAAGTAAATTTGGATTTGACGGTCCCTTTTTGATAGCATTAAAAGAAATTTATAGAGAAGGGAAGGCAATGATTAAAGTTAATGATAATTATACAAAAGAAATTTTGCTCCAGAGAGGAGTGAAGCAGGGATGTCCCTTATCCCCAATGCTGTTTGTGTTATCTATGGAACCCTTAGCCGAAAAAATTAGAAGTAGTAGTAAAATAAGAGGATATACAGTAGGGAAAGAGGTAATTAAATTAAATCTGTATGCGGATGATATAATATTGGTGTTACAAAATCCTCTTGATGCAATAAGAGAACTACTGATAATTTTAGAAGAGTTTAAAGAATATTCAGGTTTAGGAGTAAATATTTCGAAATCAGAAATAATGTTTAAAAGGATAGATTTAAAGGAACAAAAAGAAATAGCAAAGCTGACAGGTATGAAATTAGGAATTAGGAGATTAAAGTATTTAGGTATAACAATAACAAAAAGTATTAAAAATCTGATGGGAACTAATTATAAAATAACTTGGAGAAGGATACAGGAAAAACTAAACGAATGGGATAATAGATATATAAGTATTTTAGGGAAAATAAGGGCAATAAAAATGTTTATAATACCAAAGATGTTATATCTATTTCAGGTACTCCCGGAGTACATCCCAAAAAAACAATTAGCTGTATGGGATCAAGAATTAAAAAATTGGGTTTTTGGGAAGAAGAAAGCTAGAATAGTAAAGAGGGTAATATATTCACCACAGGAAGATTTAGGGTGGGGTCTCCCACATTTGGAAAGCTATTACGAAGCTTTTCAAATAAAAATGCTATTGGAATTAGATGGGAAAAGTGTGGAGAAATGGGTAAGATGGGAGGATATAATAAATAAAGGAGTAGGTAAATTTGGAATATTTACACAGAAGGTTAAAAACGACATTAAAAATACAATAGGCCCAAGACAGACAGCACTAACAATATGGGGGGAAAGGCAACTTAATTGGATGCCAAGTCTTTCCAAATGGACCCCACTAGAATCTCTAGGTGAGGATTTGAAAATTGAGAAAACTTTTTGGAAGAAACTAAAAGAAACTGGCTATTATAGAGTGAAGGATTTATATAACCCTCAGGGGACACAGATTCCGGCACAAAATGTAGTAGGACAAGTTGGAAGACAATACTGGTTACAGACTATGGCTTTATATAATATTTTGAAACAGAGAAGGTACTCTGGAATACTAAATAAAGAGGATACCCCGCTAGAAAAACTATATAATAATAAAGAGGATAATAAGAAGGGTATTGCAAGGAAGTTGTACAACTTGATAAATACAGATAAAGATTATATGATTGGGACAATACAAACGAAGTGGGAAAGAGAAATGACATTGTCAGCATACGAAATAGATGGGTTAATGGAAGGCATATTGGAAATCAAAATGGATAAATTTAGAGAATTGGAGATGAAATTAATATTGAAATGGTATAGGACACCCCCTCAGTTGTCTTATATGATAAAAGGTTTGAATTCAAGTTGCTGGCATTGTAAGAGGAGTAAGGGATATTATGCACATCTTTGGTGCGAATGCCCTAAGGTTATTGAATTTTGGCAGCTGATTTTAGAAAAGGTGAACGCCGTGTGTAATATTAAATTGCAGCTGACTGGGAAAATCTTGTTTATGGGAGTTCTGGGGAATAATAAAGTAAAAAAACCTAAACAGAATTTATTTAAAGCTATGATTATAGCAGCACATGCAGTAATAGCTTATGGGTGGAAGGATGCATCAAAATGGACTTTGGAAAGATGGAATTGGTATTTATATGAATGGATTCAATCAGACATACTGTCGATTTTGACACAGGATAAGGTATGGGAAGAAAAAACATTAGAGATAAGAAAGAAATGGTTGGGATATGTAAGATGGGTAAGAGAAGGGGGGGCCAATAATGTTATATTGGTTAAACTCCAAAAGGTGTGCTCATGGTTGCAGATTTAAAATTAAATGGTCTTTTTTTTTTGGGGGGGGGTGGGATAAGGGGGTAGAAATAAATAGGAAAATGATGACTATGTAAAGATAAGAGAAATGGTTATGTATGGATATGTTAATTAAAAAATTAAAAAAAAAAAAAACCTGGTATCATATTCAATAAAAGTGATTCTGGGGTTAAAAAAAAAAAAAAAAAAAAAAAAAAATCTGTCACTGATCACAACCTTCAGAACATGGCCAAAGAGCCCGAAAAACCCACAACAACCATCAGATCCCAGCTGTGAAAGCCTTCAAGAATACAAGTTTCCATAAGTTTGTTATATTAGAAGAGAGAGCCAAGCATAAGGAAAGACAATTAGATGTCAGTGATTGGCTATACCAGAGATGCTAGTGGCCCAACTTTTCCTGTGAAATCCATGGTTCTCAGCCTGTTCAAGAGTTGATGTTATTCTTTCTATCACCCCATATGGAAAGCTTTTCCTGGAATGGTTTTTCTGGTTTCAGCAAAGCATGTGCTCTCTTTTGTCTATCCTAGTTCAGATTTCCTGATAAGCATCACGTCTTTTAGTCTAAATTTGCAGAACTCAACTGTGTGTTACTGTAATTATGACAGAAGATCCCTTTGCAGATTGATACAGATGCTCTGAAGAAATGCCTCCATGTTGAGGGGACGTGTTCAGTTTTACACTTCAGCTGCTTACACTGCTTAAGCTGCTTTTTAATTTAAATTTTAAATTCAGCATTTGCCTCTTCAGCATATGTTCTACAAGCATCAAATCCACATTTTCAGCTTTAAGGCACAATAGATTAGTGTTGTTTAAAATAAATAAATATTTACTGCCTTAAACATTTGTACTCTACTCTTTACTTGGAACATCTCCCAGAGTGGCTTACAAATCAATAAAAGCATGATCAGCACCAGCCTGCAGATTTACATTCCAAAAAGCACGGGAAATAGAAAGAAAATAAGGAAAATAAGTTCAGTCTCTTTGGCAATGGGTGACTGTTTAAGAACCATATTTTGTAGTGGAGGTAGCATTCCTGTGATAAGTAGGAAAGAGAGCCATTTTGTCCCACTCCTCTGGTGTTCAGCTACAGATTAAGTGTGAGATTGAATTGCCTTATGCTAGCCTATATATAACAACTATAAATTTTATTAAGTCATTAAACTAATCTAGTTATATATCCTGCACAAGTGTTTTGCCCAGTGCTAAAAGTAATTTAAAAGGGAACTTGGCTCACTTCTTTCATACAATTTGGCAAGTTTCCTGACTGCTTAAAGCTGAGTTCCTTCCATGCAGGTAACTTTTTATTTATTTATTTCCTTCTTCCTTTTTCTTTACTTCTTCCCATTTCAGGAAGTTTTGAATGTGGAAACCCACAGAATCTAGAAAGTAAATGTGTTCCAGTTAGTGAGGCGAAGGCATATACAGAGGTAAGCAAAGCTGGAATACATTTCTATTGTTGTCTTAGTATTTGCAAATTACTGCCTTAAAAGAACCTTCCATTTGATTTTGCCTTTTTAATGGATTTCATGTGTTTATTACTTACTTGAGAAGTCTAAATAATATCTGGCTATGGAGCCAGCCTGAGTGGCCTTGGGCAAGCTGCAGGATGCCCCCAGAAGGAGGAAATAGTAATCCACTTCTAAGTGCTTTCTACCTGGAAACCCCTGAAAAGGATTGCCATAAGTCAGAATTGACTTCATAGTGTATTGTTTTTGCTAAAGACACAATCTTTGCCTGGTATTATGTAATAGATACAATTTTTAACCAAAAGTATCAGCTAAATGTCAGTGTAATATGTATGCTATTCCTAATATTGCCATGTTTTACAGCTCTGATGGTGTTATTTCAGAGATCTGCACTGATTATAATATGTTATAAAATTACCAGCATTGTTCCCAGTGTCCTCTCTTTTCAGGTTCCAAGGGACCTAGAGCTCCCTTTTACCCCCAGGGGAGCCTTTGGGAGTAACAGGACAGGAGAAAAGCCTTTAATAGCCACAGATTGCTGCCAAATCATCAGCACCAGGATCAAGACCATTGGCACTGATCTGGCAGCAATTTTTGACAGTTACAGGCTCTTCCATCCTCAAGTTCCCAAGGGGAAAAGCGAGCCCTAAAGAGCCCTGGAACCTGAAAAGAAGGAATAGGAAGCTTTCAATTGATTTGAATTAAAATTTCCCTTTCCTGCAGTATTTCCCTTTCCAGCTTCCATGCCATAACTTTAACCGAACAGGATTTTTCCCATTGTTGGGTTTTTTTAATTTGAGAAATGGACAGCTTCCTGTGCATTTCTCATTTCTTGCTTACAAAACAACACCACATGGCTTTCCCTGTACTTCGTTTTTAAATAATGTTGTGATTGTGCTATATTTGTGTACTGTTACATTCTTTTATGATGTGTGTTCATGCATCATATATGATGACCAATATGTTTTGCACTGTTCTGTTGATAGAGGGGGAATTATGTCAGTGGGAGTGAGATATTGCTGCTAATTTTAATGAGTTCCTTTTTCAGTTTTGGGGTGTACAGAACTGGTACACACAAGTTGAATGGAAAATCAAAAATAATAAGAATAATCATGTGCTGTTAAACAAGTTCTGACTTTTGGCAACCCTTTTCAGGGTTTTACAGATAGAGAATCCCTGACTTGGCTTACTGTTTTCTTCTGGGGGTGCCCTGGACTGTGCAGCTTGCCCGAGGCCACACAGGTTGGCTCTACTTGCAGGAGGCACAGTGAGGAATCATACTGCTAACCTCTAGCTCTGCAGCCAGATATCTAAACCACTGAGCTATCCAGCCAGTTTAATGAGCTGCAGTCTCTCACTGCCATTGACATTGCTTCTGCTGTGCTGGTGGAACTGTGCAAAAGGATACTGGCTGATCATCATAAAATTATAGCCATTGTTTCTTATGCCTCTTCAGTATTCTAACCAGTTACATGCATAAAACAAGTTTTTAAACAAGGTGTGCCATAGTGACAGGAGTGGGCTGAGATTAAGTTGGTCTAGATGAGAGCAACAGGGAATATAAACTGCCTTGAATTCATAGGGAGGCAACAGGTAGAGTTATTAATAAATTAAAGAAATTGTGGGAAGAAAATGAATTTACAGAAATAAATGCAGACCTTATGTTTGGGGACATGCTTCCTTACAGAATGTGACTGGCTATTCTGCAGAAAAATTTATGGATTCATTGCAGTGGTTATTGGACAATCCAAAGAACTCCGGAATATGGTAAGTGAATACACATGTGGATCCTTGTGCAGAGAGATTTGTTTAGGATAGTGTAATTGGAATAGGTTGAGACTAGAAAGATAACCAAAAGAAGACTTAGAGTAGTTCTGATATGCATGCATAGGCTTTCTTTGTAGAGTTCTCAAGTCTTTGGGAACCAGTTAATTACAAATATATACCTACACCTAACACTGTAAGTCACATTTGCTTAGCTTACCATTTGTTATTTCTTCATGCCAGTCTGCATAACTTGAAACCTAACATGCTGAATGTAGTGCTCCAAATAATGAATAATCCACCTGCTGGTTCCCTGAGATGGCAAAGAAATGTGGATTGTTAGTCATCTGTCATGTCATAATATCTGCTAATAAATACATGCAGCTTACAAGTTCTGTGGGCTTGTCCTGGAAAGTGACTGGTTTATTACATTTGAGATAAATAGAATAATGTAGCCAAAGATTACATTGAATTGACATCCTAGTAAAAAACTTATATCTCCTCACAGGACTCATGCTTTCAGACTCATAGCTGCAATTTAGGAATACTAACATCAGCCTAGCTTACTGAGTTGTTGTAATTAGTTGTTGAGGTAATGTATGTAAAGACCCTCAATAAATGCTAAGTACTGCTGCCCAGTTAATTGGTTTTTCTTGCAAGCATTATCTTAGATGATGCATTCTTTTCTGAGTGTGAAAAAGGCAGAAACGCCTCTCCTAAGATAGTACATCTTATTTCTCATTTTTCTTAAATACCAATCATAAAAAAATATTTTTTCTTTAAAATGTTGCTGCCTAGCTAGTGAGTTGTACTATTTAGTTGATCAGGATATTTCAAATATGTTACGTCTTTAATTAAATATCACAAATCTAATTATATATTTCTAATTATTTTTCACCAACCGGATTTTTCTGAAAACTAGTGGGATAAACATCTTAGTCATAAATGACTAATTGAATCAGTGGTCCTATTCTAGTGTGATTTACTACAGTAAGCAACAGAATTTTGGCCCATATTTAGTACGTATCAATTGGCTGCCACGCCTTTACTTAAGATCTCATTAGATCAGTCATGATATATAGGGGTTTAGTATGTCAAAACTGGGAAACCCGAGTCTCCAGGAAGATACACCTATTTCCCCTATACATTAAACAGCTGAGGTGGAGGTGACGTCTGCTCTGTGCCCCCACCAGAACATGCAACAGAAATGCTTTTTCTTTTATGCTTAGAATAGTTCCAGTATACATGCATAAAGCTTGTCTGTGTTACTGCACTGAAGGTTCTTGTGTGCAAAGGACACATTACAAATATACATCCTTACATATCTATCTAAGGCTCTTTTCTTCTACTGTCTGAATACCCATAACTTGTGGAAGCATTTTTGCTGCACATGCTGCGGGGAGGGGCACAACCTTGTGGCCTGTCTCCCATAGCCCTTTAATGCATAGGGATTGGTTCCATGTTTCTCCTTACTAATACCAGGGTATTCCTAGCTCTAATCAGGCATTACTTACCCAGTTCTCCAATACAAAAGTAGGGGAACTCCTAGCCCACAACTCTGCATCATTGCATTTTCCAACTGGAGAGCAATACCTTCTACAAAGGAAGGGTTCCTACTCTTGTGTAGGCTCTCCTTGTAGACAAGAGCCCTAGAAAATGGGGATTCTTATTTGCCTGGAGAATGTACATGTGAAGAACCTTTCCTCTGCAGACCTTGTGGAGAAAGGAGATGAAAGCCGAGGCTGGACATTCCCCCGCTTGCACATTGGAGAGGACTGGATAAGTCGCATCTGAGTAGGACTAGCTACAGTTCAGAAAATGACCATCTAGTCAACAAAGGAAGACACCGGGACCTTTCAAGACCTTCAGAAAAAATGTAAAACCGATTCAAGTTATCAGTGTCCATGGGAGGTATTCATTTACTGCTTTCTGTTTTAAATACTTGATGCCTTGGCACTTGATGTAAATGACAGGAGTATGAGCTCAGTTATGCTGTTCTTGGTTTCACATGGTTTGACAGCCAGGAGATTTGCATCAGCTGTCTTACACCTGGGCCATAATTAATGCTTTTTCTATCACTCTAAATGTGAAAGGAAAGCAAATAGGCAATTTGAAGGTTTTTCTGTTTTTGTTTTTGCCATGAGGGGGCAATCCACCATACTTTCTGCATTAAATTATCTTGTCTGCCCATCTTAGTTGTTTTTGTGTGATTAATTTCTTTTTATTTGGAATTGTATGTTTGAAATCTGTGTACAAAAGTCACTGTTGAGGTTTTCATAGGCCTGAGACAAATTAATTTTTTATAAATCTAGAAAGCCTTGCTTGTTTTAAATGTAGTTGTTTTAAATGTTACAGTAACTTGCAACAGTATACTTTCACAACATATTTTACAGTACACTCGGTTGTGTATTTGTTTCATTATCATGGTTACAGTTGTAACCAAGAATCATGGGAGTTCCTGCTTTAATTCCTAAGCTCTTTTGGAACATTTCCTGGCCATTTATAAAACTATGATTTGAAGAGCTCTGTGGGAGAAACATTTCTGAGTGAAACAGCATCACACCCACTGAACATTCATAGTATAGATGTGCCCCCGTCAGCTTTTGCAATCTTTCACAATCCTTCACATTCAAATACCAAATTTTGCCTAGGTATGTTGCTCTTTTAAGGTCAGTAGGATTTATGCCTTAGTAACTTAGTACAGAATTTTAAGTTAGGAGATTTTAAAGGTTCTGCTGTGAAAAACAGCTCTGGATAATATTTTGAAAATGATTCCCAGGACTACTCCCTTGCCGTGTTTTTATATAAATCCATGTATTCCAGTGTCTCAGTTTAGTAGTCCTTATTAGATTTCAGAAATAATATGCCAATATTGTTAACTCTGTAACTGCTATGGAATCAGTTGGCAAGCCTGAGGCAGTAAGCAATAACAGAAATCCACCTCCTTCTCTAATCTCATTATCTAAAATTCTGCTGTAACCTAATGTTTGAAAATGTGTTCCTTTTCTTCATTCTTTGTATGTGAAGACTCCACAGTGCTAAACACTATTCCCTTAGGGACATACTTGGAATTGCTAGTGGGATGGAATTCAGAGCTTTCTAATTAAGATTTTCTTCACTGTTACAAGTCATAGCCTAGAAGCATAAAATACACTCCCCAGTTTTTGTACTCACTATAATTAAGAGTTTCATCGACACTTGAGCAAATTGATCCTGTTCTGGAAGCTCGATATAAAAACTCAATAGGTATGTACAGTGTTCTAAAAAGTTGCTGCAGGCTTTTCAACAAATGTTGTGTGGACTTATTTGACACTGTTCTGTTAAGAGCAGAACCAAATAAGACAACCATGCTTTGGTAGTAGTGCTGAATATTTTAAGATCTTTAGAAGCTTGGACTATAAATAATCCAAAAACAGTGGGCAAAAAGTCCACTGGAGTGTAACATGGATGCAGGAGTTTATTTGTGCTCTGCCATGATTTCTTAGAATTGGACATTGTATGTACTTGGAACAGTTTTGGATGTATACTTAGCTGAAAGCCCTGCCTCAGATTCTACTCCCTTGTCTCCCATTCACTGTTTCTTCTTCCTGCCTGGAGCTTCTTTTTCTCAAATTGCCAAACTGTATCCCATATGTTGTGACTCCCTTCTTGATCTTCCCTCTGTTGTGAGTTCTGAGAACAGTGAGGCACTGGTAGTCAAAAGGAACAGAGAGCACAAATTATTATCAGGTAATGAAATCATACAGGGATGTGGTGGCACTGCGGGCTAAACCGCAGAAGCCTGTGCTGCAGGGTCAGAAGACCAAGCAGTTGTAAGATCGAATCCACGCGATGGAGTGAGCTCCTGTTGCTTTGTCCCAGCTCCCGCCAACGTAGTGGTTCGAAAGCATGCAAATGCAAGTAGATCAATAGGGACCACCTCGGTGGGAAGGTAACAGTGTTCCGTGTCTAAGTCGCACTGGCCATGTGACCACGGAAGATTGTCTTTGGACAAAACGCTGGCTCTATGGCTTGGAAACGGGGATGACCACCGCCCCCTAGAGTCGGACACGACTGGACAAAAATTGCCAAGGGGAACCTTTACCTTTAATGAAATCATGAGGGCTACCTTTAAACTACTCATCTCATTGTGAAGCATGATGTGTCTCTTAAATGTTGGGCGTTGTTCATATGCTTTTTTAAAAAGCATTTTCTCAAAATGTAACAAGTTTAATTCAAATGTACTTATTTAAATACGTCTCCAGCTATATTGACTGCTACCGTTTATTTCAAGGAAAAAAAGACCAGCATGAACCAACACACACCATTGCCTGCTCTCTGTGCAGCCGCTGGAGGAGGGAATCCAATTTAAAAGTTTAATCTCCTGCACACTGAGAGGTGTTAAAAAAATTTTTTTAGAAGAGGATTCCTCTTTGCCAAATGGTAATCCTAGCCTGCACAGCCTTCCAGAGTCAATGCTGAAATGGTCTGTAAAGATCAACAACACAACTCAGTTGTCTTATAAATGGTGTGATGGACGACTGAGCAGCCTTAACATGTTTATAATCCTGAATAATATGGGCTGTCAAATTGTTTGTATTTTATATATATAAAAGGAACTTTCTATTTTTTCCTTTCAGGTTACAAGGTGATGAGCCTTCAGAACCAATTTTGACTGCAAGCCAGGTGGTTTGTCTTGAGT
The DNA here is from genome assembly GCF_051106095.1 of Pogona vitticeps. Taxonomy (NCBI): domain Eukaryota; kingdom Metazoa; phylum Chordata; class Lepidosauria; order Squamata; family Agamidae; genus Pogona; species Pogona vitticeps. The sequence goes on from NC_135786.1 coordinate 55,043,802, forward strand.
CAACCCGTCCCCGGATGAGCTTAGGTTGCCGTTTCCACCGGGCACTAAGCACAGCCATTACAAACCTATTTATATTTTTTTGGAGTAAGTTTGTTTGCTTGTCAGCCAAGGTCTCAGTCTTGACCGATATAATAATTAGCACTGTGATTTAACAGCGGGAAGCACTCTAGAGTATGGCTGTTGTGCTGGGAGTGTTTGCCATTTCTGAAAAGAAAGAAAAAAAAACCTTTGCACCTCAGTGTGTCGTAGGTGCATCCTGTCATTTAGCTAAGTGGATTCTGTCTTTATTTTTAAGTATTTTTTACCCCACTTTACTCCTTAAAAAGCATCCAAGGCAGCTTACCTTATTAAAAGATAATATTTAAAGCTAACAACAGCGGGTATACAAATACAAAAAGGATCAAACAAATACTATACTAAAAAATATAAGTAACACCAAAACACATTCAAAGCGTTAAGGTACAACAGTACATTTCAAAACTTACTTAGGCAGTTAGTCACTCATTAAAAGCTTTCCTGAAGAGAAAGGTCTTTGCTTGCAGGAGGACAGTAAAGATGGGCCCAGGCTGATCTCTCATGGGAGAGAGTCTGGGAGCAGCAATAGAGAAGCCCCTCTCTTGTATTGACCAAAGGCCGCTGTGAAGGTGGTGGGACTGGGAGAAAGGCCTCTCCTGATTAGCTTAACACTCAAGCAGGCTCATAAAGGAGATGCTATCCTTGAGATAGCTTGGGCCCAGGCCTATTAAGGATTTCTAGTTAGAACCAGCACTTTGAATTTAGCCTGGAAATGCATCAGCAGCCAGTAACATGTGTGTGAGTGTGTGTGTGTGTGAGAGAGATGTGGTCCCTGTGTACTGCTTTTACCCTGCTTCCAGTTGCAATAGTCATTATCTTCCATTTAGCCATTGCTGAGGTATCTAGAGGGATTAAGACAGGAATTGACCACTGAGGGCCCTTCCAGATGATGGTGGACTGCAGCTTCCAGTGTTCCTCACCATTTAGTCTGCTGGCTAGGGTTGATGGGAATTGCAGTCCAACAGCATTTGGAAGGCCACATATTGGCCATATTTGTTTAGACAATAGAATAGTTCTGGCACACATTGAGTGTAGGGGAAATCCCTTGCAGAACATGTTGTATGACCATGATGTAGAGAGATTAAGAAAAATCACCCTTCTGTCTTTAGGAAATCAGTTTGCTATGGTGAATATAGTTTTGCACTTAGAAATGAAGGATTCAAATTTGCATTCAGTCATAAAGCTTGATGACTTTGGGCCAACTACCATAAATTGTAAGACTAACAATTTATGTAAGACTGAAATGGAATAACCTCATGTTGACTGCTCTGAGTGTCTTTTTTTGAAAGAACAAACTATTGTGGTGACCTGCCAAGCAATGCAAGGTTTATTTGAAATATGTTTTCATGGACTATACCCCATTGCATTTGAAAAACTGAGCTATGATCCATGAACTTACACCACATCAACGTATTCATCTATAAACTGCCACTAGACTTTGTTTTGTTGCAACTGACTTGTATGGCTCTTCCCTTAGCAGTTAAATGTATATGTGTACTGAAGCATAAATATACGTACAGTCTTAACTGCCAACTCTAATGTGGTTTTAAAAGGAAAACATTTATTTTTTAAAAATTGCAAGTATTATCCAAGTTTTGTTTTTGCTTTTTTGGCTGTGCAGTAGAAAAAAGTTGTATGGTTGTTTATGCAGCCACCAAGAACATCTCTCTTAAAGTGGGTGAATGGATTAGAATTTTTAGAATTTACTAAATTTTAGTGCACATTTTTGATTTGTTGATACTTAGGACTGCAGTGGAACTTGGATATGCCTGCAGAATCCTTTCTGAGAGCCTGACTTGCAAGGCCATCTATTTGTATTTACAAGATCCGATCTTTGCTTCCTCTCAATAGGTTTAGCTTTTCTTTGGGCAATTCTGATTCTTCTGAAGTATTACTGGCGGAAAAGAGAAGAAGAGGAACAAGCCATGTATAAAATGGTGCAGAAAATCATAGGTAAAGTTCATCTGCTGATGAAAATATAAATAAAGCATGCTCAATTTTCTGTTAATTGCATACTTTTCTGATGGTTTGCTTTGTTCTTTCCATAGCTGCTGTCCAGGGTCATTATAAAGAATGGGAGCAGAAATTGGAGCGGTACCCTTACGTCGGTATCCTGCACATCAGGGATACACTTATTCCACCACAGGATAGGTGAGCCTGTCTTTTTCCTTACCTAGGACCATAAATAAATTCAGAGTGTAGGTGGTGCTTCTTTGTGCCCAGCCAGTTGTCCTTAGGAACCAAGATACAAAAGCAGCCTTGTGTTTGTCACCAACATCCAACACACATAAAAATGTTTTCCTTTGTGCACATGGCTAATGATCATTGAAAGACCACCCATTTATGATTTAATTTTGTTTTTTTAAGTCATCTATGGTGATGGCCTTTGTAACATCCATATGCTTCTTGAAGTGAATGTTCATTAGATAGAAAACATTTTGTTCTGTTTGACCCAAAGCTTCTGCAGGCAAGTTTCCCCTCAAAGTCCTATAATTTGAATACTTTCAGGGAGCATAAATTTAATTTATGACAACACAAATTGAGGAGCAGTCTAATTATTTTGGATTTTCACTGATTCATGATTGTTGCTGTTGTCTCTGTCCTGTAATTAGTAGACCTCATTTTGCTCCTCAGTTCCCAGCTCATTCTGAATACCAAGTTAATTACCTGACTTTGGATGAAGTCCCGTTGTGCTGCTCTGCAAAAGGCAGAACGTGAATTGCCTCTGTCAGCAACCCATCTCCTAAGAGAAGCCATTCCACTAGAGCAGTGGTTGGGGAACAGGGGTAAATTACCCCAAATGGGGTAAAAGTGAAAATCCTGGGGGTAATGAGCAGAGCGCTACCCCGTCTCCCTCCCGCCCCCACCCCTGTAGCCAAAACTCAAATTGTAAGCCACCTCTCCCTGTTACTTCCTGGTTGCAGCAGGCACTTGTAAATCCTCTTTTAGTTCAGAGATGGGAGATAAGCCTGCTTAATTGGCTACAGCTGTGGAATAGCCCCGAGCAATCAATCAATCCGGGGCTTTGAATGACTACTTCCTCCGGAAATGAATGCAAGCAAGCAGGAGGTGAGAAAGGATCAAGTTAACAAGGGGAAGGAAGGTGTAAGAGACTGAGGGCTTCATCAAGCTTATTTAAATGTACGGAGAAAATGGATGGATGGAGAGTGGGTGGGTGGATGTGTGTGTGTGAGAGAGAGACTGACTCAAAACTATGAAAAAAACAGGCAAGGCTTAAGGCAGAAAAAAAGGGTGGAGGGAGGATGTGTGTTTGTGTCTGTGTGTGTGTATGTGAGAGAGAGAGAGAGAGAGAGACTCAAAACTATGAAAAAAGGAACAGGCAAGGCTTGAATTAAGGTGGGAAAAAAAGGGTGGAGGGAGGGTGGATGTGTGTGTGTGAGAGAGAGAGAGAGACTCAAAACTATGAAAAGAACAGGCAAGGCTTGAATTAAGGTGGGGAAAAAGGGTGGCTTCATCAAATACTGTATCATTTCCTTCCTTTCAAATCAAGGGGGTAATGTTGGCTTATATAAATTGGGGGGGGGAGGTAAAAAAGCTAATGAAAGTGCATGACTGGGCAACTATGGGCAAACTTCTATCCCTAGATTTCCAGTTATTCTCTTATTTAAGCTTAAAATTCTTTAGCTGTGTATTTTGAACCTTGCACACCAGCCTGACCAAATAGGACACCCAGATAACCAAAAATACCAAATAAAGCCCTTGTGGCTAAGCCACTTTCTTTAGGCGCTCTCACTCTTGCCCCCAAGAATCACACTTGGGTAAAATATAAAATATTTATTTAAAAAGAATAAAAAGTTATAAAACAAAAGAAATACAAAAAGATACAAATTGTACTGGTTGAATGCCAAGCATCTAAGTATTAAGTAAGCTCCCATTAAGACTTTCCTATAAAACAATAAAATACTTACTAACTAATACTTTTACTAATCATCATCATCATTCTTTATTACGGTCACAGACCAGCAGTTTTCATAGCAATCAACAAAAACTTAGACACCCTGTCAGTAATATAGAAATGGATGCACCCTGTAAGCAGGACAATAACAAATCTAATTACTAATTATTACTAAGCTATTCTAAGTCTCCAATCAATTAACAAAGGCTGTAAACCTGTTGTCCATTTTCTCCTTCACCAACATACACTCACACACACACCTACTCTTAACCCCCCTTCTATAACTTACATTTTATTTATTTTATTAGATTGCCCATCTAGACCAATGGTCTGCTCTGGGCAGCATTATAACATTTAAAAACATGAAAAATAAACATGAAAAAATCTAAGATGTAAAAATGTAAATACAGCAGGAGGGAAAGCCTGCCTAAATAGCAATGTCTTAAGTTTATTTCTAAAGACACCCAGAGAGGGAGCCAGGTGGAACTCCACAAGCAAGTTGTTCCAAGGCGAGGGCCACTACTGAGAAGGCCCAGTTCCTCGTTCTTTCCTTCCGGGCCTCCCTCGGCATTAGGTCCCTCAGTCGCCAGACCTGGCTAGAATGAGTGTCTCTGGCAGAACTGGGTGGGAGAAGGCGCTCTGCCAGATATCGAGGTCCTGAACCAAATCAAAGTCTCTTCTTCATGATGGTATCAAGTCAGCATACAGTCCTTTGTGCACATTTCCACACCCAACTTGTAACTTTCTACAGCTCCTTCTCTTGTTCCCATCATTAGCAAGGAATGGCCTTTGCTCTTTTTCACAGGAACAAATAGATCTCTGGTCGAGACGAAACACCTGCAGGGCTTGAGAAACAAACACTACAAAACCGATATCCTCACAGCCTCAGCTTAAGAAATCTCTGTAGAATTACATGTTGCATACTGAGTTGCACAACTCAGTGTACAATATATAATGTTTGTGGAGATTTCTTAAAATCCTGTGCTGTCATGTCAATTCTAACTTTTCAGGGTTTTCCAGGTAGAAGCTATCAGAAGTGGTTTACCATTTCCTTCTTCTGGAGGCATCCTGAGATTGTGCAGCTTTCCCAAGGCCACACAGGCTGGTTCTACTCGCTGGACGCACAGTGGGGAATTGAACTCCACAGCCAGATACCTAACCACTGGCAATTCATCTCCAGATATTACACCTTTTGCATAGTAATACAACAGGATTTCAGGGAACGTTTGTTACTGGATGCAGCACTAAATAGTGCCGAATCCCACTGCATTTGCTCTCCCTCCACCCCACATCACACCACTATTGTCCCAGGGTCTGTTACTAGGACTTAGTGATTATTGCCATTCCTGAGCTTCATTTTGTTGTACATAAGTGGAGGCCATTTTTAATCTGTGTGCACTGTGCCCTAATCCACAGACCTCTTACATGTGCTACTTCTATTTCCTTCACCTTTCCTTCAGCCCTTTAGACATTGTTATATGCAAAAAGGTTTGGCTTGGATTACTATGTTTCTTTTTTATTTTCCCAGGAAAAAAATGAAGAGAGTTTGGGACCGAGCAGTGGATTTCCTTGCTTCCAATGAGTCACGGATGCAGACTGAGTCACATAGGGTAGCAGGAGAAGACATGCTGGTGTGGCGTTGGACGCAGCCTTCTTATCTCTCTGATTCTGATAATTAGCCCTCAGCCAAGGCTATGCTGATGTTTCTATACTGTGCAGGACAGTACATCCCCTTCTTGTTAAGGAATATCTTGTGGTCTATACTCAGGTGTACCCTGACACTGCCATCCATGTATCCAAGAGAAATGGAATGACCTTCAAGGGTAATGATTTTCTGTATGGAGTATAAAAGCTTTGATGTGCAGGGACACATCAAAGCTACTTTTCTGACATATATTTGGCTTCTGTGGTGCAGCGTTTGAAAAGCGTATGGCTTGCCTAAATGAAAAATTCCATTGGTTGTTTCACTCTTATATTGTGAAAGACAGTGCGTAATCTTCCCCTCAGAATGTCAATGCAAAAACCACTAAAGGATAATTTTAAAGAGAGGCTTTTTTTGTTATGGAAGTGCCCTGGCTAGGAAGAGGAAGCAGATGTGAAAAGTGTATTTATGCTTCCAAAGAGACCAGGAATCCCATCTGCTTCTAGAGTACCAGCATCTGCATGTAAGGGGACATGTGGGACTGAGAGGGCTAGTTCATGTGCCTTTGGAGACAAGTTGAGTAAAGTGGGTGGAGTTTATAGCAAATTGCAGGTATTATGTTTTTTGTCTAGACAGTGATACGATTATATTAGTTCAGAGAACTTTTTGTTAGCTCAGAAAATGTAACTGAGCGCACTTTTGTGAAAAAAACTTGGAAAGCATACAATTAAATGACATCCCTGTATTTATGAATGGCTGTATTTCAATGTTTTATGCAGTTATAAAAAGCAGTTAGGGTGCCTACAATGTTTGATGACAAAACAAAATGGTTTCACTGTTCAGTATTTAGCAATACTGCAATGGATTGCAGGCCGTTGTCTAGCAATACAGAAACTTGGTTTGTGCATATACTGTCTTAATCATTCCATGTCCATCTTCTCACCAATTTGTTTTGGCAAAACTGCTCCAAGATAGCATGTAGTAAAACTCCATGGACCTCTGCTGCAGCATCATAAACACTGGGGCACTTGCATGACAACGTAGCACTCCAAATTTGGCTGTACACTTTTCACCTAGTCATAGTGAACTTAGCCCTCTGTCCAATGGATTTAGGTAGAGTATATATGAATTCATAATATATGCACACATGAACTGCTTGAGGCAAACTTGGTTATGCAACCTTTTGACACTGGTTTTTCCTGAACTGGCTTATTTATTTTGATCGAGTAATGGTCTAAACTTGAATTTTGCCCTTCTGCTCCCCCTGCTGGCAGTATTAAAACATTGATGGATTGGAGTTTTTGCCAGCTGTCCTTTGAGGCTGTCTCAGCAGCAGATAGCAGGCAATTCATTATATGCCTCCTGCTGGTTAATCAGCTGAAATGGGTGGAAAGAAATGCAGCTTTTTTTAAAAAAAGCACTGGAAGGTCTTATTGGTTAAGTAGGATAAAATCCTGCATTCAGTGGAGTTTTATCCTCACATGTTTCCATCTGTAATGTAGGTGGTGTATTAGAACTAAAAATGACATTTAACAGATGTCTCCAAGACAATTACCCATCTTGATACATGCACGTACATCCCTCTTATATGGTTTAAGGAGATAATCAAATGAAGGTAATCCCTTCTTTCTAGTGGCTTCTTAATTTCTGCTGAAGTTTGCAAAACCTTCCACAGTGCCTAGAGTTTTAGGGCTTTAAGGAAAAACATTTGTGGGTATTTTTTACCATCTGATTCAAGAGGAAATGCCAGACAGCATTTTGTATGGTTGATTAAGCTGTTCATTTATTTTTTATGTAGATGGGCTGGTGCTATTTATTATACACTATGACTCTGTACATTTTATCTTTCAAAATAAAAATTTGTTACAAACAGGACTGTTGGCAATTGGTTTCCTCCCCCAAGTCAAACCCTGGCATTTTAATTCCCTGGATATTTACTGCTGGAACATTGCTGAACTTCATCTGATTATACTGAATTACAGTATATCAGGAAAGCACAATGGCACTATTAAAACTAAGGTTCTGGGAATCACAAGGGCTAAACACCAGTTTTTGAAAACAAACCGTAACCTTTCCTGCTTTCAGGCTTATATAGAGGAGAGGAAATTGAGTTTTTCTCCTATATGCATGGTTGAAAGTGCTTTGGAAGGACAATCTCTACTCATTAGGTATACTCTGATCATTTTGCCCATAAACAGGCTTTAGTGGCAAAATCTTCCTCTATTAAACAAGCCCAGGTGTTAAATAATTTTGATCAGAGGTAATGGGGAAATATAATCTCAAACCATTTTCAAATCTATTAAAACTTAGTTGTTCCCAGTTTAAGTCTGTTCTCCAGGATGTGCTGGGACTTCGCTATTTTAAAGCTAAGGTTTTTTTATGTTTTTAAGTGAAGATTCAGAATGAAATACAGATAAAGACCTAGAGCACAGAGAGCAGTGGTTTCTCCAAGTGCCCCATGGGAGATTTGAATCTAAGCAAAGTAACCTATTCACCACACTTGAACAAAGTAGCTTTTGTTCTAGGTATATTTGGAGCCCGCTCCTAGGAATGCTGTGCTTGGCCCCCCTCCCAATTTTTTAAAGACTTCTGAAAACACTGCTTTTTAAAGGAGCCTTTTGTTGCATTTCTGCCTGATTTTTTTTGCTTTGAAACTGGGCCTCTTGTAATTTGTTTATTGTCTGTTTTTATTTATAATTTAATTGCTGTTGGGCTTTATTTTGAAATGTTGTAAACCACCCAGAATAATGCATGACACTAATGGGGCAGTATATAAACTAAAGAAATAAATACAATGTGGAAAGAAATCAAGGACATGCTACTGAAAACCAGTAGAAAGTGCCTAAAAAGGAAGTTGAAGTGAATTTTTATTGCAGCTTTTGTTCTTTGAGCAATGTCGAACAATGGCTGAAATCCATTGTTGCAACTAGAGTAGGCTCATTAGATCAGTGGAATTGATGGAGGAGTCGACTCACCAAATCCCCACTGATTCAGTGACCTATTCTAGTTGTGACTTATTACTGGATTTTAGCTGATGAATACAGACAGCAAAGGCAAAGATACTGATCCCCACCCTCCACAAGCTAGCTTAGGTTAGCTTCTGTTCCTACTTGCAGACCATCCTGATCTACTTTGCAAGCAGCAGGTGTGGGATTGAAGACCATTGTGTAGTTTTACAGTAGTTTTAAAAATGCCTTGTGCTTGAAAAGTAATGGCTGCTTTGCTCTGTTGAGAGCTCTTTTAGTACATCTGTGTGTAAGATGCCCTTAATGTTTCTATATCTTTTCAAAATGCTAAAGGCCTTAGAGATGTTGATGTGGTTTAAATGTGTTTCTGTAGGAGAGGCTCCTATCGCATTAACAGGATGCATGTTCCAGTCTTTAAAAAAAACAAAGCTGTGTGGTCTTTGTACACAATAGGAAGACTTTTATTAGATCACTAAAAAATTGCAAAAATAAGCCAGCTTTTGACTCTGCGTGAGTCTTCATCAGACTGGCAATGGATTTAGGAATGTCTGTACAGTATATCTGCTGTTCTAAACCCTCTGTATTGCTCAGCCTTATGCAGATTCATGCAGAGTCAAAAGCTAACTTACATTTGTGACAGTCTTCACTGGCTGGATAGCTCAGTGGTTTAGATACAGTGGTGCCTCGCTTAACGATTGCCTCGTTTAGCGATGAATTCGCATAACGATGTGGTTTTTTAGAAAATAATATGCACCGTATAACGATGTTTCCTATGGGTGATTTTCGCTTAGCGAAGTTTGGGACCATGCTTTGCATAACGAATGCGATTTTAGGTCCCCTGCTTCACTTAACAATGTTTCTTTTTTCAATTAAAAAAATGTCTTAGAAGGGTCAAAAACGGTTCTAAATGCTTGGATTCGTTAGAGGACCCCCTAAGTCATGTGCAAACCTGATTTGGCTTTGATCTGACTTTTTGTTAATTTATGGTTAATTTTTTTTTTCGGCCCATAGGAACCAATGGACCTGTCAAAATCTGACAGCTCCATGCTTTCCTATGGGGGAGAAAACAATTCGCCATAAATTAACGAAAGTTCAGATCAAAGCCAAATCAGGTTTGCACACGACTTAGGGGGTCCTCTAACGAATCCAAGCATTTAGAACAGTTGCTGAGTCTTCATTAATTTTTTGTGAATTTTTTCTTCCCCCATAGGAAATAATGGAGCTGTCAGATTTTGACAGCTGTCAAAAGTTGGGGGGGAAAATTCACCATTAATTAACGAAAAGTCAGATCAAAGCCAAATTAACTTTTGCATCCGTTTTAGAGGGTGCAGAAGCTAATCCAAGCATTTAAAACCATTTTTGACCCTTTTATGACACACTTAAATTTGCAAAAATTGACTTCGCAAAGCCATTGAAATATATTGAATCAGCTTCAATACATTCCAATGGAGGAAACATTGTATCATTTAACGATGTTTCCTATGGGTTTTTTCGCTTAAGGACGGCAATCCGTGCCTATTGGAATGGATTAACCGGTTTCCAATGCATTCCTATGGAAAATGGTGTTTCGCATAACAATGTTTCACATAACTTTTTTTTTTTAACCAATTAAAATCGTTATGCGAGGCACCACTGTATCTGGTTGTAGAGCCAGAGACTGGGACTTTGATTCCCCTTTGTGTCTCCAGGGAGAAGAGCCCAGCCTGTCTTGCCTTGGGCAAGCTGCACGGTCCCATGACATGCACAAAAGAAGAGAAGAGTAAACCACTTCTATCTACAAAAACTGGGAAAGGGTTACCATAAATTGGAAATGACCAAATGACACACTATTTTATTATTATTATTATTATTATTATTATTATTATTATTATTATTATTATTATTATTATTATTATTATTATTATTATTATTATTATTATTATTATTATTATTATTATTATTATTATTATTATTATTATTATTATTATTATTATTATTTATCAGAATGTATCTGTGTGTTTAATTGCACCCTTTAGTAAGAATCACCTTGGATAGGTTCACAGTTTGTATTGACTATTTTCTTCTTTCATTCTGACACACATAGGCTATATATAAATCACAAAAACTTGGTTTGATAATGCCATCATGTCGTTTTACTGTCAAAAGTGGGGAAGATATACCAATGAAGGATGTGGAATAAAATTTCTCCTTTATCATTTTATTTTCCATTTCTATTAAAGGGTTTTCATATCAAATGTTTTGTCTCCCACTGACATGACAGCTGATGCTATGCTATATTTATGGGAAGCCTTGTTTGGGAGCAGTGCCAATTCTACTGGTAAAATCAGTGTGGAGTAAATAATATAAAGAAACAGGCAGTGAAAAGTGCCCCAATGAGCTTGCTTCTCCAGGAACAAGCCTGTAACCTTTAAAAACTTTGACCAGACTAGAAAATATGTACCATCACCTCCTGGTAAATAGAAGGGGAAGATATGGAGACAGTGGCAGATTTTACTTTCTTGGGCTCCCTGATCACTGCAGATGGTGACAGCAGCCATGAAATTAAAAGACGCCTGCTTCTTGGGAGGAAAGCAATGGCAAACCTGGACAGCATCTTAAAAAGCAGAGACATCACCTTGCCAACAAAAGTCCACATAGTCAAAGCTATGGTTTTTCCCGTAGTGATTTATGGAAGTGAGAGCTGGACCATAAAGAAGGCTGACCGCCAAAGAATTGATGCTTTGAATTGTGTTGCTGGAGGAGACTCTTGAGAGTCCCCTGGACTGCAAGGAGAATAAACCTATCCATTCTAAAGGAAATCAACCCTGGGTGCTCACTGGAAGGACAGATCCTGAAGCTGAAGCTCCAATACTTTGGCATCTCATGAGAAGAGAAGACTCCCTGGAAAGGACACTGATGTTGGGAAAGAGTGAAGGCAAGAGGAGAAGTGGAAATCAGAGGATGAGATGGTTGGACGGTGTCACCGAAGCTACCAACATGAATCTGACCCAACTCCGGGAGGCAGTGGAAGATAGGAGGGCCTGGTGTGCTCTGGTTCATGGGGTCACGAAGAGTCAGACACGACTAAACGACTAAACAACAACATACTGTTACAAACACATTTCAAATGGTTGGTTCTATTGTGGATTGATCAGGACTATGGCAGGCAGCCAGGGAAGGAAAGAGACTTAGCCTCATAATGGCCCTGATGAAAACTTGTCTTTCCCCCCACCTGCATTGCTTTTCTTTGCAATGGAATGTAGCTCCTAATAACACCAATAGCTTATGCCTTCCCCCAAAATTTCAGCAAAACTTCCAATAAGAGGACTCTTTTGGTATGTCTGCTTCACATTAGTAGTTAATCATTCAGCCCCCTTTTAGACAGTGATGTGCTGTGCAATAAGGGCACATGTATTGGACTGCAAGGGACCGAGATACCTAGTCCTAATACTGTTTTGCAAAGGGTCTTCCAGCGCTTTGTTGTGGGCCAAATGCAGTTCGTTCTTTGGTAGATATGGGCATTGTTGCTGCTCATGTTAACGTATGGAATGCATTTGTGCTCTTTTTTGATTGGTGCTTCCAGATGGATAGCTTCTAGCACCACCAGGACTTACTGCTATGTAGGCAGACTCAGGCAGTTATCATAGACAGCATGTGTTGAGAGGGCTGGAGAGGCATCAATCTAGCTATTCTTCTTGAGCTTCCTGGCCATTGTTCTCTGCTGCAGAGCAGAAATGGGTGTGCCATGCAATGCCTCCTGTGCCTTCTAAGCTAGGCTCATGGCTTCTGGCATGATAAAGGATCGTGTTTCATCATCTGTGTTGAAATAAGATTCAACTGCCTGTCCAACTGAGTGAGAGAGAACCATCTCATTCTTCCCTTTAGGAGGAAAGATGTCTTGGTTGTCACCAACCAAAACTCACACTTCATCCGTTTGGTCTTTTCTTCCTTAACTGCTGTATGCATAACAAGGCAGAACCTCCTTATGCTCACTTATTGTATGGGGACTGAATAGCTACTGCTCCAGGGATGGACTAGCTCCAGTATAATGCTATGAATATAATCCGATACAGACAGCAAGCTCTGACTTGTAGGAAGTATGAATATACACTATATGGAGAGAATGGACCCTTGAGATCTGCATAGACACAAATGGTAATTTGTGTAGTAACACTCTTCGTTTTAAAACTGGCATCAGACTATAAAGAAATCCTCTATTTGTACAGCTATAAAGTAGTCCATTTTAAAATGGCAGCATCGCCTCCGGTGTTCGAAGGATAAGCTTGTTTGACTCTTCATGTTCTGTTTTGGTTTTTAAGCTGTTTTAGGAATTGCACAGCACAGACAATGGTGCAAAATAACTTCAAAACATGCGTCGTTGTCATCAACTCAGAATTCTACAGCCGGAAGGGATTCCATGGATCATTGAGTCCAGTCTCTGTCAAGGAGACATGGTGTGGGAAATCAAACTCTCAGTCGTACCTGGGAGCCTAGCTGTTCCCTCCCTCCCCGCCCCCACCGGTTGGCTACAGGCTTAGCATTTATTTATCTGCACCCCCATTAGCGTTAAACTAGCAGGCACATTGGTGCATACCTTGAGTGCTGTCAGAAGAAAATGTTAAAGAGGCCCCAGACATACGGGTGCCTCCACTGAGTGCTTCAACTGCTCACATCTAAGAGGATGTAGTGCAGCTATTTCATCTGTCCTCATAAACAGATTTCGTTTGATTTAAAAAAAAAGCTGGAAGAAATAAACGGCAAACACAGGAGGGCGGCAAAGTGAAAAGATTGTTCTCCAGAGTCCCTGTAGCTTGAGTGCACCAGGCATTCCAAGGCCATGATAAAACTGGCATCTAGAATCATCCCCTTCTAAGTTTTCGCTTATAGCCTTCCCAGATTGTCCAAATTGCTTCCTTCTTTCATTCTTTTTCATACCGGTGGGGAGGAATCTTTTTTCATTTAATTTTTACATTATATCAGAGTGTTGCACAATTTAAAATTATGGATGTATATAAATCACACATGTGTGTGCATGTGCCGTCAAGTCAATTCTGACTTATGACGACCCTCTTCAGGGTTTTCTAGTTAGAGAATACTCAGAAATGGCTTGCCATTCCTTTCTTTGGGGGGGGGGGCGTCCTTGGACGGTGCAGCTTGTCCAAGGCCAGGCAGGCTGGCTCTACTCACAGGAGGCACAGTGGGGAACTCCAGTTCTCTGGCTCTGCAGCCAGGTGCCTAAACCACTGAACTATCCAACCACTCTAACATTATCAGCAAATCAAAAGATAACTAGACTGGCTTTTTACCAGAAGTGGTCTTCACTAGCATTATTTTGGTTCTTTCCTAGATCCTTTTTTGTAGATCCTTTGCTAGATCCTTTTCTATCCGTGCTTTTTAACATCTGCATGAAACCACTGGGAGAGGCTATCTGGAGTTTTGGGGTTCGGTGTCTCCGGTATGCGGATGACACCCAACTCTATCTCTCCTCTCCACCTAATTCCAAGGAAGCTGTCTTGACTCTAAACCATTGCTTGGCATCAGTGATGGGCTGGATGTGGGCAAACAAACTGAAACTTAATCCAGACAAAACAGAGGCGCTCCTGGTTAGTCAGAAGGCAGGTGAAGGAATAGGGATACTACCTGTGCTGGATGGGGTTACACTCCCCCTGAAAACGAAGGTCCGCAGCTTCACTGTACTCCTGGATTCATCACTAAGCTTGGATGCCCAGGTCTCGGTGGTGGCCAGGAGTGCATTTGCACAGCTAAAGCTGGTGCGCCAGCTGCGCCGGTTCCTTTAGATGTTGGATTTAGCTACAGTGACACATGCCTTAGTTACATCCCATTTGGATTACTGTAACACACTCTATGTGGGGCTACCTTTGAAGACGGTTTGGAAACTTCAGCTGGTGAAAAACTCTGGAGCCAGACTACTGACTGGGGCCAGCCATAGGGAGCATATAACACACCTGCTACAAGAGCTTCACTGGCTACCAGTCCGTTTCCGGGCCCAATTCAAAGTGCTGGTCATTACCTATAAAGCCCTATACAGCTTGGGTCCAGTCTACCTAAAGGACCGTTTCTCCCTGTATGTGTCTTCTCGGTGATTAAGATCAGCAGAGGAGGCCCTCCTCTCGGTCCCACTGCCAGCTCAAGTGCAGCTGATGGGGACACGGGAGAGGGCCTTCTCTGTGGCAGCTCCCAGGCTGTGGAAAGCTCTCCCTCAGGAGATCAGGGTGGCCCCTTCCCTGTTACCCTTCTGAAAAAAAGCTAAAGACCCATCTCTTCAGGCAGGCTTTTAACAATTACAACTGAACCCCATTTTATCAGATAATTTTAATCTTTTCCATGTTTAAACATTTTAATCTTTTAATTTAATTTTAAATCATATATTGTTTCATTTGTTTTTTTAATATTTAACTTATTGTGTTTTTAACTGTGTGAATGTTAATGTTGTGAGCCACTTTGGGTCCCTTGTTGGGAGAAACGCAGCATATAACAACAACAACAACAACAACAACAACAACAACAACAACAACAACAACAACAACAACAACAACAAGATGATAATGATGATGATGCAAAGAAGCATAAATTGCATGCACATAAATGCTGCATTAATTGAATTTCTCCATAGTCACAGAAAATTTGTCCCATATCCAAGTAGCTAAATTTTACTTGATTATTCTTTGATCTTTGTACCATACAGCACTAGTATATTCTGCTATAGAGTAGCACAGGGACAAAGCTGTTGTTCTTATTTTTGTGGGTGCACACCCCAATCAGTTTCCTAAGCATGTTATTTCTGGCAGCAACTTTCTGTTTGGTGTTTAGACAATGTTTTGATGCAAAATGATGCCAAAATATTTTGGGTTGGGCAATGTTCCAAAATTTTGCTTTCCCAGCTGACTCGGAGCGTCTTCTCTGCTTCTCTGTTCTTTAGGACGTGGAAAGCACAGGCCTGTTTTTAAAGGGTTTGGTTTCAGCTGGTTGTTTTATAATATCAGGAAAATTCTTCTAATGCAGAGTTTAGCTGGCACAGGGAAGACATGTAGCTGGTTTGGCTACCTTGTGTGGATACTTGAAATGCACCTTCCAGGAGTAATAAAATTTTTTCCATGTGAACAACAGAGGCAAATTCAACTGGGACAAATTGGCAGAGTATCAATTCAGGACAACCTCCTACGTGATCATGCCCATAACCAAACTGAACATTCTTACACTCAAACAGATCAGAAGAGCTTATAGAATAGATTTGGGTTGGATCAGAAAGGAAGGAAGGATGAACAGACGGACGGACAGAAAGACAGAAGGAACAGATGGATGGACCATAGTATTCATGAGGGAATGGTTCCAAGCCCTCCCCCACCACAGAGACCAAAAAAAATGCAGAAGTAGTGAACACTATACATAACATTGTCTCTGGCTCCCTCTAGTGGCACGTTCTGGTAAATACACTGTGGAAATACATATTTCTGTGGGGATTTTACTTAATATTTTCAGTCAGTAGATAAGTGAATCCACGGATGCTGATCTAATGGATAGGGGGTACTACTACATGTTGTATGTGCTCATCACAGCTATCAAGAAAAGAGTCATTGCAATTTCCAGGCTTTTATTCTAAATGCTAAATTTAGTTGACTAGGTAGATAGATGTAGTGAGATGTTATCGTGAGCTATCCAAGTCATGTAACATTGCACAGGCAAGCATATCTGTCCTGACACTGTAACTGTATATATATAGCACCATATGTTAACTTTCAGTTATTAGCAGAGGCAGCAAGACTGCCTCTCTTTTTTAAAAGAGGCACCTATGTGAAGCATCTTGGCAGCCTGCCTTGTTAAACATCTGGGCCACAATCCAACATAAATTTAAGTGTGCACAAGCCTATTGTAATCAACGGGCTGCAGTGCACTTAACAGTGTTCTGTCTGGCCCTGAGCTTTATACAGTATTTATTGTGTCAGATGATATCTGGGTTTGGGGTTTGGGGTTTTTAAATGACAGCTTTTCAAGCCATCATTTTGAATCCAAATTGTAGATAGTTATTTCCAGCCCTTCTCTGCAGTATAACTAAAATTAGCATTCCAGCAAAGTGGAATTGCCATGATGGGTCAGATCAGGACAGAGAGATCAGCTTAGGAAGCCTCCCAAAGCAAAACTGGACAAGCTGGGCACCGCTGCTTCAGAGCACATCTTGTGCAGCATATCCTTGATGGGAACTGATCGTTCCTAATGCCAACAAACATCTGGAGAAGCCTGGAAATTTTTATTAATCAATGACTTGCTTTTAATTAATTCCATTATCCATTGGGGAAGAAAGTAATTCAGATGGGTTTGTATGTTTGTTGTTCCAACTTAGTCTTACTTATATCAATGCAGTTTAGTCTTACTTATAACCAGGTAAGTAGGTATAAAATTACAGCCTATTTAAAAAACTGAAGTCAACATACCTAAAAGCAGAATGTTCCTTCTGTACATCTTATCAGCTTACAATGAATTGGTCCATCCTGCTTGCTGGAGTCAGCAATACTTTAATAGCAGTGCCAACCAACTGTCGAGGTGTGAAATGTTGAATGTACAGAGTGTTAAAATAATAAAGGTGGGAAAAGAAATAATGTATAATTAGCACCCTTATATGGCAACTAAAGCTTGTTATGGTAAGCCACAGGGCCAGCCCTGTATTTAAAGTATTTTAATACATTATTTAATCTCTTGTTACTGCATTTTGGCTGCCAGCAGCAGAGTGTGGTGCTTGAGGGATATTGTGCCCCATGTGCCAAAACAATGGGTCTTCTTATCTTGGGCTCTTTGAATCTTGACTTGATGGCTGAAGGGTTCCAGTCATAGCTCGCTTTCAGGCAGCAACATTCTTAGAATGAAATCTGGCAAACTAGACCTTAGAGATCTAAAGCAACCCTGAAAATGTATATTGTGTTTTTAAAATGCAATTTGAGCAGCATTTTGATAAAAGTCAATGCAAAATGACTCCTCAGCCTGGCACCCACAGCGACCACATTCAAATCAGCTTGGAGAGCATGGATTCCCCTTTTGCTGTGAGCAGTTCTTGCCTTGTCTCCCAACATGAAAGGAAGGCTGGGTGTACTTAGAAGCTTAGCAGAAGCAGGTGTGCGCAAGAGAGTCAGTGTGGTTTTGTAGTTAGAGTGGATGCATTAAGAGGTTCAGGTTTAAATCGTCACTGAACTGGGAAACACACATTGTGATGGGAGCCACCTAATCTCTCTCAGCCTGACTTACCTCACAGGGTTGCCGTGAAGATGAAGTGGAGGAAGAAGAACCATCTGTGGTTCCTTGAGCTCTTAGAAGAGGTGGAAGATACAAATAGAACTGGTCTTCTCTTTTCAGCAATGCTGGGGTGATGGGAACTGCCCCTCCCCGTGTAGTTCAAAATCCATGTATAACTCTTATGCCCCCCCAACTACAAATCACAAACAGTTGATTCACAGAGAGAGAGAGAGAGAGAGAGAGAGAGAGAGAGAACAGTTCTTTCTGTTGGGATTCTCTTCCATAGCATTGGGCGATCCTTCCCATACAGCGCTGCGTGTAATGAACCTTAAGAGATCCTTATCTAGAGGCTGAATTAGAGATGTTGTGTTTGGAAGCAAGTAGACCACTTTGACACCTTTGAACTCAATGGGATTCCAGGTGGCCGGGGGCATCGTATTTTTATTTATTTACTTATTTAAATAATCTGCATATAAGCAAACCTGTGCTGTTCCAACTGGTGCAATTCAAAGGAGAAGAGCAATGCATTCTAACACTCACAGACGGATGCTGAATTTCTTCTTACTTCAGAAATGTGCATTTTTATCAACGTGGCAACTAATCATCCACTGGAATGGCCGACACCGACTGGTGTTCACTTTTTTCCTCCCTCCATTCAATTCCAAAAATGACCCAATCCAATTTACTGGCAGCACAGTTGTATAAAAATTAATAAGAAAGCGAGCATAAAATGAGCAGAACTCTTCTGTAATTGCTAGTCACTTGGAATTTGGTAACTAACGATCTTGATTGAAACCCTCAACCCAGAACAATATGTTTTTTTGTTACAAACACTGCTAGTCCTTGCTGGCCAAGGATTAAAAACCAGGCACCAACAGAGCATAAACAGCTTGCTCTAGGAACCTCCCACTATAGCAATCCAAAGTGCCAAGAAAATAACTCTGTCTGCTCTGGGCTGCTGGTGGCCAAGAGTAATAATATCCTTGTGCCTATAATTAGTGTTTATTAGCATACTTTGAATGGAAAGCAGCCTGCTTACAGCACTGTGCTTTTGACAAGTGGTTACATAACTGCCTCTGGTGCTTTGCAGTCCCTCCAGCAAGGGTAATCTACCTAGCCAGCCGCCCCAGGGACCTTGCAAAGACCAGGGCCTCACTCTGTTCCATGGACCTTTTAGTCTACAATCCTTGACTCTAAATCTCTTAATGATTTAATAGTGTGCATAGGACATAGCTTTCAACACCACAAGCTACTTGAGATACAAATATAATTCCTCCAAATTATCGTGCATTACCCGATGCTCATGATATTACATGCATTTGGTCTGAAACAGAACTAAATACGCTCGGCTCCCCTGGCTAGCCAGGTTCTACCATAGGAGTCAGAGCTGTGTTCCTCATTCACAACATTGGACATTCTCCTGTTCTCTGGACAGCTGCACTCTGGTTGAGGCCTCCATGAGTACTGCTAATCCATGGCTCAGTTTTTATGTCACATACAACAGGCCCACATAGTGCTTCAGACATGTAAAATTGCTCAGTAGCTGAAGAGACTGGGAAAAATTGCTTTTTAAAAAAACTACAGTTCCCAGAATCACCCAGTCAGTCCCTGTTTCTGGTAATTGTATTTGTTGGAGTTTTATTTACAAACTCAGATACTGTCTGTATTTTGAGTGACTGATTTCTGGGCTGAGGTGGTTGTCTGTCTAAACAGCACTAACTGATTGTTCCTTCCAGCTTTTGAAATTCAACAAGAGTCCCTCCTTTTTGATGAATTTTCTATCCCTCTTTTTTGTCAGTTGGTGTCAGTTATTTGTTGCTGTTGAGCTGTTCAGTTGGTCGCTAGTATGTGTGCAGTGAAGAAAGCAGTATATGTGAGTCTGCAATTTCAAGCAACTATGAGACTTTTTAAAAAATTCTTTCTCCTACGTATCTCTCAGAATGAGTTACTGAGACTCTATGTGCCAGTTAATGAGAAAGTGGTGGACTCTGGGGAACCTGTAACTATTCTCCTCTGTGATGCTCTGAATTTCTACTGTGTATCAAAAAGATAATTTTACCATAAATTCAAAACTCTGCAAGAGTGTTCCCAGAAGGTAATTCTTTTATGTGAGTTATGTGAGGAGTGGTGTCCAAACTGGGTTAGCTCATGCCACATTTTTTTGCCATAAAAGATACAGTATGTACCATAAACCTTTACCCAGGTCTTTGGAAGTCAGCCACCAGTGAAGACACCACTTCATAATTCTTTGCCAAGTATGGCAGGAATGCCCCTTCAGACATGATGTATAGGAAAGTGACTTACATGACGACTTCTCAGGGAATTGCTGTGCTTCTTTGGGTCTCCAGATGAGAAGAGAAATCTTAGGGTTTGTACTGCTGCATTTTTTTAAATGTGTCACCCACACTCCCAACTGGTGCTCAGATTCACTGCCTCAGCACAATGATGCTTATAATCTTGTTGCACATGTAATATTGGTGCAATTTGTTTAGGAGCCGATGCAAGGCTCCTGCATTGCCTGACTTGCTCTCACACACAAGCACATATATTATTTTGTAGTGGTTACTAGGGACATGCGCAGCAAAAACTTCCATTTTGTTTTCGTTTGTTGTGTCTTTGTTACAGGACCACCTATCCCATTTATGTCTTTTCGTGCATCACTCCTGTGGTTTGCTATGAAGGGGAGTGCATCTTTAGAGCTGTTCCAATCCATTTCCCCCATTCAACGTGGTACTGTACTGGGTGTGCAAAGGGACAGGGAAGCAGCAGCAGGAAGGGAGGGAAGGAAGGGAGGGAGGGGCCCGCAGGGCAAAGAGGCACATGGCAGCAGTGGTGGGAAGGAGGGGAAATGGCAGCAGAACTGTCTGGGCAAGGAGGTGAGCAGCAGCAACAGCCAGTCCGGGAGAGGGAGGGAAGAGAGCAGAGCCAGCTGGCTATTGGAATATCCATATGAGGACAATTTTCCTACATGGGGTGAATGAAGGCAATCAAGGAGGAAAACACAGGTGCAGGTGTATCTTCCTCTCATTTGTTCAAATGGATGGCTGATATTTCTGATGCTCTTTTCTGGAAATCAACAGAAGAGCCCAAAAACACATGTGCAAGAGCCTCTTCTGTGTTGTTTTTCATTCATCCTAACCTCAGAGTTCCGCCCCTAATGGTTATGCAAAAGCCCACCCATCTCCATGGATACCATTGGCCATTCACCACATGCTCAGGGCATGTGTCAATGGTGGCTATAAGGCTATTTTGAAGCCTAATTAGCCATTGCCCAGCTGGTGTGGATTATTTTCTTTGAAAATCTATAGAGGGCTTTGACTGGACAGAAGAATCCTCAATTCCATTTGCGGCTGTCTCAATGTGTCATCGGTCCGACGCATGAGAAGGGCCACACCTTGGACCTGGTTTTCTCAACGGGACTGGAAGATGGTGGTTTGGATGTGGAGGGGCTAGTCGTGACCCCATTGTCATGGTCAGACCACTTCCTGGTCAAGTTCAGTCTATTAGCGTCTTCTTCCCTCTGCAAGGGTGGGGGATCTATTAAGATGATCCGCCCTCGGAGACTAATGGATCCAGATGGATTCCTGAATGCTCTGGGGGATTATCCGTCTGATATGGTCGGCGCTCCTGTCGAAGCTCAGGTCACCCTATGGAATAGGGAGATGACCCGGGCAGTTGACACGATTGCGCCTAAGCGCCCTCTCCCTGCTCGCCGAGCCCAGACAGCTCCTTGGTATACTCCTGAACTGCGGGCGATGAAGCGAGAGGGGAGACGGCTGGAGCGCAGGTGGAGGAAATCCCGCTGGGAGTCCGATCGAACACGACTTAGAGCCCATTATCGGGCCTATTTCGTGGCAATACGGCTGGCGAAACGGCAATATTTCTCCAGCCGTATTGCTTCCTCAGAATGTCGTCCAGCAGAGCTGTTTCGGGTGGTCCGGGATCTTCTTCAACCGGGAAATCCGGTGGAGGTCCCAGACTGCTCATCAGCTCGCTGTGATGAGTTTGCTATACATTTTGAGGGAAAAATCGCTCAGATTCGCAGTGGGTTGGACTCCACAGTTACTGCAGAATCAGAGGATGTGTCCAGTGCGCCGTGCTTAGGTCCAGTATTAATGGATGAGTTTCAATTGTTGAGACCTGATGATGTGGACAGGGTGCTTGGATCTGTCCGTTCTACCACCACTCCGCTCGACCCTTGCCCATCCTGGCTAATTGGAAGATCAGCCAGGGGGGTTCGCACCTGGGTCCAGGAGGCCGTGAATGCCTCTCTGAGAGAGGGAGTGGTCCCTACCGCCTTGAAAGAGGCGGTGATTCGACCACTCCTTAAAAAGCCTAACCTGGACCCAAGGCTGGTGGTCAACTACCGACCAGTGGCGAACCTCCCTTATTTGGGCAAGGTGTTGGAGCGGGTTGTGGCCGGGCAACTCCAGGCGCTGCTGGATGAAACGGATTTTCTGGATCCATTTCAATCGGGTTTCAGGCCGGGTTTTGGTACAGAGACTGCCTTGGTCGCCCTGTACGATGACCTTTGCCGGGAGAGAGACAGGGGGAGTGTGACCCTGTTGATACTCCTGGACCTCTCAGCGGCTTTCGACACCATCGACCATGGTGTCCTTCTGGATAGGCTGGCTGGGTTGGGAGTTGGGGGCACTGTTTTACAGTGGTTCCGCTCCTTCCTGGCTGACCGTGTCCAGAGGGTGGTGCTGGGGGACAGTTGCTCTGCCCCATGGCAGTTATGTCATGGGGTTCCTCAGGGCTCAATACTGTCCCCCATGCTGTTCAACATCTACATGAAACCGCTGGGAGAGGTCATCAGGAGGTTTGGGCTGAGGAGTCAGCAATATGCTGACGATACTCAGCTCTACCTCTCGTTTTCCACCAATCCAGGTGAGGCAGTTTCTGTGCTGAACTCGTGTCTGGACCTGATAATGGACTGGATGAGGGTTAATAAATTGAAACTCAATCCAGACAAGACGGAAGTGCTGTTAGTGGGTGCTTCGCCGGACAGGCTGGAGGGCCATTTCCCCGCCCTGAATGGGGTTACACTCCCCCTAAGGGACAGGGTCCGCAGCTTGGGGGTGCTCCTGGACCCCAGTCTAACACTGGAAGCCCAGGTGGACTCGGTGGCCAGGGGCGCCTTCCTTCAGCTGCGGAAATTATACCAGCTACGGCCCTACCTGGACGAGCGGAGTCTCATGACAGTCACACATGCACTGGTAACATCCCGCATAGATTACTGCAATGCGCTTTACGTGGGGCTGCCTTTGAAGACGGTCCGGCGATTGCAACTGGTCCAGAATCGAGCTGCGCGGCTGGTGAGTGGTGCAGCTGCCACGGAACATATCAAGCCGATTCTGTATAAGTTACATTGGCTACCAGTTGCTGCCCGGGCCCAATTCAAAGTGCTTGTTTTGACATATAAAGCCCTAAACGGCTTGGGCCCTGGATACCTGAAGGACCGCCTCCTTCCATATGAACCTACCCGGCAGTTAAGATCTAGCCAGGGGGCCCTTTTGAAAGAGCCGTCCCTTAAGGAGGTAAGAGGGACGGCTTGTAGACAAAGGGCCTTTTCGGCAGCTGCCCCCAGACTATGGAATGCCCTCCCGACTGAGATTCGTCTGGCGCCGACGCTGATGACATTTCGGCGCCAGGTCAAAACCTTCCTGTTCCAGAAGGCTTTTAATTGAAATTATATTAGCTGTGGGTCTGATGGCAATTTTAATTGTATTTTAATTGTATTTTAATTATTTTATCTTTTGCTATATTTAATTTTAATTATTGTAAGCCGCCCAGAGACCTCTGGGTAGTTTGGGCGGCATATAAATTGAATAAATAAATAAATAAATAAATAAATAAAAATGAAGCATTATCTTTTTTTTTTCTGGCAGAGCATCCATTTTATCTCAAGTGAATGTAGGCTTTGAAACACAGGGCGTGGCTTGACCTAATGTGAACACTATAGGCAGAGGGGGCACTATAAGTTCCAGTGGGGGCCTCTTGCCTCATCATCATCAGCTGCAGTGGTCACATCAACATTTATTTCAAGTTTAAATAATTTCCAAGCTGTACTTTGGGGTTTGCTGGGTACATAATGCTGGGTACAGAGTAGAAAACATGGTGGCCTCCTCTCCTGGTTAATTACATGGCATGCTACGCCGTCCAAGAGGGAAAGGGGGGGAATAGAAGGCTCCCACTAGGCCCTACAGTATGGTCGGGTGTCATTTGGTCCTTCAGATGGCTTGGATTATGATTCTCAAATTCTCTTGAATTTGGTCAGGAGCTGATAGAAGTAACAGGCAAAGAATCAGAAAAATTGTCCTGTGGATTATAACTTCCAGAATCCCCCAGTGCCGTGCTGGCTGTGACTTGTGGGAGTTGTAATCCAGGATGTAACTTTTTCTAGATTTGGCCACAGTATACAGAGAGTAGAGGTTTTCTCCGTCTGCTCCACAGCAAACTACCTGCATGCTTATGGTTGTGCATACTCATACAGCCTTGAGGGGTTTTGTGTGTGTGTGTGTGTGTGTGTGTGTGTGTGTGTGTGTCTGTCTGTCTGTCTGTCTGTCTGTCTGTCTTGAACTTGGTAAGAGATGTGAAATCTCACTAGAGAGTGCCAAGGTGCCTGTGCGATGCCTGTCATCGACCTGGCTTCCTCTCTACCGGTTGTGGCCAAACTTTTCCCAAAAAATAAAAGCAGCAGCAAAGGGGATCAAGTGTTAATTGAACAGCCTGTGATGAGCACCAGACAGTAGCAAATGGAGCCTTGGGAGGTGTATCTGAAGCAAGGAAAGGAGAGGCAAAAGGGAGCTCACCAACTCAGTGTGTCCTTTTCCTGCACAATGTTCATGCCATAGGTGAGGCAGACCACATCTCTGTGCCTCAGAACATCAAGCTTACTGAAATCACTGAGGCTGCTCTGCCCATTGGCAGCTGGGGAAGAGCCGGCTCCTGGCACTCAGAGAAAAAGCTACTGACTGTGGCAGGGAAAATAGGGGGTAGTTTGGGTAATTACAAGGTACAGGTAGCTCTGCCACCAGCCCAAGTAACAACCGCTCACCCTAGCCTGTGTCCCGTACCCATAAAATGCAGGGGAGGTTGATTCTCCCCCACTCAGGTGTGGGAATCTGCAGATAACCTTGGTTTGTCTTTAACTGAATGCAATGGCATTGTTGGGTCTATAAACCGGATACAAACAAAGAAAAAAAGTTGGGTCTATAAATAAGTGAGCTTGTCGCTGCTGAAGCAAAGGTTTTCTGAAGTTACCATCTTTCTGTGAGAAAGCCTCTGCTCTAATGAGGTGTGCTCAGGCACATTCAGAACAACTGGGATGAACACCCTTTGTTCTGGGCTGCTGTACAGCATCTCTAGGTGAGATGCTCCAATTATTTCTCTTTTGAGGTAATGCCACAAGGGGTCCTAGATGCAAGCGGGCTCACTGGGTGAACCAGCTCACTTGCTGGATAGATTTTGAGAGTGGAACACACTGAAATATTGCACCATGTCTTTATTTATTTGCTTTATTTCTATCCTTCTTTTGTTCCTACAATGTGTGGCACATGATGTTACCATCCACATTTTTGTATTTTGTTTGCATCCCTATGAAGCCCAACCGTATGCCATCCTCATGTTCTCAAAGAAGATAGCAATGTATAAAAGCAATAACAATAATGTATTAAAATAATCAATAATGTATTAAAATAATAATAATTAAAATAATGCAGCGATGGCTGGAACCCAGTTGCTCAGCTCTGCGTGAGCAACTGTGATGACACCAGAAGGAGTAGTTAATTATCACTGATTAAAGGATTCCTTTGGCCATTTTGGGCTACTTGAGACTTTGTCACATTGTGTATGAGTTGCGTGCATCTCGAAATCACCTTCAATCAGCAGCAGTGGGTGTGATATCCTCAGCTGCCAGTGGTATATTATTCATCTGAAGCATTTTTAACCACCCTCCAACTGAAAAGGTCCTTGGAGCAAGTTATAAGGTGAGAAGAAGCAAGGAAATCCCTGCCCTCAGGCTTCAAAACTAAAATAAATGATTCAGAAGGGGAAAGATATGGACAGAGAGGAGAAAAGGAGCAAATTGGGGCTCTCATTCTCAAGATATTTCAAGGATGCTGAATCCAGGCTGGTGAAAAAAAAAGTCCAAAAAAAAGGGAAGAATCTCCTACTCTTACGAGCACATCTTCTTTTTGCTATTATCCCCTAATTCATTTAACTCTTCAGCTGTGGCTTTCACTGAAATGTGCTTTATCCATTTCTACCATGACTCTCATCCTACAAAACCTATGCCACGACATCTTCCTGTGTGAAGGTATGAAAATATGAAACCAACAAAAACTGTTTCTCTGTTCTTTTAAACACATTTGTTTCACTCCATTACAGAAGCAGAGAGTAAGTACCTAGATTTCATATTAGCTAAGATACACAGTGGGTTGTAGTGGATAGAGTGATGGACTCCAGAGGCCTCCAGAGGCCAGGGTTCAAATCCCCACTTGGCCATGGAAAATCACTGGGGGAGGGGGGAACTAGTAAAACCACTCCTTAAATATCTCACTTACCTTGAAAACCCTATTAGGGTCACTATAAGTTGGTTCTGACTTGACAGCGCAATGCACACACACATATCCAGAGAAGAAAGCAATGTGGGTCTGGATGTCATCCTACGACATGCAAGTTTGAAATAGTCAGAATCTGTGTTTCAATTATCTTTCTGTTCATTTCATTGATTTTGTTTCACCACTGACCTCATTCACAATTTTGGTTCAGCTTTCTCCTCAGGAAACATCATAAAAGAATGTACCAACATGAGTCAACTTTGTCGATAAAAATATTTTGAGTTCAAAGACAATTGTAGGTCTGGAATTGCCCTGTTCAAAACAACAGAATCTGGGTGGGTCCTGAGTCTACTGACACTGTCCCAAATTGTTTTAACTCTGGATGTTTGCCTTTTCCCCCTGACCATCGAAGAAAGCTTAGTGCTGTTAGAAACTGAGCAAAATCCACCAGAGCTCAGAATTATTCATGTCTTGTTCCAACTCCTATGCGATGGTCTCTTCTTCAGAGATTCCTTCAGCGCACCCTACAGCCTGGATGTAATTATGGGTTAACCCAACCAAACAGCACTTCCCTACCACCATTCCCTGCATAAAACAGCTGCACATCTGGAAGAAAGGTCAAGAAATAACTCTCACTTTCTTGTCATTTCAGAGTCTGCTGAGTTTAAGAGACTACCACATAACTATGCCCCATGCAAGTGATAAATTACCGCTTTAAAAGTCTAGGTTTCTTCTGTCAGGCTCTCACATAAACTGATAAAAGAGATGATGATAAGTTTTTATGTGCAAACTGCCAGAATGTCATTAGATCTTTGTTACATCAAATAAACTCCCTGGAATGATGTATGAAATGGTTTTGTGGTGCTGTTCCTCTTCTGATGCAAGAACAAAAATCCCTAACCTCGGTGATGGTGGGAAAACACTGGTGAGTACCTCTCAGACAAGCAACTAACTCCAGAGCAATGGTCATCTTTGCTTTGGCCCATATCTTTTTGCATTACACAACTGCAAAAAAGTGATCACATGAATATTCCCCCTGGGTCCCTTTGCATGCTCATTCTCACACAGCTTGTGGGATTGGTCATGCAATTGCAGGCATGGAATTTTCAGGATTAGTGGACTACATCTCCCAGAAGTCCCTCTAGGCAGGCTTCTTCGGGCCTTGATCAAGAAATCAAAGATCTGACATATGTTTCCAAGTTCTTAAGCTAATGAATTCAGACTCTGGGGGCTGTTTTTGTCCTGTGGAGAAGACAGAGGAGATGGATGTGCAAGGCTAAACTCTGTGAAAGTTGCAAGGGAGGTGGGTGTGGTAGTCTCTGCTCCTTAGGCCCTGCATGGGAAGTCTGTTAAAAAACCCTACCAGACCAATAATCATTTGTAGCTCCCATTGATTTTAGTTCTATCCACCTACGTCCTCTGTCTTCTCCACAGCATAAAAATGGCCGCCAGAGTCTGAATTCATTTGCTTAAGAACTTGAAAAAAACTTGTCAAGTCTTTGGTTTCTTGATTAAAGTTCCCAGAAAGCTGACTGAATGAATTTCTGAAGATTTCTGGGACCTGACATCCACACATCCTGAATATCTAGAAAACATGCAAATACAGGTGATACCTTTATTGGACCACTAAAAAAATGCAACAAAAAAGCACAAGCTTTTGATGATAATTCAACTTCCTCAGACTGTGACTCAAGTTCTTGTGGCTATCACCTTTTCCTGCATTTGTCTTGTTTGGGGCACCATGAGGCCTTTTCATGATTTTTTTTTCTGAACTTGAAAACATGTACACAATTGTCCCTTCGGTCCAAATAGGACATTAACCTTGTCTTGTGTGTTAAGAAAATGGCAATTCTAGAAAAGGAACTTTCTGGAATGTTACTGCTGGTAGTGTGAGGTGAGGTGGAAAACATGTTTTATTTGTTTTCCCATTTGTCTCTCTGGGTCTCTACTCCTACAAAATTGGTTAAGAAAGGGGGAAAGAGGGAACACCTACAAATGTTTCTTGATTAGTCATGTTACAAATTTTCTGTTTCTGAAACTGTATAGATACTTGCAGATGGAGTGCAGCATTGCTGTACACATAAAGTGAGAATTTGTTGACATTTTATAACAGGTCTTGTGAGGTAGAAACATCACTTTACATCATTGTGTGGTAAGGCTAAACTGGAAGAGGCATCTCTTCTTGTCCACCAAAGCACCTGTCTTCTTAGCTGCCTTGTGATCCAACTGAAACACTGCTTAAGAAGCCTAGCGGATGATATGGGCAAGGCAGGGATTATCACCAACATTTGGCCTAGTTATGAGGTCTTCTTACTTGGCATGATAAAGTCTTGCTAAAATATCAGTGTAAGCAACACCTCAGTGCAATCAGGCTATGTCCTAATAGTTAAACAAGTCAGAATGAATGTCTCACAAGCTCTTGTTGGTGTCCAGGAAGCAAGCTGTACTATGGCCCTGAACATATCGGCCACGAGGGTAAATGTCAAGGTATAAATTTAGGAGTTCAGCAGAATCAAGACAGCAACTCTTTAAGTAAAACTATGGGAAGCACATGCTGCCTGTCCCTACCCATGTCCCATATCCTACTATTAGTGGGTTTTTGGTTTGGCTTGGTTTGGTTTGATTATGATTTTTAAGATTTGTATTGTGGGAAACTCCTGCCTAAAGGTTGTAGCTGTGATTCTGTTTCAGTGACATGCATACACTTCTGGCAGGATACGGCCAGAGTCAGAATAGCCCTTTCTTCTGCCCTTTCACTTAGAGGTAGAGCATAAGATCAACGGGTTATTTTAGCCAATCCTAGTTACGATTAGGTAACCTCTATCCTATCTGTTTCTCTCACAACATGCTATGTAATCATGCTAAATCAAAGAGCCCTCAGGGCATTGCCAGTAGGCTCCGCTGGCTCGGACAACTGATGTCAACTCTTTTGTTCTCTCTCTCCAAGACAATTAGCCTTTCTTTTGTTCCGTGCTCACCACATGCATGACCAATATGTCAGCAGTCACTTGAGACACCAGTTGTTGGAAACATTAGTGTGCAAAAGGGCAATTTCCCTCAGGTTTAGCTTATGGACTTCCCACACGTGTTTGGCTGGCTACTGTGAGAGACAGGAGGCTGTAACAGGATAGCCGTTTGTCTCATATATGTCAGCATTTTGATTTCCCTTCCATCATCTGTGATATGTACACAGGAAACACATTGTCCAATTGTGTACTGCTGAACTATAGGAACGGTTGGTAACCAAGGGTGATCACAGAGTTTCCACACTGCATCTCTCTATTTGACAGCTTGCCTAAGGAGGTAAGGAGTCCTCACATAGGTGTAAGAACTCTATCATTAAATTGTCTAGTCTGCTGGTTCCTTCCATTCAGATTAAGATTTCTAAGGTCAGTTCAAAATGTAGCCTTGAAAGATAAAGAGTTTGGTGTTGTACTAGAGCATATACTTGTAAGTGTATGGCAAGAAATAAGCATGGAAGGGGGATGGGGGCAAGGTGCAAGAAAATTTCCAGTTGTGCAGTAATAAAATGCAGTGTGAAGCATGGCTATGTGTGAATCTCCTGGTTTAGTTTGGCATCCAATCTGGCACTTTGGGTTAGATCACAATTTGGTCTGGGGTGGCCCAGCCTCACCCAATTCAATTTGTGCCCGGCATCCCAATTAATTTAAAAAGTCAGGTAACTAGCCTTCCCACTGACCAGCATTAGAAAACCAAAACAACTGTTTTCTTTTCCTTATTGCACCCTTAGACCCTAAAGTCAGCAAGATTTGCAATTTGCTATTCAGTCCACACCCACTGATTAATCAGCCCATACATGAAATTTGGAGAGAAGACAGATGCAAAACAGAGCAGCAAATGTGGGTTTTAGTCTGGACTTTAAAGGGCTGATCCAAACTGTGGAGCTGTTTTGGGGGCAGGGATCCACACCTTGGGATAGCCCCAGTCAAGTTCAGAGTAAAACTTGGAGCAGGTTGTGGGCCACTGCTGACACTAAAGCCACCAGCGGTCACTGGCTAAAAACCAGGAGTATGTCACAACTGGAGTAAGCGCATCAAATCACTTGAACTGACATAGGCACTGGCTTATCAAATCCCAACGGATTTAATGGACATGGTCTGGTTGTGACTTCTTACTGGGTCTCAGCCCCTATGTTATGGCTGCCACTTCCCAAATCCCAGCTCCTTCCTCCTCTCCCACACAGTCATTCACATAATCTCCCCTCATAGTCTGGTTTCCTCCCATCACTAAATCAGCATTCAAATCACTGAATCAATCCAAATAGCCTTTGTTTCACCTAGGAACCATCATTTCGCCATTTTGGCTCTGTCAGTTCAATCAGCCTGGCTGTGGCCCATTTAATTTCAGGATTCCAAACTGGGCCCAGAGTGATGCACCGCTCAAGCACGAAACCCTGTCTTTAAAACAGGGTCATTCTTAAATAAAAGAAAAGAATTCCAATAATCAATTGATCATCAAGAAAATTTTAAAAGAAAACATCTCTACTCTTTCCATAAACAGGGAGGCGGAACATCCTTGTTTTCACAACAGAGGGCAACGCATGTCAATTTATTTAGTTACACATCTTGCAGGGGATCATTCCAGACATACAGTGGATTAGCTGGAGCTCCAGTCTCTACTTTTCACATTCCAGATGCTATATATAACAAAACAAAAGTGCTGTGGCACTGGGACTTTAGAGGTGAACACATTTACTTCAATATTAGCTTCCAGTTGTCTTTGAGGAGATGGAGACTAATCCTCAAAACCTCACACTGAAATAAAACCTGCTAGACTTTAAAATACCACACAGGTTTCATATTGCTTTTGTTGTTGTTTTAGACATGATGAAACAGATCTACACAACTCCCTTTTTGGAAATTCCAGGCTCTGCATGTTCAGAGTCATAGCCTACGCACTGAGTTTCCAGTACGTAACTCTACACATCTATCACAACCTTACAAAGACAATGGCCCAAATCCTGTTGTTATCATAGTAAAATCCAGTTGCTTAACACTACAGTAGCTCATTGAATCAATAGGGATTTGGCGGGTCAATTTTTACATGTGTTCCGTCGAATAAATGGGCTTATTCTAGTGCAATTTGCTACACTAAGCAACAGGATTTTGGCCAATATACTTTTTCAAATGAAAATTGTTATACCTATTTTGCATACATATCAATGGCTTCATTTAAAGTCCAAGTGGAAATTTGTTTCTTCCTCAGACCTAGAGACATCAGCCTGAATATCATTTAGCATGTGCTTGCAAGTATCAACAGAACTTCTGTCTCCCTGTGGATTCCCCTTCCTAGCATGTGGCAAATGATGTGCCCTGCTGTGTCTATAAACCATCAGTTGCCAATTTGTCTGCTTCCCAGTGACTCAGCCCCAGGAGTTATGCCAGTGCAAGAGTACTGAAAGGGATTAGCATGTGTTAAGTAACAGTCGTGTGCTAATAGAGTCAACAGCACCAGCAATAACAAAATAGTTTGTGATTACTCTGATGACATCTTAATTGTAACATGAATAATTGTGACAAGAGCTTGGCTTGGGGGGGGGGTGCATGGTAAAGAAACTCATGCAAAAAAAAGGAAAGCCACAATAAAATTTACCATATTCTTAGATATCTCAGTGCACTAGAGTGCAGAGGTTGGGAGTTGATTCCCTCTGCGGAGAAGAGCCAGCCTGTGTAGCCTTGGGCAACTGCACAGTCCTGGGATGCCCCCAGAATAAAAGAATTGTAAACCATTTCTGAGTATACCTAGGAAATCCCAGCAAGGGTCACCATAAGTCAAAATCAACTTTATGACCCACAAGAATTATTATTATTATTATTATTATTATTATTATTATTATTATTATTATTATTATTATTATTATTATTATTATTATTATTATTATTATTATTATTATTATTATTATTATTATTTCAGCCCAAAATATGCTAGATTATGTCATAATATCTCAAACTAGGATAATCATTGTATTTGGGGATTATGGGAGTTGTAGTTCAGAACACTTGGGGCAGGCTGCAAATGAAGTTTCTAATATTGTTATATGGAGAATTCCATCAGTTTTTCCAGAGTGGGACTGTTTTTTTTTTATGGACACAAAATTACAGAAGAGTTCCCTTATTGAACTTATTTAACCAATTAACTGTTGGATAGCTCAGTGGTTTAGATATCTGGCTATGGAGACAAAGGTTGGGTGTTTGATTCCCCAGCTCTGCAGCTCAATGTTGAAGAGTTTTGAAATTGGTTAAGTTCTTCTAGCTGCACAACAGAAGTGCAGGGATTCACAGAGCAGAATAGCTTTAAGTTCCTCAATTTAATTCACCTTTTTTTCCTTATCAACTGGCACTTACGGTCTCAATAACTCACTCTGAGATATTAGTAGGAGAAAGAATAAAACATGTTTCTTTACTTACAGTTGAACATATCTACAGCAAAACTAACAAACATGACTGCTCCAAACAACAGGTCTCAACAGATTGACTGACTGCTTCCAACAGACAAGGGGGGGGGGACTCAAAAGGAGAGAGGCTCTTTGAATTCAGAGGCAGGGATGGAACAATTGGTTAGTGCTGGATAGAATGACAGTCACCTCAGCCCAGAAAATCCCTCCCTGAGACACTTGCTAGACACAGCATGCAAGGTTGCAAAAATTTCAACAGTTCTAAGATTGTTCTCAGATTTGTATGTAACATAAAAAATAAAAAGAAAAACCACACTCCTGTCATTTTAGAGATTTACTTATTATTTGATAAGAGCTTACTGCAGGCAATGTACTGCTTCATCAGATGCATGCGCTGACAAGATATCATAGATGAGCTATACAGACATCTAAAATGAAATACATAATAAAGGAGCTAAAGGTGCTTCCTAATAACAGAAAAGTAAGTTGATGGGAGAACAACAAAAAAGGGAATACAAAATGAACAGTGTAGGCGAATATATTATTTGATGTGGCTAAAATAAAGAGAGGACACCAACAAATACTAAGAACAAAATAACAGCTCATAGACTAGAGACATTCAATGTATATTCAATCTCAAAGAAAGATGACATCAAAGATTTAAGTATCCACAGGACTATCACATTTATTTCTCATGCAAGCAAAATGATGCTCACTTTTTTACAAAAGAGACTACTGCTATAAGCATAGTGAAGAATTCCAGATGTTCAAGCAAGATTCTGAAAAAGAAAGGGCTCTAGAGATCATATTGCAGATGAAAGTTAGTTACTGAAGTATACCAAAGATTTTCAGAAGATAATTAGTCTCCTTCTCAGCTAGAATCTGGTAAAGAGTCCTTGAATCACTTAGGCCACCATCCAATCCTACCACAAGCATAGAAGAGGCAAACAAACAAACAAAAAGCTAGATATTCTTTAGAGACTTTGCCACTGGGTATGCACAATGTTAACACCACAGAGATTATTAGAAGCATGCTGTCAGGGATCTCCATCCTCTATTCTGGTCCCTGAGTTATAAAAAGCAATGAAATCATTTGGAAAAGTACTGAAGCTCAGGGAAGAGGGGCTTGTTTTCCATAGTTGTGCAACAAAATGCTTGGGGAGGGGGTGTATGGCACTTATCTGTGCCAGAAGGCAAACCACATCCATACTTTGCATACACAGACACCACTCTGCACAACCATCTGTGAACCAGTGTTTATATATATATATTTGAGAGAGAGGTATGTATATTTGTGGCTTTGGATTACAATTTACAAAATCCCTGTGGTGCTGGAGTCTTGTGGAATCCCCAACCATCCCAAATGTACAAAAATATTGCTCCAAGCCTGCCCCACATTGCCCCATTCCTGTACCAGATGGACAAGTGAGGGGATGGATGAAAAGTTTGCTGGTGACTAGTCACAAGCAACAGTTACCTGTAACTAGTTAATTTTGACTAATGAGTAAAATAACTAATGCTTAAAAGTTACTTTTTAGTTTTAGTGAGTAACACCTACATATGCCATCAGGTCAGTTTCAACTTATGATGACCTTAGTAGAGTTTGCAAGACATGTGAGATATTTAAGGAGTGATTTTACCAAGCAGGGATTTGAAACCAAATTTCCTGATGCACTATCCATTATACCACACTAGCGCATTACTTCAGTGTAAAGATTACCAACTAATTACTTTTAAATATTATGTTTAAAATGCATTTTACAGACACTTTTAATGATGTTTTGACAGATAGTATTCAGGGTTTTATGTCATTCTCTTGTTAAATCGAAGTGGCAAACACAATACTGTTTGGTTTTCTGTTTTGTCTTTCCACAAATATTTTCAAAATGCAATGTCAGAACTGGCCACTAGAGAGAACCAAAGAGTATCTGCCCATAGTTTCCAGGCAGCATTTGGTAAGGTAAGGAGAAAAACATTTTGGCTTCTGAGAAGTAAGGAGTGACACAATTGCATGCCTTTCAAAATATATCCTTCCAAGTGCTTGCTAGATAGAACATTATGTGGCAACAAGACATACGGTAACCCTGGCTTCAGTTTCACATTTGCTAATTAACACAGCATTACTGAATCTGAAGTAGTTTAAATGCAAATCAATATCAGCACAAGATAACTCAGCAGTAAAAGTGGTAATATGATGCAGTGGAAAAAATGGGTGGCCTTACTTCAAGGCTGCACGTATGAGATCCTATTACTGAATGTTCCTTTACATGAATAACTCTCTTGTAAATATCATACAAGCTAACAAAGGGCAGGGCTAGAATGGTATCTGTAGGGATTGATGCTTTGTTATTTTTTCAAAAAACCTTTTGTTTAATCTCAGGAAGCATAAAAAATTATCATCTGAAGATATACTGCCCGTTCTACCTCCTGCTTCAGGTCTGTAGATGAAGCATCAGATGAAGTTGCTATATTGTCTGGAATATCTATTATTGTCTGAAATTCAGAGCCCTGATTAATGGGGTTTGTTAACCCAGTTTCCTAAGTAGAAGAGCTGTCTACAGTGCTGTGAATAACCTGGAAGCACCTCTGTCGAAATTAAGAGCGTTTCTGCCCGTTTAAGGTTGGTATGTCCAGGATGGGAACTCAACCTCTAGCCCTTTTCCTGCACCGTCTTGGCAGTGGTTTAGAATCATTTAAAAGAAACAAATGCCCTGCTCTCTCTTCCTGCTCCTCAACTCTTCCTGTAGCCTGAAGAAATGTTCTTTAAAGAGAGCTCTCCAAAACAACAGGGCATGAATGTTTTAAAAAGCAAAGCAAGGTGAAGGCTGAAGGCTAGCAGCTTAGGAGAAACAGGGAAAGAAATTATTGCTGCTTCTGCCCCATGCATTCTAGCAAATGGGAACCATGTGGTGCCAGGCTTGCACGCTGTTTACCTGCTCATCCAGGCTGTCTTATCCAACACAGCTCTTTCCTTTATAAGATCACCTAGAGCAAAGGGATCACCCTCTTTGCTCTAATATACTTTTAAGTGTAGCACCTATTGGACTGATTAATGGGGGTGATATATGTGGGGGGGGATGCAATTTTGCATACTTCTCTTGTAATGCTGGGTGTTAGTGAGCAGCACTGTTTGCCCTGTTTGTTTCTAGATCCCAAGCATTGCCCACTTATCCCGGAATATCCACGCTAGACGAGGTACATGGGTTAAACATGGGACACACTTTATTATATTCATTCCATTTTCATGAACATGCCAATCTTCTGGGAAAAGGGGGGTCCTGCTGTAATGCGGATTCAAATTCCTTGCTGGGTATTAGGTTGGTTCTTGCCCAGCTGCGAGGCTGGGCTCAGGCCTCAGTTATTCCCTTTGTTATCGACATGGAATAACTAACGGCCTCCGAATTTCCCCAGACCCCTTCCTTCTCTCTGTGCCTTCCGAGGTCCAGGATTGTCCCCAGTGCATCCTGACCTCCCAGCACCGTGGTTGCGTGCCCGGGCGTGCTACTGGTCAAGATGCACTGGAATGTGTTGCCACTGCCCAAGAAACCAATATCCAGTACCTTTGAATCTGCACGACCCGCCCTGTGTGACCAGATGCTACCACCTTCGCTTGGCTGACACTCCTAGTCCAGTGCGGGCAGGTGGGTTTGCCAGTTCAGCATGGCCGCTGGAGGACAATGGGAGGGCACCCCTTTAAATGGCCTCCAACCAGCCCACACCCCTTGGCCATCCTTGCATTTGGCCCCTCAACATTATGTGTTAATCCAGGCAAGTTGGCAAAGCCACGTCTCGATAATTGGATCCCTTTGGTCCCTCTATCGGCGTGACCATTGTCTATGACTAAGAGTTCAACTACACCAGGAAGAATGCCCAGTTTCCTTCTATGTTTTGTAAACTGGGTCCCTGCTGGTTTCTGATCAAAAAGTGTGCTGCTCATATAGGATATGCCGCATCAGTATGATCCATTATCCTGTTGCAAGAGTCCACACACTGCAATTCCCAATTGGTTCAATTTCTTTTCTTAGTATCACCTTTTCCCGTCTTGCTCTTTTTTTAGAAGTGACCTACCACTCATCTAATATAGCACTAAATTTGACAAACATAATTTTAAAAATATAAAAATGGTTTGGAGTAGCAGAAGCAACAGGTGTTTAAGTTGAAGGGAATTATCCTATTGTAATACTGCACTCCACTGAATATGCCACTGTCACCATCAATATAGACCTGCTCCTGACTGCCCCTGTGAACTGAGACAGGTCTCAGAAAATGGTGACAAGCAATGCCATCTGAAGTGAATCATCCCCTTTTAGCTGAATGAAATGAAAGAAATGCCCATGGAAAAAGGCTAGGCTTCCCTTAACTTTACATTGTGTTGTCACCAGTAAGTACTTTCATATTACCGAGCCAACCCCAACACAAATTGCAATGTAGTCACAGAATAATTTAATTATAGATATTTTTCTCATGCCTCAGTGTCCTTGAGATGACACCTTTTTTCCCATTGTTCCTCTCTTAGCTCCACTTTCTGTCTCCTCCATTTTCTGTTCTCCAAAGATAGACATGTCAAGATGCAGCCCCACACTATATTTCCCACCCTACCCCCTTGGAAAATGAAGAATTATAAATCTGGATGTTTCTTGTTTAATGGAAGTCTTCATCAGGCAGGAAGTTACACAAGCAAGAAACAGGGAGAACAGTGGAGGGTGACCCAAACATTTAAAATATATAAAATAAAAATTTGCTTGAACTTCTAGTCATACAGTCTACATGAAAATATGTAAGTCTCAGCTTTCACAAAGAAGCCAAGCCATATCATTAATTTTAAAACATAAAGTCCAGTGGTTGGCGTGGTCCCTCTCAAGTCTTAAATAAAATCCATTTGTAAAGAGAAACTTTTTCTCTAATCAAAACTGACGGATAATTTGAAAGCATGTTTTAGCCAAAGGAATCAATGGAAGCCAAATTGTGCAGCATGACGTAATGATCTGGTAGCATATACTCTTTGAAAAGCAGAAAAAGAAAATAACCATCCTCTGAATCTAGTTTAGTTCCTGCTCTTGAATGGCTAAAGGCTGGCATTCTCCCCAATACCTACAAATTAAAGAAAGTGACATTGGTCCATGCATCCAGCATGAGTTTACGTGGCTGTGGAGAGGGCTTTTAAGCACCAATAGCTCAGGGGAAACATCTACCACTACAGGAACTTGCTGGAATACAGATGGAATGCACAGAATGTCTTGGCTGTCATGTCCAACTCCAAGAATGATTTATTTATTTATTCTACTTATATCCCACCTATCTGGTGTTACGACCACTCTAGGCGGCTTACAGAGACATAAACAACAAATAAATATAAACAAAAAGAAATTATTATATCCAATGGCCAGTTCTTCAAGACGGTGAAGAGAAAATAAAAAATAAACATAAAAAGAAAAGAAAAAAGAATCAGATATTAACTGGAGGGAAGGCCTGCCTGAACATCCATCTTTTTAATTGATTTTTTAAAAAATACCCAGCGAAGGGACCGCACGAATCTCCGGAGGCAGATTGTTCCAGAGGCGAGGTGAGAGTATGTATCAGGAGAGGGCCAGGCTGATTTTGCAGGCTTTTTCAAGTATCAGTGCTTACTGCATCACCTGTTCTGACCCATTGCCATTCAACAATCTGCTTTGCTCCAGGTGGCTTGCTCTGGTTGTAGCTCTTTTCTTGATCAGAGGTTCATGCTAGCATAGGGGATCTATCTTCTTGGCATCACTCATATTGCAGATTTAGCAGTTATTCTGAAAATGGATCCTGACACATGCCACTAGTACTACTTGCCGGGGGGGGGGGGAGGGGGAACCATGAAATCCCTGACCTAGCACTCCCAAAATGTATATGATTGCAAAGCCTATATCCACCACCCAGTGGGCAAATGTGAACTCAACAGAAGGAGCAATAGGTCTCAACTTTGCTTTTGATGTACCTTGGAGAATGCCAGCTTTAGCTGTCCAGGAGCAGGAACCAGAGCTAAAACCAGAGAAATATGATTCTCTTCCAAAGAGAAAGACTTCCCAACAGCCAGAGCAACAAAGACCATTGAAAACTTCTGCCTCTCCATGATTTACTTCACCTTGTTTAACTTCTTACCCACCTTGGCTTGCCTTTCCTCTCTTCACCTTGCCTCACAGGAAATGCTGGGAGTCCCACCAGGAGGGAGCTTTCTCTTTGCACCATGTCCTCAGTTAGCATCTTCCTGAAGATGCTATTTGCCCTGTAGGGTAAAAATACATAATCACCATATGATACTCATATGGTTTCACTCTCCTTTACTGTCAGCCTCTTTCTGTCAGTCTCTTTTCAATATACACAACTGCCATGAGACTCTTGTTCAGCCTCCTCTTCTGCTGCTGTTATCAACTTTTTTCCTATTCTGTTTCCTATTCACAGACCTCCTGTGTCATATTTTATAATATGCCCCTTAACAGTTCCTTTAAAAGATGCACAAGAGCAATCTGGTTTTCCTAAGGCAGTTGGAATGATGTTGCTATTGAGATTACATTGGCTTCAAGCGCTGGACGTCCCTATAACACCTGCTCATGTCATACTATATACTTTGAAACAAATTATTATAAAGCCCCTGTGTGTCTTCCATAACCTCTTCCGCTGGAGGAAACAAACACTACCAAGGAGGAAGAGGAGGAGGAGCTGATCCAAAACTTTGCTTTGAGCTAGGTGGTACAAAAATATGAGAAGGGTAACAAAAAGAACTCACAGAAGTCCCCAAATTAGGTTAGAGGTTGCAGTCTGAGGTTTGCCAATAGACTCAGTTCTAAGATGCAGAATGCAGATTAAATTGATCACTGGAAGAGAGGCAGGTATCAGGTCTAGCAATTCTAGCAGTGGTAGCTGGGACAAAGGAGCAAGAAATGGCTGATCTTCTGTTTCTAAATAGGCAGCAGTTCAGATAAGAGACCCTTGTTTTTAGCTAAGCACACCGTTCTCACAAAAACAAAGATACCTCTAGTAGCCTTTAAGGGTAGGGTCCACTTTGAGCCATCTTTTAATTGGGGTCAGTAAGTTTAGAAGGGAAATGCAATGTTCAACATCCCTCACAAAAAGGGAAGCAAAAGTTTACATTTTTAAAATGTAGGAAAGCTGGGATTTTGGAGGCCAGCCAACTGTAGGGTACAAGTAGGAGATCTACTGTCAGGAAGCTGCTGGTGAAAATACCACACATGTGATAAAGTTCAAATCATTCCACTTTCTTCTGTTCAGTTTAGGTTTATGTGAATGTAACAAGTCTACAAAGGTTATGGCTTTTTGCCCTGACTATAGGCATAACCCATTCCCACTCATTCTTACACAAAAGGGCATTTTTCACCAGAACATCCAGACTTGTCTGACAAATAATACAGTTTAACAGAAGAAGCAGAATACAAGCCAGCTGTCTGTGAAACTGCCTGTCCCCAAACATCTGTTGGATATCCGAGTGAGTTATCTACAAAACAACAGGAGCTGGGTGTTCTCGCATCCCAATCTCATCAAAATCTGCAAATGTCAAAAGAATTGCATATGGAGCACAGTGCTTTTCAAAAGGTGGGAGAGAAGCCAGGGAGCAGAAGATTGAAAACCAACAAACAATGGTACTTTCTTTAAATGATTGTTGGAGGCAAGGAAGGCATGCTCTGGGTGATGCCAGCTGCAAAACTCAGCAAAGACCTTCTGTTTGACACTGCTGTTTTAATCAAGCCTGTCCAGCCATCTCTTGAAGAAGCTTCCAATATTTTTCAGCAGTTTTTTTCCCTCCTGGTGGTATTAACTTTTTCAAGGGTATTTGGAACATTATCCCTCCTGTAAGGCAAGCTCTTTTCTGCATAAAAACAAGTGTATGTATAGGTCATTATACTGGACAATATCATGGACCAAACCCATACAGGAAACAGTATCACATACAGTACACATACTCTCAAACATATAT
The DNA here is from genome assembly GCF_051106095.1 of Pogona vitticeps. Lineage (NCBI taxonomy): Eukaryota > Metazoa > Chordata > Lepidosauria > Squamata > Agamidae > Pogona > Pogona vitticeps. Next base: position 55,084,562 of record NC_135786.1, read on the forward strand.
GTGACACACAGTTTTCATTGTTTTACCAAGCAAGGTGGAAATGTGTTTTATTTCAGAAAGTTCCAAGCAGCCCACACCCGGCTACAGATTTTGTTTCCTTCAATGTCAAGGATGTGTCTCCCCCCACAGCACACATGGTTGTTGTCTCCCGTTAATGCCCCTCAGCACAGTTGCGTCAGCTGTTGGCTGGACTTCATAGATTCCTGCCAAGAATTTCTAAGAAGGTCAGGTGATACCTCCTGTTCCATTTCCCTTCCTGCTCCTACACCCCGACTCATATACTGAGGTTGGGCTTCTTAGCAAGACTGCATTATTGCAAGGAAACCGAACAGATCAACATCCCTGCTAAATTTGGGATGCTCACAAAACCACTGTAGCTGGTGCAATTGTGAAGGTACAGCTAGGTGAGTAATCACTTGGGGTATCATATCAATACTTGTGTGCATGCATGAATCAATGGCTGTTTGTTACAGAGAGAAATGCTTAGTTTTGTTCTGAAAGCATATGCAGGCTGTCAAGGGTGATCATTAAACTTTAGAGTGTTTTCAGGATTTGGATCTGAAAGGGGCAGACTTGGGCATCAAAAATGAAATGGCCTGAATGATAGGCTCTACCAAGTTGAACAATGCTCTGCAAAAGGTAGCCCAGTTCCAGTTTTTCTTACAGGGAGTTGGGACCTTCTTGAGATGTGGTCCTAGTTCTCAGGGCATGTGTTCTTCAGCCACATCTGTACATTGTTCCCAAGGAGGGACACAGTGGGCAAATACTTGCCTGTTGGTTTCATAGGATAATTGCAATTGCCCAGAAATTCTGAAGGTTTTTTCTTGTGTTGTCTACATACCTGGTAAGGGGAACCCAAGTGGTGACTTCTGTTCAGGCCTTTCGGGGTCTGGTAAACTCTTGTGATGATTGCATGGTGACAACCTTAGGGAAGGACTGAACTGACTATATCCCATCAAGTTTGAGGTTGCAGATCCAACTGAACAGTGGTGCAGGCCACATGGAAAGTCTTTGGTGTTATGCAGTTAGTGATCAGTTTTCCCATTAAAAACAGAAATATCATCTACCTGAGGTGTCCAGCTGTGGGAAGGTTTTGGCCAATATGTTTTAAGGACTCTCTAGAGAAATTGCCACTGCCTTTGAGATGAAGCATGCTTTGTGATACAGCCAGACAAGCTGCTATCTGCTAACCTTACATAAATCTGCCAATCATCCCCTGTTCATATTTCAGACAGAGGCAGTGCTGGAGGAGGAGGGAACGAAGCAAGCACCGTCATAGACAGTTTGCTCCCTCTCTCTCTCAGGTTCCACTGCTGGACTCCTCTGGTTCATTAAAGGAAGAGTACTTTCCGGATCCAGACTGCATCTAAATCATAAAAGAAAAATTAAAATGTCACTATATTTGTGAGCATCCTCATTGTAAGAGTAACTCTCCTAATCAGTTAAGTCCTGCATCAGTGCGACACTGATGAAGTGTTTAAGAACACTGTTGTGAAATATAATTTGATTTATTTTCGAAAAAGCTGACGTAGAGGTCTCCCCAGAAATGTACTTTGCCAACCCCAGATTCAGATCACAATTTGTTTTATGGAAACATTGTTCAAAACTATTAAGAAAGAGGAAGAGGAAACCTATCTTGCTGGAAAGACTTTTCCATAGTAACATGTCACAGTCCAGTTCATTCTAGGTTGTACCCTCATACAAAGAAAGGTCACCACAAGGAGAGTTACGGGATTTGTATATCTGGATCAGATACAGTACATTGTGGCTGCAACTAATTTCTTCCCCTCAGTTAGCAAAAGCTGAGCACAGATTTCATTTTCCAGAGCAGAACGGGCCCAGGTCCACAATGATAGCTGAAAGGCAGAGGTGTTTGATTGAGGTGATCGGAAATAACATGTCTGCCAAGTTCTAGGGGTGGTGCAGAAGAGGTGGGCTTCAGCCCTGCTCCTAAGATATCGCCATTCAGCCAAATACATCTTTGGCTGGCATTTTATAGAATGTTATTACTGCATTGAACATTTAAATGAGATATATATCACCACCTACAGATCTAGTTTTGGATGACAGTACAGTTTATACCTTTTAAAAATAAATAAATGAGAGGGACACAGCCGTAGAATATTAACTAAAGGCACACAAGACACCAGCCAAGGCAACAGCAGCGCTCCTATTATCCCGGATGCCCAAGCAATCACAGGCAAGTGATACAGCACTTTAGCAGCCTATCAATCCTGGCTAACGCAGCTCCCATCCTTCCTGCCTGCAATCCTCCAGCTTTGCAAAGCAGCCCTATAAATCCTTCATCAAAACAAACAGTATCTTTGCCTCTTATACATGAGGGATGCTGGGACCAGCCATAAACTTTATGAACATCATATTCTTTCAGGAAAGGAAATACAAGATTAAAAGGGCTCAGGGTTTGTGCACACAAGGATTTATGGCATTGGTGTTGGGACTTGGCTATTCACCGAGAATGAAGCTTTTCATTTGCAGCACTCTGTCACCCAGGACAGTTATTCTTTCAGATGAGGAAAGTGGAGCAAAAGCGGGCTTAGAAATACACAGAGGACTAATGCTACATCCCAGTCATTGCACATGAAATGTCCATATGGAAACACATATAAAGAGCTTACTAAAGTCTGCCAAATCTTTCCCAATATCTGTAAGAAGTTTTTTTTTTATCGTAAAGCAATGCATGTATAAAGCAGCAGAGTGCGCTGTGTACAGATAACTCACCAGCTGTCATTGGGAAACTGAATTGTGCAAAGAGAAAAGAGAAATGCTCGTTTTAGTCAGTTAATTTGAGGGAGGACAGAGGCTATGTGGCTTCCCGGAGTTTTCTTTCAGAACAGCCTTTATGCTAAATTTCTGACAGCAAAGCTTGAAAGGTGCTTAAATTTAATACTGAACACTGGTAAAAACTATTTCAGGAAGCCCTGAAGTTTGCAAGGAGATCATCCACCATATTTTTGCTTTTATTTTTGTTTTGTTTTTGATAGATATGTTGAAGCAGCCTAAGAAGGACTCCTTTTTTTAAAACAAACAAACAAAAAACTATGCTTTTGCCCTAAGCTTCAGAGAGCAACTACTTCACTATTTTATTCTCCTTGAGCCATTGTGACGTGCCCTCTGTTGTTTGCAACTTTTCTATTTAAATTAACTGTCTCATCATATTGCTTGTGAGTCCTGTTTGGTGCTTTGGCAAAGAGCATATGCACCCAAGGGGCTGTTATGTTACAGGTAGTAGATGTTTTTAAAGGATGGCACTGATTGCTTCAGACAGGAGTCAGTCATTTTGTCAAAAGGGAGGAAAAAGAAGGAGGAGAGGCCAAAGAAAATGTTACAAGAGTAAACAAAATCATTTGATTGGCTGACTGCAGGAGTGCAGAATCTGGGGCACTCCAGATAATGTTAAGCTACAACTTCCATCAGCCTTAGCCAACAAAACCAATGCTTAGGGTTCTAACCCAATGGCATCTGGAGGACCAAACATTCACCATTGCTTACTTTATTGCTCCTGAAAGAGGCTGCCTGTGGTATCCCATCCAGCTATTGATGTCAGCACTGAATGTCGGAACTTGGAAGAAACCGCAGCTTCAGAAATGGAACAGAGGAGATCAGCTTGGCCGTTCCACTACGTAAACAAGTATACATACCCACAGGCATACAGGTGATATCAGCTCCTCAAAAAGTCTCAGCATGTAAACTAGGGTGGGTGTCATGCCAGCTACCTGTGGCCCTTTCCTTTTCTTGTGGATGCTGAAGCCTGCCAATAATGCCCCCCAAAAAAGGGAAGTGGGGAAAGACTCTCTCTCCCAGATACCTCAAATTGCTTGTTTTGAGCAAAATAATGAAGTGGACTTTCAGTTACTTCTGCTACCCATTGTTGGTGGCATACACAGCAGTAGCAAGTGGTAGAATACATGGTGGGTGGAAATAAAGGGAGAACAGGCCCCCAGACCCATCCACTTAGATATAGACCCATTGATATCCATATGGATGGTATGTGAACTGGTAGAGTAAATATTTAAGCCACTTACATAATTTGAAACATTAATCATGTAATGAATGATCAACAACACTGGAGGAATGTTTGCATGTTTGATTATTATTAATGGCAAATATAGGTTCTTTGAGGGGGACGTGGTGGCGCTGCGGGCTAAACCACAGAAACCTGTGCTGCAGGGTCAGAAGACCAAGCAGTCATAAGATCGAATCCACGCGACGGAGTGAGCGCCTGTTGCTTGTCCCAGCTCCCACCAACCTAGCGGTTCGAAAGCATGCAAATGCAAGTAGATCAATAGGGACCACTTTGGTGGGAAGGTAACAGCGTTCCGTGTCTAAGTCGCACTGGCCATGTGACCACGGAAGATTGCCTTTGGACAAACGCTGGCTCTATGGTTTGGAAACAGGGATGAGCACTGCCCCCTAGAGTCGAACACAACTGGACAAAAAATTGTCAAGGGGAACCTTCACCTTTACCATAGGTTCTTTCTGACCTTAGCCTTTGTAAGAACAGTAATCAAGAGTATGAACGTTGCCTGAATAAGAACTAGGGTCATCAAAAGCAAAAGAAGGGCATGGATCTGAATTGTTAGTACTTGTGAGCAAAAAGACTTTTGGCAGATGTAGTTTCTCATAACAAGCTATACTTTGAAGTTTCCTCTTCAACAAGAACGTAAAGAGCTTCATAGGACCCCATGCTTGTTTGCATCTTGCCCTCAGTAAAAGATCTCAAATCTAAACAGTTTAATATGTAAATTGGCATATTAATAATAATAAATGTTTTATTACGGTCATTGACCAGCAAAAGTATGGAACATTATTTAAATAAGGAGACATAAAATCAATCTAGAAACACTAAAACATCTATATACATATATATAACACTACATCCATACATCTTATTAAATATCTCCTGCCTCCCTATCATAGGCCTTATCTATGGGCTATCGCAGCTTGCATAGAATGACAGAAATTGGCATATTTGTTTTCTCTGGCTGCTGCTTAAGTCACAAAGTACAGAAACGACTGCATACATCTCCTGCATACATCCTTGCCCTCTGCTGGCTGAAGTAAACATCTTTTCTCCTGTTTGGGTGATAAACCAAACTACAGTATTCAGAATTGATAGTTTTATAATATCTGAAAGACCTGATCATATATTCACATTTATGGTAACTGTTTCTAGGTTGTATTAAAGTATCAAGCAAATAATAATTCAGTGTGTACTGTATTGCATTTAAATCTAAAGAAATAATTTCCTATGTGAGAAGCTATTGATGACTTGGGTATTGCCAGACCTCAGAATATACTTTCCGGACACAAATTCTAGAATCCCCCAACTAGCATGGTCAGTGGGAGCTTCTGAAACTTGTAGTCCAAATAGCTCTTCTGAGTTCTAGAGCAGTGGTTCCCAACCTTGGGTAACCCAGGTGTTCTTGTACTACAATTCCCAGATGCCTTTACTACCAGCTATGCTGACTGGGGCTCTGGGGAGTTTTAGTCCAAGAACACCTGGGTTACCCAAGGTTGGGAACCACTGCTCTAGAGAATGAACCTTATACACCACAGTTCAAGAAGCTGTTCTGTTGCTTTCTGGATGTTTAGGCATGCCACTCTGATCAGCCCCCTCCCCAGCAGAGCCAATAATGAGAAATTATGGGAATTGTAGATTAAAACAGCAGGTAGGTACAAGGTTCACATTCTGGCTGTGCAGTATACAGTGGTGCCTCGCTAGTCAATGATAATCCGTTCCACTGAAATCGCTGTTTAGCGAAATCATTGTCTAGTGAAAAGCATTTCCCCATTGGAATGCAATGAAACCTGTTTAATGCATTCCAATGGGGAACAATCGTTGTCTAGTGAAGATCGGTCATAGGAAAGCCGCTTTGTGAACCACCGATCAGCTGTTTAAATCACTGTCTTGCAAAGCTTAGGTCCTGAAAACACCTGTTTTGCGAGCACAGAGGGAGCTGCCAAATTCGTCGTCTAGCGAAAATCAGTTTGCAAAGCAGGGACCAAACACTGTCCAGTGAAATTCCCCCATAGGAATCACTGTTTTGTGAATCGCTATAGTGATCGCAAAAAGTCAATGTCTAGCAAAAAATGTCATGCGGGGTAACTGTCTAGCGAGGCACCACTGTATATCCCAAGAGATGAGGAAGTGAGATACATCACTCTTACAATGGCATGACAGTTTCCAAAAAAATTGAGTGAACAATGGAGGAGGCACAGACCCTGATTTCATTAACCTGCCTGGCTGGCCATTTAGAGTTCTCTTCTTGAGTCCCACTAAAGTCAATGGATTCTAGAGTACATATAAGGGATTTCCACCAACTGTTTGCCGACAATAAAGAAACACCATGTGTTGGAAAGTCAGAAGGCCAGAAAACTACTGAACTCCATCTATGTACAGAAATCCACTGATGGAGTTCTGTGGTATCTCCAGCTTGCCATAGTACAACTGAGGATTGCCCTGGTGGAATTAATGGGGGTGTCACTGGAGTAGTAGGTACTAATAGATGCCTCCCTGAGCAAGCCTGGAAAAAGATAAGCTGCTTACAGAACAGGCTGTCATATTAGGAGTTTGACTAAAGAGGTTCTGATCCCACCCTTTGAATGAACAGCATTTGAGATAGACTATCTCCTGGAAACAAAAGATATATTTGGGCTTGCTAGCCATTTACCTCAGTAGGGCTCCTGTGCCTTGAAAAGTGGCTTAGTGAACAGGAGGTAATTGCCTCATAACAGCTCTGGTTCATGTTGGGACTGCCTGTGTTCCATGATGCTTACAAGGCTGCAGAAACCAGTGCAAAGCAACCAGATCATCAACCTCCACAGGAACATCCAGAGCACTGCTTGTGACTTTCTACTGTCCAAGGAATAGGCCTTTTTCATCACCTGCACAGAAATGAAGTGTGGCATGAATGCTATACAGTATTTGTGAGGTGGCAACATGGGGAGAGCAGTGAAATACAGAAACATTTCCTGCCCCATCCATATTTCCTAAACAAACCTCTGATCAAGACATTCTACATCCATCTGTGACAAACCCAGACCTACTGGGATCTATCACACAGTTACTAAGCTGCCACCAACCATTCCCTATAATAAGTCACACAGACCAGGGATGGATTTTTAAACAATAAAAGAATAAGGTTTATTTTAAATACAAACAGGGTAAATAAAACAATCGGGTGAATAAAATAAAGTAACGTGGCTTATTCTCACACACACAAGCATACAGTTTGGTTCACCTAGAACCTTTAACTTAAAGCACAGACCCTGAACCCATCAGTTCTGGCTAACCAACAGACCCCTGAACCTTTCAGGCTGGTACTCTGACACACAGTAGTACCCTGTCAGACACCCAGACTCCCACAACAGCTTCTTCTTCCCCAGCTGCTGCTTCGTCCCAACCCAGTGTCTCACAGTCTGTCTCAGCATTTTTCTCTTCACCACACAGGCATCACATATTTATACAGTACAGCCCCTCCTCCTGATGTCCCGCCTTCCACTCCCCATAGGATGGAACTTTCCCTCCAAACCCATGACAGACAGGTAACATCAGTGCTGTTATGTAACACCTCCCCTCTTTATAAGTTGTTTTGTAGGGGGAAAGCTAAAAGTGCTTTTCACCAAAAAACAACCTTGATAAAACACACAACAACAGTTATACATACCATATAATACCATACTTACTTATACTTACATTCTAAGTTAACCATAGCAATTATGCATTTAAACATTTACCATATATAATACATCAATTTACCTTTATTCATACAAACCAATTCAAAAACAGGTACATTTTACTTTTTGTCATCATTATATACACATAGTCCATGTTCTTTCGCCGTCTTCATTCTTCAGGTCTTCTTGATAAGGCGTCAGCAACACAGTTCACTGACCCTCTGACCACCTTCACTTCAAAGTCATAGTCCTGTAGGTTTAAAGCCCACCTCATAAGTTTGCTATTGTGGGTTTTCATTGTCTTTAACCATTGTAATGGTGAATGGTCAGTACAAAGAATAAAATGTCTTCCCCAGATGTAAGGCTTGGCCTTCTGGATCGCGTAGACTATGGCCAAACACTCCTTCTCCACGGTTGCCAAATGTCTCTCACCTTTTTGAAGTTTCCTACTCAGGTAGGACACTGGATGCTGGTCACCATTCTCATCCTCTTGGCACAGAACTGCTCCTACCCCGCTGTTAGACGCATCTGTGTAGATGATGAACTCCCGGTCGAAGTCTGGAGCACGCAGGACAGGATAGTTGATTAACGCCTCCTTCAACCTCTGGAACGCCGCCTCACAGTCGCTGGTCCACGGGATGCGGTCATCAGCCTTCTTCCTCGTCAGATCGGTCAGCGGAGCCGCAATCTCGCTAAACCTCGGGATGAACTTTCTGTAGTAGCCCACCAACCCAAGAAATGATTTGACCTTTTTCTTGGTGTTGGGTCTAGGCCAATCACGAACTGCTTCTATTTTGGCCTCCAGGGGTTTTATCATTCCTCCCCCTACCATGTGACCCAAGTATTTTATTTCTGGGCTACCCAGCTGACACTTGCTGGCCTTTACTGTTAGCCCTGCTGCACTTAACCTCTGCAGCACTAACTCCAGGTGTATCAGGTGATCTTCCCAGGTATTACTGAAGATCCCTATGTCGTCAATGTAGGCCACTGTAAAGTCACTGAGCCCTGCCAAGGTCTGGTCCATCAGCCTTTGGAATGTGGCTGGTGCATTTCTGAGACCAAAGCTCAGGACTCGAAACTCATAGAGACCAAAAGGGCTGCAAAAGGCAGTCTTTTCTTGATCCCTGGGATCAATTCTTAATTGCCAATATCCCTTTACCAGGTCCAATGATGAGATGAACCGACAACCCCCTATGGTTTCAATCAGGTTGTCTAGCCTGGGCATTGGGTAGGCATCAGGAGTGGTTACACGGTTTAATTTCCTGTAATCGACACAAAACCTAATGCTCCCATCAGGCTTGTCCACAAGGACTATCGGAGAGGACCAAGGACTAGAAGAGGGGACGATTATGTTCTCCCTCAGCATCTCGTCCAGCTCCTTCCGCACCTTGTCCCTATAGGGTCCCGTTACTCGGTATGGGGATACTGCCTGCGGGGGTGCATCCCCTGTGTGGATCCGATGCATCACTCCCTTCACTATCCCCGGCTTGTTGGAAAACACCTGTTGATATTTACTAAGCAGCATTTTTAGTTCTTGCTGCTGGTCTTGGGTGAGTGCAGGACTGATCTTTACCTCCTCTGGGTTGTATTTTACTTCCCCTCTACCCTCCCAGAAGGGTAATTCCGCTTCCTCACTCTCAGCTGCTTTTATCGCGAATAAAACCCTCTGTTCCCCTCTGTAGTAGGGTTTTAGGGCATTCACATGAACCACCCTCCTTGCTTGGTTCTCCTCCTGCTCTATTAGGTAGTTCAGGTCTGACATCTTGGAAATGACCCTATATGGTCCTGCCCATTTGAGCTGCAGTTTATTCTCTCTGCAGGGCCTAAGCCAAAGCACTTCCTCCCCTGGGTCAAAGTGCCTCTCTCTAGCTTTGTGGTCATACCATGTTTTCTGTCTGACCTTCTGAGCTTGCAGGTTTTCTGCTGCCAGCTCTAGATTTCTCCTTAGGTCATTCATCAAGGTGTCTATGTATGTCACAACGTCTTGTGGGTCATCCTGGGTGATCTGCTCCCAATTTTGTTTGATCAAATCAAGGGGCCCTTTCACCCTTCTCCCGAATAGAAGTTCAAATGGACTGAACCCGGTACTGGCTTGTGGCACTGATCGATAAGCAAACAAAAGGGATTGCAGCTTCTGGTCCCAATTGTTTGGATTCTCTGCCAAGTAAGCCCTAATCATGCGCATTAGAGTCCCATTGAACTTCTCAGTTAACCCATTGCTTTCAGGATGATAAGCAGTGGTTTCCTTGTGCTTAATTCCACAGATCTGCCATAAGCGTTTCATGAGCTTTGATGTGAACGATGCGCCCAAATCTGTGATTATCTCTGAGGCAAATCCCATCCTGGACATATACCCCACCAAAGCATCGGCCACTGTGTTAGTTTCAATGTTAGTCAAGGGTATGGCTTCAGGATACCTTGTGGCATGGTCCACAATTGTTAGAATGAACCTGTTCCCCCTCTTTGTGGCCTTGGGCAAAGGTCCCACAATATCCACCCCTATGCATTTGAACGGAGTGTCAATCACAGGCAAAGGGCACAACTTTGCTTTAGTCCTGTCGCGGTTATTCCCCTGCCTTTGACACACATCACATTGTTTACAGAACTCCCTGATCTGCTTCCCTATGTCAGGCCAGTAGAAATTCTGTGTGATTCTCTGCTGTGTTTTGTTCACTCCTAAGTGTGCAGCAAACATGTCAGAGTGCCCCCTTTGTAAGATCATGGGGCGATACTTTTCAGGTACCACCAGCTGACTTCTGATCCCATCTCCCCCTTTTGAGATATTCCTCAGGGTTTCTCTATATAAAATCCCCTTTTTCTCCAGAAATCTCACTGGGGTCTCAGGTGTTAGCTGGGCGTCAGTCACCTGTTCAAAACACTTTTGGAGAGTGGCGTCTGCCTTTTGCTCCTGTCCAAATCTGCTGTCTGTGGTTAAGGTTTCCACCACAGCTTCTGAACTTCCCCCACCTGCTTCCGTCTCTGGCTCATCATTACCCCCCTGAACTGTCCCTGTGGTGGCTTGTGAGCGTGTAATCACTAGCACCCGTTTCACATGTTCAGCCAGGTCATTTCCCACGAGCACAGCTGCTGGCAGAGTCGATGAAATCGCTATCCGCCAATCTCCCCTCCAGCCTTGAAAGTTGACAGGTACCTCTGCTACTGGCAGAGAGATTATCTGCCCCTCAATCCCTGCCACCTTCATGCTCTCATTTGGGATTATAAACTCCCTAGGAATAATATCTGGATGGCACAGGGTTACCTGGGAACAAGTGTCCCGCAGCCCCCTATACTGACGGTCAAGTATTCCTACGTCCACCCCGGCTGTCTCAAACAACTGAGAATCTGTTTTTACCAGCAAGCAGCGCTTTACCTCCCCAAGAGGACCATTTTCCTCAGCCTGATCAGCAGAGGTAGCTGTTCCAGACTGAGTAGTCATGGCAACAGGCTCCCTCTGTGACAATGAGCTTTGCTCTTTCTGGACACAGAACACAGCTTTTGGCTTGGTCCCACTAGAATTCTGAGGCACCATTCCTTTTAGCTGCTTCAATTTCTCACATTCTGAGATCAGATGACCCTTTCCCTGACAGAAATAGCATTTTCTAGTGTATTTGGATTCTCTCTCCTCTGGTTTCGGTTTTCCCTCCAAATTCTGAGGGCTTGGTTTCATGCCTGAGGGCTTCCCTTCACCATGGGCCCCTCCCCCTTGCTGGCTTTTCCCTGGTCCCTGAGAGTACTTGCTGTAGGTTTCTTTGGGTTTACCTACAGATTTCCCCTCACCCAAGGGCTTTCTTATTTGGGAGATAAAATCTGCGATTTCTGCGGCTGCTGCCACAGATTTCGGTTTCCTTTCCCTCACCTGGAATTTCAATTCCCCCTGCAGAACTGAATAGAACTGTTCCAGGGCTATCAAGTCTTTAAGCTGTTCATAGGTCTCTGTCCCCTCCTGCGATAGCCATTTCTCAAGCAGCCTCACCAATTGGGCCCCCACTTGGGTAAAAGTCTGTTCTGGCTTCTTGGTAAGGGACCTGAATCTTTGTCTCAGCTGCTCTGCATTTATCCCATGTCTTGCAAACACCAGTTTTTTGAACTCTGCAAAATCTTTCATCAGTTCCTCAGGCATCTCGGCATAAACTTCAGCAAGGCTACCACTGATTAAAGATCGCATGATGGTCATCTTCTCAGTTTCCCTCACTGAGAAGTCCACAAACGCTCTTTCCACTAAGGAAAAGAACACCTCAGGACAATCTCCCTTGTGGTACACAGGGAATTTCTTCAGGTCAGCCTTAGACAACTGGCCTCCCTCAGAATCCCTATTGTTATTATGGTTCTGGTTCATCATTTCCAGTTTTCTTAATTCAAACGCCATTCTTTCTTTTTCCAGAGCAATTTTCTCTCTCTCTAATCTTTCTTCTTTTTCCAATTGCCTCATCCTCAGTTCATGCTGTTGGGCTATGAGCAATTTTCTGAGTTCTGGGTCCTGCTCTCCTGTGCTGTCACCTTGCACTGAGCCAAATTCATCCTCAGAACCTTGGTCAATCTGGGGGTCTTTCACTTCACTCATGTCTGCTATCTGGCTTCGAGTCAAGGGCATAATCCCCCCTCAGAACAGGCTGCTTTAAAAAGTCAAGCCTCAAAATAAAACGACCACTTTTTTTCCTTTTTGCCTCAGAACCAGCTCTCCCTAGAGATTGCTGCTGTTCTTCAGCACTAAATTTGCAACAGTATCGAGTCAGAGCCTACCCCCCTCTGCTGGGCCTCTCAGCTGGCAAGCTAGCTCACTGTTGCTACGCAGTTTTGCCTCAGCGTTTTCCCGCCAAAATCAGGCTGCCTCAGAGCACCTTAATCTAAGTCTCCCCAGTTGGCACGTTCTTCTACTAGTGCACCTCCCCGTGAGGTACACCTAGAAGATTACCTACGCGCCTCAGACTGTCCCTGACTAGACCCCCCTTGCTCTGGGCACACTTGCCAAGGCTTTGCTGGACCGCTGGACAACTGGACCAGTCGTATCCCACACGCTGGACACCAATCAATGTGACAAACCCAGACCTACTGGGATCTATCACACAGTTACTAAGCTGCCACCAACCATTCCCTATAATAAGTCACACAGACCAGGGATGGATTTTTAAACAATAAAAGAATAAGGTTTATTTTAAATACAAACAGGGTAAATAAAACAATCGGGTGAATAAAATAAAGTAACGTGGCTTATTCTCACACACACAAGCATACAGTTTGGTTCACCTAGAACCTTTAACTTAAAGCACAGACCCTGAACCCATCAGTTCTGGCTAACCAACAGACCCCTGAACCTTTCAGGCTGGTACTCTGACACACAGTAGTACCCTGTCAGACACCCAGACTCCCACAACAGCTTCTTCTTCCCCAGCTGCTGCTTCGTCCCAACCCAGTGTCTCACAGTCTGTCTCAGCATTTTTCTCTTCACCACACAGGCATCACATATTTATACAGTACAGCCCCTCCTCCTGATGTCCCGCCTTCCACTCCCCATAGGATGGAACTTTCCCTCCAAACCCATGACAGACAGGTAACATCAGTGCTGTTATGTAACACCATCTAGTAGGCATCCTTCAATCTCAAGAGACTATGATAACGTGCTCTGAATAGAGGACTTGGACCAGTGTCTAGTGTGGCTGAGGAGGCCACATCCATCAGCACTTGGACCTGCATGAATCTTTTCCTTTTCATTGTACACCCACAAGTCAGAACATGTTTTGGATCATTCAGAAGGTCAAACGAGGCCCTGGCTTATGACTTCATTACTCATGTTGACTGATGGTGGAATGTCCTGATCTTGAGGTTCCTTTAGGAAAGATTGGTAGCAGGGGGGATTCCGTGAAGGAAAGATGGGTATTGCTTTTGCTAACACCATGGTGTTAAAAGGTGACAAATATCCTGTGAGGGGTTTCCCAAGAGCCTTACTAATAACCCTGTTGGCCGGGAACATGTTGGTCTCGGGCTACCTCAGGGAAAGTCAAAAAGCACATTAGAAGCAGTTTCCTGGTAAACAAACTGGGATTATTCTCTTCACCTGCAGTCTCTTTAGCAAGGAGAAAAGGCTTCTTATTATATAACCTGGTGTTGGCTGACAGCAGAAATTATTCTGCCCAGCCATGATCACCCATACAATCTAAACTGGGTCACCTTTGGATATATATTGCCGGTCACAACTTATACCGTGTCACCAAAATAGTTAAATGAGCATTCTCTTCTTGGATAATATGCAGACTTTTCTGGGTCATTATATCACTTGATTTATGCTTTTGATTTACAGAGAACTGGGCATTCCATGTTAATGCCCAACAGTTGTAAGAATGGTGCTAGACAGGGGAGAAATAGAGGACATGAAACTATTTACATTTTTCTCACTTGCTGAATTTGTTTTTGTTTTTTTTATATATTTCAGTTCTCAAAGGATTACTAAACAGCTAGAAGGCATATGCCTTTTGGATCTGAGCTCACCTGCTGGCACATAGGCCCTCTAGCACCTTCTGATTCCACCTGAAGAGACCCAAAGAACGCTGTTCTGTCAACTGGGGCTTAGCATCCTACAAGAGAAAGAGTCCGGTAGAAAAAGTTGGATCATGGTGGTGCAGAACAATTTGGACCTTGGGGACACTAGGAAAGGCATCCTCTTGGAGCCATTCATCCATCAAGTTGGGGGCCATATGAGCATGATGAAGTATGATGACCACACTGTCTGCAAGCCCCTGGTCTCACAGGAACAATGGTTCTATGAATCTCTCCCCACGGCAATGAAACGATTTACCCCTCAGTACAAAGGTAGGCCCAAGTCTCTAGCCTTATGTGTACTTATTAAGAAGCAAGCTCTACTGAACTCTGGGTAAAGAGGATGAGAACAAGGATGCAAGCTTCAAAGCTAAAGAGGAAAAGGATCTGCACCCTGTCTTTGATGCTGATAACAAACATGGGATGCCATTTGTCCTTTGCCAAGTACTAAGCCATAACTCAAAGGGCATGTGGGAGAGGAAGCAGCAGCTGTGGCAACAAGCCTTGCAAAGAATGTATCTTGGTGGAACAATCCACCAGTGATGCTATAAAAAGATTCCTAATGCTGCTGCCTGCAGTTTGCAAGCAGAACTAGCCATTGTCCAATGCATGGTTACAGGGACAGCCTTGTTATCAGGCAACATGATGCAGCCACTGCAGATAGCAGACATTAAGTGCCATAAGGGGAAGGAAAACAAATTTAAGTTATTTAATTTTAGTTGTTTATTCTTGTGTTTCTGTTGCTGGGGGTGGGAAGAGGGTGCTTATGGAATTTTCTGCCTCATGTACCAAAGTACCTTGGCTAGCCTGTTCATCTTGCCTTGGGTTAGGAGAAGGTGCCATGTGTTGAATTTGTTGCAATATCAAAAGCAAATAAAATGCGGGCATGATTTAGTGCTTAGAAATCATTCAAAATATGCTTCTTGTTAGATTGGTTTAAAGCACTGGTTCTTAATCTTTGTTACTCAGATGTTTTTGGACTGCAACTCCCAGAAGCCTTCACCATCAGCTCTGCTGGCTGAGGTTTCTGGGAGTTGGAGTTCAAAAACACCTGAGTAACAAAGGTTAAGAACCACTGGTTTAAAGGATGATCTTGGAGGCTTATAGTATAGGTTACAAGAATGGAACTGAGACCCTGTGCAAACATAAGTGTAGCTAAAATATTTTATGTGAATGGAAAACAACTTCAGTCATAAGCAATGTGAGCAACATATTTCCTCTACCAGTTTTCAGATAGTCCTTGTATTGATTTATTGCTTTGCATGGCCGTCTCTAGGATCTACCGTCCAGATCAGCGGTTCCCAACTTTGGGTAACTCAGGTATGCTTGGACTGCAGCTCCCAGATACCCCAGCCAGCACAGTTGGTGATGAAGGTATCTGGGAACTGCAGTCCAAGAACATCCCAAGGATGGGAACCACTGGTCTAGGAGATTCTTAGAAATATTGTGGTGAGAAAAGGAAAGATAATCTGACATTTCATTTTAGGCATCTTACAACTTAAGATACATGGTAACATGTTTGAATGGTGCTGAGACAGGAAAAGAGGAAATATTTGGCTTCTCAGCAATGTCAAAGTGTCAGTAGAGGATGTTACAGAAGAAATAGAAAAAATAAAATAACTTTTTAGTAGTATCATATACCATCAAAAACGTTTTAGAAAAGATGGGGTTAGTTATGCTGCCGTCAGTGCTTAAGAACTGTTTGGAAGTTTTACAATGAGGTTTGATATTCTGGTACTTCTCACTTTGTTTTAATGAGGCTTTGTTAGAATAACGCAAAATGTGCTGGTTCTATACTGCTCCATAGTGCTTAAAGGACTCTCTGGATGGTATACAATTTAATTTTGCAGACTACACATTGACCCCCAGCCAATAAGCTGAGTACTCAATTTACCAGCCTCTGAAGGATGGAAGGCTGTGTCAACCTCAAGCTGGCTACCTGAGCCCATAAAGATTGAACTCAGGTTGTGAGCAGTCCTGACTGCAGTACTGCAGTTTGACCACTGTACTATGAGGCTCTTCTAGGGTGAAGAACAGAGTGCCAGACACAGGTAGGTAGGCAGAAAGACAGACAAATAGTGCCTCCCAGGCCAGACTAAACAAGAATGAACAAAAATCTGTGAATCCAAAACTAGGTCATCATCCAGCCAGTAATGTCCAATGGCCAGAATGCCACAGTGCTATGTCATCTTTCCAGCAGCACCTGAGGGGTATTAAAAACATAGATAAACACCATATATATACAGAGGGGGGAAAGGTGTCACTTTTCTAATTAAGAGATTTATTTCAGTCTGAGCATTCGCGGAGTACAATTTACAATCTTTAGGCTCTGCATTTCTTTTGCTTTTGTTATACATGTTGAAAAAACTGGCATAGCTACATTTGTAAAAACTGCTGTGAAGAAAAAGTAAGAGGAGAATGGTAGGCAAAGGAGGTGGGCTCAACTTATTTTGAAAGATACTGAATGACGAAGCAGAAACCCATTTCCTACTGGTTGGCAAAGCCTCCAAAGATCTCTCCTGTTCATTTTTCCCAGTGACACTTTAGATATCTGTGGATAGCTAGCTCAGTGGCTGTGATATGTGTCTGTAACTCAATCCATCTGGAATTCATGGTGTTTTATTTCTAGTTAAGGAAACCATCTGTGCATGTTTCGCTACCCATCATGAGCTTCTGCCTCCTAGATTGAGAAAAACAAGCTTATAGCTGTGTATCAACAGGAGTGCTCATTGCTGGTAAAATATGTATCCAACAGAAATGTTTACTTCCAGGGGTGGAAGAGCAGGTGCTCACTGGGACAGCCCCTACTATGGCCTCCTGCCCCATAAGGAGAATCCAGACATACAGGCTGTTGGATCAGTGCATATCAACAATTAAGAATCAGCTCTTTTGTAAAGTTAATGTGTCTAAATTGCCCCTTCAAGAATACCCCTTGCCCCCAATACTGCACAATAAGGATAGCGAAGCCCAGATTCACATTAGTGCGTTGTGTGATGTGGATGTGACTAGTGAAAAATGTCCAGTGTAAAATGCATCTTTATTGTCAATTGAGTCAACACTACTAATTGATAAGGACACCTTTGTAGGCTTTCAACTTAGTCATCCATTCCTATGTAGAGTGGCCATTCCTATGTAGAGTGGCCATAGACCACAACCATCATCATCATCATCATCATCATGATTAGTCCTACTTTACAGTCCTCCCAGCAGGTTGGGCAAAGGAGAATCCTCTATTTGAAGCCATCCTCATTTTGAAGGGCCTTCCTGTCCAACTGTTTTAAAAACAGAGAACCATGAGAAGGGAGAACAGATGATGCCTTGATGTAGCCCACCCACAGTTAGCACCAGGTCATCTGATTACAGTATTGTGCACTATGGTGGGACAAATTGCATTTTTATTTAAATGACACCCATTATTTCTAAGTCAGCATCTATAACATTAATGGAGTACCTTTCTCCTGGGGGTTGTGGGACTAATTCTCTTAATAAACATCAGAAATACATTTTGTAAGGCTTTGCATTTTTAAAACAGATTGCTAAAAAAAACACACACACAGTTCAAACATAATCCAAGATGGATTATTTATATAGCAGGAGAGACCTCCCGCCTGAATTTCATACACCAAACCAAAGAGTCTGCAGGAGTAGCTTGAAGATCTGTCCAATGTATTTTTTTTCCCCTCAAGTCAGTGAATCTGTCTCAGTGTGTTCCAGTGTATTCCTTTTCTCATACATTTTATCACAAAGAACCCAATAATTCCAACAGGCAAAACTATAAAATAAACGACAAACACAGTATATAATACTAGTAAAAAGAATTGTGCACACATAGGTTGAAATGCTGTTACCTGCGATAAGGTCTAAATTCTTGCTTCCTAGGGAATAGCAGCCCCATTCCTCTCCAGCTCTCCTACCCCTGCTCCTCCACTTCTTGCTCTAAACCAGTTTTTTTTTACAAGCACAGCTTTTTTCTTCAGAATTTCCACCAAAAGGCTACACTAGCTAGTCCATAGAGCTTACATTATCTACCAATTTTCTGCAAGCCTGTGTCCTTTTTTTTATTTTTTTATTTTTTTATTTTTGCAATGTTTCCTGTCTTTATTGGCAAAGGATATGGAAGCACCTTAGGTATATGATGTGTCTGACTCCAACCAACATGTTTCCATTTCTTTGTGACTGACTGGCACTGAGCTTTCATAAAATACCCTGAGCCTGTTTTAGAAGCCCCTTCATTCCATGGCTCAGCAATTATTTCACCTGCTGTTAATGACACCGCAAGGGTTTCTCAGCAGAACAAGATGTGCAACACAGTGAATGTGATCAGGAACAAACTCACTTGGGGAGGGGTTGCAATGTAAAAACTATTCATTGAACATCTCTTGTTTGTCACAAACTTGATTAGGGTTGTCATAACTTCAAAGTGATTTGATGGCACATAGCAACCACTACTTCTGAAAGAAGTTCAGATACTTCAGCAAGTAACAAAAGAGCTGAGATGGGTGGTCTGAGGGCCATGAAGCCAGTAACTGACTTATTCACTTGCTATGAGTCTAATTCAAGGTAATGTTTGGGGACTTTTAGCCCTTCATGATTTGGGACAAATAAGGATTACTTGCATGTACAGTACTTCATATCATTATTACTCAATATCATATTATAGGGACTGCTTCACAAGGCTTTAATGAATGTGGTGAAGTCAAAAAATTTAGACTGTGAGTTCAGAATCCTCTAGTCAGTAGTCATACTGTTGAGGAGATTTGAGAGTTTACAATCCCAAAAAGTAATTTTTTCAAGCTCTGAGTGAGTTGCAGTGGATTGATAATAAGAGAAGTATAATTCTGTGGGGATTATAAAATATATTCACTAGTAGGACACATCTGTTGCCTATCTTAATACAGGCTTTCTTCAGTAAAATTCCGCTGTCATTTTGTGTGAATAGTCCATATAGATCAAAGACAAAATGTACTTGGAATAATATATCTGTGCCTTCAGACATAAACATTGCCTGCAGTCAATAGTTTAACAAAATGGGATCAAAGAAATGAAATATCAATATGTGTAATGCAATAAGAAACTCTTCAAGTTCATCTCTTCTAGCAAATGCTTTCCTGCCTCAAGTAGAAAGTTCTTTCACTCACTCCAATTAGTTTTTCTGATAGTAAACAAAAGTTCAGCTTCCTTGCTTCTTCAGCTGTTGCTAATTAATTTTGAAGTAGTAACCATAAAGCAATTGAAGAGAAGTTGCCCTAATTAAAACTCCTTCCACTTCCCCCCTCTCTAAAATGCAAGGGAAAAGTATTTTGTCCCCCTGTGCCAGTTCATCAACCCTCTTCCTCACAAATGGTGTGTGTGTGTGTGTGTGTGTGTGTGTGTGTGTGTGTGAGATAAATAAAAAAATAAAAATACAAGTACTTATATCTATCTATGATGGCAATTCTAATTGTATTTTAATTGTATTTTAATTGTATTTTAATCATTTTATTGTATTGAATTTTTAATTATTGTAAGCCGCCCAGAGACCTCTGGGTAGAGTGGGCGGCATATAAATTAAATAAATAAATAAATAAAATAAATAAGAGGTTGTCTGAGGTAAAAGGCCCCAGAGTAAATTAGGATTTGTCATTTTGTCACATTTCTCTTTCGTTTGCATCTTTATTAGGGGATTCCTTTGCTGCTGTTCTTGTTAGCAAACAGTATATGCAAAAAACAAAAAACAAAAACTCTGTGATACATATATTCTCATCAGGTAGCTGCCCCAGTTGTCCCTTGAAAGAGCAGACAGAGACAACTTAAAATCTTGATTTTGCTTAGCCATTGCCTACAGGTTTATTTTATATTTTGGCTTATTACTGCTTTGGTCTGGATCTCATTATTTATGTCTTTGTGGGATAGGGTGGGTAGTTGTGTTTTTAATTGTTGTTAACTGCTCAGAGTAGTGCTTGGGTGCCAGATGGGTGGGGTACAAATGAATGAATGAATGAATGAATGAATATATTAATAATGTGCCACCAAACAGATTCTGACTTAGGGAAACCTTCCAAAGGTTTCTAGGCAATAAGAACACAGAAGAGGCTTACCAGTGCCTCCTTATGGTGCTAATCTGGGACCATGGAGTTTACTCTCAGCTGGCCCCTGTCTTGGAAAACACAGTGGAGATTCAAAATCTCAGCCTCTGCCTCCCCAAGCAGGCAGTCCAATCCATTGAGCTACACCAGCTCTCCCTAAAGCATTAAATTTCCCTAGAGAACGATAAGTGCCTGTGCAGCTGGAAATGACAGAGTAGAATATTTACTCAGTGGTGCCATCATCTTTGCTGGTCTGAGGGCACCAATGAATGTTTTCTAAACTGCTGGTTAGAAATGCGTTCCCTCTCTGTGGACAAAGACTGGGTCTTGAGAATGGGGAATCTCTGCAGACTATATTTGGGCTGTGGCCAAACAATGCCTCATTCCTAGATCAGAAGACACACAAGATTTAAAAAAAAAAGAGAGAGAGAGAAAAAAATCTCTTTGAAGTGCCACAAATTTTTGCCTCATGTTTTCTTTTTGGTTTTGTTTGTCTGATATGCTTGCACAGACTATTTCTTTGAAGACAAATGAGATAACTGTTTGAATGGCAATGTTTTCTTATGATTGTGTTCCAGCTATTGCAAAGAAGATCCCTGGGAGTTTAGTGCTTTTTCAATGAAGTTGTAGGTTCCCTACAACTAATCTGATAGTGGAACCCCGGTTAGAATATGCCACCCACAACAAAATTCATACTGTAATGGCAGTTTCCTAGTCCAGGTTATCTGAAGGATCATATCACTCCAAATGAGCCTTCTTGGCTCTTAGGAACTTCTGTAGAGGCTCTTCTCTCGATTCCACCACCTTCCCAAGCTCATTTGGCAAGGAGATGAGAGAAAGTCTTCTCTGTGTGGTTGTTCCCAGACAACATTCCAATTTGGAATTTGTTGTCCTGAAAAGCCATGTAGGCTTCTCGCCTCTTTTCCTTCCGTCACCAAGCATGGCCTTGCTTTTCAAGCAAGCTTTTAAGCACTGAGTGTCTCAAGAATGCATTGTTTATTAACTTCAAGATTTTTAATTTTTTTTCAATGTTTTAAAATTGTTTTTAATCTCGGTTTTAATTGCTATGTATGTTTAATTGTTTTTTAATAGATTTATATAGTATTTTTTTAAATTGTTGATTGTTTTAGCATTTTAGTTATTGTGAGCCACCTTGGGTCTCCTATGGGAGAAAGGTAGCATATACACAAATAAAATAAACAAAGAAACAGAACACATAAGCAACGCAGGGCCTGCAATGGCATTAGACAACCCCCTATCAAAGGAAAGTGGTTGGGGCTGGCGTATCTTTAGAAAGAAGAGAAAACATTTCAATGTGGCAAAAGGGTGGATTGAACATCAAAAGGAGAACCCATGTGCTGTCTGGCATGGATTCACCAAGGAGCCTCGGCCTTGGCTCTATTTTTACATACCCTGAATGCTTCACTGTCACTTAGAGGCCATTATATTAGATGCCATTTTGCAAAACTTTGCTTGACTTTCGTCATTTAAATCTACATAATACCGCTTAATGGTATTTCAGGAACCCATTTACAGAGCAGGCAACTCTTTTTATGCATTTCCTCTGCCAAACACACAGCATGATTGTAAATGTATTTTTGGGCCAAGTTCTGCCCAGACTCATACTGCACATGGCAGTAAATAAATATGCCTATTAATTTAAAAATATACACACAAGTGCAGAGCTAAGGAGCTATGTGGCAAAACAGCTTCTGGGAGTTGCTGTGATACATTTGACATAGTGATACCATCTATAAATATTATCTGTCTGCCTTAAATTGAAATATACATAACACAGCAGAATTCTCAGGGGTACCATAATAAGGGCAAAAGCAAGCATTTAGCTGGATAAACAACTGCCCTTTTACTTGTAAATTCCAAAGCATAACAAAGCAAAAGCATTCCAAAACCCAGCATGCAGAAACTATTTTGCATATATTCTTGGATTCTCTGATCATGTGTTAACACATATGTCTAGAATAAGATTCCATGGGCCCCTTGGGTACATATGCTGCAGCTGACTAAGAGCCTGTTCACACTGGCATGTAATTGTGATTTATGGTTCCCTGATTAGCACTGTTTTGGGGGGGGGGCGGAATACCTTGTCCATTTCTATTTCTACTTAAAAGGATCCGTTCTTCCCTTTTAAGAGCTGGCCCATATCTTTTTAGCACAGGCCTAGGGCATGCAATCTTTTTTGAGTTGATTAATTGAGATGCAAAATAGCTCTTTGTTCTACCTTGGCAGACAGGTACCAAGAATGAAAATAGATTGCACTGAAGATAAGGCCCTTTTAAGCACAGGACCTTTTATTGCGCAAATTTCAGTGTGGGCAGGCCCTAATATGGTGCCTCTCTGAAATGTGTGGCAAAGGAATAAGTTGTTCTTTTTGGTGAGCATTGCCATGAAATGACGTGCTGAGCCTTCCAAGTGTATACATAACCACATTGCTTTAGTTATGTCAGACGAGTTCCTATGTGCATTTCTTCTGGTGAAGTCCTCCTGGTGAAGAAAGAGTTCTGGGGAACTTTAAACCTTGCTCATGACTTTGTGACATTTCATTTGATCCTAATATTGTGGTTGGATTTTTTTTTTTACCAACAAGTTTACCTCCTATTTTTCCAGCTTTGCAGAAAATGCAGTCATTTATAGACACTTAGGAGCTGGTGTCCTCTTAACTCCAAATGTGTGGGAATTGTTTCTCCATGGCGTCTCTCTCCATGGAGAAGTAAGATTTGGAAACCTGGGCCACATCGGTTGGTCTACTTACGTGATTCCTTCCCATAGATGAACAGCTTATGGGTCAAGTAGCAATTGGATGGGAGTGTGACCTTGTAATCAGTTCCACTTACACAGTTCTAGACCTCCAAATGTAACTTTGATGACATGAAAATAGGCCACAGCAAATGTTTCCCTTATTTCTGCTGGGTTGTATGAAGTAAACTTAATTTTGCAGCACTCAAGTCTCTTTGGATGCCTTGTGGCTTTATCACTGGTTTATTGGTCATCAGGGAATTAAGTCGGCAATTCACTCAGACACCACACAGAATTTACTGCACTACCCTTTCTTTCTTATCCTTTTTCTCTTTCATTTTAAAGAAAAATGGAGCAGACGCATATTGTGGACATCTAAAAGAGAGAGCCTTGTCTTAGATTGGGCTATATGATCCTTCAGATCCCTTCCAAAGCATATGATGCTGTTCCAGCACATAAATATTAAGTTATGTTGGAAAGCTTATTTGCCTGAAATAAAAGGCATGTTGGTCCACCCAGCAATTCAGTGTTGATTCTCTCCAGCATACGAAGCAAAGCACAAAAATAAATACTGTAGATTGATTCAGGAGCCAAAATAGTAGCTATTTCCCCGCTATGAGAATTTTTGTGTGTTGAGAGCATGCTGATTTACTATGCCTGGCACTTCAATCCTGGCAGGTGGGACAGACTGTATAAATATCCCTCTCCTGATGCCAGGTATTCCACACAGACTGGCAAAATCAGATCTAGCAGTTAGAGACCACAGCAAACTACTGCAGCACATACTAATTCTTGGGGGTGGGGTATTGTCTTTCTCCGCCTGCTTTTTTTAAAGTCACAGTGGGGGAAAGCCTTATGTTTGTGCTGGTCTCATGTTTTGATGAGCTGTGAAGAGGAAGATGGTCCAGGTTACTTAGTGCTAATCACAAGGACAGGACATGTGCTTACAACTTCTCAGTCAGCCTAGGAAAACAGACTGATTGTGAAATGCTTTTGAACTAGGTTAGTAGAGTAGGAAAACCCTGCTCTTAAAGGCTTCCTTTTTATTGTTGCTAGATTTGAAGTGAACAAACAAAAACTCCTGGAGTCAATGGGCATAATCTCTTGGCATGAAATATTTTTTTTAGATCAGCTGATAACAATAGCATAATATCATCAACAACATACACCAGAGTGTAGGAAACCTTTGGCCCTTCAGACATTTTGGACCCAGCCACAGTCAGCATGGACAATAATAAGAAATCTTAGAACTGCAGAGCTGAAAGGGACCATATGCATCATCAAATCCAGCCCCTGTCAAGGAGGCACAGTGGGGAATCGAACTCTCAGCCATACCTAAACCACTGAGCTATCCAGCAACTGAAGTGAAAAATATCCTTTGGCTAAAGGGTGTTTCCTTGTCACCGCTATAAAGCATTACACTTATCTGTGCTCCTCTGCCTTTAATGGGTTGTTTTGTGCACCCTGGTGAATAAGAATGTTTATCTCTATGTTGTGCAAAGGAACACAATGTTGGTAGAAGCAGAGGAGCAGCCAAGACAGTATCAGTTGACCACTTTGTCCTGAGCTCACACCACAAGACTTGGAACCACTCAGATACTGTTGAGACCCATTCACATGGCCCAGAGAAGGATTCTGAGGGATTCTAAATAATCTCCCCAAGGGCAGTACTATGCAAAACAGTCTCAGCTAGCCCTACTGTGAGGAATTTAGGACTGGCAGCTGAAAAGTCAATGCTGACGGGTGTCTCTGGTGTCCTTAAGAAGGGGGAGAGACTGTCATCAGCCTGTCATCAAAAGGTCAAAGCTGCCTCATCTGCAAGCTATGCCCAAAAGTAACCTGTCATCTGAGACTCTCGGGACTGGAACGGTGATCATGCTGGCTTTATTGGGAGTGGGTTAAATATGTAAAAGGTTGTAACGTCTAGTCCTTTGGCTGTTAAAGTCAGCAGGCAGGGCAGTACTGCTGAAATACAAAGCACATGTCTACTGGTCTGAAGACCATGATCTTCTTTCTGCACTGAAGTTCATTTCTCATTATTTGCTACATGTCTGTACTGCTTTTGTTCCAGGAATCTCCAGGCCATGTAAACCCACTGTGTTTCTAGGCTCTGTGGGATCTAAAATTTGGACCTCCAAAGTTGTAGCCCATCACTCCTGTGACTACACATCACAGTAGCTCTTTGCCTGCCCTCTGAAAATCTAGGCAGGAGAGAGAATAGAATGGACTATTGTGGAAGAAGGCAGGGTTGATTAACTGGAACACTGTATAGAAACATCCAACACTGCAGCATCTTGTTGCAGGCTCTGCTGTACCAAGCCATAATGCTAAATATCAACAGCTGGGGTCACTACTTCTTGCGGATTGCCCTGTTACAAAAAGGAGAATTTTGCATTAAATTTTCATTGGCTTAAATCCAATTGAGAGTGGATCCATTGAACTAAATGCTAAAAGACAGATAAACACTTACATAACCCCCCTTGATTCAGTGAGTCTATGTTGAGCTGGGATTATCAACTGGATTTAGGCCTTGGTCTTTCTGACTTACCATTTTATAGATGGATGGCCCTATAGAACTGTTAACCTTCCAGACCAAAGCAGTTTTTTAAAAATGTGTATCTTTCCTTTGTTATGACATATTAATGCACTGTAAATTCAAGCAAAAGAATAAAATACAAAATGGCCAGAATCTCTTTGCATAGTTATGCCAGCAAAGGTGCAATGGCATAAACTTCAGCAGCACCAAATTGCCACTAGTTAATGTGTTGCCACATGTGCAGTTTATGCCACTGAACTTAAACTAGTATAACTAACCAATAGCATTCTAGCTATTATTACTTTTCTCACCAATAATCCTAGTGAATGTATCTTTTTTGGACAGAATATGCACTTTATATCAACAATCATTTCTTGATAGCCTGTTCTTCGTCTTATTTTATTATCCTTATTTCTTCCTTTCAACAAAGACCAGCCATTGCTGCTTATACATTTTCAACATAAAATTATCAAAATATTGATGCTGGGTGTTGTTGTTGTTGTTGGTAGGTAGGTAGCCTTTAGAATGATTTATAAATCTCACTGCAAATACAGTGGACCCTCGACTTACAGATGGCTCCACTTACAGACTTTTCAAGTTACATACTTCTCTGGCCGCAAAATTTAAGTTTGACTTGCAGCCGGAGAATCGATCTACAGACCAGGAAAAAAAAACCCAAAATGGAACAAAAATGGCCGGTTATGGATTAATCGGTTTTCAATGCATTGTAGGTCAATGGAGCCTCGACCTACAGACTTTTTGACCTGCAGCCACCATTCCAATTTATTTATTTATTTATTTATTTATTTATTTATTTATTTATTTATTTATTTATTTATTTATTTATTTATTTATTTATTTATTTGGATTTTTACCCCGCCCCTCTAGACAATGTCTACTCGGGCAGCTTACAAATAAAACACAGCAATATATACATATGTAAAATCATAAAATTTTACAGTTATTTACAATTATAATACGGATCCAATGCGGATTGATTCCGTAAGTCGAGGGTCCACTGTATGCAGTTTATACTCCAGTGATTTTTTTGGATGTGCAGATTTCATTAGATTCTTTTAATTTTAAAAAGTTTGCCATTTGCATTCACTGGTGAATATAGCAACAGTTTCTGCCTTTTCAAAATCACAGTTGGATGAGAGGAGCCATTAGTTTGGAATGCCTCCCCAATAAAATCATGGCTATAAGAATCAGGCACAAGAAACCAAGCATGCCTGTGTAGTGTGCTGAGCTACTGCCCTTTGGGAAATTGCAGGATAACACCCAAACAAACAAATGAACAATAACTGTGGACTATATCACCGTCACACTTTTCCTTGTTGTGATGCTCTGCTTCTAAATGACTCCCAGAACAAAGATCTGTTTCCTTTATAGCTGGCCACCTCCTTTCCATTGTGTTTTATTTTCGGACAATACATATTAACACATATGTGAAATCTGACCTATGTGGGAAAGAGCAGCTGTGGCAGAGCTGATGCATCAAGAAAAGCTAAAGGCCAGATAACAAGGCCACTTACAGATTCGGGAAAACAAGTTTTTAGAACGCTTTGCATTTTATTTATCTCTTTCTTATTCTTGCTTTTCTTCCTCTGCTGTAAAATAAAGGGTTCGATCACAGCTAAAATTAAGGCAAATTTCTCCCTCTGGTCATACAAAACTTCCATTGCTATCTCCCAAATGACCAATTAGAAAACAAAAGCAAGCTACTTTGCCAAATGTGGATTGAGGTAAGCTCCTGTTAGAATGAACAAACAGTCTTTTCCTTTTAAGGGCACACTACTTGTCATTATGGAATCAGTGCCTCATCTAGTAAGACCTTGGTTTACACTAATTATCAGTGACACAAAGCTTAGAAGTTACTTTCTGGGTCTTCAGCCCTTAAGTGGCCATGCTGGCTGGGGGATTCTGGGAGTCATAGTCCTAAAAAAAAAATTGAATAAGCACCACAGGTTATAGAATACTCAGCAGGGAATTGAACTCTACAGAAGTCCTTAGAGCACATGTATATCTGGAAATCATGGCCAAACTCCTAAAGAACAAGAGCTTGGGTTAACTGAAGGTAGAGGAAGAGGGAGCTGAATAGAGTTGCCACATACCTTGTTTTCCAAAGGAAAACCTTCTTCTTGGCTGTAAGTCCCACCAGTCCAGAAGGCTGGATAGTTCAGTGAGTTAGGTATCTGGCTACGGAACCAGAATTTGGGAGTTCAATGCCCTGCTGTACTTCTAAAGGATAGAGCCAGCTTGTAAGAGTGTACTTGAGCAAACTTCATGGTCCCTGCACATTTCCAGAAGAAGGGAATAGTAAACCACATCTATAACCTGAAAAGGCTTGCTATAAGAAATAATTGACTTGATAGCATGTAAGTATTATTATGTTTCTAGGACCTAGATCACACTATTGATATTATCTACTTTGCTTACTAGACTCTCATTGCCCCAGAGTTTCTTGAATTCCAGCATTCCAAAAAGTCTGGCCCCAGATGGTTCAGTTATGGCATAACTTAAATAGGTTTAAAGTACAAGGACACTGCAGACAGAGTAGGTCTTAAGTACAATTCAGTCAATGAGAAAAGAGTATTTCAGAGAAGGTGAAGCTGTTTTCCAAAGAGTGACGGGGCATACATTCAACTTCTCAAAATCCAAGATTTAATTAGAATCACATTTGACCTGTCAATAGCTTCCTGACTGGCTCCCAATGCACTCATAAGCTACCCACCCATTTCCAAGGATATGACTGCATGGACACCAGAGAGAGTGGGAGCAAGACATGGATGTCCCAGCAGGCACTGTTCCACTTACCGCTGTCCATGTGTTCATTCCTCTAGGTGTACTGTATGAACTGAAATAGTTATTCTCACATAATGTGCACCTTACTTTGCCCTGCAATGAAAGCACAGATTATCCCGGTTAGGAACCTTGGGAAAAGTAGTAATTTCTCTTCTTCTTTTTTCCTGATTTTTTTCACCCACTACTTTTTTAAGATTGCAATTTCATTCAGGAAGGATTTGTGTTTTTAGCATTTATTTGCTAAGCACCACAGTGATTTAAACATTTGTGATAACTGAGCATGCAATGACTTCACAAATTATCTATGATTTACTGAATTGAGGAACTAAGGAATTTAGTGATAATTAATAATAGCTGAGGTTCTAAATCACAGTAAATTGGAACTGTTGCTATTTGTGAACTCCTCCAGGGCTCACCACCCACTAGCTGCCAAATTTCAACATATTGTGCGCAGGTGAACTTACAGAGATCAATTTCTCTCAACTCTACTCAATTATTTCTCTCTTTTAAAGGTACTATTTCAGTAAACCTCAAGAAGGATACCATGGGCAATCTGAGCCTCATAGCCTGTCCACAAACGGATCGGCGCAGTTCCTTGGATAATGCACCGAAGGAATGTTCTATGACGATATGGCAGAAGCTGAACCAGGCAAACACTAGCAACGGTGATCACACATTTGTCAAATGGAATCATGACCATCTCGCAAACACTATCAAGGAGAGGTAAGCAATTTGAACTTGGCAATACACAGGGATAGTCGTATCTTGATGGTATTTGAACCGTTCTCATTTGCAATTGCGCCTCAACGAGCAAGAATTCCCAATATAAATTTAAGAAATAGATGGCAACATTTACATCCCAGAAAATGCAAATGCACTAAAATACATTTAAAACGAATAATGTGATCAAACGAGCATTTAGCCTGCTATTTGGTCCACTGCAGGGACATGATACTTCACTCCTTTTTCTGGAGATGATATGACATAATTGCTGGAGCAAACCTATCCTGTCCTCATTCTCACCTTTCTAGGTCCCTGTCAAGGACTGCTACTTTTTTGGTGTGAGAAGGATTGCTCCATTCTAGCACGAGAAATTGTTGGAAAAGGACTAAAGCAATGAATTTCATATATCATATACAGTGGGGTCTTGACTTGAGAACTTAATCCATATTGGAAGGCGGTTCTCAAGTCAAAAAGTCTGTAAGTCAAGTCTCCATTGACCTACAGTGCATTGAAAACCGATTAATCCCGTAACAGGCCGTTTTTGTTCCATTTTGGTTTTTTTCTGGTCTGTAAGTCAAATCTCAGTCTGCAAGTCAAACCTAAATTTTGCGGCCAGAGAAGTCTGTAACTCAAAAAGTCTGTAAGTCAAGCCGTCTGTAAGTCAAGGGTCCACTGTAGTGGCTTAAGAAGGCAGTCACCTTAGGATACTGGCAATTTAAACACTTCCACTGCTCCATAGAAAGGAAATTTTAAATAGAAAAAAAGACTGTATTAGATTAGATCAAGAACCTGCCACAGCCGAAATCCATTGCGAACGGCTGTGGGCAGGTTCTCAACCCAAGCTTTAAGACAAGTCACAATGGGGGGGGGATGCAATATGCTATACTGCGTGAAATATAATAATTTAAACATTCAAAAATCTATTAAACCACTTGGTAGGGTCCTCTTTCTTTGTTCATCATTATTCACTTAAATCCATCTTACATATCACTGCATAAAACTGACTGAGCGAAAATCGCTGACCACCAACACCTATGTTAGTCATTCGGAGCATACCAACGGATTCAAAGAAAAAATAAACAAACATAGGGAATGAATGTTTTGGCTTATCTGGGTATAACTGCAATGAAATTATGTGGCTACTATCCTGTTGCAGCCTCATGGTGTAGTAGTTAAACTTCAATATTGCAGCCAAGTCTCTGTTCATAGCCTGTGTTCAATCCCAACAGGCTCAGGTAGCCGGCTCAAGGTTTACTCAGCCTGCCACCCTTCTGAGGTCAGTAAACTGAGTACCCAGTTTGGTGTGGGGCAATATGTAGCCTGCATAATTAAATTTTAAACTGCCCATATAGTGTTTTGAGCGCTATGGGGTAGTATACTATAAGTGACACACTTTGCTTTGCTATGCAATGTGGACAGAGTGTTAGCTCCATGCAGCTTCCTGTTTGCTGTCACACAACTCAGAGGCCACCTTGCTGTAGCAAAAAGGAATACTTGCACAATGAACTACTGGTACGTTGCCCCTAACCCTAACCCCATAACTTCACACGCAGTGGGTGCTTGCACATGTGGACCAGATAAACTTTCAAGACCAAAATGCGCTTTGTTTTTGAAGTAGAAATACAGTATATAGGATTGTTCTGCCCGGATGCAATCCCAAGCACAGCAGAGAGCAGGTCCCACTGAATACATGAGGATTTTATGAGTGGACGTTTGATCAGGATTGTGTTGTAAATCCTGTTGAAATCACTGGGAACTACATCTTGGTTTGAACTGAAGGTGATAGGTTTTGTTTTATTTTGTTTTTGTTTTGTTTTTTGCTTCTAGGTAATTTGCTGACCATTTTCCTTCTTTCTTTTTTGTGTTGTATTCAGTTGCCAGGGTAAAGCAATACTGCAAAGTGACCTTCAGTACCATGGAGATGTATCTACACTTATGGAAGATGCCAATGGGAACCAAGCAGAAAAGAACAGTTATAACCCATGGGGACTGCACTGCCACAAACAGCATCTCAACCGCATATCTTCCAAGTATAATGAGAACAAACCTCATCGTATCCTTTTCTCAGCTGTTCTTGTTACAGTTGGCTGATGGTTTCTAATCCAAGCTTGCAAAGCAGAATGCCTAGGAATCTGTTAACTTTTAATAATAGATGAATTGTGCAACAAACATCTGTCATGGATAATTTGTACATGTTATAGCCTCTAGTAGCACTGGATAAAAAATAAACTATAGAGCACAATTCAGCTGGGATTACGCATGAATAACAGTCTAACCTGACACGATACTGGCACATATATCATGTTAGAATGCAGTTTGTGCATTGTGAACCAGTATTGACTCCAAGGTGATTAAAGCAGCAACCCTTTATACATTTTCTTGGAAGGAAGGTTTGTCAAGCTCAATGGCACTTACTTCTGAGTAGACATGTACAGGATTGACTCTATTTTCTACTAGATTTTGCCCATCCAGTCAGACCTTACGATAGTCCTGTCTTTGAACTTAAAATACAAGAACATTCATTTTAAAATTGCAAGGGCAGGTTGATTTTTTAAAAAAAAAATTCTAAAGAGGTAACTATGTTAGTCCATACACAAGATTCGTACATGTTTTTATACATTTATGCATATTATCAATATATTTATACTGTAATATAGAACTTCTGTTCTACATTATACTACAGTAGTACCTCAGTTTACAAAATTAATGCGTTCTGCGGGACATTGTGTAAAGCAAAAAATTTGTAAACTGGTACTATAAACCTCCAGGCACAATGCATCCTGGGGAAACTTGCTTTGTAAACTGAAACAAACAAACAAACAAAATGTAAACTGAGGCATTATTTTCAATGGATTTCCGTTTGTAAACCGAAAATTATGTTAACCCACGTGTTTATAAACCAAGGTACTACTGTATACTATTTTGTGAGATCACAGAAAAACAAAACTCGTATCTCATAGATTTTGAGTTTTTGTTACAATTTATGATATATAGAAGATGAAGTTTCCAAATAATAAAAGCAGAGTTTTGTATATATGTAACCCAAGTTCTACTCTGGTTGAAAAATTCTACATTTCAACTTAAATGTTTCCAAAAGAAACATAAATCAAATATAGCATTTCTGTGGCTTTTTCTTTCTGCTCTGTTTTGCTATCAGTCAAGAAAAGAAAGAAAAATATGCATACAGAAAAAATCTGTCCATAGACTCATGATTGCCCCAGCTCCCCCTAATAACACACCTCAAAGCTAGTCATGTAATAAGAACTACCTGTCAACCTTTATGCATTGGCTGGTGACCTCTGAAGCTGTAAAATCTCCGCTGGCCTTTAGTGGGGATTGAACGGACAGCACTGAGGAAGTGGGCCTTCCATCAGAACAAATAGGTTGAGACAGAAGCAAGGACTCAGTCATGGGAGCTAGTAAAGGTGGATTGTAAAGTTTTATTACAGTTATAACTTAGCTGGAGAAAAATTGATTTCCTTAATGCGTTTGTCCAGAATTTCTATTGCTTGAGAATGTGGTCTCCAAGTACAAATGCCCATGCATTCTAGACTTAAAGATGGGAACCAGACAGCATGGTGATGATGCATCAGAAGAGAAGAAAGCACGCCAGATAAAGAAATGTGAACAGAGTACATCAGCATCTCTTGGTGTTCGTATTTGTGGCATGCAGGTAAAAACTCATTCTAGTGCTCCCTATTTCAAAAAAAGTCACATAGCACTATCAACAGGGAGTGCATTTTCAATGGTGCAAAGAAATATGGCTTGGAATGAAACTATAATACACATCAACTGAGAATCTAGTGTTAGTAAAAGAGAGGAAAAAAACATATTATTGATTTTACAACCAAACTGCTCTGCTTTAGACCAGGCCTATATTTAAAAGGAGAGATGGAGGGAGATGGGGAAAGAAAGAACTTGGAATGTTTGTTGATTCATAACACCAGAACTGTAACAAGAATTTCTTGCATTTAGAAACAGCCTTATTGGTTAACCTTGGACATGCAATTTGCTGTTTCTTTCTCATGGGGAGAGTTGCTTGAGGCAGTATATGGAAGTGGAATGGAGAGCTTGCACCGTTCCAGCAGCAAATATTTGCACATCCTCACTTCAGAGTCCTTTATTAAAATCCAAATTACCCTGCCCTAGTTATGGTTCTGCATAGCAGTTGTTTAATGTAGAGGGAGGCAGGAGAAAAACAATTTTTTTCCCCTGGACCTAAAGAAGATCTTTTCATATTTTGAATGTACTGGACTGTGTATCTATGCTTCAGTGTCTCTGAAACCCACCATCAATCTATGAATGCTTAAGAATTACCATTTTTAAAGCTCTATTTGTTCATTCCCAGTCCTAGTCTGTCACTCAGTCCACCCAATGGGGTGTAGTGTATAGAATTATGGACTAGGACTCAGGAAGACTTGGGATTAGACATGGAAACTCACTGAGCATATGAAACCCCTCACTCAGCCATGAAGGTTAGTTGCTAACTTTGGCATTAGTATATAAGCCTCACTTATCTCATAGGGATCTTATAAGAATAAGATGCACATACTACTGAGAGCCTTTTAGACAGTTACCATAAAAGCTTAGTAAATATTTGAGTATTGTACACTGGTTATATTTTCCTCTATCCCAACTTACTTGTACTTTTTCTGCACTTCATTCCCTATAGGTCTACCCAAAACATTATAATTCTGCTCTGTTTTTCCTAGCAGGGCTGAATAGAAATTTAATGGATTAATTTCATGACACGTTCAGTTGTTGTATTATTGGGGCTTCAGAAGAACTTACATAAGTTAACTACAGTTTGCAGGACCTGAGGTTAATGAGGAGTCTTGCTCTTTTCATTCTGTTTCAGGTTTACCAGGCAGATACTAACCAATACCTCTGCAAAGATAAGTACTATGGGCGGAAACTTTCACCCGATGGCTTCAGGCAAGCCATCTACCAGTTCCTTCACAATGGCATACGTTTGAGAACAGAACTTGTGGAACCCATTGTATCTCAGTTGAAAATGCTGCTATCTGTCATCAAGAAACAGAGCACTTACCGCTTCTACTCCAGCTCACTTCTCATAAACTATGAAGGACTAGACAAAGCGATGCCTTTGGACAGTCAAAGCTATTGTCAAAATACTAGCTGCTCCGTCCTTCAAGGAAACAGCCAACCTAAAGTCGATGTCCGCATGATAGACTTTGCTCATACAACCTACAAAGGCTCAAAGAATAATCAGACTATTTATGATGGACCAGATCATGGCTATATTTTTGGTCTAGAAAACTTAATAAAAATTGTCCAGAGCATACCAGTGTGAGAACGAGAACTGCTAAAGTGACAGGAGACTATATGGTTGTTAAATGGCAGAATGCATATGCTGGGCCATCAGTAGAAGGCCTGCCTAACAACATCATCATCATCTGCACTGTTTGAAAATGATAATGTGGGCAGCTTGCTAAGAAGAGCTCAGATTATACTATATGGCCACTGTAGACTGGCCAAACTCTATCAAACAATGATCCATCAGATCACTTATTTGAATGTTGCCTACTTGTATCATTTGTGAGCTAGGAGAAAATATTACTTGAAAGGAATTTTTGGAGTTAAAGGTTTGTTAACCAACAAAGGCAAAGCAAATACTAGGATCATGTAAAAGGACTATGTAGATACACTGGTGAGTTCTTAAAAACCTGCAGCTTTTCATTTTCTCTCACTGGGTTTGACGGGTAATTTCAGTTACACAATCAGATGACAATTGCCCTGCATGTGCTCAGCTGACAGACACTGGCACTTTCAAAAACACACATTAATTCCTCAATTCTTTTTTCTATAACAGTGTTTGCAGTAATAGATCCTCCAAGGAATATACATAAGAGCCAAAAGAAGTGAACACAGTAGAACCCAAATATCAGCTGCAGGAACGTTCCATGGCTCCTCCTGGTGTGAAGCAGGTTTTTGATGGAAGACCTGGAAAATAACTTGTTACACAGAGGGTACACAATCTGTGAAATGGCTGTAATGAGGGCATTGGCTCCACAGCATTTTACACTACAGAGACATGCACTTCCCAGAGATGGGAAATATCTGGCCAAACTACAAGTGGGATTGTGGGAACCATTGTCCAAAACAATAAACAAATCCCGTCTGTTTTGTCTGGGAAGTTGAAGGTATAAGTGCACATACAGTGGTGCCTTGCTAGATGATTACCTCATAAAACGGTTAATTTGCAAGACAATGGGTTTTTGCGATTGCTATAGCGCTTCACAAAACGGTTTTCCCTATGGGCAATTTCCGCTAGACGATGTTTCAGTCCGTGCTTTGCAAGACTTTTTTTGGGGGGGGGGACGGTTTTTCGCAAGACGACGATTTTGACAGCTGAGTCCATGATTCACAAAACAGTTTTTTTTAGGGACGGTTTTTCGCAAGACAGTGATTTTGGCAGCTGGGTCCGTGCTTCGCAAAATGGTTTTCCTACGGGCGATTTTCGCAAGATGACAATTTCCCCCCCATTGGAACGCATTAAATAGATTTCAATGCATTCCAATGGGAAACCGCATTTCGCAAGATGATGTTTTCGCAAGACAGCGTTTTTTGCTGAACAAATTAACATCGTCTTGCGAGGCACTACTGTATATCAGTGTTAGGGCCTAAAACTCATGTAGAAGCTTTATATTTCTCTGTGTGTATGTTTGTATGTGAGTGGAAACAAATTGCAAAAACTTGACAAAATGTTTACACAATTCATGGAGAGTTGTAAATAAGGAACCTCCAAATAATTAATTCCTCCCTGTGTCAGATGGGAAACTTGTTAGAGCGCTTGTAAATATATAATAGCAGTATGAACCTCAGCAACAAAATAGGAATGTTATATTGTAAATAAATTGTAGAGGCCTTTGAACATACTGCTTGTGTCTGTGTTTCCTTTACACTGTGTCTTATAGATCTGTTGGTATATACTTAATTGTCATAAAAATCATTGTTTCCCGTAGTTTAAATATCAGGCCTCTAAGGAAATCCTTTTGCTAGCTCTTTACTGCCTGCAGCCTGTGAGTAACCAACCACAAACTGTGACAGGAAGATTAAATAATCAGGTCAAGGAATAATGCTGGGAAAGGTGGAAGGCAGCAGGAAAAGATAAAGACCAAATATGAGATGGATTGACTCCCTAAAAGAAGTCACAGGCTTGAGTTGGCCGGGGTTGTTGACATTTGGAGGACATTTTGGAGATTGCTCATTCATGGGGTTGCCATAAGTCAGAGGTGACCTTATGGCACATAACAACATGTTCTGCTTGGATTACTACCAGCTGGAGGAAATTTCTAGAAGTCCAAAATATTGCTATCACACAACTGTGCAAAGCAATCCTCATTTACCTGGCAAGGTCTCTGGGCACAATGGAATTAATCTTTATCTATATTATTTCATGTTTAACTTTTTAAAAAGTCACCTTTTTTACTTTTTAAAAAATGTAATGCATATGTAGTTCAAGCAGTAATCGGAGGCTCAGTCATCAGCCCTCCCCACTCTGTTGTCTGGCAGCTAGAGGATGAAGCTCTGTGAAAACATAAACAGGCTTTATAGTTGTATTGCAGTTCTCAGTAATGTTGGGGAGATGGCATAGCAGCAAGAAACACAATG
The DNA here is from genome assembly GCF_051106095.1 of Pogona vitticeps. Lineage (NCBI taxonomy): Eukaryota > Metazoa > Chordata > Lepidosauria > Squamata > Agamidae > Pogona > Pogona vitticeps. The sequence continues at coordinate 55,121,309 of NC_135786.1, forward strand.
AGCTTTTCAAGTCTGTATTTGTTCCTTCTCAGGTTTTAGTTAATACAGCTGTTCAAATCCCTACTTAGCAATTAACCAAAAGACTTCAGAGAAACTCGTAATGAGTTTTGAACCACAGAAGTGAACAACCACTAACAAATCCTGGCAGATTTTTTTTAAAGAGCTGCACAGAAGGTGATTACCCTCCTCAAGAAAAACTTCCCAGGAAATACCTGTGCACCAGAAGAGCCTCCCTAGGAAAATTAATGCATACCATCTTTGGGAAAACACCAAGTCATGATTAAAAAATAAAATTGAAATTATAATTCCATTATCTGAAAAATAATTGGAAGAGCAGCCAGGTCAGTTATGATATAAGACATAAGCTTTCAAGGACTAGAGTCCAACTCATCAAAGTGACTTTCCCGTTAGTTATCATGACTTCTTTCTTGCCAGCAAGACTACTACGACAAATGCTCATAGGAAACAACTGAAGGGGGGGATGACTTTAGCATAACTGCATTAGACAGCAGTGTGACATCCCTTCTCATACACACATATGCACCTCAAATATAGAAGAGACAACAATTGGAATTAAGAACCACATCTGGTTTTATGTGAAAAAATACAGCTTTTGTTAATGCATTTAAAAACTTTCCAAGCCGCTCAAAATCGTCTCACAACTTCCTCATATTTCTAGTTTGAGTCTTATGATTTTTTGAACAACATGCAAAAGATTATTTTTCCTGCAGTGTAGTCCAGTGTTATCCAGACTAGCGTTCATTGTGGCTGAACACAGCATGGAAAATTACTTTGGGTGGAGCGGTAAAACAAAAGCAAACCTGTCATTTTTCAAAATCTACTAATGACATTCTTGTAACTGGAGACAAGGCAGAAATAAAATACATTTTAAAAACATTTCATAATACTACATTGAAGAAAAGCTACAGTTAAGCTCGTGGCAACACTACAATATAGTTTTCTGGTAAAGACAGTTACTGTTATAGTAAAGGTAACCCAGGTTCCATTGCCCACCCTTTTAAACAGGCACGAAGAGTCTTGAGCTTAGCTGTTTGTACCAAACCACACCGGGCTGCTACACAACTAGATGTGTAAACTAAAAAACACACACACACACCTCCCCCAAAGGCTTCTTCACTCCTCTGTCGAGGGGGGGGGGAATTCCTGTACGCTTTGCGCAGGCGCAGCCCGTTCTGGACACAGCGATATACAGTACTGTACACAGGTGAGAGCAGAGAGAAACTGTAATTGACGAGGATTTCAATCATCCCGCCCCGGAAATACACGCTCCATGACGGACGCCACAGAGTCAGAACCCCACGTGAGCCGCCCGCCAATGAGGTTGGTCCTTTGTCTGCCAAGATGGCGGTGACGCGGTACCGGCGGTTCTTGAAGCTCTGTGAAGAGTGGCCCATTGAGGAGACGAAGCGCGGGCGTGATTTGGGCGCCTTTTTGCGGCAGCGGGTGGTGCTGGCCTTCCGCGAGGGAGAAAACACCCAGGTGGGCGAGGGGCTTTTTTTATTTCCCTCCCTCCCTCCTCATTTTCGGGGTGCGGGTGAGGTTGCCTCGTTGACCGTCTAAAAATCCTCTTTACGTAACGTGTGTATCCACTGTTCGCTGGGTCTAGCGGAAAAAGAGACAGTGCTAGGGTCGCTGTAAGCCGGTTCCGAGTTGAGGGCACATACCCTGAAAATATGACCTCACCTGAACCCTAGTATGATTTTTCAGAATGTTCGTAATATAAGCCTTACCCCCCCAAAATAAGCCCCAGTTAAGTGAAACCCCGCCCTCCACCATTGTGCAACAACCAGAAGATGATGACATGGCTGTCTTTGAATAAATGTAGATGGTTGTACGTGAAAAAAAAAAACATCCTCTGAAAATAGGCCCCAATGCATTTTTTGAAGCAAGAATTAATATAAGACCCTGTCTTATTTTCGGGGAAACACGGTGACCTGGGCTGGCATACACATTAGTATGCTGCTGAAATTCTCTTTTCTGCATATATGAAAGCCTTCGGGGCCTTCCTGTCGCCTGGCCCCTACATATTGTAATGTAGTAGTAACAAAAGCAGTTACACTGCAGCGTGTGTTTTTAATAAAAAGCAACTAATTCTTGAGCAGGGTTTATGTGCAACCCAGGTGTTTGTGCATGCCCTAATAGCCTCAGTCCCTAATCACTAAGACTACTTTGATACAACTTTGCTGACCTACCTTGCAGGGTTATTTTGATAATTAAATAGCACATACCTGAAGTGCTTTTTCAATCAAAAATACCCTACAATTGCCAAATATCTTTATATTATTGGAAGCACCAGACTTTATTTAATAAAACTTTTTGCCAAATGTGCACAGGATTGTAACCAGAATGTGCAAACAATCTTTAAAAATACTGTATGTAAATGTGTTCCCTAAATATTGTGTGGGGTCTGACATTTCCTCTGTTTCTTAGTACATATAAATTTCAAATAACTTCCTTGTAGACATATAAGGAGTTTAAATGTAGTGGACAGCAGTTCTATTTACACAGAGGCAGGTGGACAAAGAATCACACTTGTGAATTTAACACATTCAGAGTTCTTAATTCCGCTGGCTTTCAAAGTCACATGTGTAATTTCATAGAATAATGACATTGGAAGAGGCCTATAAGACCATTGAGTCCAAGCCTCTGCTCAGTGCAGGAATACAAATCAAAGGATATCTGCCAGGTGGTTGTCTAAATTTCTCCTGAATGCCTCCAGCATCCTTCTTAAAGTATGATGTCCAGAACTGGCAACATTTCTTCCTTTAGCCATGCCAACCAGCATTTGTGTAATCTGTGAGGCTTGTCTTGTGGTTTATTGTGGAACAAGAGGCTGTAGGGTCATGCAGATCCATGACCTCCCCTGACACCCATCCCTCAGGCACCATATCATGATCTCTGCTGCCTGTGGAACATAGTGGGACAATTAGAGTTTTTCACTGCTTCACCAGGAAGGCTTCTGGTTGCAAAGGGAGATGTCTGTGGCATCTTATTCCTGTCACCAGCCATTCCAATGAAATCAAAATTGCAGTCTATGATGCCAAACAATATTATGTGGTAATAAACTTCTTTATGTAGAACTAAATAATTGAAGGATTGTTTTTTAAAAAAAAAAACCTGAAATAGTATCAGCCACAATACTGTTACTATACATATGCTGGTATAAATAACATAGCTTCTTAGCCATAAATTTGAATGGCAAATTGCTTCTAGTTAAGCTGTGCTGCTATCCCCGGTTACACACTAGGTAACATGACTGATTTACAACAAGGAGTACAAGCTCTGAATTCTTAACTAGCACACATAGATAAATGATAGAATTCTGGGCAATATGATAATTTAACTTAAACTGTGCAGCAAGACTTTTATGTGATGTTTATAGGCTCTCTTAGAATTTGGTGAAGAACATCATTTTAAAAAATTGAATTTGCAAAACTCCAGCGTATTACCATTGGATGAGCTGTTTGGCCAAGGGAGATGAAAGTTTATCTTTAACAACTGTGTGGACAAAGCATATGAAGACAGAAACAAATAATTAAATTGTTGTTGAACCTTAAAGACTGTTATATTTCAGTATGATGTTTTGTTGACAAATCATGTCTGAAGACGCGGATGTATCCCTGAAAACTCACATTGAAATATAACAGTCTTTTAAGATGCCACAACATTTACATTTTTAATTTTTGTTTTTACAGTGGGGTCTTGACTTGAGAACTTAATCCGTATTGGAAGGCGGTTCTCAAGTCAAAATGTTCTCAAGTCAAATCTGCATTTCCCATAGGAATGCATTGAAAACCATTTGATCCGTATCTGCTCTTTTCCGTCCATAGAAACTAATGGGAAGCTGCTATTCCGCCTTCGACCACTAGAGGGGGATATTTTGTTTCTTTTTTTCTTAGGTCAAGAAAGGTTCAGGGAAGGCAGGGAAAATACAGTCCAGGCAGTACCAGGCAGTCTGAAGACTCCCAATCCACTCTCTAAACGCTGGGAGGAGTGAGGAAGCAGACAGGCACCCTTTTCACTGGCCAACAGTTAACTGAAAGTTCAAATTTTGCACTTTCCCTGCCTCCCACGTGGTTTTTTTCAGTTCTTAACTCAAATCTAAGTACTTAAGTCAATATTTTCCTATGAGAGCGGTTCTTAAGTCAAAATGTTCTTAACTCAAGCCGTTCTTAAGTCAAGACCCCACTGTATTTTTGTCTGGACTAGTGCATGAAAGTTCCATCTCTGCACAAATTGTGAGACTGTAAAAGTGAGCCTTGGTATGGGTCAGGGAGATGTTGTCTGTTAGAAACAGAGGACGTAAACAGTGGACACTTGTATTCAATTTGTAGCTTCTTGATATCCTTAGCCTTTAAACCAGGGAAGGACAAAATTCAGGTCCAGGCCTCCTCCAGACATCTTTTTCTGACCAAAAAAGGGAATTGCATTCATGTATAATTAGATGGTGCTTTCTTTCTTTCTAAAATGCTGCTTCTCTTTTCCTCTTGATAACTGCAGCACTGTTCAAGGGTTTCAATATGAATACAAAAATATGTAAAATTTGGTATTATGCAGGTTTTCTGTCCTATTTTCCTGATTTGTGGATTAGCTAATACCTGATGATGTAGAAGAATCATAATATTCTGACTTGCTGTTTGGATATCATCTGGGATTTGCGGCAGCCACAGTATTTATTTGGAATCAGAAAACAACTCTGTTCGGCTCAGACCAATTCAGACACCATTTAATTGAGCTTAACACCAAATCTAAATCTCAGTTGAGAAATCCAAATCTTCAAGCCTTTCATTGACTGCCAGTGGAAATTGGATGGTTTAAACTCCCCCCCACTTTGTCAGAACTGGGTGAAATTTTCAGGAATAATAGCCCCTTATAAAGATACCGTGCCTGTGAGGTGCCTAGAGAGATGTGCATGTTTTATATCTCTAAAGTTTGTTCGGTTGTTTTAACAAAGAAACAAACAGAAATTTGTCAGAATGCAAAAACAGTTGTCGCCTTGAAGGGATCAATTCCAGTCTTAAGTGTAGGTGCAGACAGCATTCTAAAAGTTGACCTTCTTTCACCACTATTCCCATGCTTTTTTTTCAGAGTAGAAGTGGATCTAGTTAGGAGACTTGAGTATTTGCAGAAGGATTTGTGTAGTGTGTTTTTTACAAAAGAAATGTTTACTTCCTATTCCACTCCCGTTTTGTTTTTATTTTTGGCACTTACTGTGAAAATAGCCAAAAGTTTAAGGAAAAGGGTGTGGGGGGAAAATGTTACAAAGGTGGCCCTAGGCAAAACATCTGAACAATTTCAGAAGCATAGAGCCTCATAACTAGGAAGCTACTAGGAACGCAAAATAGTTAAAGGCCTAAATCCGATTTAGTTCCAGTTGGGTAAACCTGCTGAATCCATCTGAACTTGGTAAATCAACACTAATGCAAGTTCCATTGATTCAGTAAGTTTGCTGTAGTAGCTGCATTAACATTTGGATTTGCAGTTTCTGCTCTGTTGGGAGTACTGTGGTGCCTTGACTTGCGAACGCCCTGACATACAAACGTTTGCTCCGGATGCAAAATATTGCTTTGAGTTACAAACCGTGTCTTGACTTGCGAATGGGAAAAAAAACACTTTCCTGCCCTTTTTTTGACCTAAGTTTGTCTCTTTGGGCACAAGCTGCACACACCATGAATTTGAAAACAAACTTAATTAGCGGCAGTCTAAAGTATCATACAGGGGACGTGGTGGCACTGCGGATTAAACTGCAGAAGCCTCTGTGCTGCAAGGTCAGAAGACCAGCTGTCGTAAGCTCAAATCCACGCAACAGAGTGAGCTCCCATTGCTTGTCCCAGCTCCTCCAAACCTAGCAGTTCGAAAGCACGTAAATGTGAGTAGATAAATAGGTACCAGCACAGTGGGAAGGTAACGGCATTCCGCGTTTAGTCGTACTGGCCACATGACCACAGAAACTGTCTACGGACAAACGCTGGCTCCACAGCTTGGAGACTGGGATGAGCACCACGCCCTAGAGTCGGACACAACTGGACTACCTTTACCTTACAGTGTCATCATGCCACATTGTCCAGACAGAGCTATGCAATAGCATGCTGGGCAGAATGAAGTCAGATATCACAAATCTTTGGGTTCAGCCTTCTCTACTTAGTATGGGTTCAACTTTCCTCTGCTTACACAGAGTTGTGTTCAGTGATAAGAGTGGGCCTAGCTTGTAAATCAGTGAATTGCTTGAGTATTTTAGAGCAATTTGTGAATACTGCTCTGTTTGGTACATTATATTCTTGGGCTACATAGATTTTATGAAGGTTTCATCTGGATAACCTCTTTTGGATAGGGAGGATTGGTATATTGAATTTGGTCCATGGGCTCGAAGTTCCCAATCTTTGCTTTTAAAAGTTTCTGAGAGAGAATAAGTCTGTATACAGTGTCAGCATTCTCGTGGATAGTCGAAGAAGAAGTTTTGTCTTTGTATTCTTGCAGATTTCCGATCCGGCAACATGTGATGAAATGTTTGAGAGCTTAACCAGAATCCATACCAACTATTATAAAAACAAGGTGAGTTCTCTCACAGTGGCATGCCTGTTGTTGGAAATCTATTGCTGGAAATTGTTACACTTGGTTCTAGTCTGTAACTTTAGCTGTGGAAAAGACAAATCAGTTCATCTGATAATTTTTACTATGCATTATTGTGTTAGAAATGGTTCTTTGCTATATCTACACTGAACTGGTGGTGGCTGAAATTCAGTAGCATAAAGTTGTGCTATGTAAGGCTGATGGCACCATAGCTGTTTTGCAGGAATTAAAAGTTTCAGGGGGGCAGGTTCCCTCAGGATTCCCTTAATCTAGGGAAGCTGTTGGGGACAGGGCAGAGTCTAACTTCCAAAACTGAGTGTTGCTGGGATGATTTAACAGCCATTGGCATTTTTTAGAAATTAAATGCTCCCCTGTCGCATAGCCAATGGCTTCCTCAAGATGAAAGAGATCCCAAGGGAGCCTTGGAACCTTTTGTGGGACAAAATCAGAAACTTTTTACTCCTGGAAAATGACCATGGCTGATGATGTCTACTATGCATGACATGCATAGTATAAAATATCAGTCTTACACAGCATAACTTTACATTACTGGATTTCAGCTGTTGGCAAGCAACATACACAATACACTATCATATGAAGAAAGGAGCATCATTCTCAGCAGAAATTAAAAATCAGTTTATATATGTAATATTTTCTGGATTTTTTCTTTGTTTTCCTATAGTATCCACGCTTGAAAGATACGAACTTTACAGGGGTAACAGTGGAAGAATGCAAGATGGCCATTGCAACAGGTATTTAAATCAGTTTGCTATTCTGCTTTTGGGAAGGACTGAAAATCCCATGTGCAATACATTATGGGAGTGATCCATCTACTCTTTATGTCTTCACCTCCTGTGTGCAGAGCTTTATGCACAGAAGATCTCCCTGATCTTTCAGTCATCACCTTGTGAGGAGGTGGTTAAGTAAAATATGACTATAAGAGACCAAATGGACTGATCTTGTTAGTAGCTGTGTAATGCATTGATTTCAGGGACTTTGCACTTTCCCCCTCTCAGTTTTTCTATTTTGATTTCATCCCTGTCAGTGAAAGGAGCTCTGAATTCAGTATTAAAAGGAATAGTGGATGGTGACATACTACCAGTACAGACTTAATACTAAGAAGGAAGGCCATATATCTACAGTTAATGAGGGTCAAGGAAAGACTGATATCCATGTAGAACAGGAAATGCAACTGCAGTTGTACTGATTTTTGTTGTTTTCTGCCTTCCTTGTTATGGCTGGGCCAAGGAATAAATCTAGCTGTACATGCATCTTCTGTAGGAAGTGATATCTTAAGTTACTGTGTAAGGCTTCAAAATCTGTTGTGACAGTATGAGTCTTCTGTTTTACTCTTTTTTGTTTTTGTATGTCTATACAGAGTGTCTTTATGAGGGAAGAAATTATAAACACATTTAAAGTGGTGTATAACTAAGTAGCAGCTTTTATTCTGGCTGCATCATGAAAATGCTAGTTTTTGCTGGCTCCAAATTATGTTCTGATAAAGAAAACAAGTTTGCTCTGGGTAGTGAAACAGAAAATTCATTTAGATGAAAATCAATGACTGCCTTCTCGTACCTTACGGTTTTTAAGGTGAGCCTTAAAATTGAATGGCTGTGGTGTTATTAAATGTGAGTTTTCAATCATGTGAATTGCACAAGCATATGCATCCTAAGACTGGCTGTTGCTGCTTATCCATAATTAGCACAGCAAACATACATGCGTTAATGGTAGGAAAACAGAGTTTTTTACATATGAATAATGAAACCTTTTTTCTTTATTACTCCCTGCCCCATCTGCAGAGAATATAGATGAAAAGAAGTGGAAATGGACAAGGTTACGTGAAAAGTTCTCTGCCAAGTTTTCTGAAGATTCCAAGTAATTTCTCATCATTACCCCATATTCCTAAATCATTGGATTTTTGCTAGTACATTATTTTAAAATTGGCTTATATGCATTGATATTACACCATCAAAAGATCAATTTAGTTTGACATCAGAACTACTTTATCTTGGGCAGTGCCTGAGTACTGATAAAAAGACTTGGTTATGCTGAAATGGGCTAAGTCAGCTCCATTGGTTTATGGAGGATATTAGGAAGTCTAGTTATATATGTAGAACACAGTGATATAATTGCAGAATTGAATGGTCAGCAGAACACTTTTTAAAACACTATTCTGAAGGAGTTCTGTATTTTTGCTGCAAGAAAATCTTTTCAGAATAGCTGAAAAGTTTCCCCACAGACATCAGTTATCTGCACAGGGGTGCACAAAGTGTGAGTGGTGATGATACCGTGTTTCTCCGATAATAAGACACTGTCTTATTATCTTTTGGGGGAAAGAAAAGGGCAGAGGGCTTATTTTCGGGGGAGGGCTTATTTTAATGACCCGTCATTAAAATAAGCCCTCCCCCAAAAATGCGATCTGAAGAGAAACCAGAGCATTTTTCCCCAAAAGCTGGCGACAGCCGCACCAGCAGCAGCGGCATTGGCGGCGGCGGCGGCTACTTGGGCTCGGCCAGGGAGGAGACAGAGGCTGGGGAAAGGCAGCGGCTGAGAAGAACTGGGCTTCTCCTTCCTGCTTTCCTGCTTGGCTCCTCTCGCTTTCTGGCTCTCTGCGAAGCCCTCACCGCTGGGGAAGCGAAACGAGGAGGAAGGGGAGCCAAAAAGGCGGGCTTTGCTGGGAAGGGGGAAAACACAGCGAGCGAGCGTGCCCGCTCGGCTTGCAGGCGATGCTCCTCGCTTTGCTGCCTTGGTCGCCTCCTCCCCTCCGCCTTGTTCTCCTCCTCTCTGGTCCGGGGGCAGGAGCGCCCACGCGGCGCCCGTGCCTCTCTCTCCCTCGCGCGCCGGGCAGGGGAGTTCCAGGCGGAGGAGGAGCTCGCGCGGCTGTTGGCTCCCGGGATCCCGTTCGGCGTGCCCTGAGACGAAAGCACTGCCATGAAGGGCGAAGCTCTGCTTTCTCCCTACTGCATTCTGCTCTGCTGAAGGGATGTTTTTTCGCGCCCTCGGTAAGCTTACCCAGGGCGCGAGTAGGGTAATAGGGCTTATTTTCGGGGGAGGGCTTACTTTAGAGGAATCCTACAAATTAAGGGGAGGGCTTACTTTCGGGATAGGTCTTATCGGAGAAACACGGTATATAGTAGTCTTACTCCTAGCCTCCCTATTCTTACCAGTTCCATATTTCAAGCTTTTTACCTCAAACTCTGACACCTTAAAATCTCACTATATGTCTTTGTAAGTCCATAACTGGTGCTGGCATCCAAGTCCTATACCATCTCCACAGTTTTTGCCTTTTGTTATTTAAGAAGAGGTTAGATAGACCGGAGGCATGGTCTCCTGGCAATGAAGTTGTAGGTGTCTTGTAAAGCCTGCATTGAACAAGGGACCCAGAGAAAATCCAAGACTCTTTCTAACTCTGAAATCCTAAAACTACTCTAATAGGTCTTTAGAAATACCCTCAGTTCCATTTTATCTGACAAGCTTGCACTTCTGTTGTATACCCAGAGAAGACTTCTTCACCTCCATTCCATTTTATTATATTTGATTATTGGTGTTATACTTCAGGAAGTTCACATATTAAAATTTAAACAATGTTTATAAAACATGCCAGAGCAAGTAAAATGGCAGAACTAGAGCCTTGTTTAATGGATTTCCCCCCTTCAATCTGCATAAGCAGCCTGTATACTTAATGTACACTCTACTTTAGTCAGAAGGGTTAAAAACAGACTTCTGTCTGGCACAAGAAATTGTATAAAGTATCACTCTAGAGCAGTTTTTCCCAACCTTGGGTAACCAAGGTGTTCTTGGATTGCAACTCCCAGCAGCCTTCACCACTAGCAGTGCTGGTTGGGATTTCTGGGAGCTGCAGTCCAGGAATACCTGGGTTACCTAAGGTTGGGAACCACTGCTCTAGAGCAGCAGTTCTTCTAGCAAATGTTTGCCCTACCTGATTTCAAGCACCCAGACAACATCCCCTTCAACCTATAACCCTCCCGATCTTTTTATTGGTTCTTTTATTTTTTTCCTCCACACAAAATGGAAGAAAAAAAGAAGTTCAGAAAAAAATTATAAGGAAATTGGGCTTGTTGCACAATGCCATTTGTGTTACAGCTGTAAGACACCTCCATTTGGAAGCACTCCTGTTGGGTGTTATAGTCAGTTGTACCTTGCATTTTAACCCTTTGTTTTGCCTACAGGTAACAGTTGCCTATAGAAGCAAGACACATTCTCCATCACTGTCTAGACAGCGAGGAGGGCAGTGTAAGAGGGTGGGTTCACACATGGAATCCTGCCAAAGGAACTTCTAAAACTGCAGCTCTGTAATAGTCCCTCTTTTGCCTCTCCAGTGCATTTACAATAAACTATCCAGTGATGCTTCAGTGTCAGTTCTGATCACTATTGGTGATAGTGAAGCTAGACTGATACCTGGCTGCAGCAGGTTGAAATATTTTAACTCTGAAGCCTCCTGTTCCCTAGAAACAGGATGAACTTAAGTGCACTGCCTGCTACTGAACGATGTGGAAGAGGCAGGAGAAACACAGATCACCCTTTCACAGTGCAACATGAACAGGTAACCTACTCATGACCACGAAGTCTCCTTGTAAGGCAAATGGCCCTTTCATATCCTGACAAAATAATGTTCCATCTTCATCTGAAAAACTAATCTAACAGTATATTTTCTTGCTACGTCCTCTTATGTGAGATAGAATTCTAGACACAAGATCACGGCACTGTCGTCGGAGGACTTGAGATGACATACTTGTAAAGAAAAATCCATGTATGTTGTCCTTCAGTTGACTCTTCTGGAATAAATTAAGATGCAGCAAACTACTAGTTGCTAATAACTGTCAATAATTGTCACATGGCTAGGTAGCCATCAAAATGTAGTGCATGAGGAAAGATTTGTAAGAACAGAATTATATAGAGCAACTAAACTCTCAAATGTATGGTAAACTACGAATCTTCATGAAGCAAGAAATCTTGCTACTCATTAGCTTCAGGTCTGTCTCGCTGAATAAACTTGTCTGTATTCAGTTCTACAAGAGATGAACAGAAGGTGGTGCTGAGGCTCCCACAGTAGGAATCATAGCATGGGGTCAGCTTTCCTTGGCAATGAGATTGATGCTGTCAGCATAGTACCAAATACCTCCCACAGGAAGTGCTTATGTTTATTCCAGTTTTAACTTGGGTAAATTGGATTTTGCTATCTCAGTGGTTTAGAGTGTTCTGGACATCCACAAAGCCCATCCGCTGCCTTCGCTTTCTTTGCTCTGTCATCTGAAATGTTAAAAAGAAGAAAAAATTGAACATGGTTTTAATCTGTTCTACCTAAACACATACTCCTTTCTTTATCAAACCTACCATCAATGGGTTCTGCATGACATGGTACAACAGACTGCTTCAAAATATCTGTACGCTATACAAATTTCTGAGACTTTAAAAGGTATGTATCAATTCATAATTCATCAGCACTTTTCAGATGAGCCAATCCATTAAGTACCCACACTCCACTGAAGCTTCATGTTGTAAAGGGACATCAGCAATGGCAGATTTGGAATAACATGTCTATTAATTACTATTTATCTTGTTGCAAAAACTGATTAGCTTTTACTGCATAAATGAGTTTGAAAATCATTACTACTAACTGATTTAATAGGCCCTAGATTTTCTTTGAATACAAGTCATATGATCCATGCTGTCCTGTGTTGCGATAACATGGAGTTATGACTTCTTACACCAGTAAAAGTAAAATAACTTATTACTAGTGTGATGTAAATAGGTTATGAACTGGAGCAGACATTTGGCACAAGAAGACAGATGCAACATTTTGAACCTTATGGAGGCTAGTTGCCTGCACTGCAAATCGCAATCTTCAAATCCTATTTGTAGGGAGGATGCTGAAAGTAATCAGACAACTGTTCTGTGTTTATCTAAAAGCATGTGCTTTCACATGTCAGTAATAATTTACTAGAGCAGCTAGGAAATAGGGATTGATTTTAGCCTGTTCAGGTGTAGTGTAAGCATGGAGCCAGGGATGTGTCTTCCACCCATATCTCCTCCATTCCTGCTTTACCCATGTTGATGAAGAGTGCTTGAAAAGGCAACCTAAAAAAATCAGCCGAGCATGTTTAAAGACCTCCATGTGATCAGGAACCATGAAAAGGTAAGATATTTTGTTCATGTGAACGTTTGTGTGTTCAGCTCAACATGAATAGAGCTCCCATGCAGACCTCCATCGTCAACACGGGAAGGCTACAAGTGGAGAAGGTAAAGCAGGAGTATGCGTTGCTTCCCATGTACACCACAGAACACCTGAGTAGGGCTTTTGTGACATCTGAAAATCTGGCTCCTCTTGGTCAATTATCCACAATGCAGACCCAGGTAACCTTGATGTTTCTGTTACCTGCTCCTTCAGTTCATTCAACTGTGATGTGAGGTGGGATACCAACTTCATGGTGGAATTCAATTTATCTTGTAGACACCGGATCTCATTCTGTTCCCCTTCACCTTCATTGCTGACTAAAGACATGGCACGCATCCGTGGGAACCAGTCCAAATTTTTGTTCTGTAAAAATCATGTGTGAAACAAGAGTTTAAGACAAGGAATAGCTAATCTGTGCAATGCTTTAGGATTAATGAGGATTTATTTCCTGCATGTTGAAACTGCAAAACAACCATACTTTCTATGTACAATCTACAAATTAAAAACATAACACTCAAGACACCAAAGTAGTCACAATATATGTCATAGAAAAGGACAACATCAGTAATAGGGATAAAAGATTGCAAAGACCTAAAAGCACTGACAATCAGTGGGGGAAAAAACATTTCTATCTAGTAAGAAAAGGTAAGTGCCAGGCAAGTCTTTCTGAGGAGGGTATCCTGTAGGCAAGGTGCCACTACTAAAAAGGCCCAGTATATGCTGCTGTACTTGTCAGGAGCAATTGGCAAAGCTCTTCCGATTATGAACATAAGGTAGTGACTATTTTGACCTTTTAAAATTTAAAAGCAGCAATCTGAAGTGAGTCTACATTGGCAAACAGTACAGACAGCAAATATTGACACAGCATTGGCCAGCTCCTGTTAAAGATCTAGCAGCACTAGAGTAACTGAACTCTACTCCAAAGGCAGCTTCTCACATAAGATGATGCAAGAATCCAAGAGGAGGTTTACCAGATGATGAATAAGGATTTCAAGGTTATCTGTCCAGAAAGGATTGTTGGTTTAAAGCCTAAGACACCCTGAGCCATTAGTGACAACACATCCATAAACACTCTGAAGCTACACCTAATTCTTTAGAATCCTAGAGAATTGGGGGGGGGGGGGCGGACATCCTTCAGCCAAAGAAACTATCAACAAAACAGTATGTGTTCCTTGCTAAAGTTGAGATTCACTTTATTCACCCTTATCAGGTCCACTACCCAAAACAGTGGTTCAATATGTTATCTCCCCCACCTCTAACAGAGGAGATGGATCTGGATCTGGCTGTCAACTGCGTATTTAGTGATAGTTCACATCTCTGGACAGTCTCCACCAATTGTTTCATGTATAAGTTAAAATGCATCAGCCTTGTAGCATAAGTGCCATGGAGCAAATCAGTGGCACAACAATGCCTCCTGGAATTTCCCATCCAAACAAGAGTACTGAGATCACTATTACTGCAGTGCCTGCCCCCTCTATCCTAATCCAAACACCCTATCCAGAAGGCCACTGTCCTGAAAGCTACTGAAAGATCCAAGAGAACCAACTGAGTTGCATTCCTTGCCTTGCTAGCAGAGGTCATCTTGCTGGATGAGCAGGAGCTACTGTTCACCCACAGATACCTAGAGCTTATCAGTATACTTGCAATGTTTAAAACCAGTCTTATACATCCTGAGTATTGTTTTCAGCTTTCCAAATAAGTTGAGTGGTGTTATAGAACTATGCCCACATGACTGGAAGAAGATTCTTATTTTCCCCCTTTAAATTCAAATGTTGGTGTCTTTTCTAGCATTCCCTGAATCTAAACATATTGCTTTTTCACATCATGGAACACATGTAGCTCAGGTCAACGTCTACAGAATAAAAGTCTAGGCCAGTAATTCTCTGTTCAGAAGAGTCACTCAACTAACCCACCCACAAGTTTATGTTCTCAAGTCCTTAAAACATTTTCAGTACAACCCTATGTATGCACTCTCTGATATAAATCCAAATATGTTCAATGACACTAATTTCCAGGCAACAGTGAACAGGATTCTAGCCTTAAGATCTTGCTTCTTTACATGAAGGCAGAGTTGACTGAATTTTCCTCTGCTCTAATCACATATAAAGCAGGCAGGGCCCGTACTAGGGAGTTTGTTGTTCTTAAAAGATCACAGTAGCAGGAACTTCCCATACCCTGACCCACTAATACAGATTCATGGGTGGGGGGAAGGAAATTTAGTCTGTTTTTCAAAATATTAAGTCCATTTGAAAATAGAGCCAGAAATCTCCCAAACTCTGTCAATACTGGGCATGTCAGACACTGGGAAAGGGTCATTCACCAAGATTCTAAAACAAGTTTACATTACTCTTTCCTTCTGAACAAAGCAGAAGGATTAACTCACTTCAAAATGCCATATTCTGCATTGGCAAAGCAGCCGTTGCACAAAACAGCAAGAGCTTTCAGTACACTTACCCAATTAACAATCTAACTGCTGGCTTTTTGCTAAAAGTGTCTCTTTTTAAGGTGAAAATCTCAGCAGCATGGGGAGGTGAATACTCAATTGTATAATACATACCTTGATCATTTGTGCTACATAGCTCTCGGGCCCTGTGTAGTCCGTCTTATTCTTCACTCGCACCAGCACTATAAAGTAGAGGTAATTCCACATGTTGTGCTCATATTTAATATGTTCTTCAAAGGACACAGTCTTGTTGTCAAACTTGTCTCTTTCAAGCCCTGAAGAAGCAACAAAGAACAAGAGAATGCTTTGTTATTCACCACCTGCTGTGCCTTTCCAAAACTCCTTTTCAGAGAGACTGGCTCTGTGGTTTTCTATTGCATGCAACCTCCACAGGTAGCAACACAGCTACTGGAATAATACCAGATGGATCTAGATTTAGATATGTGCATTCCAGCCCCTGATAAAGCCTCCTTCCTACAGGAACCCATCTAGTTGCCTGAAAATGCTACACAGAAAGTTGGGGTGGGGAGAGCAGTTGTGGATGAAGGGAAGGCTCAGAAGGACCTTTCATAAGCACAGTCCTGCCATTAGCACAAGGCAGTTTCTGGCTCTAACCCATTAGATGGATTGCTAATGGATAGTCATTATGGTAGTTCAGAAAGCATACTTGCTTTATGTCTGCAGTTGAATAGGATCATTTGAGATATGTGACCCTGATCTTAGGCCCTTGTGAAGATGATTTCTTAAAACAAAAACCATACATTAGAAGAACAGGCATGGAATTGAGTAGTTTTATGTGGTTTTTGAAAAGACATATTGAAATTCAAAGATCAGCTTACATTATGCAATATAGGAAGGCTGAGATATCATGCATATGTCCTGGACAAAGATCCCCTGTAGGCACCTACCACATATAAAGCACGTTGTCTTTAGGATCTCCTCTTTCTTCTGCTTTTCACTTCTCAGATCTGCAAAGGTGTCAATTATGACACCAAAGATGAGATTGAGGACTATGATTATGACAATGAAGAAGAAGAGGAGGTCATAGACGACTCGAGCAGGGAACAGAGACTCCTTTATGACACAAAAACAAGAACAATTATTAGCAGTAAACACAGCTTTCTCTATTCTAGTGTTTTTCTTGAAAATGTCAAGCAACACTGCCCTTCCCCAATTCCCCACAGAACAGTTTGATGGGCAGGAAGAAGGATCATTGATCAACACAGTCCAGGGAACATAAAGTGTTATTGTAAGCTTTGGGGAAACATTTGGAAGGAGTAATTTTACTATGGCTGTAATGAGGTAGTTGTATGACAAATTGCTAACTTGGGAGAAGAGATAAAAAGAGCAACATGTGTCTGTGACAGACATGACATAAGAAGGGAAAATTTTAATATGGCTCATCTGTCTCAAAGCACAGTGTGCAGTCTGGTTCATGGTGGGGTGCCCATTTATTTGAGTGTAAGCATCCATTATAGCAGTGTAGTGGGTAAAGCAACTATGCTCTGTAACAACTAGTTACCAACATACAGCCCTCCTGACCACTATTCCGCTATTTTTTGAAAAGTAAAACATTTTCACTCCAAACTTCCCCTTGTGCCTTCTAGGGACATGGGAGGCAATTTTGCCCTATATAGTACTGCAAGCTCCCAGCATAGCTGGTCCCTAACACACGTACCCCAAAACTTAAAACTGGCCACTAGAGGTCATGATGGGAGTCCTTCAATTCTTTAAAAGCGACTTTTTAAACAAAACTATTTAGGGGTAGATGGGGCACGGGAGCAGCTACAGCCCTCCAAGGTGCAGCGGTGGGCATGTGCTACCCTGAGACATCTGAAGGCTGTCCATTCTTGCTTTACACGGATGCTTGTATTAACTGTCAGCCAGCTGTTCCTTACAGAAGTTGCCCAAAATGAACTCACATCTTTTGATGGTTTCCTGAGGATGTCGCCCACACCACCTCCATTTCTCAGGCCATGATTCAACACTGTGACTATACACATGAGCAGTGTGTCACAGGCACGCTCTGTGTTATCACCATCCTCTTCTGGAACACAAGAAAAGCAATCCTCAGTGAAGGAGGACAGAACTGGGACTTCTCCTTAAACCTCAGAGCTTTGGGTTCAGTATATCTTTGCTACTCACTCTAATGATATTCCAAATACATTTGACTTCTCTGGCCATTCCTTTTCAACATAAATGAGAAAGATATTGAAGTAGCTTTCAGTAACCCTCCACTGAATATTTTTCTATACTGAGTTTCAGCACTGCACTATTACTTACTTAGGCAGTACGGCCTCGAGTGCAGGATGACATATCTTTTCTGTCTTATTATGGTGCAAGAAATGAATGTCAGCAAATCAGTCTAGCATCTTAACCAAGATATTAGGAGACCCTATACCTTTTTGTTTTCCTGCTCTGAGTCATGGACTAACATAATCCCAGATGTTCTGTCAAAATGCTAAGTAAAGAATGCAACATTTCTCCTCATTTCCCCCAGTATCTCCCCAGACTTCTGGGTTCAGTAATCCTATTTACCTTCTATCACTTCAGACACAGTTACATGAGAAGTGCAATTAATATTGTCAGCACTGCACGACTCCATAAAAGCATCCATGCTTGCCTGCATTCCCAAGGGATGGGTAGCTGAAAGCAGAGAGTAAGAATTGTCAAAACATTCCCTTTCAGTTCATAAACAAAATGAGTTCCAACAAAGGAGTTTTGGTGATCAGTACCAAACTTGTATTTACATGCATGTTTTACTTTGCTACTCATACTCTAAGTAGTGTTCTACCCAGCACCATGTAGCACACTTAATGACATTTCTCTGGTGGCAATTTGCATCCTACACTCCACTGTGCTTGAACAAAAGAGTCTTACAGTTCCCTTATACATTATAATTCTGTATTTTGGAAGATATTTGGAAGAAAATACATATGCAGGGTCTAGGTCTGTGAAAAATACCAAGTACACAGATTGTTGCTTCAGTCTGCAAAATGTATGAGGACAGGGAGTCAATGTCCTTTGCTGTTAAAATAATTGTTTATTCACATGTGTGAAACTCGTAAAAGACACTATGCATGCATGCATGCATGTAGTATCCTGACCACCATCAAAAGACTGCCTCTTATGTTTTCATTGTCATAAAATGACAGCTGAACTCTAGCAAAAAGATATACAATCTTATTAAGTGTCAATGAGCAGGGATCTTCTGTTGCTTCTCTCTAAAGCGCAGCCAAGACCAACAAACTGCCAGTGTTAAGGACATGAACAAGCTACTTATGTAAAAAGAGGGGGAAAGTGTCTTCCATGTACTCAGTCTAAAGAAAACAGTGGGTTATTTCATTACACCACTAAAATAGCACAAACATAAGCTAGCTTTCAACTCTGGAGTCTTCCTCAGCCTAGGTATTACAGAGCTGGGAGTGGTGCTTCCTCTGTTGCTTGTTATGTTGTGCTTTTTGTTATTTCCCCCCCCCCCGAGTCAGAAGCTAGCTTGCGTTTGTGCTATTTTAGTGGACTCATAAAGTTAGCCACAGGTCCTCAAAGATATTGAAGTAGTTAGATGAATCTGATGGAAGACAAATGAAATATTTTTGAAATCAGCAAAACGTTTCATCTTTATATTTAATCAATTACTCTTTTTCACTGTTATTCTTTCAACACATAACACCTTCTAAAAGTGAGATTATCCAGAATACAGATAAAGCTAAAGCAGCAAAGTTTCTCCTGATTTAGCTTAATGAGTACAGTAGCACAAAATTGGTAGAACACTGCATATGTTGACTTAAAGTAAGCCCTACTGAGTTTAGAAGGACATCTAAATAAATGTATGCATGATGAGCTGAATATAAAAAGTACTTCAATTTCATAATTCTTTGAACTGGGTAATATTATATGGGCCAATCACTGGCATTTCAGAATGGAGTCAGGGGATATTTGACTTCAGGTACAAGATGGGGAAGCAAAGACCTTTAGCTTTGATGTTGGGCAATGGATCTACTTCCATGATGAAGTCATCTTTCAGAAAGAGGAAGCCTACAATGGAGAAGAGGTAGACGAGGATGAGGGCCAGAAGAGCGGTCAGCAGAATGGAGCGTCCGTTTCGCGTCACACTTTTGATGACATTAAATAAGGTCTCCTCCCGGTAGATCAAATCAAACAGCTGAAATAATAATAATACTTCAAAAACTTGCTTGGATAGAAACAACCTAACAAGCTCTTTGCCAACCCATCATTCCTATAAGCTTTATCTCAGAACTGAAAAATGAATGATTGCAGTTTATTTGCTTCCACTAACACCAGTAACTTTATCAATGGATGAACTGACTTAATGTGGACATTACTTTCAATAAAGGAAAATGAAAGTCATTTGGAAACTGGCCAATCCCAGGCTCTTGCTTCCAGAATCTGGCCTCATAATTTTCCAGATTATGAATTAGTTTGAGTTTTGCATGCCAGATTCTCCAATATAACCAGTAAGATACATATTTTTGCCAGCTTAGAAAAGTAAATAATTACAAGGAGCAGCTAGAGAGAACCAGACAGACATAAAGATAGGTAAAATACCATGAGTAAAATAGGCAGACAGATAATAACACCAACCCATAACTTTTCTTTAATAAACCACAACATCCCTATATAGATAGAATTACTATACCAAGATGCTGTAGAAAAGTTCATGGACAAAGAGTCCCAAGATGCTGGTGACAATATAGGCGACGTGATAAAGAAATTCCATATCCATGATCATGGCCTTATATCCTCGAATGAATGTCCCACGATTGCCCACGAAGCTTACCACAAACACAATCTTATTTGTCAGCTGTGAAACAATCACAAGGCACAGAGTAAGAGGCAAGCAATCATTTTGTAAAAGTTAATTCTGCCATTTCATATACTAATTTGGATCTATGACCAATAAATACCTACCAGATCTTGTTTTGCTGCCAATTAACTCTGATACAGGTTGGATTTGCAGAGACAAAATAATAGGTCTTAGCTCAAGGAGTGGTCCCAATGCTATACAATTTCTTTTCAAAATAGCAACTGTTTTAATGAGTCCCACTTACAGTACATCTAGTTTAGCTTTGCCTTAACAAATGACTTACATTGAGAGCTCCCAGTATATTGAGTGTGAGGCCAATGCCCAGGTGGTAGATGGATCGCAGGACCAAAGCCACAAGGAGTGGTCTGATACCATATCGGCGTGTAAACAGAGCCATGATGGAGAAACAAAATAAAAACCAGGAAAGGAGGGGGATCAGAGGGGAATCCAATAATCCTAGAAAATAGAAAGATACTCTAATTAAATACCTATGACATTTGTTTGTAGCATAAGCTGTTGTATAGTTGTATTGCACAGCAGGTCACATGAAAGACAGACATTTTGGAAGCACAAAGGAGTTAATAACTGTGTCTTAAATAAAGATGAAATAGGGGATATCACATTTTCATCCCAGATGAAATCAGGTGATGCAAAAACAGTAAATGATCAGCATTGTTGGACAGCAACTGACAAGGTAGAAAACCTCATGTATTAACTGGCAGATGTCTAAAGCAGCCAAGACAAAGAGAGGGTTGCCAGGATTGTGTGGATGTGGTTAATGCAGTGGCTGTTATGGACCAAATATGGTAACAGACCATACCCAGATGGGACAGTGCTATCCATACACCAGCAGCACACCTTTAGGGTGCTAAGCAAAATATGTGCCTGATTATGCTACCAATTGCACAACTGAGATTTTCTGAGTATTCTTATTTTGCACCATTGTATGACTCTGCACTCAATAGATAATGTGTGCACTGACTTTCCAACCTGCAGCACTTTGCCTCCAATCGTTATACCATCTGCATTACACTAACAAGTGCAACTAAGAGCACTTTGGCCCTTGAGTGATAACTATTGATTAAAGAGAAAGTTTAATGCTGAATGAAACAGGAAACCTTTAATTACCATCATGTACAAGTCTCTTCCTCAGCATTTTTCTTCTTTTGCTATTTAAATAGCCTTTGCTATTTAAACTGCCTTTCCAGTTTTTATTAGCCAATTCTATTAAGCAAATTTAAGGTTAATGATTTTCAAAGCTGATTTAAAACTATTCTACACCTAGCTCCATTCTATAATGAATTAAATGTAAATTTTGATTAATTTTAATTAAACTTGATATAAATGTTGTGGTTGTGGGAAACAATGATCAATTCCCCCAACTCCAACAGTTAATTATAATCAGTGAGTTATAATTATTATTATAAAATAAAAATGGGTAGGTTTATCAGAAAAAACATGTTTCTTAATATACAGAAAATTTCTTAAGATAAAAACTAACATTTTTTATGATAGAGAAGAATCCTTTAAACTTTGCTCCCTTCTAATAGCCATGCTCACTTAAGTGTCCATCCCTGGAGCAGGCAGCCATCAAGAAGAGTGGAAGTTGTCAACCCCTGTATTTAGATGCACAAGAATCACCTACCTATCTTAAATGAATTGAAATAGAAAATATATGAATATATGAATAGGTAGCACATCTTATTATGAACTGGTTTAACAGTGACTATCGAAATGACTAGATAGGCGGGGTATAAATACAATCAATCAATCAATCAATCAATCAATAGCTAGCATAAATGTCATAATTTGTGATATACATTTTCCTGCAAGTTACAAAATCAGTGTGGGCATTGGCTGAAATTCTGTTCATGTAAGTTATGACACATAAAGTTGATGACATAACCAAAGAGGAAACCATTTATTTTTAAAATTAAACATTTCCTACATCTGTCCCAAAGCACCTATGGCTCCCATGTAATTCCTTTCATCATCAGGAATCCATGGGGGCTGCAGAAAGAGAAGGAAGTCTTTCATGAGCCAAGATCAGTACCACCAGTAAATTCATCCCATTGCAAAGAGAGACCATAGAAGGCTCAGGACAGAAATAGGAAATGTTTGATTTCCAAAAATTCATCCTGGCTGATAACATAATCAACTTTACCTGATGCAACTTATATGAACAGGATTTCAGTCATCATCTGC
Source organism: Pogona vitticeps (assembly GCF_051106095.1). Classification (NCBI taxonomy): domain Eukaryota; kingdom Metazoa; phylum Chordata; class Lepidosauria; order Squamata; family Agamidae; genus Pogona; species Pogona vitticeps. The sequence continues at coordinate 55,143,572 of NC_135786.1, forward strand.
ATCATATGGAGTCACATTACTCAGTGCTCAATAAATAATGTGTACATTCTTTGTACTTTCAGCAATTTATTACCAAAAGTTACACCATTTATGCTTTGCAGGCAGATAGGATTTTGACTGTAGAGTTGATCCAGAACAGTTATTTCCCGAGGGCGTTTTGCTGTTCCCGTCGAATTAAATGGTTGTCATTTTAAAAGCGATAATATACTAGAGCTATGGAAATTCCAGTGAATGAGCTGCAAAGCCCAACTTAGCAACATTTATTGAAGTTTCACAGGACCCCACATAGAGTATATTAGTGGAGAGTTCCCACAAAGAAATCTTGCAGTAGCTGTATAAATGTCAACGTGAATATAACTGAGTGCATACCCATGGAGGATGCCTCAACATAAGGATAGAAGAGAGCAATGATGATGTTTATGAAGACAGCCAGATTGAAGGAGATACTTCCCCAGAGTGTCATTCTGCGGGAGAACCAGTACATCAGTGGATTGCCTATGGGAAGAAGATAGGCAAAGCTAAGTAAATCTCATCCTCTTCTAAGAAATAGCACAGGTCTCCCCAGAGATTCAGCAATCATAGTAGAATTATTCACAGGGCCAGGGATCAATACTCTTGTTTCTATAACTGAGTTTTAAATATAATCAATTGCCAGAAACTGGGACACAATTTCCAAATGACATCACACATTTCTGGTTCATCAGTGAAATATATTGCAGTGCTGCATCAAGACTGTGTTCTCATTTCATCCTATATACTTTTGTCATCCACAGAAAACTCATACTAAGACGTTCTGCACAAAGGCTCATAGGGTCATACAATCTGCAAAGCCAGCATAAAATCAAAAACCTGCTGTTTCAGAGAAGTAGCTATGTTAGTCCGTTTTATCAACTAAACTAAAACCAAAACAAAAGTCTTGTGGCATCTTTTCAACTCAATAAATATTTTTCAATGTGACCTTTCTGTGGATTACAATCCATATGTTCAGATACAAGTCTGATGATGTCACTTCACTATTGCTAGACTGGAAAGGACTGCCAGTACGCTAAACATTTAGAGTAAGACGTGTTAATTCAGTTGGAAGCACCAAGTACAGTATCTCAGTCATGCCAAGTACTGAACAGCAGTTAATCAATCCAACCAAACCCATCACAATAGGCCATAGCACCGAAATATGGAAAGCAATGGAAAACTACAATGTAATGTCTTCCAAGTTTGTTGGCCATTGGTAGACAGAAGTAGAAAAAAGCCATCAGTTCCTGACAGACTTTAGAGGGTGCTTAACAAAGTTAGATTAGCAACATGGAATGTATAAAGTTGTATATGTGGCAGCAAAAATGCACAATATGGTAAAAGAAATGAAAATGATTTATATTGAGATCCTTGGTGAAGTGAAGTTTGTTGGCCAGGTACAGATGGATACTGGGAATCCTGGCCATCAACACCACATTCAAATTACCACCAAGGAGACTGTATATATGGAAACCTTTGCAACATGGCCACTACCAACAATAATGAACCAAACAGACCATGTCCTAGTTGAAGAGTGTAAATCTGTGAAAACTTATGCCAGAGCTGATATACATTCAAATCATAATGACACAATTCACTTCAAATTAAGGGAAATATTTAAAAATAAAAATAGAAAAAGCCTAAAAATTAAACAAAAGTTGTTTTGTTTGCCATCTTTAGAAATATAAGTACTGTATCTTCAAATTTGATTGGATGAATAGTGAATCATTGCCAAACAATGGAAGTCAGAGTAGAGATTATCTTATATACAGTGCCATATATAGCAAAAAAAAAAAGCATACATATTTTACACACATAACTCTGAAAAAAGAGGTTTTTTAATGTAGACTTATTACAGGATACTAAGAATTTACTGGAACAAGGGAGGTTGACCAAGAAAGTACTAAAGAGAATGAATCATAGCCAAAAGATCATAAGGCATACCAAACATGGAAAGTTAGAATATTTTTGTCACATTGTAAGAAAATGAAAGTACATATTTTTACAGGAGACCATTGAAGGTAAACTAAATGGTAAAAGGGGTGCAGGGATGAAGGGGGAAAGCGTCAAATGCAACACAACATTATTTTTCAAGGCTGCCACACTGAAAGCTGTGATGATGCCATCCATGCTGATGTGTAGTTCTGAATACTAGTGCACTTTACATTTGGTAGAGACACTTCCGTGGCTTCCACAGAAGCTCCTTGAGTTGGCTCTCCAACAAATACTGGCCTACTGCTTGTCTTGAGTTCAGACACTTCATCTAAGTTTAGAGATCATTTTTTAAAAAGTAATGAGTTAAAAGGGGGGAAAACTTTAGAAACATTAGCACACATGGAAACAAATTACAGTGGTGACTGGACTTATGAACGTCCTGACCTGCAAACAGTTTGACATACGGACAGCTCCAGCCGCAAATTTTTCTTTGACTTGTGGCCGGAGCTTCGACCTACGAACAACAACACAAAAAAAAAGGCAGGGGAAAAGGGCGGGAAATTCAAATTTCTAACTGTAGGTGGTGAAAGAGGCTGCTTCTTGGTAGCTCTTTGGCCCCAACAGTTAGGGAAAGGCGGCAGAGGAAGGCCTGGTAGGTTACGGGGGGTGGCGATTTCAGCCCTGGTGGGCCCACACCACAGTGGAGGGAGGCTGGGAAGGGTCCGGGAGGGCAAGAGGGGTGGCAATTTTGGCCCCACTGGGCCTGTGCGGGGTTGCAGGGAGGCTGGGAAGGGAGGGCAAGGGGGTGGCAGTTTTGACAGACCCCGCACCAGGAGCAAAAGCCCAGCTGGGAGGCAAGGACCCATCCCAGCCGGGCAGCGGCAGAGGAGCCTGGGCCGGGCAATGCCAGCGAAGCCCGGGCCAGGCAGCTGCGGAGGTAAGGTCCTTTTCCTTTTTAAAAAACTGTTCTGGGCGGGTTTTGGAGGGTGGGTTTGGACTGGGAAGTGTTATTGTTGCTTTGCTTTTGGATTTTTTTATTTTGTTATTTTTTGCAGTCCCAGTGTGGTGCAGTGGTTAAACCGCTGTACTGCAGCCAAAACTGTGCTCACGACCTGGGATTCAATCCCAGGTAGCCGGCTCAAGGTTGACTCAGCCTTCTATCCTTCCGAGGTCAGTAAAATGAGTACCCAGCTTGCTGGGCGGCAATGTGTAGCCTGCATAATTAACTTGTAAACCGCCCAGAGAGTGCTTGAAGCACTATGGGGCAGTATATAAGCAGCACGCTTTGCTTTGCTTTTGCTTTGCTCTGTTTATTTTTAATTTTTTATTTTTATTTTATTTTTTGAAATGCTGAAATGGATTAATCCCGTTCCCATGCATTTCAATGGGAAATGGTGCTTTGACCTACAAACATTTTGACTTACGAACATCATTCCGATATGGATTAAGTTCATAAATCAAGGCACCACTGTATCTCACACCAGGATTATGGAATATTGTTACGGTAGTACTGGACAAACTCCCCCAATTCTCCTTGGAAAGCAGAGTTCCCCAACTTTATCACAGACTCCTTGAGGGAGATTGACAATTTTATCCAAGAATGCTTGGGAAAACCTTTTAACCTCAGCAAAAATTAAAAACAACTGTGGGACTTTAATGTGAGCCTTGAATTTGAGGTGACCATTATGACTACAACCTCAGCTGATCCCCAAAGGCAAGCTAGGAGAGACATGTTTGGTGACATCTCTACTTGAGGCCTGGATAACGCCTAGTTTGCACATCAGCGTAAGCTAGATAGTGCTGCAGGGACTTGAGAGGACACAGAATTCAGAATTCCAAATTCTAACCATATGAACAGCTCCCAGCCGCTTTGTCCTAAACTTACTACGTAGTTTCCTCTGCCATTCCATCTCATTGTGGAGAAAAGATGACTGCTCGAAGAAGTCACTGACTTTGCTGCCCTGCTCATCCTGCTCTGTAGTGGTAAACAGCCGGTATTTTGTCTCTTTTGTTAGGAACTCGCAGATGTTAGGCACAGGGAAGATTATCTGCTCCATGCTTCGATCCAGGCGGACAATCTGGGGAGAAAGCAGAAATCGTGGTATCCTTGGTTTACTTTTACCTGAACTCCTTACATGCATAGGTTTGGAAGGTCCCATTTTTAACCCATTGCATCCTGATGGCTTAGGCAGCTTAAATGCACATTTTAAAAAATGATAAAGCAATGTATTTGTTTAGCTATAGAGATACCATGGCCCTTGAGCATCACAGCCCAGATGTCCCCCACAAAACCCAGAGAAAGGTATCGATATCCCCTTTGGTGGAGGGAAACCCTACAGTTCAGTGGTGAGAGGAGAGCTCCAGCCTTGCCAAACCCACCATTCCCCAGAGTGCCTTCCCATGTGGGAAGTGGACAGCAGCAGGTACACACAACTGCAGTAAACTTGAAGGAATTTTGATGAGCAATTTACCTAACACAGAGACAGCCCACAGTCTGAGGGGTGGGTGGGGGTTCAGTCCAAAATTCTGGTGCAAGTTACGCCCTGTTCAGAATATGAGCTGCCTTTGGGTACTGTATTCTACAGGAAATGCATCCTGTGGGACGTGGGCCCTGAAATCCCCATTTAAAGGGAATTTTGTTGGATATTGACCTTAGGCTTCAAATTCTAAATTCTTCCAAGTTCCTCTGAGTGCTGTCAGAGCACTCAGAGCACTTTCCATGGAAAGGAAAGAATGTACAGTATAAGGATTTCTCTTATAAGAAGCCTCAGGGTGGAATTTCTCAAGGACTTGGGTTTTGTCAAGCAGTGTGGACACCAAAACTGGTGAGCCTATGTTCCTTTTGGGATGAACCATTCCTACTCATGTTCATTTACTGCAGTACTTTTGCCCATCTGGACCAGCTCTGAGTGAAGACTTTAGAGGATTATTAACATAATCAAGGTACAAAATATTTCTAATTGAAGCCCCTACCCATCCACAGATCCACACCTCCTAATGGCCAATTTAAAATAAAATAACTTTTTTGGGGGGGGCCTGGGGAAGCCAAATGGTCCTGAATTGCAGAAAACATGGTAAAATTGCCCCTACTTCCCCTAGAGGGTGTTGGGGGATTTTCTGAGCATTTTTTTAAAAAAGAAAATTACAAATATGGAGTGCTGGGGGCTGGATTTGGCACTTCGAGGACTACATTTTGCCCGCCATGCCTTGCTGGATAAGCTGGAATCTCAACAGCAGGCTATGCTTCATGCAGTCTTTGAAGGCCCAATTTCACAAGAAATTCATTGATCATTAACTTTAGATTTCAAATTTTATATTCCTCCAAATTCCTCTAAGCACCAGATCTGCTTAATTCTAGACAGCCCTTTTTTGTGATTTATACAAACATTAAGCCAAAGTGGACAGAAAACACAGCTGCTTGCAGTCTCTTTTTAAGTTCTGAGTCAATTGGCCACTGGCTATTAGATAATGATAACTAGTATTTCATCTAACTAGGATAATTCTAAAGGGAAATCGTGTTGCTAGATATGAGAAAGAAAATCTAATTAAATGTACATAAAACCAGAGAAGAATGAATCCTACCTCTATCTGGGATGTGTGCTTCTCGTAATACGCTAAAGGATCTTCCTCTTCCTCTTGGACAGGAGTTGTTGATTTCAGCATCTGGGTCAGCTGTTTGTTGTGCAGAATAAGCTGCATGAAAAATAAAGAAAATAAAATGATAGATCTTTTGATAGCTTCAGCTTGCAAAAGCCTGAGGGAATCTCCTTCACCCACATATTAGCAACATACTGTATTTCTTTCTATTTTTCTAGGCCTGACAAGCTGTGGGGGGAAAGGGAAGCAGACATAGTTAGTGTAAACAGGCCCTGTAGTTTCTGAAGGAGACAGCTACTCAGTTCACCACAATAATTACAGTCAAAGACCACTAATCTGAAAATTATAAATCATGCCCATAAATCCCCACAGAAACAGAATCACAAGACAAATAGCAATCATAGTCTTTGACTAAGCTATGTGAGCCAACAAATTGGCAGTCAAGGAGTCAATTTTGCTCTCCGTGGAGATATGGGACAACTTAGCTCAACTATAGAGAAATCTGACTTTCATTACTATATAAAGAAATACTAGGACCTAAAGGAATGTTTGTACAGAGACACAACACCCATATGAGATGCTTAATCATCCTGCATCTTAGTTTAAGTTTTTTTGCCTACTTTCTAATCTGGCATCCACCCCCTGGACTCTCTGAAGTATATGGACTTTTACTTCATCCATGTTATATTTGTACATTTAGAATTACAATAATGAAAGATTTTACAGTACAGAGAGATTTTGTGGAAGTATGCAATGCAAGTTCACAACATGTATGTATCAAAGAGATCAGAGACCTATATGCTATTCTAGCCCAAATATGTAAGGTCAACATGTATCTTGACCATATAACTCAAAGATGTTAGCAGGAGTTTGTCTCTGAAACTATAGCTGCCACTATTGTGTAGAGCAGGTGGTTCCCAACCAGTGTTCTTGGACTGCAACTCCCAGAACCTCTGACCAGCACAGCTGGTGGCAAGGGCTTCTGGGAATTGCAGTCCAAGATTGGGAACCACTGCTGTAGAGGGACCAAGGTAAAAAAATAAATACCTCAAGATCTCTGATTTTTGAAGATCAAAATGACACAGTCCAAAATGAACTAGCCCCTTCATTGGTCGATGTGGCTTGTGGTTAATTAAAAAACTGTGAAATTCATTACCTCTTGGGCTCCACTGGTAACCCTAGTGTTAGAGTTCCAAGATCCAGTCTCAAGCAAGATTCCAAATATTTATTGGTGGTGAGAGAATTTCACCTGATTTTTTTTATAAACACAGCAGAGTAGTAATACTATAAGATACACCTAGTATGTTCAGAAAATGGGCCTATGGACCATTACATTCTGTGCCCAATCTCTAGGCTGAATATAAGATCCCCCTTAGTTCAACTTCTTTCTTGATCTTTTAGCTCCTCCTTTCCTGATCTTAACTTCCAGGCCAAAAAAGTTATTCTAGGCAGCTAACAAAGCCATTGCACACAAAGATATAGCAAATCAAAATGATATATATACAAAATGAAATGAAAATGAAAACGGTCTTAAAGTTTTCTTGTCCTTACATTATGCTTGAGCTTTGCCGAAAATGCCACTGATCTGTTTTCTAACTTCTCCTTTTCTCTGGACACCTTTTCCTTGAGACTTTCTCTTTTCTATCCAATCCTCAGATTCCTGCCCACCTTCTATTCTATTCCCTCTCTTTAGTCAAAGCGTCTTTAGGCAATGTCAATCCCACTCCGTCAATGGAACATTCAGTTAACTCACAGAGTCATCATCAAACATTCTGACACCAACAACTTTATTTTTTCAGCAGGTAAAACATTTGTGAGCACCGTGCAGCATAACTATACCACAAGCAAATGTTTCCATTGATCTCACCATTGCAAAAATGAAAATAAAAGGTTAATAGGATCCTTCCTGAGGTGGGATGATAACAACCTTACTTCATAATTTGTTTGGAATTCAGATAGATCTTTGAGCACAAATGCTATTTTCATCAACTCTGCCCCACTAGGATTGACACGTTATGTGGGCACAGCTTCCTTGCTTTTTCAGTGAGGACATTCCATCCACATACATACCATAGAAGAGATCCCCTCTTCTTCCTCCTCCTGAATCCGTTTCACAGGTTTCAAGAGATGCTGAAGCTGCTTGTTGTGTCGAGAAAGCTGAAAATATGAAGAGAGATAACAAGCATGGACAACCAAATTATAAGAGTATATCTGTCTTAAAGTGAGAAATGGCTTTTCAACCTTAAAAAATTGTCTAGAAAACTCTGTATTTTGTAGAAAATACAAAAAATACAAATACAAAAAGAAAAAAAGAATTCCTCAGTGAAACTCAAAAATATTTTTGCCCCAGAAGACTTTTTGGGGGCTAACATGCTTCCTGACAACGTACTTTCACTCTTGCACACAAGTAAAAAAACTTGCAGCAGCTGACAATTTTTTCAACACGTTTTCTCATGGTGTTGGGACACATTTTTAATCACAGATGACAAAACTTGTTGAGTCTTCATTATGTCCTTACTTTAGATACAATGTTGGAGATTTCAACCAAAAGAGACTGCTTCTGGTAGGAGCACACTCCAGGGTTTAAGTTTCTAGCAAGGTAGCAGCCATACCACCTTTAAGGTTTTTATGTGTTTGGGTATGTTTGGGTATGTCACACTGTCTGGGTTGCTCTGCTGCACCATCCAGAGAAAGGAACATCAGACACTTACAGTGAAGGCCCACTCTGGAACATGCAGAGAAGGAACCCACGTTTGTCTGTCCTAACTTAGTTTTTCTCTTCGTTTTCTCAGAAGCCTTTTTTTTCATGCTCTGTGGTGCTTTCGTATTCTTTCTTCCACTTTCCTTGGCGATGAGGAGGGCATTGAAAGCATTGTCCTCAACTACTGGCATGTTTGGTCACATGATTTCACTGTCTCTCTTTGGGTAAACAAGAACATAACCCACTTGAACATATTCCTCCTCTGCACCTTCCTGGATGGATTTTCATGGTGACTATCCAGTGTTCTATTCTCTTTCAGGCACTGGTTCTATTTGTGTATCATCCACTGGGGTGATACTGAAATCTTTATTTCTTTCCATAGAAAGTAAGATATAATACACACAAGCATCAAGATATGTTCTTGATGTTCTAAGTTCTACGTTCCTCTTCTAAGATACAATATTCTAAGACCAGAGCTCCATCAATATATCAAACAAACTTCCTATGGTGGGGTTAAAAAAACTTTTGTAATTGGAGTCAGGTATTCAACTGTGGGTTATGTTCTTCCAACTTGAGTCTTTGAATGCAAGGGAACAAGATGGGAGAAACAAACCTTTATAAAGGACCAGACCATAAAGATACCTGTAAGGCTAAAATGTAGATATTGTGTCCAACTTCCCGGGGGGAAACTTCAGAGTTCTCACATTCTTCTTCTTGAAGATAAGCTTTCTTAATCACATCAACCTGAAATACATTTTGCACATAAAAAATGCTAGACCAGTAACTTGTCATAGGCAAGTAACCTCATATAGGCAAATATGCTATCTGTGGATCTGTTGTGGAAGCAGAAAATCTGCCATTCAATGTACAATTTGGCACCGTGAACACGTTTCTGTTTTCAATTACCACAATTCTAGCCTTTCTACTCGTATCTCTTGTAAAGAAATGACTGACTTAAAATCCAAAAAGTAGAGGGTGAGTAGTAGTTAGATGACAGAACTAATATTCCAGATAGATATTTCTTCTAGATAAATTTCTATTATTTCTAGAAGCTGTACACTACCACTATCCATGCAGATGTTACTCCACTCTAATCTTTGTCATGCCTTTCTAAGTAATCTGGAAACCACAGGATAGCAAGACAAATATCCATCAGTCACTTAGCTACTATGTCTCAACTCCTGACACGGTAGAAATTGTGTTAATAAAGCCCTTGTACCCGATTCTGTGGAGAACCTCTACAATTCATCTATTGAGAACTGCTGGATAGCTCAGTGGTTTAGATATCTGTGAGTTCGATTCCCCACTGTGCCTCTTTGACAGGGGCTGGACTCATGGGATCCCCTTCAGGGTCCCTTCCAGCTCTGCAGTACTAAGACTGTTTTTATTATATTGTTGTTGTTCTCTCTGCCAAGTGTGCCAATAAGCAAGACAGGAGACACCGATGTTTGAAGAGTTCCCTATTAGTGTACCCATCTGTTGCAAGCTAAGATTAACTGCTTGGGAACTACTGCATTCCATATAAATGAAATAGAACAGACCCATCTTTATACAATTCTAGCAGTAGGGAATGTGCTATAGCACCTAGAAGACATTGGGGGGAAAGAGAAGAAGCTATGTAGGGAACTGATTTCCCATAGTTCAGTGAAGCTCTACCTGCTGGAGACACCACAAGGAATCCAAGGTTCTTTCCTTCCCTTTCAGTTATGATGTGAAAAGCATGACATCTTTTAAAAGCAGCAAACACCAAGCGCAATAACCCCCAGCCTCCTCAGTCTTCCTTACCAATTCCTGGGGCCGGAGGCTGATGAGAATCCGCTCAGCATTCTCACTGTCATGCCTACTTTCCATCAAGGCAAGCAAAAGCTTGGAAGCATTGTCCTGACCAAAAAGAAGAAGAAGAAGCACTACACTGAAGGCAAAGAGTATATTCAAATCATCCATCTGTTTCTCACTCTGCAGTGAGAATCAATCTTAAGGCTACAGGGTTTAGTGTAAATCCACTCCATAAATCAAGATTCAAAAGGAACAGGATGGTAGATAGGTAGCAAAACCCAACGGGTTGACTCAGCAAATAGAGACGATGCCTTGCTGACTTTGCAATGCTGAGATTCCTACCAGAAGTCTTGGAGACTGGACAAAATCCTTTTGTTTAAACAAACCATAAATTAAAGAGTGCACATTTAATTTCCAGGTCCAATCCTCAACATCTCTCCAGTTAAAAGAATGTAAGGCAGCAGAATTGCAAAGAGATCTTTGCTAGACTGATTAAAAAGGTTAGAGGCAGAAGTAGACAATAATGTTGGACTAGATGATCCAGTAATTAATTCAAAAGAAGGCAATGGTTGTTGTGGGTTTTTTGGGCTCTTTGGCCATGTTCTGAAGGTTGTTCTTCCTAACGTTTCACCAGTCTCTGTGGCCAGCATCTTCAGAGGACAGCACTGAAGAAGGCAACTTGAAGGCAGCACAAAGATAGCACAAAAGAAGGCAACTTGGTACATTCATATATCCTTGAAACCCCAGCTCCCTATCCCTTTTTGAGAGCATCACAGACTGTTAACGACTTGTTGAACATAAATTTAGTATGTGACCTGGTGTACATATTTGAGTCTAGTTCATTAATTTGTCTTTATTAATAATGCAGACACCCCTCACTCTGGTCATCCCTTGTCTCCCACCACCCCTTTTCTAGCAGGCCCCTCTACCTTCAGCTGAAGAACCAAATCCATTCTGTACTTGCAGAGGGGGCTGATGTCATTAAGGATCAGGGCTGTGATGATGTCAATTCCATTTGATTCATGGGTCACAATGCAGCTCTGTGAATACATACACTGAGTTATCCAAATGATGTGCAGCCGACCCCAGGTTTATCCCAATCCCTTCCCTTTTCAGATGCTCAGACCTTGCTAGATGCAGACTGCTCTGCCTAGCATCTTCTTATTCTGCTACCCATCTCACCCCAATATGAACCAGTATAACTTTTTTTAAAAAACCACAAGAGAAATGCAGTCACCTGATTCTCATGACAGGGTCCCTGGCAATATTCTGTCAGGGTCTCCAATGTCTGTGTGATGAGGGCTACATTATATTCATTGATGTAGAGGCCCAACAAGCCCAGCCGTCCTGTGGTACTGCCACACATGATATCCAGAAACTGCAGCGTCTCACACACCAAATTGTAGTTGGTCTTATTGTTCTGACAGCGTAGAAAGTTCTAAAAAACACAGAGCAGAATGCAAGAGGCTCCTTAGTGGCAGACTGCTTTTTAACTAGTAGCCACGAGTTGAATGCAACTTGTAACACTAGTAGGATTATACAGCGGCATTGATACAATGGCATTGATTCCCCTGAAGGAAACTCACCTGCAAATCCCGGTTGTGATTCTCACACAGAAGCTGCAAGAAGCGAAGAATTGGCTCCATAATCAAGACTGCCACACCCATTTCATTGCTCTGGCCTCTGTCTCTTGCATCATGGCCAGCCCGGAAGCCTAGACCCATTGGATAACGGGATGGTGCGCTGGGCAGCATGAAAGTTGTCACACGTTCTGCAAGGAAATCCACCCCATTACTTGCCAGCACAGGAGCTATTGTGATTCACCCTGAAGGGCTGAAAGTTAGTTAGTTTCCAAGCTGGAGACAGGCAATTCAAAAGCACATGTGACTTTGTTAAGTTCTCCAAAATGAATGGTGGAGACTTTAAGAGGAGATAGGTGGCAATGGGAGTGGGAGGAAGGTGGGCTGGCAGTGGCAGTTTCCCCCCCATCACAAACCTGAAAAATGAACCATAAACCAGTTTGTTTTTCAGGCGGTTCATGAACGTTCATAATTCATGGATAGTCACAAGCCACAAACCATCATGAACCATTGGTTTTATGGTTCATGCCTATCTCTATCTACTGTACACAAAGCGAAAAAGTTTTTTTTTATTTATGCACACTGAAATCTTCAAAGGAGGTCTCTAATTAGGGGTGATCTGAAGAGGAGGATGTACAGTATTACTGTTGTGCATGTGAAGCTGTACAACAGGATCTCAGCCTGTAAGTCATAATTGCTCACCATTAATAGATATTTATAAATGAGTACTATACAGTTTGTTTCTTTTTCTGATTCAGCAAATGCTTCCTGCTACTCAAGGTAGGAAGGCCACATCTAGATATCAACATATTTTAAATCTGAAATCTGGAGAATCAGTTATAAAGCCATGAATGTTAGTATTATGTCTAATAACTCAGTTCACCAGGCCTCACAGAGCTGGATGAAACTTGAGAAGCAGCTACAAATCCAGCTAGCAACTTCATCTTCCAGCCCACATTTTATTAGCTTGGCCACAAAAATATAATGGGAGCTCTGTCAAAATATCTTGTGGAAATAAGGATATACAAGAGTCCTAGTTTTTTTTCCTAATCCAGCAAACTTGGAACTTCATTTAAAAAAAAAAAAAGAAGTTAAGGTTAGTCTGGCACATTTTGATAAACCCAGACAGTCTGTTAATAATCATCATATTATCTTCTAAGTGCTCACTAAGTAACTGTTTCAAAATCTGTTTTAGAACTTTTCCCGAGTAGCTGGAAAAGCTGCCACACTTAGTGGGCATTAGCTGCAAGGATTCTCTTTCAAAGACAGAGACAGTATTTGCCCGCCTGCTATTTTCCAGGTCCTCACTTGTTCTCTAAGAATCCTCCAAGAAATTCTGAGATTACAACTGGATTTTTTTAATTTATTTTTTTGCTGTTCATCTCATCCGAAAATGTGAATTCCTTTAGAGTAGTTTATTTATTTTATTTATTTATTTATTGGACTTATATACCGCCCCATAGCGCTACAAGCACTCTCCGGGCGGTTTACAATTTTAATTATACAGGCTACACATTGCCCCCCCCCCCAGCAAGCTGGGTACTCATTTTACCGACCTCGGAAGGATGGAAGGCTGAGTCAACCTTGAGCCGGCTACCTGGGATTTGAACCCCAGGTCGTGAGCACAGTTTTAGCTGCAGTACAGCATTTTAACCACTGCGCCACGAGGCTCAGTGGTTAGATGTATCTGTACCATCTATTAATCATTAAGGGCCGTGACACACACAAACACATCCCAGTTCTGTTTTCACCATGGCAAGTGCTGTTTTCTGTTTCTCTGACTTGACCCTTAAAGGAAACAGAAGGTCACCGAACAGTGGAAGAAGCGTCTTGGTATGGTTTCCGCATTCTTCAGTGTTCTTCCTTTTAAAATCCAGTGTTTGAGAGACATGGGGGTAAGTCATTTCCAAATACTTTTACTGGTTTAGAACAGCTTTATTGTTTCCCGAGCCATGCTCCAGTGAGCTCAGAGTATTATCCTTCACTTCCATTTACCTTTACTGCCATGTTCAGGAGAGTCTTTGTCTTCCCGAGGCTTGTTGCCAATATCACTCATGTTCACAGTAACTGTGGATTTAACCTCTTGCTGAGCCTTCTTCATCCGGTCATGCAGTACTTTAAAGAACTTTTCCGATTTCTTGTCACTGGTCATCAAGTTATAGAATGATTTCTGCAGAGATAAAGATGCAGAATGATGGACACAGCTGTTAGATACACCACGATTTTTGAACCTATGATTCTTCCAGGACCATCACCATCTAAAATGTCTCCGGATGAGGCATCCAACTTTTACTTCATAAGTAAGACCTGATGGTCATTACTGCAACCAACACAACATTCCTACCTTGAAAAATCCAACAAACCAGACTTTCAAAAAAACATTTTCTACATTTACTGTGAGATCAAACACCGGCAGTCATTTTGATTGCTTCAATTAGTAGACATTGTTAAATTAGCCCACCTTGCTCTGTCACTATAGACTTACTTGTGAACCACAAACTGGGCCACATATAATCCATCCCATTCCTTTCTAGAGATGATCCCATGCTGAAGGCCCAAGGTTGTTGCCCTTTCTAAAAGCCTTTGTTGAGACCTCATGATGGAACAAAGGCAGGAACAGAACTGGCAGCAGGTAGCTCCTACGCTTGGGAGTGTACTTCAAGCCTAATTTGTATATCCTTGCAATCAGAGCAAATGAAGGAGTGGACTACACAAGGTTTTCCTCCTGTACTGTTAGAAACTGAATATTTCTATGTCTAAGTCATGTTTCCAAAATCAAGGAATGTTAAATGGAAATAGGTCAAAGCATGCTCTTTTAAAGATCTCCAGCAGAGGGAGCAAAAATTACTTATGAAAATTGATTGATGTAGTTAAACTTCTCAAAGGATTGATTTAATTTGTTTCTACCTTCTTATTCCATCAACCAATCAGCTCTTTGTAAGATCATATAGAAGGGGGATTATTGTACAGAATATTGATATGCTTACTGATTAATATAGATTTTAGTGTGCAATTAGCATCTCTTGGAGTTTGTTCTTCATGTGCTGGGTATTTGTTTTTAATTCATGAACACTGTACTTTTATGTATTCTTGAAGGCTTTCACGGCCATGATCTGATGGTTGTTGTAGGTTTTCCGGACTGTTTCCAGAACATGGCCAAATAGCCCAGAAAACCTACAAAACCCACTGTATTTTTACTTTTATTTTATTTTATTTTATTGTAAAACCACCCATAGTAGTGCACTGTTCTAATGGGACAGCGTATGTATGTATGTATGTATGTATGTATGTATGTATGTATGTATGTATGTATGTATGTATGTATGTATGTATGTATGTATGTATGTATGTATGTATGTATGTATGTATGTATGTTCGTATCCCTGGGGATGCAAATAAATATATCGGCACCATAGGTGCCTGGGAAAGGCAGACCCTCTCCCCGCAAACAGGTAGGTCCACTTACCACTCGCCACACACGGTGTCATTCTCGTCACGCCAATCCAGGAAGCAGCCCAGCCAGTGCTTCCCTGCACACCTGACTGCTCAACAACTAAGTGGGGAGACTCTCCCTCCCACCTCCTCGCCAGAGTGGTCGGCTGTGTGGGGAGGCGGGGAAGTGCCAGCTGGGCTCCTTTCTTGGATTGGAGCAATGAGAACAATCTTGACAGCGCACGCTGCGCAGCAAGCAGTAAGTGGGCCAGCCGGTTTGGGGCGAAGGTCCAGTTTTTCCAGGCACTTATGGAGCCAATATTTATATTCGTATCCCCAGGGATAAAAAAAACGAATATCTCATGTATAGTGAAAACTGTTACCAAAGAAAATATACCTGTATTTCTGTATTGCCCCCATCAAGCAGTCGAATAGCCAAGAGGATGCTCTCTTGAAAGATCTTCTCATTTTTAGTGTTCATGATAAGATCTGATACAAGCTTGGTGGCCCCTTCTCTGTCCAGACGGCACTGAATGGCAGCTATTATTGACCAGTCCTGGTCTTGTCCTGTGTGAAAGAACATTGTTGAGAAAGACAGGCTGTGGAACAGCTTTAAAATTATAATGACTCAGTGGTTAATGTATCACTCTCTGACATGAACAGTTTAATCCTGTCCCTCAGGCAGTTTACATGATGTCAGTCAAATCATACCACCAAAATAAATAAATAAATGCAAAAACCATTGATGAGATTAAACTGTCCTAGAGGGATATAGTAACTTAAGTAAGTTGATGATGAATCATTTGTACACATAAACAGAATTAGTATCTTTGACTAGTCCAGACATCAATCGTCCCAATGTTTAGTTTGATATAGCTCCTCCCATGAGTCACAGTGATCGAGTAGAAGGTAGCTAAACTCAACAGAGAGCTTTTCATGGTTCCGTGCTAGAACATCTGCTTTGAACAAAGACTGCAGACCCAATCTCGCGTTTTTCCAGGTAGAACTGAGAAAAGCTCCTGGATGAAAAGCCTGGAGGGGCTTTGCAAGTCAGTGCAGACAGTACTGAGCTGGATGGACCAGTGGCCTGATTCACATGGATGCCACCCATCAACCATAAATGACAGCCCAGCAACATGTGTCCCTCCAATAGCCAACCTTGGCCTATACATTTATAATAACATGTATGAGATGTAGGGACAGTAGATGAATTTAGAGAACCCAACGAAAGGGGAGAGAAGGAGGAAATAATGCAGGACAGAAAGCTAAAGCCCAGAATGGCAACCCACTCACCTGTTCCAGAAGGATCAACAATCTCCCCTTTGGAGCCAGACCTTTTGGTTTGCAAGTAATTAGCTAAAAGCATTTTCCTCAATGTGTTGCCCTAGAAGGATAAAGAAACAGGATGCATTTCAAAGGTTTTCCTTTTTAAAAAAAGCTATATAATGATCTTATAAACGAGGTTCACTAAGTTCAGGTTTTTAAGCGGAAGGGCTGTCTTCAGAGGGCATTATACCCAGAAGGGCTGCTCTCTACATGTCTTCCGTATAGGATCCCCAGAGACAACTCTGCCCTTGTAGGGAAAAAGATGCTCATCTATGTGGATTTGTGGTCAGTCCGAGCATGTCCCTTCTTACGTTCCTAATACTAACTATATATTTTTATTCATGATATCAGAGCAAGATAATTTCTGTGAGTGTTAGAACACGTTTTGTGCAGTGAAGAGACACATGGCCTAGTTGTCGTACAGGGACAATAAGAAAGAGGAGAACTAGGCCTTGTTCTTTACTTAGAAAGAACACCTAACATGTGGCAGAAATAAGAGCCAGAAAAGGCTAGCTTGCTGTCCAGGTACCTATACTTATATACCAACACGAGCATCCTCAGCTACTCACTCTGTCTCCATATTTGTTCCTCTTCACCAGCATTTGCTGCAGTGTTCTCAACACCTTAATGCAGAGCTTCTCCTCTGCTTCCATCAGGTCTTTGGTGTGCTGCACCAGTCTAATCAGCAAAGAAAAACAAATCATACCACATATTTCCACCATGTCCAAACCTACCTACCCTCATCAAATGAGGCCAGCTGCATTAAGAAAGATCCAAGACTCTCCTCCTAAATGGACACCCTATGGGCTGCCTCACACTGCCAACTTGCTCATTCTTTGTAACTCTTTCACTCCCCTTCTCAATCATGCCCCACACTTCTCCTTGCTTCTTTCTTCAACTCCCTATTGCTGGTTGTCACTGTTCCTTATGGTATAGTGTGTGCTGAGTGTGAAAAGGAGATGTTTATTGCACATAAGGCAACCAATGCTGCTGTATTACTAAACAACTGAAGGCTTCAAGGTGCTGTGCTCCCTCACATGTTTTCCACTGAGCAACAGTGGCTTAAGAGCGGAGATCACCATCACTCTCAAATGATGCAATGATATTGTTTTCTACAACCCACTTACTTGGAGAGGAAACCACCGCTTTCACAACGCTGGTAAGCCTCAGTCCCCTCCATGAAAAGCAGTTCTGGACGGTGCAGAACATCCACCAAGACTGAAAGTTCAGCTTCCACCAGAGGTTGCAAGCGCTCCTCAAGTGCGTTGATGATGTCCTGTAACAGCACAGTACTCTCATGGCAAAGCTGCATAACACTGAGATTTTGCCATCCAAACATGCAATTCGCGGTTGAGTGCAGAATTTAGAACCTTAAGGATATTCGCTTTCATGGGGGGGGGGGGAGACAAGATTATAGCCCTTAAGCTACCAGAGAAAAATGTGAAAATGTGTCAGCATAGCCAAATGATGAAATATTGAGTATAAAAAGGTCCAAGATGTTGTGCTTTCAATAATCCTTTGATTTGCTCTTCCCTAAGACTGGCAGAAGCAAAACTATAAATCATAGTCTGCATAGAATGCAAAAATGAGAATACAAAATTAGATAAATACAAAATGACAATTATTTATAATAAAACTATTGAAAGTATGTCAAATGTGTACAATTGCTATATATTTCCAAATTCAACACTTTGGCATACAAAAACTAGATAACTTTGGAGCGGAAATTAGACTTTCATTTCTAAGTGGCAATTGCTATCCCAATGTGGCATAGCAAACAGAGTGCCAGACTTAAAACTCAGGAGACTTGGGTTCAAGTGTTCCCTCAACCATGAGAACCTTAGCGGGGATGACAGTGGTAAAAATGCTCCTATCTCACATACCTTGAAAACCTAGCTAGGACTGCATAAGTCAAAACCAACTTAAGAGCAAATAACACACTTAGCGCAGAAACACTAAAGGCCTGTCTCCAGGATAAGCCACAAGAACGCTACACAACAAGGGTATCGCTTCCGTACCTGCAGCTTCTCAATGATGTTCTTGTAGTCCCATTGGTTTGTTGTGGCTGAGACTCGAGGAAAAGCACGTGAGGCTGTCTTGTAGTTGGCGGCATTCCTCTGCGCATTAGTGATGGAACTGCTATTCAGCAAAGAGCTGACATGAGCATCAAGGTCCATGGGCAATGCAATGGAGCGGCTCTTGGCTGGAAAGAAACAAGGCTTATGACGAAGACGACACATGAAGGAACACCAATGATAACTAAGACGATGCTCTGCAGCCTGATTGACTGCCGGAGTGACCATGTCACAGTCACCTGTGATATTGCTTCAATACCCTGTCACCAGAAATCAAATTATACAGTGAGGTAACTGCACGATCATTGATATTTTTTTAAAAAATCATGCATTAGGACATAAGCCTTGACGTTAACCCCTCCCTCCCCAGATGCAATCCCAACTGAAGTCACCCCACGCCCACCCGGCAATTAGGAAAAAAGCTCCTTGTGTTACCAGAGACGGCTTTCACCCTAACGCTAGCTGGAGAGAGAGTGAGAAAGAGAGAGAGAGAGAGAGAGAGAGAGAGGAAGAAAGTACCAGACATCTCCTCCCTGTGCACTGCTCTGTACCTCATATTGACTTCTTTTAGTTCTCTGCAGGCCACCTAATTAATGCCATGTATGGGTTGACACTAACAGCCTGCCTCCAGGAAAAGCTCCCATGGCACATGCCATCATGGGCCCCTCACATATAAAACTGCAGCCTTGCAGATTCTTGGCTGCCTCCCTTCAACGGAGGAGCACAAGACCCCAAAATGCAGAAGATGTCTGCCCAGCCAGACCAGGTTACTGAGCAATGGCATTTGGATGAGAAGTTGCTACCTTTGTCTTCCTCCTGCTGAACACAGGTGGATAAACCCTACATAGAGACGACGACCACCACCGCCACCACTCCAAGTCCAGACCACTTGTGTGATGTGTGGGCCCTGCTCCTTACCAACCATAGCCAGTGTGCGGATACAAGCCTCCACTGAGCTCTTGTGCTGCTGCTGCAGCCAAGGACATTCCAGAAGTCTCATGGTAGACTGGAGGAGCTGCACCACAATTGTCTGATGGGTCTGCAAGAGAGGAGGAGAGGCAATTGGGGGCATCTTTTCACATGCTGCTTCTACTGATCTATCAGTTTCTTAACAGGGTCAGCAAGATGCTAAGGAGAGGCTGAATGGGATCAGGACTATGATATTGTGGTTACAGTGGTTAAACCTTTCCCCTATCAATTTTTAATCCAATCCGTACCCTTTGGAAAGTTTCAATTTGCTCCACACAGAAGTTCCTAGCATCCCTGGGATGTGTGTGAGTTGGGGAATCACATGAAGGGGAGGTAGAGCTTCTTCCCCAATTATCACTCTCCTATACCATGGTCCTGATCCACGTATGCTCTCCACATACCAGCAGTGCTGACCTTAAAAATACTACATGAGAGACCTTGACTACCCTATTTTATCTACTTAGTGACGCAGAGTAACAGCTATCAATCCAGCCTCTGACAGCTCCTTTGCGTTTAGATTCTAACCTCATGCTCAGGACTGGCCCAACTGCTAATTGCTATCTTGCTTCAAATGAATTTCAAAGGAAAAATGTTCATATTGTGCAAAATGAATCTGAATTTAGGTTACAAGGAATGTTCCACTTTTGCTGCAGTGGGTCATACTGAGCTACCTAGAGACTTCCATGAACCTTTCTCTCAAGAAGGGACATGTAACAATTTAAGCCCAAAAGTATTCACCTACCATCATTGTCCCCTGTCCCTGAGGAGTCAGAGAAGAAGCTTGCTAATATGTAGCTGTGTAGACACAGAACCATATAGCAGGAACCATATTGTTCCTTTGAGACAATCAGACCAGTGACCATTCACATTTATGATGCACAGAATGGCCATTCTTATAATGGAAGCTGTGGGGGATGGATTCAGAAGTCCAGGAGCTGCCTGACCGTACCTGCAGAGAGGTGCTGTTCTCAGAGAAGGGAGAGCTAAAGAAGGCATTGATTGTATCCAGCACTACTGTGAGCACGTACTTCTCCAAGGTAGGGTCTGCCATGCGCTTCTCACGTTTCTTGCACACCTGTGGAATCAAAGGTGAAAGAACAGCACTTCACTGTACACAGCCTTTCCTGAACATTGTCTTAGAAATCCTTTCATTAATCCTGCAAAGTAGGTCAGCATGAACGTGCCCTGTTTGCAGTTGGAGGTTGTGGCTGAGAAAGGATGGACAACTTGTCACCTTCTAAGCAATTTACAGCTGAGGTGAGCCTTCTCCTTTGAATTTCCAAGGTCACATTTTAAGTAATAGACTTTGAAGATCAGCTCAGACCATAACAAACACAAATAGCAGGAAAGTAATCTTTTCTGGGTGTGATGAGTCCAAGGGGCCTCTGACAGGCCAAAGGCTGCTCCTAGAGCCTTAACTAGCAGTTTGGATGCCTGGGGCTTTGTTGACCTAATGATTAGGCTTCCATCATGTGAGATTGGCAAACACCACAAGAGGAATGAGGAGGAACCTGAAGGTAATTTAATTCCACTATGAGCCTAAAGGTTTCCTTCTGTCTGGGAGGAACAGATGGAGGAGGCATGCATGCTCAGAACAGGTGGGTCCATGCACTGCAAGTATCAAGAGATAAGATCCTGCTCTTCCTGCTAAATTATGGTGCCCTGGATCAAAGCCAAAACTGCCAAGCCCAGTTATAGCTCTGCCTCTTCCTCTACAATACTGCCTATATCCACAACAGAACTAATTTTCTATAACTCTGGAATTGAAAACCTATGGTTCACATGTCACAAGCAGCTTTTTTATTTTCTCTTCACCAAGCCCAACAGATGCTCTCAGAAAAAGAGGGAAAGCTTGAACCATGAAAGAGCGGAACTATCAGCAGCAATTGTTGTAAATTGTTATTAGCCTCACACACACACAAACCCTCCGAAAATAAAAAGCAGAAGTAGGTATCTCGTCATTTACTCTTTCAGTTTTTCTATTAATACGTGTTTCCCCCCTCAGTATTTCTGGGCCGGCTGCAGTTTTCCAGTGATTCTGGGGGCAGAATTTTGGCCCTCAGCCCCATTACAGTAGCCTGCTATTGTTATGACAACAGGCCCCGGCTTAATATCTCTAGTGCTAAAGAGTTCTGGCAACTGGAGGGAAAAAGGCATGTTACCAGCAATACTAACAGCACAGCATAATTTGAGGAAGCAATTGTTCATTGTAAGAAGTACAACAACAGTAAAATGTTGTCCTGCTTCCTGAGAGCCAGCAATGCTAAAAGTAAGTAAGGCTGCCTCCATTCTGTGCTGCTTTCTCTTTTGCAGCAGAGCTTGGCCTAATGCCAATGAGAAGTTTACAAATAGGGCAGGACTGCGACACCTATTCCCAGATAAAAATAGTCATCAAAACCCATTTAGCTCAATAAATCCCAACTCAATGCACCTTAGACACTCTATGTTCTTATTCTGGCATTGAGGTCTCCAATTCTTTTCTTCATGTTTATCATGAAGACTAGACACTAATAGACATATCTTAATGTGTGGTCACTGAATCTCATTTCACCGGGATTCATTTTTTAAAAAAAATAATACAAATAATCGACAAAGCACTTTCCACCATGAATTCCACAGACAGATGTTGCATGGGAAGTCATTCTTATACTAATTTCTTCAAGTAGCTATTCCCACAGCTTCCATCACAAAAGCAGCAGATCCACCTTACAAACCAATAGGTTTCTTTTTCTTTGAGTCCAGCCACAAAGTGCAGTCAAACCCTTCTCCACAATTTCACAATTATAATTTAGGTCATGTCACTCACTCTGGCCATGTCAAGGGTAAAATTTTCAAACAGTGTCCAGATGTGGTTGCTCGTGTAGATCTCCTTCATTTCCACCTCCGTGTCCACATAGCAGTGGTTGACAAAGTTTACATAAGCAACCTTCACCTGAAAGATAAGTGGCAAGCGTTGAGAACTCCTCCATTGTGTGAAATGGAAGCAGTAAAGAAAGGCACTCTCAAAGCTCATCACTCTTTCTTTTATATTATAACCTGTGTTTTCCTTAGAGCTCCTGACCCTATCAGTTTCGTACAGAAAAGCAGCTCTTTCATCATCATCACAGCCTCCTCCTTCTCCAAGAAACACAGAGCATCAAACAATGGAGTAAGTCCATTTCATTCTCACTACAACTCTGTGATCAGGCTGAAAGACAATGTCATGATGGCTAAATGTAAACTTCATATATAGAGGCTGCATGTCACTGAATACCAGCTGCAAGGAGAGAACACTGCTGCTTTTATAATCTGCTTGTGAGCATTTGAGAAGTACCTTGTTAGTGGGAAACAAAATACTGAAGTCGACAGAGCTCTGCATTGATCCAGCAGAGATCTCTGCTTACGTTCTTACAGATTATGTTCAGTTTAACTAGTAGCTAAATAAAGATTTAAACAAAGATTTTAACCAGTAGCTAAACAAAGATTTTAGGGACGTGGTGGCGCTGTGGGTTAAACCGCAGAAGCCTCTGTGCTGCAAGGTCAGAAGACCAGCAGTCATAAGATTGAATCCATGCGACAGAGTGAGCTCCCGTTGCTTGTTCCAGCTCTGCCAACCTAACAGTTCGAAAGCATGTAAAAATGTGAGTAGATAAATAGGCACCACCTTGGTGGGAAGGTAACAGTGTTCCGTGTTTAGTCGTGCTGGCCACATGACCATGGAAACTGTCTTTGGACAAACGCTGGTTCTATGACTTGGAAACGGGGATGAGCACTGCACCCTAGAGTCGGAAACAACTGGACTAAATGTCAAGGAGAACCTTTATCTTTACCTAAACAAAGATTTATCCAAATCTGATCATCCACTACACCAGAGGTGGAGAACCTCTGGGTCTCCAGATGTTTCTGAACTGTAGTTTTCACAATCCCTTAGCATTTGCCAAGCTGGCTGAGGATCCCCAAATCGGTCTAAAACAGTGATTCCCAACTTTAGAGTTCCCAGATGTTATAGGACTAAAACTCCCAGAAGCCTCCCTCACTAGCTGTGCTAGCCATGATTTCTGGGAGTCGTATCCAAGAACATCTGGGGATCCTAGTCTGGGAACCAACATCTGGAAGGCAAAAGATTCTGTACTTCTGCTTTACATTTGCCCTTGGAGCAAACTTGACTACCTTGTCCAGGCTTGGGTAGTGTATATTTGGAAAACACAGCTGGTGACACAGCTAGTAGTGAAAGCTTCTGGGAGTTCTAGTTGAAGAATATTTGGGGATCCAAGGTTGGGAACCTCTGCTTTATACAGACCTGCTATAAATGCATATGGAGAGCTTGGTCTCAGCATGCAAGGAAAAGCAACTCAAAATGTTGTGATAAGAAAAGAGCCCAAAGCCTTCAGCGTTGAGCTGCCTGCCTCTTGCCGTTACCTCAGTGATGCAGTCTTCATGAGTCACTACTCGCACCACATCCTCCAGTGGAAGCAGAGATGTGCACTTGATCTCTGTGTATACATTTTTGCCTTCTGCACAGGCAGCAAGCAGATCCACCAGCGATATGTGATACATGAGGGGACTGTTCTCCTCTATTCCATCTCGGGCTGCTGTCATCATTTCCAGCATATGGGATAAGGAGGCCTTATCATTGTAGAACACCACTACATCATCCCCAGCATTGGTCAGCTACGGGGAAAAGATAAGAGGTCTAGACAAGATGGATGGGCAAAAAAAAAAAAAAAAGACAAGACTCCCAGTTCACTATGTACAGAACAACCCCTTGCCCACATTCTGCCTGTGCTTTTAGCCCTATCCTTCATCTTTATATGGTCCATGGTAGACCTGAAACCTAATCTCTGACACATAAGCTATTTTCCAGGCTTGATTTAATATTTCCACTCTTTTGACTATTTCCCAAAATGCAATTGACAGTTAAAAGCCCTCTTCCATGCCAGGGCTGCAATGGCTTCAGCCGCAACCGACATGTTGGCTAGTCTCAGCTGAAGCATAGGCGGATCATATGGTTTTGACCTAATCTCCTCTGAAGGACCTCTGGCAGCTGTCTAGGAACTAAGCAGAATCACAACCGGAAGAGGGCAAATTGTTCTGATTTTCATTAATACATTACATCGCCAGTTACTGCCCCCACCATTATCCTTCCGCCACAACTCCTCAACTGGCAGATTAAAAATCTACTGTGGGTGCTACATTTCTGCCAAAGATCCAAGTGTTTCCATATTATTCAAATACATGCACGTTTGAATATACAGTACATGTGATCAAAGGCATGGATACCAATTTTAGTAACATTATCTTCAACCTTCTGATACTGAGTTAAGACAGAGCAAACTACAAAGTTATCTCCTTTTCCTACCTCCAACCAACCCAAATAAGACTTTTCCTTTTATGAGTCAGTCATTTCATGGGCTATGGGACACATAGCACTCATCCATTAATCCAGTCCAAGACAACTAGTTGTTTCTGTCAGTGTTTTCTAGCTTGCCTCTAGATCACTCAGATGTCTCTACTTTCTGGCTTCCCATGGCTTGGTGTGAACCTACATCTGAAGGCACCTGTTTTCCCCCACAAGCCTGCAACCTCACCTCCCTTGGTGCTGTGTGGAGGCTTCTCTTCAAGGCCTTTATTATTCTGTATCTTAATCTTTTTCTCCACCCTCCTTCCTGGAGTTTAACCAGTCCTCACTTAGATAAAAAAAAACTGAACCTCACCTCAGTCATGATCATGTCCTGGCACTTCTTGATGTACTTGCCCTCCGCCTTGATGATGGTGTGCAGAAAGTCAAGGTACTGCACGTGGCGTCCATGCGTAGCCAGGCAGTGGATGAAATGCTGCAGCACTGTTTCACCAATTTCTGAGCACAGCTGATAGTTGTTCAGGAAGATGTGCTGCATTGTTTCTGCTTCTAACAACTGGAAAAAACAAGAAGAGGTAAGACTACCAGGTCTTTTAATCCAGTATCTATGCCACAAGGCTCATAGCAGGTTTTAAAACTCCAATTAGCCAATGAAAGTATGGTCTTTATTATAAGTGCCAGTGGTTAAATCTGAGCAGAAACAAGGGATATCTCTGAATGTATGTGCATTTTATGCTACCTGAGCATTATATTTCTTACATATTCCCACCTTCTTTCACTTGTCCCATATTTCTTACCCCAGGGGTCAGGAACAAATTCAGATGCTTATGCAACAGGGCCTGGTTTTCTTGGTTGCCAGCACAGAACTTCTGCAGGAACTGGTGAGTTAATCTCAGAATCTCCAGCATCTTGGTGTCACCCTGCATACATTCATGAGAATAAAGTTTAAGTTGTTTAAGTTGCTGACACAAAGCTCCTGGACAAGTCCCTAGAAAATATAAGGAACCATGAAACTTTACTTTTTAATAACACAGCTGGCTGAATAGCTCAGTGGTTTAGGTACCACTGGCAGTGCAGTCAGAGGTTGGGAGTTCAATCCCCCCCTGTGCGTCCTGGGAGAAGAGCCAGCGTATGTGGCTTTGGGCAAGCTGCACAGGCTCAGGATGTCCCCAGAAGAAGGTAATGGCAAATGACTTCAGAATATTGTGTTTAGTCGTTTAGTCGTGTCCGACTCTTCGTGACCCCATGGACCAGAGCACGCCAGGCCCTCCTGTCTTCTACTGCCTCCCGGAGTTGTGTCAGGTTCATGTTGGTTGCTTCGCAGACACTGTCCAGCCATCTCATCCTCGGTCGTCCCCTTCTCCTCTTGCCTTCACACTTTCCCAACATCAGGGTCTTTTCCAGGGAGTCTTTTCTTCTCATTAGATGGCCAAAGTACTGGAGCCTCAGCTTCAGGATCTGTCCTTCCAGTGAGCACTCAGGGTTGATTTCCTTTAGAACTGATAGGTTTGTTCTCCTTGCAGTCCAGGGGATTCTCAAGAGCCTCCTCCAGCACCACAATTCAAAGGCATCAATTCTTCGGCGGTCTGCTTTCTTTATGGTCCAGCTCTCACTTCCATACATCACGACAGGAAAAACCATAGCTTTGACTATTCGGACTTTTGTTGGCAAGGTGATGTCTCTGCTTTTCAAGATGCTGTCCAGATTTGTCATCGCTTTCCTCCCAAGAAGAAGGCGCCTTTTAATTTCAGGGCTGCTGTCTCCATCTGCAGTGATCATGGAGCCCAGGAAGATAAAATTTGACACTGCCTCCATATCTTCCCCTTCTATTTCCCAGGAGGTGATGGGACCAGTGGCCATGATCTTAGTTTTTTTGATGTTGAGTTTCAGACCGTTTTTTGCACTCTCCTCTTTCACTCTCATTACAAGGTTCTTTAATTCCTCCTCACTTTCTGCCATCAGAGTGGTATCATCTGCATATCGGAGGTTGTTGATATTTCTTCCGGCAATCTTAATTCCGGCTTGGGTTTCTTCCAGTCCAGCCTTCCGCATGATGTATTCTGCATATAAGTTAAATAAGCTGGTGGACAATATACAGCCTTGCCGTACTCCTTTCCCAATTTTGAACCACTCAGTTGTTCCATGACCAGTTCTAACTGTTGCTTCCTGTCCCACATATAGGTTTCTCAGGAGACAGATAAAGTGGTCAGGCACTCCCATTTCTTTAAGAACTTGCCATAGTTTGCTGTGGTCCACACAGTCAAAGGCTTTCGCATAGTCAATGAAGCAGAAGTAGATATTTTTCTGGAACTCTCTGGCTTTCTCCATAATCCAGCGCAAGTTAGCAATTTGGTCTCGAGTTCCTCTGCCTCTTCGGAATCCAGCTTGTACTTCTGGGAGTTCTCGGTCCACATACTGCTGAAGCCTACCTTGTAGGATTTTGAGCATAACCTTGCTAGCGTGCGAAATGAGTGCAATTGTACGGTAGTTGGAGCATTCTTTGGCACTGCCTTTCTTTGGGATTGGGATGTAGACTGATCTTTTCCAATCCTCTGGCCACTGTTGAGTTTTCCAAACTTGCTGGCATATTGAATGTAGCACCTTAACAGCATCATCTTTCAAGATTTTAAATAGTTCAACTGGAATGCCATCACCTCCACTGGCCTTGTTGTTAGCCAGGCTTTCTAAGGCCCACTTGACTTCGCTCTCCAGGATGTCTGGCTCAAGGTCAGCAACTACATTGTCTGGGTTGTCCGGGATATCCACATCTTTCTGATATAATTCCTCTGTGTATTCTTGCCACCTCTTCTTGACGTCTTCTGCTTCTGTTAGGTCCCTCCCATTTTTGTCTTTTATCATGTTCATCTTTGCGCAAAATGTTCCTCTAATATGTCCAATTTTCCTGAACAGATCTCTGGTCTTTCCTTTTCTGTTATCTTCCTCTATTTCTTTGCATTGTTCATTTAAGAAGGCCCTCTTGTCTCTCCTTGCTATTCTTTGGAAGTCTGAATTCAAGTTTCTGTAACTTTCCCTATCTCCCTTGCATTTTGCTTCCCTTCTCCTCTCTGCTATTTCTAAGGCCTCGTTGGACAGCCACTTTGCTTTCTTGCATTTCCTTTTCTTTGGGATGGTTTTCGTTGCTGCCTCCTGGACAATGTTACGAGCCTCTATCCAAAGTTCTTCAGGCACTCTGTCCACCAAATCTAGTTCCTTAAATCTGTTCTTTACTTCCACTGTGTATTCATAAGGGATTTGGTTTAGATTATACCTGAGTGGCCCAGTGGTTTTTCCTAATCTCTTCAGTCTAAGCTTGAATTTTGCTATGAGAAGCTGATGATCAGAACCGCAGTCAGCTCCAGGTCTTGTTTTTGCTGACTGTATAGAGCTTCTCCATCTTTGGCTGCAGAGAATATAATCAATCTGATTTCGATATTGCCCATCTGGTGATTTCCATGTATAGAGTCGCCTCTTGTGTTGTTGGAAAAGAGTGTTTGTGATGACCAGCTTATTCTCTTGACAAAACTCTATTAGCCTTTGTCCTGCTTCGTTCTGAACTCCAAGGCCAAACTTCCCTGTTGTTCCTTTTATCTCTTGGCTCCCTACTTTAGCATTCCAGTCCCCTAGAATGAGAAGAACATCTTTCTTTGGTGTCAGTTCTAGAAGGTGTTGTAAATCTTCATAGAATTGTTCAATTTCAGTCTCGTCAGCAATGCTGGTTGGTGCATAAACTTGGATTATTGTGATGTTGAATGGTCTGCCTTGGATTCGTATTGACATCATTCTATCATTTTTGAGATTGTATCCCATTACAGCTTTTCCCACTCTTTTGTTGACTATGAGGGCTACTCCATTCCTTCTACGGGATTCTTGCCCACAGTAGTAGATATGATAATCATCTGAGCTGAATTCACCCATTCCTGTCCATTTTAGTTCACTGATGCCCAGGATGTCGATGTTTATTCTTGCCATCTCCTGTTTGACCACCTCCAGCTTCCCAATGTTCATAGATCTTACATTCCAGGTTCCTATGCAGTATTTTTCTTTGCAGCATTGGATTTTCCTTTCACTTCCAGGCACGTCCACAGCTGAGCGTCCTTTCGGCTTTGGCCCAACCACTTCATTAGCTCTGGAGCTACTTGTACTTGTCCTCCGCTCTTCCTCAGTAGCATGTTGGACGCCTTCCGACCTGAGGGGCCCATCTTCCAGCGTCATATCTTTTAGCCTTTTGTTTCTGATCATGGGGCGTTCTTGGCAAAGATACTGGAGTGGCTTGCCATTTCCTACTCCAGGTGGATTGCGTTTAGTCGGAACTCTCCACTATGTCCTGTCCGTCTTGGGTGTCCCTGCACGGCATAGCCCATAGTTTCTCTGAGTTACTCAAGCCCCTTCGCCACGACAAGGCAGCAATCCATGAAGAATATTTCCTACCTGGAAAACTCTGAAAAGGTTCAGCATAAGTCAGAATTGACTTGACTGCACACTATTATTATTATTTTAAGAACATGATTAATCTGGCAAACTGACTACTTCCAAAAGGTTGATTTACACTTTATCTTTTGACACAATGACAAAGAGAAACTCATCAGGAACAACGGAACTGAATCCACAATGAAACCAGCTGTTTACAGAATCTCCATCTGTAGGTGTTTTCAAGAAAGGGATCAAGACATCTGTCAAGTCTTTGGGTACACAATATCCTCCTTGAAGAAGAGGGAAGGCTGGAAGAAACAATTACATAGACTTATGACTTTACTATCCAGTGACAACGAAAGGGTCCTAATAGCTTCTGCTGCCCTTCTAACCAAGTCTATTGATCATCTACCTCACCTCCATCCTACCTTCTCATAGGGGATCTGAAGCAGGTCCAACATCACTTTGTGGGCATCCATATTCTTCAGCAAACGTTGCTGCTTCTTTCTCATCTGCTCACCAACCCCACACATTTTATTCAGTCTCTCCAGAATCTAAGAAGAAAAAGTTCAGACAAACAAAAGAGAACTTAATGAGAGAAGCCATCCAGCAGTCTTAACCCAATGATTAGAGATGCACAACGAAATACCCTCACATTCCTTTGCCAATACAGAATTTATTTTATTTATTTAAAACCTTTCTTAATAACTGTTCTGTCCATCAGCACTCCCAAAGGGATTTACAACAGATTAGAATTAATAAGGGATTAAAATATTAAGACAAATTTAAAGCCATCAAAAACAGATTGAAAATAATCAAAAGCAGCTGTAAAATGTTATCTAGAAGCCAATTTTAAACCAATCCCCAGAGACCAAGGGCTCTTCAGAACAATATAGCTTTAGCTGCCAATCAGAAGCTTAACAAAGGTGGAGCCCACCTAAATTATCTTGCCAGGAAGTCCCACAACTGGGGCTCAACAGCAAAGAAAGCTCTGTCTCACAAACTCAGCCAGTCTAATCTCATGGAATGGGGAACATGAAAGTCTCTGCTGAGGATCTCAAATTCCAGGCAAATATGTATTGAGAAGAGACAGTTTCTCTGTTCCCAAAGCCATTTGGGGCTTGTAAAATTGGCACCCTGAATTTTGCTCAGACACAAACTAGAAGCCAACACAGGTGGTTTGCCAATTTTATATGGTCTCCAAGTCATACACTGTGCAACAGTTTCGTCCTTGCATTTTTCACAAGGTGTTGCTTCCTAACACTTTTCCAACGGCAGTCTCACAGAGAGCTTGTGGTAGTCTAATCAGAAGGTAACAAAACCACAGATCACTGTGGCCAAATCCACACTGCCTAAGAAAGGGTATTCCTGGCTACAGAAGAGAGTTGGCTTTCCAGGAGCAATATGGAGTCCAGGAGCATCCCCCAACTGTGAACCTTGCTCTCCACAGAGAGTACAACCTCCTCTTGAATAATAACAATCCCACATTTGATTTCTTGTTCACCAACAGAAATTCTGTTTCATTTGGACTGAGCCTTAATTTGTTCACCCACATCCAATCTCTCAGGCATCCAGACACCGAGTCATTACTCCAACAGCTTCCTTGGCATTAGAAAAGAACACATGATAGATGTGTATATTATCAGCATAGTTGTGAGACCAATCCACAGAACTCGAGATGGCCTCTGAAAGTTAAACCCTTCAAACTCTACCCAGAGGTCTCTGGGCGGCTTACAACAATTAAAATTCAATACAATAAAAGATAAAATGATTAAAATATAATTAAAATACAATTAAAATACAATTAAAATTGCCATCATCAGGACCCACAGTTGATGTTATTTTAATTAAAAGCCTTCTGGAACAGGAAGGTTTTGACCTGGCGCCGAAATGTCATCAATGTCGGCACCAGACGAATTTCAGTCGGGAGGACGTTCCATAGTCTGGGGGCAGCTGCTGAGAAGGCCCTTTGTCTATAAGCCAACCCTCTTACCTCCTTGAGGGATGGCTCTTTCAAAAGGAGAAAGGCAGCATATAAATATTTCAAATAAGTAAATAACGAAATACTTTATTTTTGCAGAGGCATGTTTATCTATACCAGGTTGCATATGCTCTTGCAGCACATTTTTTTTCATCCATGAATTGCTTATGCGATGTACCACTCTTCTCCCATAGCTTGCTTAGGGAATGACAGGTATCACTGCTTACCCCCTTAACCAGTTGGTAATTCTCACTGCTTTTTTCTCCAGGAGTCCCAGGCTCTTCATCTGTGGTATGCTGGGCGGTAAGAAAAAGAAAGACTATTCAGACAGTGAGACATCAGTTGACAAAGAGGAAATCCATCCTGGACCATTTCCCACAAGCCCTGTCTTTACAACAGTCACAAAACAGGCCACTGTGTAATTGTACCCAAACTAATATTTAACAAACATGCCACAGTGAAAGTCTAACCTGATCAAACTGAGTATTGTGAGCCTACAACTTGGTAGCTTTGCCTCTTGATCCTCCTGAGGCTTTCATAGATCTCTAGAAGTCTCCTGAAATTGGATGAGGTGCCAGGCTGTGGTCTGAGTAGAATCCATACAGGATTAAACCAATTCACTGCTTATAGAATATATTCCCTTCCTGGCCCCTTCCTGCATTGTGTACTTTCAACCTCAAGTCTAATTCATACACTACTTTTTACTTCTTCAGTTGCACACTCACGGCATTATACTTATTTAAAAATTGTAAAGTATGATAAAGACAAACTAATGTTTAAAAAGATGTATACAATATAGCACTATACCCATCAAAAAATTGAAATATATAGTATTAAAAAGAATGAACTGCTTGAGCCTTATCAGGAAATGTTCTTATTTTTGTCAAAAGGATAAGGAAAAATAACAAAAGGATAATCTGCAAAAACGATGGAGCTTCATTATGCTATAATAATAAGACCATTTCAGAGGGAGGTATCATCATTGTTGGCATACAGCAGTGGTTCCCAACCTTGGGCAACCCAGGTGATCTTGAACTGCAACTCCCAGGAACTCCGGTCAGGACAGCTGGAGGTGAAGGATTCTGGGGACTGCAGTCCAGGAACACTACTTGAGTTACCCAAAGTTGGGAACCACTGGCAAATGGCATTCTGCTGCATACATACAATAGATATTTGTGTGTGTTTCATACTTGTCCAGACTGTATTACTACTATATTCTCTGTACAGTATTGGCTTTTCCCTCCTGCTTACGTGGAGTACTCTCTCTCTCTCTCTCTCTCTCTCTCTCTCTCTCTCTCTCTCTCTCTCTTTTGTTAGAGATGTTTAGAGCTCTAGAATCTGCTACCCCATAACCAATGCCTCAGTGCTCAATGCCGAGCCCAGCTTTTCTATGACATAATACACAAAGTGGTGCTCAATCCATGGCCATCACACTGACTTTTAACAAGCAATCGGAAAGTATTTTGTGCTATCTGCTCCAACTGTTCAGGTTTTACCTCTTTCTTCTCTTTCTTCTCTCCCTCTTGTCGATCTTCTCCCTTGGAGCTGCCTTTCTTTTCCACCCAGAGCTCCGACTTCTCCACCATCATGCGCAGTTTGTCCAGTTCTGATTTAATCACTTTATAGTTTTCCACATCCTGAGCAGAGATAAGTAACTGGACCTGGATTAAGAGAGAACAGAGAATATCAGCACATTCTGTCCATGTTAGTGGCTGATTAAATAAAACAAAGGGGGGGGGGGAGAGAGAGAGAAATCAAAGATAAAGGTCCATCCCAAATTATTCAAGAAGAACTCAATTTCTTTTTTTTTAATGGCACAACATGTGTAGTCCATGCAACTATTCAAATAATGCATGGGAGAGCCATCCACTAGCACCACCATCACCATCACTTATAACTCCAGGAACATGAGGATGGGAGCCCAAGCAGTAGAGGATCAGCATCACTACTTATTTGAACCTTAGACCAAATTTATTCCAATACTTTCAAGGGACAGATAATGATATATCTGATGATGATCAAAGAACATCACATTATCTAAATGTGAGAAATTTGTGGCGAACAAAGTTCGAGAATTTACCATGGCAGTCCAAAAGCCAAGGAGAAGCTTGAGAAGGTTAATACAACAATTAATAATGATACTAATTTAACCATCTCAAAATATTAGACAAAGTTGCTGTATTTTTTAACCAAAACATGCCTGCTATCTGTTTTGACTCCTTTCTCTTTTCTTGTTTTTGCCTTTCTGAGTCTTCCATCTATTTATTGATATTGTTCAATTTAAAGATGCATTCTGATCTTTCAGAAAAAATATAGGCGGGTTAGAGAAATTATTTTATTCCTTTAATGGTTTGGTTTGGTTTTCTGAGCAGGTATGTATGTGTTTACATATGTTTGTGATTGTAATTGTAGTTGATATGCTCACAGTGGTTGAAATAGTAACACACTTCACAAGGATCACAAGAATATGGAGCTGGAGCTGAGTGGAGAGGGGGACACTGAGAGCAAAGCCAACACAAGCAGCCCTCAGATGTTCTTTGAATCCATGGAAGCTAATTTATGAAGTCTTGCATGTAAAATGGAAAACTCTCATCTCTCATACACAAGAGTGCTGATTCATAGTTATATACGCTTGTTTCTTACATATGGAACAGCCACTGGAAGTTCTGTCCAAACACACAAAAAGGTTTGATAAGAAATAGAAAACATTGTGGTGTGGCACCCATATATTTCCAGTGATTTCTGAAGGACTGTAATACTTCAGCCAAATTTTGTTTTCTAGTTTCTGAAAAGCCCTATAAATAATAACTGAACTATTTAAAATTATGGATGTATATGAAATATAAGCTAAATTTAAAACATTTTAAAATGTTAAGATAATTAGAGTATTTTTGACCAGGCTGCTTCAATAGCATTATCTTGGCCATTTGCTAGATCTTCTTATGTACACATGGTGGAATGTAAAGTGCTGCATTGATTGAATTTCTCCACAGTCACAGAAAAATTGTCCCATATTCAAGTAGCCTTATTTTGTTTGATTATTATTGATATGGGGAGCCCATGAAATACGTCAATAGCCAGCAGCTTTCCACTTTATCTATTCCAGCCTATCCTGGCACCAGTGGGATTTTTTTTCCACAGAAACACTTGCTGGTTTAGAGCAATCACTTCCATCCCAAACAGGCTGATTAACCCACGTGACAAAACGAACAATGATCTCTTGACTCATGTTTGAAGCAGGTACAGTATTGTATTATCCAACAACCTCCTAAAGAATTGATATGTTTAATATTAAATATTAGAAGCATTGGAATCTTAGTTGGCCAAATATACAATTCACACAATAAAAAAGACACATTTTAGCTCATAGTCTATTGGCATATCAGTATAGTGAAACTGTACCAAACACTGAGGCAAAGAAAAAAGCAAAATGCCAGCTGTCTGAGACGTTCCACTGATGGAGAATGTTAAGAAGACATTTAAAGATACAGTGGTGCCTCGCTTGACGACGTTAATTCGTTCCAGCGAAATCGCTGTAGAGCGAAAACATGGTTAAACGAAATAAAAAACCCATTGAAATGCATTAAAAACCAGTTAATGTGTTCCAATGGGTGAAATACCTAATTGTCCAGCGAAGATCCTCCATATGGCGGCCATTTTCGGGTGCCTGTCTTGTGAAAAATGCCTCCTAAAAACAGTGGGGAGCCATTTTGAGCAGCCGGCAGCCATTTTGAAAACCCGACAATGATCGTCGTAATGCGAAGAATCGGTTCCCAAAGCAGGGAACCGATCGTTGGGAAGCGAAAAAAGCCCATTAAAACATTGTTTTGCGATCGCAATTGCGATCACAAAAACATCGTCATGAAGCTGATTCGTCGTTATATGGGGTAATCATTAAGCGGGGCACGACTGTAGTAGATGGAGAAGACGTATAAGTAATAACTGTGTGCTGTCAAGTCAATTCTGGCTTATGATGACCCTTTTCAGGGTTTTCTAGGTACAGCATACTCGGAAGTGGTTTACCATTCCCTTCTTCTGGAGGAAGTCTGGGGCTCCGCAGCTTGTCCGAGGCCACACAGGTTGGCCCTTCTGGGATGCACAGTGCAGAACTGAACTCCCAACCTCTGGTTCCAGGTACCTAACCTACTGGGCTACCCATACAGCTTACGAGAAGAGTGACTGGTCTACAAAAATCACATAGCGCTGAGAGTTACCTGCTTAAAGGTATGTAGGACTTCCTGCCTCTGGCTGAAATGTTTGAAGAGAAGCTGAAGAGAGCCTGAGACAAGTGGAGGGTAGTCATGCATTGTCAGATGGATCAGCACACGAAGGAACATCCTCCCGCCTTCATCATCTACTTCTAACATGCTGCTTGTTTTCCTGTAGCCAGTTAAGAAGAAAAATCAGAAGCAACCCTCCTTTGGGGTCTCCAGTACAAGGGACTGCATTCATGTAATAGACAGGAGCAATCCTGGTGTCTTATGAAACAATTGTTATTATTTTTATCCTAAGACTTGGCTGCTCATGCTGTCCTATAGGAACACTTTTGGCTCCAAACATACGTGTGCTCCATGGAAAAGATGGTTAGGAACTGAAATGGAAGATATAAGTGTTAAGAACTCACCCGACCCCAAACATGGCTTCAGCCTGCTCACCAATCCTATCCAAGTTCATTGCTGCAGCTGAAGGAAAGGAAAAATGTAAATGAAAAAGATTATGTGCAATCAGGATACAGCTGGAAGATGAGGAAGAACAAAAAAAAAGATGAAAAACAATAATCATTGGAAATGTCGAATGATGTCTAGTCCCAATTCCTGCCTGTTATAGTCTGTCCATCCATCCTTCTTTCTGTATCAGACTGTTTCTGCACACAACTATTTCCAACTGGCACTGTAGTGATACAGGAGATCCTAGATCTCAGATCAAACACCTATCTACTTTTTAGAGGATTTATTGAGTGCTATGGCAGCAAGATGTTAGAAGAAAATCCACATAGCAGTTCAAATTGGGGGGGGGGGGAGGTGCGTTTAAAGGGAGAAGCAGAAAGTTACTTGTGGAATCAAAGGCTGGAGCTGTTCCATCGGCCCCACTGTCCTGCATGGGATACACTTCCACAAACTCTTTCTTGAAGACAGAGAGCAAATATGAAATCCTGTAATCCAGACGCACATTCAAGATGAACTAGAAAAGAGCAGAAAAGAAGGTCAGTCAACCAATGCTGCTCTCATGCTTTTCTAGTCTTTTATTATTTTCCCTCTTCTGAAGATTATGGCAAAAAAAAAAAAAGGTTTATCTGGAGCAGGCACTTTGTCACATTCTCACAACCTCGCATTCAGAGCCACAGCCTTGTGCTAACCTGCAAAATCTCCAGGATTTTCAGCTTGGTTTCCATCACTACAATGTTTTCATTTTCAATGCTCCTTCCCCTATCTGCTGGCTCAGGAACAACCACAGCATTTATATTTGAGGGACCAAAGATGGACTGCTTCCTGCTCAGCACCATAGTTGACATCATCTGACCCACACCATGGATAGACCGCCGGACATTCTTTCCTGGAAGAACAACCACATTCAGCCAAAGGTTAGAACTGGTCCTACCTAAACTGAGACCTTGAAATGGCTATTTGCTAATCCTCTAAAGCCATGTCAACATCTTTGAAATAAATGGAGAACATTACTAATTTCTATAGAAAATTGAATTTATTTTCTTAGTAACAGTGTTCATCTCTATTTGTTCTGCATTGCTATTTTATTAAAATATAGATTCCATCTTACAGTGACCTTTGCCAGAGTTTTCTAGGTAGACTCAGTTTACTAGTTCCTTCTTCTATGACATTCTAGGACTGTGCAGCTTGCCCGAGGCCACACAGGCTGGCTGTTTTCCTGGGAGGCACAGTGAGAAATCAAACTCCTGACTCTTCATACCACAGTCAGGTACTTCAACTCACTATATAGACGGCATCTGTTATGCATAGATTGGTCAAAATCCTTTTGCTTAGTCACACCTGTGTATAGTGTAACTCGCAGCAGCTTCTTGCTCCTAATTAGCAAGTTTTCACTTGGGAGTTACAGGCATGTACCAGTCTAGAGGATGGGTATGACCCTGAAAATCCAATCAGAGGTTTGTTAACTACCAGCAAGAAGCCACTGCAAGTTATGAGACTTGCCTTCTGCAGGCATAGCTACACAATAGGATTTTAGCTACTATATGAATATCCTAGCAAACTCATTATGTGATGCTTACACTACTGATGTAGAATACCAAGCCTATATCAATCAAGCACATACATACAATGGAGAGAGTGAACAAGCCCAGAAGCCATTGGCAATGGTGCGGCTAAAAAAAAATATTGTAAATAAACAAAAATAAAATGCAAAGTGAATTTTGATGCTCAAAAGTTTTCTCAGGTTTCACATTGATGTTCCCTCTGATAATTAGATTTGTTCTATCACTGAGTTATCTTTCATGCTAGAAAGAATATATATGATCATAGAGTACACTCTGTGTAAATCTGCAAGAAATCTGTTTAAAACCTTTTGTTAATGCTACATCAAACCAATACTGTGGCATTCTCCTACTAAATTGTGTGACAGAATTAGTATCTGGCTCAACATGATGCATTCTCAGTCACATCTACTTGGACGTACCAGTCATATCATCATTGAACACAGTCTGCATCATCAGTTGAGGGTTCTGGACACAGTCTATGATACCAAGAAGAGTTCGTGTCAAACGCAGCAGCTCACTGAAGCTGTAGAAGCCAAAGTAGATCAGGTTGTGGGCAAGACTGACAACCTGGGGAAAACGATAGCCTTGGTCAAGTAGGTGAAAATGAAGACATCTCAAAAGTCCAAACAAGAACTACACTGTTTGTATTTGGCCCATTGGCTTTTCTAATATTCAAAAGGCAGGACTTAAAGTGGCCCTTGATGATTGGATTACTTAGTCAGATAGATGAATGTAATGAATTTTCACCATATGTTAAATTTGGATGGGTGAATTCCTGCCTCTTTTTACACCACAGATTTCAAAGAGGATGGAACATCCCTGGAAACAATAATTTGCCATTGTTTCTAATTGCATATATGTATGTGTGGGAGGGAAAGGTGGCTGCTCCCATTGGCCTTAGAAATACCAGACCCAGATTTCCCCAACATCTAGAATCTGGCCAAACTGAAAGAATTACAAGTTAACCTAACAGGGCAAAGGAGGCTGCAGTATAGGGCGGAACTCCCTCAAAACCAGAAGACTCAACTTGCAGACATTCCCTTCCACTGCCATTTACTTTTTCCACCTCTTCCTGCCTCCTTTCCAAGACTTTGCCTTCGAGTTCGTTAAAAGCATATTAGTTTGCTCAAGCCTTTAACTACAACTGTGTGGGAATCAGATTCAGCTGCATCTATACTGAAAAAAAAGCTGGGAAGCGGTGGTTGAATGACAGCACTATGCTGAAAACTTTTTTACGGAGGCCCAGACTATCACATTTCAGTTTGGCACATTAAAAAGTCGAGTATTACTGGAAATGCATCAACACATCCCACAGTTGGACATCATTACTGTCAATAGTAACAGACTGGAAGTGTTCATAAAACTTCTTTTGACCAGTTCACAGGGGCTGAGAGACAGAAATATTCTCTTGCTTGTTTTCACAGTTGTATCATTTCAACACTGTGTGGATAGTTGCAGAGCAGTAATGATGCAGGTTCCTAAGAGGGCAAGAGAGCAAAGATATACCTATCCAGAATACGTGGAACA
Source organism: Pogona vitticeps (assembly GCF_051106095.1). Classification (NCBI taxonomy): domain Eukaryota; kingdom Metazoa; phylum Chordata; class Lepidosauria; order Squamata; family Agamidae; genus Pogona; species Pogona vitticeps. The sequence goes on from NC_135786.1 coordinate 55,182,460, forward strand.
ACCCAATTATTCCAACATGCCACTGCATGTGGAGAGGAGCATACGAAGCACCCAGAGCCTAGCAGAAGAAAAATAGCTAACAAGACTTCTGCTGTTTCTAGTAGTCACCACCTGAGTGTAATAGTTGTCTCAGATATGGATATGAATGAAAACGCTCACAATGTAGCAAGGGCAGGTTCCTCACCTCAAAGGTGAGTTTGTTCTTCTCCTCATTAGCAAAGGGCACTGCTTCACTGACCACATTGTTCAAGTAGTCCTCCACAAACTCCATGGTGCTGGAAAACTTGTTCTTCTTGTCATCCCTTGAGCTATTCACATTGGCATCATAGCTGCAAAGGAAAGTTAACAATGAGCCATAACAGTGGTAAAAGTAAGGCAGCTACAAGGACCCTCTAGATGGTATTTTCTCCCATCATACACTCAATTCCCTTTTGCTTCTGAGACCTTTCATATGTCTTACTCTTTAATGGTGATGGCAGTTGGAATTTCGGTCCAGAGACGTGCAAATTTCACTGGCATCACTTTCTCCTGGGGATCTCTGTCCACATGCACATGAAGCATAAGATGGCAGAAGGAAGCCCGAAGATCAAAGGGCAACATTTCATCTGCCATGCAGAGGAAAATTAGTTCCACCCCCAGTTGCTTGGAGATTTCTTTAATGGCCAAATATTGTCGGTCCATGCACATACGGGCAAACAGTTTCAGCTGATATCTGTGAACAGCAAAAATAAAGTTAGAGTGGGAAACATCAGAAGCAGAAAAGGAATCAGTAATTCATAATTATTAAGGACCGAGCTTGGCTCAAATGACTTCTTTGAGGCAGCTCTTTGTCTGTTTGGTTACAGTTGGTAAATGGAAAAAAATGTTGGAACAAAACCCAGACATGGCTAGCACCAAAAGGGGCAGCTCTTCTTACCTATAGTAACTCAAAACATTCTCATCGTGAGCATTGCCAGCTCGTGCTTCCTGAGCTAACTGCCGAATGCTCTTCTCGTGATGATCGTTATTTCTATCCGTCCATGTCAGCCAAACCTCCTCCTCAGAAAATTCAATACTCAAGTATTCATGAGTCTGTGACATCTCCTTTACAGGCCTCAGCCTGAAAAATAGAACATAGTAGAACACTGAACAAAAGAACTTTCTTGCATTTTTGTTAAAAAGACACTTGCCTGGACTAACTCAAAGCTAGCGAATGACTCTCTCCTTTTCCCATCGCCCACCTTTCTCTTAATTAGTGGCCAGAATCCCATTGCTGGTTTATGCTAGTGTAAGGGAAATTGTGTAAGTCTTGTTGCCACTGATTAACATTGTACTGGTTATATTTCTCAGCACATGCCCAGATGTGCTATCAGACACACAGACAGGAATGCCACCAACACCTCATTAATGAGCAACAATTTCCTGCCAAGGCTTAGCTAGTATTCCCCTTATACATGTATAACTTGTTCACAGGATGCTGGCCAATATATTTTGCACTAAGTCTGCTTTTCCACTACAGAATGCAATGTCAGTGATAACTCCCTAATTGTCTTATGTGTAAAGAAATGGATGTTGGTTCATGAATGCTTACATTGAAAGAAATCTGTTAGTCTTTAAGATGCCACATTTTGTCTTTTGCGTTTTGCCCTCCCCCTGCTTTTGGCTGTTTTTCTCTTGTATATTGCCAATTCCCTAATTGTCTCTTTTTTGTTAGAATAGGTATCATATTAAACTTCTATAAGCAGCACCAGTCATGTTGGAGAAATAACCATGATTGGGGAAAGAAAAAAACTGAACATCATTAAAATTCCACCCACAACACTGAGAACAGTTTTGGAGGCAACCATTTCAGACTTGTATTTGAATTACATGTCAAACCGAAGCTAGGATATACTTTCATTAGATCTGTAATAAACTCAAATAAACAGAGCTTTTCACACGATCATAATAAGCCTGTTTTAAGATGCACCACAGTCTTAACACTCACTTTTAAAATTTGCTAGCTGGCTGGATAAATTGAATGAACCGGGAACCTGGCTGAAGAGCACAAGTTGGGAGTTCAATTCCCCACTGTGCCTCTGTGAGTAGAGTCAGCCTGTGTGGCCTTGGGCAAGCTGCACAATCCCAGAATGCCCCCAGAAGTAGGAAGTGGCAAACCACTTCCAAGTACTTTATACTTAGAAAACTTTGGAAAGGATCTCCCTAAGTCATATTTGACATGACAGCATATAATTATTCAGTTCCATTATGTCTTAGCAAAGACCTAAAGATGATAACACCAGCAGTGCTCAGAGAGGAAAGAGGTTCCCAAGATACTTACTCAGTTTGGATTAAGATGTCAGTGTTCTTTGGATCCAATACACACTTACATATCAGCTCTTGAGTGACAGGAATAGCTACATGATTTGACACACACAAATCTGATAGATAGTCCAAAAATCTAGGACACAAAAAAGAGGTTCACATTATCCTCTACAGACATCTTCTATAGAAAAAAATGTCTATATAGCAGGAAATATTCTTGCAATGGCTTAATCATGCAATCACATCACCAACAGCTTTCCAGTGAAGGAAGCTAACAATATAATACATGTGAAAGTCATTTCAGCTAGAAATTTCCACCACAGAGGGAGATTTAGAAGAGGTAGCATGTTGGTCTGTGCAAGCATATCAGGCAGCATCCAAATGAAAATTTAGAATACTTAAACACTGTTATATTTAATGTGAACTTTCATAGACAAGTCCACTTCTTCAGACATATCAAGTGAAATACAGTATAATATAGAATTCACAAGTAAAACATTCATGTTGGCTTTGAGAGTCAGTGATGTACAGTTGCATCTCACGACAGAGGGCATTTCTACAATGTCCAATTCTTCTAATCTCCCCAACATTACACAGTCTGCAGCTTACTAATTGCTCTTGTTCATGTGGCAACAGGGGCCTCATGAAGACCTAAAGCATATCCAGGCCACAGAATGCAACAGTCCTCTTGGCAGACCAGTTTTCTTGCCATTTGCATCTAGTTCCTTCAACACCTTCATTTACATGACTAAATCTTTATATCTAGCATGAATACTAGCTTGTGATCTTCAACAGCTTGCTTTAGCAGCTGAAACTTTCCATGTACACATTGGTATTATTGCCTGCTAACTTGCTGCAGAAGGGGGAAAAATGGCACAAAACTGGGTAATCCAGCTATTAACGGGGTGAGACTCACCTGGGCTCCCGATTCTTCCGCACTAAGCTCACAAAGGTCTCCACTTCAGTTTTGGTGATGTGCTTTTCAAGAAGCTTGCGGTTATTGTGCAAGAGGGCTGTGATGGTGTCCTCAGCCAAGATGTCATAGCCTATCTGGGACTGCATCATGCCAAATTGCTTGGCAATGTGTTCCTGAGGAAAAAGAGATAATGCCTATGTGAGCAGATCAATGGGAGTTAAAATTCCAAGTCTAATTCTAGAATATCTAAGAGCCATACATGGCAAAGGTTTCCAAAAAGCCTGAGCAGCCATCTTCTTATGGGTCTTCTTCTTTTGAGGAAACAAAAATTCAGAAAGCAAGTGAATACTATTTGATTTGTTTCCCATGTATTTCGTGTTCTCATTGCACCAAGAGGCTGCAATAGGACAAAGCCTCAAAGTTCTCTAGTTGTTAACCTAATATCTCTCAGGATTAGAGCTCCAAGCCAGCAGACACCACAAGCTTTTTGTAAAAACTTACCTGGTTCTTTCGATAGTCCTCCTGGGAGTGCCGCAGCACCCTGTAGCAGAGGCGGAACATGTATTGGTAGGGAGCATTCTTCTGGTCAGAAAGCTCTTCAAGTCGCACCAGTGGGCCTTCCCCACCCTTGTCCTTAAACGGAGCTTTCAGGATCCCAAAGATCTATCCAGCACAGAAAGGGATGTAACAGTGAAATTGAAAAATGTATTCCATTGTTTTCCTCACTAACAGGACAATGGTTTTTGAATATTATGGGTCTCTTATTTATCTATTTATGCACAATTTATTCAAGTTTATCACCATGAATCTGTGAAAGAAGTGGCTGTCTGCAACTTGGACTAAACAGTAATCATAACACGTTTAGTGCACTGTCTTGCCTTTTAATTTTTCTTTAAATGGAAGGCAACAGGTGAAGCATTTTAGAAGGAATTTCTTCCTCAGAGGAATTAAAAATGGCAGCCACCCCCATACCGCTCAGAATTGGGAGGAAAGAAAATGGTTCCAGCCATTTGCCTACACAATGTCAGGTAAAGTTAAAGGCCAAACCGGAGCTCCTCAGAAGCCCCCTGGCTGCACCAAAAGAGCAGTTACTTCCCCAACTGTCAAGGACAACGTTTCTAAAGCAAATGTGCATAAAGCCTCCTGGATCAAGTAGGTGCAGCAATCTGCTCCATGATACTCATCCTTCACAGAGTGACAAAATATTATTAAGCATGTATTATATTATTATGTACTATGTGCAGTGCGTTCTTATACATAGTCAAAGTTAAGTCAAATTATAGCCTTATTCTCGATCCTACATGTTAAAAATGCAGCCTTAGAAGAGCACATCACAAATATATGCTAAGATCTCTGTGAAATATTGCAATGATCTGCTCTGTATGTTGTGGACCCACTGGTGGTATTTTTCACACCCTGGTGGGCACAAAAGTGATTAAGAAATGCTATAAATCATTCAATCTAACAGTCAGTCAGTCAATCAACCAACCAACCCACTCACCAACCAGTCTGTCTCTGTCTTAGTTCCCCTTGGTCCCAATCACCTGTTTCAGAATGTTCTGCTCTCTCATGAGTTTCTGCCTCTCTCGGTTGGGCTTCGTAATAACAATATCCAAAACATTCTGCCCATTGTTGGCTACATCGCTGACAAAAAACACCAAGTCTTCCAGCAGTTGGATCACAAACCTGTCAGAGAGGTCATGGCTAACATTATAACAAAGTCAATACCATACCCACAAATCAGCACTATTAAAAATATTCAAGCAATAGTCATTTAGGGTCCACTACATATGCAATTCATGGGAAACCAAAGCAATGTAGATGTAAATTATAATATTTATTATTTTTTCTAGCCCCATATCATTCAAAACAACTCACATTATGTAATAACACGTTCCCATTCTGAAACCTGAAAATATGTGTTCTACGTAAGTTATGCAGAATAATGCAAAATACCCAAACAATCTCACAAATATGAAGGATTTCCACTTAATGAAAAGAATATTTGCTTTATTGGAAAAGGAAAACTAGACAAATATATGCTTTTCTGCAAACAAACAGCAGGCTACTTATATACCGCCCCATAGTGCTTAAAGCACTCTCTTGGAGGTTCACAAGTTAATTACGTAGACTACACATCCTCCTCCCCCCCCCCCCCCCAGCAAGCTGGGTACTCATTTTACCAATCTTGGAAGGATAGAAGGCTGAGTCAACCTTGAGCCGGCTACCTGGGAATGAACCCCGGGTCTTGAGCAGTTTTGGCTGCAGTACAATAGTTTAACCACTGTGCCACAAAGCTCCTCCACTGTGCCATTCCACTCCTAAACCTAATGTATTTGTCCTTGGAGGAAATGGACAATGCCACACATGCTGCTTACAGGTATCAGAATATATACTTCTACATATTCTACCAGATCCCCATAATCCCAAATGCCTTTGTCCTTGTACCTTCGATCATTCTGGCTGAGGAATCCTTCATTCATCTTGTCCACTACATTGGCTAGCATGTAGCTGGCATCATTGGCAAAGTCCAGGTCTCGGATTTCTGACACTGGCACAGAGACAATGGCAAAAGCCTCTTTGTCCTCCTTGGTGGGGCATGTGCCCAGCTGAAAAAGAAAACCTCATCATATATCGCCATGTTTGTTGTGTCCTAGAAAGAACTGAAGTATCTGCAGGGAACTCCTTGGCAATCTACTTCCTCCACTTATCTCCTGGAATATGTTTATCTGAGAGGCACATCTTTCTTCATTTATCTCCTTACATGATTATAGGTGCCATGTAAAAGAGTTATTGTCTAAGCAGTCATCTCATCTTGGCAAGAGCTAAATGTTCCGACCAGTTTTATGGAATTATTCCTGAAACTATGACAGTTTTATTTCTAAAGTTTAGCTTGTTTGTTTTTTTTTACATTATTAATTTCATTATAACTGGCAATGGATTGTATACCGCTGTGTTTTGTATATGCTGTTTCATCTCCTATATTGTGAACCACTTTGAATGTCCTTTTTAAAACAGACAACCACAAGGACAAAATATTGTAATCAAATGTATCACCCAAACATAAATTGTGACTCTTAGTACTGAAATGATACTGCCGATCACCCATCTAGCCCAAGATACAGTAAGTCATTTCCTTTGATCAATGGTGGCACAGGGTACTGGGGGATCTATGTGCACTTTTACTACTATTACTAATAATAATGATGATGGTGGTGGTGATAGTAGTAGTAGTCTGGATCGTTGACATTGCAATTCCAGGGGATGTCAGAGCTGAAAATAAAGAATTGGAAAAACTAACGAAGTATAGAAACCTGGCAGTTGAAACATCTCACTTGTGGATGAAATACAGTGGTGCCTCGCTTAACAAGCACCCCGTTTAACGACGAATCCGCATAGCGATTTGTTTTTTGCGATCGCATAACAATGTTTCTAATGGGAAAATAGCGATGTTTTAAAAACAGCTGATCGGCGGCAGTTCCAAAATGGCCACCGGAAAAAAATGGCGTTTTTGCGCCCATTCCTCGCTTACCGGGCAGCAAAAATGGCGTCCGTATGGAGGATTTTTGCATAACGGTGAGTTTTTTGCCCATAGGAACGCATTAAATGTGTTTTAATGCATTCCTATGTGCTTTTATGTTCTGTATAGCGATGATTCCACATAGCAACAATTTTTCCGGAACGGATTATCGTTGCTATGTGGGGCACCACTGTACGTCATTAGGGCTTTGAGAACAATATCAAGAAATGTCACACAGTACTATAAACAGTTGTGTATCTCAGAAATAACACCATCAGAACTACAAAAAAACTGCAATATTAGGAACAGCATACATACTGCACTGATATGTAACAGATACTTAGGTTTTTGGTTCAAACTTGTATCTGTTATATAATACCAGTTAATGTTTTTATAATGTTCACTGTGCCTGGTGTTTCTGAATCATCATCATCATCATCATCATCATCATCATCATCATCATCATCATCATCATCATCATCAGGATGGCAGGGAACTGAGCTTTAACTCCACAATTCCTCTCAAATGGAACAAATTTAGGCTTCCTCCATCAGGCAGTCATGACCATGGATCTTACTTAGGAAGGGACAATGCTTCAGCTTCACATCCTATGAGTTACAGTGGGGTCTTGACTTGAGAACTTAATCCGTATTGGAAGGCGGTTCTCAAGTCAAAAAGTTCTCAGGTCAAATCTGCATTTCCCATAGGAATGCACTGAAAACCATTTGATCCGTATTTGCTCTTTTCCGTCCATAGAAACTAATGGGAAGCTGCTATTCTGCCTTCGACCACTAGAGGGGGATATTTTGTTTCTTTTTTTCTTAGGTCAAGAAAGGTTCCGGGAAGGCAGGGAAAATACAGTCCAGGCAGTGCAGTACCAGGCAGTCCGAAGACTGTCTCCCAATCCACTCTCTAAACGCTGGGAGGAGTGAGGAAGCAGACAGGCACCCTTTCCACTGGCCAACAGTTAACTGAAAGTTCAAATTTTGCACTTTCCCTGCCTCCCACGTGGGTTTTTTTTTCAGTTCTTAACTCAAATCTAAGTACTTAAATCAAGTCAATATTTTCCTATGAGAGTGGTTCTTAAGTCAAAATGTTCTTAACTCGAGCCGTTCTTAAGTCAAGACCCCACTGTATATTTGTGTTAAAAGCTCTGCGGTGGAGGAGGGTGATAAGGCATGCTCCTGTATCACAGGGCCTACAAGAACAGACCAGAGCCTCTCTCACGAGTAGGAATATTCATAACTGCTACCTGTAGCAGGAAAGAGAGGACTTCAGCTGCAGCAACTCATCAGCTCTTCTGCTGCATCTCTGGTGAAGATTTTAATATCACACAGTACAAAGATTATGTAACTGGAGAATCGTAGAGCACACTCAGTAGATTACAACACTGTGGGTCTTGATGGAAGGTGATTAATCTCTGCTACCTTTCTCTATTCTTAACCATTTGAAAAACACTCTGGAATATCTGGATAGTCTTCCGTTCAGAACAGTTTCTTGTTTGAGGCAAAAGCAGCCTCTGACAGAATATGAAAGAGACATACCATAAGGCGAATGGGACGCTCTTCATCAACGTCAATGGGTACATTGGTACTCTGGATCCATGTGTTGGTACAGAGGTGACGCAGCCGGACATAGGAGTTTCTGAAACCATCAAAGAATGAATTTTATTTATGTACTGATTTCCTTAAGGACCTGTGAGCATTTTTTCAAATGCAAATATATTATTTGCATCCTTTCCTCTCCTCCTAGTCTGAGAAAAACCCAGCCTACTCTAGGACGTAGAAACAATATTTATCACCAAACCAGAGTAACATAACTTTCGAAGTGAAAGGAAGAACATCAAGCACCCAAATTCCTACTGACGTTAATGAAACAGTGGAGTATTTAAAATCCATTGATATAAAAAGAAACTTAACATCAAACTTTGAATTATACCTGTACGTACCATGAACTGTAGCCATTGCTAATTTTTCCCTTGCATTAAATGCATAATATCATGACAGCTGAGGCTATCATACTTTGGGCACATCTTGGGAAGATAAGACTCACTTGAGTAAATGATAATGCTAGGAAAAAATGAAGGCAATAGGAAAAAAGCAAGACTTAACATAAGAGGGATTGACTTTCATTTGCAAAACTGTAGCAGAGCTGTTAATGACAGGACCTTTGGGAGGTCATTAACTCATAGGAGTACCATAAGTTGGAAAATGACTTGATGAAAGTTTTAAGAAAGGAAGAACGAGTGTAGTCTGTAAATAACTGCAAGAAGAGAAGCTAATCTAATTTGTTAGTGGAAGGAACTAATAACAATAATTGCATGGCATTAAGTTGATTCTGACATGCCAATCCTTTCCACAGTTCTCTATATATAGAGTACTCAGAAGTGGTTTACCATTCCCTTCTTCTGGGAGGCTCTGGAACTGTGCAGCTTGCCCAAGGCTACACAAGCTGGCTGTTACCCTAGGAAGCACAGTGAGGAATCAAACTATTGACTTCTGGCTCCTCATCCAAGTATCCAACTCTGAGTTAACCAGCCAGTGTGGAAAGTAATCTGATACAGCAATTTCAAGCAAAGAAGGTACTAAAGAGATCAATATAACAAATCCTTCTCTGTCATTTTCTCTTAGAAGTAGTCTTCTATAAATGCAGCAGAAAACCTGGCTTTTCATTATTAGTCCTAACCACTGAAGTCAAGGTCTCATGATGGCATTTACTCAAATATATATATTCTCTTCCTGTATTACACTAGTAGATTAGTTTTCATGCAAAACTGCCTTTTTCTCTGGATTATGTCTAGTGCCTCCATCCTAGTTCAGATGACGCTGGGAATTCTGGAGAGACACTTACCGAGGGACAAAGGAATCAGTCTTTTGTAGTGTGGTAGGATCCAGTTCAAAAAGGGAAGCAATGTCATTGCCATGAGGCACAGCCACCAATCGGTACTTGATCTTTTCCCCTGTGTATCTCCGACTGGAGCGACTGGTTCCAGCCTGTCTCAAGAGAAGGTGGTCTTCAATGTTGTGTTAGCAGGGCCACAAAAGGTTATGTGACAAAAATAGCTGCAATTGTCATATTTTCACAAAGGGCTAACTATTTTGCATCTTGTGAGACTTACATGTCAGAGCCAATTTGTCATTATACTTTAATCCAAATGGTTCTATATGGCACTTTTCATTTTATTATATTATTCCTGAAATTCTGTGCCCCAGGCTCACAGAGACAATTCCCTGTTTATTCGCTATAGCTTAAATGCATAGTTTATGTTTCTTGCACCTAAGAATGGCCTTGGAACATCAGTAAATATCCCCTCTCACCCAATGGGACAAACACAGAACATTTCTTTTTAGCTCTGCAATATCTTCACAGGCTTCTAAGATACCCGTATACAAATAAGACTGACCAACAACCACAAATATTTGTTTCACCTTATCAGATATTCTTTTCATGTGAATTCATACTTGTTTCATCTGGATTGTATATCCTTATCATGTGAATTCAAGCTTCATGCTCTCAGCAAGCACCAATGCATCACTCAGTGGACCAAGCTGGGAGTAGGACAATGTCTAGTAGCAATTTAGCACCTCACCAGCATGTTACTATAGCAAGCACAGTCACTTACATCTGTTCCTTGGTATTACCACATTAGAGCTGATGCTCCTAGCAAAAGGTACACTGGCTGCTTTTCCTAGTAAAATGCATATCAGAACAAACTTTCTCAGCTCAGGTCATTCTGCTGGCTGTGGCAACACCTATACTGCCATCTGCCACAGTGCAGGTCTCCTAGCCTATGACCAAGACAACTCCTCGAAGTGCTCCACTCCAGCAAAATCAGCCGGATCCTGTCCAGAGATAAGCACATCTCACCTCTTCTATTTCAGTCAGCATAGACCACAGTCTAGAAACTTAATGTTTTTGGAGTACAACTTCTAAAAATTCCCCTTTGCCACTATCTATCCCTGGCCAACAGCCACTCAGTGACACCTTCAAGGAGTAATTTTTTCTTAGGTATACTCAGAGAGACTTAAAAAATCAAGTATATGTTATGTTAAGCATGCTTTCTTTAAAAGCGTGCTGAATGGTGAATTTTTATTTTGGAGGAAAAGCAGCTAATTGACATTGTTCTCTCATAGATGGCCATAGAGTAAATATGAATCCTCTCTAATCCTGGCCTGCTGAAGACAGGTGACAGGGAGAATTCCTGCTCTCCACAGCTAGAAAGCCCCTTGGAACACCTCAAGCAATTCCTTACTTGGACCCTGTTTTCACAGGAGGAATGGGGAGGAAGCATGAAAGCAAGAGAAGGCAGCAGCTCCTCTTCCCTCCCATCTTTGGTTCACCCTTTGTGCACACTGGGGCAGAAAAGATGGAGGCCTGCAGTGTTTCTTCCTGCAGGGAACAAGCCAAAATATGAAGCACCACTGTAGTTGGGCTCTCAAGCCAGTAGCTGCTTTCAGTCTGCCAGTTTGCCTCTTAACCTGTACCCATCTATGGCAGTCTTTCCTAGTTCTGCTCTGTTCTCTCAGTCTCTCCTGGTGCCAGGCATCTACCAAGAGGTATTTATTATACAGTTCAATTCATGTAAGGGCAGACTCTGTCCATATTCTCTGTGCCTACCTTACTGAGAAGAAGAAAAAATCATGCCATGTGCTTGTGCCAGTTGCCATTTGTAGCAAAGGAGGAGAGAAAACAGAACTGAAATCAAAGAATATCTGGCAGATGGTTGTCTAAATTTTCTCTTGGATGCCTCCAGTGTTGGAGAGCTCACCACCTCCTGAGGTAATTTATTCCACCGTTGCACTGCTCTAACAATTAAGAAGTTTTCCCTAGCATTCAACCAAAATCTAGCTACCTTAACACTCGTGCACACAGTACCTTCACACACCTGACCAACGTGCCTCCATGCTGGTGCTAACTGGTCAAAGATTGGCCACTTTTGCTAAGACTCTCTATTGAAGTAAGAAACATTCTGCTTCCGTGATACCATTTCTTTCATTGAGTTTCATAAGCCCCCCCCCTTCCAACTCCTTTATTCTATGATTCTGTCCTGAGGTTGTCTGTTTAAAGAACACAGACCATTGTGACATCTTACTAATACTGCCTGCCAAGAACTGAGTGATCCATGCAATCCTGCCTGCCCGAGTAGAAACTGGTCAGGACACTCACAGATAATTACTGTCTACCTGCTGCCCACTTGAAAAGTATCCATTATACCCCAGAATAAACCAGATTTTCTCAACATTCTTTTTTTCCTCTTTTCTTCAATGCAAAGTTCACCTCAGTTAAAGCACAGGAATGCCAAAACCCACCACCATTTTTAAGGATGCAAAATGACCATCCTCTGAGTCCCACTGGCGTGCAATAATACAGCCTCTGTGTGCTTTGTTCTAATTCTTCCTGAAACCTGTCCATCTTTTTTTCTGATAAATAGGACTCCAGCCTGGCCCAAGACATTTTGTCACCTGAGGCAGAGCACAAAAGCTAAGACACATAGTAACTAAAACTAGGTACTGTACATCGTGTTGGCACATGAAACAGAAAATTGCACAAGTGTCTCTCCTGATCCCTGACAACAAAAAATAAAATGACAGCAAATTTTACAGTTCAAGGTTAAGGCTGGGAAAATGGAATATGGTATTAGAACTGGTGAATAAGATTTGGATTTTTAAAGTTAAACTTGTATACATGTGTGTTTTCCACACTATGGCAATACTGTGATTTTTCAAGTGTGTAGCACTATGTATACAGTATTTGTATATAGTTTTTAATTTTATATAGAAATTATTTTGAAAAAAATTACAGCTCAATGTTTCCTTCTCTTGCATGCATCCCAAATCTCCTCTCTGGAGTGGCTACTTCACTCCACACTATGGTAGGGCCTGCATTGAAGGAAGCCACTTGAGCATTAGCAGCCATTATTGGAGATGAGAAAGTATCAGAGAGCCAGCTTGAGAAACACTGTAGTTGATTCCATGAGGAATAATACAAAACAGAAAGAATATTAGAATAAAAGCTATATTTTTATAAACTGAAACTGAAGTACTGAGTCCTGCACTGAACACCTCCAGGCCAAACCATTACAACAAAGATAAATGACAGCTTACCGAGGACTTGGGTTCCCCTGTATCTCCTTTGTAACTGGGGTTCTCCTGAAAAATTACAAAAATTAGAACCGTTAGTGCACAAGAGAAACAACAAAAGCCAACTGACCTTGATCTTTTTATTTCCAACAAAAGGAAGCTACTTCCTCAATTTTTTTTACTGACTTTGTGACAGCAAGATTCCACAGTGGTTGAAGTATCAGGAACTCCAAGATTTTTCTGTAGCAGCTGAGAATGTATTTATGACGTGCTGAAAATATCTAGACAGCAGTTTAGCAGATGCTAGAGAAATGCTACTATGCCCAAAACTGTAACAGTTTGTGAGACATTTCCCTGCCTCAGAATGTGTCCATGGGTGTTGCAAAACAAAAAAGCAAGCTGATGGAAATCCTGTGACAGGGGTAGTTATGCAACAACAAAACCAACAAAAAAATCTGATAGTGCCTGAAAAAGTAAGAATTTTTCTCTGGCATAAGCTGCTTTTCATGAATTGTAGTCCACAAAAAACTAGGTTAAATAGTCTTCGTTTTTGACACCCAAAACTTTTTGATGAAATCCCTTTCTAGATATGTAAGCTGCTGCTAACACACACAGCTAAAGGTTTATAGTGGGGTCTTGACTTGAGAACTTCATCCGTATTGGAAGGCAGTTCTCAAGTCAAAAAGTCTATAGGTCAAGTCTCCATTGACCTATAGTGCATTGAAAACTGATTAATCCCATAACAGGCCGTTTTTGTTCCATTTTGGTTTTTTTCTGGTCTGTAAGTCAATTCTCAGGCTGCAAGTCAAACCTATATTTTGTGGCCAGAGAAGTCTGTAACTCAAAAAGTCTGTAAGTCAAGCCATCTGCAAGTCAAGGGTCCACTGTATCTAGTGTTCTTTGACAACAAGTTGTCTTTTTTTAAAAAAAAAAAAAAATCTCAGATATCTTTTGATGGATCTTTCGTGTGCAAATCCTGAACGATGACTGAGGTTTTCAAGCTCACGCTATGGTGTGGCTCTTTTAAAATCAGTTGAACAACCCTAATTTGGGTAGGCTGAATAACATGGCTTATAATGATACCCTTTCAAACTATGGGAGAGACACCTCTACAAATGCAGAGCAATTGCAGTTATTTTGGCTGGATCACTGAGGGACACAAGTGCACGAGGAAGCAGGATTTGGGCAAGAAAGCTCTGAGTAAACTACAACCTGTTAAGCCACATTTTCAGAGTGACTAGAGTAACAAGAATAATCCTCCAGGAGTGACAGGGGATTTTGTCTCATAATGAACAAACAAACAAAATATCCTTCTCTCTTTCCCCACCAACCAAACCTAACTACAGGACAAAATAGGGCAAAAGAACCTATAACAGCTTGAAGAGGTTGCAGCACAAAGGAAGTGCTGAACAGGGATTTGAACACTGGGAACAGTCGTTCAGCAATATTGTTTATGGCCCTGATCCTTTTGAATTTTGCCAGTTGTCAACAAGGAAGGGCTGTGAGAAGAACCTCTAATCTCCTAGAATCCGCTTAGACCAACACAGGCAAGATTCATCCAAAATAAATGTTCCCCTAGGCTGTTTTTCACACAGACACTTGCTCCATTATGCACCATCATTCAGTGGATCTTCTTAGGGAGACAATAGCCAAAATAAGGTGGAAAGAGGTTTGTGGACTTCTTTTACATGCACCTATTCCTGCTCCTCAATAGCTTGATCAGGTGAACATTGATAAATGGAAGTCCATGCCACTCCTTTCCAGAGTACTTCTGTCAACCATGAAGAAAATAACAATAGAACGCAAAGGCCGGGAGAACCCTGGAGAATCTTCACAGAATATTCTTCTTATGAGTGTCAGTTGTTATAGCAGACACAGTGTCAGATCAGGGCTCAGGAGACCTGGGTTCAAATCTCTCCCGAGCCATGGAAACTCACTGGTAAGTAGTAAACAACTTCTTGAACATCCAACATACTTCAAAAATCCTATTGGGGTTATCATAAGCTGGAAGCAACTTTATAGAACTTAGCAACAGCCACCTCCATCTAAGAAAGGATAAGGAAGGATGGGAAAATGTCCTCTCGTGAATGTAACCATTGAGAAGTAAGGTATGTCTTGTTAATGGGAGTATCTGGTGCTCTGTGCATATGCCTCTGTGAAAGGAAGGTCTGAAAGCTTTATGGTTTCATAACCTGTGATCTTGAAGTGTGGTCTAGAAAAGCAGACAGTGAGATGAGTTGCAGAAGATTTGCAGAAGTTGCATACTATGATGCAGTGGTGATTATTCCACGCTGAAGCATCTAGAAACAGTTGAGCATGTCCTTCTTCACTGAATGGAATCAAAGCAGAACACAAGATATGTTTGATGGCCAGGGAAGACCAGGTCCATTGTCCACTGCACAGCTCCATGTGTTCAAATTTTCTGACCCTACAGAAAAGCCCACACATTTGCAATTGCAACTTCTAGCTCATTAAATATATGACCTGTTTATTCCAATTAGTTTTTTCAGCCCAAAGGTGAGGCCAGGACGTATGGACAGTCAAAAATAGTTGGGATACAGGTACCCTGTTTCCCTGAAAATAAGACAGGGTCATATATTAATTTTTGCTCCAAAAAAACATTAGGGCTCATTTTCAGGGGATGGTTTTTTTTTTTGCCATGTACAACAATCTACATTTATTCAAAGACAATCATGTCATCTTCTGTTGCTGCACAATGGTGGAGGACAGGGTTTCACTTGACCAGGGCTTATTTTTGGGGTAGGGATTATATTGCAAAAAATCATACTAGGGCTTATTTTCAGGTTAGGTCTTATTTTAGGGGAAACAGGGTATGTAAAAAGCAAATTATGCAAAGAGGAATTTGTTTTCCATTCCAGAAACTGAAAAGATGATTTACAGGTAAAAGGAAAATAAAATGGAAATAGTCCTAAATACAGCCAATTCTCAAGCTAAGCCCTGGTGAAAAGCTGCTGGCACTACACTAAAAGCACTTAATTATATTGTGGATGCAATTGCTCTATAATGTGACCTAATTATACTGTTCTAAATTCTGCTTTTAAATAGAAAGAAATATCAAAGGACAAGCAATTAAACAACCAACATCTACTGGGGACAAAAAGTTGTAATACCATGCTCTGAATTCAGGCTTGCCAGATTGAAAGCAGCCAAACCTCCACTCATGATACAGTTTATATTATATGGTGAACCCACCACACAAGGTAAGAATCTGTGGCAATATGTGTAAGTAATACTATTATATTTCCAGAACAGACTTGTTTGAAAGCTATAATTCAACAAGGCTTACAATCCCTTGGCTGCAAAAGGGGGAAGAAATCCCTCAAACTCATATCAAACTGGTTCCACCGTGCCCACACTCACTCATCTAAGGCGCTGGTGGCACAAACACCAGTGTGAAAGGGGGAGAAGGCTTGCCAATGAGCGGGAGGACTGGCACTGCTTTCCAACCACCTCTACCACTCTTCACTGAAAAGCATCAAGCTTGGTTCCAGACGGGACTTGTTTATTTCAAAGACTTTGCTGGCCTCAGTGACAGCAACAGAGACAGAACTGACTATGTCCAGGGGACTAGTGCAGACAACTCAGTCCCATTGAGAAGGAACTGCCATGGAAAAGCACCTGTTCCAATGAAGAGCAGGATCACCAGCCACCTGGAGCCAGTGGAATTATTAACAGGACCCAAGGCTACCAGTTCTGTTGAGGATGGAGGTGGCAGGTCTCACAATTGCTTTTTACATGCTCTAGATCAGTGGTTCTTAACTTTAGCTACTTGGATGTTTTTGAACT
Source organism: Pogona vitticeps (assembly GCF_051106095.1). Classification (NCBI taxonomy): domain Eukaryota; kingdom Metazoa; phylum Chordata; class Lepidosauria; order Squamata; family Agamidae; genus Pogona; species Pogona vitticeps. The sequence goes on from NC_135786.1 coordinate 55,199,066, forward strand.
GCAACTCCCAGAAACCCCAGCCAGCACAGTTGGTGGTGAAGGCTTCTGGGAGTTGCAGTCCAAAACTCCTGAGTAACCCAAGGTTAAGAACCAGTGCTCTAGATAGACAACAAGTATAAAAGAATAAAACTTTTTCCTATTTAATACACATTTCCTTTTTCATTAATTTCTTCTAGCCCCTCTATATCATGCACCTATAAAAAGTATAACTGCTAAACTGCCCCGTTGCAAAACAAGCATTTTAAAACAAACTCAAAACAACTTAAAATAGTCACAGAACCCTGTGGCAAGTAGCTCAGTTCCTCTCACCTCTGCTGCCAGATAATTTCCAGTGGCAAGGTGTTTGAAGCGATATAAGCCATTCCAGTGCCCTGCCCCACCACGGCAAGGATCATGATGTACTACCTGAAATACAAAGCAGGAAGTCACAGGTATTTTTGAAGCAGATAGTGAGGAGTTGCACACTGAAATATAACAAATTTGTGGCGCCAATAAATTAATAGTTTGTTTGTTATCTTGTATGTGTGATTTTTTGTGTGTAAAGTCTCTAACTGACTGATATTTGTTTGGTCTAATTCCTGCTATTGCGTAAGAGTTGGAAAAGTGAGGAACCCCTGAATCTCCTGACTCTTGAAGGTCATCTGGCTGTCTAGAAGTCCATGTCAGTTGATTAAACTATTAGCCAGCAACATCAAAAGGTGGCACCAACCAGCGGTGGCTTCTGTTAACCTATGAGAATTCATACATTAAAACAAGGATGCTGTGATCCTTCCAGTTTTTGTAATAAAGTAATACTGGTGTGTCATCAAGTCAATTTCAACTTCTGACATCCCTTCTCAGGGTTTTCTATGGGCACTATTCCCTTCTTGGGGCACTCTGACACTGCATAGTGTTCTCAAGGTGACAATATTGGATTTTCTCTGAGGAGGAACAAAGAGAAATTGAACTCCTAACCTCTGGCTCTGAAGCCAGCTATCTTATTGATGTAGCTATTTTGGCCAGAGATGTTTACTCTATGTCAGTTTATTTTGCTGAGACTCCAAATAAGAGACTTAATAGAATCAGGTACGAAAGCATATAGGTCTACCATGTAAGGAAGGATAGCTACGAGCTGTATATTCAGATGACATAAGCAATCTGAGGAATGATAAACCAGGCATCTATGCAAGTATGTTACACCTGTAAGTACCTCTGGTACTCACCTCAACCTCCCAGAGTGCATTGGAACTTGTGGCTGATGTAGCTGATTGTCGTAAAGTAGTTCGAAGAAAGACATGCAGTTTGCCTTTGTATTCATCACAGGTGAGGAATTTCTCCTGCTCTGCATGGAACAATCTGACCACGTCCCCCTGTCACAGAAATATGTAAAGAGTGAAGGTACATCTACCTGGACTATGAATTATTGTCCATGCACTGCGATATACAATGCATGAAGATAATGAAAACAGACCAATTTCTCTATCAAATACTAAGACTGGTATGACACCAATATCTTAGCGCCAGCACTATAGTAAAAACAGTCTCAATGGGCTAGAACAGTTAGAGCAGACCCACAGAAAACAATAAGAAAAGTTTTTTTTTTTTTTTGGCTATGACTAACTCCGATCCCACTGATTTCAATGTGAAATAATTCTAAGCATGATTAAGTTCAAATCCAATCCAAATTCACAAGCCCTATCATATAATTCTATATTTGTTTTATCCTGTCCAACATAAATCATTGTGGTAAGTTTATTATTTGACGTTTGGTATATTAGTAATATGTTAAAACTTGTCTGAAGACTATGCAGCAGCAAAATTCAGTACTATGCTGTATATTTAGAACCTTCTAGAGACAGAAAAATATTTATCTTTCTTTCAGTGACCATAATATTTTAATAGAGTCCTAAGTTATAGAAGTTCCCTTTTCTGGAGTCTTGTCATAGATCTGTTACACCCGGTGCTGCCTATCCCAACTGGCAACAGTTTTCCAATGTGTCAGTCAGAGGTTTTCACCCCATAATGTTTTGAAATGGCTCTGCTCACCAGTCTGACTTTTCTTGGGTAAACGGTAGGCTTGAAGCCAATGAAAACAGTTTCTGTTTTGGTTTCTGAGGTTTTGATGCCAAAGGAAAAAACAGATTTTTCTTTTTTTAAACAGTAGATATGGGACATTCGGATTTTTTTTAATGCAGGTCCCAGAATTCATCAGGAATCCCCCCCCCCCAATACATTCAGATTTTTGGAGCTGCAGGCAAAAAAAAAACCCTATCACTGGAGGAGGATATTCTTAAAGGCCTCTTTAAAAATCTCTGGCTTTTTTTTTTTTACAAGCTTTTGAAAGGCTAGGCAGGAGGGAGCTTGCCATGCCTTCACAGGCTGAGCATTCCAAATGTCACAGACCTCACCAAGGAGGCCCAGTTCCCAGTCACCTCCGTCAAGATGGCCACCCATAGAATCAAAACCCAGGGGGGAAACAGGTGGGAGAGGCAGAAGATCTTAAGGAGAGATGTGTTGACAGGTATCAAGGTCCCAAACCGTTAGGGGCCTTATACGTCATCATCAATACCTTGAATTTGCCATGGAAGCAGACAGGGAGTCAATTCTTAAAATATCGTCTGAAATCAAGACAATGATAACGATGGCCTCAGCTATGGCAGTTTTTCATAAATTAAAAAAATCTGACACATATGCCCCCATCACTGGCAATTTTCTGAAATAAAAGATCCCTCTCCAGCCCTGCAGTTCCCAGCTACTTCTTTAGGAAAAAAGGAATCCTAAGGAAGTCACTGGACTTTTGGCCGGGGGGGGTGTGAACTAGATATTTTTCATTTACTAAAAACTACAATGACGGATAATGCCATCAGCTTTATGCAACATCAGTTCTGCTCCTAGATTTTGACCATGGTCTCCTCTTCAATCACCAGTCCTTCAAGACTCCTGATAGCATGCAGTATGATTGTCAAATAGTTGTTTTGTTAAAGAAAATGTCTCAATAAACAAATGCTAGATTAAGCATAACTATTTCCTTGTGGCTGCCTACCTGTTTTCCTAGCTACTCCACCTGTCTCAACTGCTAACAGACAGACCTATTCATATTTCAACTTTTAATTCTTAAAGCTTTGCAGGGTATCATCATGGCTGTCCACTACCTTCTGCCTCTCCTTAGTATCATTTAAAAGTGCCATACTCAAAATGGAAGTCATTTGTAGAAATGTCTCATTTAGCACCAGGGAAAATACCAGCAAGAAATAACAATTTTTAAAATATGCCAAACTGCTTAAATTTGACAGCTACACACACACACACACACACACACACATTACCCCTTTAAGAACTTCCTCCATATGGTCGCAGTACTGCATAAACAGGTTGATTTTCCAGCTGGTGTTGCAGTTGACAGAATTTACCTACAAAAACATAGAGTTACTGGAAGAGAGGTACCATTTATAAGATCCCAGACTAAATCCCCAGAGCACGTTAATTCTGACCACTAAAATCAGGAACCCCTCTCCCACCATCTGTACCTCTTTGCATCCTGGGTTATCCGTGAGCTCGTAGTTGCTGGCATGCAGTGGCTGCCCAGCATTCACAGGATTCAGAATCACTTTGTCTCCAACAACTACCTGAGGAAGGATGGCATAAAGGTTAGGGTCTACAAACATGGGAGGCTCCCTAAAACATCTCCATGGAAGTTGAATCAATTGGGGGATGGAGAAACTGACAGCGTAGTCCTGTACATATCTACTCGAAATAAAGCACCATCAAGTTCAATGACGCTTGCCATAAAGAAAACAAAAAACTGTACTCTGTGCATCTCACACTCCCTGCCAAATCTTTAAATGCCCACATGAACTGCAAGTACAAAGCCAATTCCAGTGGATGGGCTGACTGACACATACATGTATGCCTCACCTGATACCTCTGAACCTGGTATCTTACAATTCCATTATGATAATTGCATCTGTGAATTGCTTCTCTCAAAACGTATGTGCAATCTGTAGCTGGCTGACAAACACAAATCATCTCTTGAAATTGCGCCCAACCAGTAATGAAGATATATGTGTTAAATAACCTTATTATGCGCTCCATTCTCTATCGCCTTTCTTTTAACCTCAGTGTTTCCCCACAGGATTTCCTCATTGGAGCTCTGACTTCTTGGATCTCTTAGGCCAAGCTGATATTCCTTAACAGAGGACTCATCTACGTTTCTTCTTGGTTTTCCAGTGAATGCATGTGGTCCCACTCCAGATCAAGACCACCATATATGGGTAAGACAGGTTCAAACCTCTCCTAGCTTGGGGAGTTTCTTAAAACTTACATGCTTAAACAAAGAGGGGGGGAATTCCATTTATACCTAGTGAGGATTTTTAAGGCCCTTAAAGTGGAGGAAGAATCTGGAAAGGAAGTGAGCTGGAGTGGGTTAAATCTCAGTATATTAAATCACACACAGTAATCCCAATCTACAAAGTAAAGTTGTGCTAGGTTATGTATTTAGTGTAGTGCCTCCTATGTTTTTAATGTAGAGTTTAGTTTAGCCCTGAGGCCCAACATCAGTAAGAATTATACCACTCCACTGCAAAACAGAGCAGTCAAGACAATTTCAGTCTGTAAAGCCCTCAAAGCTCTACATCTCCATGCTTACAGTCTCCATATACTGTTACAGGGAGAAGTCACCTCTTCATCATTACACACTCACATTATCTCCATTGCTCCTCAGTTTCCAGAAGGGTTGGATGAAGACCCAAGAACCTTCATTGCCTGTAGCATCCAGTGTCACCCTCATGGCATTCTTCTCCAGCAGAGCAGGCAGGCGCTTGTTCACTGTCAGGTATTTATTACTCTTCATGTGGAGGAGCTAGAAAACAGCAAAGTGGTTCCTGGCCATAATCACACACGGTACTTAATTAATGCAGACAGCTGGAGAGAAACCATGTAGCTATCTTTAGGAGCCTCAATAAAGAGGGATATTTCTATGCCTATTAACAATATTTCATTTTCTTAAAATGTGTTTGTTTGGGAATTTGTAATCCAAAAGGCATTTAACATTAGAAAAGGAACACATTTACAGAAACAAAAATGAAAAACAGTGCTATTACATAATCAGCAACATTACAAAATAAAATGTTGCAGATGGTCATACAATCCAGGTTTGGTTTGGGCCCATTACTTAATAGTGCCAAATGAATTCTCCTATTTTTCTACAATCCAGGGCATATAGGGGAAAGGCCTGCTGAGGTTCCCCAAAAAATCTTGAGACAGCCTTAGCCTAAAGTTGAAACTCCACACCTAAGAGTCACTCTGTTTAAAGATGTAGTTTTGAAAGAGGTAGCTGTGTTAGTCTGTGCAACCACATCAGGAAAAATCCAAAGGGAACAAAACAAAAAGAAATAAGGAAACAAACAGTGGCATCTTGAAGACTATTATATTTTAATGTGAGCTTTCGTGGATCATCTCCACTTCTTTGGATATATGGAATATGTTTTATTTGTCTGTTTAAAGATTACTTGGATCCAGATTCTAATCACAGAGGTTTACTCGAAGAACTACAATTACAGGTGGGTAACCTGTCGTTCTTCTTCGTGGCCTCTGTGAATCACACCCTGGGTGACTAATAAGCTGTCTTACCCAGAGGTAGGGTGTCACGCCAAGGTAGAGGATAGAACAGAACATCCAAATGCCGCATCAGACTTCTGCTGGAGGTTGAGTCTATAATGACGGATACATCTGGACGGCTGTGCCCAAGTGACAGAGACGCAGACGTCCGGAAGACGGTACACCGTGGAGAAAGGCTGTGGAGGCTGACACTGCCCTGGTGGAGTGATGGCGAACCACTCTAGGGGCTAGTTGTCAAACAAGGTGATAAACCCAATGAAAGGGGTCACTTGGCGCCAAGGGGAGGGGCATATTCTAATGTGTTTATTGCTACCGCAGAAGCTCTAGACTCTTCCAATGAGGCTCCGTGCAAGTGCGAATCACCCAGGGTGTGATTCAGAGGCCACAAAGAAGAACTAACTATCTGACTGACACGTCAGTTTGCAGATATCCCTGACATTTTAGTCAAAAAGATAATATTAATAAGATCCAAGCACCCTAAGGTAAATGTGGGTTCAGAAAGATGCCATTGGGTGATGGCAGGAGAAAGACAATACATACCTGTATGACACATCCATACTTCACCACATCCCCATGCACCTTCTTATTTTCTGTTTCATTCTGCTTTTGCTCCATCTGTGCAGCATGCTGTTCAGAGACATAGACCACCGAAGGATCAATGCAAGTCATGAATTGTGAAAGACCCAAGAGAACATCTGAGGGAAATCAGATGCCGTTTCCCAGATGATACCTATTCGTGTGTGGAAACTGTGACTGGGAATCTCACGGAAATCAGCAAATGAGCGAAAAGCACCCCAGAGCTTTAAACAGTAGTCAAGAGAGAGTAGCAGCTTCACCAATGAGACTTGCAGGTCATTTGGAGGAAGTTGAACTTTGATTTGCCACTCCAGCTCCTCTCTGAAAGCGGCCTTCTGACAAAACTAGTTTTAGAGAGCAATAGACAAGTAGAATTGCAGCAGGAAGCACTGATTTTCTTTAAGCCCTAATGTTCTGTTAAACTAAAGCATGCCAAATAAGCAAATCTATGGAACAGGCATAACTTATCCATAATGGGGGACTGAAAGGATATATAATTTTTTTTCTCCCTTTAGAATAAACTTTCTTAGGATCAAACCAAGATTTATGTGCAAGAAGGCTACCTGAAAAAAGAAGTGTGGCTGCTGAACAATATTTCCAGGTTGTGGGAAAACCCCTGCATCCGTTGTGAAATGGATGTCTATTTGTTCATACACATTGTGTATTTTATTTCTGCCTGAGGCTTTTTCAGTCATCTGCTGAGGACCAAGAGCCAATGTAGTGCCATGGATAAAGTACTGAATTACGACTCAGGAGACCTTGGTTCAAATCCCTGTTCAGCCATAAAAACTCACTGGAAGATAGTACTTGTAGAACCATTATTAAATATCTCACACACCTTGAAAAGCCTGGTAGGATCGCTATAAGCAGAAGTTACTTGATAGCATATTTTTTTAAAAAATCTGCCTATTAACACTATGATGTTTGCAAGTGTTCTTATTGCCTTTTTTATTGATATGCTTATTGCTATTCATTTGTTCACATAAAAAATAAGTTCACATTTGTACTTGTGCCTATTTGTCTGCAGGCGTGTGCACAGGTATACATGTATTCATGCACACATGATAACAGAACCTGTGTTTGATTGTCTTTATGCTCAGGACACAATTATCTGCAACTAGAAGATCTCCTTTCATCTTATTCATGTTTCATCCTGCTTAGGGAGCCATGAGCCCTAACTGAATCACATATTATATCATGCAGTGAAATATGTAACAATTAGGGTTGTGTTGTTCAGTCAATTGGCTTAACTGTCTCAAGCTCTGCTGTCTGATTTAAAGGGTTCTTTTGTTTAATTAAGCAACATTTATAAAAATCTTTGATCATTTTCAACACAACTAGCTATAAAACAAGCTCAGATATGTGTGTGATCATTAAATTGCTGGGGAAATAGGCATTTACCCTTCAGAATGAGTTTTTATTTTAATGCAAATGTATGCAATGTATTTCATTGTTTCAAACTTACACAATCTATGTATGTTTCTTAAGAGAAAGGGACTTGTTTCCACTTGGGCTTATTCCCAAATAAATATGCATAAGATTCCACTAATATTTCTTAAACAGGGTATTTATTACACTTATTCTTAATATCTCTGTAAGAACATAAGTCATGCCATGTTCAAGTATTCTAGTTTAGCACTGTGTTTTCACAGCCAATCTAAGGCCTACAGGAAGCCCATCAGCCAGATATGAGAGTAGAAATACCCTTCTACTCATGGGTGCTCAGAGGTGCACTGCCTGAAATACTTGGGGGAATATATTGCCACTGTGTCTATGTTGATAGCCTTATTAGAAGAGCCTCGTGGCACAGTGGTTAAACTGCTGTACTGCAGCCAAAACTGTGCTTACGACCTGGGGTTCAATCCCAGGTAGCGGCTCAAGGTTGACTCAGCCTTCCATCCTTCCGAGGTCGGTAAAATGAGTACCCAGCTTGCTGGGGAGGGGGGGGCAATGTGTAGCCTGCATAATTAATTGTAAACCGCCCAGAGAGTGCTTGAAGCACTATGGGGCGGTATATAAGCAGCATGCTTTGCTTTGTTTTGCTTTATATTCCATTACCCTAAAATCAGCCTCTAGGAATCTTGAGATTTTAAAAACAGGTAACACACGAATGCAGGAACAGGGCAAAGAAAGATACTAGCTTTTTGTCTTTTTTTATGCATTAGAACAAGCCGTGGGCATGTTTTCATACTCATATCATGTGGGATGGACGTTTTGAAGCTACAGATCACAATCTATTTCGTTATTTATGCCTCATTGAGTGAAATGGCATAAACTGACGGTAAATTGCCACTAATTAACAAGGTGCTAGTTGCGTTCTTGGGCATACGCTCCATCAAAGTCAAGGAATAGCACCAGTACCTCATTAATAAATGGCAGTCTCTCTTACACAAGGGTAAATTGTCAGTGGGATTCCAGCCAATGTTTTCATATATCTACAAAATTGACAAAGTTTCCCCCACAAAAAAAGTCAACAAGAACCTCCTATGGCTTGCTGACCCAAGGGTCCATCCAGCTGTGGTTTCCATGGAGTATACATTGAAACTGATTCTACTTCTGCTGAATCACTGAGATCAAATCAGCATTAGGACATCTTCAGGAGTCTCGTGGTGCAGTGGTTAAACAGCTGTACTGCAGCCAAAACTCTGATCGCAACCCCAGGTAGCCGGCTCAAGGTTCACTCAGCCTTCCATCCTTCTGAGGTCAGTAAATTAAGTACCCAGCTCACTGGAGGGGCAATGTGTAGCCTGCATAATTAAATTGTAAACTGCCCAAGAGTGTTTTAAGCACTATGGAGCAGTATATAAGCAGCATGCTTTGCTTCACTCTAGCGCATTAAACTCTTTCATTCTGCTCAGCTCACATAAGGATAATGGATATATAATTGCAAGGAAACTGCTGGCCAGATCAGTATCTAATAACACACACAGATGCAATGAAAGTGGATTTCTGAGTCTGCCCTGGAGGAATGAGAAGCGTTTATGTGGTGCAAGGGAAGCCCCACACGCCGTGAGTCAACTGCTTTGAAGCCACCGCATAAAACTACACTCTAAAGAGGTGGTGTCCCAGCTATAAATCCACCTAGGCAGGAGGCTGCCTATTTTGGGACGTGTCACTGGCAAGTCAAAGCTTTTTTAAAAATACAACTTCATTTTTATTTAATTCAGCCTTAATCTCTCCTAAAACACTGGATTAACATTTGGACTTGTTTTCTACTTTGGCAGCAAAGAAGGATGAAAGTGCAGCACACACTGGCCTGCTGTTCATCATATACCGGTAGGTGGCAAAAGAAAAGAAAAAAAAGCAAATAACACCTAAGGATACTGAGCTTGGCCAGAGGGCAGGATGTATAGAAAGGAACAGGTGGTTAAAAGGATCTCGGTATAGTAAGCAGAGAAGGCTTCCCTCACTGGTCCCAGGAAGAAATCAAGACCAGCAATACTTTTGACCATCAAAACATAATTTTAGACCAGACTGGATTTGATTTAAATCAATTTAAATCACACTTTAACTCACTTCGGGGTGGATTAAAATTAATTATTTTTAAAATAACTAAACAATGGGATTTATTATTATTATTATTATTATTATTATTATTATTATTATTATTATTATTATTATTATTATTATTATTATTATTATTATTATTATTATTATTATTATTTAAAAGCATTGATTTTTATCCACCCTGCAGTGGTGTTAAAAATATACACAGTTTAAAGCCCTCTCTCTGAGCAGGTTGGGGACATGCAGTTCGGAGTACTCTTTTTAGCCTAGTATAGACCTTAAAATTAAATTTAGATCCACAGCCTTCATTCAGTATATAATATCAATTCCACTTGTGTAGAATTAGGTGGTAGATACAAAATTCAGCATCTATCAGTCTTCTGCCTTTGGCAAATTTTTAGCCCTTATGGCTGTGGAAACATTAAAAGCATGATACAAAATTTGGAAAACTAAAAATATCTGAGAATACAGATCACCATTATTCAAAGAAAGGGCTTAGCGTCCTGGGACTTCTTGCTCAACACCATAACTAGCAGAAGCACAACAGAAGTGTCTAAGAGTGGTAAAAACGGTGACCCAAAAAGCAGTCATTATTGACCAAAAATGTGAGTTACCTTAAACAAGATGTCTGATTTGTATTTTTAATGTGAAGTTGTCTTAGACTTCTGCCTTTCCACAAAAAGCATAACCCTAGCAAGCTTTATTTGCTCCTTGGCAAAGCACTTTTTAATGACACAAAGGCTAGAATCCTTTTTGGAGAAATCTGGAGCAGAAGAGCATTAATCAAGTGGTTCCTGCTTGGTGAGCTGTTCTTTCCCTGACCAGCCAGATACTGGTTGTGAAACAGAGCACGCAACCAACTGAACAAAGGACAGCCTGCCAAGGTGGAACTGTTTATGTGACTGCCCTTGCATGCACAGAGTTGTTCAGAAGGATTCTGGCTACAGCAGTCAGGAATTTAGCCACAGTGTTATGCCTGAATCCCCGTAAGATTACATGGCTGGTGGAGAGATAAGGGGGCCTGTGAGCCCAATCTCCATGTCCCTGTCCCACTCAGAAGTCAGTAAGACCTTTAGATATTGACCACAACAGCCTACAAAACATTGAAAAATAGTTATCAGCTGACTCTGGCCTGAAGGAGAACACAAAAAGATGCTTTAAATGGAGTGAGATCATTGGCCCATCTAGCCCAGTATGATCAACTGTGACCGGCAGGGGCTTGCCACTGTTTCAGGCGAGACTTTTTCCTAGCCCTGCCTGGAAATCTCTGGTACTCCCAGGTGAAATCCCAACCAAGTTGACCTCACCCTGCCTAGCTTCTGAAATCAGGCAAGGTTTGGTATGTTCAGGATAGCAGAGTGCTATGATGACCCTAAGAACCATGTTCCTTGATAAACGACAGGTCTCATTTTTGTTAGGCCTTTGAACAAGGCTGTACTGCACTGAAATCGTTGCTTTTCTTTTGAACCACATCTCCCAGAATGCTCCCACCTATATAAGGAATTCTACATGTTGGGGTCAAAAAAAAAAAAAAAAAAAAACTGGCCAGCACAGCTAGAGGTGAAGGATTCTCGGTGTTTTAGTCCCAGAACATCTGAGAACCCAAGTTTGAGAACCACTGCTCTAGCTAGACCACACCAAACATTTTGGGGGGAAGGCATGTTACAGCCAGTTTTTCGGTTGCTGCTTTAAAAATCTGGGTGTTTTTTTTTCCTACTGTTCTCCTTTTTTTAATTTTGGATTTGCATTTTGCTTTGCTCTTTTTAGTCTCACCGAGAGGCTGCACATAATTATCTCAAATAAGGTAGGAGAGAAGTGATGTAGAAAGAATAGGCTCGCATCATGCCTTCTGCAATACAGAAAATTATCTTCCATTGTATTTTCAGTATTAATTTACTAATTTGCCTCTTGTTAGCAAACCACACTTGTTCATGGTCTGAAATAAATGTTTTAATTTCATTAGGCCATAGGAGAAGAGCACTGGCCAAAATCCAGAGAACTAGAAGAACAGCTGGGTTTCATGGTCAGTTACAAAGCGAGGAAGTACAGGAAATGCAAGTGAAGCTATCCTGTTGGCAAGTCAACACACATCTCTTTTTTATTTTTATTTAACAAATGAGCAAAACTTAACAACAAAAACATAAACTAAAATGAAACATATCTCAAAATATACAGTGTTCTCCACCACCCTTGGGTTTTTTTAAAAAAAATTGCTTTCTTTTGTTTTGTATTTTACACCATGTGCCCCATCTCTCTCCAGAAATAGAATGATTCTTGTAGCCAACACACATCTCATGAACACACAACAAAACCCCATGAAATGGCATCCAGAAAATAAGTTCACATCCTGAAAACTTCAAGTTCCTTTTTCCTTTTCTTTTTAAAGTATATTTAGCCCCTGAAACAGCAAAGCCAGGTCTCTTGGCAACCAATACAAGGAAAAAGATCAGGCGTCCATCACTTTTGGTACTCGTAGCCCCATACACTTGGCAACTGTGTGATACATTGATCAACTTAAGTTTTTCTGGCTGGGAGATACTGGAGATGTTTGCCTATCACACTGCAGTTGATGGAGCACAAACAATACCAGGGGCGTAGGTGGGAAGCATGGCAGTCCTAAATCTGCTGCTTCTCCAACACTGGGGGGCAGTGGTGGATTCGGTGCCCTGCAAACTGTGCTTCTACCCAACTCTATCAGATGCAAAAGGATAAAAGTAATTTTGCCTAATTTATATGGCCTGATAAGAACAAGACATTGCTTATAATTAATATACTGAATTAAAACATTGATCTGCCTATCTCAATATTATCTACACCGACTAGACACAGCTCCCAATCATTTCAGAAAATAATATCTTCCAGTCTCGTGTGGGGATGCCAAAATTTTAATTTCAACTGTAATTGGCACTACTTTTGAATTTATTTTATCACCAAACTTAGATCCTGTTCTGGTGTGTATGTTCCTACCCACAGCTGAAATCACATCCTCACAAAATTCTTAGAGAAAATACTATTCACTAAAGAATATGACCAGATACTAGGATCAGCAGCAGAAAACCATGATGATCAGAAACATCAAGAAACTAACTCCAGACAATTTCCATGGCCAGTAAGGGAATCCTGGAATATCAGCAGAACACCGCGAATGCGTTTCTGCTCCCTTCTTTACAACTGTTAAGCTCTCCTTCAACCCCAATTCACCCCGCAGTGCCAATTTAGAGCACTCTGCCATACTACTTGAAATACATGCCCCTCACCTTTACATGAAACAACATTTCAAAATCTCAAAAGACAATGCACACATTCATCATGCAACAGTGGGTCCATCCCTGATTTCTATGTATGCTTCTAAAATAAAAAGGCAAAAGTTTTACACAATCTGAAGAGAAACCAGAAACCAATCATCAACACCTTGTTATGAAGTGGTCTAAAATATGTGATGGAGAGAATAGACACCAATACACACACACACACACATCTCACTAGACATAGTAATACAGAATATTTATCTCAGTCTTTATTCTTGCCGAATGAAGAAAGACCTTCTAACTTCCAAACAGGTAGCCACATTAATCTGTTTCACTATGTTGACAAAATCAAAGGGGGGAAAATTAGGGTGGAGGAGGAATAGGGCTATAACAACAATAGACAAAGTCACAATGCATCACTAATACAGGAATGTGGCTATGAAGAAGTTAATAACTTAAACTGTAGGCTACAGCTGGAGTGAACAGCTATCTGCCAGTTAGGTAAGTAGTCTGCCCGGGAACATGCAATGTACACACTACAACAAGGGCTACAGCTGCTAGAATCTACAGTATATCACAGAAGTGGGTACACCCCCTCACATTTCATAAATATTTTAGTGTATCTTTTCATGTGACAACACTGAAGAAATGATACTTGGCTACAATGTAAAGCAGTGAGTATACAATTTGTGTAACAGTGTAAATGTGCTGCCCCTCAAAATAATGTAACACACAGCCCTTAATGTCTAAACCGCTAGCAACAGAAGTGAGTACACCATTAAGTGACAATGTCCAAATTGGGCACAAAGTGTCAATATTTTGTGTGGCCACCATTATTTCCACCAGAGCTTCACAGGTTGCCACTGGAGTCCTCTTCCACTCCTCCATGCCGACATCACAGAGATGGTGGATGCTAGAGACCTTGCGCACCTCCACCTTCCACTTCAGGATACTCCACAGATGCTCAATACGGTTTAGGTCTGGAGACGTGCTTGGCCACTCCATCACCATTACCCTCAGCTTCTTTAGCAAGGCAGTGGTCGTTTTGGAGGTGTGTTTGGGATCATTATTATGTTGGGATACTGCCCTGCGGCCCAGTCTCCGAAGGGAAGAGATCATGCTCTGCTTCAGTAGGTCACAGTACATGTTGGCATTCATGGTTCCCTCAATGAACTATACCTCCCCAGTGCCAGCAGCACTCATGCAGTCCCAGATCATGACACTCCCACCACCATGCTTGACTGTAGGCATGACACACTTGTCTTTGTACTCCTCACCTAGTTGCCACCACACACGCTTGACACCATCTGAACTAAATACGTTTATCTTGGTCTCATCGGACCACAGGACATGGTTCCAGCAAACCGTATGCGGCCTTTCTTGTGCAACATCTTTAGAAAAGGCTTCCTTCTGGGATGACAGCCCTTGAGACCAATTTGATGCAGTGTGCGGCGTATGGTCTGAGCACTGACAGGCTAACTACCCACCCCTTCAACCTCTGCAGCAATGCTGGCAGCACTCATACATTTATTTCCCAAAGCCAACCTCTGGATATGACGCTGAGCACAGGTACTCAACTTCTTTGGATGACCATGGCAAGGCCTGTTCTGAGTGGAACCTGTCCTGTTAAAACACTGTATGGTCTTGGCCACCGTGCTGCAGCTCAGTTTCAGGGTTTTGCCAATCTTCTTATAGCCTAGGCCATCTTTATTTAGAGCAACAATTCATTTTTTCACATCCCCAGATAGTTCATTACTATAGTGGTGCCTCAACTTACAACCATAATCTATTCCAAAAGATGGACATAACTCGAAATGGTCGTAAGTCGAAACACCATTTCCCATTGGAACGCAATTAATCCATTCTGGCAAAAAATAATAATAACAAAACAAAGCAAAAAAAGCCTGGTCAGAAGGCGCTGGGGCTTTAAAAAAAATAAAATAAAAAATAAACAGCAAAGCAAGCTCTGTTGCTGGGGCTTAAAAAATTAAAATAAAATAAACAGCAAAGTAAGCCCCGAAGGTGCTGGGACTGCAAAAATAATAATAATAATAATAATAATAATAATAATAATAATAATAATAATAATAATAATAATAATAATAATAATAATAATAATAATAATAATAATAATAATAATAATAATAATAATAATAATAATAATAATAATAATAATAATAATAATCACCAAAAAACTAAACAATGCAGCATTGAAACATACCCCCCCAGCCCAAAACCATGCTGCAAAACACAACCAGAACAGTTTTAAAACAGCAGAAAATAGCACCTTACCTTACCAGGCAGCCTCCTCTGATCGCACTCTCTCTTAACTGCTGGGGCGAAAGAGCTGCAAAGAAGCAGCCTCGTCACCACCTACAGTCAGCAATTCCCACCTTTCTCCCTGCCTTTTTCTGTTTGTAAGTGGACGCTCCAGCCACAAGTCGAAGCAAAATTTTTCAACCGGAACTGGTCGTAACTTGAAATGGTCATCAGTAGGGACGGTCATAAGTCAAGGCACCACTGTATGAGGTGCCCTGTGGAGCTTCCAGTGACAAGTCTGAGAGAGCGAGAGCGATAACACCTATGCCTTCTTCACACCTGAGAATTGTGATACTAACAGGTCTCATGACACCAGGGAGAGGAAATGGCTACTTGGGTCCAATTTGGACATTGTCACTTAAGGGTGTACTCACTTCTGTTTCCAGTGGTTTAGACAATTAAGGGCTGTGTGTTATGTTATTTTGAGGGGACAGCACATTTACACTGTTATACAAGCTGTATACTCACTTCTTTACATTGTAGCCAAGTGTCATTTCTTCAGTGGTATCGCATGCAAAGATATACTAAAATATTTATGAAATGTTAGAGGATGTACTTACGTTTGTGATATACTGTATATAAGTGCCCGCCAGATTTAATCTAAAACAAACATGGCTTATACATCTCATTGAGCTTGTCCTACCTGAAGTTTCTGCAACAGTACCACATCAGCTATCTTGTCCTTGTCCTGCTTTGTTTGTTTGGCTTTCCAGTACTGCTTCTGTGCAGAGTAGCGGTTCATGGGACATACTTTAAAGAGGCAATCTGTAAAATGAAGAGGTAAAGGAGTTAATGCCTTTTAGACATACCAGTACTATCAGAATATGATCTTTCCAGTGAGGTAGCCCCTACACACACACACACACACAGAGAGAGAGAGAGAGAGAGAGAGGGTATTCTATGGGCACCTTTAAGGCCAACAAATGTATTATGACATATATCTTTTGTGGATTATACCACATTTCCTCAGCTGTCCTATAATAAAATTGTTAATCTTTAAGGTGTCACAGGACTCCCATTATTATGCTGAATTATTATCATGAGCTGCTGATCGCTGATGTGCTTGTTTCCATCCATTTTTATGTATGCATTAAATGCAAGGGAGAGAGAGAAAGAGAGAACTACATAATAGATCTGAACAGCCTGGAAAATAAAGTGCCTTAGAATGGGAGTTCATCTACCTTTACTGAGTTTTAAAGCTGCTCCTGTAGCACCAGACACTATATAAGAAAGCAAATAGCTTTTAAATGCTAGAAAAAGGACACTTTTTGATAAGGAAAAACTCTGAAGTTTTCAGATACCTGAAAAAACAATATCTGAATGGAAATAGCATAGGGTGGTTTTAGACAAAAACAGAAAAGTCCTAATATAATACAGTGGAAAAAAATTTTTCCATTCTTTTTCCCATTATGAAATCCATATTAGAGTAAATAAAGGAGAGATGTAAACTTCACATATGCATTGGAATGTGGGCATTATCTGTATGGACTTAATACTGAGATACAGACACTATTTGTGTGCTTGGAGATATAGTCTTCACGTGTTTCATTGTTGAGCCATGGCACTAAAAACAGACACTAGGTTCCTCTCTAGAATTAGGATATAGTCCTTGAGAATAATTTCCCCTGGGAATTACATACAGATCTGCCCCTGCCAGTGAATTACTTTCCTTCCGCCTGCTCAATGCACTAGAACTCCCAACACTAAAAATAGCACCTAGGATTTTAGATGCATACCTCTCACTTACTCCATTATAAGGGATCAACATGCAATTAAATATATTGTCCTCATTAGGTCGTTTCGAGCCTCACATTTTTAATGATTACTACTCTGATTAAAATAAATTAAAATTGGGCAGAATGTCTCCCTGCTTTCTCCATATCTGTGGGACCATTTGTTTCCTGAGAAAAAGTTAAAGGTATGGGAGGGGCTGCCTTTAACCATGAGCCATTGATGAGACTCTTCTTTCACCCCCAAAACTGCCCTGCTGATGCCACCACCGTTGTAACCTCCAGGGCAAAATGTATGAAACAGCAAGAAAGTGTGTGCGTGTAAAAGACAAACTGGGGGGTGGGGTGGGAGAGAAAGCACCTCAGTTACTTTGCAAGACACTCGGATACTGAAAATATTTAACTTTATGACCCCCTACCAATTAAATCACTTTTCTGGGGCCTTTTCATCCTACTATGTTGGGGGCCACATATTTCAGCTCAGCACTAAATTCAACCAGATTAGTAAATTACGTTTGGGAAGGGATGTCCCAGGTGAGTGAATTCAAAGTCCCTGGTGTCTCTAATTGCTCCTTAAACCGCAACCCAGATCTTCAGATGCAAGGAGGAAACCATTTTCATTCTTGGATCCCATCCCAAGCTGTTGGCAAACATAAACTGTTATTAATCTAGAATGACGAATAGGCAGGCACAAAACACACCTTCCACTGGTTCTGAAGGAAAGCCATTTCTTTTCTCATATTGTTCCACAAGGCCATTCACAATATATCATACCAAGGACTACTGTGTATCTTCACCTGTAGAGTGCAAATTTCCATGACCTTGTCTCCTTATAGAAGGTTAACCCCTGTTCGAGTACTGCAGTAATTTATGCTGCCGTGCTCATAAATACCCACCCTCCAAACTCCCTGAGTAAAGAAGACTAGGTATCAGAATCAGTCAATGCTGGCTCTATCCCAGCATTTTCCTTGACATACTACTTTTCTACATATCTGATTTCCACTATGGGACAACATTCATTGCGCAAGATCCCAGCTGTTGATTGAAGTGTCATTGCCCAGAGACATGTTTTTATTGCTTCATCTGCGGTTTCTGAAAACAAGGCCTAACTGCTAGCACTAAACATCACTCTGACGTAAGCAAGAGGCATATTATGGCACTCCTGGTTCTGCTTTGTAGCAAGTCTTTCATGTCTGCTTCTAGTCCTGAACCAAACAAGTTTCTGTTTTATTGTCCACCATATTTCACTTTCTGCTAAGCACTTCAGCTGTCACCACTTTCCTCACAACCACTTTGGGAAGTGAATTAGGGTGAAAGGTGATGAATGATCCAAGGTCACCCACATGTTAAGTGAGTTCACAGGAGAGGGCCTTCTCTGTTGCTGCTCCCAGACTCTGGAACTTCCTCCCACAGGACGGTAGACTAGCCCCAGCTTTATTGTCCCTCCACAAACAGACAAAGAACTTTCTTTCAGACAAGCTTTCACTTAGTGATTGGCTTTGGTTTTAATGTTGGTTCTGTTTACCATTTTCAGTGTGTTATTTGTTTGATTCTTTTCAATATTCGTTTACTTACCGTTTTAGCTTTTAAATATTATCTTTTAATGATGTAAGCTGCCTTGAGTCCCTTTTAAGAAGAAAGGCAGGATAAAAATATTTTAAATTAATAAATAAATTTGAATGCTAACCTCCTTAGGCCTAATCTAACCTTTACACTATTCTCGCTCTCTATCTTTAACATAGGGCTAGCTATTTGAGAGAGAGAGACAGAGACAGAGACAGAGAGAGAGACCAGCTCTTTTCTACCTCTTGGGGCAAGGGCATTGTCTAGGGTCCACATCAGTTTTGTACCTGATGCCATCCCTATTCATAACCAACAAAGTGATGTGGTTTGGGCTGAGAAGTGACATGCCCCAGCTCTTGTATCAGTTGCAACTCATGGGCCCTGTAGAGCTTTGCTCCTTCACTTGCTGACCTGCCCAACACCAGATGAAAACAGGAGTAAAGGCAGCTTCAGATGCCCACCCTGGTCCATAACATAAAGAAGGGCTAGAAGGAGAAAACTGCACAAGTCAGACATTGACATAGCCTAGAACACAAGACCCCCTTTAGTTCAGAATGAATCCCATTCACTACCTTGGCTGTAATCATTAAAATAAGGATGGGAAATACAGGTCCTCTCTCTATATTATTGGCCTGCAATTCCTATCAGCCCCAGCAGCATGGCCAATGGGGCTGATAGGAATTGCAGGCCAATAACCTTAGGAGAGTCGGGGACGTGGTGGTGCTGCGGGCTAAACCGCAGGATCCTGTGCTGCAGGGTTAGAAGACCAAGCAGTCATAAGATCGAATCCATGCGACGGAGTGAGTGCCCGTCGCTTGTCCCAGCTCCCGCCAACCTAGCGTTTCGAAAGCATGCAAATGCAAGTAGATAAATAGGGACCACCTCGGTGGGAAGGTAACGGCGTTCCGTGTCTAAGTCGCACTGGCCATGTGACCACGGAAGATTGTCTTTGGACAAAACGCTGTCTCTATGGCTTGGAAACGGGGATGAGCACCGCCCCCTAGAGTCGAACACGACTGGACAAAAATTGTCAAGGGGAACCTTTACTTTTACCTTTTTAACCTTAGGAGAACACAGGTTATCCATATGTGCATTATAGTATGTGTATACTACTTTCACATAGGTCATGTGAGGGTTAAATACATTGTAGACTGAAGGACTTGGCCAGAACCTTCCCTAGGGACTGCAAATGGGAGCTACAGCAAAGTTGTGAATACATTAGTAAAATGTTTTCCGTTTCCTGCTGATATTGCTAAGTGTTGAGTTGCCTCTGGCTGAAGACTATGAATTGCACCAGCTCTCTGTCTCTGTGTTTCCACTAGAAAGATGTGCTGGCACGTTGGGGTGCAGGTGGGGGAGGAATGCGTGCTCTACAATTATATTGTCTGTTAGATCCACCCACAGAAACAACCATTTTAAAAATCTAAATCATTTATTGTCATCTCTCCAACGAAGTACAGGATTTTGAACACCTTGCATTTTTCTCTCAACATGTTTCAACGCGGGACTTTGCCTTGCGCTTCAGGGGAAAACACAGCAAGAAAGGGAGCTGAAACTGCTAGCTCAGAAGCTTTTGTTAGCCTGGCCAAGTCCAGACACTTCACAGCTAAATTATGAGTTTTAGGCAGATTAGAAAGGCTGGTCCTGGTATTACTTCTTTAAATCAGTGTATTTTACGACATACAAAGAATGCTTCTCTGTAGCCATATTCAGATGGTACAGTTCTATATGCAGTTCTATAACATCAGAGCAAGAACCCTAAAAAAATTAGGGTTCTTAATCATATGCAGATCTTACACATGAGTAGGAGACTCTCCATCTTCAGATTCATTGCTACTCACATAGAGAAAGCAATAACAGGGAGTGGGCAGCTATCCACTCCCTTTAAGCATAGTGAAGAAACTACTGTACATCCTATAACTTTTGAATAGGGTTTGTAAGTTTATTATTTTTACAAAATCTCCAAAAACTAGCTCCATGGATATACATAATTTGCAATGACGCAGGGAGCCTTTTAAATTGGGTTTTCCATGAGTCTTAACATACATGAATGTAAAAAAGAAATGCCATAGCATCTCTCAGTTTCACTGCATTAATGATTCTGGACTTCCATCATATTTCAAAGAACATTCAAGGTATCAGAAGAATCCAGGGTCTAATTTGTGACCATATCGGTAGAAAGAGATCTGTCCCTCAGGATTATAAGATTGTTACTATTGATTTATAGTACTTATATCAGCTGTCATGCACCAGGTCCCATTCTGTCTCATTTAGTAATTACAAGGTCATGTGCTGCAGTGTCTCTAGATGCTACTTAGAGAAAACATCATCTATTTCTTTTGGCAATATGGAATACAAGCCTTTAATCCCGTAGTGTCGATTAATAATGATCAAGCATGTTGAACTTCTCTGAAGGTTGCTGAAAAAGCACTAATAGATACAGGCCACCCGGATTCTTCTGAATGAATAATCTGAATGAATAATCCTGAAAGCTAGAAGCTTCCATACAGTTCAGGCAACTTTCAAGAGACTGAGGGTTGTTTTTTCCCCAGATGTTAGGAAGACCAGCCATATTACAGATAATGTTATTACCTCCACTGTTTTCACTGCAGTAACCTGAAGCCGTTCCCTCTAAAATCCCATGACGTCAAGAACATAAGCAATCCTGGGGCAGTGCAAATCCTAATGACATTTGCATTCAGGGTCAATTACATTAAATCCCAGACTGTCAAAGAGTAAACATCTGGTGCTTTCTTTATCTCATGCACCACATATCCTTGTACAGTTAATTCCACTTTAAAACTCAACAATGTGGGTGTTCAGCCATTGTCATGTATGCATGTGGAAAGGTTGGTGGGACCTAAAAAGCTTCCTTCTAAGACTTCATCCCTGCCTGTTTTCCTGTGTGCTTCCAATCTAAGCTGCAGCACAGGAAATATGCAGTACAAGGACAACACACAGGAGAACAATGGGTGATTTTTCCCTTTCCAAACTTGAATCAGCAGAAACAGCAAACACACATAACCCAAACATGTTGGGTTTGGCCACAATATTAGGTGGCCACTCCTCTTGCCAATGGCATAACTACAGCTCTTTCTATCTAAAAACATAAAAGTAGAGAAAGGAAATGTTTTCAGTACTTCATGGAATTGCGTCAGAATGTGCTTCAAAAGCACAAAATCAGGTCAAACAGTAGCACCAGCAAGAAAAGCAGCAAGCCACTCATTAGCCACAAAATCATTGACATTTATTCTGCAAGAGTTGGAAGATATTTGCATCTCATACAATGATGCAAGATATACCGTATCTTTCACACCATAAGACGCACTTTTTCCCCACAAAACAGGGGGGTGGAAAGTCTGTGCGTCTTATGGAGCGAAGAAAACAGATTATATTTTCCTGTTTTCTTCTCCTAAAAAATTGGTGCGTCTTATGGAAAGGTGCGTCTTATGGAGCGAAAAATACGGGTATATGCTTCTTGGAATGTTATTTTTTTTCCTTTGGACCATTAGGTCAAAAGCATGTGTTTCAGTAGAAGTCAGATCATGCTTTTGCTTTTCCCACTTGTTTGTTGTGGTCTGTTGTTTCCTGGAAATGTAGCATTCTTTATAACATGGAGATGGAAGAATGCAAACATAAAGAGAAGGGAGGAGAGAAAAGCTTCCCTGGAATGATTCATTTTAACTGTTTTTATTGCTGGTTTTTATCTGACTGTTCACTGCTGGTTCTTTCTTTCTTAATAATGTTGTTTCTAGTGTGTTTTTTAAATTGAATTGGCACTCTTTTCCTTTTTCTTCCAGCTGCTTTGATTTTTTTAAAATAAAAGGCGCAATATAAACAGAATTTGGATTGTTGTGTTTTTTAAAAGACCTCATCGGTTTACGACTGTTTCTTGGCAGCCAAGTTGTTGTTAGCATTGTCTTGCTTTGCTTGCATACATAATTCACTGCGTTTTCTTGCCGGTAAGTGAGAACAGCACAAGAAGTTAACTGGACAGGAAAATAGAAGAAATTCCTCTCTGCTTCCCTCTACTGGCCAATTCTGATATTGCGCTTTGCAAATATTTCGTTCGTTCATTTAGTCGTGTCCGACTCTTCGTGACCCCATGGACCAAGCACGCCAGGCCCTCCTATCTTCCACTGCCTCCCGGAGTTGGGTCAGATTCATGTTGGTTGTTTCACCAAGTTCCAAAACAAAAGAACACATCCCCTTTCAATTTAGATTAGGGTTGCTAACTTTCACAGGGATGTGGTGGCGCTGCAGGTTAAACCACAGAAGCCTCTGTGCTGCAAGGTCAGAAGACCAGCAGTCGTAAGATCGAATCCACGTGACGGAGTGAGCTCCCGTCGCCTGTCCCAGCTCCTGCCAATCTAGCAGTTCAAAAACTTGTAAAAATGTGAGTAGATAAATAGGTACCACCACAGTGGGAAGGTAATAGTGTTCCGTGTCTAGTCTCACTGGCCATGTGACCATGGAAAAGGGGATGAACACCACCCACTAGAGTTGGACATGTCTGCACAATTTGTCAAGGGGAACCTTTACCTTTACCTTTACCTACTAACTTTCAGGTTTTGGCTCTGAAACTCAGGTTTAAGAACCATTCTTTGGGTCTCAGACTTTGGGTTTGAAATTTCAGGAAATGGGATTATTCTAATTTGGTAATCCTGTTTTGGGCTTAATTCTCACAACTTCTTGCCATACAGAAATGCTCAGAAGCACTCTTTCCATTTTCCATTTTCAGTGCAGACTCTTGAGCTGGAATTCTCACTCACCTTTGAATTATCACAGGTTCCCTACACTGTTTGTCTCACCTATGTGCCATTTTGCATTTCTTTCATAGATGCCCACTGCTTGTGACACATAGTCTCCTGCATTAATTTCTTAATGCCTTAGTGAACATGTGCATTCATGCAGATGCATTTGCAGCAATACACCCATTCCCAGCTCAAAAATATAATTTTTAGAGTGTAGATGGGCATCCAGCCGCCTTCCAAGTATTCTAAGCAGCCACTCATATTATCCCTTACTACTGACAGTGCTGCCCCCAACTGATGGGGATGGGGGGGGGAGAGAAACCTGGAGGGCATCTGGTTGTCCAACTGCTAGGACCTGGAGAGATGTCAAAATAGTAGCAGTAGTAGTAGCAGCAGCAGCAGCAGCAGCAGCAGTAGTATTTATTTTGCGGTCACAGACCAATAGGAGAGATGTCGAAGGCAGCTAAATCCTGTAGAATGGCAATAGCTTTACCAACTCATGCTATAAAGTCGTATCTAATAATAGGAAGAAAATACAGCGGTGCCTCACTTAGCGATGTTAATCCGTGCAGCAAAAATCGCTGCTAAGCATTTTCATTGCTAAGCAATATTAAAAAGCCCATAGAATCGCATTAAACCCTGATTAATGCGTTCCTATGGGCTAAAAACTAACCTTAAAGCGAAGATCCTCCATAGGGGCGGCCATTTTCGGTGCCTCTAAAGCAAGGAAACACAGGGGGCAGCCATTTTGTTTACCCGGCAGCCATTTCAAAACCACCGATCAGCTGGCCGAAAATGGGGGCTTTGCGATGATCGCTTCCCTGCGATCATCGCAAAGCGAAATTTCCCATAGGGACAATCGCAAAGCAATCGCTCTTGAGATGGCAAAAAGTCCATCACAAAGCGATTTCATTGCTATACGGAGCGATCACTATGCGAGGCACCACTGTAGATATACAAATATAGTGATTTACTCAGAGTCAGATTCCAAGGAGTAAAATTATTTTTACTCCATGGTCATGTGGCCAGCGTGACTACACCATTCAGAAAGCCTCCCATGCCAAGGTACTTTATGAGAAGCAGACCTAGCTGTGTTCTGTTAGGAACAAGTCTCAATAAGCAGATTGTTACGACTGGAGTAAGAGAGCCTCCCCCAACCTGGCTCACCCAGATAGGGTTGACATCCCAAGGAAGTCTAGTCATTGGGTTGATGGGGCAGAGTTGCAGTTGAAGACCAACAGATCTCCAGAACGCATGAGGCTGAAAAAGGACTAGAAAAAGGAACGTTTTTTTTAGAAAGAAAACCCAAGAATCCCATTTGCCTGTGTGACTGACTTGCCCCTTGTCTCCTATTTTACAGGCCAGGAGGGCCCCTGCCCATTTGTTGGTTCATCATCTTCTCCCTTTGAGTCAGGATACCCTTTGAATCAGGCAGCTGACACACAAAGAGATACTTTAAAACTTGTTTCCCTTGAATAAACAGGAAATATTTACTGAAACTTTGATTGAAGAAGGGATGGCTGAAGTGTGCCAAACAGGAGCGGTTTAGCTTAAGGAATCCTCCAACTCTATTCGACTCAGAGATATCTTCTTTTCTTCATTCTGTTTCTAAACCAAAGCAAAATGTGCTACTTATATGCTGTCCCATGGTGCTTAAAGCACTCTCAAAAGGTATTGGGTCCTTTTGGGGAGAAAGGCAGGATAGAAATGTTTTTAAGTAAGAAAGTAAGTAAGTAAGTAAGTAAGAAAGTAAGTAAGTAAGTAAGTAAGTAAGTAAGTAAGTAAGTAAGTAAGTAAGTAAGTAAGTAAGTAAATAAATAAATAAATAAATAAATAAATAAATAAATAAATAATGCCACATATTGCTCCCCCCAAGCAAGATGGAGACTAGATTTAGCAAATGGATAGAACGTTGAGTCAACCTCAAGCCCGCTACCTGAGCCCAGGATTGAACTCAGGTTGTGAATAGAGTCTTGCGTGCAGTACTGCAGTTTAACCACTGTGTCACAAGGTTTCTTATATAATCTCTTTTGTTAAAGAATTTAATATGCTTTCAGCAATATTTTATCCCAGCCAGTTCTGCAACTATGGGGTAAAACCTTAGTTCACTCACTATTCCAAGTTCTAGCCTCAAATCTGGCTTCTTTTTAAAATACACAAGTCTCTAGGCCATTTAAAATGAAACTGAATGCCACTAGGTCATTTCTGACTTTTGGAGACCCTTCCCAGTTTCGCAAAATGATGGTTCCTATGGGGAAATCCTCTTTACATTGATTAGGTCCCTGTTTTGTGAACCGTTTGTTCGCTAAACAATGATTTTTCCGGTGCCACAAAATGGCTCCCTCACTTCGCAAAATGGCTGTTTTCCGGACAGAAGCTTCAGAAGACAGCGATTTTAAACAGCTGATCAGCGGTTCTCTATGGGCGATCTCCCTTCGCAAAATGGCTGTTTTCTGGACAGAAGGTTCGGAAGACAGTGATTTTAAAGAGCTGATCGGCGGTTCTCTATGGGCGATCTTCGCTGGACGATGAGGTATTTCCCCATTGGAACGCATTAACTGGTTTTCATTGCATTCCAATGTTTTTTTTTTTTACATAACGATGATTTCACTGTACAGCAATTTTGACAGAACGGATTATCATTGTCATGCAGGGCACCACTGTATATTGATTCAGTCTTTAATCCAAATGGAGACTGCAAATCAGAAGAAGACTCGGAATTGTAATGTCAGCAATGAAGGAATTGGGGGGGGGGATCGTGTGAGGATGTGTCACTGGAGCCCAAGACCAAGATCATTCACACTCTTGTATTGCCGATCACCATATATGGGTGTAAAGAAGGCTAACAGGAAAAGAATTTATTTGTATGAAACATAGTGCTGGAACAGAGCTTGGCTTGGACTGCCAGAAAGATTTATTTATTCATTTATTTATTATACTTATATCCCGCCCATCTAGTTAATCTTTGACTACTCTAGGTGGCTCACAACAAGTGGAATAAAAACAATTAAAATATAACAACAATTTACAACAATAAACAATCACTCAAGATGAACATGTGCTGGATCAAATCAAGCCTGAACTATCTCTGAAGGCAAAAATGATGAAACCAAGGCTATCATATTATACAGCTCATGAAAAGGCAAGATTGTCTGAAAAAGACAATAATATTGGGAAAGGTGGAAGGCAGCAGGAAAAGATGACGACCAAATACAAGAGGGAAGGAAGCCAGGGCTTGAGTTTGCAAGAGGTGAGTGGGGCTGTTGAGGACAGGAAATGTTGGAGATCTCTCACTCATAAGGCTGCCACAATCCAGAGGCAACTTGATGGCATGAAACATCAACAATCTTCAGGTGTCACTCTGAGACTATACAGCTTGCCCGAGGCTACGCAGGTAACAGGGCATGTAACGCTACCAACCACACAGCCAAGTAATTTTGGTGAGCTTATCTCCCAGAACAAACAGGGTGGATTCAAACTCCTAGCCCCTGGTTCTGCAGCCAGCTACTTCAACCCACAGAATTACACCAGCTCTACACCAGCCCTGTCCATTTACTTACACAGAAGTAAGGCAGTGTTCTGCCTAACTCATCTCATGTTCAGCAACACCTCACTTCTTGCCTATGACAGGAAAACTATTGGTATTTCTGACAAAATTTTAATACTCTACTGTTCTTCAATGCAAGCATATTAGACTGATGTCAACATTACAACCCTTCAGCATGGTTGTGGCAATGCTTTTTCATAATTGGCTACAAAAGGATTAAAGTGGAGGCTCCATGTGCATGTAATATAATCTTACTCAGTAAGTGGTCTTTGGCATAACCAAGACCTATCTAATTTATTTACAAGTCCCTTGTATTGTTAATTAAAATTTTCCCTTTACAAATTCAGATAATTTCATTTCTTCTTATGCAACACACTCTTTCTATTCTTCTTTGCAAATCTGTGAAGAACTGCCCTTTAATTGTAATTAACTTCTTGTTTCCTGTCTTTCTTTTTCTGTCTTTTTTACTTCTTGTCCTTTTCCTTTACTCTTCCATTATGAAATAGCACTATTTCATTATTGAAGATGATACATAGAAACCATAAATCACCCTCACTCTGAAAACTGAAGATGATTAGTTAAGGTTGAATGCCTTAGTGATCCTTCAACTTTCCTTAACAACAACAATCCAATAATCTGGCCAAAACTTGCAAATATTAAGATTTTAACTGAGGCACAGAAGCACTGAAAATCACAAGAACACTCTGTGTGTCAACACAGACACTGCAGTTTTAAAGAGGACAGGGAAGTCCCTACAGATAAAACCTCAAAACACAAAAATATTTAAATAGAACAATCCAGTAAAATTATGTGAATTTTCTGTTTAAAGTGAGTAAATAAACAGTGGCAATTGCAAAGGAGTGTGGCCAACAGGAGATTGCTTGTGTATATGTCTTGGCTGTCTCCTTTATTGTTTCTCTTTCACCACCACATCAGAATTCCTTCTTCAACTGGCTATGGAACACATAGTACTCTTAAAAACAGTGAGCTTATGGATAAAACCGTTTGTCCATTTACTTAGGAGAAAGTCTGACTGAATGCATGGGCGTACTTCTGAAGAGACTTATGTGCAAATACATTCTTAATTTCCAAAAATTAATAAAGCCCACTAGGCATAGTATCAGAAAATACTAATGTTGGTTCCATTTTTTAGTTTGACACTGCTTCCTGTACAGGATTAAGCATGTCAAATCAACAAGTGTAATGGTGGAACAAGCCCAAGTGGAGGGAACTACAGTGGTGCCCTGCATAGCAACAATCCGTGCAGCAAAAATCGCTGCAAAGCGATTTCGTCGCTATGCGGATTTAAAAAGCCCATAGGAATGCATTGAACCCCCTTCAATGCATTCCTATATGATTCAAACTCACCTTTAAGCGAAAATCCGCCATACGGCCACCATTCTCGCTGCCCAGTAAGTGAGGAATCCAGGCGAAAACACAGCGAGTGGCCATTTTGTTTACCCGGTGGCCATTTTGGAACCGCCAATCAGCTGTTGGAAAATCATCGCTATGCGATGATCGGTATGCGAAACAGATCATCGCAAAGTGATTTTTCCCTATCTAAATCATCGCAATGCGATTGCAAAAGCGATCACAAAAAATTCATCGCTACGCGGATTCGTCGTTAAACGAGGCACCCGTTAAGCAAGGCACCACAGCATCAACACAAAGAAGGTGATACAACATCTTTCAGCTGAGCAGGGATCTGGTGACATGGGGCACTAACAACTGGCCCAGTAAATCTTCATCCTAGCCTGGCTCCTCTGTTTGATTCCTTCTCACAGCTTGATTCCATATGATTCTCCAAGCCCCTAGCCCTTATAATTTCCCTTGGAAAAGCTTGGAAAAGACACAGCTCACTAGTACCAAATATTTTTATTGACACATTTCTAGCCACATACAGTAGTATCTCGGTTTACGAAATTAATGCATTCTACGGGACATTAAGGAAAGTGAAAAATTTGTTAACCGAAACAGGGATTGCCATAGGAATGGGGGTGGTCCTATAACCCTCCAGGCACAATGCATCCTGGGGAAACTTTCTTTGTAAACCAAAATAAACAAACAAAAAAACTGTAAATCAAGGCATTATTTTCAATGGATTTCCATTTCTAATCTGAAAATTACGTTAACCAAAGCATTGGTAAACCGAGGTACTACTGTATACAGTGGTGCCTCGCTTAACGAGTGCCTCGCTGAGCGATGAAATCGCTTAACGAGGCACTCTGGGCCATCGCTGGAGCATTCGCTCAGCGATGGCCCCTATGGGTTTTTTTCGCTTTGCGAAGATCGCTAAGCGATTCGCTTAGCGATCTTCGCATAACGAAGCCGGGGAGAACAGCTGATCGGCGGTTCCAAAATGGCCGCCGGAAGGTCCGCGCCGCATTTTCACGCCCTGCCCTCGCTTAACGAGGGCGCGAAAATGGCGGCGCTATGAAGAAACATCGCTGAACGGTGAGTTTTCAAGCCATAGGAACGCATTGAACAAAGTTCAATGCGTTTCTATGGCTTTTTTTATTCCGTTTAGCGATGTTTCGCTATAGCGAAGGTTAATCCGGAACGGATTAACCTCGCTATGCGAGGCACCACTGTATTATTATATCTATAACGCTGTGGTGGGGGTAGCAGATTATCTGCTCCATTCTACTGAACTGTAGGTTTGGTAGTCCTTCATTTCATTGTCCTCTACTCCATTTCATTTCAATTCCCCATTATTTTTTGTTCTTAGGCGGGGTTGCCTTTCGCTGTGTGCAGCAACAAGCACAGGGTGGCTCTGATTTTTTTTTTTGCAGCCTCTGAGATGAAGCAACAAAACAGTTCTTCTGCTAAACAGTTACTGTGGATTATTTCTGGATAGGTGGTGGATAGAAAATGCCTCAAGTCATTTTGACAGTGATTCTTAAATCAAAATGTAAGAAATTTTGTATGGAAGTCATGGGCCCAAAATTCTCTTTTAATCACTGAGCAGATTTAGAGCAACAAAGCTGTTCTCCGCCATGTTTACCCATCCTTGCCTACAGCCCATTCCCATTGTATTCACATGGAAACATTAGTTATAAAGTGAGGAAAAGACACTGCACCAAAAGCTGGGTGGGGGGAACACTCCTCGAAAGAAAGCCTTAGAGATCAGCATTGCCTTTACAGACATGAAACCGACATTAATCCCTGCTTTTCTACTGAAATCCTGATTTAATGGTTGAATAAATTTCAAGTGCTGCTGACTCACGTTGCCAAGAAATTAATGGAGTTCATGCTGCACCACAAAATAGCATGCCTAATTGTGCTACCTTTCTTCTATTCCTAACCTGTAAGCTACTTGGCAACTACTCAACAGACTGTAGAGAAGTGTAGTTAGTGCACCTAGCAGTTCTGAGATACACATCAGGAAGTCCCTCAATCAAACCAAATCTCGCCTCTGCTGGGAGCTCCTTTATGCAGAAGCCGCTGTCCCTTGGAAGAATCTTCTGGAGCATCACCTGTCTTGTACCTGCCCCCACAGAAGCCAAATAAGGGCATTCTGGAGTAAGAGTTGGCTGCATCAAAAGAGCATTGAAGACCTGGCTCTTCCGCCAGGCTTTCCCAGAGCACTAGGATCTTGCCCTCCCTTTTTACCATTCTTTTTGCCATCCTCTCCATCACCGTTTTTACCACCTTTACTGCCATCTGTTTTAATTTCAGTATTTGTTATTTATTAATTTATTTTTATCATGTTTTTAAATTTTTTTCCTTATATTGTTGTTAGCCGCCCACAGTGGCCTGGTTGCCAGATGGTGCGGGGTATTTATTTATTTATTTATTTATTTATTTATTTATTTATCTATCTATCTATCTATCTATCTATCTATCTATCTATCTATCTATCTATCTATCTATCTATCTATCTATCTATCTATCTATCTATCTATCTATCTATCTATCTATCTATCTATCCTTTTCATTGGCTATCTCTCATAAAGAGATAAAGATCCACCAACCCCTGTCTTGTCAATCCTTTAGTCCCTTCTAAGCTTCAAATTGCTAACATCTCTTTTGTGAGGGCAGGCTATGCCCCAATTCTCTGGGCCAAGTGCTCAGCCCTTGAGACTTCTACGTAGTTAGCATCGGTCTTCTATCTTCTGTGGTCTTCTATCTAGTTAGCATCGGCTTTTCTATCAAACCTACTTTCCAAATAAACTTAGTAAATTTTGTTTTAAAGTTCAACTTCTGCCTGGTTTAATGCTCCAGAGAAGAGAACAATGAGCTGGGTTTAAAAGCTCCCAGAGAACATCTTTGCTGTTTACTCTCCTAACGGACCTTCACACAGACATCCCTCACACTCTCTCTTAGCTTTGGTTGTCCTCCACCCTAGCTACAATATAAGGCATAAAAATATTGACCAAATTCACACCAAAAGAACACACCAAAATATTGTAGCAGAGGACACTGAACACTGGAAGGCGCTGTTATAGTTGTTATTCCATTGTTGTTATTATTGTTATTTACCACCACCATTTACAGTACCTGCCTCCATTATTTACGTAGGTACAAATGTCTGTTTCTTTAAATACATTTATACAGAGCTCCTCAACTCTAAAAGGATGGCCAATATATTGTACACCATATGAACCATAGCAAGAGAAAGAACTCAAGAGGCAGGAAGAGCACACAACTGAATGTGGCCAAACTAGGCAGCAAACTAGGGACAACAGTTAATCACATCCAACAAAGAGAGATCTAAGTCTTGTGATTTACTCAGGTCAGGGAAGCCATATATGAGTTTTATCATGCTCCCAAATATATACAGAGATGGAGCATACTCGTAGCAGTTTCATCATCTTCATGACACACAAGTTATCCTGACATGGCATCTGTGAAATTCTATGTGGAAGGAGAGTTTTTCCATTCAGCAAAGCCTTTTTGAAATATTTCAAAATCCGTCTTCGAATGCTGTGCAGCAGCAGCAGATATGGGACCAGTGAAGACCGTGCTGGGCATGTCCCTCCATTTTATTCCAACTAGATTTCCTCTTTGTATTTGTGCTATTTCTGGGTCACAGCAGCCATGCTGATCAGTTTGGAAGCCAAATGATCTTAGATGTCCCAGGACACCTTTTGGTACAACAGGCTACAGGGCTCTAACAATCACCATTGTCTTGATGTCCCCAGGACCTTTATTCCAATACAGTGGTGCCACGCTTAACGATTACCTTGTTAAATGATGAAACCGCTTGACGATGAAGTTTTTGCAATCGCAAAACCATGTTTAGATAGGGAAATTTTGCTTGACGATGATCGGTTCCCTGCTTTGGGACACGATTTTTCGGTAGACAACGATCTTTAAACAGCTGATCAGCAGTTCTAAAATGGCCGCCCGCTGTGCAAAATGGCTCCCCGCTGTGTTTTAGGACAGATTCCTCGCTTTACAGGTGCCGAAAATGGCCGCCCCTATGGAGGATCTTCGCTGGACGCTGAGGTATTCAGCCCATTGGAACGCATTGAACCGGTTTCAATGCATTTCAATGGGGTTTTTTGTTTCGCTTGACAAGGATTTCGCTTAACAGCGATTTCAACGGAACGAATTATCCTCATCAAGCGAGGCACCACTGTACAGCGAAACATGTACCAATTGTGCTACATTAGTAACAGAGATGTTTGTATCAGTACTAAACCAACCTGCAAGACCACATCTAAACACTGAATAATTATTTCCAGGGAATTTAAAGCAAAGCAGGTCCATCAAGAAAGCTAACTCTATTGTTTGACATCTTACCTCGAAACTTCTTGGGTGGGTTATCCAGATCTCCAGCTGCTGGTTCCACCACACATCGATCATCCACCAGCCTGAAAAACAAGGAGGGGCAGGGACTCAATTATCCTCTTTTAATAACAATATTTGCTTTGACCTTAATTAATTTCAATTTGTCTTACAAAAATTCTCTGCTCTGCTGTCTCTCTTCTACATTTTATGTAGCAAACTTCGTAAAGGATAACAAAGGATGACCTTGATTGTGTATTTCTTGACTGGAAAATGACGCATGTTAATGAGTACTTTCTAGAGCTAAACAGAAGTTCCAGAGAAACACCATTAAACCTTACAAGAATCCCTATAATACCTCAATTGATTCAAAGCCTTCTGGCTTTGAATACTAAACATTTTGGGTGGACATTATTTTCTTAACTGTTCGGTTAAGGAGTCCCCCAAGACAAATGTTTAAATTGAGATGTGGCCAGGTTGTTGTTCATGAACCCAATATGCTTTTAAACATAAATAAAAACTTCCTTTCCTATTATTTCAAAGAAACACATCTAGCTACAGAACTACCCTCAAAAATGTGCCCACCACCCAAAAAATACTAAACTAGACAATTAATGCAACGCCTCAAAATGTATTTAAAAATAAAATAAACAATAGATGTATTATGAGTTGACATCTCAAAAGGACTTTTGGACCAGCCTTAAGGCTTTGAAGAAGCTGACTCATGATTCTGAATGTCTGGGATTACTCATGCCTGGCCTCTGACTAATTCAAAAGACACAAAACGGGGGGAAATATTTCTGTCATCACAAATGTTTAAAAGCAAACACTTTCATCCTGTGTATTAACTGACACCTTCTTAAGTATAATAGTTCCAAAATATCCCAAGAATATAATTTTCATTTTCATGCTAAAAATCACAGAATAAATAGTAAATTGCAAACTTTAAGCAGCAAAAAATACTTCATCCATACAATGTGACACGGGAATCCTACAAACTTCCCCCACAGTCTTGTGATCTCTACAGCTCAAGACATGTTGCATTCCAAACTCATGGTCTAGAGAATGAGAAAAACGTTATAGGTGCGCATACTTGCTCTTGCCCTCTCATGCATGCAATGCCTCCTTTCTACAGTGCCTGAGGTCTGATTCTATCTAGTCAGGATGTCCATTCCACATTTCACAGCAAACTAAAATTACTTCACATGACAGAAAGGAAGAATCCATTTACATGGGGAAGAAGGTGATGCCAGATTTGCAATAACACAAAGGATCAGAGCTGTTCAAGTTTCTTACTCCCAAGGAAATCTTTTACAGATTGGTTAATGCAAGGTTAATGCAAGGGACATGGTGGCGCTGTGGGCTAAACCGCAGAAGCCTGTGCTGCAGGGTCAGAAGACCGAGCAGTCGTAAGATCGAATCCACGCGACGGAGTGAGCACCCGTCGCTTGTCCCAGCTCCCGCCAACCTAGCGGTTCGAAAGCATGCAAATGCAAGTAGATAAATAGGTACCATCTCGGTGGGAAGGTAAACAGCGTTCCGTGTCTAAATCACACTGGCCATGTGACCACGGAAAGATTGTCTTCGGACAAACGCTGGCTCTATGGCTTGAAGAGCGGGATGAGCGCCGCCCCCTAGAGTCGGACACGACTGGACAAAAATTGTCAAGGGGAACCTTTACCTTTACCTTTAATGCAAGGAGAACATTTACTACAACACACCTCTGCAATAGCACAGATCAGTAATAATGAACCTGTTTTCTTTTCAGTAGGTTAGCTGTTTGTTTGTTACCTTTCTCCCCATAAGGGACTCAAGGTGCCTTGCAATAGATAAAAGATCAGATTTTAAAACACTAGATAAATATCCTATTTAAAAACAATTAAACATACATTAAGATTAAAAGTCAAGTTTTAAGAAATTTCAAAACCTTATTATATCTACTTCTCTCTTATAAACTCCCATTAGTTTTAAAGAATTTTATCTTTAAAATGGGGGGGATGTAGATGTGTCCTACTATCCTCACGTTAGCATTTAAGCTAATTAGGGTAACTGTTACTTAATCAAAACAAGGGGGGTTGCTTTTTTATTTCCTCCCCCCTTAGGGTTTGCCTGATATGCTTACCTTTTCATTTATAAATACAAAACATGGCATGGCATGTTGGAGTTCTCTTCATAACTTCACAAGCTGTCTGTAGTTCGAGTGACTGGGAGGGACTTTTCTGAACTGGGGTGCCTGTCTGTTTATCCAGCACTAACCAATCATTCCTTCCAGCTTTTAAAACTCAAACAGAGACCCACTTGTCTGCTAAGTGTTCTGTCCCTCTCTTTGTGGTAGTAGTTCGTTGCTGTTGATCTGTTCTGTTGCAATAAACAAAGCAGTACATAGACATCTGTAATTTTCAAGCAACTATAAGTAAAGAAACATTATAGTTCTTTTTTCTACAAATGTCTCAAAGTGAGTTATTGAGAATTTAAGTGCCCCTTAATAAGAAAGGGATTGGCTCTACATTTTACTTCCATTGGAAGCCCTACACATACAGCAAAATACTTTCTCAAGTCTCAATGTTTTTTAAAAGACATATCATAGAAGGGGGCTGATAAAATGTGTTAGAAAATCAAGGGGAGATATATGCTTTTCCAGATCATTAATGATTCCTATAAAACAGAGCCTGGATAAATTATTATTTTGAACAACTCCCAGGATCTCTAAGCCAGCATCACCAGTAGCTTCCTAGAAATGTCATTCAAAAAAGTAAATTTTCCAAACTCTGCTCTAAAATATTTGATTTGGATAAGATTCTCTGTCACTCCTAAATCCATTTAACTGGAAATTCCACAGTCTGAACCTGGGTCCTTGAAGCAAAGAATGAATTTTACCCAGAGATTGCAACCATTCTCTTACATCTCTCTCACTCTGTCTAGGCAGCACAGTATAATACATAAATATTATGTGTTATTTAAAAGTTTGTTTCCTGTTTGTCGACAGACTCTCTTTATGATAAAGAAGTGTGTGGCTTGGTGGATTGCCATCAATCCTCCTGGGAAAAACACAGAACTCCCCAACATATTTTGACATGAATGCTTTCAGCTGCAACACTGTTGAGGGGGAAAAATCTACATAGATGAATAGAAACCTAAAGTAGCTCAACATATCTCCCCTGCCCTTGAAGCCAGAACTACTGTGCATGTGCCTTTATATCTCAATAGTATATATGTCTGCAATTTGAATAATGGCAATTGGGCATCAGCATTATTGAATACTGTTGGGAATATATATATATTCCCAACTGTATTCAATAATGCTGATGCCCAATTGCTATTATTCAAATTGCAGACATGAGAAACGCAAAACCAAAGCAGCACATTTTGATATGGGCGCAACTGGGCACAAATGTCTATAAAGGGTAAAGGTAAAGGTTCCCCTTGACAATTTTTGTCCAGTCGTGTCCGACTCTAGGGGGCGGCGCTCATCCCGCTCTTCAAGCCATAGAGCCAGCATTTTGTCCGAAGACAATCTTTCCGTGGTCACATGGCCAGTGTGATTTTAGACACGGAACGCTGTTTACCTTCCCACCGAGGCGGTCCCTATTTATCTACTCGCATTTGCATGCTTTTGAACCGCTAGGTTGGCGGGAGCTGGGACAAGCGACGGGTGCTCATTCCGTTGCGTGGATTCGATCTTACGACTGCCGGATCTTCTGACCCTACAGCACAGGCTTCTGCGGTTTAGCCCACAGCGCTAGTTTAAAAAAAAAGTTTCAGAAAAAAGCTCTGCTGCAAAATATTTGCCCTATTATACAGCAGGGATGGGGACTCAAGTTGCAGGACTTGCTCTGAAGTCAGACTTAATTCGCACAAGGGACTCGACTTAGGGTTTGTTTTTCAATGACTTGGACTCAACTCATGACTTAGAATCCAACCATCTCCTCCCTTTTTTCGGGACACAGACTTGGGACTCGTTACCAAAAATTCAGACTCAGACTTGGGACTTGGACCTAAAGATCTGCCAACATCCCTGCTATAGAGCTTAGGAACCTGTTCTTAAGATTCTAGATTAAAAACCAAAGTCAGAACATTTGACAAATTACTGTATCTCCAATAAAACGGTTTTCATCTGCTGCCATAAAACAGAGTTGAAGCAATTGCCTCAGATGACAGATGCTAGAGGTTGGCCATGACAGCATTCCAACTGTTCCTCTTGAGACCCTGGCCTTTCTTGAAGGGCAGAAGCAACTCCACAACTGGCCTGTGCCGTTAGGTGTGGTGGAGGAGGACTCTCTCCCACGGTCAGTGTTGAAGTGAGATGCAGGTGACAGTCTAGTCACCTTCAGTACATGGAATGGGACAGGCACGTTCTCTTGTCCTTTCATTCAGGCTGCAAAATGTCTTGGCCCTGTCCCCGGTGCCCTCTGCCTCCTGTCCCCGCGGGGATGGGAGGCAGAGGGCAGTGGGTGCAGCTTTGGAAGCCCAGGATTTTTGTTTCTTTGGCTCGAACGGATTAAATGGTTTTCAATGCATTCCTTTGGGAAATGGACCCTCGACCTACAGAATTTTCGACCCGCGGCCACCATTCCAATATGGATTAATTCTGTAAGTCAAGGGTCCACTGTATTCAGCACTGGTTAGGCCTCACTTTGAGTTCTAGACACCACACTTCAAGAAGGATGCTAACAAATTGGAACAAGTTCAGAGGAGGGAGACAAGGATGATCAGGGGGCTGGAAACCAAGCCTTATGAGGAAAGGCTGAAAGAACTGGGCACATTTATCCTTGAGAAAAGAAGACTGAAAGGTGATATGATAGCACTTTTCAAATATTTGAAACACTGTCATACATAGAAAGGGCAATATCTGTTCTCGATCATCCCAGAGTGCAGGACACACAACAATGGGCTCAAGTTAAAGGAAGCCAGATTTCAGTTAAATATCAGGAAAAAGCTCCTAACTGTTAGAGCAGTACAACAGTGGAACCAGTGACCTCGGGAGTTGGTGAGTGCTCCAACACTGGAGGCATTCAAGAAAAACTTGGATAGTCATCTGGCAAATATGCTTTGATTGTATCCCTGCATTGAGAAGGGGGCTGGATTTGATGGCCTTGTAGGCACCTTCCAACTTCACGCTTATATGATTCTTTGAAGTCCAGCCACATCTGAGCAAGGAGGTAGGGATTGGGCCCAGCTGGCAAGCGCTGAGTAAAAGAGAGGTGAGAGGAAGGATGGGAGGTCTCATTGCACTTGTCTGGGTCCGAGGGGGAAGAGTGGGGAGGAGCTGGACCCATTACCCTGTGCCCTTAGAGAGAAGTACGCTGATGTCCAGAACGCTTAGACAGGCTTGTGCAGAAAGCTTTTTGTGGCCAAAGGGAGAAGACGTGGCAGCTCCCCCATCTTCAGCCACCAGCATCTCTACCTACCTCCTGCACTGGCCCCATAGAGACCACAGCAACTACCTCCATCACCCAGTAGAAAGTAAAAGCACCAAAAGGAGCACCCGATGCAGCAGCAGAAGGAACTGGGGAAGCAAGGACAATAGTGAGCTACCAGCATTATAAACCCTCCTAAAAATACATGAGCTGGTTGGATAACTCAGTGGTTTGGGTATCTGACTGCAGAGCCAGAGGCTAGGAGTTCAATTCCTACACTGTGCCTCCTACAAAGAGAGCCAGCCTGTGTGGCTTTGGGGAAGTTGCACAATCCCATGGCACCCCCAGAAGAAGGGAATAGTAGAATGGCTTCTGAGTATTCTAAAAAGGGTGGCCATCAGTCAGAATTGACTAGATGGAACATTATTATTATTTTCAAAATGCATGGGTTGGTTCAGGGCTGTGCTAAAGACTCTGTCACCAACAGACTGCCAACAGCTCTGTACCAGAAACTTGGGTTCAGGCAGAGACGTGACGGAGGGGGGGGTAGTGAACCAAACGTACCACCCCTCCTTCCTATGAACTGGGAGGAGTGTTACTCGTTCCAAATCCTTTCTTGTACCCTGTTCCTCAACACTAATAAAATCTGGTCCTGGTAGCTCCAGGAGTCCAGACTTTATGGAAGCCATGGGTGAGGAGGGTCTCCCAGCTGCCCTCATCCAGAGAAGGAACAGCAGCACTCACAACCACTTTAAGTTTCTGAGTTTAGTGGCACCTCTCCTTTCATCTGATTGAATACCTCACAGGAAAAGCAGCCGCGGTAAATAAAAGGAAAAACATGGGGGGTGGATGTTGAATAAGAACTAGGAAATAGATGCAGGCACTTAGCAGCATTGGCCTCTTGAGTACTTTGGAACTAACCCAAAAAACACATATTATTTGCTTCCACTCTTAAGTGAGAAAAATAGACCAGTAGAGTCTCTTCATTCAGTGCTTTGCAGCTACTTCAAGTGATGGGGATTACACAAGAACCCTCCAAACTGCTCTCACAATCTAGGATCTGGCAGAAGAGAGAACTCTCTTTAGTTCCTGTAATTGGGACTTGTGCACTCTAATTTACTTGGCCATCCCCAAAACCCCAATGTGAAGACAACGATGTAATATGTCTAAATTAAGACATGCAAAGAAGCCAACATTAGATAATGTGCAGCAAAAGGAGAACAGACCCTTACTTTGGCCTCAAATATAAATCTAGCTTATCCCTGTGAAGCTAAAAGAGCAGACTCATGCTAGTTCTAATGTTGCTCAAATCAAAATGTGGTCAATGTCATTACCAAATGCTTAATTCCAGCATTTAATTTATGCATACTTGATGCATCATTTCCATTCTGCTGAGACAGAGGAAACAGTGTTTGCTTATTTGCCTTCAATCTCTTAAATGCTGTTTCCAAATAATCAAGGGGGGAAGAGGAGGTGAATGGAAAAATTCACATATGACGCATGATGTGAGAAACACAGAACATGGAAGTAACAAATAACATCGGTACATGCAATGAATTTTGGGATTTTTTGTTTGTTTGCGATTAAAGTCCGATGAAACCGAAGTCAAAAGGAGCAGAACAAATGGGCATGAAGCTACTCCATTGGTGTAACAAGTAACACTCTCTGCTTCCTTAATATTATATTTGAATGACACTGTTATCTATTTTAGAAGCATGGTCTTTCCACAGTTTACTCCAATTCTCTTATCAATCTTGTAAGATTTCTGTAGAGTTCTGAACAATACGTACAGTATGCAAGAACTGTGAGAAGTGTATAATATGAGCATACAATAAGGAAGTACATTCCTTATTATGAATGCACTTTGTTATTCTGAGGAAGTGACTTGTCTACAAAAGTTCACATTAAAATATACCAGTTAGTCTTTAAGGTGCCACAACGTTTTTGTCTTCTTTATTTTTTTTTCTTTACTTTTTCCTGCTGTGAATTTATATGCTGTGAATTTATATGAATTTATATGGTGGCCAGCAAAGTTTGGAGGTGAAACAAATGGCAAGCACTACATGTGGTTAAAAGGCAGACAAGCGCCAGGATGATCCAGTTCTCAACAAAGCTCACCCGTGTCAATATGGGGAGGGGTTTTCAGCAACTCTTTTCAAGAGTTCCCTTATAAAGACTGCCACATAAACTTACCTGCCTAAACATGCTAAGCCATCCAGTTGGTTAGAGAGTCTATATCCTACGCCAAA
Source organism: Pogona vitticeps (assembly GCF_051106095.1). NCBI lineage: Eukaryota > Metazoa > Chordata > Lepidosauria > Squamata > Agamidae > Pogona > Pogona vitticeps. Next base: position 55,239,244 of record NC_135786.1, read on the forward strand.
ATCTCTCTCCATTTAGCTCAGATTTAGAAGAAACTTTGGACTTCCTTTCCCAAAGCCCAGCAAACACGGAACTTAACAAAAAATATAGTGAAATATCCTAAGAAAACAAAAAGTAGCTTAGCAGCCTGGGCAGGTTTTCACATTAAAAATGGCAACAGAGGTGCAAATCTCTTTTAACACAATACAGTCTTCTTATTGTTCTGTTCCTACTAGAGGTTAAATGATGACATTGTGTTACATCCAAACCAGTTTCCCAAGTTCATCAGCCAATAAGTTCTTTCCTGCAGTTCCTTTTCTCAATGCTTTTACATAAAATGAGAACTTGTAACAATCTGTGGTTCTCATTTCTCACTACATTACTGAATTAAACTTGCTACATGTTATGTTCTATGGTTTCTTGATCTTCACTCATTTCCCTTAGTACTTCCTTCTTGTTCACCCCCTTGATTCAAGAAATAACTAGCATTCTATGGTAAATCTGCATTTCAAATGCTTCCAAATTTCTTATAGCAGTCAATGCTGATGTTCATAGTTCTATGTGTACAGCAGAGAACATGTATCACTGTATCACTGTGTCTCAACATTCTTATTAAAATAAATACAAATACTGGAGAGATGCTGTGGAAAAACCATAAACAGTAACCTGCCTATGTGTACATAGTGTACAAATGTGCATATTTTGGACTTTATCTTTGCTATTCACCAAGAACAGTGCCTATTATTTCTTAAGATTCCCAAAGCAGCTGCACATCGTACCTGTGAATTAAAGCTGCCAGCTGGTCACAGCCTATCTACTTAGGTGTATGTTTAATATCCAGGTTCTCTTAATGTATTTATTCAATAGTTTACAGTTTGTTTCTTTATTTCATGATAGAAAGAAGGTACTTGTAATCTGAATTATCGATTTGAAAAACTAAATATTTGCTTTGGAAAACGGAAGGTGATTTAAATGCACAGGGATTCCCCTTCTAATTTCTATTAGCCACACTCCAGGTATACATACTTCCTCCAAACCCTTTTCACTACTTCCCTATTAACAAGAGAAGAAGAGCATGCATAAAACTAGAAATGCAGGAGAAGGTGGATGTGTCTATACAGGGCTTCCTACTTGCCTCTGCATAGACATAAAGCACCATCAAGCCAACACTCACTCAACACACACTTCCTCATATTAAAGCAAAAACCTTATTGATTTCATTGATGTGTGTGTGGGCTGAATCTGACAGCTTGACTCCACTGAACACAGAACCTTATGGTCCTTCAGAAGCAAAAGCAATAACTTGTTGCTGTGATGGCACAAAAGTAACTGGGAAAGTTACCTACCAACACATGTTGGCAAATTAAAGTAAGATGGCATTCCACTAGCTTTAATGTATGTTGCTGACAGGATGGGCCCATTTCTCCCAGATCCAAACACATCAATAGGCAATGGAACTCTCATAGCGCAACAAGAACCTGACACAAAATCATAGAATAATTGTTCTGATCAGCATATACATAACTGTTATCCCAACACCACCCAGTTTTGGATTTTATGGATAGAATCACAGAACAATTGTTTTGGAAGGGTTCTATAAAGTTGTTGAGTTCAACCCCGTGTTCAATGAAGGAATCCAAATTAAAGCAGATCTGACAGGTGGTTGTCCAATTTTTTCTTGAATGCGTTGGAGCACTCACCACCTCCCAAGGTAATTGGTTTCATTGTTGTACTACTCTAACAGGAAATTTTTCCTAATATTCAGCCTAAATCTGGCTTCCTGTAGATTGAGCCCATTATTCCATGTCCTGTGAAAATCCATTTTGCATTCTTGGCAAGATGCCCATCAGACCAGAGAGGGAGTTCCTCAGAAACAGCCCCAAACTGGGGAGGAGGGGAACCAACACTGCACAGCAGCAACTGGGGTCCATTGTGATTGATGGGGTGGAAGGCACAATAATAAATAGTAAGTGGAGCAGGGGCCAAAGTGGCATTCACACTCATATATACACATACACAAAATTATTTTCCCTCTCCCTCCCTCCCTCCCTCCCTCCCTCCCTTCTTCTCTCTCTCTTGCCCCACCCCAATCCATATATACACATGTACAAACATACTTACATGCACTTACACATAAAGGCAGGCAACATACTGTACATATACATACAGGGACATACAACTTCTGTATTAAGTAAGGATAAAGGCAAGAGTACACTGGCTGGGAGTTGTTGTTTATTGATTAAGTCGTGCCCGACTCTTTGTGACCCCATGGACCAGAGCACACCAGGCCCTCCTGTCTTCCACTGCCTCCCAGAGTTTGGTCAAATTCATGTTGTAGCTTCGATGACACTGTCCATCCATCTCATCCTCTGTCGTCCCCTTCTCCTCTTGCCTTCACACTTTCCCAACATCAGGGTCTTTTCCAGGGACTCTTCTCATGAGATGGCCAAAGTATTGGCGCCTTAACTTCAGGATCTATCCTTCCAGTGAGCACTCAGGGTTGATTTCCTTTAGAATGGATAGATTTGATCTCCTTGCAGTCCAGGAGACTCTCAAGAGTCTCCTCCAGCACCACAATTCAAAAGCATCAATTCTTCAGCGGTCAGCCTTCTTTATGGTCCAGCTCTCACTTCCATACATCACTACAGGAAAAATCATAGCTTTTACTATGTGGACTTTTGTTGGCAAGTCGACGTCTCTGCTTTTTAAGATGCTGTTGAGGTTTGTCATCGCTTTCCTCCCAAGAAGCAGGCGTCTTTTAATTTCATGGCTGCTGTCACCATCTGCAGTGATCATGGAGCCCAAGAAGGTAAAATCTATCACTGACTCCATATCTTTTTTAAATGTTTTACTTTTTTATTATTTTCATAACAAAAACAAATACAAAAATACAAATAATAGTGCTTACTATACACTAAATTCTACCGTGCACCCCATACCCACGGGACCCCTTAGAAAAATACTTTTATTACAAGCTTCCTTTCCAAAATTGTATAGATTGTTGTTTAGAGGCTTCCCCCTTTCCTTTCAGTAATACAAATTCAACAAATCTACCCCAAATAGCATAAAAATATTTGAATTTATTTCCCCTCTTTTCATCTTGAGTTCAGTAGTCAATTCAGTAGTCCCATACTTATCTTCTAATTTAATATCATTTTTTACAAAACTTAGCTATTAATATTCTAGCGCTTGTCATAAAATTGGAAATCAATCCTTCCAAACAATAATCAAAATCTGTCTTCTCAAAAATTGATAACAAAGCAATTTTAGAGTTAAACTCAATATCTTTTCCAAATGTATCAAAAATTTCCTTAAAAATCATTTTCCAAAATTTCTGAATCATTTTACAGTTCTACCACATATTAATATGTACCAATTTCTTCATCACATTTCCAACAAGCTTTAGAATAATCTGAATTTATTATGTTCAACTTCACAGTATTCATATACCACCTTAAACAAAAAATTTTTTAAAAAATCCTTTATTCTTACTGACATTAACCTTAACACTCTCATCTCCAAATTTTTATCCAATCCTCTGTTTTAATTTCTGTCTTTAAATCATTTTCCAAATTAATTTCAAACCTTCTGTTCCTATCTCTTTTTCCTCTTGTTCCAAAAGTAAATTATATATTCTACTTACTACTCCCTTCATCAAAACATCTTTCTACATATCTTCATGTGATGATACAAATTGTTCATACTTAGTACATTCTGTACACTTACCATTAGTTTTCAACCATTCATTTGTCCAGCGATCTAATTGAATATAAGTATACCACGGTAGTTTATTAGTTTGACGTTTAGCCATAATCTGATCCTTCAATCTCATTTTACTCACCCAATCCTTCAATCTTGCAACATTTTTGTCCTTAAACAAATCTACTAAATCCTTTAAGTTTTTAGGAAAATTTTCTATTTCAGTCACTAATTTTAATGGTGAAGTTGAAGGACATAGCTTCTCTCTATATTTGGGTTCTCCGGGATATCCAGATCTTTTTTGTATAATTCTTCTGTGTATTCTTGCAACACCTTCTTCTTTATGTCTTCTGCTTCTGATAAAGGACCATTTTTGTCCTTTATCATGTCCATCTTTGCACAAAATGTTCCTTTAATATCTCCAATTTTCTTTTCCTTTCTGTTATTTTCCTTTATTTCTTTGCATTGTTCATTTAAGAAGGCCCTCTTGTCTCTCCTTGCTATTCTTTGGAAGTCAGCACTCAATTTTCTATAACTTTCCATATCTCCCTTGCATTTTGTTTCCCTTCTCTGCTATTTGTAAGGCCTCGCTGGACAGCCACTTTGCTTTCTTGCATTTCCTTCTCTCTGGGATGGTTTTTGTTGCTGCCTCCTATACAATATTAAGAACCTCCAGCCATAGTTCTTCAGGCACTCTGTCCACCATCTGGTGATGTCCATGTTTAGAGTCACCGCTTGTGTTACTGGAAAAGAGTGTTTGTGATGACCAGCTTGTTCTCTTGACAAAACTCTATTAGCCTTTGCCCTGCTTCGTTTTGAACTCCAAGGCCCAACTTACCTGTTGTTCCTTTTATCTCTTAACTCCCTACTTTAGCATTCCAGTCTTTCACCATATAATAATATGTGCTGTCTAGTCAATTCTGCCTTCTGGCAACCTTTCTCAGGGTTTTCAAGGTTTTCCAGACAGAGAATACTCAGAAGTGGATTTACCATTCCCTTCTTCCCGGGGCATCCCGGGACTGTGCAGTTTGGCTGCAGGCTGGCTCTATTCATGGGAGGCATAAAGGGGAATCAAACTCCCAACTTCTGGCTCTGCAGCAAGATACTAAACCACTGAGCTAGCTATACAGAAGTGTAACTCTTACTCCAGTGATTTCCTTGGTTACTCTAGCATCGGAAGGCAGTAACAGACACATTCGCTCTCAACACGCTCTCAATACAAATACAATTGGCTTGAATTCCTTCTTTTATCATATTGACAGAATGGAAAAATCTCTAACAACTAAATGAAACAAAGACATCTCCTGATTCCACTGCTATGAGTCACCAATACTTAATTTTGTGAAGACAAAAACAGAGATGACTAAGGTATGCTTGACTGGCACCTACCTTAGGAATCATATCTTCCCCAGCTCCAAAATCGTCCAGGGCAGCTTCAGAGTAGCTCCCAACAAGTATACATGGTAAACGTATACATCAGGCCCCGTAGATGTTACAATCCCTCACTGCTCAAAATCTAAAGCTATACATTTTCTAAAAATCAGAAATACCTCTCCACTCACAAAGTGCTCAAGGCTCAGCACTGAGTTAATATAGATATTTGCTTTTAAAATACCCTTAGCATGTTCTGTATTATGAGCTGTTCTAAAAGAAATGAATGCAGCTTAATACATACTTGCGCTGACACATACAACCAACACTGTGGACAAGAAGCTACAGTTAGGACAGAACATGGAGCAACAGAGCAGATTCCCAGAGGCAAAGGAGTCAGACAAAGAGGTATTTTATCTCTCAGTCTGTTCAATCTGTACAAAGGACATATTACATGGAAAGCTGGATTAGATTTCAATGAAGTGGAAGAAATTGGTAGAAAAAATATCAAAAATTGAAAATATGCAGATGAGACCTTATTATGGGCAGAAAGCAGCAAGGATTTGAAACTATTGCTGATGAAAGTGAAAGAAGGAAGGACAAAAGCAGAACTACAGTTGAACATTAAGACGACAAAAATCATGACTATAGAAAAACTATGACACTTTAATGTTGAGAATGAAGAAATAGAAATTCTTAAAGATTTTGTATACCTCAGTTAAAATCACCAGACTCAATAAAGACTGCAGCTAAGAAATCAGAAGACAGAGACTTGGGAGGGCAGCTATGAAGAAACTATAGAAAATAATCAAGTGTAAGGACGTGTCACTGGAGACAAAGGCCAAGATCATCAACCTTACTGTATTTCCAATTGCTATGTACAGATGTGAGACCTTGACAGTGAAAAAAGCTGACAGGAAAAAAATGATTAATTTGGAATATGGTGCTGTAAGAGAGCTTTACAGATACCTTGGACCCCAGAAAGCCAAATAGGTAAAATCAAGCTTGAAGTCTCTCTCATATGTTGCGAGCATCACAAGATGTCAGATCTATGCTGTGATCTCGCTTCCTCCCACCTAGTTTGCCCCTTTGAGCGCTTTTACTAGTTAAGAGCACAAGCCCAGATGAATACTGTAGGTCTGAAAAAGGACCAGAAGTTGCTTAAGTGGGCAACTTTGGAGTCTCTTATCTGTTTCCATTTCCTGAATATCTTATCTGTTGTATTTTACATATTTGCTGATTCCTGGATCCATATTATAAAAATCAAACACAGCCTCTTCACCATCTTATGTCATTGTCGGAAACACCAGCCAGTACAATTAGCAAGATGAATTAACCACTTTAGGTCAGTTCAATCCACCTGCAGTTACCTTAAGTTATTCACAAATGGAAAGTCAACACGATCAACCAAGTAAGAGCAAACAAAAACACTGTGCATTTTTTCTTGAGCCTAGAGAAATTTGGCTCTAATATCAACTGCAGTTGTTAGAGTGTTACAGAGTTTTTTTTTAAAAAAAAAATCATTGCTGATGGGAAATGATTTACCCAGCATTTAATACAACAGTAGTCTCAGTAAGAATATTGGGTGCTCAAAACCTAACAGTAAGTAGGGCACCCAGAATTCCTTTCTTAGATGCTAAAATGAGGCAATTAGTGCAACAGCAACATGATCTAAGGACGTTAATTAGCACAGGTCCTGACTGGGCCACTTATGCACTTACATTCATTGTTGTTTTGTCCCAGTAGGGAATTCACTGAAATAGAAATCATGCAATTTTTGGTGCAGTCACAAAGCAGTAGCACAGATGAATCTGCAGGATGTTAATCTGGAACAATCCCAATGACAAAAAGCCGTGTACTGCATAGGACTCAAAAGACTGTATGTTCCAATGACCAAAATACATGCCACATAAACCACTATCTGCCACAGAGGAAGAGTTCTTATACTTTTACCAGACAACCAGAAATGAAAAAACACCATCAGGGAACCTTTATTCAAACCACACCTCCTGATCTTCTATCCTCCATTGTATCTAGTCACCATGTGCATAAAAGCCCATCAAAACAGTGAGGGGCAAAATGGGTTGCCCACCTCTGTGGGGAAGGAAATGCTAGGCAAAGCAGGCCATTGGGCTGATCCAACATAGCTCCCCATATGGCTTTAATTAGGATGTTTACTTTTATTTTTATTTTATTTATTCGATTTTTACCCCGCCCCTCTAGACAATGTCTACTCGGGGTGGCTTACATGTTAGAATATATATTACAGAAAATACACAGTTTAAGCTAGAGAGACAGCTGAACGGAGGCACCTTTGTCACACGAGAAAGAGCTCTGCACAATACTTGGTATCAGAAGCCACTCTGGCAGCAAAATTATGGGCAGTGCTGTGGTTAGAAACAAAGTCAACCTGCCCTCTTGTAAATTAAAAGATTAATTTTGAAATCAAGCTTCCTGTTAAAAAATCTGGACCTGAAGGATCTCAAATAGATTTTACTAAAGTCAAAAGGAATAGTTTCTGTGCAAATACGTGTAAGATATGGGTGTCATTTATTTCAGTGAGATTTGTGGATCTCTGGAACCATTTCAGCAACCAAACTAGATACTGCAGAAAGTCAATGTTGGTATGTATCAGTCAGTACAGGAGATACTGATTAGCACATTGAGTGTTTATCTAGAAAGAAAAGATGGTGGGTCCTCAAGAACTGCTAATATTAAATTAATTACTACAGCACAATCACACATGTGAGTTTTCTGCCAAAGTTATCCCATGTCAACAGATACACTTCCAAGCAGATTATCATTATGACACAGAATTAGAAATCATCTGTAGAGCCTGTAGACTAATAGCAGAGTAGACTACTTTCCACACAGAAGATTTCTGGTTCAGATTCCAGCATTTTTGATTAAAGGATCAGGTAATAGATAAGTGGTCACTGCATACAAGACCCCAGAGAGCCACTGCCACAGGAAAATACTGTACTGAGGAGACAGGCAAACAGCTTGAGCTGACATGAGGCAGCCAGCCATAGAACTGTGACATGGAGGCTACAAATGCAATCTCACAGCACACCATCAACCACACAATCCTGCAAAAGTTCCCTCAGCAGGGATGGGGAAAGCTGAGGCTTTTAGCACGTTTACCTTTAAAACATCTGCCCACATATCCTACATTCTAAAATGTTTGATCTGTATTAATCTTTAATCTAAATGCACATTTAGATAATGGACTGCTAAAATGTAATTTTAAAGGGTTTGAGTCGTGCAAGAACCATCCTCAGTCTCGACTGCAGACCTTAGGGGGATGAGAGAAACATAAAAGCTCCCAAAGCATCCTGGCCAAAGGCTGAAGCTGCAGGATCTGCAGCTGAAGTACAGTGTAGCTAGCTGTTTCTTCTGACAGTAAGATCTCCACTGAACAATCCTCCTGGCTTAATCCAAAGGAAATGAGAAGAACCCTGCTGATAGCCTTCCATTCCCGATCTAGCCTTCCATTCCCACAGAGGCCAACAAACTATTGATTGGCAGCCCACAACTGTTCACGATAACCCCTCCACACTCACAGAAATTGTTCATGCACAATGGAGGATAAAGGGAGATGCTTTGATGGGTGTTTACCCTTTTGCTCATGGACCACACAGCTGGACAGGTGATCCCACTCTTCACTCTATTTTGCCTTACACCAGTCTAGGAGAATGTTCAGAGTGGCGACATAAAATGCTCTATAGGAGAATGTACATAACTCCATACTTCTGAAAGAGTATTTAGAAGGGTCCTGGGACAACAGGGAGTACTTCTGCCTCAGCACTGGAACACATACCTCCCTACTCCAAGTACAAGAATGGGATTATTTGTGAGAAATCAGGGTCCAAGCTAGAAAGACCAGTGGCAGCCACAATTAGCTGGGGAATTCTGTGTGCCATTATTAAAAAAAAAAACTTTTTCAAGCTCTGAAGATGGGCTCCTGTGACATCTAATTTGCTACTCGGGAAGGAACGCACCACCATCCAACAAACATCCATAGGGGTTTTGGTCTTGGGTGGGTCTTCACCATGGAGTTCTGAGGAGCCCTCTGTGGGTTCAGTGAACTTGTGAAAGGGTTTGCATGATACCTGCATGTCTTCCAAGAATACAGTACCTGAAATTACAGATAAGCTTGCAATGTCTCATCTCAGAATGACTCACAACTGAGCACATGAATTGTTGCTGTTCAAAAAGCATTGCTCTGAAAGTAATATAACACAAAGGTTCGTTCCAACTGTTTTCCAGCGCTGTTATCTTCCAGCAAAGAACAGGCATGTCTGAACTTACCCTTTTCAACTGCTAACAAGAAATTGGTCTGTAATTGTTTGCGCAACTCGCCGCCATATGCACGTAAGTGGGTAAAAAGAAACACATCGCTTAAATGTGGCGGCCTGCTTGTGAGGATCCAGAAGCACCTGAAGCCTGGCCTGACCATGCAAGGCATGTTTTTTCTGTTCAGACAATGACTGCAGTATTATGAAGTTCTCAGTATGCAGACATGTGAACCATCCCTCAAAACAGTCGATAAATTGGTCTACCTTTGAGTCAAGCTTTGAGGCACAAACCAACTCAGTGTGGAGCATATATGCTCTAAGTTTAGCTCAATCTCATTATATTAAGTACGGGTATGGGTAAGGGGACTGACCTTTTCACATCTGCATATGCAATGCCTCTGTCCAAAAGGTAAGGTCGCTAAGCATATAAACAGCCAGTGTGTGTGTCCATTTGCATCTACAGAAACTCTAGTTAGGTGTTGAACTGAAAGCACACAGGTCAAGAGCAGCTTGTCAGATCCTATGACAGCCCGCTTCCCCCACAACCACACTCCAACAATTCATTTAATGTAGATATGCTGTGAAAAAATGGCTGCCATCAAATAACTGTGAAGTAATAAAAACAAACAAGCCGTCACCATCCATCAAGAGATAAAAATTCAAATTAGCAAGCAATAGCTGCAATTAGATGAGTAGATTCACTTTCAATCTCTACAAGTAATTGCCAGGGGCTTGAGTCCTCCATTAAGTACTTTGTTCTGTTCTGTTGCACATTTCCTCTTACATTTTTTCAACAGTGGAAAAAAAAAAACAGTGTTAAAATGGGTCCATAACTCGGATCTGGTAAGATTTTTTCAGATGAAAACTACTGATTGCTCCAAGCATGCTTTTACATCTCTACAGGCAGGAAATAAAAATGCATTTGTATTTGTCACTGTGCTAAAGTATCTGCTTAAAAAAATAATCTAACAAAAAATCTGTCCAAAAGAACCCGATCCGGATGGTTCAGTGGTTTAGGTACCTGGCTTCACAGGTAAAGAGTTCAATTCCCCACTGTGCTTCCTATGAGTAGAACCAGTCTGGGTGGCTTTCAGCAAGTTGCTCCAGACATAACTGCAAGTTTTCAGAGGTTTTTCATCATTTTGATTTTTTTTTCCTTGCATTCAACAGCAGCCTTGATGTGACAGCAAAGGATGCCATTGTTCCTCCCAGCCACCAGACAATGTACAACCAGCAAGAGGACAGACTGTAGAAAACACATTTGCTTTTTCAGTACACAAGCAGCCACCACTAGTGCACAGTTTTATAAAGTTACTTTTTTTGGTCTAGAACTCCAAAAATTATCCCAGTCACCACAGCCAGAGCTATTACAGAAAGTACAGTAACTTACAGAAAGTAACATTTCCAGACTCAACCCATAAGAGCCTAAAACAGGGGTAGAGAACTATTACTTTTCGAAGTTTTTCAGACTATAGTACCAACAATTCCTCAACATTGGTCATAGTACGTAGTTTGGTCTGATGGGCTTGTAGGTCAAAGCATATGGAAGGCTAAAAGTTTCTTCAACCCTGCTCTAAAATTTGCTATGTCCTACTATGGAGTTTTGTAATGTATCAGTAGTGGGACCATGTCAAATAGTACTAGAGATTCTTGTAATAGTCAGTAGCTAATTAGGAGTGCTAAACTTCTACTAACTGAGGTTTTTTCCTCCATGGGAAGGGCTAGTAGAGTAGGCCTAATTATCATATTTCCTAGAATCTCATGTGTTTACATGTGATGCTTCCCAATGATTCACACTGGGGAAAAATAACTTTGGGGAACTGATCTCTGCAGATAAAGCTACTACTTCTCACTTAAATTTTTTCATGACAGTGACATTTCAAACATGGGGCACTGCAAATTGCTGAGGTCTACCACAAAAGGCAATTGGGCCGTGGTGGCGCTGTGGGTAAAACCGCTGAAGCCTCTGTGCTCCAAGGTCAGAAGCACTGCAGTTGTAAGATCGAATCCACGCGACGGAGTGAGCCGCCGTCGCTTGTCCCAGCTCCCGCCAACCTAGTGGTTCGAAAGTATACAAAATGCAAAAAAAAAAAATGCGAGTAGATAAATAGGTACCACTTTAGTGGGAAAGGAAACAGCGTTCCATGTCTAGTCAGGCTGGCCACGTGACCACAGCGGATTGCTACTTCATCTCAAAGGGCCCATTAGTATGGCTTGGAAATGGGGATGAGCACCGCCGCCTAGAGTCAGACATGACTGGACAAATTGTCAAGGGGAAAAAAAGGTAAAGGTAAAGGTTCCCCTTGACAATTTTTGTCCAGTCATGTTCAACTCTAGGGGGCGGTGCTCATCCCCGTTTCCAAGCCATAGAGCCAGCGTTTTTTTTTTTGTCCAAAGACAATCTTTCCGTGGTCACATGGCCAGTGCGACTTAGACACAGAACGCTGTTACCTTCCCACCAAGGTGGTCCCTATTTATCTACTTGCATTTGCATGCTTTCGAACCGCTAGGTTGGCGGGAGCTGGGACAAGCGACGGGCGCTCACTCCATCGCGTGGATTCGATCTTACGACTGCTCGGTCTTCTGACCCTGCAGCACAGGCTTCTGCGGTTTAGCCCGCAGTGCCACCACGTCCCTTTGTCAAGGGGAACCTTTACCTTTTTTTAACCACAAAAGGCAATAGTTTTGAACGTGAAGACTACAATTTATATATTTAGTTCATGCAGTTGTTTATGACTTTTTTTACTTACCAGGGCTTCCAAATTAATTCCCACAAGACATTTTCCAAACGAGTACATGTCTTGGGAACATCACTCAAACACCATCCTACTAATGGGCCCTTTGAGATGAAGTAGCATTTCCCCAACAATAAAATGAGTGGTGGCTATTAAAGAGCTCACCTCCTTCTGTTGTTTTTAAGGGCAAATGCATCCATTTGCTGTGGATTGTACAAAGAATGAGGAGAAGAAACAGAGACTAAAGGTCAAAGACCAAGGACAGATGCATTTTTTAAACACCCCTGCAAAAAAGGAGGTATGGGTGTAAGGAAAGGAAGGAGTGAATTTTAGAGAAAAGCATCAACTGCATGAAGGAAAGAATACAGACAAAACAAAATGAGCCAATTTAGCCAAAAGTACAAGAAAGAGGAGAAAGAGGCAGCAAATAAAGCATGAGAAACCAGCACAGATATGAGGAAGCCAACTACTGCAGAGGCTTAAAAACAAAAAGGGGTATTTTAAACTGGGCCCAAAAAGAAACTGAATATCTGGTGAAGGAGATCTATTGCAAGGAAACCTGCAAAGAATTAAAGTTCACATCACTTGTGTGTCCAACCGCTCCTTCAAGTGCGGTTACTGTTTCAGAGCCCCACCCTTCAAATTTATCAGCAACCACAATAATAGTTAATCAACAGGTGTGATTTTAAACTAAATAGCAGCCACACATTCAGCCATGTTTACTCAAAGCTGAAGGGGAAGGGGTCAGAGTGCATTCATGACACATAGTCATATTCAGTTTCTCACATACTTTTTTGTATGCACCAGTCTCTGCAACAAGGGTAAGCATCCCTGCCCCAACAAAATTCAAGTTTGTGGCTTGTCATGGGAAGAATCATTAATTCAAATCACTGTATGGTGTGTGTTTACAATGTCTGTTTAAACCAAGTGAATGGTACCCCAAACATGTTCTGAAGAGGAGGAGGGCTACATTACGGTTCAGTGGGGTACTTTTAAAATAATAGATTTATAGAGTTAGAAAGGATTTTTGGGTTCATCTTTCACAAACCCCTATTTAATTCCAAAATCTTGCAACTACAATATCCTTGACAGACAGATGCCCAACCTCTTCCTAACCCAAATGCTGGTTGGAGAACTCTAGATAGCCGTGATGTAAGCATTCAAACAAACGACAGCCCATCATCTCTTGGGGCAGTCTTCCATGAACAAACAATCATTTCTCCATATGATCCACTGGTTGCATTGGACATTAACAAAGCAGTACTGGAAACTCATTTTATAGTAAGCGAGTCTTCTTCTCCTTCTCTTAAATTTTCTTGTCACAGAGTAGAGTGTTGTACATATCTGCCCTTTCTATATTTAAAGTACTGTAAGGTTTGCAGATAACCTGGACTGCCTGGACTGCCAGAAACCAAATTGGTTCTAGGTCAAATCAAGTCTGAAGTGTCTCATGAAGCAAAAATGACAAGACAGAGACTTTTGTAATTTGGGCACATAATGAGAAGAGTCGAGTCACTGGAAAAGATGATGATGACGACGACGACGACGACGACAACGTCGTCGTCATCATCATCATCATAGAAAAATTGAAAGACAATAATAACAGGAAAAATGCAGCAGAAAAAGTGTGATACTAAATATGAGATGAATTGACTCCACAAAGTAAATCATGGCACTGAGTTTGCAAGGGCTGAATAGGGCTGTTGAGGACAAAACATTCTGGAGGTCACTCACTCATGGGTTCGCCACATGTCAAAGGTGACTTGACAGCACATAACAACAACAAGGTTGATGAACATAAGAAGTACCTTGTTGGGCTGGAGGGAAAAACAAGTTGACTCTATGCGCTAAATCTCACCTAGCCAAGTATTTTTGGACTATTTATGTGACAGCTGGGAAATTCTGGAAGTCATGAGCCCAAAAAATAATGTTATCAAGCTTTGGTATAAAGTGGCTTAATTTAGCTTAAGACAAAACAATTCCCAACAAGAAGCAAAGAAAAAAAAGCAGCAATTAGTAGAAAGGACTAAAGAACAGAGAGCCATATCTTCTTTCCTGTTGTGTCCCAAAAATAAAACTTGCCATGCCCTAACTTCCTATCCCAGCAAGGCAGTGGCAATTAAGTCTCTTTATGTGTGTCTGAAAAATGCCACTTCATTACTGCCACTGGTGGTGGTCGGCAGCAGAGCTGGTAGCTGGCATACCGAGGGCCTTAGCCTCAGTCACCTGCTGGTGGTTTTGCAGAGCTTCTCCTATTTCTGGACAGGACAGGACTAGGTGGACCACAATTGGGACTGAACAGAGGACAACTCCCTTTGGACACATTCTTCTGTAAGCCATTCTGAGTGCTAAGCATTCCGCCAACTCCATAGCAGAATTCAGGAATATTATGACACAGAATATTATGACACAAGCCAAGCTTCCCCCTTTCTTATCAAACCTCACCTGCATGCATGCATACATGTATATGTACACACACACATACGCACACACAACACACATATATGTATAGTTTTGGATGATATGATTCTCAATCCAGCCTAGCATTTGGATTGTGTGACCGCCACCCACATTCCATTCTCATTTATGAATCATTTTAGTTCTTAAAGATGTGTATCGTTTTTCCAAGGAAAGATGACACATAGGCAAATACATGCCACACCCTGCTCTCCACATCAAGGCCTCCATGTTTCCTCCCTCTCTGGTATCCTTGGACAGGAGAAGCACAACTGATACTGAGAGAAGGGGAGTTCTTCCTGCTCCTGACGCAGTGAGCAATGCCCCTTACCATGGAGCACAGGAGATAGCCACCTAGGGATAAACCTGATCTTCACTTCTGTCTTTGCCTCAGCTTTTAATGGCCCCTGGTCCTATTCTCTAGGTCTGCTAATAAAAGGAAGCTCCCCTGTGATCCGGATTGCTGCTTTAAATGAGCATTCTTGCTAGACTTTTCTTCTCTACCTGCCTGTTCTTTCTTAAGATTAAAGCAAAGCCTACAAAGCTAAGTATGTGACTAAAGGGTGGAACTGGCAGCTTTATTTAGCCCTCAGGCAATTTTCCTTCAGCTTGTTTGGTCACCAGTAGATTCTTCTGTTACAAGACAGCAACCTTTCATTTCTGCAAGGAGCCTTTAATTGTCTCTAGCGTTTATTCCAAACTTGTCATTTATGTAATTTCAGCATTTTGACCAGTTCTGAATGCCAGCATAGCAAAGAACACATGTTGAGACTGAAATGAAAGCACAAGGGACACATTTTAAACTGAGGTGGAACACCAAATTCAGGTACTGCAATTAAATACATACATACATACATACATACATACATACATACATACATACATACATACATACATACATACAAGTTACACGGGAGCTTCCTTTTATTAAGTTATAGATTAAGTTAAAGATTATTTTAATCCTCCTTTCCCTTTTCCCTTCCATATCCACAGCACCAGCTTGGAAAAGTTAATTTGTGGGCTGCAGCTCCTAGAATCTTATTTGGCCGGGGGATTCTGGGATTTATATTCCAAAACTAACTTTTCCTAGATCTGTGCCAGAGTGATTGGGAGGACCAAGTCAGAGAGTCACATCCATGTGACTCTCTGACTCGTCAGAGGGAGATCCAACCTGGAAATGAGGAATTTCCTGACAGTGAGAACCATTAAGCAGTGGAACAGCTTGTCTCCTGATGTTGTGGGTGCCCAATTGCTGGAGGTTTTCAAGAAAAAATTGAACAGCCATCTGTCCAGGATGGTATGAGGTCTCCTGCTTTGGGCAGGGAGTTGGACTAGAAAACCTCCAAGGTCCCTTCCAACCCTACAACAATTCTATGATTCTATAATCCTTCCTAATAGAACATCAAAGTATCTAATATTTGCAAATGGAACATAATTACAATTAGTATACATAAATACACAATTTACACAATAAGATAAAATTCATTATAGATCCCCAAGTCATTCTCCTTGTTTCAATCTTTGATTCAGATGAGATACTTTGTATCTAAAACTCCTTTTGTGCCATTTCATCCTTCTTGTAAAGAAACCTCTCATCAGTGGCAGTACTGCATCAAACCTGAAGACCTCATCCATTGCCATACACTTGGGAAGACTAAAGAAGGCGTTGAACATGATGTACTGTATAAGATGATTTAAAGCAGATTCTGAACTTCATTTCTTGAATTCATTTAGCCAATCACCAAAGTCCTGTTCTTCAAAGCTACAAATTTGCAGTGACAGTCTTTTGAATGCATAATCTGCTCTGAGAATGCACAACACCCAGTGCTTTGTATTATGGTTCTACTGTATGGCATGGAAACATGGACTTCAACCTAGGCAATTCTTAAAATGATAGAAGAATCTAAAACATGGATTTATCGAAGGATGCCAAGAATTTACTGGATCAAGAAGGTGCCCAGCAAAGTACTAAATGAATGAATGAATACCAAAAAAAAAGTAAAATTCATAAAATACAGAAAGGAAGTAAACTTCAATAGTGTAAAGAGAAAGAAAAAGTTCAGATTAATCCATCTGATCATTCCAAGTAAAATAACCAGGAAAAGAAATGCAGGAAGAAGAAGCAGAGGTTAGCTAAATAAAAAACTAGGAGACTATTTTGTATGCAGCACAATATTGCTGGTGAAAACTGTCACATCCAGCCTCAGAACAGCAATGATGATGTCCAATTCACAGCTGGAAAGGAATTTATTTTATTCATTTTATTTTATTTATTTTATTTATATCCCGCCTATCTAGTCAGTTAAGACCACTCTAGGCGGAACACCACAAAGAATCCATATTGTAAGACAGTCTTTGTGGACTCAACATGTTCCAGTTGTTTTAAGAGTGTAACTCCCATTCTCCATAGTTAGTTGAGCCAGTGCAGTCAAATGAATCTGGAGGATACCACATTGTGGAATGCTGTTTTCTAACAACAAGTATCATGCAATCTAATGACAACACCTTCTAGGTTCCACTCTAGCCTGAAGACAGGAACCACAAGCAGCAGTCTTACAGATAAAAATCACACTGCGTTTGTTTTGTGGAGGACCACTATGTGTTCCAGGCTAACCAACAAGCTGCACCACAATTACCATCAGAAATTATTACCCTGAGAATGGATGCAAACATCTGGGCTGCTAATAGGAACTTTGGACTCTTAGTGCATCTCTTAACCCCCTCTTCCCTCTCTCCACCAACTTACCATACATTAGATTACAGTAACAGAATACCTGTAGACATATGAATGTCCTCCTTGGAAAAGGTGAGTTTTCTGTTTCTATCATTGTGAGATTCAGTTTATTCAACAGATTTGTGGAATATAATATACTGAAAAGTTTCCCAAATTAGG
The DNA here is from genome assembly GCF_051106095.1 of Pogona vitticeps. NCBI lineage: Eukaryota > Metazoa > Chordata > Lepidosauria > Squamata > Agamidae > Pogona > Pogona vitticeps. The sequence continues at coordinate 55,256,674 of NC_135786.1, forward strand.
CTACCTAGCTCCTGGCAGAATGTTTATATGGCCAGCTATGGCTTCCCAATCAATACCTGCTCTCTCAAACACAATACTACACATCAGCTGCCATGATGCTGGACACATATGTTCTTTTTATACTGTACCACAGTAAGATATACCTCAAGTTTTAATTTCGCGAACAATAAGGCACAAATAGTTCTGGATGGCTTCTTAATGGACACTGCAAATTGGTTTAATAATTAAAGCTACAATACTCTACCCCCTCGCCTGGACGTACATCTCAGGGAACTCAGAGGGACTTAATTCTGAGAAGGAAGTGTAGGATTGCATGGTAATTGGCACAGATTTGAAAAGCTATTTTCCATTATGTCATAAAATTTGTTTTTGTTTTAGGCAAGTTGATGATACTGATGACCGAGCAACCATCTGTGGATACTGTTGTGGTTCTTCTCTGCCCCAATATGCTTGGGTTTCTCCTTTTCCTTTTAACTGCAGTTCTGCCTTTGCCTCACAGAGTCTGCTTCTGACTTTGTTTGCAGGCAGTCTTTAGTACTAGTGTCTACATGAATCTCCCAGGGTACAAGTACATAACATGTTGCAGCCCATATTGTTTTCTACAGCCATCCTGAAATATCCACTCAGTTTTGCAGCACTTCTTAGACCTATGTTTGTACTTTGATGCAAACAAATACACATGTGCACCTCTTTAATTACACATACACACCTCTGTTGACCTATATCCTATTTAGGAAACAAAAAACTAAATGTAACCAACCAGGGCACCCGGCATTTATAGGTGACTGCACAGAAACTCAAATCCTGTTGCTTCATGAAGTGAGTTCAAAACAGAGTACTGTAAGCCCAATCGAATCAATGGAACATATGGAGCAGTTAGCTCACCAAATCCCCACTGATTCAATGGGGTTTCTTTAGTGTAACTTACAACATGAAGCAACAAGATTTCTACATGAAGGAACAAGATTTCAACCAAAGAGTACTAAAGTCTCATGCTACCTACCTAAAATGTCTGGCAGATTTCATGCTCTGGTGTACCACAAAGGCCGCAGTGGCCTTTGCACAGGTAGCATAAGTGGTTAGGACATTAGACTGGAGTCAATATTAATTTAATCCTTTTTATTTAGCAAATGATATTATGCCACTTGTTTTTTTACTGACTACGTTTTGTTATTTGTTGATTGCTAATATATTTAACTGTTGTTTTGTTGTTGTTGTTGTGATATAATATCATGGCTGTTTGAACACCACCCAGGAAGTGCCTGTTCACTATGGGGCAGTATATAGTGAGAATATATATACAGTGAGAATATATATATAACTCTTCATTCCTCCGAACATCAATTGCTTCCCAAGCATTGAGTATCTAGAATGATACTGATTTAGAGTTGCTTTTTCTCAATCTGATGCCTTCCAGATCTGTTGGCCACTTGCCAGTCTGGCTGAGGATGATGGAGATCATACCCATACTCATTGGGAGCCACTAGGTTTTTGAGAAGGCTGACTTCATAAAACTATCATAAAACCACCTGTGTTAAAGAGAAGAGTGGCAACAGAAGAGCCTGTTTCCAGAAAAAGACAAAGTGCCTTTTGTCACACATGGTCTTCCTGTGTCACTAGAGAGCCATTTACCTGATACTGTTTTGTAGGGGGCTTTTGGCGTACAGGGGATGCCTTCTACTTGCATGGCCTCCTTCAAGCTTTGGGCATCAAATCTTCTCCAACTTGTTGAAAACTGGCACAAACATGGAGTCATTTGCAATCTGTATGGAAGCTGCATGGATACAGCACATCCCTGCCCTTTAAGACTTCAGCTCTGCCAGGAAATGAATTTTATCTTATTCTCATCCACTGGTCACGCAGGGCCAACAAACACTGATGAGCTTTCATGTAACTGTACTATTTTTCTTAAGAAATCAATCCTGGCAGCTGAGGCTTTGCTATCCTATTTGGTCACATGAAGTTGGCATATGCAGGGGACAGACAGTGGGATGAAGAGGAACACCTGGACCTGAGTGCACTACGTTCAAATTGATTGTACACTTACCCACATGCTTTGCATTTACTTCCACATGGGGAGGAGCACGGAGAGGTGGCATTCTCACTTGGGCCAGACAGTTCCACACTCTTCTACCAACAAATGCCAATGGGTGGGTTTGCACCTTTCCACCATCAGATTTTTCACCCTCTAAATGTTGGAGCCCTGGGTCAAAGCTCTGATCACTCTACCCAAGTTATTGCTCCGCCTGCCAGCCACCCAGCCAGCAATGTCCTGCTAAGGGAAAGGAGTCTGAAAACAATGGCTTTGTGGGAATTAACCACAACTGTTCACTCCTACTCCAGATTTACAGGCATCTCTGTGTGTCTCTAAATCCTTGACAGAGAGAAGTCAAGGGTCGACCCTCATGGAGCCCATAAGTTGCCTTCGTTCCTCTCTTCTTTTGGGGAACAGCTCTGCAGAGTCTGTTGAGGATCCAAAGGGGCCACCAGAGCAAAGAATGAACCAGCACAGCTGGATGGCAGCCTTTAAGCGGCTCCCGAGGAGTGTAAGCTGGCAAGCTACTTGGCAGGTTATGTCACAGTTTGCAGGCACTGATTCATGGCTACCAATTAGCATTGATTGAGCGCCAGCCCCATGCACTAGGTGCTGAAAATGACAAAGTTCCTGCCCAGCAGGCTTGCAACCTTAAGCAGAAGGCATGACAAAGGTGAAAGGAGGGATTAGGGGAAAGCAGGAACATGAGTGGGAGGGCTAACTGGGAGCAGACAGCGTAAAGAAGGCCAGGTCACGGAGATTCAAGAAGGGCATCTACAGTGTATGATACAAATCGTCTTTCCAGAAGGAAAGCAAAGGGCAGCTTTCTATACCCTGAACGTTAGCATTAACTGTATTGATATGATTAAGTTGGGCAAACAGAATTCAAGGCTGGAATACAAAGTTACAGAGTTTTTGAGCATCGCTGAACGACATTATGAACAATGGTGATGGCCAGGAGAGAGATTGGTTCTTAACACTTTATGCACCAAAATGAGGCTACGAATATTTATGCCATAATAACACATCGTTAAGGATTGATAATACTGTATTTTGTTCCGTTGCTCAAGCAAAACAATAGGCGTTTGCAATTAGTCATATACAGAGAGCAGCAAAGAAAAAACAGCCCAAACTGAAACTGTTCCCTATTCTTGCCATCGTGATAATTTCTACTAATCATAGTCAACCAGTACAAATTAATTTGTTCATGCATGTGTATACAGTATCAGGAAGCACACATACCAGACTGTATCCTGCACAGATGGGGATATGTGGATTGGACCCTGTTCTCTAGAGTATTTTCATTATTTGTCTTCATGCTGCTCTAGGTCCACAGACCACTAGAGCACCCCTTCTCACAGGCCAGCCCTGTCTCGACTCCTGCTCACCTCCCACCCACCCCCACCCACCCCAGCAGTTGCCCAACAGGTTCAAGGAAGCCTCCTGGTTCAAAGTGGACGGGGCAGGGGAGGGGAAGGAAGCAGCTTGTCGCGGGTTGTCCTTAAGCCAGGCACTCTACTGGTTTGGTCACAGATTGCAGCCCACAGCCGGAAGATATCGATCTATGGACAACCTGAGTGAGCTTCGATCAGGCTCTTCAGTACATCCTGCACAGATCCTGCCGGAAAGACTCCGAATTCCCTCCCATCCGATCCCAAAGCTCCCGGCGTCGGCGCGTGGGCGGGGGTCCGGATGCTTTGAACCCGCGCCGCGCGCCTCCGCCTGTTTACAAACAAATCCAGCGAAGCAACGTCGCGGAACTCCAGCGCCGTCCGGAACTTCAGGGCAACTTCAGCCTCGGAATCGCCTATTAACCCATTTTTGTCCAGTCCGTTAGAATCGCGCTCTGCACGGCACTGGGCTCAACGCTTCTTCACCCACCGAAGCGAGGCAGCCTTAAGGGAGGGGGCAATTCTGTTTGCTCTTTCTTTTTTCGTTGGCTTCATTAAAAAAAAAAAACACCTCGCAACTTTCTCTCTCTCTCTCTCTCTCTCTCTCTCGGAAGGATTTTCTCCTCCTCCTCCTCCTCACCCACCCTTCCCTTCCTGCCGCCAGAAAGGTGCCGTCTGTCACTCACCCCAAAGTGCTGATGAAACCGTTGACCGACCCTTCGGCGTACAAGGAGACAATGTCCCCAATGTGCAAGAAACTGGACATCTCATTCATGGTTCCCGCGTCTTGACCTCCTGATGATGCCTTTCTCGGTTTTTTGCGCCGCCACCGCTGCCGGCCCCCCCTTCCGTCTCGTCCTTCACCTCCCACTCCGATCTTCCACCATGTGGCTGGTGGTGGCGCCGAAAACTTCTGCTCCACAAATCCTCCTCCGCCCGGCAAACGGGCAAACCGGAGGGGCAGGATCCGGAGCGATCTCTCCGGTCACACGTGCTTATGCTTCGACGGCAACGAGGAGGAGACGAGAAGTGGTTTCTGGAGGATCGGCTGCAAGAGGTGCCGCGGGGGGGGGGCGGCGGCAAGGAGTGCGGAACCGACCAGAGATTTGCATGAGTTTCCCCTGGTACTCTCTCTCTTTTTCGTACCTGCAGCCAATAGAAAGCGATCAGGAAGTCCTGCTGAAATGTGCGATGCAAATCGCGATGGGGATGGGGATGGGGGGGCGGGTGTGCAGAGGGAGGGAAGCCACGCCCCCGAGGGCCACGCCTCCCGCCCACCCGGGGAAGGAAACTTTTCCAACCGCGAACTCGTGGCTTTGCGAGAGCGTCTGTCGCACGAAGCAGCGGGGAAGGCGGCGAGGAGAAAAAAAAAAGGAGGCGGCTTCCTCCCAAGCCAGCCCGCCACCCCCACCCCCGCTCCACAATTTTGTGCATCTGAGCCCTTCCAGAAAAAGAACATTGTCGCTTTGTTCTTGCGGGAACTGCCCGAGATCATCCATATTTTTCAAACCAGTGCCCGGGGCTTCTGCCATCAGGGTGACAAACTAAAGGGGCGTCCCCTGCTCTTATTGGAAACCAGTGGTTCCAAGAAAGTTGGAAGGGACCAGATGTTCTTGGACTACAACTCCCAGAAGGCCTAGCCGGCACAGTTAGGGAACGGGGCTTCTTGGACCCTCGGAGGTAGGCAGATACCTTTCCTGTTGGAAACTTGCATCTATCTGCCTTGCACAAGCAATGAGATCTCACAGCCTCAATCCCGGCTGTGCGCTCGCAGGCTCGCCCACGCCTCCTGCACAGACGCACGACCCCCCCCCCCCACACACACACACACCCTGGACCACAGCCCAGCGGAGGGAAGGAGTTGTGGACTTTTGTGTTTGTTCGTTTGCGCCGCCGCTTCGCATATTGTTACAAAACCAAGCGCTGGTGCGGACGCGGTTCGTTTGGCTTCTGGGTTCGGCCGACTGGCCCGCCCGTCTCCCCCTGCCCTCCCCCGGCTTGCGACGCGGCCGCGCAGCCTTCCTGTCGAGATAGGCGCTGCCGCTCAGCCTCCGTCGGGCAACGGGGGCGGAAAGAAGCGCCCGAGTTTCTCCGGCGGTGACTCTCCCTTTTCTTTCAGCAGCAGCGAAGTTTGGCTTTAAAGGGGCCGCGGCCTTTTCGCCACCTGGAAACCTTGAACTAGGAAAGGGTGGCATTTTCCAGACTGCCTAGATGGGGGAATGGGCTGGGTGCGGGTAGCTCTTCGTCTCGAGTACAACAAAATAACCTGACTAAATCCCCCTCGCTGACACACTCAAAAGAACTCCCATGAAACGCCTCTCTTCTTGTGGGGGAATGGGCACGCCTCGGCCCATCGTCACGGGGGAAGGCCCTGTCCTGGCAAAAGCACATCTCCCATCTCCACGGGGCAGAAAGGTGTTTTCTGTCGCAGGCAGAAAAGGGGCATGAGCGCAGCATGCATCAGCCATGGGGCAAAAGGTAGCCACACACTCGCTTCCCACCTAGGGTCTGTTGTTGTTGTGTGCAGTCAAGTCGCCTCCGACTTCTGGCAACCCTATCAATGAGCGCTTTCCAAAAGGGCTTGTCCTCTGCTGCCCTGCTCAGCTCTTGCAAACTGAAGCCTGTGATCTCTTGTGTTTGGCCTTCCTTTTCTCCAGCAACACGTGTCAAACCAATCAGTTTTTTTCCTGTCAGGTTTTTTTAACGGGCCACATAGGGTAACCAGCCGAAGAAGACGAGGTTCCTGTACCTAGAATAGTTAGGTAGTGGAGAAGATGTCACAAGGTGTGGCGTGTGTTAAAAGTGATGTCTGCTGAAATTTCCTCTCCTAAGGAACAAGGGACCCTGTCCTCCTTTCCATCTGGTCACTTTACTCTGACATTGTTCCCCCCCCCCTCTCTCTCCCTCCCTCCCTCTCTCTCTCTCTCTCTCTGTGTAATTTTGGGGAGGGTCATTTCAAAGGCAGGATAGGCAACAACACTGTGTTGCTGGGCCATGCATCAATATCCATTAGAAAACTGTTGGTGACTCCCTTGTGCATTTGAGGGCATAAGGGTGCACTGACTGAGCATTAGATTTAAATAATTGCACATAAGGCTAAACAAAACTTTGTATTCACAACCTCTATGGAGGAACAATAACTTTTAGCATTGATTAAGTCCTGCCTCATCATCTTCTAGAGTCCACTGTCTAGCATGGAACAGGTACTCTTTCAAGAGTGAGGGCTACAGCAGGCCCCACTCTGTCATTTGCAGATGGATATAAGATTACCTCAGGTACCCAGTGTGGCGTAGTGGATAGAGTGAAGGTGTAGGGTTCGAATCCCTATTTAGTCATGGAAGTTCACCGGAGGTGCGGAACTGGTAATACCACATCTTAAATATCTAACCCACTTTGGAAGCCTAATTAGGGTATATATAAGTTGGTTCCAATTGGACAGCATATAACCAAAAATAATATTGCCCAGAGAGGAACAAAGTTTTGCTTTTCTTTTTGCCACTCAGTGGCCACATTGGCTTTTGGGCTCATAGCTCACAAGGTAGTGTCTCCGGATATGTTATTCCTGTGGATATTTCCTCTTGAGTTCCGGTCTTCATCAGCCTTGCTAATCATCATACACAACAACCCGATCCCAACGTACATGCACCTGCTCTGCATTTCCATATGCTGGCTTTTAAATTTACCTATTGGCTCTGTTATAATAACACTCATATTTTAAAAATAGAAATGTGTCCTTTCTATTCCTTCCCAGGACGCAAATTGATTTTAGACTTTGATATGTATCAGGGGTTTTATCTATAGCATTTATTTATTTATTTTGTCTCCACATCCACTCCAAACATGGTAGTCTTGCAAAATGGTGTAGGGACACTTCTGTAGGGCAAGTGCCAGTTCACGTCTGTCTGGAAATGATGCACTTTTAAGAGCGAGGTAAATGTAGAAACTTTCATTCCAGGTAGAGAATCAATCAGAAATAAACTCAGTAGCTGCAATGCTGTCCTTCAAAATGGCTATGAAGAGCTGCACTGAGCAGTGTCTTCCACCTGACTAATCACTATCCATTACATTCATAGTCTATCTATATCTTCCTCTGAGAAGCTCAGAAAATGTCCATACTTCCAGTCCACACACCCTGCCATTTTATCCCCCTAAAAACCCTGTGATCAAAGCCATCTGCATCCACAGCCACCCTTATGACAATACTCACATTGTACGGCTTTCTTTCTGGTGCACTGTCTTTGGTAACAAATTACTGGGCTTTCTTCTGTCACCTAGAAAAATCTCTGTACGTAGTTATGAATGGGAGTTGAAGATACAAATCATCATATTATTCCACCTAACACAAAATATGCCCAGTATATCCAATCATTGATTATACCTTAAAGCAGTGGCTTCCAGCCTGAGGTACACAAACCCCCAGGTGTACAAACAAGCACTTTTAGGGATATGCAAAAAATAATACAGTAATTGAATAACGGTGGGAAACACGTGTCAACATTGTAAGACAAGCTTCAAGTCAAAAGTTGTGAAATTAATTGAACATTATGATGAATGGTGGAGCAAGTTTTCTTGGTTATTTAACCTCAAGAAAAGTCCCATTCCCTTGCTTTGTTATTTTGGTGAATGGTGAGGAGTCCCTCTGTAAACAACGTATTGTGAATAGGCCACTACAGTGTGTATGCTCGGCTGTCACTCTCCTCTGCTTCACAAACATTTAAGTGCTGTTGCACTTAAACATATTGGTGTTCCAATATGTTTAAGTGCAACAGTCCCTTCACCTTATTATTCCATTGCTTTTTAATCCCATTATTGGGCTATTTATTTATAGTCACTCACAACACATAAATGTGAAATAACAGCAACTATATTAATTACATTTTGTTGATATGAAGAGTACAATTTTATGCAAGTAGGCTGCCAACTGATATGCAAGTGAAAAAAGGTTTGGAACCATTGCCTTAGCTTAGAGGAACATTCATGGTTCAGAGAGAACTCTTGATTTTAAGGAAAGAATGGGGCTATATCAAGACTCTCCCACTTAAAATTTGCATAGCAGAGCAAGAAAGATGGTGTTACCATTTGTAATTACTGTGGTGAAATATCCCTACTTGGTAAATAGTTTTGCTTTCAGATCTTTTACATTTCATGGTATTCTCCAACATGTATATGTGCTCTGTTATCAAAAGGGTCTTAGTCAAAGACAAAGGTGGCAAGCAATGTTCTGAGATCTATACTATCACATTTCTGAATTCTGGGGAACAAGCAAGCACTGAGGCCCAGGCAATCCAAGGTCAAGGCCTGCACATATTTGAAGTATAGTAGAAGCCTGAGGTATGGTCAAACATTGATTACAGAGTTAATTGGAAAAGTTCCATCGGAAGGTGGGCTACTGAGGCAATGTATACCAGGCCCAGAACTGGCAGAGAAGGACCTAAAGACGGCCCTATTATTAGCACCTGGAGTGGCCTGGATACAGGGTTTTTATACAGGAGCTACCCGACTGAACCCATGCTTCAGCTGCAGGTTATCAACAGTCTCTGGAAAAGGAGAAGCCCCGATGCATGAAGACCTCTTTACAAACAAAAAGCCATTGTCTCTCAAGTATGAGTGCTCTGGCCTGCCTCTTCAGATGCCTTCCTTCTCCGGGACTCACTCGCTATTCTGCCTGCACTCCTGAAGTAGAGCCCTCTTGCACATGGACAGCACTCCATGTCTCTGACAAGGTGGTATCAAACGACAGTAAACATGTGAATGTTTTAAATATCACAAGCATCTGCTGCTGCCTGCAGTAGGCCAGTGTGGCTGTGCCACTGGAATTTGATAACTCAGCTGGTTTCAGAGACTGTTGATCCAAGTTTATTATGCTGAATTGATGTTGTGTTTGCAAAAAGAAATCAGAAAATATTTCAGTCACATTTCCCAGTCCTTGGTCACTTATTGTACACCAGTAATGCATTTTAAAATCCACCCACCACTGACTGAATGCATGATGTGAGGGCCATGTGATAGTTTGCAAAGAGATCTTAACACAAAACTGTTAAGAATTTGTGGAGGAAATTCCAATACTGGTGAGCTAATACTTAACTGAGATCTCTTGCCTTTACTCCTAGACTACATCATTTCTGAATTGCTGAAGGATTCTTAAAATAAAGGAGAAATGAAAGTAATTAATGCTTTATGTAGAGGAAAACCCAGACTGATGGGGTTTTAATTTGTTTACAAAGATCTGCCATTTTGGCTTTGTGAGAAAGATCTAATGATAGGTCAAGACAAGGGCACTGTTGGGGAGAAATAAGGTAAAGGTAAAGGTTCCCCTTGACATTTAGTCCAGTCATGTCTGACTCTAGGGGGCGGTGCTCATTCCATGTTTCCACGTGGCCAGCGCAACTAGACACAGAACGCCATTACCTTCCCACTATGGTGGTACCTAGTTATCTAGTCACATTTTTACGTGCTTTTGAACTGCTAGGTTGGCAGGAGCTGGGACAAGTGACGGGAGTTCACTCCGCCGCATGGATTCGATCTTACAACTGCTGGTCTTCCGACCTTGGAGCACAGAGGCTTCTGCAGTTTAACACACAGTACCACCACCTCCCTGTTAGGGAGAAGTAGGTTTTTACAATTGAGAATACAAAACTTGTTGAAGACTATTAGTGGAGAAAGAGCAAAAAGGAAAATGTGTCTTGTAGCTTTTTTTTTCCCTTCCCATTTTACAAACAATATGGACTGCTGTTAAAAAGGGGCCAAGTATTAAAGGCCAAATCCATGAGAAGCAACTAGAATCAGAGAAAGGTCAAGTCCATAAGAACCAACAATAATCTATCCACAGTTGGGCAATATCTTTGTAAGAACCAACCAAAGGTATTTGATTATTTGAATAATTCACTGTTTTTAGCTTTAATGTTATGTTTTAATGTTGTACACCTCCTTAGGTCCTTTCTTAGGAGAAAGGCAGGGTAAATGTACCTTACATGAATAATGAATAATCCAAGACATGACAAAAGCATGCATGCTTTTGAATTCCTTTTTGAGGCCTCTGTCAGATTAGTGAGTACTAATGGGAAGTTGTGGGAAGGAGTGAATATGAACAATAATAAGACAATATGCAAGGCATTCACAGGCAACACCTCTAATGAAGACCAACCAGAATCTCACAAAACCATGCAAGCTTTTAAATTCTGAAAAACTCTTCATCAGACTGGATGAAACAAAATAGTTAGAGGTAGGAAAACAAAAAGAAAAATGAAATAAAATATTAGACCAGATGATTTGGCCAACAGATCTACAGAGAGACTCAGTTGTATTCATCTCAGTTGTATTCTATATCTAATCTGGTACCTTCACATCTTTCAGTGCTTCATTCAGCTCACCATCTCCATTTTAATCTCAAATTTAACAGCAGATCTCATGACCTCAACATTTGCCCTGTTTCCATACTTCTATAGTATTTTGGCCAGCTCACACAAGGATATTGTCCAGCCATGGATATTATTGTTGTTCTGTCTCATGGACCAACATATTCCTGTTCTTAAGAGAGTGGAACATGGAAGTAGAGGAGGGTGTGCCTCTGAGATGTTTCAACATCATAGTCACCCACTGTCACTCTGTTCCACATTCTCTGCCTGTATTTCTTGTTATCTCTGTCCCCAGTTCCATAGTTTGAGGGAGAGGAACTATAAATGTATTTCCTTCCTTGGTACATATGTGCTGAAGGACACATTAAAACAGGGGTTGCTCTGGAAAGGAAGTGGCTGCAAGCAGCATCACAGAGTGACTCAGTGTGGTAATGGACACAGAGTCATCTGTCTCCTTAGCTGAGCTGCATTCTTTTTCCATGCTGCAATTCCTCAATGGGAAGGTTTAAAAAAAACTGTGGAGTTTCCTCTAGCAGGAGATCCTCTCCACCCACTCCTTGTGCTCATTCGAAGTTAACTTTGGCTTTCTCATGCCTTTCACATCCCTGCATGTAAGTGGATGACTTGTACATACATACGGAAGATCAGAGGCCCCGTTTCTAACGTGATGGCAGAATAGAAAGAATTACATCCACCTTGGCTGTCCTGGAGGACCATGTAAAAGCAGAGATCCATTCCAAGCTGTATGCCACTGGAAAAAGGGATACTGTAGATTCCAAATTACAAATAGTGGAGGGGGGGGGAGGCAGGAGAGCAGGGAGATTGGGAATGGAAACTGGCTGCAAAGGGAATCAGGTGTAAATTGTTTTAGCTATATGAATGGATTTAATCTAGCCCATTTTTTCCACAGACACTGTCCTCTTGACAATGTCGCAAAAGATGCTTGAGAACAGTATAGGAGAAAGCAGGAAAATATGTGAGGCAGTACATTCTTTGAGGTGTATCCTCAACAGATAAAATCAAATTATTGAAGAAGACCACAACAGAAATACCTCCACAGGCTCAACATGGCATATTCATGGACATCATTCTAGATGAAACCAAAGAAGATGGAAATGTTGCCAGATCACTACCTCTTCCCACATCTCCTGGGATAGTGGGCAGTAGCTGCTTTGAAGTCTGCTTTGTTTCATACAAAAGAAAGTATGAAAAAGCAAGTCTCTGCTTCTTGGATAATCAGCACAAATGTGGGAGTCCCACAGATATTCTCTGTATGCTGTGGGAAAAGGCAAGTTAAACAGCCATGGTGCAGAACCATTATTCTATCACACATAATCTCAGTGGTAAAATGTTCCGACCTGAAATGCAGTGCATCCTTAATCACCTTTGGAATAGCCTTCAAATGCCCCATACTGATGGTGAAAACTCTTACCTGAACCATTTTGCATATGTACAAAATGAAATAAAGCCCCCTGAAAGGAATATATGGTCAGAATTGTTATGTTTGGGGGAAAATTTTGTGCTTCAGGGTTATCTGACCAACATTAAACCAGCCAATGCTGAGCAATGCCATAAAGACAAAGCAGCTGGTGATGAGAAACTGAAAATGACTCTTAACTGCCTTTGTACGAGAAGGAGCAGTTGATACACTAAGCCCTTTGTTTTCACAGCCAAGTCTGGGAGAGAAGGAATTCTTTAGGGAGAGAAAATAAAAAGGAAGAATTTTTGGCTTGTGAGATAAATTCTGCTCCCACTCCATTGGCTTACTATTATGCAGAAGTACAATGCAGTCTAACAAGGATGGTTTCTCTGAAGCATCTTTCATGCTGTGTCCACCCCACTCCATTCCCTCCCCACTTCATATCTGATGCCTAGAAGATAGACACAGTGATAATTTATCAGTGGAAAAGGAGAGAAACCAGAAAAGGTTTTGATCCAAAATTCATCCTGACTTAATTTGCATCCCACAAATAAGGTCTGGAATGGCTGCTTTGGTCAAACCTGATCTGGAATACTGTGTTCAGTTCTAGGCACCACAGTTTACAAAGGACACTGAGAAACTGGGATATGTCCAGGAGATGGCAACTAATATGATAAAAGGTCTGGAAACCACAGGTACACACCAAGAAAATATGGGGTCAGGAGTATCAGCTGAACACATTTTCCCACCCAAATGTGCAGTTCCACTGACCTGATACACACACCACAGAATCCTTTTTATCTCACTAAAGATGTCAGGGTCCAAATCTATGACATGCACAGTTTTATGTAATCTAATAATCAGATGCCAGCATCCTCTGAGACATTACAAGTGATTCTGGGATGTTCCTCTTGGGTAAAACACTGCTCTGTAAGCACACCCAAAAAGATTTACCACCTTGAGCATCCATTTTACTCTTCATACAGTTGAACCAGACAGGAGGAAAAACAGTTACCAAAAAGAACCAAAGTTGTAGATGTAAGTTTTATGAGATCACAAGTAAGCATTCATATCCTAGCGCATCTGACTCATGGGACTAAGTGTATATCTGTATTGAGCATACTGTGCCTCCTTCATGTGACCAAAAAGGAGGACATGTGTCACCAAAAAGGAGGGCAAAAGAAGACATTGATTCCAATGAAGTTGCATAAGTTAGCTTAGATGTTGTTGTCATGCACCTTCAAGTCAGAACCTAATGAGGCTTTCAAGGTAAGTGACACGTTTAAGCAAGCATAATCTAAAAGGTAAGACTTCTGGAAATAATACCAACTTTAAAATAATGAATGGGTTCCACCCACGACAGCCTGCCACATATCCTGTAGAGCAAAAAGTGACCAGATCCTTAAGACAGGGTCCTTGATAACACTGAGATATCAACGTGGCAGAGAATTTCAGCAAATTACTGACTGCAGCTCTAAGCAGTGAAGGAGCGAGCCATTAGGTAGCTGGGCTTCCTCTGTATTTGCAACAAAAGGTGAAGATGGTAGTGACCGAATTGGGCATAAAGTACACAAAAAGCATGTATATTACAAAGCCCAGTATCTTTAAACTAATGTTCTTCTTTCTTAGCCAGGGCCATTGGTTTAATTAGATCTGCAGTGCAGCCACTTGCTAATCTTTAGGAAGCAGAGCAAACACTGAGTAAGTTACTAGGTAAAAGGATGTTATTCAGGAACCTCCCATTCCAAGAGGTTTTCCTGTCCTGGCCCTCCACTCCTGCTGGTCTGCATTCATATTTGAACTTATTCCTACTTACTGTACCTTGTGTAACAATCCTTATCAGAGATTGCCAGCCAAGCCCACTACAAACTTAGAACAAACTTTGCCAACTTAACTCTATCAGATGGCAACGTGATGGCAGGTCTTATTATCTCCTATAGAAAATATAAATGTTATTTTGTCACAAATGCAAAGGAAAGGAACACACTTGTTACTGAGAGTCACAAGCCTGGAGGTAGATGGTTGAGAGCATATTTCTTTAGAAAATAAAGGAGGAAGTTGACAGGCCTGGGAGCCAAAAACAATTCAGAAACAGAAGCCACACAGAAAAAGCCAAGAATGTAGAGAGCTCACATAAAAGAAAAACATTAAAGAGTAACTGTGCCCTGGAATTTTAGTGCTGGTACCTGTGAAATAATGAATTTGCAGTTAGCCCTCAGATCTGCTGGTGCGAACGTTGAATGCCAAGTTAATCCAAAGTATTATCATTGATTCTCTATCCCTAAATAGGCAGCACAAGTTGGTGTATATTATTTGATGGAGGAACTGGGAGGCATTAATCTCTCCTTGACGGATACTCAGTGCAGCACTTGTATAGAATCACAAATGGCTAGGAATATTAAGTTGCGGTGATCTAACAGAATTTAGTCTTCTTCTTTAGGCTTCTTGGCCATTCAAGGGACAGTCTGGTTCAAAATCCAGTCTGCTGATTTAGAAAACAGCCCATTTTGTTCATGCTGCTCTGAAGGGTGTATGATTTGACTCAATGTCCTTATCTGCATTCAGAAATCTACATATCTTCATGATTCCTGTTGACTAAAATGAAAATCAACAAATCCATGCCACCTTTTTGTCCTAGTTTTCAAATTAAGTTAATAGGTGCAGTAGGACCTTAAGAATGTACAGTATCATGCCTCTGAGTTTCAGACAAACAGGTGCAGAAAGTGTGATGCTAGATATCTTTAAATTTTAAATTTCTAAAAAGAGAACCTGAAAGCAATCCAATACAATTTGAGCAGTTGGTGTTCTGTGCACCTCAACATATAGTATTCTATTAACTGTGGGCTCCAGGCTGAGGTGGTTACAAGTGATTCCAATATTTTATATCAATTGATTAGGAGTAGAGATGGGGGTATTTGTATTTGTATACGAATATCCCCCCACAGGTGCAAATAATGAGGGTCCAGCCCCCTGGAGCCAGACTGACCACTCACGATTTCACTGCTGCCACAAGGTCCGTGGAGCCTTCCTATTGCTCCATTGCTCATGATAGATTAGCCAGTTCTGGCAGATGACAACCCTCTCTGCCAGGTCACAGAGTGGCTAATCTAACGTGAGCAACGGAGAGATAGGAAGGCTCCATGGAGCTCATGGCAGTAGTGAAATCCTGAGTGGTCGGTCTGTCTCCAGGGGGCCGGACTCTCGTTATCTGCACCTCTGTGGGATATTCATATATGAATAAGAATACACCCATTTCTAGTTAGCAGATGACTGGGTCTAGGCAGTTTTAACCCCTTCCTTAAGAAAAGAAAAGTAATATCAACTTAAGAAAGCCCATGATTGAATCACTCTTAAGGAAATCTAAAGAGATCTGCTGGATGAAAAATAGTTGTAGAGTCATTGCCAACATCTCACTGGGTAAGGCCTGGATCGGGAATTATCAATATTGGGTGGAACAGATTTTCTTGATAGATTTGAAGTTATTGATATTAGATAAAATTTATTATCTGTTTATTTAGTTAATTTATTAAATGTCTTTATGTATTACTCTGCAGCTATGAGAACCCCCAAAGCAAGAGCACAACAAAAGCTGCTAGGATAAAAATATTTCTTACAAATAGATGACAACACCCATCAATCACAGTGAAAGATCATCTCCCCCCTTATCACAACAATACATCCATAACAAAAAAAAAATCACCCCCATCACCATAATCACCCAATCTCCTGAAAAGGACAAAAATATTCAACTATCCCACACACTACACTAGAACACAGACAGAGTTCTTACTCCTGTCCTCTGAAGATGCTGGCCACAGAGACTGGCGAAACGTTAGGAAGAAAAATTTCCAGAACACGGCCAAACAGCCCAGAAAACCTACAACAACCAGATGAAAAACAATTTAAAGACTAAATTTAAAAGTTAACATTCTCCAGACATCAGCTTCACAATATTTACATACAAAGGTCATATCAGACAATACAATCTTGGATATCCATCAGAAGTTAATAAGAGATAGAGCAAGCCTGGCTTTCCTTGGAAAGGAATTCTACAATCACTCTTGTTTCAATCAAATTTCATGCATGATTTGGAGAAGACACGACCACTAATGCCTGGATCACCGATTACAAGAAAGGATGCTGAAGAATATTGCTCTGCCTCTTGGCAGCTATTCTGTGAGGTTCCTGGAAACTCTCTTTTATTCCCCATGTTGCGCAATATCCTGGAATGCCTTTTATCAGTTTAGACTGATATATAAATTATAACTGTGTACAAACTACCTGTCTGTCTAGGTAGAGGTAGCTTGCCTACAACTATCCATGCTTTACTAACCTCTCCTCTAATGTGTAAGAGCCAGATATGTCTTTGAACACAGCCTGAAAAGCTCCACTGGTTAAAAATAGTTAATGGTTTTCTGTTGCCAATTATTTTGTACTTTCATTCTGCTCTTTTAGTTTGCATCACATTTTATTTTTATGTTGCACTTCTGTATTTTATGGCTTTAGATTTTTTTTTTAATACTCCTAAATAGCCAAGAGAACTTTCATTCCTGGGCAGTACGTAAATATGGAAAAGAAAGTAAAGCCACACAATTAAATATTTGTTTTCTATTTTACAAAGAGTTAAATAAATTCAGAAATGCAGTCACTCTGAGTTCTGGTTTTAAAATACATCCAATCCCCTCTTGGCTTAGGTCTTTGCTATTTGCAGGTATATTTCCATAGTTGAGGCAATAACATTCCCTCGGGAAATTCAAGGTTTTTAATATGATTAAGGAGGGTAAAAATTAGTGAAGAATTAAATATAGTACGGAACATAAGAACAATTAACAGCTGCCGTTAGCAATACCAGACCAGCTGGCAGCAGGACAGAGGCAAGAACTGTGTGCATAAGGATGAAGGCAAAGGGAAACAGACAGGCATTAACTAGCAGTTATCGGAAATCATAGGGTGCTTTATCTGGCAAAGCAATGAAGATATCAGCCCTTTATAGGTGAGACTGTGTAACCAGGTTGGGATTATCTAGACTCCAATTTACTACGAGCTCTAATGGCAGCTTGCCCCAAACCATATCACACATGCAAAAATGCTTTCATTTAATCAAGAGGCAAATGGAACAGTCTTCCTGTTTCCTTGTGCCTGCAATATCTTTTGAAGATGAATATGAATTGATTTTTGGCTGGGCTGGCCAAAGACGTTTTACTGCTTGAGGTGAAGGACAAAATGGTGCCACATTCCATACGACAGAAGCTGAATGGATAGCCAGTGGAAAACTGGTGATGCCATAGCAACATTCGTCATACCTGAAGGCAGCAGGCTGTTTTTAAGGGAATGGGAAAGGCTGTGTGACACAGAGAGAGGTCTGTTCTCCCAGAGAGGAAAATGGCCAAAGGATTCAGGGCACACCTCAGAAGGTTATTTTTCAAAAGGAATGTATTGGCAACAGTATTTGCATTTTAAAAAGTAATGTATTACTTATCCCATTAAAACCAACCCATTACTAACATTTTCCTTTTTAACCACACCACCATCATTAGTATTATTATCTACAAAATTACTTTTTTAGAAGTGGGAAAATAGAAAGAAAAACACACACCAAAAAAAAAATCTTAACACCTCAACACTTTAGAAGTCACATTCAAAGTAAGCATGTTACCCATTGTGCTTAAAAACTAATTGCATTACCAGTTCTTCTGTTATTCATAAAACTAATAAGGTTTTGCCCTCTTCAGCCCTAGAAGTAATGGGCTGCCTCATTCTGCCCACTGGTAGGACCGGCTCTGATTGCTGGACAAACCCCATATGCTTGGCCTCATTCCCTTCCCAAATATTGTATGAAGGGAATATGACTGAGTAATGCTGTTTCTTCTTCATTTGCAAAATGTTATGACTCCATCCAGTGCAGTATAATAAGACAAAGGCTTACAAAATAGGCTACAGTATCTTCCAAAGGTTTCCTCAAGAGCTCTTGATTTCAGTCCCAAATTTAGTTACATTACACTACAGCAGTGGTTCTTAATGTGGGCGATAATGCCCCCCAGGGGGCGATTTCATTTTTCAGGGGGGCGGTAGAACAAAAAGGGGCGGCGTGGGGGCGCTGGAGCAGAAGGGGGTGGTAGGGGGGCGCTGGAGGAAGCCAAACCTGTGAAGATGGCTGCAGCCTTTTTACAATGTGTATGAATACATATTTTCCTCCAATCTTAATTTAGTTTCAGAGTTTTCGTCTTGAAATTTTTAGTTCCTGCATTGCGGTTTGTTTTTATGCCCTTTTTATATTTCTTTTTGAGTCTTAAAATTCGCTTGCAACTAAATCATTAAATGTTACTTTTTGGGGGCATTTCATTTTCTTGGAATTGAATTTTGTTTTCAAGGGTCATTGGATTTAAGCGTCATAAATAAATAGTAACCGATTCACACTCCCACTGTCTTTGGTAGCTTCTGGTTACTTTTCACATTATGGCTTTCACATTACAACCTGCTGAAGCTGCAGTTTTTATCCATACTTACAAGAGAGTAAATCTCATTGAACTTTAACACAGATTTGGGTTTGAATGAAATAGGCAGGAGTGCCTCAAACAGTGGATCCTGGAGGGAGTCACAATAGCCTCAGCTAGAACAAAGCACATCATCCCCTTGCCGGGGCTGAGGTCAGGCCAGTCAGTTTCTGCAGGTTGACTGGTGAGGGAGTGTTATCTTGTCATTTGACACAGGAAGCAAAATGTCTTGGGCCTTGCTCTGCTGGACTTGAGATCATAGTGAGTCTTCTGCAGGTGCCCTGTGGAATAAATACCAGAAAAGAATTCCACTTGTGTGTCTTCACACAAATAGAGAAGAGTGGGTTAGTAATATAGAGCTCATAAATATTACTTTGGAAGATAATGTATTAGCCTTAACCCTCTAAACAAGGGTGCTGCACTACAGAACTGTGTAGGATCCTGCTGTTTCCTGCTCCTTCCACAGCAATGGAAGAAAAAGTCTTTCAAGTGCTGACAGCTGGCTATACTTCCAGGGTCACATCAGAAGAAGCAAATGGTCCAGTGCTGCTCTGCGATACATGAAATTTAAAAAATTTCAAACCAGATGACAAGACAATTTCCAGTCAGCTGGAATATAAGGTAAGAGGTAATATACTCCTACCTGACCACTAACAGGTAACATACAAAAACCTTACTGAAGAGCTCAGACAATTCAATAATGTTGTCCTTGTCACATATAACAAAAAATAGTTCCAGGTTCTGGGTGATATCTTATAGAAGTTTATGGATCAGGCATTTTCAGCATTTAGAGCTACTTAAGGATTTACTTGCTTTCACCAGGTCTAACATCCAGACTACAGTCCTACATATGTATACACCTGGGTTTTATGTCCCACTAAATTCAGTGAAACTTGGTTCCGTGTAAAGATGCATAAGCATCCTTTGTTAGCAAACTTTTATACTTGCCATGGTTGCTAGGTGAGGCAAGCACAAAATGGAGGTAGCTACTACCTGGGGGACATAACATGCATACCTATCTAAGATAAATTTCTTTATCAGCTCTGCAGAACAGAGACACCATAGAATTCTTCTGAAACAGAAGCCCAGTTCCATCAGAATTAGTTGGTGCACAACCACACTTTTTTTTCATTTCTTTAAAGGATTTAAGTCCCACCTTTCCACATAATCATTACTAGTTTTAAAAAATAACTTTAAAAAAAGACCAGAGAGAGAAAAAAACCAACATTTTGGCAGAGATCAAACAAGTTAATAAAAAGTCTGGGTGATTAAAACAGTTATTGTATGGTGCCAATTATTATTGTGTGCCGTCCAGTCAATTCTGATTTATTCTGACCCTTCAGGGTTCTCCAGGTGCAGAATATTCAGAAGTGGTTTGCCATTCCCTTCTTCTGGGGGGCATCCTGGACTGTGCAGCTTGCCCAAGGCTACAGAACCTGGCCCTTCTGGGATGCACTGTGGGGAACCAAACTGCCAACCTTTGGCTCAACAGCCAGATACTGAACTCAATGACCTATCCAGTCAGGGTGATGGAATTTGCTATGCATGAATATATGGAGAACCACCATTCCCCAGTTCAGCTTTATGGGATGGAAAGATAGGGTAACTGTATTTTCAAAATACATAGGTACTGTACATATGTTTGTCCACAAAGAAAAGGCAAAGTCTTTTCACTGGAAGTTATAAATCAATTCCCATTCTTCTTCCATGCCTACTGTCATCATTCATACCCTGACCCAAAACATGTTTACTTGATTTACTTCTAAGTAAATATGCTCAGGATTGCGGGTGTAACCAGCCAAATATCCAGCCCTTCCTTTATCCTCCTGGTGAGAAAGCAAGCTCTGCAGAATGTAAAAGAATCTGTGGAGAGAGCAGGAAGTATTTTATAACTCAAGTTTGTGTTCATTCCTGCAATTATTACCAGCATATGTACTGTAATATGTAACAGTTCAAAGAAGAAAGATCACTATTGTTCCCTAAATGGGGGGGGGGGGGAGGCAGGTAAAACAAAGTCCTTTTAAAAACACACACACAACGATCTTGAAAAGACCAGCCTGTCATCAACTAGTTTCTTGTATGTTGAAGGGCCGAAGTAACCAAAGAGCATGCTGCCTGTTCCTTCTATAGCCTGGTGCACCAAACACCAGAGAAAATGGAGGCAACCAACAGACAGGCGAGGAGGCATTTGATCATTGTCTCCTCCCCATGAGATGACCAAAAAATGTAATCAGTTCCTCTCAGCTGTGGAAAACTGCAGGCTGCTTCACACTTTTGTGTGTGTGAAAATGCCATGCATTTTTATTTTATTGCACTCATTTTTCTGTGGAAGCTATTTCACTAAAGAAAAAAAGAAGAATGTTCCTAGTACATAAAATGTGGTAAGCAACCACCATACACTCAATACTTCCACTATCACATATTCTTGATATAATTTGCCAGCCCCTGCAAGAAGATGTGAACAAAAATGGAAGCGCTCTCGCAGCTTCACTGCAATGTTACATAGAATCACAGAGCTAGAGGGTCTTGAAGGCAATCCACTCCTCCACATTCACATCCACACACCTAAGCAGGAAATAAAGTGCTAGCAGCTAGAGCATTTCCAACTGGTCACTGTGAAGACCTCTAGCAAGTGTAAGCCTACTATTCCTGTAGACCAGGATTGGCCAACCTGTGGTCCCCAGACTTTGCTGGACTGCAACTATCAGCTACCCTAGTCAGCACAGCCCACTGTGAGGGGTTATGGCAATCCAACAACCTCGGGAGGGCCACAAGTTTATCTCCCCTCCTCTAAGTGATTTATTCCATTGTCTAACAGAGTCAGGCAAGGGTGCATTATATCTCCTTATCTATTTGATTTGTATACAGAACATATCATATGGAAAGCCAGACTAGATTCAGATGAAGGAAGAGTGAAAATTAGTGGAAGAAACATGTATAATTTAAGATACGCAAATGACACCATCTTACCAGTGGAAAGCAGCAATCACTTGTAACATTTTTAGTGAAAGTGAAAGAAGCAAATGCCAGACTGCAGATGAACATGAAGAAGACCAAAATCATGACTACTGAAGAACTACACAACTTCAATGCTGACAATGAAGGAACTGAAATAGTGAATTTGTATACCTCAGTTCAATCAGCAGTCCAAACGGTGACCGCAGCAAAAAAAAAAAAAAAATCAGAAGACTGAGACTCAGAAAGACAGCAATGAAGGAACTAGAAAAGACCATCAAATGTAAGGACGTGCCACTGCAGACAACTAAGATCATCCACGCTAATGTATTTTCAATCTCCATGAAAGGGTGTGAAAGCTGGACAGTAAAGAAAGCTGACAGGGAAAAAATCATTTTAAATGTGGTGCTGAAGGAGAACTTTGTGAATAGCCTGGATTGCCAGAAAGACAAAAAATAAAAATAAAAAAAAAGAGTCCAAGAGCAAATCAAGCCTGAACTATTTCTGAAGGCAAAAATGCTAAAACTGAGGTTGCCTTACTTTGGGCACCTTATGAGAAGACAGGATTTTCTGGAAAAGACAATAATGCTGGGAAAGGTTGAAGGTAGCATTAAAAGAGGAAGACCCAAAACAAGGTGGATTAACTCCCTCAATTAAGCCACAGGCTTGAGTTTGGAAGAGCTGAACAAGAGTTGAGGAGGGGACATTTTGGAGATGACACATTCATAGGGTCACCACAAGTCAAGGGCAACTTGATAGCACATAATAAAAACAAACCATTCTCACACTATCATGAATTCGCCCAGCATCAGCTCTCATGTAACCTAAGCCTGGAAGATATAGCCTTCTCCACGGTGGCAGCAGCAATTAAAATGCCACCCCCCATCTATTCCTACAGATGGGGGTGGCATTTTGATTCTGTTTGAAAAGAGCAATGGTCCCGCCCTCCATGGTCTCCAGCCGAAACATGGGCTTGTCCATTCAAAGCTTGCTCACTGGACTTGTTTCCCATATTGTTTTCTCTGAACCCATTCTACTTTTGCCCATCATATTATTCTTAAAGAGCTGTGTTCAGAACTGGGCAAAATACTCTAAACAGCAGAATAAAGAGGAACTTCCTGTGATATGGAAACTATGGCTCTGGTTAATGCAGCCTAAATCATATTAGTCTTTGTAGCAGCTACAAAAGACAAGAATGACCTTGGGGATTAAGAGTTTGGTTCTTTGATGTTACTACTAGCTGGACAAGGGTCTGGAAAATGCAACCTTCCTAGCTGCTAATTAGTGAGAGAACAGTGTCTCCACTTGGCTCCTACAGGAAATTGACTTCCTTCCCTCCAGGCATAACAACAGATGGACTTGTTTTAAAAGCATTGCATTGTGGATTTGTATTACTGATGAATGAGCAGTCTTATTGAATCAATGCTGTGCAGTCTACAACCCCTTTAAATAAAAAAGAAGTTATTTACACTTGAAATAAAATCTAAACTAAAGACTTTCTGTGATGTTTCAGAATTCAGTTAACAACTACAACAAAAACAAAACATTCAGTTTTACATGTTCTGCTAATAGCTCTACCACTTTCATTCAAACTCTAAAATACCAGGAAATTGTAGCTGTTAAGGGTCATGACCTTCAGTTATTTAGACAATATGTACTGTATATAGTATGTGATAAAGTAGACTAAAAACAGCTTAAATAAAAAAAGTGCATGCATTTTACTGCTGTTTATATTAGACCTTTCCACAGACCTGTAGGAGAGGCTATATAGAAAGATAACTATCCATTCTAATCCTCAACAAAGTTCTGAGGGGAGGAAGGTAATACCTTATAAAACTGTTGGACATCATTCATCAAACCTTACATTCTATAGATAAGCAGTGTTATGTCTTTTTCTCTTAAAATTGTCAAAGACTATTCTCAAAGTGACCTCTCTCAGAAAGCCAAATTTCATATCAGTCTAGTCTGATATTTTTGGAATATAATTTTTATAATATAGTCCCATAATGTCTTACTGTTATGCTCCAACCTGGCCTTGACAAAGGACTGTAAATGCAATGGTATCATTTTAACATGGAAGATAACACAAGGTAATAACTGAGAAATTCATCCATTGTTTCCTTAATCTGTGTATGTTCCTGACACAGGTATACGTAGTATGTATATGGGGCAGGGAAGGCGAATTAGGCGTCTGTGGTCATTACACATGAGATTGTGTTCCTTTCCCCCCAACATAACTGCTTTTTCAGAATATTCTAACACACAAAGCATCTCTGTGATAGTGACAAGGAAAGCAAGAAGGAATGTGTTTATATCAGCTATGTAATATTTGGAGGGGGTTTCTTTTGAAAAAGGATTACAGTGAGAAATACATTGAGCCAATTCTGTACAGTTTACCCCTTACAGCGCCTTTGGATTTTATCTCTATTATTTTGCATTTTGATGCAGAAACGCCTTTAGAGGATAATGATGTGTTGTTGTTGTTTAGTCATGTCTGACTCTTCGTGACTCCATGGACCAGAGCACGACAGGTCCTCCTGTCTTCCACTGTCTCCCAGAGTTGGGTCAAATTCATGTTGGTAATTTCAATGACACTGTCCAATCATCTCATCCTCTGTTATCCCCTTCTCCTCTTGCCTTCACACTTTTCCAACATCAGGGTCTTTTCCAAGGAGTCTTCTCTTCTGATCAGATGGCCAGACTAATGGAGCCTCAGCTTCAGGATCTGTCCTTCCAGTGAGCACTCAGGGTTGATTTACTTCAAAATAGTAGGTTTGTTCTCCTTGCAGTCCAGGAGACTCTCAAGAGTCTTCTCCAGCACCACAAGTCCAAAGCATCTATTCTTTGGTGGTCAGCCTTCTTTATGGTCCAGCTCTCACTTCCATACATCACTAGTGGAAAAGCGATAGCTTTGACTATGCAGACCTTTGTTGGCAAGGTGATGTCTCTGCTTTTTAAGTTGCTGTCTAGGTTTGTCATCATGTTCCTCCCAAGAAGCAAGTGTCTTTTAATTTCGTGGCTGCTGTCACCATCTGCAGTGATCATGGAGCTCAAAAGGTAAAATCTCTCATGGCCTCCATATCTTCCCCTTCTATTTGCCAGGAGGTGATGGGACCAGTGGCCACAATCTTAGTTTTTTTGATCTTGAGTTTCAGGCCATTTTTTGCATTCTCCTCTTTCACCCTCATTACAAGGTTCTTTAATTCCTCCTTACTTTCTGCCATCAGAGTGGTATCATCTGCATATCGGAGGTTGTTGGTATTTCTTCCAGCAATCTTAATTCGGGCTTGCAATTCATCCAGTCCTGCCTTTCACATGATGTATTCTGCATATAAATTAATTAAGCTGGGGGACAATATACAGCCTTGTTGTACTCCTTTCCCAATTTTGAACCAATCAGTTGTTCCATATCCAGTTCTAACTGTTGCTTCCTGTCCCACATATAGATTTCTCAGGAAATAGATAAGGTGGTCAGGCACCCCCATTTCTTTAAGGACTTGCCATAGTTTGCTGTGGTCCACACAGTCAAAGGCTTTTGCATAGTCAATGAAGCAGAAGTAGATGTTTTTCTGGAACTCTCTGGCTTTCTCCATAAGCCAGCACATGTTAGCAATTTGGTCTCCAGTTCCTCTGCCCCTTCAAAATCCAGCTTGTACTTCTGGGAGTTCTCGGTCCACTTACTGCTGAAGCTTCCCTTGTAGGATTTTGAACATAACCTTGCTAGCATGTGAAATGAGTGCAGTTCACTGAATTTAGTGGGACATAAAGCCCAGGTATATACATATGTCGGACTGTAGTCTGGATGCTAGACCTGGTGAAAGCAAGTAAATCCTTAAGTAGCTCTAAATGCTGAAAATGCCTGATCCATAAACTTCTATAAGATATCACCCAGAACTTGGAACTATTTTTATTAGATGTGACAAGTACAACATTATTGAATTTTCTGAGTTATTTGGTAAGGTTTTTGTATGTTACCTGTTAGTGGGCAGAAGGAGTATATTACCTCTTATCTTATATTCCAGCCGGCTGGAAATTGTCTTGTCTTCTGGTTTGAAATTTTTTAAATTTCATGTATTGCAGAGCAGCACTGGACCGTTTGCTTCTTCTGATGTGACCCTGGAACTATAGCCAGCTTTTCCCTCCATTGTCGTGGAAGGAGCAGGAAGCAGCAGGATCCTACACAGCTGTGTAGTGCAACACCCTTGTTTAGAAGTAGAGAGGGGGGAAAACATGCTCCAGCCACCTGGTGAGGAACTACAGGAAAAAGCATACCCACCCCATCTTCCCCATGACTAATGAAGCATGTCCGACTCTTCATGACCCCATGGACCAGAGCACCCCAGACCCTCCTGTCTTCCACTGCCTCCCGGAGTTGGGTCAAGTTCATGCTGGTAGCTTCGGTGATACTGTCCAACCATCTCATCCTCTGTCGTGCCCTTCTCCTCTTTCCTTCACACTTTCCCAACATCAGGGTCTTGTCCAGGGAGTGTGTACATGTCTCTACACCATAGTGGTGTAGAGACATGTAAAACAAATCAGAGATCTTTATGGATCTACTCTGGATTCTGATCTAAAAAACATATAATTTGTGATACATCAGTAATATCCCTCACATTTATTTCATTCTTCCTGCTGTGTGTAGTCAGTTTGAAATTCTATCCATGACCCACTGCACTAGAATCTGTAGACAGGGGCTTGGAACTAATCCCCAGCAAATATGGGAGTCCTACTGTATAAGCTAATTGATGCCCACTGAAGTACTGCCCCTGAAAAATCTTCAGCCTGAGATACCCTCTGATGACAAGTCCTAGAGCCACTCCTGTGTGCAATTGCAGATAAAAGGACCCGCTTGAGTTTCTAGTGTTGTTTCCTCCAAAATAAAAGTGTCTGAGAAAGGATGTATAGAATTTCCATCTGATAAGGAACAATCTGATGTGTATGTTTGCCAAGAGAGGAATCTGGCCCTTAGAATCTCATTACAAATACCTGGAGAGTTGTGTCTGTACACCCAACAACTGTTCTTTTATGAATACTTCCTCCAGGTGAGTGAACTATTCCTAGTCTGAAATCTGATATTATTGTAAGACAGTGTTCTTAGGAAAGCTCATTTGGTGCCTAAAGAGCAGCTGGGCAGCACCACTCCCATGCATCTGCTGATTCACCCTGTGTGGAATGACGGATCATAATCAAGCCATCAATGTTTGTTTACTCATTTGTCTGTAACTGCTTGATCAGGAAGTCCTGATCAAGCTGTAAAGAGAAGTCAGAACAGAAAGGACGAACATGAAGCCGTTTGTAGTGTATAGCCTATAAAAATGGAAATATAGTGAATTTTATTCACAGGAGCAAGACACTTTTTTTCACAAAATGCACTGAAGGTAATATATTCTATTAGATTTCATAGAGCACCATTCATCCCAGCATATCAAAAAGCACTTTGCAAGCTATATTACCCTTCTTCAGCCATTACTGTTACGCAGTTTGACTTGAAATTTCAAATAGATTTCTCCAAAATGCAGCTGAATGTGTCAAATGGAAGTAAGAAAGCCCTGCACTGATGAGAGAGATAATATCACACATTGGGAAACAAGACACACTCGTGTTTGCTGAGAGGAGTCCATAGATCCTCAAGCTGCTGTGAGGTGCAGATCATTACCACAACAGTAGCTGCCTCACAGAACTACATTTTTTTTCCTGGTAAACATAATGCACTTTAAAATGCAAATTGGGTATTAACTCCTTGGAAATCTGACATCTGCTGTGGGTCAACAAACGTGGGCCATCTGATCCTTCCTTGTTCACTCATGTATGGTGCTCTCTCTCCTGCAACCCAAACATACATACAGAGCGGCTACATTCACACAGCTAAGCCATGCTTTCTTTCCTGAGCCAGTTCTTGCACACACCCCTCAGCAGAGATCATGGAACTTTGTGAAAGACAAGACTCATTAAGTGTGGGATGCAGCATCTCTTGTAACTCTCAGATTGCATACCAATTAAAATTTCATTGAGTATTTGAAACACTCCAGTGCCTATTAAATTGTCATAGATCTTTGTTGAATAAGGCAGATTAAGGTCTAATTGGAACATCTCTCCCCTATGCCAGCATGCTTCAGATTCTCTTAGTTGGTTAAGTTAAATACAATTGTGCCTAAAATTGCTGATGTTGGTTTTATATATTCTGGGACATGGCAAATGCCATGGGGAACAGCAAATCAGGCTGCATGAATAAATCCCATGTTCACTTTATTTACTCTTGTAGTAACTTTAAATGGCAGAGCTCATGCGAGCTTCTGTGGTAAAATTTATGAATTCTACTTTCAACTGGAACATCTACATCTTCTTTCCAAGGGAGAAAGATGCACAAGATCCTCTTGGTACATTTTTCTGAACGAAGTGAAAGCAAGAGCCACACATGCCTCCATGTTTTGCTGTTTTTCAAAATATATAAACTTCTCTGTGGGCACTTTATAAATCCAACCAGCGAACAGTGGCAGTGCAATTTTATGAGACTTGCAGCACTGGAATGTTTTGGCTACACAGAAGCAAATTATTTTATTTTACTAACATTTCTGTGTCTGGTCTTCACCTGCCACACATAGATGATCCCTGCCCTGCTAAATGTTTTCGTTCAGATAAGCTATTAACAACCGTAGAGGCAAATTTTAAAAAGTTATGGTTTTTGGATGACAACATCTAGAATCCCTATGCAAACACAGGCAATTGTCATATTAATTGGAGAGGATTCTGGAATTCATAGTAAAAATATTGCTTTTCAAAGTTCTGGACTACTTAACGTGATAGTTTCTGAAAGATACAGCTTCATGAGGTGCTCTGTCACCTCAGCACCACAGAATTATAACAGCCTGAAAATGTTATAAATGTTGTGGCTTGAAACTGTGCTCTTACCAATGTGATTTTTTTCTAGGATAAAAGTCAAGCCCCACCTCTGAGAGATCTAAAATTCCCAGGATACTTTGTGGTGGCTGTTAAGAAAACTATAATGTTGTCTCCTACTGGTGTTGCCCACATGTGTTGAATTACAAATCTCTTACCGTATTACCGTGCCCACATTGTGGATGGGGATGATGAGAGTTGGTCTAACATATTTGGAGTGTGCCCTGTTAAAGAAGGCTGGATGGTCAGTTGCTGGACAAGAAAAAAATCGGCGTTATCAGAACATTCATATATTTTTTTAACAGTACTCTCTGATTGGAAATATGAGATGAAATGCTTACTCTGCAAAAAAAAAAAAAACAGGTAAAAGTCTCTTTCCAATGCTCCTAAATGAACATGGAAACGAAGGCTTATTGCTAACTAAACGGTGTTCGAAATTGAAAGGAAGTGTTCCCTATATGGATTTGATTAGTTATTCCAGTTCTTTACAAATTACAGCACTGTGTTCCTGGTGATCACTGACTTCGCTTCAGCATGGCTAGTAATGAGAACTTGCTACATTCCTTCTCTCAGTTCACTTTCAAAAGGCTTGTGAGAATGTGATGAGGATGCTCTGAATCGGCATGGTTGTCTATATGTGAAATGAACCAGATCAATCAGAAGCACAACCCCTTTGCCACAAAATGCAGTGGTGATCCTAACCACAACAAACATAATGTATATTGTGGCAGAGCAATGGGGTAAAACAAATGCTCCTTATTCTAGACCTGGCTCCCGTAATATTTTTGGATTTGAGGAATAAAATGTGTAACAGTGAAATCCAGAAATCCATGACATCTGTGGAACAACATTTACCTTTTTGCAACCAATGCTAAATGGTCCTGAGCCAAGGACAGGCATTTGGGTAACAGAGGAAGCATCATTGTTTCCAAGGGCTAAAAGGCAACCACCTATTTTTTTTTTATTGCAGAGCTTAAGGCCCACCAATGCTCAGCTTTTGCTCACCCTTCCTTGGCCCCATGATGCCTGTACTGCATCCTGGCGTCCACACGATGCAAGGCTACAATTAGCAACAGCAAAGCAAAGGTTCTTCTATTTACACCATCCTCAGATGGCGGTGTTTTTTGTTCAGCTCTACTCTGACTTGTTCCAGTGCAGGATCCTAGTACGACATTGATGCATGCTGATCCCTTTGTTTTGTGTGTATCATTGACAACATTTCCATATGGGCATTTTTCTACTGGCTAGTGTTTCCCCGCCACCACCGCATGGCCTAGGAGGTGGGCTTTCCCTCCTTAAATGAGGGTGTGCCAGGAAATCCTCAAATTCTCTGACTCTATCTCTGACCCTAATATGGTAAATAGGAAAGCCAATTAGCATTGCATACACCTGGGAGGCAGGAAAGTTTTAAGGGTCGGATCATACTTCCGCACTATTAGAGAGCAGGCCAGGTAGGTTGGGCTTGTCAGCCATGGAAGGCAGCCCATCTAGGAGAAGGAAAACTCCAATTTCAAACCTCCACTGCCTTGTGGGTATATCCACTTATGGAAAAGGCTTCAGGAGTTAACCTCGAGGCAAAATCCAGAGCTGGAGTCCCGAAGGCAGCATGTGTCATTCTGGCAACTCCTGCAACATCGCTGGAACCAGTTGTATTGGCTCTTGCCTTTCCATTGGACCATTTCAGCAATGTGGGCAGGGGGGATTTGCTGCTTGGGTAACATCCTATCCTCCATACTACTTTACCCAGGCTTCATGCTCTGGAGAGGACACTTCTTGATACAGAGTATGTTACCATAGTCTCTCGAGACTGAAGGATGCCTATGAGTTTTCATTCCTCCTTTCCTTTCTGCCTGTTTGGTTTTCTCAGGATATCACCTTTTCCAGTGTTCTGCTTTTTATTTTATTTTTTAAATGGTGCAACTTTTACACCATAGTGGAAACTAAAAATAAAATAAAAATAAGCAAAAATGTATAGGCTTGAAAATGATGGTCAGCTACAAACAAGGAGTGAAGGGAAGGTAGAGTAATGTAGGTAAGGAGGGGACAGAGATGATGTCAACTCTTCCTGCATTCTGCTTTTCTATTTTTCAGTGTTGTCACTTTTGCAGCCCCATAAGGACCTGGGGCAATACATGCCCCTTCTTCTTAGAGAAATGAATGTGACTATGACACAGTGAAGCCATCTTTAACTGAGCAATGATAGGATGGTGCTTTTAGAGCAGGGAGCTTTCCATTCCAGATCAGCGCTTTGGGTGCAACCAGAGAAGGTTTTTGTTAAGCAATAAACTTTCTTCAAAGAATGCCAGATTATCATCTCCCTACTCCTCCTGTTTAGCTAATGATTCCTTTCTTAAAACTGACCTCAAAATGTGTTGTTGTTTTTGTTAATGGAGGAAAAGACAGGGTGGGACTACACAGGCATTTGTCCGGCTGTGGGCTAAACCGCAGAAGCCTGTGCTGCAGGGTCAGAAGACCAAGCAGTCGTAAGATCGAATCCACGGGACGGAGTGAGCACCCGTCGCTTGTCCCAGCTCCCGCCAACCTAGCGGTTCGAAAGCATGCAAATGCAAGTAGATAAATAGGGACCACTTCGGTGGGAAGGTAACAGCATTCCATGTCTAAGTCGCACTGGCCATGTGACCACGGAAGATTGTCTTCGGACAAACGCTGGCTCTATGGCTTGGAAACGGGGATGAGCACCGCCCCCTAGAGTCGAACACGACTGGACAAAAATTGTCAAGGGGAACCTTTACCTTTTTTGGTGCACCCTGGGGGCAGGTTGGTTCACTCCTTTTGCTGCCCATCAGATGATATAATTGCTAGAGCAAACCAGCCTGCCCCCAGAGCATTCATACCCACACCTTTCTGGGTCCCTGTGAGTGGCTACTCTTTTTTACATGCAGGTAGGATTGCTCTGTTTTTGTTTGTTTCAAGCACACATTGTCCGATCATTGGGATCAATCAGTGTCTTCTGACTGGTAAGGCTAGGAGCTTTCTCCTGAAGCACAGCTGTATCTTTTGGCAGAGGTTCATTGAGGACAGGAAAAAGAGTTCCCACTGAGTCTGGTTTCAAACTAATGATGGGAGATGTGTGTGTGTGCATATGTGTTACATGTAAAATATCTGGGCAGTTTTTCTACCTATATAGGTATAGCAACTATAGCTAGTTAAAGTTTGGGGCATTCACATAAATCTAGTAGTAAACAAGTGATGTTGGCTAAGTAGATTCTCAGTCACTTGTGGCTGTTAGCCCACAAGACTTTTAGCCCACGAAATATGCGATGTGGTTATAATTAGCCACATTCTGGATTCCAGCCATATTCTTCTGACCCTCCTAAAAAGTAATCAATAAAACCTGTACACAAATAGCAGCTGTTCTATATAGGAACCCCCCCAAGGAGTCAGTGTGTATACTGGAGGCTTTGTCTTCTGGCAGGTCGTCAGGGTGTGTGCGCTTCCTTCCATAGAATTCCCAGATTAGCAGGGGCCGTGGGCTGACAGGGCTGTTCCTGTAGCGCTCTCATGGCCTCAATCAGAATTTCCAGTGGTCTCAGCTGCTAGATGAAAATTATTAAAATAATTGAAAAGATGGACCTGATAGACAGGGGAGACACTGTTGGTCTCCTCCTCATGGTTGCTGAAGTCCTTCCCTGCATATTCCGATACCAAATATTTGTTGGGCTTTCTAATATTTATGCACTTCTTCTCATATGTTACAGTATGGAAAGTTCTGTACACCTTAAAAAAACTGTTCAGGGTTAGGGTATTTTGTTTGTTTGTTTTCAGATCTCATCTCATGTCTCAAAATTCATTGTCAATTTTTATGGTTGTTTTTTACAGTCAAATTTCTCTCTTAATTCTAGAAATAAAACATACCGGACAACAACAAAAAATATCTTAATAGCAAGTGTCTGATAGGTTAGCTTGCATATCATCAGTGTGAAGGAATCTCAAACTCTGTATCAGCCACAACAGATATTTTTTCTTACTCAGACTTCCTTAATTGAGAAGGAAAGGAAAAGAGAAAGGCAAGAACATATTTCAAGCACATGGAGGTAGGTTTTCCTCTCTGTTCAGTGGGAGCAGTCCCTTAAAAAAATGGGAGCCTGCACTAGATCTACATTTTGGCCTTGGTCTGTCAAGGGGTAGCATTACACCATCCTAAACATGGAACAAGATATACCCCTGAGAACAATGCAACTTTAAACCTTGATTTGCTTTGTAATATGTGAAGTTCAAAACACTCACCCCCACACAAAATGACACAAAAGACAGGCATTCACTCAATTTCACTCAAAACTCAGTTTAATGAACAGAAAAAAAGAAACAGAAACAGAAAAAGAGGCAGCTGTTTTAGGGAGCATAAACCAGAATAACGTGTCAATATACCTCAAATATACCTCTGTTGGCTTTACCGGGCTATTCCTCGGACAACAATAAATAGGTTTTGTGGTAACAGGTTTTGTGGGTGTTAAAGAACCCACAAAAACAAGAAAAGAATTCAAAACCAGTACTGGCAGATTACAGGTACGAATTCTCAGTAGATCCTCTTCCTGTTAGCAGAGTGGGGACAATAACAGATTTCAGGCTGAGTTCAGCAGCACCTTCTTAGTACACATTCTAACAATGGTGGAAAGAAAGAAAGATTGTTACAAAGGGCACACCAGTTGCCACAAAGTTTTCTTCCTTCCTCCCCCCTATTTTTTTTCTGTTCCATTTGTGTTCTGCCTTCTACCCTAGGGCTTACATACTCTTAGCTGGGTCTAATGGATAGTAATTTGTCAAAGGATGGACTTCCTTGAACAGCCTTCTGGCAGGCCTCTTCATAGATAGTTGAGTGCTGCAGAATTGGGGGTGAACCAGCAGAGGAAATGTTCTAGTCAATGCTGGGCGGGCTGAGCCCCTCTTCAGTTTGCCCCAGCGTGCCACAATGTGCTTGACACAGCCCTGCCTTGTGATATCATGGGAAATTAAAATGACAACTCTTTAACCTAGTCCCCTAGCGCTGATCACAGTGTGGCAGGGGAAGAATGCAAAGAGGAGCCAAAGAATGCTTAGTTGGAAATTTGTGTCAAATGGTGCCATACTGGAAAACCAGGGCTAACCAGAGAGCTTTGCAACACACAATGCTTTAAACCTGTGTGTGCAAATCGTCTTGCCACATTCACCATGAGTCTTGCAACAACAACATCAATCTAGACAAATGTATTTTGTGTTACCTAGTTCTTGAAAAAAGAACAACCTTTGTACTCAAATAAATCTGTTAATATTAAAGGTGCCACCAGACTATGTTTTGTTTGTGCTCTGTGTTTTTTGTACTAAGAATCCTACAGCAAAGACTAGGCTGTCATTTGGCTCAGTAGATACTTCTCTGTCTCGAAAAGTAGCTTCTGGATAAGATGGAGTGTTTGCAATTCCCTTTTCCAGCCAGCTTATCATAATAGTACAAAGAATAGGGAAGTGAGGAAGGAAAATCAATAAGCCAGAGTCAACTCTAATTGGGAGGACTAGCAATGGTTCAGTCTGGAATCTCAGATTCCTGCAATCCAGAAATGTGATGTGCTCCAGTCTACACTTACTTTCACAACTGGAAGTCCAAATCAATAGATTCATAGAAAAAGAAAAAGTTATCTGCTTTTCAGAGCTTGGAAAAGGTTTTGTTTGTTTGTTTTGGGAACTGTAACTCCCAGAATCCCCAGTCAGCAAAGTAACTTTTCCAAATCCCGCAGCTTTCCTTCCAGAGCTGTACTGTAACTGTGGGAAAATGCCCACTTACCCCCCTTAGATCCCTCCAAGGGACCCACGTAGGGTATACCTGCTTCCACAATACCTTATGATGCTCCAAGCTTCCAGGATCATTTGATCCAAAATCTCTATGAGCTATCTCACAATCATCAACCATTTCTCTGGCCTCATTTTCACGAAACCTTAATTGGAAAGAAGAGAAACAGGAGAAGACATTATATTAGAAGCATACCTAAGCGCTGCTTACCCTATGTGCATTTTTGCTATTTGGATTTAAAACAGTTATGTAACTTTGCTCAGATCATCATGGACAAGTCAGTGTCAGAGACTGGATTAAGCATTTGAAATTCCTTGTCTAAAACAAAATGGCAAAGAAAGAATGTTAACAAAAAGTTAGTCTCAAGTCCCTGGGCTTCTGCCTATAATGATTTAAAGTGTACAGTATATGCATTGTTCAGATGGATCTACTGGACATCTCCCTATGGGGCAATACCCACAGCATTGTTCTCATAATTTGGTAGAGTGCCTTAACAGCTGGCACTTGGGCCTCCCAGTTAAAGATTAAAACAGAAAACTGTCAAGAGTTCAAAGGAATCTTCTACTCATCACATCTGTTGCTAAAGTAAAGCCATGCTTAATTCTAAAAGATAACAAGAATCCTATAAGTATAAGTTTTTTTAATATTCCCCAAAGGGGAAATGCATAGGAGTGGGAAAGTATAGCATCACCTGTAGACCTAAACAATTTTTTTACTAGATGTGACAATAAGGTACACAATAAAACAAGACAAATTACATGCACAGAAAAATCTATAGTCTGAAAAAGCCATACACCTTAAATAATCATATCGTCAAATTACTAGTAGTAAGGTATAATCACCTTCTTCATTTTTCCTATTGATAACAAAAGGCCCCAGATCCTCTTACCTAGCTATGGTGGCATAGTCCAAATGGTGCAACTTTTGGAGGTGAATTGCCCCTAGAAATCACCGTAGATGTTACATTGCCATGATCAGTTGCACGCTGATTTGGAAGAGGCAGTGTGCAATTGATAATGGCTACAGTGATTTCTTAACTTGGGGCAATTTGCTGCCAAAAAGTAAGCCATTTGCACACCAGTGCAAGAGGACTTTTGGGCCATGTAGCATAAAAAGTATACTTGATGCCTGCTCAATGGCCCAAGAAGGAGTTTCTCCAAAGTCTTTCACTGTTTTATTTTCGATAGGAGAAGAGGCCGTTTACAACTTTTTATTTGTCCACCAGCTGTTCCATGGGCATCTGTGATACTCTAAATTCCAATGAAGTATCTTACCTGCGCTCTTGTTTTACCACAAGCATAGCCATATTATGACAGCCATGTCAGAAACGGCAGAGGCAGTGTCTGTTTTGAGTATCAGGGATGTTCTGTACTCTGGCCTAGTTCTCCTCACCCTGTCTATGGCGTATTCATTACTGAACTGTATGTTGCACAGTTGCATGTAGGCACAAAGTGCTGGATATAAAATGTATGTGTAGTACTAGGCATGTTCATTCTTACTGGAGACACACTTTTAAACAGAAAAAAAATTATTTTAAATTAGACAGTGCCACCTACTGATGATATATAGTATCACCACAAGTTACTCCCTAATACTGTGTACTCCAAATTCATGCAGAAGTGTTTTCAGTCTGGGAACATAGCCCCTGAAAACTCTTTTTGCTACAGATCTAGCAATCCATCATTGCTCTGTTTTAGAAGCACATATTCCCAGTGCCTGGACTAAGATCAGCCACAATGGGATTTCTCCTTGTAATGCAAGTGACAGCTTGAGAGAAATTCCCTTCCTCTTCTGGATTTTAAGGGGAAGATTTAAATTGCTGTGGGTGGTGAGGAAGGATTGATCATCCCACAAGCACCTCTTCCCTTCCCTGGCAGTAAGAATACAAGGACAGCAAATTAAACAGCATACCATTTCATGACATACAAAATCTGCAGCCTGGAGCAATCACCTTAATTCTATTTAATAGTAAGGTCATCCCGAAGAAGAGATTACATAATTAGTAAATTAAAAGGGAAATAAAAGGGGGAAAATGAGCAAGACTGCAAATTAAAAGGAAAATACAGTAAAAGAAAAAAATAAGCAAGACTGTTCAATGA
This sequence comes from Pogona vitticeps, assembly GCF_051106095.1. Classification (NCBI taxonomy): domain Eukaryota; kingdom Metazoa; phylum Chordata; class Lepidosauria; order Squamata; family Agamidae; genus Pogona; species Pogona vitticeps. The sequence goes on from NC_135786.1 coordinate 55,293,102, forward strand.
GGACTCCATGAGCTTCTTCGGTTTTCTCCAGCAGCCATAGAATGTCAAGGATGTCTGTTGGAGGTGAGGAATGGAAACAGGGAAACAGTTATCAGGTTATTTGCTTTTTATTATTTATTATTTCCCTGCAGTAGATGGAAAATTTGGGAAGTAGTAGGCATCCTGAAGTCTCAAGAGACTATGGTAAAGTGCTCTGAATAGAGGTATTGGAACCACGTGTAGTGTGGCTGAGAAGGCCTATTCGAGAATGACAATCCCTCTATTTGAGAATGACAATCCCACACTGAAGACAAATACAGTCTGTCCCCTGTCCAGCTCCCTGATTTTATTGCTTTCAGGACTGCCTCTTTGCCTCAGCCTGCTGGACAAGGGTCTCCTCAAATTGAGAGAGGCCGTGATGCACCCCCTGCCTCCAGGCTGAACGTTCAGATGTCAAGGTTTCCCATCTGTTGAGGTCCATTCCTAAGGCCTTCAGATCCCACTTGCAGATATACTTGTATCGCAGCTGTGGTCTCCCTCTGGGGAGATTTCCCTGCACTAATTCTCCATACAGGAGATCTTTTGAAATCTGACCATCAGCCATTCTCACGACATGCCCAAGTCAATGTAGATGTCGCTGTTTCAGTAATGTATACATGCTAAAAATTCCAGCTTGTTCTACAACTACTCTATTTGGAACTTTGTCCTACCAGGTGATGCCAAAAATGCATCAGTGACAACTCATATGGAATGTTTCAACTTCCTCTCCCGCCATGCACAAAGGGTCCAGGACTCACTGCAGTACAGGAGTGTATTCAGGACACAAGCTCTATAGACCTGGATCTTGGTATATGCCGTCAGCTTTTTGTTAAGTCATACTCTTTTTGTGAGTCTAGAGAACATGGTAGCTGCTTTGCCAATGTGTTTATCCAGCTCGACATCTAAAGAGAGAGTGTCAGAGATTGCTCAGCCCTGTATATATGAAATCATAAACAACCTCCAATTTTTATGTAGAGATGGTAATAGAGGGAGGTGAGTCCACGCCATGGTCCATAAATTGTGTTTTCTTCAGGCTGATTATTAATCCAAAATCTTAGCAGGCTTTGCTAAATTGATTCATAAGTTGTTGGAGGTCTTCTGTAGAATGGGCAACAACTGCTGCATCATCAGCAAAGAGGAATTCCCACATGCATTTCAGCTGGACTTGGGTCTTCGCACTCAATCTAGAGAGATTAAAGAGCTTTCCATTTGATCTAGTCTGGAGATAGACACCTTCTGTTGCAGTTCCAAAAGCATGCTTCAGCATGACAGGGAAAAAAATCCCAAACAGAGTCGGTACGAAGACACAGCCCTGTTTCACTCCACTTCAAAAGTCAAAGGGATCTGATGTTGAGCTATCAAAATCTATAGTGGCCTTCATTTCCTCATGAAAGGAGATGATGATGTTAAGGAGCCGAGGTGGACATCCAGTCTTGGGAAATATTTTTAAAAGGTTCTCCCTGCTAACCAAATCAATGGCCTTTGTAAGATCTATGAAAGCCACAAAGAGTGGCTGTCATAGTTCCCTAAATTTCTCCTGCAACTGTCTGAGGGAAAATACCATTTCTGTAGTGGATCTGTTAGCTCGAAATCCACACTGTGATTCTGGATAGACTCTGTCTGCAAGCACCTGGAGCCTCTTCTGCACAAGAGAGGCAAGCAGCTTCCCTACACTGCTGAGAAGAGAGATGCCATGGTAGTTATTGCAGTTGCCCCTGTCGCCTTTGTTCTTAAACAATGTGTCAATGTTTGCATCCTTCATGTCCTGTGGTACTCCACCTTCCCTCCAGCAAAGACAAAAGATTTCATACAGCTCAGTGGTGATGATCTCTTTACAGCACTTCAGCACTTCAACAGGAGTGTTATCCTTTCCAGGTTCCTTGCCAGAGGCGAGGGAATTCAAGGCCACTTTTATTTCTGCCAAAGTTGTTTTACTGTCCAACTCTTCCAAGACAGGCAGGCCCTCCATGTTATTTAATGCTTCTTTGGTTACTACACTCCCTCTAGAATATAGCTCAGAGTAGTGCTGCACCCAGTGTTCCATCAGCTGCGCTCGGTCCTGTAGCAGATTTCAAAGGAGCAGATTTCTTCTTTATTGGACCCAAAGCCTGCTTGATATCATCATACATTCTCTTAATGTTACCTGTGTCCACTGCTTTCTGTATCTGAGAGAAAAGCTGAAGCCAACAATCATTAGAACATCTCCTGACAGCCTGTTGGAGTTTGCTACGAGCTAAGAGTTTGGGAAGGAACAACAACAGCAACAAAGTACAGCCTTTCTGTTCTCACTTTCCAAAAACTTCCCCATCCACAGAATACAGCAGGATCAGTCAATCTGCAACCCCAAATCCATGCTGGGGTATCATCAGGTACCTCTAAATATGTTTTTTTTTCTTTTTTCTTTTTTAAATTGAGGGCAAAACATTGGGTTTTTGCATTGGGCCCCCGACATCTAAACCTATCCAACAAAGGAAATCAAAACTGTCAGTAGGTGTCCAGTCCTTTTCTGTTTTATTTAATCTACAGTGGTGCCTCCATTTACAACCATAATCCATTCCAGAAGATGGACGTAACTCAAAATAGTCGTAGGTCGAAGCACCATTTCCCATAGGAATGCACTGAAATGCGATTAATCCATTCCGGCCAAAGGAAAAAAAATCACCAAAAAAACAAAAATCACTCCAAGACTCATTGGAAATGCAATTAATCCCTTCCGGCTGAAGGGGGAGGGAAGCAATCAAGCGTGCAAGACCCATTGGAAATGCACATAAAACAAACAGAGCAGATTGGAAATGCACAGAGAACAAATGGGGCAGGTTGGAAATGCAAAGAAAACAAAGGAAAAAGCAAGGGAAGCATGCAGGACCCATCAGAAATTGGGGGGACCAAAAAAAGCAACCACCACCCCAGGACCCATTGGAAATGGGGGTGGAAAAGCCAAAAAACAAACAAACCCTCCAAGACCCATTGGAAATGGGGAACCCCCCAAAAAGCAACCAACTCCCCCAAGACCCATCGGAAATGGGGGGGAACCAAAAACAAACAAACCCCCAAGTCCTATCAGAAATGGGGAACCCCCCAAAAAAGCAATCAACCCCCCAAGACCCATCAGAAATGGGGGGAAAACAAAAAACAAACAAGACCCATCACAACACAGAAACATAAACTCCCCAGCTCAAAATCATGCTGTAAAAACACCCAGAACAGTTTTTAAAAAGCAGGAAACAGAACCTTACCTTACAAGGCAGCCCGAAGCTTCCCTGCAAACACACACACATGCTGTCAGAAGCAGAAGGAGGCAGTTTCAAGCCTCCCATGACCAGGCACACTCTCTAACTCAGTGGTTCTTAACGTGGGCAATAATGCCCCCCAGGGGGCGATTTCGGTTTTCAGGGGGGCGGTAGAATGAAAAGGGGCGGCATGGGGGCGCTGGAGCAGAAGGGGGGCGGTAGGGGGGCGCTGGAGCAAGCCAAACCTGTGAAGATGGCTGCAGCCTTTTTACAGTGTTCATGAATATATATTTTCCTCCAATTTTAATTTAGTTTCAGACTTTTTGTCTTGAAATTTTTAGTTCCTGCATTTGTTTTTATGCCCTTTTTATATTTCTTTTTGCGTCTTAAAATTCACTTGCAACTAAATCATTAAATGTTACTTTTTGGGGAGCATTTCATTTTCTTGGAATTGAATTTTGTTTTCAGGGGTCATTGGATTTAAGTGTCTTAAATAAATAAATAAATAAACAAACAAACAAACAAACAAATAAATAAGATATCATCACTGCGGGGAGGGGGGAGATGATAACTTCCTCAATGGCTCAAGGGGGCATTTCTTTCAAAAAGGTTAAGAACCACTGCTCTAACTGCTGGGGCGAAAGAGCTACAAAGAAGCAGCCTCGTTGCCACCTACAGTTAGCAATTTGAATTCCCTGCCCTTTTTCCCTGGCTTTTTCTGTTCATAAGTGGAAGCTTCCGGTCACAAGTAGGAGCAAAATTTTGCGGCCAGAGCTGGTCGTAACTCAAAATGGTCGTAAGTGGGGACATTGGTAAGTCGAGGCACCACTGTATTTAGAAATATGTTAGAACATTTTCAGGCCTGATGTGGCCATCAGAGAGTGCTGAGGACAAATAATTTTCTCCCAGCTGCACTAAAGTTGCCCATCCCGTGATCTGCTATATGCTGTCAGCTATAGCATATAGCAGGTGGATGTGGTGGCACTGCAGGTTAAACCGCAGAAGCCTCTGTGCTACAAGGTCAGAAGACCTGCAATCATAAGATTGAATCCACGCAACGGAGTGAGCTCCCATCGCTTGTCCCAGCTCCTGCTAGCCTAGCAGTTCGAAAGCATGCAAAAAATGCAAAATGTGAGTAGATAAATAGGTGCCACCATGGTGGGAAGGTAATAGGGTTCCGTGTCTAGTCACGCTGGCCATGTGACCACGGAAACTCTCTTTGGACAAACACTGGCTCTACGGCTTGGAGAAGGGGATGAGCACCGCCCCCTAGAGTCAGACATGACTGGACAAATGGTCAAGGGGAACCTTTACCTTTACTATAGCATATAGCAAGGGAGCGTTCACACTGAAGACAGCCGGCACAGGATCCAAGCCCTTTAGCTCAATAATGCGCAGCAAGGGACACTTTCAGGATGATAGGAAAGAAAAAGTAGGACTTCCTTCCTTCTTTCCTGAAGGTTCTCTCTGGCGCCCCAGGCGGCTGGTGAGTAGTGGGGCCACCAGAGAGCACATCAAGCCGATTCTGTACAATTTACACTGGTTACCAGTTGCTGTCCGAGCCCAATTCAAAGTGCTTGTTTTGACATATAAAGCCCTAAACGGCTTGGGCCCTGGATACTTGAAGGACCGCCTCCTTCCATACGAGCCTATCAGGCTATTAAGATCTAGCCAGGGGGCCCTTTTGAAAGAGCCATCCCTCAAGGAGGTAAGAGGGATGGCTTGTAGACAAAGGGCCTTCTCGGCAGCTGCCCCCAGACTATGGAACGCCCTCCCAACTGAAATTCGTCTGGCGCCGACACTGATGATATTTCTGCACCAGTTGAAAACCTTCCTGTTCCAGAAGGCTTTTAATTGAAATAACATTAACTGTGGGTCTTGATGATGGCAATTTAAATTTTAATTTGTATTTTAATCGTATTTTAATCATTTTATATTTTATTGTGTTGAATTTTAATTGTTGTAAGCCGCCCAGAGACCTTTGGGTAGAGTGGGCGGCATATAAATAAATAAATAAATAAATAAATAAATAAATAAATAAATAAATAAATAAATAAATAAATAAATAAATAAATAAACAAACAAACAAACAAACAAACAAACAAACAAACAAACTCTGGACAAAAACATTCTCATTCAGAGCTAGATAGAAAATACATGGCAGTTTTTTGTTCTTCTCCCCAGATTTCAACATACTATATCTTTACATTTGGAGACTGTTTCAGAAGAGCGTCATGAGATACATACCCACAGACACTGGGAATCTTGGCAGAATTTGATAAGGTGACATGAGCCTTAGGTTCTGCGATTCCATATACCACTAGGTCCAATGTGGCTTCCTCTTCAATAAGTGGCTGAGCTGGAACACGCTGGACATGGGGCTGCAGAAGGGGGCAGGAAGAACACAGAAGAGGAATCATATAAGACGACATCTAGTGCTGTTTGCATGATGCTAGTGATGTCCTGAACCTGCATCAATGTACAGAACCGTTGATTCACACACACAATTCAAGAATGGCATTTTCATTTCAAACAACAACTGAAGCCTGATTCTCTGTGGAATCTAACGTCTGCAGTTCAGTTTTACTGTTGTCAACCACAGAGATTTGGAAGGTGGGGAGGAGATTTTAACCACAAGTTAGAAGATTAAAATGCAAATCATGTGTGTCGCAATGCTGAACATTTACAGCCTTTACAACAGAAAGATAAAGAGGTCAAGTCTGGCTCAAGAGATGTTGATTTTTGTAGCACAGGACAGAAGGGCACCTGTTCTCATTCCCCATATTCAATCAGAAGAGACTGGCAGTGGACTCTTACTTTCTGTACTGCTGACAGGATGCTGTTTTCAGCTGTACATGTGAGGACAACAAGCCGTTGTAGTGGACACAGGGCACGCCATGCAACCAGTACATTTTTGCCCTCTAAGATTTGCAGCTGCTTCTTTCCTCCACATCTGCCCCCCGAGGTGGTCACTTCACTCTACCTAGCAGTAGGGGTGGTCCCGTCTGAGATGTTTCCCTGATGTATTTGTCCTGGTTGCACTCATATCTGCTGTTCAGTCAGCATTGGTGGTCTTCTGCATGTGCATCAGACATTTTCAAATTGCTTCCTCAATTCTATTTTTCCCTTCTCAGACCAAAAGACTTTGAATCTTAAACTGAATATTTGAATTGGCTCCATGTTGGGTGTTTCATTGCAATACACACCAATTACTAGACTAAAAATTATCAAAGAGGTATTACGGCTGCAGCAAAACATTCTGGATGCATTTTCTTCTAGGTTTAGCCATCATCTTTAATGCAGAAGATGCTACTATTTAAAATGGAATTGGAATACAGCATAGGAGCAAGCCCTTGCCTCCAGAGCAAAGAGAGCTCAAAAGATTCAATAGTACAGTCAACAAAAAGGCCTTGATTTATTTCTTTTAGAAAAGGGAAAGGCAAAATAATATTCCAAAGTTTCATTCAAAAATAGAACGATAGTGTTCAAAGACAACGGACTATTTTCAAAGTCTCTTATTTTCGCTATTGTATAAGCACATAAAAGGTCATCATAATGGAAGATAACTTTCATGATCCTAGAAAGCCCTCCTTACAGGTAGAGTGTTCCAGCTCTAAGATTTCAAATAATGCTGGCTATATATGTGGCCTGGCTGTACTCACAGGGAGCCTTCACTCCCGCAGGGATGTTCTAGGCCCTTATCTGAATGTTCATATTTCATATATTTATCTTTTAAAAAAAAAAAAAGTCTTTGGGGCTTGTAAAGAAAAAACATGTAGGCAGCGTTCTATCCAATTGTTCCTTCTAACAGAGTATAATGGAGGCTGCAATCCTACACAGATTGACTTGGATAAGTCTCACTTGATTCAGAAGTCCTACTGCTTATATATTCCTAGGACTGCACTGAAATAAAGCTAACCCTACTAGGCTACCTCTATTTATGTTCTGGCAATCTGTTGAAGACTCAGTCAGAACTAAGGTCCTACTAGTAAATTAGACTGAAAAGATAGGTCATTGTGCTTTTCTTTTGTACCCACTTGAGCTATTGCATAGAAATGTCACAAACTGTACCACCCCTCGTCCCAGCTTCATGGCCTTTTGATCCCAAGGTTTACACTTCTCTTGTCTATACATGCAGGTGCCAACTTTGGATAACACATCATGGATCAGATAAAGTAAGATCTAATATAAGAATGAAAGTTGAGGCCAATACATACGTACATTAGGGAAACTTACCCTTAGATAGTGAAGCTATTCTGCCCTAAGGGCAAGGCAAGGTAACATTTACGAAAACTGCAATGCTGTTCTGAGTTTCTGTGCCTAGCTTTCAAAAGTTGCTTTTTTCAGGCAACACCTACTCTCCCACAATCCCATAGTGGCTGGGAAATTCTGGGAGTTGGGGACAAAAGTAACTCATCTCAGTCTATACCATGGAATGCAGTAACATATAAATAAATATGGCATAACAAGAGAGCGAGGCAGGGTGGCTGGCCAAAGGGGTATTTTCAGGTATGGTCAGCACCGAGGCTAGTAGAAAAACCAAATGAAGAGAAAGCAGAGGAAGAGAACAGTTTTTCTGGTGCTTAATGTAATAGCATAGAGGGCTTAGTGAAACATGGAATAGCTTTTAACAGCTGCTTTTAATGAGGGGGGGGAAGAGACAGCTTTAGGAGAAGGTGATTCATTCCTTGGGGGAAATCTGTGCAACTACCAGGCTGTGTCTGCTGTTTATTTTAGAAATAGCTATAGCCTGCCCTTTTACTTAGAGTATTTAAGGGCTGTTCACAGTGAAGGTTGCATGCCCCTGGCTACTGCTATCTCATCTCATTCAGGCTGGCAGTGTGGCACAAGCATGGCAGCAATGGCTTGAGGCAAGATAAACTTAACAACTCAGTGGCAAATGTGTTGTTCACACATTAAAAGAATGACTTGCCTATTCAATTGTAATGGAACATCATTTTTTTCCAAAGAATAATCCTCGCTCAGGCTTTCATCTGAATACAAATTCATCAAGCAGGCTGCTTAGCATTTCCCTCAGTCAGAACTACTTCATACCCATTTATTAGACTTCCTGATGGTCTCCAGGTAACCATTTTTTTCTCTTTACAAATTACAGGAAATATAAAAGATGAACAAGTTCAGTGGCAGCGGAGTTGTGAATGTCAGTTGTGAATTATTCTGCCATTAGTTTTGCCACATCATTTTTCAGGGTATAAGTATCTCTGCTGTTTTGTTGTCATTCTGCCAATATTATTTAACACATATGGAATGTCAACACATTGTAGACATAGCCCTATTGGGTATACATACAATCAACAGCTCACTGTGTGAGCCACTGTGACAAGAGTTAAGAAGGATTCTAGATGGAGGTTCTCTGAAGAAGGCTGGGCAGGAGAGAGTTCTGAATCTATTGGAGAGATATCTGGGTGATTTGCAATAGATCCGCAAGAATATCCAACTTCTAATTATCAAATTCTTGCAGTAAATAAAATGACTCAGAAGTACACGTGTCCTAAATTAAAGGAATGAACTTCATTCTGAAGTGAAGAAAGATTGGGAGAACCAGGATTAGATTTTAATATATTACTGAGTTACTGAGCAGCATGGAAATCCAGAAAACTGATCACACAATACTCCTATTCTCTGTGGCCTGAACTGATATCTGATGGCTTTCATTCTGACTCCAAAGTATTGCTGTTAGCTTCCTAAAGGCTTTTGCCCAGAGCTCCTAGGTAACCAGCTACCTATAACTAGTTACTTTTTGAGTAATGAGTAATAAAAGAAGCAGCAACAGAAAAAGTGACACAACAAGTACTTACAACAATACTTTTTTGGCATGACACACACACTTTCAATTTTTACTTTTATGTGTATTTTAAAAGGCATTTTGATAAGATTTTTTAAAATAATTCATGCCATTTTCTTATCAGTTCTAATTGCATGGGAAGTATTCTTTGATTTTTGCCTTTTTTGTGTTTGCAAAATGTGATATCAATATTGACCCTAAAGCTAATATCTACCTGTGATTTTCTGGCCTAGTAATGACAGCACAATGTATTAATAATATGCAACACAAAAAATTGCTATGTGATTAAAGGAATGAAAATGAATATGGCGGTCTGGCTGTCAAGAAATAACAAGGAATACAACCAATTGCTTAAAAAAATAATGTTCCAAGCACTACTTTTGATAAAGCCCCCCTCCAAATACTCCCCAACAAGTTTAGTTGCCATCTGATAAGAGGTGAAGTCTCTTTTTTTAATGGAATACTAACGGGTTAAAGAACAGAATGAAGAAAGCAAGAATAAATGGGCATTTCTCCCAAGAGAGATATAAATAATGTGTTCCTCCAAGGATCTGTATTTCAATTAGTGTCTTTTAGCTGGTTCATTAGTGAACTGGAATTAGTGGGAAACTGTGAAGTGACCAAGTTTGCTAATTGCTTATGGAGGCTAAAACAAATTGTTTATGGAGGCTTTAAAAAAGGACATCAAAAAGCTCCAAATATACTTTAAACTAGGGAAATGGACATCACTAGTGTATTACTGCATAATATAGTAGCAATAACTGACCTCAACAACTTTAATGAAGAGTTGGACAAACTTGTGAAGGATAAGGCTACAAATGTCTAAATAAATAAATAAATATGCAAGCAAGCAGGCAGGCAAGCCGGCAAGTAGACAGGCAAGCAAACACTTGTCATGATGATTATAAACTACCTGTAATGTCAGAGACAGCAAAATTGTGAATGCCACTTGCTAGATTGGGAGGTTGTTATTGAGCTCAAGTCCTGCATGTGAGATTCTCATAGGCATTTGGTTTGTCACTGCAGAACAGAATATGAGACTAGGTATGCCTTTGATCTCTTCTAGAGATGGGCACAAACCACCGAACCAGCAGTTGATGCTGGTTCATTTTGTGTGTGTGTGTGTTCAGCATCTCATGCCCATTTCTAATCTCTTCTTATATTCTTAATGAAATTTACACTGAACTAATTATGGGGCATGCATTACCACAAAGGTTAGCTCAAGCTGTGACTTTGTTACCTTCACTTCCCCAACTGGAATCACATCCGCATTTCTACTTGCAATATGAAAATGTCACTTTTAAAAAAAAATATTTTCCAAAATCATCTCCTATTACATAATTACCCATTTAGAAGAAGAAAGCCTCCGGCGCTGCTTGTACATATTGATGAGTCTGTTCCAAGGATATAACTCCGTTTTGGCAGGTTCTGCTCGCACATCTTCTGTTTAAAAGAAAAGCCACACCATTGAGTGACCAGGAAGTTTCTACATTTTTTTGCCCTTGCGGTAACAACAGTACAATAACATGTGACACAGTTTCAATGCTTTCTGTTACAGGGAATAATTTTACTCTATGTACGTACAAGAAAAATCAGGAGAAAAATTCTATCTTGTCTGTGACATGTGAAATAATCCAGACATGCAGAACAGTCCTTCTGCAAAATACACAAAATGTTCATGGAGTGATGAATTGACATTCATCTAAAAAGTTTGAATGACATCAGCTAGCTGATCCCTGTTTTAATCCAGTTGACTTCAACAGAAATTGGCTCTTTCAATTATAGTGCTACAGGAAGGCCTCTGGTTGTACTTCCAGTCTTAGCCATCTTGGTGGGCCATCGGAGAAAATACAGATTACTTCAGTCATAAACTGTGACATCACATTGGTAATTTGGGAAGTGACGTAATTACACAGCAGCTGCCAAGTAAGTCAATGGAGATCACCTTTCAACCCTCACCTTTCAGAAGGTATTCTCTTTCTTCCTCAGCACTGCTGTCCTTAACACCTGCTATAGTTCCTGCAGCCATAGAGACTCCATCATCTGCACACAGAAGCTGAGAGGTCCCATCCCTAGATCCAAAACAAAGTCTTTTTTTTTTACTTTTGATTTTTTGCATGTTTAACATAACAATATAAACTTAAATTACACTAAAAAGAAAGAAAGAAAGAAAGAATTTAAAATGAGCGAAACAGAACCAAGAGAACAAAACAAAACAAACAGACAAACGGTCAATACAATACAAAATAGCATGGTATTAAACCCGGACAAGACGGAGGTCCTGAGGGTGGGTGGCCCCTCCATTGGTGGTTTGGGAAACTCCCTCTCTTTTGGAGAAGTGACTCTCACCGTGAAAGTGAGGTTCGCAGCTTGGGGGTCCATCTGGATCCAGCGCTCACCATGGAAACCCAGGTAGCATCAGTGGCCCGCTCTGCCTATTTCCATCTGTGGTGGATTGCCCAACTGTATATGTTGATGTTGGGGCCCTCACCACTTTGGTCCATGAGCTTGTAATCTCAAGATTGATTCGACTACTGCAATGTGCTCTACATGGGGCTACCTTTGAGATTGATGCAGAAGCTTCAAATGGTGCAGATGTGGCAGCCAGACTTCTCAGTGGAATGAGAAAATGTCAGCATATTTCCCCCCCCTCTGGCTGCCTTGCATTGGCTGCCTATTCATTTCTGCATTGATTTCAAAGTGTTAATAATGACATATAAAGCTCTAAATGGTTTAGGACCTCGATATCTAGTGGAACGCATCCTTTCACCTAGATCTACTTGAATCACTCATTCTAGCCAGGAAGGGCACTGAGGGGGCCTAATGCCGAGGGTGTCCCGGAGAGAAAGAACAAGAAATCGGGCCTTCTCAGCAGTGGCCCCTTGCCTTTGAAACAGTCTCCCTTCAGATATCTGTCTGGCTCCCTCGCTGGGTGTTTTTAAGAGCCAACTTAAGACCTGGCTCTTTAGGCAGGCGTTCAGGCATCACTTGATTATTTTTATCTTCTCCCCCATCTTGAATGATATTACTATTGTTGTTCTCTGTTTTATTATATTGCTTTTATGCTATTTTTATTGTTAGCTGCCCAGAGTAGACTTGGGTCTAAATGGACGGGGTATAAATTAAATAAATAAATATTATGTACGTCCACAATAAACTATCTTATGCATTTACAATGAGTGAATAAAGGGCTTGATTAAAAGCAAGCCACACAAGAAAGGGTCACCACACTGAGCTCTGATCTGTCATAGGGATGGAAATCCACATTCATTCTTCACATCCTAATATTTGTAGGCAAATTCCACTTGCTGCTACCAGTACTGTACTATTGCATTAACACTAACATAGTGATTTGTTAAACAGAATAAAGCCAGAACTATTGGTAGTAGAGATGGGCAACCGCCACAAGATGTGTTTGGCAGTTCAGTCCCCCGGCCCCTCAGGTGTGTGCCCACTCAGAAGCAGTGTCCTGGCTTCTCGGCCCTGCCTCCTATGGATGCTGCTTTTGAGTGGGTGCTCGCTAGAGGGACAGAGCGCTAAACTGCTTAACACCTGTTGCAATGGTAAACGAACCAAGAGAAATTGCCGAACCACTGGCTTGTGCCCATCTGTAATTGGTAAGGGTTTTTTTTTAATAATAAAAAAAACAACTGCCGTGGATGAAGACTGACTGTAAGGCATGCCTTCTGACTGACTGGCTGAACAAAACCATTCATCTTTCTCTAAAAGGCCCTGATCGTCAGTCTCCATTGCAATATATTTCTTGTAATAATGGACTATGAAATTCTGTTGGCAAGGAAGGCCTAGTGCAATTGCTACAGACAGTAAAAAATATATATTCAGCCACTTCTAATACTATGAACGATCAACTGCACATGATTATTAATTCCATGCTCAGAAGCCACAGAGAAGTTTCTGGATTAATCTGTAGGACTGCCAAGTTTTGTTAAAATGCTGACACCTCAGGCTAAGTCCTTCAGAGCAGGTTCTGAAGTCTTTTTCCCTTTAGGGCAGGGGTGGGAAGCTATTCCCTGCCAGATCTTCTTAGACTGCAGCTCCTGTTAGCTCATCTCCTAGCCAGGAGAGTCAGTGGTCGAGGATGATAGGAACTGCAATCCAAAAACATCTGGAGAGCCACTGACTATGCCTGCCCTAAGGGGGAAGGATGTCTGAACATACTCAGAGGCACTGAATCAGAAGGGTCAGCATTTTCTTTAAATTGCCTTAGGGCAAGGACCAGGCTTAGTGACAATGCCTTAAGGATAAAATGCTCTGGAGCACTGCCAGGTGTCTTTGCTTTGTGAAAATAATTCCCTCTTTTCTGAGACTATCGTTTGTGACTCATTTTCAGTTTTTCCGGTAAGGATTACAGCAGCTTGGGACAAGAGCAGGGAATAGTGCTGACATTTGCTCTGGAATGGCCGGCGCATTCACAAGGCAGCAGCTCCAAGACAGGCAAACTTGTATAGTCTTGCTCGATGAACCCTGAAAAAAGCTACCACCCACTTCCACATAGTTCTCAGTAAGGGCAGACCTCCATCTGGTCAATGCACAGCTCACACATTTGTATTAATAGTGACTGCATGTACGCACATGTGCTAAATCTGGTTCCGCTGGATTTTTATTCCCTTGTTGGCAGCTAGCCACACAGATAATAAGAGAAACCTGTAAAATTCTGACTGACTGTTAATGAATCTAGGTAAGAATTCATGCAGTGAACTTTTGGTTAGCCATGATCATGTCCACACATGATCAACAGAATGGACAAAATCTTGTTGGCATAAATTTGTGCCAGTGTAACCTGGATCACATGCCAGAAGCTTTTAATTAAAAGTAATGAAAAGCCCCCTATTCCCTTCCTTTTAGGTTCTGAGGCTCCCGAGGGTTTCCTTTTGCCCTCAGGAAGACTTTCATAGTCTTGCAACATAGGGGAAGCCTTTATTCATTGTTGTTGTTTTTCAGTCACTATGATTGGGATGTCCGTTGTTGATCTGGGGGCAATTTTTTACTATTACAGGCTTCTCCCAATCCCAAGACTCCCAAATACTTCGTCAGAGCAAAAGGGGGCCCAGGAAGCATCAGAACTTAAAAGAAGTGGAACTGAAAACCTTTCACCACTTTCAATTAATGCTTTTGGCACCTGATCTTGGTTATGCTGGTGCAAATTTATACCAACAAGATTTTGCCCAGGCTAATTCACACAAGGCAAAACTATTTTTGGGCCATTCTTGGCCACTAGTAGCCAGAATAATCATATAATTATTAATCATAATAATTAATCATATAAGCACTCTACTTCTAATTAGTACCTATGAAATAGTCAGAGGCTAGTTAACACAAAAGCCTATAAAAGGGCTTCACAAAATGTGACAGGTTATCATCACACATTTTACTATCATAGTAAAGGAGGGGGCTAAGCTAGGACATACTCCTTTTGCTGATAAATGAAGTACCAATATTTCCTGCAGGAAATAACTTGGTTGTCTAATGTAACTTCGAGGAGTCGATCTCAGATTTTCCACAGTGAAGGCTGGCAGTCTACTGGATGTTGGTCCTTTTCAATCCTGTGCCTTGCATCGAAAGTAGTGGCCTACAGCCCACAAAAGCTGGTTCCAAATAAAACATTAGTCTGTAAGGTATCCCTGAACTCTTTGTTATTTAACTTATTGGCAAAACTGAAAGCCTAAACATTTTATTCTCCATACTCAGAACATGAACATAGCTCTGCAGACTCTACACTTACTCTGCTAGTGTTTCACTGTCACTAGACTCTTCTTTTTCTGCTCCTGCGACAAGGACTTTTTCACATGGATGCTGGACCAGCTGATGTATCATGGAGCCAGCAAAACCATCAGCATCTCCCACCTCTAACCCAGTTGAGTTAAGTAACTCAGAAAGCTTATTCTCATAGGCCGGGGTGGTGTTTTCAAAAGCTGTGTCCTTCAGCAGTGATGGTCCTTTCCTGTGTTGCTCCATCATGCCCTCATGGACCTCACTGGGAGAAATCTTGGTAGTGATTAGCTTTTTGCCCAGTAACATCGCCTCACTCTCAGCCTGCCCAGAACGCTCCAGGAGCTGATCATCTTTTTCTTTGGGAACTTTTGCCTTCGGTGTTTGACCCTCTTGTGTGACACGCCTGCTGCTGCCAAAGAGGTTTCTGAAGAACTGGAGCACTGGAGGCCTGCGGGAAACTGACGAGGCTGTGAGAGTCTCCATCAGATGGAAGTCTTTTAGGGGTTAGTCTGAGGGATTGTTGGGACACCTGGGAGGCACTCGGATGCCTCAACAGAGTTGACACCTCTCAACAGACCAGGATCAGGGCTTCAAACTGAAAAAGCCCAACTGCTCAGAACCCTCTGAGAATTCTAGAGCTCTCGGAGGGGGCGGAGCCACTGAGAGGCGATTTCTCCCCCTCCTCAACATTTCACAATTCAAAGTTCAGGGTGAGTGGCATACTTTTTTGGTAAGTCAGCCAATTAAAAGATGGATAGGAGTGGAAGAAAAAAAAACTAGAGGGCAAAAATTAGTCTATAGTACGTACTTATATGCTTAGTCTGTAGTTTTCAATATAGTCTCTTGCTCAGAGATTTAAAACTATAATAATAAAGCTTCAGAAATATTTTCAAATTAATAAATAAAACTTGCATTTTAAAAAAAACATGTATCTTGGTCTTCAGCTGTGAATCTCATGTCAATCCAGTAGTATTGAATAATGGTATCACTCCGGAAATATTTCCAAGGGCTAGCTGTGTTAGTCCATCACAGTGAAAACAACACAAAAGTCTCATAGTATTTTCAAGATTAGCAAACTTTATTTGGCACACAGGTTTTTTTTTTTTGTTTTTTTTTTTTTGGCACTGTAGCCCACTCCATCAGGTGCATTGAGAGTTGCCTCCAGTGGCACATTATTATATGTATGCTTTGGGAGTGTGTGTAGAAGGGTGTAATTTGTGAGGTGAGAAGGAACTAAAATGGAAGAAGCATAATATTAGGTAAACAATATAGCTGTGTGAGTTAGACATCTGGTTGTGGATGTTCCACAACCAGATGTTGAGAGTTCGATTCTCCACTGTGCCTCCTGCGAGTACAGTCACCCTCTTGCTGCCTTGGGCAAAGTCGCACAGTCCCAAGAAAGGAATGGTGAACTACTTCTGAGCACTCTCTACCTGGAAAACCCTGAAAAGGGTTGTCATAAGTCAGAATTGACTTGACAGCACACAATTATTAAAACAATGGGAACATAAGAAGTGGTCTTATACAAGAGTAAATGATCCTTCCTTCTATTTAGCTCAGTATTCTTAGCTCCAGGGCTAGAAAACCTTTAGTCTTCCAGATGTGAATTTATTCCCATGATCCCTCACCATTGTATGATCTTGTTGGGGCTAACTGGATTAAAGTCCAACAACAAATGGAAGGCCACTGGTTCCTCAGCTCTGAACTACTCTGACTGGTAAGGTTCCAGATGGAGAGTAAGCCTACCATTTACTAAGTCTGTGAGAGATAGGGCAGAAGAACACCCTATACCACCCAATTGTCATCCCCTCTACCTTGGAAGGGAGAACGAAACACAGAGACACAAGGTGGGAGGAGGGTGAAAGAAGATAGAGACAAGCCACCTGTTGTGGGGAGAGAAGAAATCAAGATGGGGGTAAGAGAGAGTGGTGTGAGGAAGAAAGATTGTTTAGTAGAACTGGGAGAGAAGACCAGAAAAGGCAGGAATTAAGGAGAAAAGGGCTGGAAAAGAAGAGGAAGAGGCGAGTGTATATAGGGGACAAGTTCACAGAGAGGGGAGGTAGAAGCATGAGCCATGGAAACAAGAAAAGAGACAAAGGATGGGGATGGTTGTGGATGGAAAATCCATGGACTCATAAGTGGGAAATGTTAATGATACCAAATAAGCAGGCAGACAGAAGAAGGAACGCCTGTCCCACCCCCTCCCAGGAAACCTTTTTACTGGGGGGAAAGGGGAAGTAGAAAGTGGAGTTGGAATATAAGAGAAGAACAAGTCCAGATAGAAAGAGAGAGAATTGTGAAGCACCTACATGGAGAACTCAGACAGTTTATGGGGGCCTCATCCACAAGATGGTGGGCAATGACATCCTCAGAGAGACTATCATGAGAGAAAGAAGGGCTGAGGAGAGGAAACATTGCATCTGTTGCTGTTGTCACTACAGGAAGAACCCAGCAAACTTTAAGGATGTGACTCTCAGAGACTTGGGGGCTATGGACAATTCTGTGTTTCAAATTCTGAACCAGTTCCTCTCTTCCTTGACAGAGAAAGAGAAAGGTGAGCCATTAGCTATTGTAAATAGTTCTTTGACTGTTCCAGAAGTAAAAATTGAATTTTTGAAACTAGACCCAATGTCCGTTGTATCTGTGGAAAGGGGTACATTGGAGGGGGGGAGCTCAAACAAGAACCCTCACAATGTCATATTTGCATGTAAATTTAAAATATGCACTCTACCATCAAGCTATATAGACAGCTCAAGCAGGACATTCTAAAGTAGGTGCATTAGGGATATACTTACACAAGATGTGCAGAAAATAGCAGTGTGTGTGTGCTTCCTTCCAGTAGAAGCTCTTGTGGTGCATCTTGTAACATATAACTCAGCAGTTAAAATATTAAATTGAACCTTGATGAGAATATAACACATAACATGCACAAGCTATAGAAGATGCTAAAACATCAAAGAAGGGTAAACTAGCAGTTCTTTAGATGCTAAATGGCAGCAGACGTGGACCAGGTGGATTTTTTAAGTATCTGACCTATGTCTGAAAATAAATATATTTTATAACAGGGCAAGCTCTACCATTTGGCAAAGTGAATCAACTCTTTTAAGTGGAAGATTCTAGGAAAACAGCAGTAGTTCTTCTTGAACCCTCAACCATTTCTTTTCTTTGAGAACAAGAATCAAGTTTCCCTTTCTCTCCAACCTAGCCTGCTGTTCTCATGTATAGTAGTAGAAGATTCTTTTTCATTGCCAGTGTAAGGTTCAACTGCCAGCCTGATCAACTTCTGCACATGGCATGAGAAGGCCATTCTGCCTTTTGCTTCAGACAGCAAAGTGTCTTGTGCTGGCCTTGCTTTGCTAATGCCTTCACAAATGCTGCCATTATCTCTTGGGACATTGTTCATTCATGGTTCATTCACATGAAAGGTACTAATTTCCCCTCCAAATAATATGAAGATGTTTCTCTACTTCCCTACTCTGGAATATATAATTTTATTCCTATATCCAAAACTGTTAATGGAATGTCAGTCAACTCCAGATAAGGCACTCTTACTCAGAGATGCTGGAATGTGATTGTAAATTTAATGTCTTTGTTCAGTTTCAAGTGAAATTTAAAATGAGTTTACAATAAATAAGGCACATGTACACTAAGTGGGAGTTGGCGAAAACCCTTACAAGACATTTCATTTTGTTTGGAGTTTTGCAACTGTGCTGGCAAGCAACCAGTTCTTTTACATTCAGATAGATGTAAACAGACAGGAAGTATTGTTTTCAAGGACAATGTCATTCTTTTCTGATCTTGCTGTATTTACTCATGCCTTGATTACCTCCAGATTACACAGTACTGTAATCCCATGAGGATAATTTTGCAGTCTGCCTGGAGGACAATGCAGTCAGAGCAAAATGGAGCAGCAAGGCAGTAAGAAGAACCCGATTATTTGATTATACAATGTTAAGGGGGAATTAATTCCTAATCAAAGTGCTAATTTTGACATAAAACCATTTGAGCTGGAAACCTAAAGAATTTTCTTCTTCCCCCATGGACTTGTTCACACAACAGAGTCATCAAGGGAGGCTCTGCTTTACTAAGCTATTTGCAGCTTGAGGTAAAGAATTAAATTGCACCTTCTTCCGTCCCATGTAGAAAAGCTGAATGGAATGGTAGTTGAATCTTTTTACAACACTGGCAGTAGGACAGTGTCCTCCTTTAAGCCAGCAAGTTCATTCAGAAAGTTCAGGACAGGCCACAAAGAACACTCAGTTCTCTCCTCTACAACCATGATGCTGCTCCCAGCATATGTTGTCTGAGGAAACTGCCTCACTTTGGCAAGTGACAGGGCCAGGCCTACTGCTTAAAGTTTCTATGCCACCTAAAGCTTAAAGGGTGAGAATGTGGAGCAAGATCTTTTAATTGAACAGGTTTGCTGATGCTGTTCAAGGAGTCCCTTCTTCTTTTTGTTCATTTTCTTACTCTGATCTGGTTATTTTATTACTCTGAACTGAAATTCTATATGCTCATTTGCCTGGGAGGAAGCTTAAATAAACAGAATAAGCATTACTTCTGAGCAGACAGAGAAAGGATGCGGCAGCCTTTAGTTTGTAAGACCCCAGCAGAGGTGTTAAGTGTAAGCCCTTTGGGAGCTTGTTAATTTAAAGAGTTGCCTTCAGTTAGAAGCAACTTGGCAAGCAACAACAACAGTAAACATGCATGGTATAGCATTGTTAGTTATGATCTGTTATTTTATTATGAAGTTTGAATACACCTGACACAATAAATATGCTGTCTTTAAGATGCCACTGGATTCTTTATCATAACAGCAAATGTTGCTACAAGTTCACACAATGTCAGAAAGATTATATGCAAGAAATATCTGAAGATTTTTTTGTGAGTCTGGTAGAAGCTTACATAGCTCCTGTGTTCTTAGATATGCTGTAGGAGTAACAAATGAATAACCCCCATCAATGTGAAAAGTTGTTAATTTGCTAGAGGGGGGCAGAAATCCTACATAAAATAAGGCATGTGTCAAAATCTCAATACCAGTGATTCCCTTCTGCAGTATCCCTGATTCTTGGTGCTATGTCAAAAATTGAGTCATAATTTGTAGCATGAGTATTTCTCAAGAGATTTAATTTTTACACAAGTACCTGTATATTTATTATTATATCTTGCAGATTATTCTGTTTCAACAGAATATTACCTTTTCCCGTGTACAGCATTCTGTTATTCTCTCATAGTTTGTGTATGTTTAGCTATCAAATGCAGGCTATTAATGCATGTCAGCTGTTAGACACTGTCAAACACTGACTGGATGTCAGGTATCAAATTCCATTAAACATGGGCTGTTCTTATATGTCAGCTGTTGAATAGTGAGCACTGCAGCAACCTAACTAGTCTATTCTGTACAGTTATTATATTGCAACGGTGGGAGACCAGCAGCCTTCTGGCTTTTGGTGGAAGTGTATTTCTCAAATGCCCTAGCCAGCACAGACAATGATTCAGGGTGCTGGGAGTTGTAGCCTATCAGGAATATTGCAAATTGGCCACCCTTGTTTTTTGCTATGAATTGGGTGACAGCATGTGAAAGTTACTGCATGACACCATGCTCAGTTGCAATGCCAACTTTGAAAATGTTCTAGCTGTATATGTCATATGGTAATAAGCCATATGACATATACAGTAGAGGGAATTGTAGTCCAAAAAACACAAATATGCCACCCCTCTACCTCCAAGCCAGAAGGTGGAAGCCACATTTTTTGCAGATGTGAAACTCTGATGTCCAGTAGTATCTCGACAGATGTTATGTGCCATCTAGTTGCCTCCCACTTACAGTGACTGGAACTCTGAGATGTTCAAGGCGTGATTTACCATTGCCACCCCTAGTCAGTTTCTGTGGATGAGCAGGGTTGTAGCCTAGAGCCTCTGAACCCTAATCCAACACTCTACCCACTACTCCACACTAACACACACGCACAAGACAACTGGTGGAAAATGGTGGTTGTATCTGACAGAAATATAACATAACCGTTATTTTGTGCTAAGCCTGAAGAAGTAGGAAGTTTCCAATTTATTTGATTTTTAGTGATCCAATAAAAGGATTCACTCACTGGTACATTTGTATAATCCTGGTGACCCTACAGCTTTTTCCATGTATTTTCCAGCAGTGCATGGAAAGGGGTCTGAGGTAAAGCGAAGGGGGCAAAATGAGTCTCAGCTGTTCTACTCAGTGGGTTGGAGCACAGGAGTCAAGAATCACCATTCGGCCTCCTAGAAGGGGGACCTCTGTGTGTGTGGCGCGCGTCCTTGGGTGAAGGGCACTAAACCATTTGAGACTATGTCCAGAAAACAACCGGGGACTGAGTTGAGGGCAAAGTCATTACAGTATCTCTCTTCGACCGTACCGTTCAGCGGCAACGAGTCGGGCCCTCGCTAGAGGGAGCTGAACCCGACCTTTCCCGCTTTCTCTCGGTTTGCATCTATGGTTTTTGCCGGCGACTTTCCTTTCTCGGGTCTAGCCTTTCGCTTCGCCCCTCCTCGCCGAAAAGGAAGCAGGAAGGGATGCGGTAGCCCAGAAGGTCGACGACGGAGCTCCGCGACCCGCTCGCCGCCGCCCCCCCCCCCGCCCCGCAGCCTCGGCCAACAAAGCCAAAAGTCGCTGGTTGGAAAAGGCCCGGCCGTAGCGACGAAGACCTACAAGCCAGGCGAGTGAAAGGCGAGCGGGGCTCCCGGGGAAGGGGGAGGAAGGAGCTGGAGGGATGCAGGCGGCACGGCGGGTGGGGTGGGGTGGGGAAGAGATGGAGGGACGTCCGGAGGGCGACGGGGTTGGGTGTGTCCCCGGGACGTGAGGCGCTTGCCAGCCACGACGTCCGCCGCGGCTGGAGCCAGTGGAGGGAAATTCGAACCCCGACGATGTCCTTTGGGGCTGGGGGAGAACCGGGGGGGGGCACCGGCGGCCGGGCTGCCTCGTTTGCCGGTGGGGTGTAGCCGGGAAGCCCTCCCCCCCCGCTCCGCCCCCAATGGCGCGGGTGGCAATCCGGATGCCGCCCAAGAGTGATGCCGGGCTCCGGAGACGTCGCAGGGCTGCGCGCCTGTCAGCGGAACGCCCGGTGGTGCCTGGTCCTCTGGCGCTTCCTACGCCGCCTCTGCCCGGCCGAGAGACAGAAGGAAGGCCGGGAGAAGATGGCCCGGCCACGGTTCCGGCCAGGCCTGCGGGCTTCTCGGAGCGAGCGTGCTTGCGATCCCAGAGCGCCTTAAGCCGAGGAAACGTCCTCGTGTGTGTGAACGTGAAACAAAGTTGCCTCCCCCCCCCATGCGAGAACTGAGGTTTTGATCTTGAGCGTGAGAAAGGGATTTATTCACAGATTATATATATATACAGTATATATATAAAGGCCCAGATCGTGTTACTTAGTGTAGTACAGTAAATAGCACTAGAGTAGGCCCGTTGAATCAATTGGAGATGTAATGAGCCCCCCTCCTCCATTGTAAGTCCCATTGATTTTAAAGGACCTGCTCTAGCTGCAACTTCTTGTGTTAAATTAATTCAGCGTGCTTTAGCAGATAAGAGCGATGGACTAGGACTCAGGACCACTGGGTTCAGATCCCTGCTCAGCCATGCTAAACTCACTGAGAGCGTGGCACTATTTCAGTTATCTTGAAAGCCCTATTAAAATCCCTGTAAGTGATTTCTGACTTGAGGGCACATAACATAGTAAAAGCTGCAGTTAGAGTAGCCCATTTAAATAAGTAAAACTCATGGAGGAGATAACTCAATAAATCTCATTGATTCACTAGGCTTACTCTAGTGTAACAATTGCGTGAGGACTGGAGTAGAGAATCATAAAGCTGGCTTGAGGCGTTGCTGGCACAGAGGAAGGACGAAGTGGTGCTCTCCTACTTCCACGTGCAAAAACTAAACCAACCAGCAGTTGCATCTAGTTGAACCACAGACTGAAGACAACATCTGCCATCAGACCTGAAAGCAACTGGCTAACTTAGTGGTGGGAGGAGATGATGTATATATTACATCATCTCCTCCCACCACTAAGTTAGCCAGTTGCTTTCAGATATATACATTGTCCTGGTAGCAGATAATAATTATGATAATAATTTAGCCCTTTAAATATGCAGCTCGAACAATTGGTGCCCCCCCCAGCTCAGAAATGTGATAGGTGGTGGTGGTTTCGTGGGGAGACTAACCAGGAGGTGCTGTGGGCAAAATTAAAGAGAAAAAGAGAAGAGAAAGGGCAAAATACTGTGGCAAAAGATTTATATTCTGGTGGTAATAGAGTTAAATAGGAAAGAAGAAAAACAGATATGAGATGGATTGACTCCATGAAGGAACCCACAGCCATGAGTTTGCAAGAGCTGACCAGGACTGTTGAGGAGCCAATATTTTGGAGGTCACTTACTGGTAGGGTCCCTGAAAGTCAGAGGCGACTTCAGGGTACCTAACAGCAACAGCATACAGTGATAGCGCATGATTAAAAAGGAATGAAACTATTAAGATGTTCATTAAATTGGATGTCATGGTGTGGTAGATTTGGCTGTCAAATGCTAACATTTGTTTCTGGGGCAGAGTTCATATGTCAAGGGACCCCACTGTTCTATGCTGTAAAATATTCGACTTTTGAGATCCTGTCTTTTAAAAAAAGTGTACTTTCGTTATTGCAGGTTAGAAAGGCAATTTCAATGTGTAAAATAGGCTTGTGCTAATGTTTTGTTTCTGTAGGATGGATTATTTATTTGTTACATTTATAATCTGCCTTTCCAGCAGTGAGCTCAAGACAATGTACATGTCTCTTTTTCCCTGCACTTTTCCTTCACAACATCCCTGCGAGCCGGTCAGGCTGAGAGACTGTGAGTGGTCCAAGCCCAGCTAGTGAATTTCGTGGCTTAATGGGGATTTGAATCGGGCCTCTTGAACACTGCCCCAACACCCTTAACCATGACCTCATAATGGCTCTCACATCACGTGTGTGCCTGTTATGGATTTCTTTTGAAGTAGTATAACCATAGTTAACAGAAACTAACACTAGAAACTAAACCCTATTCTGATAAGCATTTTGATTAGCAACTCCAGATAAAAGTTCAGCATCAACTAAAGCATTCTCGGTACAGTATCTAATTCAAATATGAAGTGATATCCAGTTATTAGATATTCGCAGACCTAGATGAGAGTGTAAGAATGTACTAAATCAGTCCTTTCAAGGAACAAATATGTCTATTTAAAAAAAAAAAACATTTTCAGTGCCATAATTTTAATTACAACAGGTGAGGTTTCCCAGAATGCTGGAGAACAGTGTCATTGTAAGTCCACAAACTTCACAAATTGCAGACACCTCATGTGCTCTTGTGTGTATAACTTCCTGAGTGTGTAAGTGACATCCTAAAATGTTTTAAAAAAAAACAGGAAAGGACTGCACATGTGAGAACTGGGTGTCAACTACTTTGGCTGAACTGTTTTTTTTTAAATTAATATTATTTAGTTACAGTCCTACACTGTCTGAATAGTAAGCCTTGATGAATTCAGCAGGTTTTATTTTATAATGATATGTATAAAATTGCTTTTGTGGGGCTTTAATCTTGCACATGAGATCCACTGAACTCAAACAGAGCTAACTTTGAGAATTGTGGTTAGAGGCTTTTCCTTTCTCATACTGTTTAAATTTTGGCAAAACTTTTAAGTCACATACATTTTGTAAAAACAAAAGAGAGACTCTTTGGTCCCTGGACAGAGTTCTAGCTCCTGTCCTTTGAAGATGCCGGCCACAGAGACTTGCAAAATATTAGGAAGAAAAACCTCCAGAACATGGCCAAACAGCCTGAAAAACCCACAACAACCAGTTTTTGGTACCTTAGAACTAACACATGATGGCATAAGACTTTAGGTCCCACTCTTCATCATATGCATAAAGTGTTGTACCATTTGTCAAGTACCTCCTGTATACTGTGGAATGAATGGGGTGTACAGTTTAGAAGTGGGTAAATTGTTGTCTTCTCATGGTTTTCAGACTGCAGCTCCCATCAGCCGTAGCCAACATAGCTAGTGATAAAAGATGTTTGGAGCTGCAGGTCAGCAACATCTGGTATAGCACAATATGTCTACCCCTGATGTTACAGTAGGAGGAGAGAAGAGATTAAGGGGCATGTTGACCATGGTAGTGCTTGGATAGCAAATCTACTATCAAAGCATCATTGGGCAATAGAAGTTCCATATTCATGTGCAGGTTGTTGGTTTTTTACAAATTGTGATTAGGCCACCCATACAAAATATTTTTTTTACAGTTTTACTAAACCAGCCCAGATCCCCCACTCATGATGGCTAGTGACTTGAAAATTTTATTAAGCCAGTTTTCTTCCTTGTGCAATATGTATCATGTGTAATAGAAAAGTTGTCATTGTAAATAGGGAGAAAGAAGAAACTACTTAAGTGTAGCTACAACAAATAATTGATTCGCATTAAATTTCCTTGCTTTGTTTTCCACCGAAATTATCTATTTTAAGATGTGACCTTTTAAGACATTCTAGTATAACACCCTTTCTTGATATCTAGAATGCGACCACCACCACCCATTCCACCCCCATGTCCATCATGTGCAGTGAACATAAACAGAAGAATCTGTCTTGGAATGCATATGTTATGCTGACCTTCCAAAAAGACGCTGTTGCAAGGGTGACGGAAGAACCATCAAATAAGTTCCTTCTGAAAATACAGTCACAGAAAGAGGACATGGGCATGCTAAACTTAATTATACAGCAACATCCACACTGTGAGGAGCAATTATAGGCATATAGGAAGTTATCTTATATCACCAATTAAGTACAAGGTCAAAAGTATTACAGTTGGAATGGGTAGAGGCCTCTTGTGCCTGCACAGCTGTCCTTGTGCTGGCTGACGTCTGATCTTCTGGCACAGCTGGATCTGCAGACATAACTTCTGTGCCATCTTGTTGTCAGCAGACAGAATAACCTAAAAGGGGAAGAGAAAAAGAGGTGTAGGAAGACAGCTTAGTTATGCCGGATCCAAGCTCCTGTCAGCTCAGACTTACAATCTCTTTGCTGTCACAAAGGTCAGGTTAGTCCTAATTAATTCAAGGCAGGATCTTTTCCTAGCCCTAGGGACAAGTAGATGCTAAGAACTGAACTTGGGATGTTCTTCATCAAACATGTGTGCTGAATTGTGGTCTTCCCCAGAACCTATACCAAGCCTATATTTTATTAATCTTGTAATGATGTGCAGATAGCCTAGAAAATGTTTTTTCGCTTCAGAGGAGCTGGGATCTCCTACTATTAAAGACTGTATAAATATACGGACTCATTATATGGAGTAACATTTTATAATTCATATTCCATAATGAGATTGTTGAGATATAAAATTTTAAATAAAAACTATCTTTATAGACAGCTTTAAAAAATACAAAAAGCATTTTAACCCTAACAATTGTAAAAATCTGATCTATGTTAACATCCAGTGTTTATTGATTTGATTTATTTGTTTTATTTATTTGTATCAAGTCATCATGTCTCTCTCTGAAAGTGCCCAATTTTCAGACTTTTGCAGTGTCTGTGGACAGAGGATTCTTGAAAGTTGACTCGGTATAGACAAGAAGACTGTCAAAATAGCATATGGGAGCAGAGAGTTGAATGGGTTAAATTCACCCTTTCAACTGGTTGATATTTAACTTTAGGAGCATCACCTTTTTGTCTTCCCCAGCGTTGTTCAAGTATGAAAGCTGAACAGGGAAGTAAATATGTGTAACAAGGGGCATGAGGCGTCAGTACACTGGGGGCCCTACGTGTTTCAGTCCAACTTCCTCTGAATTAAGCTGAAACATTTATAGGGTATGATGCTGTCTTCGTTGTCCCTACAATAGCAAACTCTTAACAGGATGGGGTTGGGGTTAGGGTTTGTGGATGTAAGCATAGGTCTAATGCAAGCTTGTTACATGTGTACACATCTTGTTGAGGCTTAATGCCTCAATATGGCTTAAGTCATCATATTGTTGTTGTTGTTGTTTAGTTGTGTCGGACTCTTCGTGACCCTATGGACCAGAGCACACCAGGCCCTCCTGTCTTCCACTGCCTCCCGGAGTTGGGTCAAATTCATGTTGGTAGCTTCAATGACACTGTCCAACCATCTCATCCTCTGTCGTCCCCTTCTCCTCTTGCCTTCACACTTTCCTACCATCAGGGTCTTTTCCAGGGAGTCTTCTCATGAGATAGCCAAAGTATTGCAGCCTCAGCTTCAGGATCTGTCCTTCCAGTGAGCACTCAGGGTTGATTTCCTTTAGAATGGATAGATTTGTTCTCCTTGCAGTCCAGGGGACTCTCAAGAGCCTCCTCCAGCACCACAATTCAAAGGCATCAATTCTTCTGCGGTCAGCTTTCTTTATGGTCCAGCTCTCACTTCCATACATCACTACAGGAAAAACCATAGCTTTTGCTATGCTGACTTTTGTTGGCAAGGTTTGTCGTCGCTTTCCTCCCAAGAAGCAGGCGTCTTTTAATTTCGTGGCTGCTGTCCCCATCTGCAGTGATCATGGAGCCTAAGAAAGTAAAATCTGTCACTGCCTCCAGATCTTCCCTTTCGATTTGCCAGGAGGTGATGGGACCAGTGGCCATGATCTTAGGTTTTTTTCTATATTGAGCTCAAGAGAGTTTTTTGCACTCTCCTCTTTCACCCTCATTATGAGGTTCTTTAATTCCTCCTCACTTTCTGCCATCAGAGTGGTATCACCTGCATATCGGAGGTTGTTGATATTTCTTCCGGCAATCTTAATTCTGGTTTGGGATTCCTCTAGTCTGGCCTTTCACATGATGTATTCTGCATACAGTATAAGTTAAATAAGCCGGGGGACAAACTTGTCGTACTCCTTTCCCAATTTTGAACCAATAAGTTGTTCCATATCCAGTTCTAACTGTTGCTTCCTGTCCCACGTATAGGTTTCTCAGGAGATAGATAAGGTGATGAGGCATTCCCATTTCTTTAAGGACCTGACATAGTTTGCTGTGGTCCACACAGTCAAAGGCTTTTGCATAGTCAATGAAGCAGAAGTAGATGTTTTTTCTGGAATTCTCTGGCTTTCTCCATAATCCAGTGCATGTTAGCAATTTGGTCTCCAGTTCCTCTGCCCCTTCGAAATCCAGCTTATACTTCTGGAAGTTCTCGGTCCACATACTGCCTTGGAGGATTTTGAGCATAACCTTGCTAGCGTGTGAAATGAGTTCAATTGTACGGTACTTGGAGCATTCTTTGGCACTGCCCTTCTTTGGGATTAGGATGTAGATTGATCTTTTCCAGACCTCTGGACACTATTGGTTTTTCAAACTTGCTGGTATATTGAATGTAGCACCTTAACAGTGTCATCTTTTAAGATTTTAAATAGTTCCACTGGAATGCCATCAGCTCTACTGGCCTTGTTGTTAGCCAGGCTTTCTAAAGCCCACTTGAATTCACTCTCCAGGATGTCTTGCTCAAGGTCAGCAACCACACTATCTGGGTTGTGTGGGATATCCAAATCTTTCTGGTATAATTCCTCTGTGTATTCTTGCCACCTCTTCTTGATGTCTTCTGCTTCTGTTAGGTCCCTACCATTTTTGTCCTTTATCATGTCCATCTTTGCACAAAATGTTCCTTTAATATCTCCAATTTTCCTGAACAGATCTCTTGTTTTTCCTTTTCTATTATTTTCCTCTTCTTTTTTGCATTGTTCATTTAAGAAGGCCGTCTTGTCTCTCCTTGCTATTCTTTGGAAGTCTGTGTTCAATTTTCTGTAACTTTCCCTATCTCCCTTGCGTTTTGTTTCCCTTCTCTTCTCTGCTATTTCTAAGGCCTCGTTGGACAGCCACTTTGCTTTCTTGCATTTCCTTTTCTTTGGGATGGTTTTTGTTGCTGCTTCCTGTACAATGTTACGAACCTCTATCCAAAGTTCTTCAGGCACTCTGTCCACCAAATCTAGTTCCTTAAATCTTTTCTTCACTTCCACTGTGTATTCATAAGGAGTTTGGTTTAGATTATACCTGACTAACCCAGTGGTTTTTCCTATTCTCTTCAGTTTAAGCGTGAATTTTGCTATGAGAGGCTGATGATCAGAGCCACAATCAGCTCCAGGTCTTGTTTTTGCTGACTGTATAGAGTTGTCATATAGTACGTAGCAAACTCAGTCTCTGAATGGCAGGCTGGGAGAAATGTCAGAATTTCCAAAACTACAAAAATAGTTTAGGTAAAAGAAATTTGAAGGAAATGTATCTGAAAGCAGTGGTAGTGGTAGTGATAGCAGAATGCTGACTAATAGGTTGGGTGAGAAGAAATGAAATGGATTATCCTTGAAAATGGTGTTTTAGGTTGTCTGTAATTCTCAATGGGAGCATTTCACACTGAAATATTCTAAGAATAACTGTTGTCTTGTTCCATTTTCACAGTCATGAATGTATGTAAGAATCACATTATATAATTGCAGGGAAAAAGCAGGAAACCAACCTTTTAAGTTCTCTTTATTTACTCAGACTGTTAAGAAGGAGTCGCTGATCTCTATAAAATGCTTTTAGGGCCCCTCCCCATGTTTTGGTACCCCTTAAATCTAATTTTTTCCTTTATGTTTTAGGACCACTTTTTGTAATCCTTACAAAATAGATTTTTGAGAAAGGGAGTCTTACTGGCCTGAAGAGTTTGGATCACTGAAGGAAAGGAGGAGTTTGCAATGCATGCTTTCAGCCTACGTAGTTTGTGTATTGTAGGAACTGGAGGCAAAGGTCTATTTTACAGCTGACGCCAAGTAGGCATCCTGCTGTGGTGGCAGGTACTTGCTGATAAAAAGATAAGTAGGCTTGCAGTATTCAGTCTGGGCATTGTTGCTTTGGCTGTGGTCTTGTTAACTTCTCTGATTCCACTTTCATTTCTCCTCTAGAAGCAAAGATCAGTGGAATGGGGAGAATAACCATTTCCTAGCAGTTGGTATTTAATTTTGGGGGGAGTTATCTACTACGATTACCTTCAATTGGATGTGTGGGTTTTATTTTTCTCTCTTCTGGTGTGTGTTTTTTAAATGAAGCATTATTTTACAGTAAAACGGCAAGATGCAAATTCTTTTAAATTAAAAAAAACACACAGACATGGTCTTCAATATTCTGTGGCCTGCATTAACTAATTCGTAGTAACACTGATCCCCTCCCACTTCCCTGTCTCTGGGACAAGCTGGAATGTCTTCTTCATTCACAAGTATATAGTGAAAGAGAGATAGAGGAAGTCCTCCAGTTCATACCAACCCCAAGCCATCCCTACCGCATGGGGGTGTTTGAGGGGGTGTCAAGGAATAAGAAATGTGTGATACGATGTTGAATAATAAAGAATTGAGGATCATATCTTAACTACACTGGTCTGAAAAAATTCTGATTCGAACATTTTCTTTCCCTCACATTTTCCATTGGGGGAGCAGAGCCAGGACATGGTGGGCTGGACTGCAGGACTGTTAGAAATGCGAGGAGCCACCTGTAGATATTTGCTCCTGCAAGGACGCAGGTCCACCTGTCCGAGTGCATGTTGCACCTCCAGCTGCTCCTGTCTGGGCAGATGGAGACACAAAACAGTTGGGCTCAAAGCAAAACCAAAGTTGTGTTCCTTCCTGTTCCTTTGCCCTCTATCCACACATGCCATTCTCTTATATGAGCCACGTTTACCCAATAGAGCAGCAAAGTCTCAGGTACCAAAATCGCTAGTTATGGCTCTGCTGCGCTGAAAATAACAATATTTTTGAACCCCTTTTATTATGGCATCACCTTTCTGATGAAGTGGAGTGTAATCCACAAAGGTTTACATCACAATAAATTTGTTTGTTCCATAATAAACTTGCATTGCTGGGTGTAGCCTGATACCCACATAGAGTACCTTCCAGTAATTCAGGCTGTTATCTCCATTTTAAGACTGAGCTTAGCTGCAGACTTTGTAGCCAAAACATCTGGCCTGATTTGGCAACTTACATTTGTAACTCCACACTTTGTGGGTGGGTTTTTTTGTTTTTGCCCTGCCTAATCTGGTGAAAAATTCTGGACGACTCAAAACCTTACACAAATTGTAAAGATGTCACTGACTTGCGGATTTTGCTCTTACTCATGGATCAACATAACTGACTGTTGGAGCTTTCAGTTTGTTTGTTTTTGTATTGTTTTGTTTTCACGAGGATTTTTTTCTGTTCAATTAAAAGTATTTACCAACTGCTTAGATTAAAAAATATCAGTGATGTCCAACAGTAGCATACAATTTATACAATGTACATATATACAATGTATGCAAAATAGAAAATACATAAAACAAACAATATGCAGTATGATCCATAGAGTCCCTTCCAGCTCTGCAGTTCGAAGATGATGAGGATGATGATTTATGTAGTCCAGAGGTAAACAGGCCTTGGAATGTTTCTGTGGATCTGAACCCTCTCAGATCCCCCTTCACCTGGATTTTCTCAAAGAAAAATGGTGAATTGCCATTTTATTTTTCTGGAGACCAGTACTTCCTCTGAAAAAGATATACTGACCCCTGGAAACTTTAAGGGTATCCAGGAGTGGGGAAATATTTTTTTTCATAAATATTGTAATTATTATTGCATTGCACTTTGAGATTCTCATTGGATTTGTTTTTGCTGATTAAAAAAAGAG
The DNA here is from genome assembly GCF_051106095.1 of Pogona vitticeps. Lineage (NCBI taxonomy): Eukaryota > Metazoa > Chordata > Lepidosauria > Squamata > Agamidae > Pogona > Pogona vitticeps. The sequence goes on from NC_135786.1 coordinate 55,324,539, forward strand.
AGCTGGCTGGATAGCTCAGTCGTTTAGGTATCTGGCTATGGAGCCAGAGGCTGAAAGTTCAGTTTCCCACTGTATCTCCTGTGAGAACAAAGGAGTGGACAGGACTGGCCACCATCTTCTGCAAGAACAAGCAGAGGCTAATGGTACAGACTGCTCATCATACGATACTTATACTGGCAGGTTTACAAGTCATTCTGTTCAGACTACTTTTTCTACTGGATAGCTCAGTGGTTTAGGTCTCTTGACTGCAGAGCTAAATGTTGGGAGTTCAATTCCTCACTGTGCCTCCTTGACAAGGGCTGCACTCAGTGATACATATGGTCCCTTCCAGCTCTGCAGTTGTAAGATGATGATGATTCTCTGTGAATGGTTAGAATGTGTAGTAATAGGAAAAAGAGGGGTGCCAGCATGAGACATTAATCAACCATTTAAAGATAAGTTAGATGTATCTCCTTACTGAGAGAAAGGCAGCCTATAAATAAGACAAATAAATAAATAAACATAGAAAGAAAGAAAGAAAGAAAGAAAGAAAGAAAGAAAGAAAGAAAGAAAGAAAGAAAGAAAAAATAATTTTGGAGTGCTAATTATTAGGTTTATTATGAGAGCAGTACATTTTGTGGAGATGAGGGAAAGCCACATCTTTGCGTTTGGGAGCACACAAGACAACTAGATACCTGACTCCTGATACCCCTCCCCTGCATCTGGCATTTTGAGGTACCTTTCTTTTAAGCCTGGAGCTTATACATCTCCATCATGGCCTGCAACCTGTGATGGACTTTTCATTTAGGAATCTGTCCAATCCCCTTTTAAAGGCATCTAGGCCAGATGCGATCACCACATCCTGTGGCATGGAGTTCCACAGACTAACAACACACTGGGTAAAGAAATATTTTTTGTTTGTTCTCACTCTCCCAACACTCAATTTGAGTGGATGTCCCCTGGTTCTAGTATTGCGTGAGAGGGAAAATAATTTCCCTCTATCCACTTTATTTATTCCCTAAATAATTTTATATGTCTCAACCATGTCCCCCCTCAGGCACCTTTTGACTAAACAGCCCCAAACGCTGTAGCCTTTCCTCATAAGGGAGGTGCCCCAGCCCAGTAATCATAATTTTAATACCTTTTATTGTCTGCTCCCCACCCTTTTGATTACAATGGATCTCGCCAACTGCATAATGGGATTTTAGCAACATTCTGTCCCTCTTGATGTTTGCTTGGGTACAAATCTTTTAATATAAGACATCATATAAATAAACACATTGAAGGATCTGTCCTTCAATAAGTACTGTGATGCTAAGTAAAAACTTCAGTTAACCTGGTTAAGAACAAGTTTTAATTAGAATAACAGTGGATGTATTTTGGCTACAGATGTTCTGGGATAACAGGGAAAGGATGCAGGGCAGGATGCAGGCCTAGAGTGGTCAAAATGACTAGATAGGCGGGGTATAAATACAATAAATAAATAAATAAATAAATAAATAAATAAATAAATAAATAAATAAATAAATAAATAAATAAATAAATAAATAAATAAATAAATAAATAAAATATTGATTGATTGATTTGATTTGATTTGATTTGTATCCCGCCCATCTGGTCTGGTTGTTGTGCTGACAGGACTGTCTCATCTAATAGCATTAGGAGATGAGTAAATGCTACTTGCCTTGGCACCTCCAGTTCAAGAATATGCTGTCAAGTACTGAGAAACTTAGGAAAAGAAGGAGAAGAAAGTGCTCCAATATTGGTGGATGTCTCCTAGTATGAAATTGGATTTAGGTTGCAATATGTGGAAAACGTGAAAATTACTTTCTGCAAATTCTGCAATTTGTAGATAATAAAAGGAACATATGGCTATTCTATTTTCCTCACTGCAATCACCCTGTATATTTTATTTCTCCCCTAGCATTGTCATTTGCAGCCACATGAACATCAGAGGGATAAGCTGTTAGAAAATCCCATTATGCAGTCAGTGGGATCCATTGTAATTAGTTTCCTCCCTCCCTCCCTCCCTCTTGTACCAGCTTTGTTGCTGTTCCAGTTTACTAAAAAAAAGGGGGGGCTCTTCCTGAAATCAAGTTTCTTGCTTCATGACAGTGATTTTTTATATTGGCTCAATTGAACAAACTGCCCATTGGAGATTAATTGCTTTGAACACTACATTCATTGTTATAAAAATACACAGTGAAAGACAAGTTTTTCAATTGATTAATTCCCATTTGCATGTTGCCTGAATTGTCACATGGAAACTAATGTTTGTATTTGTCAGCATGATCTATTAGGCATGGTGGGTAGGTGGGAAACATAAACTATACTGAGCAAATTTGGTTATGCTTGTCCTGTTACAGTATAAAAGATATACTGTACAGGCCAATTCATATGGAAGGAGAGAGTTTGCAAAAGTTATTATCTGAGTAAGGTTGGGTGGTGAGGTAAGCATGCCTTTGTATTTGGAAATAAGAGTTTTATAGATCATATCAGAAACTACAGGGTTAGGTTTTTTTTCAATATTTTGCAATAATCAGTTTCATTGGATGTGTAGGAATTGGGGCCTGAATTTTATGCTCCTGTCATACCTATGAGGAACTGCACTTGTTTGTCAAATAAAAATCTAAAATGGTAGTACTCTTTTCAGTGTCTTCATTGACAAATTTGGAAAGCCGTTGATGCTGAAGCCCTTGCATGAGTCAGATCTAAACTTGAATTGTTGCGCAAAACCAGTCCTAAAAAATGATGATGATGATGATGATGATGATGATGATGATGATGATGATGATGATAATAATAATAATAATAATAATAATAATAATAATAATAATAATAATAATAATAATAATAATAATAATAATAATAATAATAATAATAATAATAATAATAATAATAATAATAATAATAATAATAATATGAAGATGTGGGTGCTATCATAAAGGTTTATGCCAAGTAAAACATGTTGGTCTTTAATAGATCAAAATACAGTGGTGCCTCACTTAACGACAATAATCCGTTCCAGGAAAATCGCCGTTAAGCGAAAACATCTTAATGCGAAAAAACCCCCATTGAAACGCATTGAAACCCCTTCAATGCATTCCAATGGGGTCAAAACTCACCGTCCAGCGAAGATCCTCCATAGGGCAGCCATTTTCGCTGCCTGTCTTGCGAGGAATCCATCCCAGAAAACAGTGGGGAGCCATTTTGTTTACCCAGAAGCCATTTTGAAACCGCCGGTCAGCTGCTTAAAAAACGTCGTTTTGTGAAGAATCGGTTCCCGAAGCAGGGAACCAATCATCGCAAAGCGGAAAAAACCCATTTAGACCATCGTTTTGTGATCGCAATTGCAATCGCAAAAAGATCATCATAATGCGGTTTCGTCGTAATGCGGCGCAATCGTAAAGTGAGGCGCCACTGTACTGTAATTTTTTTTGTTTTTCTGCAAAAGAGTACAAACTACATTCAGAAGTCATTGTCAACATCCCATCCTGAAATTTGTGTACACTGTGTGTTGACAAACACACTGTAATAAATCTTGTTAATCTTAAAAAGTGTCCTATGACTTCTCTTTCACTCCTTTAGCCCCTTGTGAAGGTTACTCTGGAAAGGAATATACCATTTCTGTTCCTTGCTCTGAAGAGTTTGTCATCTCTTACTGACAGGACTTGACTTCGATGACTGGCTCGGTCTATATTGCTCTGATCCCCCAAATGAACTTGCCTTGAGGCAGGCAAAATGAGCTCATCTCGCAGATTTGATCAGCATCAGTGGGGAGCCAGCTATGTGAGCAGAATCAGTTTGTATCAGAGCATGCAATTTAATGTTGAGCTGTGAACAGCGCCCTTTTCAGCAGCAAGTAATTGAATTCTGAAATTACCATTAAAGATACAATTCCAGACATTTCAGGGGGAATCACACAAAACTCCTATATAATTTAAAACATTGATAGATGGATTTCCATTTTGCTTTGAATGGTGATGTTGTTAATCTAAGTACGTATCTAATGTTACTTCCCCTTGTGAGTTCATTTTTCATGGACCTTTTGTATCCTAGCACAGCAGTCCTAAATAGGCCTGCTCAGAAATGTCTGAATGAATTTGGTAGGGCATATAGCATGTAAGTGAGAAGAGGATTGCAGGCTCAGTTGGCAAAAGAGACATGAGGAAGCTGGGGGTTCTGTTATACCCCCAGTGTTTGTCAAGCGACTTAGCAGCCCTTGGCTTTTTTGTGCTGTGGACAGAGGGACAGAGGTTAAACTGGATTGTGGCAAACTCAGATTCAAATCCCTGATTGCTTACCAGGAATATGAGCAATTTACAGTTACAATTACAATTACATTTGTGTGCACACATGAGCATTTCTCGAGGACCAACAATGTTATACATTGTTGTAGTTTTTTCGGGCTGTTTGGCCGTGTTCTGGAGGTTTTTCTTCCTAACGTTTCACCAATCTCTGTGGCCGGTGAGCATCTTCAGAGCACACAGAGGACAATCCCACTCAACAATCCCACATACTACACCAGAACACAGATAGAGTTCTAGCTCCTGTCCTCTGAAGATGCCGGCCACAGAGAGTGGCAAAACATTAGGAAGAAAAACCCGCAGAACACGGCCAAACAGCCCCAAAAACATACAACAACCATCAGATCCTGATTACACATTGCTGATTGAAATAAATGTGTGTAGGCCTTTGTGATATAAAACTATATAGCTATGTCCTGTCTTGTAAAATTTAATAAGACTGATGTCTTGCGAAACAAGTCTTTTAAGTCAGGGGTTGGGTCATGTGACTCTCTAGAAATATTTGGACTGCTGCTTCCAAAATATCACTATTAGCTATGCTGGCTAACTAAGGTTTATGGGAATTATCCACCACAAACATCTGGAAGGCCACAATGTAACCCATCCCCAGTGTAAGTCTTTTTATTATGAAATTCTGTTTTAGAATTCTGTAATGCTTTTACAGTGTGCCATTTTAACACAGAATTCATTTTGTCTTCCACCATATGGAAAGATTTAGATCATCATCATCTTTTAAACCTTGTACATGTTACAATATTTACAGAGCATTGCACATTTTCTCAGGAATCTGAGGTTCCTGATCTGCTTTTCAAAAGTTCTGTGCCTTCATGTGTTGAATGCTTGTTTCATGTGAAACGCCAAATGGATAATTCTGAGAGTCTATTTAATGGCAGAATGACAATAACAGAGAATTCTTGACTTAATTTGAACTGGTTTGTTTATATGCAAACTCTCCAATCTGAAAGCTGGCTGACATTGCACGAGGATGTTTAATAATTAGAATCAAATCGTGCTGATGTGTTTTGTTGCACATTAAAAATCTGAACTGTATATAAAGAATGAAGAAGACAGAAAAAGAAAAATACAGTTTAAGATAACCTTGTTTTTTCATGGATAATGGGATTGACATAATGTTGCCAAAAGTTCAGATGATGGGGGTGTCAGTGATTGAAGAGGAAAACGAGCCAGACGTCTTTGAGGAGAAAGACAGAATGCAAACATAGAAGGCTCCGTGGGTTGAGGTAAATAAGAAAAGCAGAATCAAGTTACCCAAGGGGTGGAGCTAAACCAGCTCTTAGGGGAAAAGGAAGCAGCAGAGATCAGCTGGCACAGAGAAAAATCTGAGAGGACACTTGACTGGGTGAGCCTTATGAACCTCTGAAATAGATTATTCGTTTGTCTGTTACAGATCTTTCCAGAGCAATACATACTGTTCTCTCACTCCAGCATGGCTTCCAGGAATGGCAGCGATCAAACAGACAGCAGGAGACCGGAGGGAGGGAGACCATCGGTGGAAATGGCATCAGGTGAAAAGTTGGAGATCATCTACACCTCTTGTTTGTTTGCTTTGACTGTTGTTTACCTTTGGAAAAGAAAGGAGAGATACGTATGGCCTGTCAGCCAGAGTTTAGCCAAGCTTAATTTGCAAGCCTTTCCTAATCAGTCATGTTGATACCTTTTGCTGATAGAAATAATTTGGATGATTTTGGTTTTTTTTGCTGTGCATACTTAACTGGAAGTAAACCCATTTCACAAAGTGGGACATGCCTAGGATTGGGCTGTGGTTTGATTTCTTTTTGCTCTTTTGTTTATGAGATTTTTTAAAATTGCCCTTTTTTTTCCAATAGATGGAACACTGTTAGCTAGAGGATGCTTGACTTAGTTGAGTCAGTTATTTGTGCCATTTGGATCGTTAAAGAATCCACTGAATGTTTCTTTAGTTTGATTTGTTGTTTGTATGCTGGTTGAATAGCTCTCATGACTCTTATCTTATGAACTATCTATTTTAGAATTTATACTTTTATTTGTTTTTAATTCTATGGGAACCAGTCTAGGACCCCTTGTGAATGAAAGGAGGCTTATAAACTCAGGTTTAACTCAGTTCAGCTAAATGCTTAAAGCATTTTCCACGAGGGGCTTTTGGCAAATCTTTTCTATCTGTAGTACCACTGTGCACCAGAACTTTGAAAGTTATATCTAAAAAGTAATCCATGACAGTTACAATCCCAGCACCCCCAAAATATATTTATGGCATTTTAAAAAAGAATAACTAGTTGCTTACAACTTTTTTGAAAGTATCTAAAATTAATTTTTTTAAAATTTAGTAGCTGCAAGCCTGTAACAAAAATAAAGCACTCCCTTCCCACCCACCTCATTGTTCTTTAATACCCACAATAAACAGAGCAGGAGACAATATTGAACTATGTGCTATTTTCTCTCCACCATTTACTGAGACCATATTTTTATAACTACAACAATAATTGAAATTTATAATTATTCCATAAAAGGACTGACATTGTTGTTCTTGAGTCGTAATCATAGGGTCAAATCCTGTTGTTTAATGTAGAGTAATTAATCACTTTTAAGTTAAGATAGTTTTAAATTTTACCTGCTTTCAATTATTCAGTTCTTTTTTAATTAGTGTATAGTTTAATTGTTTTTAAGTGTTTAACTTATTACATATTTCATTCTATTCTTTTATTATTGTGGACTGCCTTAGATCCCTTTATAGGGAGACAGGCAGCCTATAAATAAAACAAAGAAATAAAATAGTAAGTCACAACTAGAGTAGGAACACTGAATCTGTGGCAAATCACTGAATCACTCAGTTCCTCTGTAAATTCCATTGATTTAATAGGCCTACTCTCATTGTGACTTACTGTGCTGAGCAACAAGATTTCAGCCATAATATATTATAGCAATATCTTTGTTATTGAAAAAAAACCAATTCACTAAAAGTAATGGCGTAGTTATAACTAGTTTCTTCAAAGGTCTACATATCTCTTCCTAGCTAGCCTTAAGTAAGGTTTGGACACATGTAGGAGTCTGGATATCTAATTAATGCCTGCATAATAGCACTAGATTGTTGTGCTGTAATTGCTATTTTACAGATGGGGAAAACAGGCATCCTTCTTTTTACAATGTAATGGCAAAAAAGTCAGTGATAACAATTTATGACAATTTGTACTTATCTAAGCATTTATCTAAGCATTATGATTATGGAAACGTCAATATAAGATTATACTCTCAATGAATGACTATGGTTCATGCAGAGTTTATATACTGTACTGTGACTGCTATAGCCCTCATACAATCCTAGAGTGGGTAACTTGCAGGAGCCCAAATGTAGTCTCTTGGCTTCTAAATTCCCCTTGGGTTTTCTAAGTAATATGGGATAGATTTTGCCATGTTTTGAGATACCCTTCTCCCCACATGCCCCCAAATTATTAGTTCTTTGGAAAAGCTTTTAGCAACTAGAGTATACAAGGCAGATTTTCCATTGAACCACTCTGTTCGGATGAGAAGAGCATCGGCACAAGGAACTTGGGAGTAGGTGCTGCCCTTCCAAGGATGAGCTTGTACAGCTCTTGGATTTCTCGAGGTTACTCAACCCAATCTAACCTTGCCACCACCCAAAAACAAAACAAAACAAAAACCAAGTTTGCCCAATATAAAGAATCAATTTAGTGTAAGCAGCCAAAATCAAACTTCATGAAAAATGTTGAAATTGTTTTGACCAAAGTTTTTGTCAACTGGTGTTCGAAAAACAAAAAAAGCTAGATAAATAAAGGCAGAAATCCTGTTGCTTAGCATAATGAATCGCAACTAGAGTAAACTTATTTAATCAGTGGGAATTTGATGAGTCAACTTTTCCATTAGCTCCATTGATTCAAGAGGCGTCTTCTAGTTGTGGCTTACTACTCTGAGGAACAGGATTTTTACCAAAGTGTAACTACATTCTTCTCAACTTCCATAAACCACATCTTAAAATAGAAAATAGCCTACATAATTTCAAATAGGAATCTAGGTTATGGAAACTTTTTAAAACTATTTTTTGAACTACGAGCGCAAAATTCCCCAGCCAAGATGGCTAAGGTTGCAGTTTTGCTCTGCAATCCTATGCAACAAAATGACGTTATATAAGCATATTGCTTCTAATCAGCCTTATGTGATAAAATCAAACTCATAAGCTTCTACATTAATTAGTAAAACACAGTAAAGAAGTTTACTATCCACACATTCTGAAACTGTTGCAAGAATGTGAAGGAATAAAGGAAGAATCCAGTTCAATCGCCAACACCTGTCTCTGCTGTGAAACATTACACACATGTAATTTTTTCACCTGTTGAATTTGTAAATGAGTCACCATATCTTTGCTCATAATATTTTGGCAATCTGTGTGACTCACACATGTAAAAGTTAAGATGGATTTATATCTCTGTATCTCAGTAGTATCTATACCCAACCTGAAAAAAAACGTGGTTATGTCAGGTACTACATAAAAAATAATAGTTCATTGGCTGCCTTTTCCTAGCTGAAGAATCCGTATAACAGCCCTTCTATTGCCTGTCTGTTTTACAACAGCATGACTCTGGAATTAGTTCTTTTTCCAGGCCCAGTTTACAGTTAAGCCCTACATAACTTGGTTCTAGTTGTGTGAAAGACTGTATCTCCATATGTCAGGCAAAAATAAATGAATAATGAAAAAAATTAAGACAATAACGTTGTGGCACCTTAAAGAATAAGTGCTATATTTTAATGTGAGCTTTCATGGATAAGTCCACTTCTTCAGTCATCTAGCCTTAAAGCTAGTCCAGTATCTAAAACCTCTACATTTTTGAAACTCCTTTTGTCTCTAAATGTTCTCTGTTCATAAATGAGTCAGTTTGCTTTACCCAGGATGGAGATAATCCTGAGTTTTCAGCTGAATTTTCCATTTTTAAATTGGGAATCAGCAATCACACTATCTGTGACAGCCTCATTTACACATTTGCAGATTGAGACCTTGTAAATTCCACCACATCTGTCTCCCTCTCTTTTGGCTACTGTGTATGATCTTGTTTAATGGGAGAGATCTGGAAATCCTGAAAATATGCACATGTTTTATAACATTTTGGTTGGCCTAGGAGTTATGCTAATTTAGATTCTGGAATTTGCCAAAATACTTTTAGGTCTAAATCCATCTGCTGATGCCAAACAGAGTACACTTACTGAATCACTGGGATGCATGTAAATGTTTACTTATAATTTAGGAACAAATATGATGGATCTACTCTAATTGGGGCTAACAATTAGACGTTAAGCTGTGATGCTGTGTGTTACATACAGCACTGATGTTACCTGTCTGTCATGGGTTTGGAGGGAAAGTTCCATCCTATGGGGAGTGGAAGGCGGGACATCAGGAGGAGGGGCTGTACTGTATAAATATGTGAAGCGTGTGTGGAGAGTTTATGAGATGCTGAGAGACACTGGGATGTGAAGACAAAGCAGCAGCTGGGAAGAAGAAGCTGGTGTGGGAGTCTGTGTGTCAGACAGGGTACTTCTGTGTGTCAGAGTACCAACCTGATAGGTTCAGGTGTCTGTTGGTTAGCCAGAACTGATGGGTTCAGGGTCTGTGCTTCAAGTTAAGGGTTCTGTGTGAACCAAACTGTATGCTTGTATGAGTGAGAATAAGCCACGTTACTTTATGTTATTCACCTGATTGTTTATTTTTCCCTGTGTGTATTTAAAATAAACCTTATTCTTTTTATTGTTTAAAATCCATCCCTGGTCTGTGTGACTTCTTACAGGGAATGGTTGGTGGCAGCTTAGTGTAACTGTGTGACATATCCCAGTAGGTCTGGGTTTGTCACATTGATTGGTGTCCAGCGTGTGGGATACGACTGGTCCAGTTGTCCAGCGGTCCAGCAAAGCCTTGGCAAGTGTGCCCAGAGCAAGGGGGGTCTAGTCAGGGACAGTCTGAGGCGCGTAGGTAATCTTCTAGGTGTACCTCACGGGGAGGTGCGCTAGTGGAAGAACGTGCCAACTGGGGAGACTTAGATTAAGGTGCTCTGAGGCAGCCTAGTTTTGGCGGGAAAAAGCTGAGGCAAAACTGCGTAGTAACAGTGAGCTAGCTTGCCAGCTGAGAGGCCCAGCAGAGGGGGGCAGGCTCTGACTCGATACTGTTGCAAGTTAGTGCTGAAGAACAGCAGCAATCTCTAGGGAGAGCTGGTTCTGAGGCAAGAAGGAAAAAAGTGGTCGTTTTATTTTGAGGCTTGACTTTTAAAGCAGCCTGTTCTGAGGGGGGGATTATGCCCTTGACTCGAAGCCAGATGGCCGAAATGAGTGAAGTGAAAGACCCCCAGATTGACCAAGGTTCTGAGGATGAATTTGGCTCAGTGCAAGGTGACAGCACAGGAGAGCAGAACCCAGAACTTAGAAAATTGCTCATAGCCCAACAGCATGAACTGAGGATGAGGCAATTTGAGATGGAGGAAAGGGAAAGAGAAGAAAGGGAAAGGGAGAAACAACGGCAATTTGAACTAGAGAGAGAGAGAGAGAAAATTGCTCTGGAAAAAGAAAGGATGGCGTTTGAATTAAGAAAACTGGAGCTGATGAATCAGAACAATAATAATAATAGGGATTCTGAGGGAGGCCAACTGTCTAAGGCTGACCTGAAGAAATTCCCTGTGTACCACAAGGGAGATTGTCCTGAGGTGTTCTTTTCCTTAGTGGAAAGAGCGTTTGTGGACTTCTCAGTGAGGGAAACTGAGAAGATGACCATCATGCGGTCTTTAATCAGTGGTAGCCTGGCTGAGGTTTATGCCGAGATGCCTGAGGAACTGATGAAAGATTTTGCAGAGTTTAAAAAACTGGTGTTTGCAAGACATGGGATAAATGCGGAGCAGCTGAGACAAAGATTCAGGTCCCTCACCAAAAAGCCAGAGCAGACTTTTACCCAAGTGGGGGCCCAATTGGTGAGGCTGCTTGAGAAATGGCTATCGCAGGAAGGGACAGAGACCTATGAGCAGCTTAAAGACTTGATAGCACTGGAACAGTTCTATTCAGTCCTGCATGGGGAATTGAAATTCCAGGTGAGGGAAAGGAAACCGAGGTCTGTGGCAGCAGCCGCAGAGATCGCAGATTTTATTTCCCAAATAAGAAAGCCCTTGGGTGAGGGGAAATCTGTAGGTAAACCCAAAGAAACCTACAGCAAGTACTCTCAGGGACCAGGGAAAAGCCAGCAAGGGGGAGGGGCCCATGGTGAAGGGAAGCCCTCAGACATGAAACCAAGACCTCAGATTTTGGAGGGAAAACCAAAACAAGATGAGAGAGAATCAAAATACACCAGAAAATGTTATTTCTGTCAGGGAAAGGGTCATCTAATCTCAGAGTGTGAGAAATTGAAGCAGCTAAAAGGAATGGTGCCTCAGAATTCTAGTGGGACCAAGCCAAAAGCTGTGTTCTGTGTCCAGAAGGAGCAAAGCTCAGTGTCCCTGAGGGAGCCTGTTGCCATGGCTACTCAGTCTGGAACAGCTACCTCTGCTGATCAGGCTGAGGAAAATGGTCCTCTTGTGGAGGTAAAGCGCTGCTTGCTGATAAAAACAGATTCTCAGTTGTTTGAGACAGCAGGGGTGGACGTAGGAATACTTGACCGTCAGTATAGGGGGCTGCGGGACACTTGTTCCCAGGTAACCCTGTGCCATCCAGATATTATTCCTGGGGAGTTTATAATCCCAAATGAGAGCATGAAGGTGGCAGGGATTGAGGGGCAGGTAATCTCTCTGCCAGTAGCAGAGATACCTGTCAACTTTCAAGGCTGGAGGGGAGTTTGGAGGCTAGCGATTTCATCGACTCTGCCAGCAGCCGTGCTCGTGGGAAATGACCTGGCTGAACATGTGAAACGGGTGCTAGTGATTACACGCTCACAAGCCACCACGGGGACAGTTCAGGGGGGTAATGATGAGCCAGAGACGGAAGCAGAGGGGAGTTCAGAAGCTGTGGTGGAAACCTTAACCACAGACAGCAGATTTGGACAGGAGCAAAAGGCAGACGCCACTCTCCAAAAGTGTTTTGAACAGGTGACTGACGCCCAGCTAACACCTGAAACCCCAGTGAGATTTCTGGAGAAAAAGGGGATTTTATATAGAGAAACCCTGAGGAATATCTCAAAAGGGGGAGATGGGATCAGAAGTCAGCTGGTGGTACCTGAAAAGTATCGCCCCATGATCTTACAAAGGGGTCACTCTGACATGTTTGCTGCACACTTAGGGGTGAACAAAACACAGCAGAGAATCACACAGAATTTCTACTGGCCTCACATAGGGAAGCAGATCAGGGAGTTCTGTAAACAATGTGATGTGTGTCAAAGGCAGGGGAATAACCGCGACAGGACCAAAGCAAAGTTGTGCCCTTTGCCTGTGATTGACACTCCGTTCAAATGCATAGGGGTGGATATTGTGGGACCTTTGCCCAAGGCCACAAAGAGGGGGAACAGGTTCATTCTAACAATTGTGGACCATGCCACAAGGTATCCTGAAGCCATACCCTTGACTAATATTGAAACTAACACAGTGGCCGATGCTTTGGTGGGGTATATGTCCAGGATGGGATTTGCCTCAGAGATAATCACAGATTTGGGCGCATCGTTCACATCAAAGCTCATGAAACGCTTATGGCAGATCTGTGGAATTAAGCACAAGGAAACCACTGCTTATCATCCTGAAAGTAATGGGTTAACTGAGAAGTTCAATGGGACTCTAATGCGCATGATTAGGGCTTACTTGGCAGAGAATCCAAACAATTGGGACCAGAAGCTGCAATCCCTTTTGTTTGCTTATCGATCAGTGCCACAAGCCAGTACCGGGTTCAGTCCATTTGAACTTTTATTTGGGAGAAGGGTGAAAGGGCCCCTTGATTTGATCAAACAAAATTGGGAGCAGATCACCCAGGATGACCCACAAGACGTTGTGACATACATAGACACCTTGATGAATGACCTAAGGAGAAATCTAGAGCTGGCAGCAGAAAACCTGCAAGCTCAGAAGGTCAGACAGAAAACATGGTATGATCACAAAGCTAGAGAGAGGCACTTTGACCCAGGGGAGGAAGTGCTTTGGCTTAGGCCCTGCAGAGAGAACAAACTGCAGCTCAAATGGGCAGGACCATATAGGGTCATTTCCAAGATGTCAGACCTGAACTACCTAATAGAGCAGGAGGAGAACCAAGCAAGGAGGGTGGTTCATGTGAATGCCCTAAAACCCTACTACCGAGGGGAACAGAGGGTTTTATTCGCGATAAAAGCAGCTGAGAGTGAGGAAGCTGAATTACCCTTCTGGGAGGGTAGAGGGGAAGTAAAATACAACCCAGAGGAGGTAAAGATCAGTCCTGCACTCACCCAAGACCAGCAGCAAGAACTAAAAATGCTGCTTAGCAAATATCAACAGGTGTTTTCCAACAAGCCGGGGATAGTGAAGGGAGTGATGCATCGGATCCACACAGGGGATGCACCCCCGCAGGCAGTATCCCCATACCGAGTAACGGGACCCTATAGGGACAAGGTGCGGAAGGAGCTGGACGAAATGCTGAGGGAGAACATAATCGTCCCCTCTTCTAGTCCTTGGTCCTCTCCGATAGTCCTTGTGGACAAGCCTGATGGGAGCATTAGGTTTTGTGTCGATTACAGGAAATTAAACCGTGTAACCACTCCTGATGCCTACCCAATGCCCAGGCTAGACAACCTGATTGAAACCATAGGGGGTTGTCGGTTCATCTCATCATTGGACCTGGTAAAGGGATATTGGCAATTAAGAATTGATCCCAGGGATCAAGAAAAAACTGCCTTTTGCAGCCCTTTTGGTCTCTATGAGTTTCAAGTCCTGAGCTTTGGTCTCAGAAATGCACCAGCCACATTCCAAAGGCTGATGGACCAGACCTTAGCAGGGCTCAGTGACTTTACAGTGGCCTACATTGACGACATAGGGATCTTCAGTAATACCTGGGAAGATCACCTGATGCACCTGGAGTTAGTGCTGCAGAGGTTAAGTGCAGCAGGGCTAACAGTAAAGGCCAGCAAGTGTCAGCTGGGTAGCCCAGAAATAAAATACTTGGGTCACATGGTAGGGGGAGGAGTGATAAAACCCCTGGAGGCCAAAATAGAAGCAGTTCGGGATTGGCCTAGACCCAACACCAAGAAAAAAGTCAAATCATTTCTTGGGTTGGTGGGCTACTACAGAAAGTTCATCCCGAGGTTTAGCGAGATTGCGGCTCCGCTGACCGATCTGACGAGGAAGAAGGCTGATGACCGCATCCCGTGGACCAGCGACTGTGAGGCGGCGTTCCAGAGGTTGAAGGAGGCGTTAATCAACTATCCTGTCCTGCGTGCTCCAGACTTCGACCGGGAGTTCATCATCTACACCGATGCGTCTAACAGCGGGGTAGGAGCAGTTCTGTGCCAGGAGGATGAGAATGGTGACCAGCATCCAGTGTCCTACCTGAGTAGGAAACTTCAAAAAGGTGAGAGACATTTGGCAACCGTGGAGAAGGAGTGTTTGGCCATAGTCTACGCGATCCAGAAGGCCAAGCCTTACATCTGGGGAAGACATTTTATTCTGTGTACTGACCATTCACCATTGCAATGGTTAAAGACAATGAAAACCCACAATAGTAAACTTATGAGGTGGGCTTTAAACCTACAGGACTATGACTTCGAAGTGAAGGTGGTCAGAGGGTCAGTGAACTGTGTTGCTGACGCCTTATCAAGAAGACCTGAAGAATGAAGACGGCGAAAGAAACATGGACTATGTGTATATAATGATGACAAAAAGTAAAATGTACCTGTTTTTGAATTGGTTTGTATGAATAAAGGTAAATGGATGTATTGTATATGGTAAATGTTTAAATGCCTATTTGCTATGGTTTAACTTAGAATGTAAGTATAAGTAAGTATAATATGGTATGTATAACTGTTTTGTGTATTTTATTCAGGTTGTTTTTTGGTGAAAAGCACGTTAGCTTTCCCCCTACAAAACAACTTATAAAGAGGGGAGGTGTTACATACAGCACTGATGTTACCTGTCTGTCATGGGTTTGGAGGGAAAGTTCCATCCTATGGGGAGTGGAAGGCGGGACATCAGGAGGAGGGGCTGTACTGTATAAATATGTGAAGCGTGTGTGGAGAGTTTATGAGATGCTGAGAGACACTGGGATGTGAAGACAAAGCAGCAGCTGGGAAGAAGAAGCTGGTGTGGGAGTCTGTGTGTCAGACAGGGTACTTCTGTGTGTCAGAGTACCAACCTGATAGGTTCAGGTGTCTGTTGGTTAGCCAGAACTGATGGGTTCAGGGTCTGTGCTTCAAGTTAAGGGTTCTGTGTGAACCAAACTGTATGCTTGTATGAGTGAGAATAAGCCACGTTACTTTATGCTATTCACCTGATTGTTTATTTTTCCCTGTGTGTATTTAAAATAAACCTTATTCTTTTTATTGTTTAAAATCCATCCCTGGTCTGTGTGACTTCTTACAGGGAATGGTTGGTGGCAGCTTAGTGTAACTGTGTGACATATCCCAGTAGGTCTGGGTTTGTCACACTGTGCACCCTTTCTGCACTGAACACAATAGAAGCTACTTCTGATTAGTTGTACTACAGTGGTGCCCCACACCACGACGATCATCTGTTCCCCTGAAATCGCTGTTAAGCGAAAACATTGTCCAGCTAAAACAGTTTCCCCATTGGAATGCATTGAAACCCATTTAATGCATTCCAATGGGGAAATTACCTTGTCGTCCAGCGAAGATCGCCCATAAGGGAAGCCATTTTCCGAGCGCCGATCAGCTGTTAAAATAGCTGCCCTGCGAAGCATGGGTCCGGAAAACACAGGGCAGCCAATTTGCGGAGACGGAAAACATTGTTGTCTTGTGAACAAACGGTTCTCGAAGTACGGACCTAATCGTTGTCAAGTGAAAATTCCCCGCAGGAAACATTGTTTTGCGATCGCTATAGTGATCGCAAAAAAGTCACCGTCCTGCAGATTTGTCATACAGCGGAGTCATCATCTAGCGAGGTACCGCTATATAAGTGTTCATTGCCTTTTACTTATTCGAACCCTATACATATGCCCTTTAAAAAACAATTCTAACACAGTTTGATTTTTTGTTTGCTTTTATATGCATTTGTATTCAGAATTGTATGTAATTAAACATACAACAGCCAAAAAAGACAACTTAATAAAGTGGGGAGGCTATTGTTGACCTCTTTAGCAAATGTTGACTGGAAGTTCTGAGCCCAAACAGTTCTTCTCTGAGTTGGTATTAAGCCCCTATGGAAAGTATTTAAACAGTACAATAGCATAGTAGTTATAAATGTTGTGTTTGTATGTACAAGCATTTCACTGGTCACAAATTCACTGGTCACAAATCAGTGGGGCTTATTTATTCTTGGTGTAGTTTTGGCAGTACATAGATGACCTTTTAAAGAAAAATATTAGTAATGTTCATGTGCATATTCATATTATACTACATTTATATGCCATTTTTGTACAAGGCTGGTCAAGATGATGGACTGCTCAATAATAAAACAAATAGTAGTTACAGCTGACTGGCTAATAAAGGAGGCATTGGGTGCTCATCAGGAGCTAGTAGACAGGGAAATGGTTGGATCTGAACAGTTATTGGAAGTGTTTGTACTGTAAAATTGCAAATTAGTGATTAACAATACTTTGTGGATGTTGTAGTGTGTGGAAGAGTTTTCATATAATCACAGATGTTCAGATAGTAACCCAGAGAGCAACAATATGTTAGTCCCAATAGTAGTACTGTACTAACATCTGTCACTATGGGAAAATTATTAATGTTTGTGAAATCAGGTATAACAAATGGGAAAATGAAGAAGCCTACAATATGGACATGGATTATAGTAACACCATTGTCATCTGTTTCTTGTAGACAGAAAGAACAAAATGTAGGGTTGTTGAAGAGCAGCACAGATGCCAGATACTTTAATTTGTTGGTATTCATTTGTTCCGTATTTTTGTTTCTGGTACCAGCACGTTGAAGAGACCATTTGTTGGATCCCTTATATGACCAGGCTGCCTGCAAAGATGCTTAAGATCTTATGACTAGAATGTGCACATTAGTTACTGAAGCACAATGTGGGCAACTGCTAAAATGGATGGATGGATGGTAGGTAGGTAGGTAAGTAGGTAAGTAGGTAAGTAGGCAGGTAGGCAGGCTTCCCCACACAGAAAGCCAGTAGAGGCAATACATGCATATAGTGCAGGGGTCAGGGAACTTTTTTACATTTTAGCCCCCCCAAAAAAATATTTATATACACCAACATTACCCCCTTGATTTGAAAGAAAGGATCTCGGTCACACGCGGCCAGCCGAGCGCCGCCGCTGAAGCCTCACCGCCTGCGCCCGGGCCTCTTCCTCCGGCGCATGGCTCCCGGGCGGCCGTCAAAGAGCAGCAGGTGGCTTGCCTGCCGGGGGCGCCCACCACGTCTCCCGCTCCGGCACCAGCATCGGCAGCCGCGTCAGGCCTCGTCATCGAAGCACTGCGTCAGCTGGCGCATGGAGGGTGAGAGGCTCTGCCAGGCCCGGCCAGCCGGCGCTGAAGGAAGCCAAGTGGCCAGGTGAGCACCACTGCCGCCTGATGGGCTCCTCCGGGAATGGGGACAGCGTGTGGGGCAACAGCATCCTGGGGCTGGGAGGCTGAGCCTGGCCCAGGCCACCGTCGTGGCCGCGCCCTCCCCCCTCCGCCATGATCCACCTCTCCAGGCAGTGGAAGGAGCGGTTCCTCCTGGCCGGAACGCTTCAGCTGCTCACCGTGGCCTTGCCCTCCGCCATGGCTGGCCCCGCCACCACTGCCTTGGCTGCCCTATGCCGCCGGCTGGGGCCCGTCGCCGACTGCCATCCGCCGGGGCTCGGTTGCAGCCAGGCCAGAGAAAGGGGTGGGAAGGGGCAGCCGGGGATCTCCCCCTCCAGGCAGAAGAGGAGGAAAAAAGAGGAGGATGAGGAGGGAAGGGGGTTAGGGTTACGTCCTCATTACCCCCAGGACTTTCATTTGGGGTAATTTACCCCTGTTCCGGAACCACTGCTTTAGTATACAGTGGTGCCTTGCTAGATAGTTACCCCGCATGACAGGTTTTTTTTGCTAGACATTGACTTTTTGCTATCGCTATAGTGATTCGCAAAACAGTGGTTCCTATGGGGGAATTTTTGCTGGACAATGTTTGGTCCCTGCTTTGCAAACTGATTTTCGCTAGACGACGATTTCGACATCTTCCTCTGAGCTTGCAAAATAGGTGTTTTCGGGACCTAAGCTTCGCAAGACAGCGATTTAAACAGCTGATCGGCGGTTCACAAAGCGGCTGTCCTATGGCCAATCTTCGCTAGACAATGACGATTCTTCCCCATTGGAACGCATTAAACAGGTTTCAATGCATTTCAATGGGGAAATGCTTTTTGCTAGACAATGATTTTGCTAAACAGCGATTTCAGTGGAACAGATTATCATTGTCTAGCGAGGCACCACTGTATACAAAAGAGAGAAGGAATTACAATTCAGGGAGCTGGTATCTCAGTTTTGCTTTGTTTTAGATTTTACATCTAAAGAAGTAGATTTTATTTCATACTGAAATAAATTTTAGTTTTAAGTGCCTGTAAGCTAGGGGACAAGGAGACATGCCTCCTTGTCAGTGCACCGTCCCCAAGAAAGGCTGAAATAATCCAACCTGAACCCCAAGTAGCAGAAGGAAGAAAAGGGTTAAGTCATCAGGAGAAAGAATGAAAAAGCGCAGGAAGTGAACAACAGCAGGGAGAGGCAGTCTTTGCAGGGGGAAGGAGGGAAGAGGAGTGGAGAGGTAGCAAGGGAGGAAAAGGGATATTGGGAAAGGTTGTGGAAGACAAGGAAGAGTTGCCCGAGAGATCCTTGGGCAGGGAAGTGGCATAAAAAGATTTGCATCATAAAACTCCACACAAACCATCATACCGGAGGGACACTGCCAAGAGAGAATGTACCCTTGGACATCTCATGGCATGAACAGATTCCAAACTAAACAATATTAGGCACTGAGGATAAAGGTATGGGAGTTGCCTGGCGTGGTGGGGGGGTTTAATACCCCCACAACCCATAGAACTGGGAACAGGAATTTCAGCAAAGAAGAAAGTCAAGCTATACGGCATTTCAGGGTGCTTTTGTGCCCAAGATCATGTCTGGTAAACAGTTGTGTCAATCCCATGTGCAGACCATAACTTTTACAATTCATTATGTGTACTAACTTGCAAGCTGCGTTTAGAGTGCAGTTTTCTGAACTTATAGGGGACGTGATGGCACTGGGGGTTAAACCGCAGAAGCCTCTGTGCTGCAAGGTCAGAAGACCTGCAGTCATAAGATCGAATCCACGCGACGGAGTGAGCCCCCGTCGCTTGTCCCAGCTCCTGCCAACCTAGCGGTTCGAAAGCATACAAAATGCAAGTAGATAAATAGATACCACTACAGTGGGAAGGTAACGGTGTTCCGTGTCTAGTCTCGCTGGCCACGTGACCACAGAAGATTATCTTTGGACAAAACGCTAGCTCTATGGGTTGGAAACGGAGATGAGCACCGCCCCCTAGTGTCGGACACGACTGGACAAATTGTCAAGGAGAACCTTTACTTTTTACCTTTCTGAATATATACATGCTGTGGAAGATGGTAGGAAGTTGCTGGTTCAAATCTTGTACACCGAGGTGTGCTGGATGTCATGTATCTGCTAGAGGAATTTTCTTCAGACTGCATTTGAAAACACTGGACTGTGGGGTTACAGGATCTTCTCCTGAAGAGACAAGGTGCTCAGGTTTGAAGTCAGAGGCAGCACGGCCACTTCCTAGACCAAAAGAATCATGCTGAATGACATCATGATCAATGCTGGAGATGAAGTGCCCATCTGTAGAGGGGGCCTCCCGAGGAGAAGAGTGCCTCCTTGAGGTTGAACTCCCCTTGTAAAAGATCTTGTGCTGAAGTGCCCACATATTTGGGTGTAGCTCAAGACATCTCCAGTACAAAAATGTCAATTACAGGTTGGAGGAACCACCGTCTGATTCTGCTTGTAATTTTGCTTCACTATGAGTGACCCTGTTGTATGTCTTATTCCCTGTATCTTGGAAGATTCTCAGTCATCCAGGTGTGATTATAGCGAAGATGAGTCATGGCAACTGGACTTCTTTCTTGTTAGGTTGAAACGTTTCACTACTCATTCAAGTAGCTTTTTCAGTCTGAGGAGAGTTGGTAGGAGATCCCTGATATATCCTCCTTATTTCTTGTAGTGCTGCTCTTTGTTAGATTCTTGTTTGTCTCTCCTGACTTGCTGACCTGGAGTGTTGACCTTGGCTATGGAATTCCCTAGTTGAAACTGACTTGCTAATTGATAATGCAGTGGTGCCTCAATTTATGAACTTAATCCGTTCCAGAAGATGGAATGTAACTCGAATTGCTCGTACATCGAAGCACCATTTCCCATAGGAATGCATTGAGATCCGTTAATCCATTCCAGCTGGGTTTAAAAATCACCAAAAAGCCAAAACAACCACTACAAGCCCCATCAGAACGCACTGGGGCTGGGGGGGGGGGAATAAAACAAAAAACAAAACAAAAATCACAGCACAGAAAAATAACCTCCCCCAGCCCAAACCCACGTGCAAAAACCCTGTATGTACAAGAAACCAGGCAGTCCGAAGCCTCCCTGCAAACGCGCACTCTCTAACCATTGGAGCGAAAGAGCTACAAAGAAGCAGCCTCTTCGCCACCAACGGTTAGCACTTTGAATTCCCCGCATTTTTCCCTGCCTTGTTTTCCGGTCAGAACTCAGCGCTCTGGTTGCAAGTTGAAGCAACATTTTGCAGCCGGAGCTGGTCGTAACTTGAAATGGTCATAAGTAGGGATGTCTGTAAGTCGAGGCACCACTGTACCTCTAATGTTTGTTGGCCATGTCTGTAAAGTGCTTTCTTTTATTTTGGGGTAGCCCCTTGGAACTGGATAGACCGTGCCATGAGGTCTCATCTTGCCTGGAACAGGGCACTAAATACACATTTTGTTGAATTTCTTGTTTGTCTGTCTCTGTGTATTGTCTTTGGTATAATGTGTGGTAGGTGGACAGAGGCAATGTTTCTTGTGACCCTAGGTTCCAGTGGCGTAAATCCAGTTGAAGATCCCACCTAGAGTGGGGCCACTGAATCAGATTCGGAATGGAGAGACAATATGTATGTAAACTCTATTGATTTAACGGGGCTGTTGTATTTGGGATTAATCTGGATTCAAGCCATTGTTTTTTTTCACTAGATCTCTGCTCTTTCTCACTATGGATTGTGGTGTTTGCTCTGCTGCACAGCAGTCTTTCTCTCATAGTAACTAACATGAGTATAGGATTGCACTAGGTATGCAACTTGTCATGTTTTATTCTAGTGCATGAGAACGAGAAACTTGCCATTTTTTTATACTGTGCAAACTAAACTCTCTCAGAATGGCCTTCAGGCGCAGCGCCCCTTCCAGAAACAACAAGTATTGTACTGTGTGTTGATCTCAGCTGCAGCTTTTGCCTATCGTTCTTAATGTTTGTGACTAAGGGCCTTCTAGACTACAGTGGTTCCTCACTAGACAGTTACCCCGCATGACAGTTTTTTCGCTAGACATTGGCTTTTTGCGATCGCTATAGTGATTCTCAAAACAGTGGTTCTTATGGGGGAATTTCACTGGACAATGTTTGGTCCCTGCTTCGCAAACCGATTTTCACTAGACAACGATTTTGACAGCTCCCTCCGCGCTCGCAAACGGGTGTTTTCGGGACCTAAGCTTCGCAAGACAGCGATTTAAACAGCTGATCGGCGGTTCACAAAGCAGCTTTCCTATGGCCGTTCTTCGCTAGACAACAACGATTCTTCCCCATTGGAACGCATTAAACAAGTTTCAATGCATCCCAATGGGGAAATGCTTTTCGCTAGACAATGATTTCGCTAAATAGCGATTTCAGTGGAACGGATTATCATTATCTAGTGAGGCACCACTGTATATATAGATAGTAAATCATCAGCCTGGCAGTATTTACACAAGTAGTTCACCACAAAATAGCCAACATGTATGCCTTGTAAGTTTGACACATCTCAAGGTGCCAACTCAAATCTCAAGAATAGCTATGTTTCTCTTGGTTTCCTGGTGTGGAACAAATGGAATGGTTCTGTAAGTAGCAAAACTCTGATTTTTGGTGTTAAGGTGGTTTAGAAACTTGGATACCCATCTCCATCCTTCCTAGGTTGCTGCAGGGTGACTGGCTCAGTGCATAGGTGTTTCCATGCCGCGTTTGTGGCACAGAGCCTTGGAAGACCCTCTGGGCTGATAATCACAAACCTTCCGTAAGCTCACGTCACAGCTTCGGGTCTCAATTGGTTGCCATTTGTGCCATCTCGAAGGCTATGTGGCAATAGTGGCAACTGCAGATACTGCTGCTTGTGTTTTGCCCACATCTGTTCAGCTGCCAAAAATAGTCTGGATTTTATTCCTTCCTCTAGATTGCCATATTATGTAATTAATTGGGTCTCACCCAGATTCTGGGTCTCTTTACCCATGTTCCCTTTGTGCCCATTTCCCTAAGCAATTGGACAGAAGTAGTTTTGGGTTACCCCCACCACTTTCTTGCCTAGCCTTGTGACATGACCAGGATCTATCTCTGGCATCACAAAGCCCATCCCTGGCCGTAGGTTTTGGCCCTCAAACCTAAGAGTGGATTGACCTTTCCTGAAACCTGGCGGGTATAGGGGATCCAAATCATACTCAGCCTCATTTCTGATCTGTTAACAGAAGTCTACATAATAAGCATGTGCAGGATGCTACCTTCATTCACCCTAACTTTCCAACATTTAATGGGGCTGTAACAGTGAACAACTTACTGCTAGGTTGTTTATTACTGTTCTCTGTTTTGTGAGCCCAGCTCCCAAGCGGGGCTGATATCTCTGGACAGTGCAGCGATGTTGTGACCACAGAAAGATTTAACTGCTACGTTCACTGTGAGCCACACTCTGGGCTGTCATAAGCCAGTTTCTCTCTTTCAACCTATGTGGGGATAATAAACAGTATTTGATTTGCATTTTAAATAGCCAAGCTATTTATATATATATATTGAGGTTGAGCAGGAACTCTTCTCTGCTGCAGCTTCTGCGGTTTGGGGATACAACAGATGCATAGCCCCAGCTGTATTAGAACTTCTCCATGGATTTCTGTCCTTTTTTAAAAGGGACATCTAAAAATAGCTTCTGGGTGAGAATCAGGAAGTGACCTTGGCAAACATTAAGGTGCCTTTCTTTCTGTCTCTTCCACCAAGCTCCTCTTTTGTTCCTTACTCTCACAGGAGAAAATAGAAGGAGAGAAATGGGGCAAAGGGCAGTAGAGGAACAAACATAAGATTTACCCATCTTCCACTCTTAGCGCTTTCATTCCCTTTGCTTTCAGTTTCTGCCACGTGACAGCTCATAAATTGTAATCTTGAAGCTGCACCTGCTTCATCATCAGTGACAGCCAGCAGTTTCCAGTTCCATTTTCTTCTCACGCTCCACCACCATTTTTCTCTTCCATTTCCAGCCTCCTGGGGGCCACAATTTTTGTTGTTGTTTTCATTGGTTTATTTAGGTTCTCCCCGCCATAGCTGTTTTTTCTTTCCACCACCATTTTTGTAGTACTTTTAGAAAGCTTAGGATTGCCCTGAGTTGGCTAGTACATCCCTTTGGTACATGGATGATATGTTCATAGCTACATAAAGATTGACATTCAGCATCATCACAGTCCTAATCAGTATTATTATTTTTTATCAAGCCCCTGAATTAATAAATGTTTATTGATTTTTAGTAAGGGACACACAGGAAGCCTTGATCAAGTATTCTGCCTTTCAATTTCACTCATATTTTTTAAAAGACAGGCCCCAAAAAAGATGCAAAACAGTAAATATATTTACAATGTAAAGAGTCAAATATATTCCATTTTTAAGATTTTGCTAGGTGTCCGTAATAACTTGGCTAATATATTTCCTGTTTAAACCAGCCCTGTTTAAAAAGCCACTAAGATGATCCTGCCTCCTTATATGAGCCATGTATCTAACCATCAACTACAGTGGTGCCCCTCATAGCGACGTTAATCCGTTCCAGGATTAATGTCGCTATCTGGAAAACATTGCTAAACGGAACAAAAAATCCCATAGGAACGCATTAAACCCAGTTTAATGCGTTCTTATGGGGCAAAAACTCACCGTTCAGCGAAGATCCTCCATAGGGACGGCCATTTTCACCGCCTCGGTAAGCAAGAAATCCGTCCAGAAAACAGCGGGCGGCCATTTTGGAACCGCCGATCAGATGTTTAAAAAAGCATTGCTTGGGGAACCGATCATGGCAAAGCACTGCCAACCAGCCCGGGAGACACCGGGCATCCTTAGGTGGCAGGCGAGCGAGGGCTCGGAGGCAGCCGCCCGGGCCGGGAAGGGGCTGGCCATCCGCCCGCGCGCGCGCTCACTCACCCGCCAGCCAGCCAACCAGCCCGGGAGACACCAGGCGTCCTTAGGCAGCGGGTGAGCGAGGGCTTGGGAGGAGAGAACCCCTACCCCTGTCGCCACTGCAGATGCCGGGAGGAGAGGAGCCGGGGCTTGCTCTTACCCCTGGCTCCCACTCCCACCCCATCGCCGCTGCAGATGCCGGGAGGAGAGCAGCCGGGGCTTGCTCTTCCTCACAGCTCTCCCCCACCCCCCGTCGCCGCTGCCACCGGGTGCAAAGACATACCTCCCACCCACCCCTGTGGAGACACACCCCTCACCCCCATCTCCGCCGCCGCTGCCGGGAGGAGGGCCAGGAACACCTGCCTCCGCTGGTCAGCTGGGGGAAGGTATGGGGAAAAATCGCAACACGATTTTTTCCCATAGAGAACATCGCAATGAGATCGCAAAATCTTCATTGGTATGCGGATTCGTCGTTAAACGGGGCGCCCGTTAAGCGAGGCACCACTGTATAGCCAAAGTATGTCCAATCAAAAAGTCTGGAACCTTTAAGACAACAGAATTCTTGTGTGAGTTTTTATGTATTTCTTCAGGCATATAGAGCACAATCTTTAGGCCGCAGGTTTATATCCACAATGTACGTGAGTGTGGGAGGGTTGAAAAAGGATAATGAAGGTGACAATTGCATTATTATGAACACTGGTAATGACCTTGCAAATTTCAAAAGTTTATTACAGGTCACTCCAAGGTTGTTCTCTTTTCTTTGAAGTCATGTGTTATATGATCTTACACTGTTTTTTGTGCATGCATAACATTTGTTGTTGTTCAGTGCTCTGCTTACTCATCAGTCTCAGCTAGTGAATCAACTGTTTACTTTTCAGCTATGTTCGTGTGAGGGGAAGGAACCAAGTTTCATCTGAGGCATGACAGTAGATTCAACCGAAACAGATTCAAGCAGCCAATAGGTGTGGGTAACCCCCTGAACCCCATCCGCGGAGGGGTTAAGAGATTACAATTATTCCCCATGAAAGAGGAATTTCCAGTCATAAACTCACATGGATTAAGTCCCTGCCCTTTGTACACACTGTCTGTCGCTGCTACAGATGTAAGCAGAAGTACGAAGCAGAAATGGTACTATTTAGAATCACAGAATGACTGAGCTGGAAGGGGCCTATAAGGCCATCGAGTCCAACCCTCTGCTCGGTGCAGGAATCCAAGTCAAAGCAGATATGACAGATGTGCATCCTCAAAGTTTTGCTTGAAATCTGTACCTGTCCATTCCTGTTTTCATCATCATCATCATCATTATCAATAATAATAATAATAATAATAATAATAATAATAATAATAATAATAATAATAATAATAATAATAATAATAATAATAATAATAATAAACAGGTAGAGTCAACCCCTTTTTTTCCTTTTCCTAGGCCCAAGGCAACAACATTAGAATGTAAACAGATTTCCTTGACACTGTACAACAATAAAAGAACCTGGTACAGAAAGAGATTTGGAAAGGTCAGGATTTGGTAATGGTTCCAAAGGAGAGAAAATGATGAGTGGCCATAATTGTGGAAAAACTCAGGCTGTCTAGAAATGAATTCCGCTAAGGTATCATTAGAGCCTGTTTACAAATTTGAAAAACTTCAAGTATGTCCTCTGCTTTGCAGAATGGAAAGGAGCTGCAGTCACCCATCCTGCCCACCTCTGACCCTGCACTTGGTACAGCTGTCGCAGATCATCTTGACTTGCTACAGCTTGTTTTCCCCAGTGTACATGGTATGAATCAGAGATGTAGTTGCTTGTCATGATGCAGGGAAGAGTACTGAATGTTTATATCTTGTCCTTGGTGATCTCAGTATTGTAGAAGGAGACAATTTTTGCCTTTACCCCAATGATCTGCTTCGTTGTGACCTGAACACTCTGTGTAGTAGAAATTAAGGAGTGGGGAACCTAAAAATTGTTCCTCTTCCTAGCTTTATGGTCCACCTTGCCCGGTATAAAACTCTCAACTTGCCTCTAGTTTATTATTTGCCCTTAAACAGGCAATCTTTTCCTTGGAAAAGATCCTGATGTTAGGAAAGTGTGAAGGCAAGAGGAGAAGGGGATGACAGAGGATGAGATGGTTGTACAATGTCATACAAGCGACCAACATGAATTTGACCCAACTCCGGGAGGCAGTGGAAGACAGGAGGGCCTGGTGTGCTCTGGTCCATGGGGTCATGAAGAGTCGGACACGACTAAACAACAACAACAAAACAGAATTGGAACCTTGAATCTGGCTTTCTGTATTTGACAGTCTATGCACTTATATAGGTTCTGCTTAGTTTAACTAGGCTTAATGCCAGTTGTGTATCAAAAATGCAGTCTTAGCAAATAAGTAAAAACACTAAGGGAATGATTGGGTCAAAGAAAACGTATTTCTTATTAAAAAGTGTTGTTTTTAAGGTAAAATGCATTACATTCTTTATGAGCGTTATCTTCCTTTTGTAAAAATCACCATGTTATTTAACAGCAGCTAACTTCTATGTTCTGACTGGATAGCTCAGTGAGTTAACAGGTTGGGAGTTCAGTTCCCCACTGTGCTTCCCAGACGTGCCAGCCTGTGTGGCCTTAAGCATGTTGCACAGTCCCAAGGTGGCCTCGGAAAAAAGGCAATAGTAAAGCACTTCTGAGTACTCTCTAAGTAGAAAACCCTGAAAAGGGCAGCCATAAGCCAGAATTGACTTTGACAGCGCACAGTTATTATTATTATAAGTTGTATGTAGTCACATCTTGCTTGCTGCTTGATGGATATCAAGAACACACTTCTTTTAAAAAAAAACAACCTGAAAAATTGTAAGTAGATGCTGATGTTGGCAAGAGTTAACAGTACGCAGAAGACAAGATCGTCTGCAGGATCTGTTCCTCACCATTCTGACCAAAAACACCTTTAAAAGAGCTTTCTTCTATTGCTACCTCAACATACCTGCAGTATTCAGAAACAGTTGGAGGGGGGGGGGTCCACGTGACTGTGATGGGATGGATTGAATTCCCCCTCCTTATTTTCCCAGTGTATCTGCCAGGACCCCTCCCTCCCTGTAGCTGCTGCTTACATTTGTTTAGTTTATGTCACATTGAATTTGACTACAGATAGCAGTATAAAAAAAATCAGGAAACAATAGAGCTGGGCTTAACTTTGTCCCACTAGAGAATAAAGAATGTTTAGCTGCTTGTTTTTGAGGATGTAGGAACACATTCCAGGAACACAAAGGAATGACTTTTTTCACATATGAGTCCTTCAAATCCCCCCCTTAACAACACATATGGCCAGTAATTGTGCTGACCAGGGGCTTCTAGGAGTCAAAACTTGACCACACCAGAGGGCCTATTTAGTCCAGGATGCTGGTTCACACAACAGCCAAACATATGCCCTTAAGAAGCCCACAGAAAGGATATGCAGCACAGCTCCTCAAGTAGAGTACCAAAAAAACTAGATTTGGAAAAAGTTACTTCTGGGAGTAATACATCTCCAAGAATACCCCAACCAGAATGGCTGAGGTATTCTGGGAACTGTAGTCTAAAAAAAAAGGGCCATGTATTCTTATCATGGTGTATATATTAATACACTGGATTCATCTCTAGTTGGGTATCGCTGTAAACAAAAAATTATTTTTCTTGACATGACCGGCCTCACCGCACTTCCTAAAAACCTTCTGATTGTTTTATATAAATAGGATGTTTATGTAATGAGAACTTCAGCTGATCAGTTACTGGTATTAACGATGCCATTTTCATTTTGAAGCCCTTGTCATATTATCAAGTTGTCACTATCTTTTGCCCATCTCACTTGGGTGTTACCTGGCTGCCATGTACTCTGTGTATATAAACTATGCCTTAATTGTTATCCTCCATGTTCACGAAGAAGTGCCTTTTAATACATAAAAGCTTACAGTGAAATATATTTATTAGTCTTTAAAGTGCTGCAACTGTCGTTTTTATTTGTGTAATATATCCTTTGTAATATTAATTTGTACTTAGTTTATGCTGGGCCATGGTTCATCCATCAAATGGGTTTTTGTTTTTATATGCGTTTTTAAAAATTGTTCTGTATTTTTGGAAGCTGCCCAGATTAGTGGCTTGTCCACTAAATGGGCAGGGTACTTGTTTAAACAAATAAAATAAAATAAATGGACTAACTTGACTACCACTTTGAGAAAACCTTTTAGCAGTGGCTCCTGAACCGGGGGGAAGGGGGGGCTGAATGGATTCCTGCTAGCAGTTCATACACAAAAAATATTCCATCAGACTGCTTTTGGAACTGTGTTTGTTTTCCTTCTCATCCATGGTGGGATAGACCTGGTTAAAATGATCTATCGTGACTAAAGTATTCTTATAGTAATGTCTGAGAGATTTTAAAAGACAAGAATTCAGTACACATCCATTCCATGGATCTGTTGATGCTAGAAAAAATGCTTCCTAGAAAAGAACACTGGACACAAGTCTTGCACTTTTCAAAGCAGCATTTCTGGGGCAATTCCTATTAACCCTGCTAAAATCATGTTTGGTCTTTCACAGAATATATTATTCCCTTTCAACATTCTAGTTTTTGTTTCCTCTTTTTCTTGTTAGATAATGATGGTGATATTGTTTGTTTGCACTGCCCTCTTGTGTTCATTATATTGAGTTGCATAACAGTTGTTCTAAAAACTACGTACAGTACTCATGTTCTCCTCCTATCTGGTTAGCTTCCAAACCTGATATTTCCCTGAATTTTATCTCCAGTTCATGTTCCATTGGATGTGCTATGAGTGCTAAATGCTTTTACATTTATAGAATTTATTTCCTAGCTTTTAATAAGATGTCTTACAAATGATACACAAATAACATGATCAAAATAATAAAAATAGTAGTAAAAAACAACAGGGCTAGCATGTACGAAGTGCCAGTGTGGTCTATTTGGGGAAGAAATTGCACAATTTGGAACACAGATTTTGGCAGCCCTGTTAAGCAGCATTTGCCTCTCTTATTTGCCATAAGCTGCGAAATGGCAGGAGTAGTCTATAGCTGCAAAACTGAACAGTTGTCATAACCTCGCTAGGCAACTGGTCCACTAAAACTCTTCGTTCAGAAGTTCTTTCTGTGTTTTGATTTGAAGATGTTGTGAGCACAAGATCCCAAAATTGAGACCATTTTTTTCTTCCAGGGGGAGTTAAATGGTCCAGAAACCTTGGAATATTTTAGGGAGTCAATATGTGGTCAGGAATAATTAGGTTCATGTAACATTGAACCACCATGAACCACCCATTGTTGTCAATGTTGCTTTGATCAGTCTCTATAACCTACTCTAAGCAGCTTTTAACTAGAAAAGCAGCATCAAAGTATTTCAGATCAGTAAAACACCACTCAATTTAATCAGCTTCACTGTAGAGATACTATAGGTAGATGGGAAAGGAAGGCTGGGATAAATAAAATATATACTTCCCAGCATTTGAGCATGTCATAATGCTCAAGAACATGCCATGGTGAAAGTTGTGGATATATTCTAAAACGGAATGGATTTTGTAATTTCTTGAGAGCTCAACTGCATTCTCTAGATGTGGTTGCCTGTTTCCTGACACTTCTCCCTGTTGCATTCTTTCTGCAGAGGACCAAGTAGCTCAGCAAACTGAGGAAGTGTTCCAAAGCTATGTTTCCTACCGGTATCAACTAGAACGGGAGCAGCAAGAGGTGGATGTGCTGGATGACCCAGAAATAGCTGCAATCCAGCAACGGCCAGACAGGTAGAATGCCCCATCTGTCTGTCCATCCGTCCATCCATTTGAAACCCTGTGCCTGCTCCAAAAGCACATCATGGTGAGGTGCCTGTCTTCATCTACATGCATATCTAACCATTTTGTTTCTCTCTTGGGCAGCACCAACAGCCAGGTGGGCAGACGGCTGGCCATAATAGGTGATGACATCAATGCACGCTATGACAAGGATTTCTGTGATATGTTGAAGACACTGCAGCTAACAAAGGACAATGCCTATGAGTACTTCACCAGAATTGCTAGCAGGTAATTCAACCAGGCAATTTCCCAGGTGCCTCTGAAAAATGAAAGCA
The DNA here is from genome assembly GCF_051106095.1 of Pogona vitticeps. Lineage (NCBI taxonomy): Eukaryota > Metazoa > Chordata > Lepidosauria > Squamata > Agamidae > Pogona > Pogona vitticeps. The sequence continues at coordinate 55,355,392 of NC_135786.1, forward strand.
GGAGATTTGATATTCTTCTTGCAGAATGAATTTGTAAGTGTAGCTTTCTTGAATACCTAGCAATCATCCTCCAGAAGTTGCTGGATTGCAACACCCATCATTGGCAGTCATTGGCTGATGGATAGACACTCTTTTTTAATTTTGCCGATGTGTCCAGTGCTTCAATCATTTTGTTTCCAGAACAGAGCTTCTCTTGTAGATATACACGTCACTGTTCAAATCCTTCCAAAATGTTATATGAACCTTTAAAGTTTTCAGAGGACATTATGGTTTTTTTACAGTACATAGGAGTAGGTTTGAGTGGTTTCATGGCACAAGAGTAGTCTATCAGCAGGTCTCATTTATTTGACTATGATCAGCCTGAGTAGAAATTCAACTGTTTCTTCATTCAGAACACACACATAGACACCCCTTCCTCCAGATATCTATGGAGAATAAGAATCGTCCTGCTGGGTCAAATCCAGTCCGGCTTATTGATATTCTCATTTGCTGCAATATTGCACTTAAATTGGTATTTTTACTTACTAATTACTATGAGTGGTTACTGGACATGGCTATATGCTTCCTTGAAGATGAAAGGCAGCTTGCTTTTGAATACCAGTTGTTGGCGAACAGGAGGGTGCTCTTGCCTTCATCTCCTGCTTGTGGGCTTCCTGTTGGTCTCTGACTGAGCAGCCATTGCTGAAAAACAGGTGCTGGACCAGATTGTCCTCATGCTGGTCCGGCATAGTCCTTCTGTTTACCAAAACAGCCTATCACAGAGCAGTACAATACTCAGTTTCTGCCAGCTGTACAAAAATAGACATTACACTGAGCATATTAAAGAGATACACTAAACATGTGCCCTGAGCTTGCCTTTCATATTAAATCCAAAAGAAGGATTTGGGTGAGGTGTACCCCTCCCTCAAATGTAACTTTCTGTAGAAGACCCGTAGCACACACAGACCTATCAAAGTGCCCCCAGACCCACTCCTTGTTTTGTTTAAATGTTGTTTAATTGTCTCTTCTGTCCTTTCTTCCTGCTCCCACCTCCTTGGGAAGCCAAGCGGTATTGTTCTCACCACTTTACCACCTTCAGGTGGTGAATGTACTGCTACCAGGTAAATTATCCTACAATGCTTTATGCTTTCCTTTTCCCTCCTTTTCAGTGTGGTAATATGTGTGAGCTCTTTCCATTCCATGCTGTACCTGCTAAACTTTGTGCAAGAACACTCCAAGGTTATGTAACGCATTGAGTTACATAATTTTAATCTCCTTTCTTAATGCTGGCTTTAAAAACTTAGTATAATTTAAACAAGGTGTGGGGGAATCAGCCACAGAGGCTCTCCAGGCAGCTAACCAGTAAGGTAGAAGGAATATGTATAATTCAGCAGAACGTTTAACATCACAGGCAAAAATAAACAGTCAGTGTAGTGTTATTTGTGAATTGTTAGTGAATTTGACTGCATAAACCCTTTTGGCCATGTTGCTGCATGAATGAGCTGGTTGAGTTCCATGGATAGTGCCATCACAAAAAAGCTCTTCTCTTATTTTGAAGAATGCATCCTCATTACCAGCAGCTTGAACTTGGAAGGGACTCGCCTCCCAGCAGCATGGTATATGCCCCTACTGCATAGACCATAGGTTGCCAGTGGTGTCCAAACAGAGTCTATCCTGAAAATTTCAGATCTTGGGCAGGCCTAATGCAGGCGAAGTCCCTTTTATATTTGTGTGGATGTCACAAGTCCACACCCCCACACCCAGCTTTCAATGAAAAACTGAGGAAACATTCAGCCAGTTGTTGTCAGTGGCTTAAATAAGTCACTGTCATAGCTTTGCTTCTTGAATCTGTTGTTTTCTTCCAGGTGTGTTCCTGACACTTAGGCTAAAACCACAGGGTTACAGTCTTTGCTAGGGGTGCCTCAGGTGGAAAGGATACTGTGGGTTGCATTCCATCAGTTTTTACACCTGTTTTTGCACAGAATGGTGCTCCTACTTGAAGGTGTATGAGAACATAATGGTGGTCTTGTGTATGTGCAACAGTTGGTGGTGGTTGTTCCCCCCCCCCAATTCAAATGAAATTGCTGCATGAACCATAACCTTTTTTTGACATGAGGTTTTGGAGACAAACAAATGTGATCTAATACGTGAGCAGCAGAATGGGAATGTCGAATGTGCTGTACCAATTCAGGTTGCAGGTAGTGAGTGCATTGAAAAAGAATCTGTTTACAAACGGTATGTAGATAAACAGATACATGCACACTAGGGTGATGGGCTGTATCCCATTGTCTGCCTGCTGTGCTAACCTTTTTGACTTGTACACCGTTTTTTAAAGGAGGAGTGCATTAAGAAGTTTCATGATCTTCTGTAGTCCGAGATACAATCTATTCTATCACCATAGGATTCTCTTCCTCCTCCTTGTGCTTCTTCCAGACCATGCCTAGGTCACAGATTTAGAGATGGAGTATATGAGATGTCATTGTAACATCCTGTTTGGTGATTGGAAGAACTGGACTGCAACAATTAGAATCCCCTGTCCATAATGACTGGCAATTCTGGACATGTGCAGGGTGGGGCCACTGCTCCCCCATCCAACAAGGCACATGTGTAGCCTTTTGAAGGTTCTGATCCAGAGGTGTATAGATTTGCGGACTACACCTGTGAGAGGAAGAACTTCAACAAGATCTTAGTAGTTGTGGCACAGGTGGATCTGTGACTCTTCTCTCCTTTGGGGTCTGCTAAGAGTATCCCTTGTGGTTGCTTTAAGGGCCTTGGATCTGCTCATAGCCACATACTCTTTGATATCTCAGAGTCAAGTTACTGCTGCCAGAAGATTGTGGCTGGGTAATATAAAGAGCTAGCCAGGAAGGTAGACCTTGTTTTTTCAAAACATCTCCTTTTCCACAGTTTGTTTGACAGCGGCATAAACTGGGGTCGTGTGATAGCGCTGATGAGTTTTGGCTACAGGATGGCAATCCATGTATATCAGCATGGTCTGTCTGGCTTCCTGACAAGGATTGCACACTACATGGCTGAGTTTATGCTTCGCAACCGCATTGCACGGTGGATTGCCCAGCAAGGAGGATGGGTAGGTAAACCTGACTCATCCCATACCAGTACTCTTTAAAAACGCTTGTGTATGAAACATAAATAGTTATTCCTCTTAAGAAACACTGTGGGTGCAGGTTGCAGGTGTCTGTTGCTGTTGTTTTCCATGGGGGGGCAGGGGCACCCTGCAGAGTTAGAGTGGCCACTGGTGGTCCATGAGTGCACTTTGCCCACCTTTGCATTGGAGTTATGTTGTTGTGCCAGGTGTCCTGTAGCCTGTTATACGCCATTCAAAATGAGCCTTAGGAACACTGTCAGTGGCAGGCTACCTGGTGCTTGAATGTTATTTGGATTTGTATGGGATCTGTTAAGGTCAGGGTGGCCATTGTGGGTGCAGGTTGCTGCATAATAACCTGTGAAATAGGCTAGACCCAAAATGTGTTTCCACTACAGCACTTCGATACTACTGTTGCAACTGGCATAATTGTTGTATATTTCATTTCCCCTTCCTTAGGTGGCAGCACTGGACGTAAGCAACGTTTACTTGAAATACATGCTGGCAGTGGCAGCTGTGGTCTTGCTTGGCCAATTTGTGATACGACGTTTCTTCCACCAATGACAGGGAAAGGACGTTCAGCTGGTACCGTGACATGCCAATTGTCAACGCACTGCTCTACAGTGATGTTTTTGAAGAGGGGAGGATTTGAAAAACTACCAAAGGAAACCTGATGTGCTTTACCAGCTTCCATTGCTATATGCCACCAGTTTATTAACTGTGGAGAGTTCAGAGCAAGAAATCCATAGTATGATGTTAAAAGAAAGGCTGGAACTGAGCATAGGACAGGATTTATTACTTCAAGAGACCTTGAGGACTAGTAGTATTCACAGTGTTGTCAGAGAGAAAAGGGAAGTGTTTTCCTCCACATAGTCTCTTAAGACGGACAAATCCTTCTCCAGAACATTCTCAGGGCCAGTTTATCTTTACCCTTTTGCAGTTTCACCCTTGTGGAAAGCAGATGTACATACAGACCATGTGTGGCATTTTTCCTCTCTCCCTGTATATATATTTCGATCAATTCTTCCCCACCCAGGAGTTTTGCTAGTGCTGTGGTAGCCATGTGGTTGCTTTGTGGGCGGGGGGTGGGGGGAGTCACATAGATTTGTCTATGAATTTATCTAAGGATCAGTTGTATAATCGGCATTGGCTGAGAAGGGGAAAACTTCTGGCCCATGGATCTAATTGGCCTGCAAAAGTTTAGATTACAATCTGGTGCATTCCCCATGTTACCCACTACTACCAAGTTATGGTGGGAGACATGCAAATCAGTACTGTTACCTTTGATCATTTGATCACTTCCCGCTCTCATCTAGTGCTTCCAGGAACCCATTGACTTCCATTAGGGACTCAGTTGGTTCTCAGAAGGCTCAGCCTCACTTCTTCTTCTGCCTTCCTCATGCTGGGTGAGAACAACAGCAAACACCTCTCATCCAGCAAGAGCTACTGGAAATGCTGGCCAAGCATACTTTGCCCGCACCCCTGTCCCAACAAAGAATAGGGGCAAGGAAAACAAACTTGGCTGCTCTCAAACAGGCTTGCAAGCACGGTCTGAGCCTCAGCTGGGACTGACATGGTGCTTGCAGGTCCTGCTGAGAGATCAGAATTTCCCACTACTTTCATGTACAGGAAAGATGCGAGGAAGCAAAGCAGGGTTTCTGGGTGGAAGGACTGCACCCAGTGTTTTGACTTCATCCAGTGGTCACATCTGGCATGCAGCTGTTGGAGATATATTTGGCTGGTCAACCAAAAGTAGTTCTCTGCCCTGCTTCTAGGATCTTTGTATTTAGGGCAGAGGTGGGCAGTGTTTGCGGGTCTCCAGTCCTGGACCTTGGATGCCAAGGGAGGTGCCCCTCTGACCTCCCAGCACCCATCACTCCAGAATTACAAAGCATGACCTCTTGCTTCCAGGGCACAATCTGCGGTTTTGGAGGGACCTTTTTTTCCCAGGGCTTGGGTATGGCTGGAAGCCACCTGTGAACTACAAATTACACTTTGCACAACCCCGTATAGAGAATACATATATTTGGGGGTGGGGAGGAGATGCTTACAATATTTTGCTAGAAATGGACTTCCCTTTCATCAACTTAATTATTTCCTACACCAAATATAGAAGTCAGTGGATTCCCCCCATACACCTTATTTTCTGCTATTCTGCAGTGATCCTTCTTTTCCAGTAGAGAGAGCCAAACCTTGCTAAAGGGCCTGAATAGGAACTGGCCTCTCTTCTATTTACATTCAAAGGAAACCATTTTCCTTTCTGCATATGGTGCTACTGGTTTCCCCTTAAAAGAGACATGTCGGGGAGGGGAAAGGAGCAGGTGAGAGAAGAATAAGTTCTTTATTAGAACTGATGCAAGAAAGATGAAACATTTTGTTTCAGTTTCCATCATTATCATATATGCTTTTGACAATCACTAGCCAAAACTTAAGTTTGTCTTGTCTGAATGAAGGGCAAAGAGCTCTTTACTCCTAACTAACACATGATTCTGAACTTCCAATCTGCCCTGAGAAACAGGGATGTTATATAGCCATATTTGTGCACTGTGGAGGCTCTGGTTTTGCATACAGACAGGAGATAGCCTTACTGAAAATGTTAAGAGTTGCCTCTGAGTAAATATGGAGTGATAAAATTGTGCATCCTTCTGTTTTCAGCAGGAAACATGAATAGGTTCTTAACTCTCCCACTGAAACCAGTGGGATTTAGAATTCTTAGAATTCTTCATGGCTGTTTCACCAAAGATTTTAGTTGGGAATACAGTATCCTAAGCAGCAGAAACTGATAAGCATGTACAGCCAGGACTTCTTATTCTGAGCAGTAAATTTTTTGAAGTTCCCTGCTTGCCATATTCTTCCCAGACACTTCCTCATAGCCTTCTCATGATGCTAGAATTCATTTTGTTGATGTCTGGGATATGATAGACTTCAGTGAAGCTTAGATTTTGAACACAGAACTATAGGTACTTTTTTCTTGCCTTACAAAGCCATAGCACTAGACTTGCCCAATAGCATTTTCCCATATCTTTCTTTTTGTTATTGAAAGTCTGAAGTAGAAGACTTGAACATGCATATATGTTGTGTACATTTCTAAAAGTTCTTTTAAAAAGTCACACCATCTAGACTTTCTGAATGCACTTTGCAGCAGTATCCATTTTTATTCGACTATCTGATAATATTTAACTAATAATACTCAAACCTAGAAGTAGGTCCTTTTTTATTCCCTAAGAAACATGCTTGCAGTGCCTTAAACCTTCAAGACATTTTATTTGTTTGTTTCTAGAAGTTGATATTTTCCAGAACCTGTGGGAAATAAATTGTTCCTGAAGCTCTTGGAATTATCATGTATTTTGTGATTTTTCCTCCATAACCTTCAGTCTTTGAAGTGATACCTTATGCTCACAGTGTACAGAAAAGGGGCCTTCTGTATCCATCTTGGGAAATGTGCCTGAGATTACTAGGATGATGATAGTCATATGATCCTGACCAAAATGGTAGACTGTCTAGTAAATACTAATGGTCTGGAGCTTGGCCATTTCTTCACTTGTGGTTTACCCTTATTTATCCTTATAGTTACATCTGTGTGGTAACACACTAATCATGGGCAAAAAGGGTCTGCCAGTGCTTTGTTTTGCCCAAGTCCTTTAATGTTATTCAGTCTGTAACAAGAACTTGGAGGAAAAAATGGTGCTGGGTTTCTGATGGAGCCCAAACTTCTGTTGCTAGCAATAAGGGGCTTGGAGCCTCTCTTGCACCTCCTTTCTTTCTGGATATGCAGTAGGGATTTGGGGGCCAAGCTCCATTTGTTCTGCTTGCAGAAAGGCCTTGGTGGGGCTGCAGAAATCTTGGGGATCCATTGCCAATTAGCATCAATAATACTGGACCAGATAGACCTGCGGCCTGACTGATTATGAGGCAGGCAACTTCCTGTGTATTCCTTCAACCCTTCTGATCGTTAAGGTGAAAGGCAAATTCTGTTTTCCCCAATTTTTCCCAACTGTCACTTTTGCCACAGTCTCCGTTCTACCTCAAAAGTCTCAGGTTCCGAAAGGCTCCTCTTGCTCAGGCTGAAAAACCACAAATCAGCCATAAAATGGTGGTGGTGCTATAACAGGATTACTGTCAATTGTTCCACGTACTGTTGAGCCCTTGTGCCATGCTGTATTCTGAGGAGACTCTGGTACGAAAAACCAGGCTTGCTCATTTTCATTTGTGGTAGTGTAAGTGTCACATACAGGGCTGGGATGTTGGTACCAGGGCTGTCTCCTTCAGGCTGAGGAGAATTTCCCTACCCCACTGTGGTCACTATTGCCAGAGTGACGATTACGCATGGACTACAGTCAGGAGAGCAAAGCTGAGAGGGTCATCCTTACCATTTGTCATACTGAAGCCGCCGCCTGAGACAATTGATTTTGGGTGTCATGAAAATGTAATTGATTAATTTTATTTGCTCAGTACGGGGAAAGTGTGTCAAAATAGCTTGGGCAGGCAGCAGGATGTTTGGGCTGACTATTTAAAACTTGTGTCCTCCAGGTGTGTTGGACTACAACTCCCATACTTCAGCCTGCAGTGGAATACTGGCTACGGATGATGGGAATGTTGTCCAACCCATTGTAAAGGTGCCAGGTTTTGAAAGGCTGTGCTAAAGTTTAAAAGGCATGCTTGCAAATGCCAAGAAAATGTCTGCTAAACTCTCAGAAGCAGACATGAGCCTCATTTCCTAAGGGCAAGTTTTCAGCAGCCTGTATTCTGCATCTTTTTTCCCCATTTCTGGTTATGCTGCCATAGGGAAGGGGAAAATATATGCTGCTTATTAAGAAAGACCCCAGTGCTTCTAGCCATAGGCCCTGCTGCTGAATCTACATCTGCAGCTCTGGACACTTGTGGGTGTTTTACTTTCAAGGGTGCCGCACCTTTTAGGCGTAGAGACGGAGCTTCATCCTTGTCAACATGTTGACTTGAGAAATGCTTTGGCATATGAAGAACACAAAAAGAAAGAAACCGCTTGTGGGAGCTTTGCACTAATGTTTGGCTTCTCCAGGCTAGCCATGAATGACCAATTCACTCCATTTTTTTAAAGACATGGACATTCTGCTTTACACCTCCCTAAAAATGTGCAAGCACCTTTTAAGTGAGGAGGGAGGAACCTCAGACCTTGGGGCCACATCATGTCCTCCTGAGGTCCTGATCCGCTCACTATGGTTTCCTAGATGGCTACAGCTTCTCTCTTATGATATTGTGTGGGTGTGATTTTCCAGCTTTGTGCAGTGTCATCCTCATTCTGCAAGGTTGAGCTGCCTCTCCTATGGATAATGATGATAAGATAACCAAAAGATGTGGATATTTTTGATCTTAACCTTTTGCCTCCTGCACTGGAGTGCAGCCTCCCTGAAATTGACTTCAAAGGAGACCCCCCCCCCACACACACACACACACACACTTGCTTTCAGACCTCCATCTGAGCCATATTAGCTATTGTCCCTATAGTAGAGCATTTTAAAAACCTCCAGGCAATACTTACAGCTGATGTGAATCTTGTATCTAGGAAAGGTGAGGCTGGAAGTCTTCCAAATGGTGACAGCTCAGCCCTCCAAACCACCTGAATGAATCATGGAATATTGCCGGCGGAGGGAGAAAGAATACCTTCTGAAATGACAATTTTGTTTTTGCATACATACTTGAAGCCATAATGTAGCTATAAATGGTCTCTCTTTGCTTTGTATTATATTTATCTTTCATAGACCACAACACGGTTTTAAGCAACCCCTTGTCCTCAGGGATTCAAAGGGAATGAAGCCAGTGATATGCCCGGTACCCCTGGAACAGAGTTGGGGAACATGTCGCTTTTCAGATATTCATTTGAACTCTCATGATGCTTCCCTATTGGCTAGAGCTGATACGAGTTATAGTCCAACAACAGCTAATGTGTTATGGGTTCCCCATCTGTGGTCTAGATGCACCCAGAATATCTGCAGATTAGGCAGGATCTTTATCACCTGTTTACCTTATTCTTAGAGGTGCAAGAAAAGGAGTGCGATCTTCAACATCACTTCATTCAGCTTAATAGCTTTTAAGTGTGTGTGGATAGGGCTTTGGAGAACTAGCAACTCTGAACTCGGTTCCTGAATGGTGGTTTTGCTGGGGAGGTCAGAATCACAAATTCTATCTGCTCTGCTTTGGGATTTGGAATGATACCTACCTACAGTGTATAATGTCAGACCCTCATCTAGCTGTGATTTTAATTCTTATTTCATGTCTCCAGGGAAGCAGTGAGTGTGGGCTGTTTGAATATGGATTGAATATGGATTTAAAAGTAATGAGATGCTGTACGTATCAAAAACGATGTTCAGTTCTATCTCCTTTGGAGAAGAAAAGTGACACCTCCACAAGGGACATGGTGTTGCTCGTGCCCCTGAGGATCCAGAGAATATGCCTCTTTCCTCACACACCTCAAAAGAATTGGTGTGGATGTGAATCAGTATGTGGCATGTTCACGGGGAGCTAACTGTTTACTGGAAAGCTGCTTCTTTTATGTGCTTTTTTTTCATCCTTAAATTGTGAAGTGCCTAGCACACTGTTGGCACTAAAATGTTAAATAGCTAACTGTTAAAATGTTGAGTAACTGTAATATATATTTCCAAATAAATGTTTTCTGCAAATCCAGGTGGTTTTGATTTTATGGTGTGTAAATGGATATAAATGTCAAATATAAGGCATTGCCTACAGGTTTTCTTTTGTTCTGTGGAAGGAGGGAAAAGGACATGGTGTCATCTTGATTATTTAAAAGATCAATCACTCTTTGGAAAAACAGAGTAATTCTTCCAAAGCCCTGTCTTTCTACTAATATATAATAAAGCTGTACAGTTTATAGAAAAGGGACGTGATGGCACTGCAGGTTAAACCACAGAAGCCTCTGTGCTGCGAGGTCGGAAGACCAGCAGTCATAAGATCGAATCCGCATGACAGAGTGAGCTCCTGTTGCTTGTCCCAGCTCCTGCCAACCTAGCAGTTTGAAAGCATGTAAAAATGCGAGTAGATAAATAGGTACCACCACGGTGGGAAGGTAATGGTGTTCCGTGTCTAGTTGCGCTGGCCACGTGACCATGGAAACTGTCTATGGACAAACACTGGCTCTACGGCTTGGAGAAGGGGATGAACACCGTGCCCTAGAGCCGGACACGACTGGACTAAATGTCAAGGGGAACCTTTACACTTTATAGAAGCTAGCTATAGACCTCTACCTTGTTCAATAACTAGAGTGCTGGGAATGAGCATACATGATTACGTCAGTACTTGACTTTAGCCTTAAATTAAACCCAAATTCCATTACTGTATAGTGCCTCCATAGAACTGTTGAAGTTCACACTTCTGAGGGTTCTAAAATCAACAAGGAACTGTCTGATGTGTAGTGATAATCCTCTTCCACATTGGGACTCCCCAGTAATCAGAACCGTTTTGAGTTGTAGGGGATTTTCAATGAATAACACTGAGAGTTTTGTTGTTACACCCAGTCTAAATGCAGGATAATGATTTTTTTCCCCTGACATTGTTCTAGATATAACTTCCAACTTGCAACCTTTTTGTTTATAGCTGTGGAGCAAATTGGGGAGGCTGTATTTGTACTCAGTAAGACCCACATATTCTCCCACCCTTTTATGGGTAACTAGAAATAGCAGGCCTTCTCTTTTTTAGCATCTGTCGACTGAAACAAGATTTACTAGGGTCATTACTTTGCACTCAGTTTCATGCAAACTCCAACATACCCAGAGACTATTATGCATCCTGACTAGCTCTGCACCTTGGTACAGTACTGTATTGCCAAGCCCAAATGTCAAAAATGCTCTTTCTCCTGTTAGATGAATTCTTTTTTACAGAGTGAGATCTCTCTGCTATAGGACTGATGGGTGATATTATCTGTGGCAATAGATTATGGCAATAACATGTCCCTATCACAGACCTAGACTATCAAATACACTTGCTTAGACTCATAAGAACCATAAGACTTACAATTTGTGTTCTTAAAATATTGCTTCCAGTAACTAAGCCAGGGCATTGTCAGTAGCTTTCATGCTCACATTATCTGTGAGCACTCACTCCATCAAAGGTAAGCTTAGCTGTCCATCACCTTACTTGCACATCTTTCTCTTCTCTGTATTTCAATGGAATTATGAGGATACCAAGAAAGAGCTGCCCACCCCACGTACCAACAAGAAGGCACATGGACTCTCAACATAAGCAAAGCAGGACTGCAACCACTAGGTCATGTTCTTTTTTTTTTTCAATCTGACCCCAGTTGACTAGACCCAATGAGTTTACTAAATTATGCTCTAATTCCCAGATGAAGGACGCAGGTTTTCTGCATCAACTTTCTCCCTCCCCCCCCCCCGTCCCAATCAGAAGCAAGTTGGTTTCAAAGAAGGGCCAAATGGAGAGAGGTGTGTGCAGGCACATGCCCTGTGCCCCTCTGTTGAAGAACTGGGGTGTGCAATCCAATCCACACCTGACTCAACTTACTTTAAAACAACAACCTTATTGCTTCCTGCCTCTTTTCTGACTACATCTAAGAAAGACTGGCAAAATCCATCTTGCCATGAACATTTGGACTTTTGGTACTTTGTCTTAAAGAAGTGGGATTTACCCATGAAAGCTCACATATTGTACATTTTTAAAAAATTTCACCTATCACGTACTCATACAAGGAATAGTTATCAGCTCGCTGTTTCTTTGGTCAGAAGATGCAGACGAGAACTGTAAGGCAAGTCCTCTCTCCAGGCCATTCTCTGTGCCCACACACCCTCTCCGGCCTGTATAATGTGGTTGCAAAATTCAAACCACAAGGCAGAATATTTTGTATTTTGCTTCTTATAGCTCCAAAGCTGCCCAAGTCTGTTGGGCCGTGTTTCCAATTCTCCACTTCTGTCAGTGATTCCATTTAGTCTTGTCATATTTAATTGATCACAATGATTATCTCCTGAAAAGAAATGTGGCTCCATTATTCCAACATAAAACTGCCACATACAGCATGCATGTATTTGCTGAATCTTCAGGTTACCTGGCTGCAACCCCACATACACACACTTCCCCAACCATCCTACATTATTTCTCCACATTATTCACCCATTGGGATGCAGGCAGCTTCAGCATCATCATCACACTGCACATTATATCCCATTCACAAATGTTTTTATGTTGCTTCCTTCAAGGGTTATTTGCTCAACATCCATTAAGATCCAGTAACAAAATAGAGTTTGCTCACTCAAACAAAAAAAAGCCTAGAAATCATTAATTCAAAATTAATTCATTCCTCCTTATTCTCTAATAAAAATAAGTATGTTTTTTATTTTAATGGTTAAAAATTATGTCAATGCCTTGGGTAACACTTAACATGTCACAAGTATTTTAGCTCATTAGTTTTCTGTGCAATAGGGGGAAATTTATTCATTTTTAGTATTTAATTTTTGTTTCCCCGTTAAAATAAACATAATTCTACCGTTTTCACAAAGACGTTAATGCCTTTTCAGTTAACCACTGATATGTCAGCACCAACATTTCCAAGTTCAGTATGAAATACATACCTAAACAAAACAAGGAATGTTTTGCCAAACATCATTAGAAGATGGGGACAGAGTGGTGTAGAACATGGGGACGGGAGGTGTGTCTTAAACCAACTGTTAACCTAAAATATCCAGTTCACACAGCAGAGTGCCCACTTCATCTATAGTTCAGAAAAAAAAATAGAAAAGTCCATATGGTCTTTACACAATACAAATGCAAGAGCAGGTGCTATCTTTATCAGACCACTAAAAAATCAAACTAGAAAGAGGGATAGCAGCATCTGCTTATGAGCATTTCTCTTTCTATTTTTCCTGTTCTGCAAGTAAAGATTGTATCTCCCCTCCTATACTGCCCTTCTGATAAAAGAAGACAGTCAAAGGATACAAGAAGCAGGAAGCAATCAAAAAATGTTAAAAGGCCAATTACCGGTATCATCAGCAACCATTAAAACAATGTAGGTTATCAGTCTTTATCTAGCTGATACTGTGTGGACAAAATGCTGGGCTAGGTGGGATCTTGGCCTGATCCAGCTTCCTGTTTGTCTCATGTTCTTACACTAACCTGGCTTACTGAGCAGACACAAGAGCACTGTTAGGATACAACTCTAAACACCTCTACTTTTGCATAGGACTTCACTATTTATTGTTGAAGGATTTTTTTTAACTGGAAAAGAGGCCTGCTTGATCAATTGATACACTTCATTATTAGTGTTTCTTACACAGTTCTGAGACAATTGAAGACTTGAGTGAACATTGTTGTGAGTCTGCTTTGTCTTGTGCAGTTATTTTTGTGCACGTACCATCCAGAATAGGAAGGAGTTCCGCTGTCTTATCAGACAAATGTACCCCGCACTGTTTCTGTAGAGGAGAAAAATTCAAGCATGCTGGGTACTGGTATGCCCAAACTGTAACAGATGGCACACGCATTCTATATTTATTTCTCCTCCTGATTTATAACCATTCTATAAAATATCCAAGGTGGCTGGTGATCTAGGTAAAATTACACAAACTACAATAAAAATGACAGAGGATATCAAGTAACTGTCTAAAAACTGAAAGTCTCCTAGGTTTCAACCCCATGATGCGAAGTCTGGATGCCTGCTTGTGTGCCAGTCATTCCAACTGGTGCTTTTTGGTCCTCACAGAGTCTGCAGCTGCTTGAAGAGCTCATGGGGGATTCTGGAACACACACCCAAAAATGCATCTCACTGGCGTTCCAGACATTAGCTAGAGAGCACCGCCCTGCTGACTTCATTCCCTCTTCCAATCGGGTGGCAGGGATTTGCTCTTCTGTCCTTTTCAGTCTTTTGTTTTTTATGCTCCACCCTCACTGATGGTTTCCATGAATTTAGCAGGCCTGGTTTTGCTGCTAATCTGTCACTTAAAAGCATTTGGCTAAGTACTGTATATGATACCTACTTTCAATTGAAAAATATCCTCCATAGAAGATTATACTCTGCAGGTTTTGACTAGCTAGCAGGCCTGAGTTTGAATTTCCCTCAGAAATGTGTCATAATGAGCATATACTGTACTGTAAAACTGACATTATTGTTAACAGTTTTAAGATATGATCGGTCTTAACCCAAAGGTTAAGTGTTTTGTTTTACTTTGTGGTTTACTTTGATGCAAACAACCCACTATGATATTTTCAAATAGCTAGCAAATGTGCCATATTTGTGCTAACAGAGAAACTGCAGAATTGGGTCGCTGATTCCACCCAGTGGAGGCTTTAAAGTGCAGGAATCATGCAAGAGCAGCAAACTATTAATTATGTCAATTGTCGTGGTTGTATTTTTACTACCAGAAATGGGAAGGGTTGCTTCAGCATTTTCAGCCTCACCCCAGTTCTATTGATTATTTCCATACCTCCACTGTACTGATATATTTATTTTTGTGGTAATGTGGTATGTATACCGCCAGGACCGTTTCCATTTGTTTTAAGGTTACTGATTCATTTCTTCCTATTTGAATCATTATAGCAGGCTACACTGGTCTTACTTTTGGATCAATTCACTTTCTCTGCTATTTTCTTGTGGCAATCAGGACCCCCTCGTCCTTTTAAGGAATTAAATGTCATTACGAGCAAAATTGTCAATATACCCTTAAAATAATTTTTGAAAAGGGAGGAATATAAACACTGTGGCTATGATCTCTTAGCAAAGGAAACAAATCAACAGCAACATTTACACAGGCTGAAACAGTAAAGCATGAAGTGATTCATCATCGATACAAAATAAAATAACTCTCCAAGAAGGAAATAAACCAGAAATAAACTGCTGGCCAGAAAAATGCATTGCTCATGGCCGTGTGTTGTGTGCTTGGTAATTTATGAAATTATTTAAAAAACAGCCAAAGAGGCATAACTAGAGTTTTCTTGGTTCATGTGATCAGGCACTGATAGTGAAATTGTGACCATTAGGATGAAAGGGAGGAGAGGAATGAGAAATAATTTAACTACTGAGCTCAGTGAGAATCTCAAACAACTTTTAAAACAATTAAGGAAAGACCTGCAAACAGATATGAAAGCAGAATTAGTGCCAGTGAAAGAAGCTCCAGCAAAAATTCAGATTAACATTAAGCACATGGAGAAAACCGCTAATGATGCTTTTGAACTGGCTCAGTATCAACAGACTAGAACTGATGCTATGGAAAAGGAATTAAAACTATTAAAAAATAAAGTAGAAGATCAGGAAAATCACAATCACCAAGAGAGGAATTTTAAAGAGAAAGGAAGAAAACCTGAGAGATATAGTTTTAAGATAGATTCAAAACCTTTACCCAGACTTAAAGATTATTTTGGAATTCTTAGAAAGTGTTCACAAGATGGATCCTAAGCAAGAAGCCTGTCAAAGAGATATTGTTGTAAGTTTATCCCATTACACAGTAAAATTAGCAACATACTGGGCCTTGACCAAGATACAAGAGTTGTTATATGAAGGAGATGAGATTAATATCTTCCAAGACTTGACTGTTAAAATGATCAAGAGATGTAGACAGTGCAAACTATTTACCGAGGCACTCTAAAACCAAGGAATAAAATATGTCTGGGCATTTCCCTTCAAATTGATTGTATGGCTTGGACATAAAGCAGGTTTATTACTGCAACTGAACAACTACAGGATTTTCTCAAAGAGATGAAGATTCAGATGCCAGAGACTGAAAAAACAAAAGCTTAAAAGATCAGAATTCTTAAGTAGATAGAATGGAACTGTGCTGGAAGAGACTAGAAGGAGGAAAAAATGTTAAGATGGAAAGAATCTGTTTGAATACTCCCCTGGGTTTCTCAAGGTCATCTTGAGAAGCATGATATTATAGCTTGGTTACTTATTATCTCTTACCAGAGATAACCAAGCTATAATATCATGCTACTTTGCTGGACTAACTTGTAAGAAGGGAGAAGACTAATGAAGAGCCTAAAAACTTACATTTATATAGTTAAATAATAGGCTATATAATTATGAAATAGTCAAAAAGAGTTTTTTGTTTGTTTTTTTTATAAATCCTATTTACCTATGTATCTACATGTTGAAATGCAGGCTAGGAGATTGGAGATATTTGCCACAGGAGCAGAAAGTCTTGGTCCCACAAACTGTAACCCACCTGGGAGCTGGAGGCTGAGTGGCCTCAATGCCATCAGAAGACATGAGATATTTGCATTCGTATCCCTGGGAATACGAATAAGAATATTGGCACCACAGGAGCCTAGAAAAACTGGAACCTCCCTCTCATGAAACTGGAAGGTCCACTTACTGCTCACTACACAGTGTACACAGCCAGCATCGTCCTCATCATGCCAATCTGGAAAGGGGCCCGGCTGGGGCTTCCCCACCTTCTTGCACAGCCAGCCACTCCACAGTTGAGTGGGGAGGCTCGTCATCCTGCTTCTTTGCTGGAGTGGTCAGCTGTGTGCGGAGGTGGGGAAGTGCCAGCCGGACTGCTTTCTGCATTGGCATGACCAGAACTACGCCAGCTATGAGCGCCATATGGTGAGCAGTAAGTGGACCTGCCAGTTGGGGAGGGGGTCCGGTTTTCCCAGGCAACTGTGGTGCTGGGATTCTTATACCCAGAGATACGAATATGAATATCTCATATTTAGCCACCAGTTGGGGAGGGGAAGATGGGGAAGAGGGAAACAGGCAACGCTTTGGAGATCAATCCTTTCCCATATGGTTGCAGTGCAATCATTTAACATTCCTTAATAACTTTTATTGGAATAAGATTAAAAGCACTATAAACATAGTGATATGTAAGACAACTTAAATATAATTTCTTTTAGCACAAATGGTTTAGCTAAATGATACAGAATTATGCAGACTATCCATAATGTGGATGCTGATGTGTTATTTTTACAGGAAACATGTCAGAGAAAACAAGTGCAACATATTATAAAGCATCCATTCAGTTTAATGATGTTAATATTGTGTGCCATCAACTCATTTGTGATTTATGAAGACCGTATGAGTTAAAGGCTCCCAAAGCATTCAGTGATTTAACCACCCTGCCCAGTTCTTGCAAACTCAAGGCTTTGGTTTCATTTACTGAGTTACGACATTTCATATTTTCCTGCCATTGTTCACTTTTCCTTTCTTTTGCAGCAAGTCTTGTCTTCATATGATGTGCAAAGTACCACAACCCCATTTTAGTCATTTTAATTTCTAGTGAGAGTTCTGATTTAATATGATCTAGAACCCATTTATTTGTCTTTCTTGCAGTCCATGGTATCCATGCCTTGTTGTTGTTTTTTAAACCACACATCTCTCCTCCGATTCGTTGGTTTTGAATGAATCGATTTTCCCCCCTGTGATCTTTCTTCCTTGTCCACCCTTCACATCAATATGTAGCAATCAGGAATACTATAGAGTGGATGAACTTCTCCCTGGTTTGCAAGAACATATCCTTCCCTTTAGGATCTTCTGCAGTTAACTGTTCTTCTAAATCTCAGACTTCTCCAACTCACACAATTCATTAACAGGCTTAAACAATCAAATTAGCCTTGATTGATGAATTCCACAAGGTACAAGAAGTGTCCATTTCTGATCAAGGAAGGAGAAGTCTGAATTCCTCTGCTTTGGGAGATAACCTTTTTTTGTTTTACACAAAATATTCTTTCCCCTACTTTGGGGAATTTAGAAATAACACAAAAGCCCCATCGCCATGCTCCCAAGGCATATTTTTACAAAAAGACAATTATATTGTCCCATGCCAAGAAACAAGTTATTGTTCACCAGGAACAGGTTTTTAGTAAAGTTAACAGATCTTAATTGTCCATTCAAAATCACCCTCTAAATAATCTTACATAGTAAGATATTTGTCGTTATGTGCCATTAAGTCAGAAGTGACCTATAGCAAACCTAATAAGTGCAACAAAGTAAGTGAGACATTTGAGGGGTGGTCTTACCAATCCCACCTTCTCAGTGAGCTTCCATGGCTGAGCAGGGATTCAAACCCAGGCCTCCTGACTCCTAATCTATCACTCTGTCCACTACACCAGTGGTCCCCAGTCTTGGGCTTCCAGATGTTCTTGCACTTCAACTACCAGAAATTCTGGCCAGCAGAGGTGGTGGTTAAGGCTTCTGGGAGTTGTAGTCCAAGAACATCTGGAGGCCCAAGGTTGGGGACCACTGCACTACACCACACTCGGTATCACAACAAGAACAATAGCTCATAACAATTATCAGCTCTGGTGAGAATTGCAGCTAAGAAGGAGCAGGAATGTCTGGGGGAGGGGAAGTAGTACTAGATGTCAGCTTCCCTGCTCATTCAAAAATCCCAGTAACTCTACCCTGCATGATGTGATTCCGCTACAATGTGCTGATCAGTTCTCCATGTCTGCTCTTTCTTATTTTTTGTCATTGAGAGTGTTGCCCATGACTTTATCAACATTATACTGGGCTACTTCTCCTTGACTACCTTAAGATTTTTAGAAACTATAGTCCCAGTGGTGGCAATGAGAAGTGGCATCTGGATACCTGTTCTTGGACTTCTACATACATTTCACTTGCCTCTTGCCAGAGACAGCTGTGTCTAAAAAGTTAACAGCACTTATAGGGAGGGAGCTCTGTGGAATCACACCAGCTGGGCATCTGTTCCTGAAAACAAATGCCTTCCACCAAACAATTTTCTTTAGTGCTGTTGAAATGCAATAAAACATGGCACTAATTCTGCACAATAGCAACAGTTGTAAATTCCATCTGGAAACATCAGCCATGTTTTGGGCCATAAAAAATTAGATAACTATCCATAGCCTAGGCAAATGAGCTTTTAATGATCCATGCATTGCAGGCAAACCCCTAATGGAACTGGATAGCTAACTTTTACTTGCATTTAACATGCATTGATAATATTGTTATTATTTATTCAAGTGGCTTATTCTAACATTAGTGGAGAGGGGTTCCCAAGTGCATGTGGTTAATGGAGGTTGTATAACAAGGGCATCAGTAATTAAGTTGCAAATGTAACAGCTCAGATGCTTCTGCATCCAAGGTTTGGTACATCCAGGGCCTGTATCAAATGCATGCTAAGGGTGCTATGGAGACTGTGTATCTGAGCAAGCTCAGAGGATTCAAAGAGATTTCACACACATTATCTCATCCAACATGAGTTACAACCCGGCATGTTTGCCACATGCATCTCCAACATCTTGTGCTTTCGCCCTTCCTAAGGGTCCCCCCCCCAAAAAAACACACTGAATGCTTTAGCAGCTGGAAACCTTGGAGCCAAATCTGTTCTCTTGTGTACCTAGCAGTAGTTCCCTCCCTCGTCCCAGTTCCCAAAACACAGATGAGGGGTGACAATGAGTACATGAGAAATTGCTATGGTGCTGCTTGTTGCAGATAGTTTACTTTGGTGTACACCAAAGGTGAGGAACCTTTGGCTTCTTAGATACTCTTGATCGAGCACAAGAACCTTGTGCCATGTAGGTGTTGGGAGTTTTGTTTTCAAACCTTGCATGCTGTCTGTAGTTTGTGTGGCTTGGAGGAACTTTTCTGGGATGGGGTGATTGTCAATCCAGCCCTAACCAGTCCTTCCAGACTTTGAATTCAAAGAAAGCCCCGCTTCTCTGCTGAATGTTCCTTTTCCTCCTCTTTTGCACATTGGTAGTGCTGTTTGTTCGCTGTTGCTTTGTTTGGTTAGTTGCCAAGTACTGTATGTGTGAAGTAAAGAAAGCAGCAAACACAGGTGTGTACTTCCAAGTAACTATAGATAAAGAATTTTTAAAATTCTTTCTTCTACAAATGTTTCAGCATAGCAAAAGAGATTTTACCAGAAATTCAACACAGCTGGCTGTGGCTGATGGGAGTTGTAAGCTAAAAGATCAGGAGAAATATCAGATCCGACCAGTTATACAGAAACGGAGTTCTGTGTGCCTCCTGATTCCCCTTCCTTCCAACGCCCTCCTGGTCTGTTAACCTCGTTCCTGGTCAGGGCTTTATAACGACCCTGCAAGGTGGCACAAATACTGTTACTTCCCACAACTGGAGGTGAGGGAAAGGTTTGTGA
This sequence comes from Pogona vitticeps, assembly GCF_051106095.1. NCBI lineage: Eukaryota > Metazoa > Chordata > Lepidosauria > Squamata > Agamidae > Pogona > Pogona vitticeps. The sequence continues at coordinate 55,375,525 of NC_135786.1, forward strand.
GTGGAACAACCGTCCTTCTTCTAAGGTCACCTTACGAGAGAAGCAAGACCCAAAGGGCACACGCAGAGGCGGAGTACGCAGTCTCTTATCACACAGCACAGATGCGGGGATGCCTTTGCTTTCCATGGCAGGAGCCCGGCCGCGAAGCTCCATTTGGCTGCCTACGAGTTTTGCAAGGCCCGAGCCGAGCCGAGCCGCCCTCTGCAGGCTGTTACACAAACGGTGCGCCTGGGCGTGCCCTTATCAGGCTCACACGCTGCTGCCGCCGGGCTCTCTGTTGAGTAACTCGTGCCACCCCTCCTAAAAAAAAAAAAAAAAGCACACGCACGGGCACAAACCTCCACCCCACCTGACCGTTCGCTCTCCGTTGCGCAGAAGAACGCGCGGCCCCAAGCGCGCCTGGGGGAGCGCAGAGGGTCCCCGGGCTCCGTGTCGGTTCCGTTCGCCCGTGGAAAAGGAGGGGGGAGAAATCCGCTCCAAGAAGGTAAGGGAGCTAAGGTGCTGGGGCTGCCCTTCCGACACCGCCGAGGGGGCCTGGCCAGGGCGGTCCGTTCCTCCCAAAGCAAGAAGGCGCCTCCTCGGACCGACGACTTGACTCCGAGGAAGCGAAAGGTGGGAAGGGCAGCGGGCAGCCTCCGCCCTTCCTCAAAGCCCGCGCCACAACCCCCTTGTCTAGACGCGTGAGGACGAATGGTTACCTGCGGTCCTTGAGGACCCCACACACACACCGCCACCCTGGCCAGGGTATGAAAGGTGAGACCCCCGAGAAGGCGCCTTTCAGGCCCTCGAGGGGACGCCGTTGCTTGGGCTTGGTGCCGAACAGGAACGCGGCTGCACGTCCGGAAGTTCTGAAACTACTGCTGGAAAGTGGCCTTCCTTCCTACTGTCCACTCCCTGCGCGCACCTGTGCCGGTGAAGGGGTGCGTGCAGGTTGCCTCTGTGGGGCTGTGGCTGAGGTGGAGCGAGGGGACCTTTCCCTCGGCACCTCAGAAGCTATAGGGCACCGAAAGCTGGCCCTGCTCACTGAACCTTTCCATGAAAACATCATTTCCCCCCCTTCCTTTTGGGGACGCCATATTTTCCTTCTCCTTCTACATGAGGGAGAGGTTCCCACAATCTACTTCAGGGCAGGCCTCGTCTGCGCCATGGGTGCCAGAAGGGCCAGTTACAGCTCTGTGCCTCAGTGCTCGGCATCGAGAAGTATCTGGTTGCCCAGGGTTTATTTGAATTTCTCTACCACGTCTTTTTCTAAATGTTTCTTGTATAGATAGATGGTCACTACTCATCATGGGTGCCCCCGGGGTGGTGATTTGGAGTCTTCGTCCTAAATCTTAGATTTAGTTATTATTTCGACGTAAACAGGCAGATGCTGAAATATCAGAACCCACTACATACAGGTTTGTGCCCACCCCCAGAAACATTCCTGAGGACATCCAGGACATGTATCAAAATGGCAGACTTGGCAAGAAAGCTCTCAGGAACATCAGCTTGGCATGGCTGGCCCATCGGTTCTTGTTCTGGTTGGAGCTCTTGTAACTTCAGAGCTGAGTGATAGTTTTTAAATAATTTTTTAAAAGTCTTTTTAAATAAGAGCTGAGTGATGCAAGGAGAATTAACAGGAGCCAGCTCTTCTCCACATGAAAGAATAAATTTCACCAGTTAAATTGTTCCTTGCCTGCAGCTGTTAAAATGCTGAAGCCCTATTCAGCCTTCAGCAGCAGTGTTTTTATTTTCAATATTTCTGGAAGGCCTGGAGCCTGTAGAAATCAGCTTCAGACCACATGTAGCTCACAAGCCTGCCTTTTGCCCATCTGTGCCCAATCAGGAAACAGCCTCTTTTGTTTTGGGTCCAAGTGCAAAAGGAATATTGAAAACTGTCCATAATATTCATTACATCTTTCTTCCTAAAAAGTGTGGTATATAGACGCACACATGCGCGCACACATAACACACACCAGTGGCTGTTTGTCTGAGCAGTGGAAATTCTACCAAGAGCCCAGGGCAAGTCCACATGATAACTTGGCAGAAACTGTCAAATGTTTCCTAAACTGGAGATGCAGGAAGCAGAAAAAAACAGCCTTGGGTTACTTTTTTTCTTATTCATATATTGAGAAAAGTTTGGGTCTGGGAGGGTGTATTTGTGTTTTTGGATGCAAACTCCTAAAATCTCAGACACCCATATTCTGGGAGTTGTGGTCAGGAAAAGTAACTTTTCTAGGCTTTGCTTGCATAAGAAGTATCCATTTCTCAGTGCTACAGCACATACAGTACTTTCTATCCAGGGGTTAATAGCTGGCATGCCTCCCATTTATATGGTCTACTTCTACTCAAGAGATGAGATTATATTGGGCTAGAGTAGCAAATAGCCTGACCCGATCCAAGACAACATTTAATGTTCCTAGATAGTAATGTTGTCCCTCTTCTGCTCATGCATAATGTATAAAGCACTTATGGAGTCCTGTATAATGGCCAGATAAGAACAGGCAAGGATCCATCACTGGAGGGTGGAGTTGCCATTACTTGAGGGCTGCAAGAAACAGATGGCAATTGGACGTACACCATCTCCATTCAAAATCAGTAGATGAAAATGCAATATTTTAAGGCATGGAGAGCAAAAGAAGAGACAGGGATTCTAGATGAGCTGTGCAATAGATGGGAAAATTCTTCATAAGCCATAGAGAGGAAGTATTTAAGCTTGCATAAAAAAGTCTTCGGAAGAAATCCCCCTGGAATTAAATGGAGTGACCAAAAATATATAGTTCATTCCCCTGGGTTTTTTTGTTTGTTTGTTAATGTCTTCCTCAAGCTTGAGACCCAGGACTTTTCCCATCATGTTGTAATTGTTTCCCATTCTGGCATTAGTCCTCACAGATTAACAGATAATGGTTTGAATACTCATTGAGTAAGACATCAAATAAGTCTTGTTGGAAGACAAATATTAACACAGATCAATGATCCAGGGTTACAACCTCGGATACTCGGAGTTTAAACTATTCATCTCTGATCTCTTCACCTCCAAAGTGGAGGAGACCAATACAGCAAGACCGCCAGTGCCACGACCTGTACAAGAGATTCTTTCTGCAGGCTGTTCCCATATCCTGTAACCCTGAAGGCTTAGCGACAAGCCAAGTCTCTTGAAGGCAGATTATATCAAAAGTTTGAATGTATTGGTTAAACTTCAGATCAGCCAATTGGTTTTTTCATCCTACAGTATTCCAAGACAGTAGATTCGCTGATTGGCTTTTGTTTCTTTCCTGACAATAGTCAATTCTGGGAGTGGGCTGTGGGGGGGGGCATACCTGTAGCCCAAGTGTGGGAATCCATCAGGGGTGGATTCAGAGATAGTTCCAGTTGGTCTGGGTAGATGGTTCTTCCCTTCAGATGTTTGGTACATTCTGTAGTTATTAGATGGATTGTTACCGAGTATGGGAATCCTTGTCCATGGATTCACTCTCATTTGGTTGCTCTGAGTTTTGAATACAATATGTTTGTGAGATCTCAGGGTTGGTTAATTAGGATGTTATTTGGAAATGTTACAAATGGGGGGGGGAGGCTTCCTTCCCTTTGCTGTCCAATTTAAACTCTGGACATTTTCTTTTTTCACCTGACCTACAGATTTCAGCTTGTATGTTTAAATGGCTCACACCTAGTACTATACATACCTAACTGACAGGTGGAGCCAGAGAAGTTGACTGCATCTTGGGGTCACCTGCAGTGTACCATCATGTGCAGCCATTGACAATTAATGATAGACCAGACAGTGACCATCTACCCCTTAGAGCACTGGTTCTTAACCTTGGGTTACTCAGGAGTTTTGGACTGCAACTCCCAGAAGCCTTCACCATCAGCTGTCCTGACTGGGGTTTCTGGGAGTTGCAGTTCAAAAGCATCCGAGTAACAAAGGTTAAGAACCACTGCTTTAGAGTGTCTATAAGACTTCAACAAACACAACCTGGGACCTTAACTGATTGCAGAATGCTGAACTATGTACTAGGAGAGAAATGGCTCAGATGGTATCTTCAGATAGATGCAAATATAAGGCAGATATTGAGAACAGATAAACTTCAGGAGCATTACTATGCTCTCAGTCAGCCTCAGAATATTTAAAAGCAAAAAAAATTGTGAAGTATATCAGGATATAATAAATGCACTCTTCTGACTACAGCTTGTTCAGAAAACAATTGAAGTGCTCAGATGTCCTGATATCCCCCCCCCGAAAGATTTTTGTTACTTACTGTATTATCCAGTCATTCCCTAACTGCACACCCAAGGAATTAGCATTAAAACTGCTTATTGTCAATCAACCATTCATTAGATATGCTGTTGCACTATTTGTGTTGGCAGCCACGAAGCTGAGGTCTGGTTTTCTCAAGACCGTTTAATTTAATGGTCCATAGTTTAGTTGCAGATGCTCAAAGAAGGGCATGTTTTAAAACATGTAGTTCTAAAATGTGTGTTTTTAAAACCTGGATTTTCTTTTTATATCACACCTTACATATTGTAAAGGCTTATGGCTATAAACCATAAAGTTTTGACTGACAAAGAATGTCTGTTGTCATGATTTTAAAAATGTTTTGGCTTCAGGGACATGAAAGAAAACCTCTTTCATCCTTTATCATTTCTTTTGTTATAATTCTAAGCATGTTTGAAGTCAAAGGACATACTTCTGAGAAGGTATGTTCAAGCTGCTGGATCTCAGTTGTCTAATAATGATTACCATCTGTCCACTACTAGAGGAACATTGGTGCAGGGTGTCTGAAGAACTACAGCTCAGAAAAGTAATTTTTAAAAAGACTATACTCCCCAGAATTCCCCAGCCATCATGGCCAACGGGTAGAATCCATAAAAATAACTTCCAGGCTCTGGCCCGATGTATTATGCTTCTTTGGAGAGTGTAATTATGTAGTTGACATTTTGCCAAAAGGGAAAGCTGGGCATAAGAATGGCCTTTGTGTCTCACCCCAAGGTCTGTTTAGTCCTGTATCCTGTTTCAGATGGCAGCTTAATAAATGTATTGCCATGCCTTTGTCTCCACCATCCCATAGTCAAAGATTCCTGCTCCAAAACATTTGTTGTCATAACAGAATGACCTTGTGTTAGCCAAAGAAAGGAGCCTGCAAAAGAGAGGGAAATAAAATTGCCCTGGTATTAACAGGAATGGTAATTTTAAAAAATCTGTCAAAGGCAATCTCTAATTTAAAAAAAAAAAACCTACAGCAAAAAATAAACCTGCATTTCTTCACTGTAACTAATAGAGGGGAAAGCAAAAAAAAATCACTTGTCTTGGAGATACGCAGTCTCTGGCAAATCAGAGAATACTTGATTGATTAGAATATTTGCTTCAACACAGAGAAGGCACTCTTGAGTACCTGTTCATGCGAAAACAACTAACATCGTTTTTAAAATTATTTTTGGTTTCAAAGGCACGAGAGTGATCAGCATTCCCTTGAATTGTCTGGTTCAGGATGTGGGTCCATGCTTTGGGCTTCACAGCCTTGCCCCATCTCGGTGGATTTCTTGGCTGGTTCTTCACCCGGAAGGAAGTGCCCACATGGTTTGAAAGTCTAAAGAAACCGACTTGGCGTCCCTCCAATAAAATGTTCCCGATTGCTTGGACTACTCTTTATACGAGCATGGGGTAAGACTTTCTGGCTGCCTCGCTCCCTTTCATCTAAGCCTGCAATTCTGAATGCATTTTCTGGGAAGCTAGCCCAGTTGAACCAAGGGGGGAACTTAACGTTCAAGAAAGCATACCCACAACCAGATTAATGGCATTTGCCCCTGTTGCTCCCATAGCAGTTTCTGTAGTTACTCCTTGACAGTTTTCGTATACCTTATGTAACACTGTTGATGCAGTTGCTCCTTATCTCTTCGTGCCTTTCTGTGCTTCATGTTGCAGTCCTTTACACTGTAAAGCCTCTTGTACGAGTAGCCACCAGATGCTGCATTGAATGAGGATTCGCTAGCCATCTGTCTCTGTGCAAATGGACAGAGGTAGCTATTCCAAATCTCAGAACTTCCAATACTAGTCCTTTAACTCAGGTTCCCTGGGATGCTCAGAACAAATGCTGAATCATCCAGTAGCAAAATCTGATATAATCCTAAACTAGTACAGTATTTGGATGATACTTAGGAAGGAGTGATGACGTGCTTATTCTAACATGAACAAGTAAACCAATCAACTTATTTTGCATTGTAACAGGTCATAAAAATATAAGCACAGTTTCATTTGCATGCCTGAATTCTAGCTAGTGTGCCTGAAAAGAAAAGGTTGTAAGAAGAGGAAATAAGCATTTGCTGGAAAGTGAAATCTGACTATTGCCTTTATTTAGCAGGAAAAGTGTTCCCAACCTTGGGTCCCCAGATGTTATTGGACTAAAACTCCCAGAGTTCCTCACCCTTAGCTGTGCTGGCTTGGATTTCTGGGAGTTGTGGTCCAAGGACACCTGCGTTACCAAAGGTTGGGAACCACTGAGCTAGCATAAAGCTTTTCCTGCAAGATCTGCTCAAAGAATGCAAGCCGGAAAATGTGACATTTGACAACAGTGCACTAAATGGATCTCCTTTTTCTTCAGCTATGCTTCATATTTGGTGTGGAAGGACCTGGATGGCTTCAGTAGCAAAGCAGCAGTTCCACTGGGCCTGTATGGAGCTCAGCTTGCCTTGAACTGGGCATGGACACCTATATTCTTTGGAGCTCATAAACTAAAGCTGGTAATTATTCCCTTTCATTTGAAGCACATTTACATTGCCTGTAGTTCAGTTTTTTTATTATTATTATTATTTCTGACCTCTCTGTAGCCTGGCTGTGATTAAATTTAAAAGTCTGCTGCTCATTTTTGTTTATTTAATCAGTTCTGATCCTCAGAATGTGCTAAAGGTTGCAATTTCTGCTAAACATTTTTAAAAGCAGGGCAATCAAGAATGAGGGTTTCAGCTCTTATGGAGTGGAAATGTTCCATTTGTAACTTTTTTTCTCTCTGCTTTATGTAACCTGTCGATGATTTTTCATCCATGGGTTTGAATGAGAAAAGATGACAAAACCATTGGCCAAGCACATGTAAATCGACATTTGCTGATTAGATTTCAGATACTGTATGGTGTTCATGTTTTCTGGTCATCGAATATACTATTTTGAAAGGATAGGTATTCTAGAATGCTTCTATTAGACTTTTCAGAGCAAAAGCAAAGAGGTTTTTATACTAACAAAAGTTTGGCCTTACCTACATCCACTTTGCAGCTGGTTCCCGCCAGTGATATCAGTCACTTGCAGTTATATTTATCTGGATTCATAATTGAGCACTCCCTGTATTGAGTAGGGTGTGAAGTTAGAAGCCTCATGATCTGGGTGTTCCCTTTTTTGTTTTGTGTTGTTTTTGTGGTTAACAACGGTGTCTCTGAGATAAACAGCTCCAAGCACCTCCCCTTGGCCTAATCAGTGAACAAATGCCCAGAGCGCCAGCACCAGTTTATTATTCCTGTGCAGATAACTAAATGGAAAAATGCTAAAGCATAGATAGAAGGATCTGTAGAAAAGTGCTTGTCACAGCAGTGCATTTAAAGCAAGGGTTAGCAACTTTTGCAAGTGTGGGGACCAAGTTTTGCACTTGCTCTGGGTTATAAAGTAGGCCTAATTGTGAAAAAAAAATGTATGTGTGGGGGTTGGGGGCACTGAGAGTGAAAGTGACCTGAAGTCCACTTTGAGTTATGAAGAATGAATACTTGTGGTCTTGAATACTGCAGGGGGGTCTTGCAGCCTATTTTAATGGAGGCTTCCAGGTTGCTGGATAGCTCAGGGGCTTCAGCATCTGGCTGCAGAACCACAGGCTGTGAGTTTTGTTCCCCACTATGCTTCCTTGATGGGCTGGACTTGATGATCCATAGGGTCCCTTCCAGCTTTGTAGTTCATATGTAAAAGCAGGTGGTTCTGGAGCGTTCAGATGGCTAAAATGTAACTTGCAGGGAATGGTTGGAGAGCACTAATGTCTCAGACACATTTGTGTCCCCCACCAGCACCACCACAGGACACAACATCCAGTCTTGTACTACAGGGCTGGTTGATTTCAGCAGGGCTGTGGACCACATTTCAGATTTGCCAGCATCCCAAGTGTTGTACTTGGGGATAAAAGGAGCATGGCCGAAGAGGCTACTTCAAATCTCTCTCTCTCTCTCTCTCTCTCTCTTTTTTTTTTTTTTTTACTGTTTAATGCAGTGGTTATGAGCAATGGTAGATTTTCATTTAGAGGACACAATTGGGCTTTTTGATGGTAAAATGTCTGTTTCAAAAGAATTGTGTGTGTGAAAGAGAGAAGGCTGGGAGACCTCAGGGATGTTTGGGGACCACATGTTGTCCAGCTCTGTTGAGCCCTGTTGTAGTAACAGACATCATGTTGCATGGACTTTGGGGAGTGTATAAACCATCTAAATGTATCCATTTCTCTATTCCAGGCCCTGATGGACATTGTGGGTTTGTATGGGCTAGTATTGGCCACCATGTATTCCTGGTACCCTATTAACAAGACTGCAACCCTGTTGATGCTGCCTTACCTAGCCTGGCTGACCTTGGCTACTTCTCTCACCTACTGTATCTGGAAAGACAATCCAAAAGAGAGAGAAAAAGAAGAATAAGAAAGAAAATAGTAACATTGAAGTAATTTGATGAAAGCCTTTGATCCTGACTACCGGTATTAGGGAAGGAAGTTAGTTTGACAGGTGTAAGAGCATTTCCCTCTTGATCCTGAGAGTGAGCTCTTTTACAAAATGCAAAAGTACATATTTTTAAGGCTCCCATATAGTTTGAGCATGACAGTTTCAACTCCCGTCTTAGCCCAAAGTGCAGTCCTTTATGTCCCTGCTTAGAAGAAGTCTTGTGATTCCACGGGCTTGCTCCAAGGTAAGGGATCACAGCCTTAATATCTTAATGAGTTGGTGTGGGGTTGCAGATGTATGGTTATGCCCTCAGTGAAGCTTGGAATTAACTTAGCTGTGGCCTATGAATTTTATACTTACGGAAGAACTGAAGAAAAATCCTGGGAATTTTCCTGGAGATGCACTAGAGCAGAATCAATTTATATGTGATTTTTATTTTAAAAAATGCAGATGTTTTGCTAATAATGTACAGACTACTTCACAAGTTCTTTTTTATTAGATATATGCACGATCACCTTTCTCCTCTCTCATTCTTATCTTCTCTTTGTTCTGTTGTGCCCTTGTCAAAATTTAGATGTAAGCTCCTTGGAATCCAAACTGTTTTTTGTATTTGGGGTGAAGACTGTATACATTGACACCACATAAATAAGCAGTCACTCAACTGTCATATATGAATGCAACAGAACATAGATTTTCCAAATAGACACATTTTGGAAGGAGTTGGAACTATTCTCAGTTCTATTTTATGTGGACACTCAAAAATGCAGTTGGGTTTGCTATCGGGATGAAATGATGGGAAAGGCTCTGTTGTTTGGAATGGAACGACTGTTATTTTCCCCAAATGTAGTTGTGAGGTCTTGGTATTTACCAGGTGATTGATACATGGGTTGATAGTGGCAAATCCATAACACAGAGAAGTTTTGAAAACAAAAATTGGCTTTGTTTAAATTAAAGGAATCTGGTTTAATGCTGGAGACAATGTTGAGTGACGTCTAGATTTTAACAACAAACAAAAAGAGGGGAAACAAGCATTGTTGTTTCTTTGTCAGACCAGTAGCTGCCAAAGCGACCTGACAACTTGTTGGCATCCATTAGAGACTTACTTAGTTAACAGCCTAATTCTGTATAGGGGTATACAAAAGTAACTTCCAGTGAGTTCAGTGAGACTTAGGAAATGTGCATAAGAGTGCACCCTAAGTCTGCACAGGTCTTCCTGCATTCCATCTTAAGACTTAAAAAACTGCAGATTTCAGCTCTTCCATATCATTCCCTATTTGTTTGTTTTTTCTTCTTCCCATTCCCTTTTATTTTGTTTAACATCCTGCATAAAATAATATTTTTGGAGAACTTGAAAGCTTGCTCAGGACTTTGCAATTTTTGCTTTGTACTAATAAAAATATGACCTTACTGGATATTTTTGGATATTTTGGATATTTTTCTAATGGGTCGGTGGAGTTACCTCTGATTATGAGAGTTCATGAAGGAAGCAAGTGCAGAAGAAATGCTTCTCCTAATGGCACTTGCCTTGCCAGGTAGTTCAAGGTAATGACATTTGTACACAATGTTTGTATGTTTCTGTAGTTTAAAGCTATTCAGTGCAAGCACGTGCACCCTGCATAGTGTAGATCCTAAGAGGACAACAACTGCAAGAAGCTGACATTATTTTGCAGACTGCATTTGGTGGCCTGCATCTCTTAAAGACCGGCCGGCCCAGATAGCCAATTTCCCCCTCTTTAGTAAAATGTCCAAAGTTTAGCAGGTTAGCTCTTTAGACTACAATTCCCAGAAATTCGCCAGCAGCTGGGAAATTCTAATAATAATAAAAACCCACAACTTTTTAAAAGGCTGAAAATGACTGGCTCATGTTAGGTTTAACTCTCTCTTTGGCTCCTAGATTCTTAAGGCAAAGGCAAGGCATAGGGCCTCAGATTTGATACAGATAGGCATGTAGACTCATGGTAAACAAAATTTAGTTTGGGGGCCCAAGCTAGAGCATACACGTAGTGCATGTTTAGAAGCAATGGTCTTAAATGGAGGAAGTCTTCTTTTCTATCATAGGTTTTTCTTACCTCTGTAGCTAGTATTCCAGCAAGATTAGTTTTGAGACTGGTCACTGGAACATTAGCGTGAGCTGATTTTGCAAATCTGACTACCAAGCACTTAGCGATGAGAGGGGGGGAAAGGGGTGAATCACATGGTTTATCTATTCCCCTTAATATCTAGTTTGAGTTGTAGATTCTGGTTTGAGTTGTAGATTCTGGCCTGCCAATACAGAAATTTCAAACCATCTCTCTAGAAATAAGTGGACCTTATAAAAATACATATAATCATTCTGAATATTATTCTGTAACTTCACTTGGAATGCACTATGGCCCAATTTTGAAAGAAATTGGCCACACTCCTGTTGTTTAGCATGGTAAATTTCAATAGAGTAGGCCCTGTGGGGATTTGGTAAATCAAGTCTTTTAAGGTCCACTGATTCAAATGTGCCTACTTAAGTGAAATTTACTATACTTAGCAACAGGATTTTGGCTGTTATAAAATATTTTAAAAGTTCTTTTAAGAAAAAGATAATTTTCCTTCTTTTGTCTAGTTCCCTGGAAAACTGTCATAATACAGTAATTTTGAGCTCTTTGGATTTGCAAATAGGAGATACACTGTCATCGTTTTACTAGAACTTAAAGTCTAGACTATACAAGATCTGAAAAATTTCTGATGCTCCTGCTTCGTTTCTTTTTCTTTTTAAAACTTAAAACAGCAGTAGGATCTCTACATTTTTAATGGAGCAGCAGGGCCTCTGTGCTAACCCATTCCTTTGTAACATTTTGCAAAATAAATCAACCCCACAAAATTGTTATTAGTCCAGATTGTGAGAGTTGCGGCAGGATGTCCAATCAGCTCAAAAGATAGGATAAAAATATAGGTGGATTTATCTCATGCAATTTAATGCTAAGCCTGTGGTTGAATTACAACTAAAAGACTGATGCTTTGTTACTTGATGCTTTAACTCACCCATCAGAACAAATGGCATGGTGAAAAGTTTTACTAGAACTCACGGTTCGTTAGGTAAAGGTAAAGGTAAAGATTCCCCTTGACAATTTTTGTCCAGTCGTGTTCGACTCTAGGGGGCAGTGCTCATCCCCGTTTCCAAGCCATAGAGCCAGCGTTTTGTCCGAAGACAATCTTCCGTGGTCACATGGCCAGTGCGACTTAGACATGGAATGCTGTTACCATCCCAGCGAAGTGGTACCTATTTATCTACTTGCATTTGCATGCTTTCGAACCGGTAGGTTGGCGGGAGCTGGGACAAGTGACGGGCGCTCACTCCGTCGTGTGGATTCGGTCTTACGACTGCTGGTCTTCTGACCCTGCAGCACAGACTTCTGTGGTTTAGCCCGCAGCGCCACCACGTCCCTCACAGTGCCACCACGTCCCATGGTTCGTTAACTGACTTTAAAGGGAAAGCAGGGACAATGAAGATGTCCATGTTCCATGTGACAAAGTATGGCTAACTTTTCTGTAGAATTAAGCTTATGTTTGGAATTTGTAATCCCGGCTTGCCATTACTAGAATGTAGTGGGCAGATACTGTAAGCTGACAGCAGGCTGGCCAAAGGGGGGATAAGGAGGAAATGGCTGGAAATGTTTGGAATGACCTATCTGAGAAAAGCAACTACCTTTTCATGGAAAAGGAGTCAAGAGCTTACATTTTGAGAAACTCAAGATAACAAGTCTTATATCTTAAAATGAATTTATTGACAAAGAGCAAAAAGACACCTAGATCTAAATACAATTGGTAATTCCAACTAGAGTTAGACCACCTGATATCGATTCAGCTTAGCTGTGTTGATTTTACAAGTCTCGCTGACATAATGGATCGATACTAGTTGTGACTAAGCATTGGATTTAACCACTAAATTCTGAGTAGAGATGGGCATGAACTACAAAACGAACCAAGAAGTTTGTTAAAAATCATTGGTTTGGAGTCGTCAAAACTGATGAACGACCCAAACCATAAACTTTTTTTCATGATTTAACCAACTTCCCAGTTTGTTCGCACCCCCACAGCCTGCCCTCTACCCCCTTTCCCCGTTTCCCATCACCTCCCTATCTGATCCTGTTGCCGCCTCCTCTTCATCTTTCACCATCTTGAGACACAGCAGGCCTGGCTTCCCTTCCAGGAAGTGGGCCTGCAGCCTCTGTGCCTGCCCCCGCTTATCAGCTGAGAGGCAGGTGCATGCACAGAGACAGCAGGCCCTGCCTCTCAAGATGGCAGTGGCAGAGGAGGAGGAAGAGGAGGAGGCAACAGGACCAGGTAGGGAGGCGGCAGGGGCAGAGGGCGGGCTGTGGGGCTGTAAATGAGTGATCAAGTACTGTGTGGTGCCAGATTGCCCATTTGCAGTGATGGAGGTGGAGGTGGCAGGGGCAGCTGTAGGGCTGCAAATGAGCGATCCAGTCCTGCATGGCACTGGATCAGGGCCACATGGCGCCAGATCACCTATTTGCAGTGATGGAAGAGGAAGTGGTGACAGGACCAGGTAGGGAGGCAATGGGGGCAGTGGGAAGGGAGGCCAAATGGTGGGGCTGCAGATAGGCAATCTGGGGCCACGTGGCACCAGACTGCCCATTTGCAGAGATCCCTAGATGAGACCTATGGGAGTCCAGAGGGGTCTTTGTCTGCAGCACCTGTCCTATGTTATTTCCTCTAACAACACAGCGATAACAAGGATTTAAGGTCCAGCCTTACCCTCTCTCTACCTTTTTCTCTTCCATTTCTGCCATCCTGCTTACTGTTTACAGCTCACACAATGAAAAGGGTGTTCTTTCAAAAGCTTGCACAGGTGGAGGGATGTTGCATGCCTTTGCGCACTTTTTAAAGCCTTTTTGGTTGGCATAAAATAAAGACATGACTTTGCTATGTGTCCAGTCTGATTCCATATTCTTGATATCATTCAGTCTTCTTTTTATATACAGTATACTGTATATTTAGAGAGCTACAGCACCATCTAGTGACAGCTAGACCAACCAAAGTATTGCACTTTCTTACACATGAGAAGCCTACAAATTATGCAGCTTCTTGTCTTTTTGGAATTCCCAGGCAGCATTGCTGGGAGTTCTCATCCAAAAACATAAATCTGTAACACCCCCCCCCCAGAGAAATGCCATTTCAGTTTCCATTTCTGTTTGGTGACAGTTTTAACATGAAACGTGCATGAAACAGTTTCCAAACAGTAAGGGGATAGAAAGGCAATGTGAGGATCAAAATATTGTAGCACTTTGAAGATTAAAAGTGTTGTTTTTAGCTGTTCATTTTGGTCAGCATTTTAAATTCCATGCAGATTGAGAACATGAATCATTTTGATCTAGGTCTGTGAAGAACGTATTCTCAGTATGTAAAACAAACATGTTATACTACCAGCATTTGACTAATTTCCAGTGGTGTTCTATCTACCAATTAGAAGCAACTGTTAACTCACTAACCCTGGAATTCTGGACCTGTATCAGGAATATATAGATATCAAGATATATTGGTTGATATCCTGTTGCATTAAGTTATACTGCATAAAATGATATCATCAACCATTGAGATTAAACATTTCCAATTTCTCCCTGAATGTCCCATGGAATTTCTTTCATTGTTGGAAAATTACTGTGAGCTACAGGAGGGGGGTGTTGTTCTTTAATTACCAAAAATCACAATTGCTAATAAAGTCAGCCTAGTGGGACTATATTTGGTAATTCCTCTTCCTGTCCACAGGTCTCTCAACTTTACAGTGATGAAATGTGTACCAAGAGGGCTTTGTGACTTTTGAGAGAGAAAACAGAAGTCTTTAATTTCTAAAAATAAAATGCTGTGGCTGATGATGACATAACTTAGGGCAATTGGATTTCAGCCCTTGTCTGTATGTTGGTGTCAGATTTTCAAAGATCTTACATGGGCAACACAGTTTGACTGCAGTAAGGGACTGACCAAAAAAGAAGAAATCGACAGAAGAGGTGTTAAACAGGAATTGAGTGTATAACCCACACTGAACAGGTCCACACTCTCCTTCCCACTGCAGCTTGTGTCCGCTTCTTGATCCTGCACCATTTTTAGATGCTCTGACCACATCTGATAACTAGAAATGCCTTTTACCGGCTTTGACTTCTGTGGCAGCTGTGCCTTGTTTTGCAGAAGACAAGAGAGGAACATAGTAATTCGTGCTCTATAATTTCAAAAGTAGGCTACTCGCTACAGGACCACCCTTGAAAATCTATCTGGAAGCTTGAATAGATTGAAAAGGCTATCACCAAATTATTGTCTAAGACCAGATGGGCAGAACATATGTATCTGGTTCCCTGTTCATTTCTGGCTCAGTTGCACTTACTAGTTCTCACATTTCAAGCTCTGAATTGCTTGGAGCTTAAAGGGAAGGGTAAACCACTTGTGAGTGCTCTGGACCAAGAAAACCCTGCAAAGGGTGACAATAAGCACACAACTGATTTATTGATTTACTGGATATATTCCAAGTATGTGTTACCCATACA
Source organism: Pogona vitticeps (assembly GCF_051106095.1). Lineage (NCBI taxonomy): Eukaryota > Metazoa > Chordata > Lepidosauria > Squamata > Agamidae > Pogona > Pogona vitticeps. The sequence continues at coordinate 55,390,701 of NC_135786.1, forward strand.
TTCCCCCTTCAGTATCTGAGCTTTGGCTTTGACTCTCTGCACATTTGGCACTGACTAGAAGCAACAGCAATGTTTTGGTTTTGGTACTAAGTAACCATCTCAGAGCTGACTATACAGTGTACTCCAGACCTGGGCAAAGTGCGGCCTGAGGGCCACATACGGCCCGCAAGCTGCTCCTATCCGGCCCACCAGTCATCGCTCCAGTCCAATGTTCAGGCACGTGTTCAAGCCCAAGACAGACTGGATTTATCTCACTGAACAAGCTGAACATCAAAACCATTTATAGCTTTTTGTCTAAAGTTGATCAGTTGCTTATCTTTAACATACAGTGGTGCCTCGCACAGCGAGGTTAATCCGTTCCGGATTAACTCTCGCTGTGTGAAACATCGCTGTATGGAAGTAAAAAAGCCATTGAAACACATTAAACATAGTGTTCCAATCGGCACGTTTACTTACTGTACAGCGATGCCGGCAGCCATTTTCGCGCCCTCCCCTTGCAGAACGAGGGCGCGAAAATGGCTGCAATCAGCTGTCCGGCGGGTCCAAAATGGCCGCCGGAACAGCCGAAAGGGGCCGGGGCGCAGCGTTTTCGCGCCCTTGGTAAGCAAGGGGAGGGCGTGAAAATGCTGCGTTTTCGTGCCCTCCCCTTGCTTACCAAGGGCGTGAAAACGCTGCGCCCCGGCCCCTTTGGGTTTTCCGGCGGCCATTTTGAAGCCGCGGAACAGCTGATTGTCGGGTCGCTCTGCGATTTCCCGCCTATACGGGCACCGTTTTGCAATCGCATTTGCGATCGCAAAAACGGCCTCGTAGAGCGAATTCATCGCTCTACGAAGCGCCTGTTCTGCGAGGCACCACTGTACCACAAAAAACCTCTTTAGTATTTGTGAAGATTAACAAGTTTAAAATAAAAACAATCAGAACATCATTGTTTCATTTTATTTTTAAGTAAAGTTGGTTTGGCCCCCAAACACAGTTCGGATTTTTCATGTGGCCCACTTATAGAAATCAATTGCCCACCCCTGGTGTACTCTCACTACATAGCCTGCGACTGTATGGCTTTAGATGCCTGGTAAAAAATACACAATGGTTCAATTATTGTAGGACCGTATTATGTTGTTTTTAATATCATCTTAGTTACTTTCTATTTCTACTTTGTTAGCTACTTTAAGTTCCCGTAATAACAAAAGAAAAAAAAAAAGAGGGGGGGACCAGCAAGTTATTTAATAAATAAAATAAAGACATAACACAATAGCTCAGTGCTTTAGCTCTCTGGCTGTGGAGCCAGAGGCTGGGAGTTTGAGTCCCTGCTGTGCCCCCTTGACAGGGGCTGGATGTGATAATCCATAGGACCCCTTCCAGCTCTCTGCAGTTCTAAGATGATGAGGGCTTTCAAATTTTGTATTCAGAGTTTACATGGAGCTCCAAAACTAGCTGGAGCATTTCATGTTGGAGTATACCTGAAATCATCACACTACATTCAGCAGTAACATCCCAAACCCCTCAACACAAATCTTTCTGCAGAGAGAAAATATTTTTTAAAAGTCACAGTCAAAAATCTACTTCTAAGTTTGCTATATGACAAGTATTTTTATGCAGGTACACTCTTTAAGCCTGGGTACCAGCTTCCTCTCATGATCAATTCCGTGATGCCTCTGGTATTTGTAAAGCAGGATCTTGCCTTTATACAAAGGGCCTTGCTGGAATTTTAAGAATTCTGTGAAGTCTTAAGCCATCCAGACCTTTAAGACTGAGCAATTTCATTGGCTCTGTTCCTAAATTAAGGAGGGCTCTCCGCTTATGCTGCAAGTGCAGACTGGGCTTTGGAGTGGAGACAGCTGCCTTATATGGATCAGCCCATCTAGTTCAGTGCCATCTTACACTGATTGACAGCAGCTCTCTAGGGTTACAGGCAAACATTTCTCCCAGAGCTTGGAGACGTTTTGTCATCATTCTTGTGTTTGCTTAACGACAGCTCTCAGACTCTCCTAACCAGTGGCCATGCTGGCCGAAACATTCTAGGAGTGTAATCCATTTTTTTTCCAGACCCTGTCTTGAGATATTGGGGACTGAAGAGGGATCTTCTGCATAGCAAGCCTGAAGTTTTCCACTAAGAGACACTGTTTTCCCACCTGACAAAAGCACAGGGATTCTATATAGAACTAGGTGAGAATCTGACTCCTGGGCCTAAAGCAGCAAATGCCTGTCTCATCACCATAACTAATCACAAACCCCTGATTCATGTATGTATGCATGTATGCATGTTATACACACACACAGCGCAAATCAGATTTATTGTGCGTGCTTGATCCACTTTTCCATGTAATAGTAATAATAATACTGTAATCTTAGAACTGCAGAGTTGGAAGGGACCCTATGGATCATCTAGTCCAGCCCCCATCAGGGAGGCACAGTGGGGGAATCGAACTCCCAACCTCTGGCTCCGCAGCTAGAGACCTAACCCATGGAGCTATCCAGCAGTTATGTGATAACAAATATAATTTTAGAAAAAACCCCAATATACAAATATTTCATATGTATGGACCACCACACAATAGTCTTGCTTCCAATCTATTCCCAACACACATAAAACTAGCCAGGGCTGCAGTCCTTTCCCTTCTTAACTGGCAACAAAAAAGCCTCACCACATTCAGTGGGACTTACTCTTTTGTAGACTCCATAATCTAAAGATCTAGGATCGAGCAGGATGAATAGCAGAGTCATGGGGACTGACATTTCCTGTTTTATTGGTCATGTTTCTACCCAGGTAGTAGCCCTTCAAAGCTTCAAGAGAAGGTGCAAATTGCCCACATGTTCTTTCTCTCCGGAAGGGAAGGTGGTTCAAGTGGATACATAGCAACAGATTACTGCAGATTAATACATTTGGTTGCCTCCTGAGAAGCTTGACAAGGATGCCAATCAGTGGCAGCTTTAACATGCAACAAACACACAAACTAATGCTAGCCGATTAAAACAGTCCAAGAAAATCTGTGACAAGCCTTCCTCTCCTTGTAGCTTCTAGACACATCTAGCGCTATAGAAGGTTCAAGTATAGAGAGCAAAGTTGGAGGTGAAAGCTTGTCAATCTAGCCATGAAAGCAACGGAAAAAACTCACAGTGACTGGGATGGAGCAACAAGTTGCTGATGCATACAGGAAAGAAAGACATGCCCTCTGGGTTGCGAGTAATTATGTTTATTTATTGTTTGTTTGCCTTGCAGTTGTTACAACAGAGGGAAAGAGAGGATGGGCTGCCAACCCACAGTATCCAGGGGAGATGTTTTGTTTTCCTAATCATCTGCCCTTTTTATTCTGAAAAGCAGATTCCCTCCTGCCAGATACAGTGTCTTATTTCACCTTTGCTTCTGGCCAACTGCTTCCTGAAGGCTTTGATTCCAAGACTGTCCCTTGAAGCCTTCTTGAATTTAAAAAAAAATCAAACCAAATTGCATAACTAATGAAAATTATAGGTAGAAAATATCCTGCAATGGTCCCACCCAGCAGAACAGGAGACGCAAACATGCAAAGTGTAAAAAAGGTAGCCCTTAAAAACAAAGCACCAAGAGGTATTAAATATGTACTTACAATTTTAAGAAATCTTGCCAGCGCGTGGAGCCAGGATAGGTTTTGTCTGCTAATAATACTAATAAGACTGCTATTTATAAAGTAGGCTTATTTGCAGTGTGGCTGATTGCAAATTACGACTAAAGAAACATTAAATTAGCCTGCTCAACTGTTTTTGGGGTTTTTTAATGAGTAAGCTTTAGAGCAAAGCTGTCTGGCCATCATTTGATTTATCTGACTTATTACAGTGTGATTATTTGTAGTTATTAAGGAATTACTAGTTGATAATAGATATATGCATAAAGTATAAGACAATGGGTGTTATAAAATTATATCAATTATTTTGTAAACATTCTTCAAAATGACAAAATGAAAGGACTAGAGGGCCACATAAATATTACAGAAAACCAAGACAATTATTAATTTTAAATACAGCAATCTCTCTCAAGAAATTATAAGGAAGAATACTTATAGTGTGTAAGATTTCTCCCTCTAATAGAACATTGGTCCTCCCACACATTTCAAAGTACATTCTAAGTTACAATTCTATTACTGCATATACAGGAGACTGATGATCTGAAGTTCATCATCGAAATCTTTGTATATGTGGGAAAAATTTAGGTGTAAGAGTAAGCTATTGTTTTCATTTCATTTACTATTTATTTATTTATTTATTTAAATTCAACTAAAGTATCAACATACAAAAAACAAAAACAGAGCAAGAAAGAAGAAAAGAACAGGGAAAAAAGGAAAAACCCAAAGGGAAAAAAATCCTTCTGCTAAACTAATCCCTCCCCCCCTTTTGGAGTCGGAGACTCCAGCCTCGTTAACCCTCCGCTCTCCCCGGTCTGATTTCCACTGTGTACTAAATAAACATACATATGTAGTGAAATTTGCCCTACACTCCTGTCTTCCTCTGGGCCCATTTATTTCATTTACTCCTGAAAGCAATTTCCAATGAATTCCTAGAAATTCCTAGGACATTGTCTTAATGGAGACAAACTATTGATCCTTCTGGCAAAGGATGCCTCATACCAGTGGTTCCCAACCTTGGGTCCTCAGATGTTTTTGGACTAAAACTCCTAGAAACCTTCACATATACTGCCAGGATTTCTGGGAATTGTAGTCCAAGAACATCTAGAGATGGTTGTTGTGGGTTTTTCGGGCTCTTTGGCTGTGGTCAGCACTCTGTCCTCTGAAGATGCCTGCCACAGAGACTGGCGAAACGTTAGGAAGAACAACCTTCAGAACACGGCCAAAGAGCCCGGAAAACCCACAACAACCATTAGATCCCGGCTGTGAAAGCCTTCGCGAATACAACATCTAGAGACCCGTGGTTGGAACCATAGCTCTGTACTAACTGTGCAAGGTCAGCATTTCAGGTAGGAGTCTTTGCAGCCCCTTCTGGAAATGATTGAACTTGACATCTTCTGCATGCAAAGCATGAACGCTACTGTTGACCTGCAACCCTTCTATAGATATATTCTGGTCTATAAGAGAATGATTGACTTTCTCCTTAGGATGCTTCTTGTAACTTGTCCTCACATTTACAAAACTGATTCTTCTTGGAGAACAATGTGATTTGAAATATGTCAACAGGCAAGCCTTCTGTTGAAACTGGGACAAATCTTACATATTTCAAACCCATCAGATGGGCTGTTTTTATACTGAAAGATCAAGATTCTGGATAGGCACCTTGTGTTTCACAATAATTTCATTTTGTTATTGAAGCATGTGTATCTCTATGTACAGATACTAAGGATAGGCAAAAAATTGTTTCAATCACTTTTTGAAGAAATTTGCACCTTTCTTTATGTTTGAGTTGGAAAAAGGTTGAGGTTATAAAAACTGAATGTGAGAGATATGGAGATGCAGTTCTGTCCATCTAGGTCCAGGGTTTGAGTGCATCACTCTTGAAAGTATGGATTTGAACCCCTCTATATTCAGCCTTATTAGTGTATCAGGGTTTCATCTTTCACATGCGTATGGCAGAAATCAAGTCATCTTTTCCTTGTTAAGAACTACTGTACCTACTTAGTGCAGCCAATTCAAGTGGAGGAGAATTTTGCTCAGGTTGTTTCTAAAGCATTTACAAAATTCTTCATATTCAAAACAGGGAAAAAAACCCTTGAGTTTTTTTAATAAGTGCAAAAAAAACACACACACCAGATTTTCCTATCAATTATTTTATTTTTCCCCCCTTTCACACACATATTAGCCTTTCTGTGCTACACTAGCTTCTATAGTATAGCATTACTATATATTCTCTGCACAATCTCTCTTGCAGGTCTACTACACTTAGCCTGCAGTGGTTTGTCTGTACAACAGGCATGGCACAGCCCTAGAAGGAGTTCATCAGCTGCTGGGAAAGAGAGAGAGAGAGAGAGAGAGACGCACAATCCCGGCATTGCATTCCAGAGATTAGATTAAAGCTCAGCATTGATCTGCACGGCTCAGCTGGCTCCAGTGAAAGCTAAAACAGCAAGAATGATGGGACCCTGATTAATCCAGCAGTCAAGAGCCTCCAAAAATAAAATGGGTCAGAGGGACATGAGAAGGGGGTAGAGAAGAGCGATCACTCATCAGCTCAGGATTCCCAGCCTCACAATTGTTCCCTAAAATGTCAAAGGAGTTAGTTATTGGTCTGGGGTTCTGGCACACAAACATAGTTACCACTGGGAGGGGGGGGAAACAATATACTTTCTAAGGAAAATATTCCATACCATTGGAAGAATCCCTCTCTGCCTAAGATGAGACGTGATAGATAGGACACTCTATAGTAATTGTTGTCACGGTCTGATTTGTACAATAAAACCCACCCCAGCAGTAGCAGCAGCTGCTGCAACTTATCAATGCATAACATACACTCATTAGGCCACAGCAGTGAGTATTAATGCCACACTTGCACTAATGCACGTGCAACACCTTATTGAAGGACCTTGGAGCTTGTATGTAAAGGATTTTATTTTGAACAAGGAAAATAAATTAAGTGAAGGTAAAGGTATCTTATTTAGATAGGGAAAGGAACTGACAGTGTCTCTATAGCAGCTCTAAAAGCCAATGGGACAGCCTTTTCAAACATCATAACTTAACACTTCAGGTTTGCTTTAGCAGGAACCACTTTTTGTTCCCATAAGACGTGTGTGTCATTCTCTGCACCATATACCGCACTCTTCAGGAAGGTTCTTGAAACCTTAGCAGAACTTTGGGGCAGGGGCCTGCAATGTCAGGGGTTCAGCTAAAAACAGGGTGCCCCATCTGGCATGAGAAGAAACAACCTTTTTTTCCCTGTTGTGTAAACTCACTTGCTTGGAGCACTTTTCACACTGTATTTTTAATTAGTGCACCCAAAAAATGTGAAGTACAAACTGCAAAGTGCAAACATGTATTATGTGTCCAGAAAGAACCTCTCTGAAGAAGGTGAGCACATTTGGGTATCCCCTGGGCAATGCCAGCCACTCTTGGCTTATCCTTCTGCTCCAGAAGTGCCACTGGACTTCTTCTTACATGAAATATGACATCATGTCCAGAATTATGAATGGCCGCTGCACCGTTTCTCTGCACATTCTGTTAAATAGCACTTCTGCATTTATAAAATATTGGAGAGTGCAGAAAGATTTTGGAATCACAGGTTCTAAGAGCAAATACAAGAGGAAAGAAGAACAGGGAAGGTAAAGAGAAAGATGATAATCAAGGGAACAAAAAGCATAAAAGTCCAGGTGTACATACCTCATGTATTGCCTTCTGTTATTAATATAGTTATGGTCATGACTGGTGGATTAAAAAAAACGTTATAGTCTAAATCCTGTATGAATGCCATTCCACTCACCACTCTCAGGAAGTTTTGGATAACTCAGTGTCATGCAATGTACACGCCCCACATGTGCTTGTAAAAATATGGAGCCTATCTTTGTGCTCTCTCCGTTCTGCTCAGAATGCGGTCATACTGTACTAAATTCCAATAGGCAAGATCAGTAGTCCTCAGACCTTCCTTTCCCTTCTCACTGGAGTACTTCAAGAAGTCATCAAGTTTTTTACTTGTTCCAAATCTGCTGCACATCCCACTGCACACCCAGTCCTCTCTAAAGCAGACTTCTGCTCTGGTTAGTAAGGAGCATGATTTCTATCTTCCGAAGCAAATCTGCCCATTCAGTTTATTTATTCTTAGTATTTCCAGTTTCGCCATAGGAGTCAGCAATCCAGATCTCTTGACGGTAATGCCCAATGAGGCAAAATGTTTACAGCCAGAGGGACTCTAAAGAACCAGGAAGAGCAGATCTGCCCGCAAAAGAGAAAAGCTTTGCTGATGACATATTTCATATCAACTAATATCACATTGCAATTACAATGAGAGGCTGTAAAGTATAAGATTAGAGTCTTCTTTGAACATGCAGGTTCAAGTCGCCAGTGAGACATGAAACTAACTGGGAGACCTAGGGTCAGCCGCTCTTACTCTCAGCAATGACCATCTCACAGAGCTGTGAGACTAAATTACCAAGGAGGGCAGCCACATAATGTATACCAATCCGAGCTCCTTAGAGGAAAATGTAACAAGTAAGAATTTTAAGGTAAGTAAACACATTTGGGGCACTGCTGAAATCTTCAGCAAGAGATAGATCCTGCCCAACGGGTTTATTACTATGTACACAAAAAAACAGAGAAATGGTTTACATCTATGGAGTTTCAGATGCTAGTGAAGCATCACACCTAAAAAAATAGTCAGTGTGTTGCTGATGCTACAAAAATGTTGGCTCTTGACTTTTCAGTCTATTCATTCAGTTCAGAAAGAAGCCTTTTAAAGATGTAGTTGTCAGCTCAACAACACAAAGGATGTTTTAGCAGATGCCTCCCCTCAACTTCGGGCTCAGCTCCACCTCACGATAACTGAAGTTATTTTTTCCAAAAGGTAGGGGCATTGCATCTGCCTCTCCTTGTCTGCTTTGGAAGGGTGATCCCTCAAGGGCAGGAGGAGGGCACATTGGCAAATCTAGGAATGTAACACAGTGGCCAGTTCTCCTGCCCAGAGCCAGGTTTCTGTCATGGCTGTGGATAAATAGATTGCTTCTGGATTCTGGATTTTCCATCCATTACCTAATCTGCTGCCTCTGGACTCACTTCATTTTTGAAATAAAAGGGGGTGGGAGAGAGGGAGAGAGACTAGAGCCAGAGTGAAAGTGAAGGAGAGGCGACACCCGAGAGTGCTAGGGTCATCCTAGCCTGCTCCTATCCTGGCTGTTGCTCCAAATCCATATATAGCTCCTGACAACTGGAAAGTCCAACTCCCCCCCCCCCCAGCCGCTGGTCGCATATCTGCTTCTGAAGGCTGAGCAAGGCTCTTAGCTACTGCTGTGCTCTCTGGTCCCCCATTGCAGCAGGATGGCTGAGAAGCAGGAGCAGCCTGAAGCTGCCCAGAATGGTGAAAAGGCAGAAAATGCAGAAGCAGAAAATGCAGAAAATGCAGAAGAGGTTGAAAAGGTCAAGCTGGAAGATCTGCCACCCTTTGAAATTGTAACCGGGTAAGAGACCTCATCTCATCTCACCTCATCTTCTTACGGTAGCAAAGCACAAAAGAGTTAAAAGCTTTTGTGCTCAAGGATCTGTTGGTGTTGGCCAGCAGGACACATAATGTTTGTATCAGTGCAAGAGGTGTCTGGTTCAGGTTTAAGATTTTGATGGGGGGGCAGGAAGATGGCTGAGTAAAGGTGAAAGGTTGTTTCTAATCCTAAAAGTGTGAACAGCCTGAAATTCCACCCCAGCAGGATGAGCTCCAAATACATCATTTATTTCGTGACCATCAAAGATGGCCCTGTGACTGTTGTTCTTCTTCTTAATGAAGAAAAAATATCATCTATGGAATTTAATCATAGCCATGCAAGGTTATGCCTTGTCATGCAACCTCCTGCAAGTCTGCAAGCAACTCAATCATTTATTTAACTTTTTGCCAATAAGCGACTCTGTTAAAGATAGAAGGGGAAGAGACTTTTGGATGGGAAATTGAATAGGGCTGGAGGGAACTAAGATCTAATCCAGTTCCCAAAGTAAGAATAATAGCTCTGCTTTTTAGTTTATATCTGCCTACATATTGCACATTTATTTATTTATTTATTTATTGCATTTATACCCCGCCCATCTAGTCAATTGACTACACATGCTTATTTTGCACTTAGTTCATTTATGAGATGAACAAGAACTGGTCATAAACTTTCATCAAAGATCTGAATACAGTACTTATATCTTAGTTGGAATTTTGGATCAGTCGCCTTGCAACGCTATATACAGTGGTGCCTCGCTTAGCGATCGCTTCGCTATGCGATGAATTCGCATAGCGAGGGGGTCCGGGCCATCGCTGGAGCGTTCGCTCAGCGATGGCCCCTATAGCGTTTTTTCGCTGTGCGATGATCGCTAAGCAATTCGCTTAGCGATTTTCGCACAACGAAGCAGGGGAGAACAGCTGATCGGCGGTTCCAAAATGGCCGCCGGAAGGTCCGCGCCGCATTTTCGCGCCCTGCCCTCGCTTACCGAGGGCACGAAAATGGCGGCGCTATGAAGGAACATCGCTTAACGGTGAGTTTTAAAGCCATAGGAACGCATTGAACAAAGTTCAATGCGTTTCTATGGCTTTTTTATTTCCGTTTAGCGATGTTTTCGCATAGCGAAGGTTAATCCGGAACGGATTAACCTCGCTATGCGAGGCACCACTGTACTCTTTACTATCAACCTTGCCACTACATCTCGAGTATCAGCAAGCTCTGGTTTACAAAATCTACTAGCTTCTCTCCTTTTGTTGGGTGTTCCTTTGCTCTGTTCTGTGGAGTCAAGCCCCCACAGGGCAGAATAACCTTTAAGGATTACACTATTATCATTCAAAAACACAGTCGATCAAAATTATAAAAACGTTGACTGGTATTCTATAACAGATACAAGTTTTAATAAAAAACCTATATGTGGTGTTCCTAATCTTGCCATTTTTTGTAGCTCTGATTATGTTACGTATTTCTGAAATCTGCAACTGATGATGATCATGATGATTCATTGGACTTGGCAAGAAAAATAACAGCAAAGAAATTGGGGCCAAATTGTAAATACCAATGTTAACAGTACAAAATTCACAGTTATTCAGAACTGGGTGCTGTATGTTGCAATTCTATGCACACTTAGCTGGCAGCAATTCCCCTGAACTTACTGGAACATCTGAGAAAACATAAATAGGATTATGCAATTAACCACACTGTTGCATGCATGTCCTGTTATCATACATGTTTCATATGTGCTGCTGGCAATTACAGTTGGATCATGAATCAAACAGGATCATGGAAGTGGGTCGTCATGTGATGAGTTTGTGGAGGCTTATTTCACCTCTCACCACTTCGTTTACACTGCTAGAAAAACACCTGGGTAATGTACCTCTGAGGAAATGGGATTGCTTTTATTTGTTTATGCATGACAATTTCATCTTTCCCTAAAGAGCTTTGGTTTTATTATTGCAACAGTCCTATGAGGAAGGTTAGGTACAGCCCAAGCTCATTCAGTCAGGATCTTAACCTAGGTCTCCCCAGTTATATTCTGACCATTTTAGTTCACCACTATACTACACTGGCTATCCATGAACGCTGAATGATTAAAAGAAATCTGTAGTGTTGAGCTGGATTTAAAAAGAGAGAGAGACTAGGACTAGAACAGGCAAATTCGCTGGATTATTCTATTTCACCTATACAGTGGGGTCTTGACTTGAGAACTTAATCCGTATTGGAAGGCGGTTCTCAAGTCAAAAAGTTCTCAGGTCAAATCTGCATTTCCCATAGGAATGCATTGAAAACCATTTGATCCGTATCTGCTCTTTTCCGTCCATAGAAACTAATGGAAAGCTGCTATTTTGCCTTCGACCACTAGAGGGGGGATATTTTGTTTCTTTTTTTTCTTAGGTCAAGAAAGGTTCAGGGAAGGCAGGGAAAATACAGTCCAGGCAGTACAGTACCAGGCAGTCTAAAGACTGCCTCCCAATCCACTCTCTAAACGCTGGGAGGAGTGAGGAAGCAGACAGGCACCCTTTTCACTGGCGAACAGTTAACTGAAAGTTCAAATTTTGCACTTTCCCTGCCTCCCTCGTGGTTTTTTTCAGTTCTTAACTCAAATCTAAGTACTTAAGTCAAGTCAATATTTTCCTATGAGACCGGTTCTTAAGTCAAAATGTTCTTAACTCAAGTCGTTCTTAAGTCAAGACCCCACTGTAGTTGTTACCTCAGTTTCATAACTGAGACTGAAGTGTTTCAGCTCACATGGTATTGTCATAAAAACTATTCATTGTCTAAGATCATAATTAAGGATTCCAGCCTGCATTCTGAGGAGTGAGATGACTACCACATAAGATATTTTCTCACTGTCAGATTCTATACTTCACATACTGTTTTCATACAAGTTACCACACCTCTTCTCTCCTATGCCATTACCTTCCAAATGATGAACACGGTTATTATCTTTGATCCTCACAACAATTGTGTATGCTAAAGTGTAGAATAAGAGTCAATAACTTCCTTGAAGCCTCCCAGTAAATCTGAATGCTATGAACTATATGTCGCATCGAAATGTTGCATACCATACTGATTATGTCCTGTTGGATCTTAAGGTGCTCAGAAGTTGTGCCAATCCCAAGCAGAAGAATGCTATTTTAAACAGCAGAAGAGGGTCTAGCACCAGGATCCTCTCAAGCAGTACAATCCAAAGCTCAGTAGAGTGTGCAGAAAGCTAGACTGAATCCCAGGAATCTCTTGTCCAAAGGATGGGGCAGGTGATCAAAAGCTAACAAATTCAAGCTGGCAGTACCAGAATTGAAGTGCAAACAAATGATCTGACTTGAAATGAGGTGGCTTCCTATAGCCTTGTGACTATTGAAGCCACCTGCTACTTAACATAAGTTCCTTGAGATGTGCTTTATTTTCTTTACAGTTTAGAGGATCACTTGTACAAAAAGATACAATCAGGATACAGGCCATGTTTTCTTTAGCACACAACTACAGGGAATTTTGAATGTATGGATACTGATATAGCTGAAAAAAGCCAATAAGCTTTAAGGCAAATATTCACCAGCATCACCCTGTAACTTTGTTTTGAAAATTCTCATGCTTGATCACTTCTTTTAGTGGATTTTTTCTGTGTAGCATCCAGGAGCAGTTGGAAACTCTGAGTTCACAGGAGAAGTCACTCAATTACAAATGTTTGTCTGAACCTTACTTGTGTCCCCCAAAAGGATTGAGCACCTTGGATATCTTCTGTAAAGTTTAGACTAAAACCCAGAGATCATTCACTACCCTTGCAGGCTTTGAGTCATCAGCCATTGTTGGAAGGATCCACATTTTTCTATGAATTTCCAGAGAGGTGAATGTGTTAATTTGTTGTAGCAAACCCAATGAAGCTCAGAATATTTTTCAGCTCCAGTGGAATGAAACACTTCATCCATGGCGTTCCCATCCAATTTCTGTGGGGCCAGCAGAGATCAAGCAAACCATCCTCTTACACTAACAGTGCTTTTGCTTAGCATAAGGGGATACTGGATACCTCCTCCTTACACAAGATCTGTAACTGATGAACCCCTAACACAGCAGATTGTTGTGTCAGTGGAAAACAAGTCAACAGGATTATTGTCCAAAGAGTAATGGCACTTTAATGATGAACAAGTTTATTCTGGCACAAGCTTTCTCAATTTACAGTTTACATCATTCAGTACCACTCACACTATTATGCTGTTTACATTTGGCATGCTCAAAGATTGATCACTTGTAGACTTAGCTACTGATCCAGGAACATTTTTCCCAGATACTTTCTCTTTGCTGATTTTGGAGGTTTAGCAAGACCATATTAAGCAATTTTTAAAAAATCACTCTAAATAATCTCTTCCAGCAATATTTTGAAACAAAATGGAGTTTGGCTAGAGGAAACTTACATTAGAGTTGTAGCTTAACCATGTGAACTGGATTTCTAGCATGCAAAATTCTTCATACTTCTTGCACCATTCATAATAACAGAAATCTCTCTCTCCAAAGAGGAACAGAAGCTAAGAAATTATTATTTGCAAACGCCATGCAAGGAGTTCCTGGTGAGCTGAAATTTGAATGCAGACCTAATTTCAAATAACCTCTCACTGTATCAAATTGCTTGTAAATGATAAGATTAATTTCCTTCTTAATATAATGGCAATGTACTAGATCACTTCACTGATCAACTCAAGTGATATATGTCCTTGAGCATCTGCAGAAAAATAAACTAGAGGGTTGTAACCCTGAACATTTGCTTGTCAAATACTTTTTGCCACTATTGCCCTAAGATCAGATAATGCATAAACATTTGTATTGCCCCAAGACAACATAACTGGGAAGAATCCCAGTTCAAATTTGCTAAGTATTTAGAAGCATCAGTCTGATGAAGCTAGTTATCCAGGGATTAAAAACATTAAACATGCTATCATTTCTTCCTAATTATCCCAGGACATTTCAAGCATTTCAGTTCCCAGCATTGGATTAGGGAAGTTTCATGTTGTCTTGCCAGGTTTCTTGATACTACCACTAACAGGTGCAACTGTGGAAACTGGGTTGGCAGTTTGACCAGTCCTTGCAATTAAGAATACCCCCAGCCCCTTTTCAGGTCATTACAACTTCTACAGCTGCTATATAAATTTCTTGAGACTCCAATGGATCCATTAATTTACACTACATTCTTCCACCATGGAAATTATTAAGCTATTAGCCTGGCACTACATCCCAAAGAATGGAGAAAAACAAAGTGTGAATCCATGTTCCTTCTTGGTAGTGGCTCTGCTGTCCTCTGACACCATCTCTTCAAAGGTCTGTAAAGATCTACTCAGTGGTGTCTTGATTACGTCTTGATAGTGGCTGGTTAATCTCCCAAGCATTGTAGAGTAGCACCATTACACCGTCACACAACAGACAGCTCAGCAATGAACAGAATCCCACTGTCCAGCCACAAGATTCTAAAATGGTTAAAGATTGTCAGGCTGGCACCATGGTAAAACTGCATCTGGGTCTAACCACAGGATCCCACAACCCAGCAGCATCTGGGACAAGCATTATATCCTAATTACTGGAAGACACATGACATTATTTATACCGAGAAAAAGAGAGCTTGTTAACAGTGATAAGAGGCATTAACTGAACCTTATTCGGCTTTCCTTTAAAATGCGGAGAAAATGTATGTGTAATTTTAGAAGTGAAGATCCAGAATACGAAGGAAAAATGTTTTTCAAAGCATAAAAAGGATGCAATCTCTAAGGTGTAATTGTAAGCACAAAATGGCAAAGTACTGAAGCTTGAGGATTTGTAGACTCTGGTGTTGTTAAAACACATGTTTGAAGACAGAAAGAGATGGTACAGATCAGAAATGTGGACACTTTAACTGCTCAAAGCTTTGAATCCACCGCAGGAGCTTTTTTCACCTCGTATAATTTGCAAATTCGCTTCCTTTGTTTTGTTATTCTTCAAGATCTGAGCACAGAATTCTGCTGAAGATCCTCAAACACAAAACCCTGCCTGAATCAAATCTCTCCAACACTAATGCACTTTCAGGTTTAATAATGGGTTCCCTGTGATGTTTGCTGGTGCCCGGATAATTTTGTTCTATGCCTGCCCCCCCCCCCATCAGAGCAGCAAGGGATTTCAGCACTTGCCCAAGATCCAATTGTCTTGGAATGAAGGCACAGAAAGCTTGAGACCTTGTGTTGTAAGGATATTAGCTTACAAAAAAAAAAAACCTGATACACAGTTTTATAGATATTAGTTGTAATAATGCATAATTTTAAAACAATGAATATTTTATAACACGTTTCTTTTCAATATTTCATATTCTGTTCTATTATCTTTTATTAAATGTTCTATTGATAATTTTTTTTCAGAGCTCTTTTCAAGTGCTGCTATAGTACCTATGTAAATATACCATAGTAAAAGGATATTTAAGAGCCACCATTGTCAGTCTATACTTTAGACTTGTACTGTATTTAGGTACAGAAATTCTGTGGCTGAACAGGAATACCAACAACAACAAGAAAACTAAAGCATTGGGCTTTTGTTTTCCTTTGGAGCTAAGATACCATTGTAATTCCTTATATCCCCTATGACAAGTTGGAACATTATTATCTGAACAGAGGACAACAACAAATGAAGGTGGGGGCAACATTCAAGCTTTGTTCATAAACAACAGCTGCTTAATTAAAATGTCAAAAAGCAAACCACGCAACTATTTTTCCATGGGAAAAAAGCCACACAAAAGATTGCAAGGTCATTCATCCTAGTATGAATATTGAACCCTGAAAAAAGGGTTTAATTTTACTATTGCTTTGCATTGGGGTAGAGACAGTTTAATATTTTGGCTGTTCCCATTTGAAGTTGATGGTGTGAAAGCCTCCCAGTCAGATGCTTTCAATCAGCACTCCAGGCAGACAAAGAAAAGCTCCAGCAGAGATGTGGCTTTCTTAAAGAGAACAGAATGAACTTCTAGAACAATGGTTTGGACATGAAATCCACTGAACTCCATCCTCCTCTGCCAAGCAGTAGAACAGAGGATGGAACAAGTTTTTTCTCTGAAAGGGTCCTATATCATGAATGCAATAGCTAAGCAGCAGGGTCCCAATACCAGTCATCTTTGAAAAGGGCTGTTGTGTTGTGTCATTCAGTTGAAATGTATTTCAAGCACACAAAGTATTTTGAAGAGTATTATGTGCAGTATTATTATTCTTCCAAAAGATGGAGAATTAGTGCAGGGAAATCACCCCAGAGGGAGACCACAGCTGCGATACAAGGATATCTGCAAGTGGGATCTGAAGGCCTTAGGAATGGACTTCAACAGATGGGAAACCTTGATATCAGTGTTCAGCCTGGAGGCAGGCGGTGCATCACGGCTTCTCCCAATTTGAAGTGACCCTTGTCCAGCAGGCCGAGGCAAAGAGGCAGTCCCAAAACCGGCAAAATCGGGGAGCTGGACAGGGGACAGATTGTATTGGCCTTCAGTGTGGAAGGGATTGTCACTGCCGAATTGGCCTTCTCAGCCACACTAGACGCTGTTCCAAGTCCTCTATTTAGAGCACATTACCATAGTTTCTCGAGACTGAAGGACACTTAATCTATTATTCTTTTTACTATATGGCTGAATTGGCTTCAGTGTTTTGCTCATGAGAAGTGTGCAAGTCCAAACCCCTCTCCATTCCAGTATATTTCCATTTTATTCACCAGATTATTCATAGACTTAAACCAATTCTGCAAAAGTAGTAACACTAAAGAACTCTGTCTAATTACCATAATCAGTAGTTGAACAGATAGTTTTGCTTTAAGTAGGAACTAGCATTGATAGCATAAACTACTGTAATTTCATCATATATTACCTGTACCAAGAACATGACTGAAGAAAGAATGAAACCTCCTTGGTTTGAAAGTCTTTCATTTCACACTATTCTAAAGAGGTCTCAAAACATACTGCAAAAACTAGAGGTGCAGCTTTCTATATAAACTTAACCCTGTGAGGTGGTCTTGATACCAGCTACACATAGCAATTAACCACGTAATTCATTCCATAATGGCAGATATAAATCCTAAGGTCAGTTAAGTTCGTTTTTCGTTGTTTAGTCGTTTAGTCATGTCTGACTCTTCGTGACCCCATGGGCCAGAGCACGCCAGGCCCTCCTATCTTCCACTGCCTCCCGGAGTTGGGTCAAATTCATGTTGGTTGCTTCGATGACACTGTCCAACCATCTCATCCTCTGTCGTCCCCTTCTCCTCTTGCCTTCACACTTTCCCAGCATCAAGGTCTTTTCCAAGGAGTCTTCTCATGAGATGGCCAAAGTATTGGAGCCTCAGCTTCAGTTAAGTTAGTGGGCAAGTATTTGAATACTGAACTATTCTAAATGTTCTGTCTTGAAAACCCTTGTTGTTAGTCTAAGCCAAGAGGAAAAAACAAAACAAGGATAAGCTACTTTAACTTAAGGTAAAATGTTATATATATATATTTAAAATATATATATTTTAAAAAAGGCACACATAGAGTATTTAAAAACAAAACAGTCTGATCAGTAAAATAATAGCCATCTCCTAAAAGATCCAAGCGTTGGGCAAACAGAAAGGAAAGCATTGTACAGGGGCAATGAGAACATGGATGGCTCTCTTGTAATCACTGCATGTCCCGGGTGTAATATAAAGCTGAACAGCAATGCCGGCTGCGTAACATGGGGAGAACAGGTGATTGTCAAGGCAGTGTTGACAGCTTCATTTCCAGTATATGATCATTTCAAGCCAGGCATGCCTGCATCTAAAATCTATGTATATACACACTGTGAGAAATACTTTGCTTTCTTTAGTAGCTGCTTATTTTGACACAGAAAGAGGGGTGAAGAATTCTCAGTGGGCATCACAGCAAAGCAATATAGCATATTCTTAATCAATGCCATGAGGTTTATAGATTAGAAGGGGCAAGAGAAATCAGGGTAAATGGCATACTTTCAGAATTTATTATTTTGTGATTGCCGCACACCCTGAGCTCCCCTGTTTGTTTTCCCTAACACCCAGGTTCGCCTTGGGGTACGACTTTTTATTTTCTTTCTTTTTATGCTGCCACCAGAGGATATTCTCCTCCCTATACCAAATATGAATAATGGATCAATGCTGTCAAATCTAACAATGTTTATTTATAGGTTAATAGGTAAATCACATAAGGAAAATCATGGATAGCCTTTATATTATTCATTCATTAAACTTGCACTTGTTTTGGACTTTAGATATGTTTACTTATATAGATTCACTTTAATCACTATGTTACAATATTCAAACAATTTATTTTATTTCTTATTACTTTTAACTACTTCAGTTCTCAAATACACCAACTTTCCAAGTCCTTGTCCTAATCCTAACCTGTCTATCTTACCTTTTTCAATCCCTCTATATATCTCTGTCTCTTCTTCTGTCTAACTCTCCTGTCCCAAACTGCCTCATTCCATTGGTTCCGCCCCTCCTGTCCTGTCATAGGCTCCCACACCAGAGCTCTAACCTGACGGACAGGATTGACATGTGAGCTGTCCCTCACAGTGATGTTGGCCGACTAATATGAAGGGGCAATTATTGATTGCAGAAGATTGTTAATGGGCAGGAGAATGGGCTGCCATATATCTCTTCCCCCATACATTCACTCCCTGTCAGCCGGGCCTATTTCCAGTCTTAGAGACCATGTAGAAAAATGGGAGAGCAGCAACTGAAGAAAACAGCTGGGGCTCAAGGATCTCCTTCCTCACCCAATATTTCCCTGTAAAGGTCCCCCACCCCAGCATTCACATTACACAGTGAAGAGACGCTTGGGTATTTATGTTATTCTTTACTGTGAGCCACCATACAAAAGAGTGTCTTTACAACATCCATTAAACTAAATGCAGCCCTACTAAGGCAACACAGGGATGAAAATCCATACCTTCAAAGTTTAGTTGAGAAGCCATTTTTGCTTAAAAGCTAAATGTTGTGTGCACACAAGTGAACGTATTTGCTTTTTTTCATGAAATGCTTATATAATATCTTTCTACCAAGGAGGTCTAGACAGTGTACACCATTCCTGCTCACACTTGCCTGAATTTATCCCGCAGATTAGGTTGAGAACAGTGTTTAATGGCTGTGGTTTTGAATCTAGGCTCCTCAGACTTTATCTGATGCTCTCACGCTACTCTGGCTTTTATATTACACCTTTTTAGCTGCCCCAACTCCTTCACAATGGGGTTCAATTTGAAATTAAAATAAAGTAAGATTAATGGGACAAACAAATAAAGAGCAGTTGTCTTCTGTGCTTCAGCATCACCCATGGCAGTCCATCTGGACTGATTTCCTCTTAACGTTACAAATGGGGAAAAATTACGAAATCACACTATATTTTTTCTTTTCAAGAAATGTGTACCAGGGTACACTAGATTCACTAACTTTAAATCAGAAATGCAGTTGGCATTTCCATAACTATTTCTAAAGGGAAAACTCCGAAATACTCCCATGCAGGAAAATATATAATGAAGAGAGGTCCTAAGTGGGTTTAGGACAGAACTTTTAATAATCAGATCTGGTGGTGTCTATCTTCAAGCACTAATATGAGAAAGTTACCAACAATTGATTCTTTCCTACTGATAAAACAGGGATACTTGTATTTCTGGACCTATGCATTCAGTCCTTCTCCTTCTATACAGAAATGTACATATAGAAGTTTTGGTTTTTTTTAAAATACCATCATCCAGGAAACTGGGAGTAACAAAACTGACCAACTAGCCTGTCTTATCAGTCTCAAAATGCCATGAACTACACATTTTAATTTATTGGAAATTTTTTTTGAGAATTTTGAATCACTGTCGGTTTGCAAATAAACACCTTTTGTTAGGAGCATATTGAAAAGCATATAGAATAGTTAACTGGGTCCGGCATGTGAGCATATGTCCTGATTTATGGTATGTGCCTCTTCTTTTCCTCCTTGCCCTTTCAGTGATAACTAACTAAGCACTTCAGAGCCGCAGGGTGCACAGGCCATCTGGGATGATCTGAGATTGCTGAGGACAGGGACATCAAAGCCCTGGAGCAAGTTCTGTTTAAGGTCTGACGAAGACACGCACACTGACTGGAATGTGTACACTCTGGACTGTTCTTGTTTGCAATTAAGCAGAGCACTGGAAAAGGAAAAGAAAAAAAATGTAACAAACAGTTATACTATCTGCACCACACGGCCTTGGCTGCACTGGTGTTAGAGGTATACAGATCTGTATGTTCTGACTACATCTCCCAGGAGTCCCAAAGCTACAAACTGGCAGATCTCTAATTAGTATCTTCAGTGAACAAAAAGCTTTAATTAGTCAAACCAGCCATTTAAAATCCTGGATTTGCTTGTTTTTGTTTAAGGATACACTAAACCTGCCTGAATATCTGCTCCTCATTTTACTGGTAAATTTTATTCATACTTTAAAGCCAGGGAATTTTAATGCTTTCAGAATATTTGCCATATTTGTTGCAGCAAGAACAACTAACCATGATATAACATGATAAAGAGTAACAGATGGGTGTCATCGGATCTCCTGAAGGGCAGGAGTTGAATGTAAGTGATGCTTGACATCAAAGAAATTCACCTGGCAAGAGGGACAGAGAGCCCAGTTTTACAAGGTGGGAACTTTATAAAAACAAAGACATGCATCCTGATTGGATCAGATAACAGTATTGGTTGAAGTTAAAAAGCATGGTGGAGTTCTCAAGCCCCATGTGTGGCAACAGAGTACAATAGGAAAGAGCTGGGCATGACCAGCCTTCAAATTCCATAGCCTCATATTTTATCCAGCCAATTAGCCACCTCCTCCTTTTATTAAATATATTTTATTTGAATATTATTGTTGCCAGCCAGCGACATCTTTGGCCAAAAAGGAAGACTGGAAGGAAGGAAGTTCAGATGCTGTCGGAAAGGCAGAGGTGAATGTTTGGGGTCAGCACAAGAAGAGGAGACTTTTTAAAGAGCAGGACGACCACCAGCACCTTTCAGCCACCTCTGTTGACCCTCATTGAAAGGCACCAAGCCCACTCCCAGACTGGGCTTGTTTCTTGCAGAGACATCACTGGTCTCAGAAACAGGAACTGAGGCCGTTACAGAATTGACTATGTCGAGAGGTCTAGGGTGGACAACTCAGCTCCCCAGGGAACATGAGGGCACTAACAGGGAACCACTGTAGAAAGCATCTGCTCCAATGAAGAGCAATCTTGCCAGCAACCTGGAGCCAATGGAATTATTGGCAGGCAGGCTGGGGTAGGGAAGGGCTTCACAATAGCAAACAAAGGGCCTTAGTAGTTAAGCTTAGCTGATTAAATATATCCTCACGATCTGTAAGACAATGTATACAGCAAGGCAGGGCAGTTCTAGGGAAAATTAAAGATAATTTTAGAATTAACCTTCTTTTACATTCTCAAGAGGGAATACAATCTTAATAAATTGTGCCTGCAGAATGAGTAGCTTTTGCAAGGCAAAGAGGATTCCAGCCATTACACAGGCTTCCAAACTTTGACTCATTTATGAGTCAGACATGCTGCAGAAAGGTCAGAGGGGATTCTCAGTCTTGGATGACTCACAGAAAGGAAGGAAAATATGCATTAGGATTAAGTGCCTACTTGTATGTCATTTAGCCAAGAACTGCACGGCCCAAGATGAAGTCTCTTGGTTAGAACAGAGATGGGAAAGTAAGGACAGAATATAAACACCTTAATATCCAGTAAGCTAACATGCATACATATAGAAAAGAGTCTTGCAGCACTTTAAACACTAACAAACACATCATATTATTAGTTTTATGATATGTAGGGCACCACACCAGATGCATGAACAGTTACCCGGAATTTAATATATACTATAAACTGGGTTTAGCTGGATAGCTCCGCCAGTTAGGTTTCTGGCTGCAGAACCAGAGGTTGGAGCTCCATTTCCCACTTTATCTCCCAGAAGAGCCAGCCTGTGTGGCCTTGGACAAGCTGCACAGTCCCAGGATCCCCCCTTGAAGAAGGAAATGGTAAACTACTTCTGAGTACTCAGAAAACCCCCAAAAGGGTAGCTATAAATCAAAATTGACCAGATAGCACAGAATTGTTATTATAGCAGACTGCAGATAGTAAAGCCATGAGAAATTGCATGCAGACATTAATGTTGTTCATAAAAGTGTTGTGGATAACACAAAAATACCCTGGCAGTAACTAAGGGTGCAATTATACAGGAGGAAAAATCTGGTTTGCTTCAAATTTTTCCAACCAGGTCCCTGCTGGTTTCTATGGGTGAAATTGCTGTAGCCATCCACACCAGTACAATCAATTATCATATTGTAGGAGTCCAGAAGAGCAGAGGCAGAAAGCTATGCCTTGGGTCTTTTTAAGGAGAAAGGTGGGGTGGAAAATATTTTAAATAAATAAATGAAAAAAAGCCAGCTTTACCAAGATTTCTAACAGGACCCCTTCCTTTGTCATCTTTTTTCTTTTCTTGTTTTATTTTTCTAAAATGAAATTGTGCCTTTCTAATACAGTGCTGCATTTGGCAAGCATCATTTTAAAATAGAAAAATTTGAAGGGAGCTGATGTAATAGTGTGCCTATTGATGTCTCCATGACCAGCCCTTTCCATCATGTCAGGTGATCACACATGCCAGAAAGCAGAAGAAAGCAATGCTGGCCAAAATGGAGCAGAAAAAAATTGCCTTCTGCTGGCTGAACAATAAGAGACCATTCTCCAGTGGGGGGGGGGAACAAGCTTTACTGATGTTGTGTAGTCACTGGTTTTTCACATTGATTTTATTCATGTCAAATTTGATGCAAATTTGTAGGGCAAATGACCAACAAAATTGTCACCTAAGCCAGGTAACACAGACAGTGTGGTTAAAATCCTATCTGAAATTAAGACAGATTACAAATCTCTGTTAATATACTAGAACTTGTTAATGAGCTGTATCTCAGTAGTCTGTATTCCTCCCAAATCTTCTTCGAAGGTTCTCCGCTGCACAAGGGCGACATTAAGGAAAGAGACAGATTGGCCTGAGGGGTTTAGGTGGTTTGTTTGTTTGTTTGTTCGCTGCAACAGGGTTTCAGGGCTACCTCTTTAGTAAATGTAAAAATGGAGGCAGGATGGTGAATATGTATCAGTATGTATTTATACAGATCTAGTTTCAGATCCTTAAGATTGCACAGGGAGATTTACTTCCTGGAGGTAAGTGTAGTACCATCTTTGCACAACTAGTGTACAGTATTGGTACTTAAGATGTACTTTTTATTTCTTATTTAATAAAGAAAATGATTGAATACACGTGAAGCCTGAACATGTCACTTGTTGGCTTCAAGCACCAAACATATATGTTCATGATGTTTGTAGATAAATCAGTTGTTTATCTATACTGTAACCAACGCTATGTGTGCACCAAGATTCATCACATAATGCTACATGGGTGGAGTGAAGGACTTAACATATGCAGTAGTGCAGATTTAGTTGTGGCAAGGAGGGTTCTCATAGAAAATAAGAGGCAGGACAATGCCAAGGCAGATTTTAGCAAATATTAAGGACATGAGATAACTTAATGAGGTGTCTTTTACTTTCCAAAAAAAAACCCTCCCCAAAAAAACTGAAGGTGTGAAACACAAACATCGATACTATACAAAATGGGATGCAGTATGACTTGCAACGCTTCATTGGATACAGCAGTAAGAAATCATTTGAAAAATAGGTGGGTACAAACACATCTTATCCTCTACAGCAGTAGTTCCCAACCTTTGGTCCTCAGATGTTCTCCCAGGAATCCTGGCCAGTACATTTACTGGTGAAAGCTTCTGGGACTTTTGGTCCAAAAACATCTGGGGACCCAAGGTTGGGAACCATTGCTCTACAGCACTGGTTTTTAACCTTGGGTTACTCGGGAGTTTTGGACTGCAACTCCCAGAAGCCTTCACCACCAGCTGTCCTGACTGGGGTTTCTGGGAGCTGCAGTTCAAAAGCATCCGAGTAACAAAGGTTAAGAACCACTGCTCTACAGCATCCTCTGCAAATCTGATGACCCTAGCTGCACTAGACTAGAACTCCCATAACCAGTAACCAAGCTGGTTAGCTATCTGGACAAAACTAATGACATAAATTTATTGTATGAAGGCTGTTATATATTCTAAAATATTAAGTCCTGAGATTTTCACTCTTCCATACAGGGAACGCCTTCCTGCCTTCTTTTTCAAATTCCAGTTCAAGAATGTAGAATACAGTTCTGGCAGGAACAAGACCTTTCTGTGCTATATTATAGAGATTCAAGGCAAGGAGCCAAAAACCATTAAGGGCTATCTGG
Source organism: Pogona vitticeps (assembly GCF_051106095.1). NCBI lineage: Eukaryota > Metazoa > Chordata > Lepidosauria > Squamata > Agamidae > Pogona > Pogona vitticeps. The sequence continues at coordinate 55,415,105 of NC_135786.1, forward strand.
AGGATGAACATGCTGCAGCCCATGCAGAAGATGCTTTCTTCAATACCATCCTGCCTACCTGTGAGCCAGGCTTGCACTACAATGTCACCTGGTATGTCTCTTCAAGCCCCTGTGTGGCCTGTGCTGATCGGATAACTAAGGTCCTACAGAAGAACAAGAAGTTACGACTCTCCATCGCAGTGGGGCGTCTCTTCATGTGGGAGGAACCCGACATCCAAGCTGCTCTGAGGAAAATGAAAGCAGCTGGCTGCAAAATGAGGATCATGAAACCTCAAGACTTTGAGTACGTCTGGAAGAATTTTGTAGAGCAGGAGGAAGGGGAGGAACCAAAGGCCTTCGCTCCCTGGGAGGATATTCAAGAAAACTTCCAGTATTATGACGAAAAACTTGCAGAGGTCTTGCATTGAGCTTGGGGTAAGTATATGACCTTGGAAAACTCCCATTTTTTAGGCCAGTGAACTTTAACTAATATGATTCATTTTGGTAAGGCCACTCAAAAACATTTTGCTGCAGCACAATAACAGATAGTGCTTCAAGACAAGGTGCATAGTACCCTAAGGCTGGCTAAGGATTTTTTGGCATCTGAGGTGGATTGGGGGGATGACTCTCACTGTGAAAAGTGAGGTTTGCAGCTTGGGGGTACATCTGGACCCGGCACTCACCATGGAAACTCAGGTGGCATCAGTGGTCCGCTCCGCCAATTACCATCTGTGGCGGATTGCCCAGCTGCGTCCCTATCTTGATGGTGGAGCCCTCACCACTCTGGTCTATGCTCTCGTAATCTCAAGATTAGACCACTGCAATGCACTCTACGTGGGGCTACCTTTGAGATTGATGCAGAAGCTTCAAATGGTGCAGAATGCAACAGCCAGACTACTTACTGGAACAAGAAAACACCAGCATATCTCTCCCACTCTGGCTGCCTTGCATTGGCTGCCCATTCATTTCCGCATTGATTTCACAGTGTTAATGATGACTTATAAAGCCCTAAATGGTTTAGGACCTCGATACTTAGCAGAACGCCTTCTCCCACCTAGATATACTCGAGTCACTCGTTATAACCAGGAAAGACGGTTGAGGGGCCTAATGCCGAGACAGGTCCGAAAAGAAAGAACAAGAAATCAAGCCTTCTCGGCAGTGGCCCCTCAACTTTGGAACAGTTTGCCATCAGAGATTCACCTGGCACCCTCGCTGGGTGTTTTTAAGAGCCAATTAAAGACCTGGCTCTTTAAGCAGGCCTTCCCTCCTATCAATACTTGATTTTTCTTTTTATTTAGTTTTCTTTATTTCCTCCCATCTTGACCAATGTTAATCTTGTTAATTTAAATTGTTGTTTTAACTGCATATGTATATTGTCTTATGAATGATTTTATGTAAGCCGCCCTGAGTAGACTTTGTCTAGAAGGTGCGGGATAAAAACCTAATAATAAATAAAATAAATAAAAATTGTCTCCCAAAAGGATACAACACAATAATTTAAAAAGAAAAAAATGGCTGAAACCCTGTTAACACAACTACTCTCCTGGAAGGCTTATGTCACCAGCAGGCACTGGTTTTTAGAAATAAAACACTTGTTCTGCTGTGCCGCAGCTTCCCTTCGATTGTGTAGAAATTGTGGAAGCTAACAAATGGGAAGAGGAAGTCTTTAATTATTGAAATAGATGACAATGGCTTCCTCCTCCTGTCCCACAGCTCCCACGTGATAGTATTATGTGGTAAAGGTGGCTTTGCATTTTGCTTTGTCCAGACTTAGAAAGAAATAGCAAAGATGTCGAGAGCAAAGAGGGATATGCACCCTCCTCCAGTTTCAGGAGAGTCACCCTGGGGTTAGGCTCATGAGTAGTAGGAACAGTAGAGATGCCTCTGAAAATTCTTTCATAGTGATTCCACATACTTTCTCTTAACATGTGAATGTTCCATTGTCCCACCACATGGAATCAGTATCTCACTCAGGACCTTTCCCAGAAACCCTCAATATGCATAACGTCTGTACTTAGGAAGCTGCCTTATACCAAGCTACAGTATATCACTGCTCTATCTAGCTCACTACTGTCTTTGTCAGAGATAGTGTTCAAGATCACTATCTTGTCACCTCACTCCAAATGTGCAATTTCGCATTGCCCAAGATTGCTTTCCTGGAGCTTGCGCAGAGATAGCTAATATCTCCTTGCATAAGGGCAAGCCCCATCAAAAATAACAGGAGTTATATTTGGTTTGTCCAAAAGCAAGCTGAAGACTACAAGATGTCTGTGGAAAAAGTATTACACTCTACTTGCAGTGTGGAGGATAATGGCAAAGATGTTTTGGCTAACAGAACCCATTACCTTTTACTAAAGGTCATGTTGGGGTTGACATGTTGCCTGAACATCTAACAGGCTCTGTGTTACACACTGCAGTCTATACTAGCAGTAATACTCTGTGGTATTAGATAAGGGTCTTTTTAGCAGTATCTATGGAGGAGTCTCAGGAGTTGAAAATGGGACATTCTTCCATGCCAAGCAGATACTTCTCCATGAAGATGAACTTAGTTTGTCATGCAGTGCTATTTATAAGTCATATGTTCTAAATTATGTTTGAAATGGTTTTCCTTTGTCTGCAGTACAAATTCAGGGTTGCAAATCCCATCTGTTTAAAGTTACACAGTGGAAAGGGGAGACACAGCATTTATTTCTCAGTGTTTTTGATCTAGTGCAGCAGGTGGCCCATGGCATCAACATAAACTTCAACAGCATGTCAGCACTGTAAAACTAAAGTCAAACACTGGTCTCTACACAGACTGCCCATAGGAAGTCAAGAAATGTTCTAAAACAAGAGCAAAGGAAATTTTGTCTAATTAAATAAAACCTGTCATATGTTAGAAATTTGGAATGAAGAAAAAAAAGTCCATCTACCCTAGCCTAATCTGTGAAAACACATTTGTTGTTTATTTTGCAAGAGGCACACAAAATGGAAAGGCACGGCTGATTTTGAACAGAAAGTCCTGCACCTTTGCAGTACTGAAGTTGCACAACTAAAGTCTCCCTTTCTCTCTCTAGGAGAAATATACCAGCACTGTGGAGAGACCAACATGATATGCTTTGACATCTGGGATTACCCCTTCAGTGCTCCAGAGCCACTGTGAAAGAGAAAAACACCACTCATCTCTGGCTGACGTGCTGCTCCTGCCACTGATAAACTAAAAATACATATACTATGATGCATGTAGCCATTTGGTTGTTGGAAACAGATAAAACTGTACCTCTGCAGCTCATACAGAAAGGGGGGGGGGATTAAAAGATGCAACAAAGGGGAAGGTGTCCAGTGCAAAGCTTTGTCATCACTGAAACTTCAGAGAAACAAGTCAAATCACAGCAAAAACTTGCAAAACAATAGCACAATTTAGAGGTTGTTGTGGGTTTTCCGGGCTGTTTGACCGTGTTCTTAATTTAGAGGCCTAGCAGATGTTGGCATTATAAAAAAAATACTCTCTAAGACAACAGAAGTAAGTATAATAATGCGTTGTCTTTATTTTTGGTGACATAACTAAACCCTACAGCTTAATATGCAGGTTAATTGCTCTGTAGCAACTGCATCAAGTAGAGCTCAGTAAGTTCTACAAGTGTTTCTACTGTATAAGAGCAAATGAGAAAATAAAATTTGTTGAATTAAGCTTGACTGAATGCTTTTCTCCAAAAAGTAGAACCTAGATTTGTCAGTTAAGCTAATTAAAATTTAAAAACAATATTCTCTTCACGTAATATTTTCTTTCTGCAGTATTCTCTTCCCACTAAGTTGAAAATGTTTTTGACCAACAAGTCTTTATAATGTCTGTCATGAACTGACCAAAGTGTTCCAAAAACATAGGTCCAGCTAACTAGTGATGTACAGGCAACACAGGATTCAGCTTCCACTCTGGGTCCGAGATTCAGAAAGTAGCCTGATTCACTTGGATTGTTTTCTGGGGCTGCATGGATAAACCTGATTCTGAACCAGTACTTCACTTCAAAAATCCAATGATTTGTGCATGCTTTACCCCACTATTGTGAAATTAAAAAGCAGCAATTAAAAATGTGTGTTTTCTTAAAATGTAACTGGACAAAATTGGCAGGCATATTAACCCAAGAGGATGAGGTATGTAAAATACAGGGGAGAGATGCAAGCTTTTATAGTGGTGTTATGTATCTTGCCACAATTAACTACTTAAATGCTGAGACACATCTCAGTTACTCAGCTGGGCATGTGACCAAGTATGCATTCAAGACTCACTCTGGCACCTCATTAATTGGCAGTAGCTGGCCACAGCAAGTTACACAAAACTTACACAAGTTCTAGCTGTATATTTTAAGGGTGGATTCACTTACTCTCTATGAAAACAATACATCACCAAGGGATCCCTAAGTAAGAAGCTGAAACTTTTCAGAATACAGTATGTTGAAGTTTTTTTTTGTTTTATTAAGCTTCTTTATTAGTTTATTACTGAGGATAAACTGAAAAATGAATAACTTTCTCCCACTTCCATTCAGCCCTTTCTTAAAATCCTTATGCATATTATCAGTTTCTTAGCACTTTTGGTCTTCCTGTTAAATCTATTCAGAACATTAAGTCATCATAAATAAGCAGTGACCCCTGCCTCATCCCCTACTACACCCCTTCCCCCAACATTCATTTGGGCCTAATGATACAAAATTGATTCTGATTTTCAGTGTTTGTTTTGTTCTGTGAAACTGCAGTCTCTAGCAACTGTAGTATTTTGTGTGTGATTGCTACAAATTGTCTTCACATGCATATGCAAACACAATTAAACATAGTCAGTGTATCAAACTAAACTTCATTTATTTTAAGTCTCTTAACAACTGTACCTGTCCTGAAATTTTGCAGTTTACTTACTTATGTCATAGTAGATGCATACAAATTGCCCACTACTCATATTAATCATTCTGAAAAACCAAAAGTCAGAATTCACATTCTATATAGTGATTTGATCAATGAAATAAGGTGAATATATAGGACTTTGGCTGAACTCTTGTTGCTTACTTAGTGTAAGAAAATTTGAAACCTTCAGTCCCTGCAGCAAATTTTGGGGACTAGTGTGCATACTGGAGTGATACATGCATGTATACTCCCCCACCCACCCAAAGATCACAGTGGGGACTTTTTATTTGCTGATTAGGAACAAACTAAAAGTTGAACATTTTCTTATGCTAAACATCAGGATTTAAACCTCTACATGTATGCAACAATCACTGTACTATTTAAAATAAATATGCAAGTCACATGTTTAGAAAATGCATTTTATTTACATAAAAATAAAAAGGAAAATGCCATTTCTTTTAACTGTCCACATATATATCTTCACTAGTTGAGCAACGGAACACCATAATTTTGACATTTAATTGGAAAAACAAGATCATACAGAACATCCAGCTATAACCAACAGCAATGCAAATATTTGTTTATCAATCTAACTGATTCAATCAAATGAAGGACAGACATGTTAGCTCGACAGAATAGTCCTAAAGATGTAAGCCATAATTTTCTGCAAATAGTCTATGACTGCACACAGTGAGAACTGTCTGGAAGATGAAAGGAAAATTCAATTGTGTATTCCACTGTCAAAACAATTACAGGTATACAATGTAATGAACAGGAAAATAAAACCTAAGAATTAAAGTGTATAAACTGTAATGTAAACATCTGTATCTTCAAATACTTCTTCAAGCATTGTTGAAACTTTATTCCAATCCAGGCGGTCAAGCCCACACCCAATCCTGGAAAATAAAGAATGCAAGTATTTTGAGAATTTTCCAGTTCAATTTATAGAATGTACAAAGGCAATACCAAAGTACGGGTAAATGTAAACTATAAATATAAACTGTAACAGTGTAGACTTATGTATTTGACAAAAATATAAAATGACAACAAGCTCCTCACCCACAATTATTAATTCACACTAAAAGAATACCCTAGGACTTTGTATACCATTTTTATTACTTTGAAGTTTATTCTACTGATGGGACTTGCTTCCAAGTATACACAATTAAGATTACTAAAGTTTTTGACAGGAAACCAAAGGTACATCACCATGAAAGGAATATAGTAGGTCTGTCTGCAATTAACCAGTGCCCATCATTTCTAAGATGCATGTCTGAGGTCTCTGCATGATCTGAGCATCATGAATGAAATTTTGCACTAATTCCTTTCTCTTCTCACAGGGTTCGATTTCCTCCCTTGTTTCCTAGTTCACAGCAACTTTACTTTGTCAAAATAGCCAAATACAGCAAATTATTATTACTGGAAAGAACTAGCCTGCCTCTAAATCATAAAGATGAATTACATGGTTTGGAGCAACAACAGTTCTTCTGGTTTAAATGCCATCCTATATGGTAGTTGCTACAGATTAGGAAGTGGAGGAAAGAACTGGTTCACAAAGGGAAGTGAGAGCACTAAGACCATTCAGTGATGGCTTATTCATGATTTGGTTGATATTATGTCTGAATGGCCTATCATTAATTTACATGTAATACAAAAAACAAGAAATAATACTACAAAACATGTATTCATTTGCTATAATTGGTTATGGAATTTAGATGTTTCAATCAGCTGCCTCTTACACAGAACTAAGTTATCCTCCAGAAATAAAAAGACAAAGCTGGACTCGGTCTCTTGCCTTTGAACCATGTTATGACAAGCCACAACATGCCATATTGAAAGCTGGCTTGTTGTCATATGCAAATCTGTTTCTGCTAACAAGCCATGGTTTGTTGACCATGGCAAATAACAATTAGAACCAATTATTTGTTGAAAATTTACGAACTCCAGCTTCTTTAAGCTATAGCTTGCTGTGACCTCTGATTTCACAACAGTTTGTTCCTGACTTGTTCCCCCACTGCTGATTCTGAAACAGGAACAGAGAAGCAGGTGAACTGAAACAAATCAGAAATAAGGAAGAAAGGCATAGTTTGTTTGCACCCTGCTTGCATGTTGTGCCTTAAGCATCAACACAATACAGTTAATGTAAACAACTACTCACCATGACATGCAAATATACCCAGCAACTGTGGAACTTTGTTCTTTTAAGTAGAAATTTCAGATCCCCAGAAAAAAATTAAGTAAAATAGTTATTGTGGGTTTTTCAGGCTCTTTGGCCGTGTTCTGAAGGTTGTTCTTCCTAACGTTTCGCCAATCTCTGTGGCCGGCATCTTCAGAGGACAGCACTGTCCTCTGAGCCCGAAAAACCCACAACAACCATTAGATCCCGGCCGTGAAAGTCTTCGCAAATACATTAAGTAAAAGTGTGTTTGAAGATCTCTAGTTAATAACATACCACTGCATATGTCTGCATGAAAAATTTTACATCCATTTTCCAACATAACTTTTGCTTACTTAGGCATAGAAATGCGAGTTACAGCATTCTTCAAAGAATGAATTTTCATAGCTTCTAAACTCTTCCGTAAATTGTCATATGTAGGTTTATAAAAGTATTTGCTCTTTGTAATCTGAAAGCGAGTAAAAGTTAAATGCAGATTAGCCATACTTTATTAAACACCTTTACAGTTCATAGTAAACATCTAAAAAGTCAAACTGAATTTACCCTAGTAAAAATGTTAAGGACTGCAGTTAGAGCAGGTCCCACAGAACATCTGAGTAAACATGATCATGTAAAGAATCTCTATACTAGATTCAGTATGTTTCACTTAGCCAGTACTTTATTCTACTTAAAGGCAGTTCATACAAACACACTATTTTATAATTTAGTTATCCGGAATCATTAATATGCTATCAAGTTGATTCCAACTTTTGGTGACTCCCCAAGGATCTTCTAAATATGAAGTACTGTACAGTATGTACTTGGAAGTGGTTTAGCAGTCTGTCCCCCTGGTGGTGCTTTGGGACTATGCAGCTTGCCAAAGCTAGAGTGGTGGGGCACATAACACACACTGGATGAATTCAACTGGCCCCTCTGTCAGAAGACACATTGAAGGTTCAAACTCCCAACCCCTAGATTTGCAACCAAGCACTTTAATCTGCTGAGCTATACAGTTTTCCAAACAAATATATGGCAGTATTTGCTATGATTAAAAAATTCAAGTTGAAATCTAGAACAGCAGAGTTGCAAATCAGACCAATGTTCACAGCACAAACAGCAGTATAATAAATACCATAAAAACGTTAAACATAGTATTTACAACTTGACAAAATACCATTTCAAACTAATTATTTGGATCTGTGAATCATCATCATTTTTGAGAATATATAAAGATACAAAGTGTTTTTAGTTCTAAAACCGTAGGCATAACTATTTCTATCAAGATGCACTTTATATCTGTTCTGGAAGAACTCATCACACAGACTAAGACAACTGTATTTCAGATTACAAATACAACTCAGAGAAGGAAGCAAATGTTCTACCGCATAAGTGTTTAGGAAATTATGACTCAAAAACTCAGATATGATTCTGCTAGATGTGTGCCAATGGGACTTCCTGTCCTGTACATATGGAATATATATGGAATACCAAAATGGGGTGTACCTCTATGTATAATGACAATAAAATGCAGTAAGAAACATGACATTTTATTCTTCATCAGTCTTCTACAATTCATCATTCATCTTAAGAAAGGCATGTCAAGAAAATGTACATTCAAATCATAAACATATTTTTATTTAGAAGAATTCCATTAACTTTCATTAAGTTTTTCTTCATGGTGATTAGCTTGAATTTGAAATGCAAATCTCAGATTACCACATCCTTGAGGCACTGAATATTTTCTAGTAAGACTTAAAGCACATCCACTAGTTGTAATAATAATACTTGATTGTACACAGTACTTGAGATTTGCTAGCTAGTACAGAACAATATCCATGTAGTGGATAGAGCAATAGGCTAGGACTTTGTTGGCCTGGGTTTGAATCCCTGCTCCCCCACGGAAACTCATTGGAGGAGTGAAACTGGTAAAACCACTCCTTAAATATCTTACCTTGAAATCCCTATTAGGGTTGCTACAAGTTGGTTACAATCTGACAGCACATAAAAGCAAATATAGCACCAATGTTGTTACACGAAAGATCTACGTAAGTAGGAACTGTTATTGCAGTAAGATTAGTTTATGAAGATGAGGCAAGTCTGATTCACAAAATACACATGAAAATGCAAAAATGTAATTTTGCATGCATTCCCTGCTAGAAACAGTCTATATTTCTTAACTTGTACCACATACTGTATCCCCTTACCAGATAGTACACATATCGATCATCCCTCTTCAAAATAGCCACATCTCCAGTCTTCTTTTCTAAGATAGTAGGAAAATAATTGTTAAACTCATGCATTGCTGATGCTCTAAAACACTGTAGAAATGAACATTTTCCAGAACCTTCCAAATTATTTTATAAAACTGTTGCAGCAAAAAACTGTTCTTTTCAGGCAATCAGGTGCAACTCTATACAAGTATGCATAGACAAGTAATAATCTACCCAACCAGCTTGCAGAAAATCTAAAAATGATGTAGTTGGGGAAAACATGAAATGTTTGTGTGCATGGTTTAGATTCGTGCAGCGATATACAAATCAGTAGCTTCAAAGCTAGAAATGCCAACCACACCAATGCTCATACGATTCATTCTAAAAACTGGATCATAATCCAAATTTGAATAAGGCAGTGTTCTCTACGTTAGCATATACTGTAGACCAGATTATTACTGAATGAGTTGACATCAAGAAAATATACCAAAATGCTAATATACCAACTCAAAATATACAAAAATACACAACATGTATTTCACAAAACACACACATTCAAATATCAAACCTGAAACTCGTGGCATACTGATGGATTTATGCGCTGTCAGTACAGTCCTTTGAAGTTAAGGACAGAGGAAGGTTAGTATTGTGTGGTTCCTGCACCTCTTGCTAAATATACCATTTCTGGATGACTGAAGCCCTGCAACTGTTTTTGACCCTCATGTTCAGGCTGTTTTAGTGATTTGTAATCCAGATAAGGAACATGTAAAGGCAGAAAGAAGGCAAATATTTCAATATGCAGATGTATATGTAGCATGTTCTGTGTATGCAACTTTAGTTGCTCAAAAAGAAGCAGGGGCTGCTATTGGGCAGAGGACAACAACTATATGCCTATCTTATAAAGACAACAGCTCATACACTCACATGATGTCAGCTGGGTCACAAGCTCACTAGCACTCCAAATCATTTGAAGGCCAACAAATACTGGAACCTGGAGTAGTCTTCCACTGACATAATTCACTGATTAAGCGTAAGTAAATTTGAAACTATCCACCAATATGCATACAGTATAAAAGTCAATAGAAATCCTCATATACACATAAATACATTTGCCTATAAGATCTGAAACTTGGCCTTTATTGCCAGAATAATCAGTAATATTTCTGATTTCAAAAGTTCAATATGAGGGTTGCGAATAGTATTTTATACTCCTTAAGGATGACACAATCCTCAATGGGAGACAATTCTGACACCAAGATTACGGAAATAATTTGATTTTAGTAAACACATATTTCACTATATTTAATCCAATTTTTGTTGTTGTTTAGTTGTTAACTTGTTTCTGGCTCTTCATGACCCCACGGACCAGAGCATACCAGGCCCTCCTGTCTTCCACTACCTCCTGGAATTGGGTCAAATTTTTGTTGGAAACTTCAACGACACTGTCCAACCATTTTGTCTTCTGTTGGCCCTTTCTCCTCTTGCCTTCACACTTTCCCAACAGCAGGGTCTTTTCCAGGGAGTCTTCTCATGAGATGGCCAAAGTATTGGAGCTTCAGCTTCAGGATCTGTCCTTCCGATGACCACTTAGGGTTGATTTCCTTCAGAACGGATAGGTTTGTTCTCCTTGCAGTCCAGGGGACTCTCAAGAGCCTCCTCCAGCACAATTCAAAAGCAATGTAATCCAATACCGTTAGGTAATTTGACAATGATACATAAATTTGAATGTTACTTTTTACTTTATAAATTGCTCTAGCTTGCCAGTGCCACTTACGTTGGTTTAAGAGCTCCTGAACACCACCAAACTTCTTCTTAAAAACTGCAGCTATGCCAGCACTCATGTGACAGTCCTCACTGATACAGTGAGCCAAGGAATCTGTTCCAGGACAAGTAAAAAGATCTCCCTGCATGTACTTAATCTGATTTAAAAACAAAAAAGGTAAGGAATGAGGCAAAAAGCAGTTGAGTTACAACACGCTTTAAAACACCAACAGCTTCAATTAAAAGGGGATTCTGAATAAAATGAACACATTCATTCAGAAACAAGACCCAATGGATAGACTAGGACAACAGGGATGGCCAACATCATACAGTGAATTAAAATTAGAGTAGGCCCATTTAGATAAATGGAACTTACATAGGGGGTTTACTCACTAAATCCCTATTGATTCCATGGGGTTACTCCTTTGCAATTTACTAAGCTAAGCAACAGGATTTGGTCACTGAATCTATGTGCCTTAGGTCTAGACATCTTGCCCACCTTGCCATTTTGTCCATAAGTTGGAACTTATAACAACCCTAACAGGGCTTTCAAGGTGAGATATTTAGGTGAGGGTTTACTTGTTCCAACCACCACTCCATGGCTGAAGGAGGATTCAAGCCCAGGGCTACTGAGTTCTAGTTCACTATCGACTATATTGGGTACAATTTGAAAATACAGGTATCAAAGTCACACCAAAAAAATAAAATAAAATAGAGAAGTATATACAAGTGCCTGACCTCATTTGAAAGACAATTCCACAGGAGGGGAATTAATTCACTAAATGTCCTTCTCATAGAGAAAACAAAGAGCTCTCAGATTATGTGAAAACAACTGGAGAGCCTTCCTAGAAGATCTCAATTAGGCAGAATAAGAGGGAATTGTGTGGCTATGTATCCAATCCTAAATTATCTGTGTCCTTCCACAATTACTTTGTTAACATTTTTAGAATAAGGAGATTGCTATAGTTAACACTTTTTAGTCCAGTATGTGCATATTGCCTTCAAGGAAATACAGTGGTGCCTCGCTTAACGTTTGCTTCGTTTAACGTTTTTTTCGCTTAACGTTTATTTTTTCAGAGGCAGATTGTGCTTCGTATAACGTTTTTCCCTATGGGCGATTTTTGCATAGCGTTTTTGGGACCATGCTTCGCTTAACGTTTTTGGTTTTAGGTCCCCTGCTTCGCTTAACGTTTTTTTGTTTTCAATTTAAAAAGTGTCTTAGAAGGGTCCAAAACGGTTCTAAATGCTTGGATTCGTTAGAGGACCCCTTAAGTCATGTGCAAACCTGATTTGGCTTTGATCTGACGTTTCGTTAATTTTTTGTGAATTTTTGTTTTTTGGCCCATAGGAACCAATGGACCTGTCAAAATCTGACAGCTCCATGCTTTCCTATGGGGGAGAAAACAATTTACAAAAAATTAACGAAAGTTCAGATCAAAGCCAAATCAGGTTTGCATACAACTTAGGGGGTCCTCTAACGAACCCAAGAATTTAGAACAGTTGCTGAGTCTTCATTAATTTTTTGTGAATTTTTTCTTCCCCCATAGGAATTAATGGAGCTGTCAGATTTTGACAGCTGTCAAAAGTTGGGGGAAAAAAATTCACCATTAATTAACGAAAAGTCAGATCAAAGCCAAATTAACTTTTGCATCCGTTTTAGAGGGTGCAGAAGCTAATCCAAGCATTTAAAACCATTTTTGACCCTTTTATGACACACTTAATTTTGCAAAAATTGACTTCACAAAGCCATTGAAACGTATTGAGTCAGCTACAATACATTCCAATGGAGGATACATTGTATCGTTTAACGATGTTTCCTATGGGTTTTTTCGCTTAAGGACGGCAATCCGTGCTTATTGGAACGGATTAACCGGTTTCCAATGCATCTCTATGGGAAATGGTGTTTCGCATAAAGTTTTTTCGCATAAGGTTTTTTTTTTGGAACCAATTAAAAACGTTATGCGAGGCACCACTGTACATTATTCAATAAAGAAAAACCTTCTGAAGGCCAATATAGGATTGACTTTCAGGGGGTTTGTACACATTATGGCAGAATATTAGTTATGCTAGATTTTCTCAGCAATTCAGGGAAACTGCCAATTGATAAATGAACAATTTTTAAAGTATACAACAAGGTGTCATTTATAGAACTCCATTAGCAGCTTTAGAAGCCAGGGCTTCATGGCTCTTTTAACTGTACCAGAGTAAGGGAAAGAAGCTGAACTTGAGAACTGAGAAGACAGCTTCTACTGTTTTTCAGCAAAGCTACATTAAGCTTTTAACAAACAGAGCCAGTTTACATACTTTTACAAAAACAAAAGGCAGGATTCTCTGGAAAAGACAATAATGCTGGAAAAGGCAGAAGACAGCAGAAGAAGAGGAAGACCAAATTCAAGATGAACTGACTCCCTAGCGAAAGTCATAAGCTTGAGTTTACAAGAGCTGAGGAGGGCAGTTGAGGGCAGGATATCACTCATTCATAGGGTCGCCATAGGTCCTAAGCGACTTGACAGCACATAACAAGAAACAAAAACAAAAGAAGTTGAGCATTGATAACCAGTAAAACTTGTTTTGCGCTACTACAACTCTGAATATCCCTCAGCCAGTAATGGCCAGTGGCCACCCAAGCTGAGGTACTCTGGGACCTGACTGAAAAGATAAAAGAACCCTATCCCCACCCCGCTCATTACTATACATACTGTACTGTATGGTGTACCAAACCCAAAGAATTCACATAAAGACCCAGCAGGCTTTTATTCACATACTCTTAAGAATAAAACTCATAATCTCTCTCACAGAAAACAAATATCCTAAATTATATATCTCCGTGCGTCATAACTGCACGATCGCTAGAAAAAAATATCCTGGCTTTTGCAGCGACACCAGTCCCCAACTCCAGGACAATTTAGTTGTAACGAAGTCCACTACGCACCCTTTCTTCTTTTGCAGTCTGGGTGCTGGCCATGATAGCCTGGGAGGCCTTTTCGGGATTTCTTCAGATGCAAGGACTAGAAAAGAATGGGACATTTCCATATTGGAAAAATCGTTCAAATCTGAATAAAAACGGAAAAACAAAAGGGGAGGGGAAAACTGAAAACTCAGTAAATATCGGGGAGCGGCTGGCAATACCGTGCGCGTTTTGAGAAACGGGTGAAACTTAAGTCTTTTAATTTAGGGATCTATTTATTGAAAATATTTTTACCCTGCCTTTCTCCTTAAAATGACCCCAGGCGGGTCTATTCTTCTTCACGATATTGCATGCCGGCACCCAAGGGTTTGAGCACAATGCATGTGCCTATAACGTCCGGGGATAAAGTTAAACAATACATTATTAAAAGGGCGCCACCTAACTCTGCTTCCAAAAGCAACTCTTTCAGACATCTTCACAACACAACATCGGCTCCCAGCCACCCCCTCCCTCGCAAGAGCCGTCTGTGAGAAAACCAGGGAAGTAACAACACTGCCCACAACGCCAAGAGCGAGACCTTCCTTCTGCTAACTGCCTTCTAAGCCTGTTTTGAAAATCGTGTTTAATTCCCCCCAAAAGAAAAACACAAAATGGCTGCTACCAACTGTAGGCCTTTCTAGGCAGAAAGCTCTATGGCATCGCCACAGGCATTCACGGTATAAAGGGGGGGCACAAATTACTATCGAAAAAAAGTACCAAAAAAACACCCCTGTTGTGCACATGCGTACACCAAATTTCTGAAGTACAAGGACTGAAAAAGAATAAAAACACTGACTCGATCAGACGACGGAACTAACGGCGCTGGCGCATGCGCACAGACTGTTAAACAGGCGCAAGCTTCGGAGGGAGGAGCTCTCCGGCGGCGCCTGCGCAGGGGCACTCTCGTCTTCTCTTTGTTGGGCTTCGGGGGTTGGGCGCCATTTTGCGCGGCGGCAGAGTGGAGGCGCTGATTGGGTTTCGGGGACCGGTGGCGGAGCCAATCAGAGCGGGACCCGAACCGGGGGAGCAAGCCACGGTGAGTGCGAGCAGCCAATATGGAGCCCCCGAGCGCCGGCCCAAGAGCCGGGATTGGCGGGGCCGAGTGGCCAGTCAGAAGGCCGCGCGCGGGCTAGGGCTGGGCGAGCGCTGGGGCAGCGAGTGGCTGGGGCCCGTTGGAGCTCCGGATCCTATGTCGAGGCGGGGATGGGTGGCTAATGCGGCCGGGGGTAGTCGGGAAGGTCCCCGTCATGGAGCAGTCCCGAGTAGGGTTAGTTAGGGCCGTTCCTTGCTCGGCACGGTGACCCTTAGGCCGCCAGGGAAGCCTCTGGGACTTACCCCTGTGTAGACTTGACCAAGAGGTAGAGAACGTGCCGACTATAGGTAGGGAAGCCCACGGGCCGCTCCCTGTAAGAAAGTTGCCTCATGGGGTTGCATTCCTGGAGAGAACTAGTGGCCTCCCTCATAACCCAGTAGTACTAAGCTGTGCCCAAAATGGGGCCCTTCACGTGGCTATTGCTGTCCAGCTAGGTCAGGGTTTTTTATTTCCTTCCAGACTTTATTCAGGACAATTTGAGACCGTACACTCTAATTGAATACCACAGGGGTCAGCATTCAGTGTGAACCTGCCTGTTTCTTTCTTAAATTCCAGCCTGCGGGAGACGGGTACTCTAAAATAAGAAACTGTGTAATAAAGGCTTTTTATGAGCATTCCCATCTTCTTAACTACAAAGGCAACCCCCGTTTTACTCATCCTGTTAGTAGTTGGTATATTTTCATATGCTTGAATCATTAGAAATTGGTCTCACAGGAATATTGCTGTCTGTTATTGAGAATATTGTAGATCTGTGTAAGAGGAGATCCCTATTGAGGGAGCATAATATGTTAAAGAATTAGCAAATACAATATGCATCTATACTATGACTCAACCCGAGAAAAATCCCTTTATAAAAGGAAATTGATTTTTCTCTTGCACTTGAATTTAAACATGGTATAGCTGTCAATTTTGTAGTGTGTCTTCATCCCCTTCCCACAGCAAAAGCAAGGTTTGCCCATTAGGCTTGTCTTTAATGCTCTTGAACACATGGATTAAATACCATGTGCCATTGTTCACATTTGCCTGAACTGCAAGAGCGAATAAGAATAATGTCTGATTTATACTTGGTGGAGGTGATATAAATCTCTGCTTAAAAGGTTGGTTTTAAATATGAACAGGCAAGCAGATCCTTGAAGAGGTAAAGATGGATGAACCATGTTACCCAAAGCTCTACCAAGAAGAAAGCCTCTTTTGTTTCCCTTATTTTTAAAGTTCCACACCACTCCCCAAGTTACAATGGGAGAGGAATAGTATATGTTTCCAGGACAGTTGTGCATTGTTTCCAATTCCAGAGGTGGGAACAGGAGCAGGGCTATGGGTCCTGGGCATTCCTACAGTCTCCTATGGCTCACAGACTGCCACCGTTCTAGCATCAGAGAAGTCAAGATCATAAAGTGTCAATTATTACTAGAAAAGGATTTGGAGGTCAGAGGTCTCTCCAGTATTGGAGAAGAGGGTCAGAACATTTTACGGCCTTTGGAATGTCCTTTAGGATTGTGGGTATGGCCTCAGTAATAATATAGGGTAGGTATTTATTAGTAAAACAAGAAGTTTTGTGTCATTTAAAGACTAATAAATGCATCATTATTGTTGTGCTGATTATTGAAATAATGTCATGGAGAATGGAAAAAGAACTTTTGGTTACCTGTGAGGTATAATGTGAGGTTGGAAAAGGCTACATATTCTCTGTAATAAATAATAATTGCATGCCGTCGAGTCAGTTCTTATTTATTTTATTGAATTTCTATCCAACCCATCTAGACCAAAGGGCTACTCTGGGCAGCATTACAAATTTAAAAACAGTTTCTGACTTATGGCAACCCTTTTCAGGATTTTCTATATAGAGAATACTCAGAAGTGGTTTACCACTCCCTTCTTCTGGGGGTGCCCTGAGACTGCAGCTTGCCCAAGGCCATGGAGACGGCTGTTCTCCCAGGAGGCACAATGGGAATTAACTGTCAACCTCTTTCTCCACAGCTATTCAGCCTCTGTGAAGTCTTCAATAACACGCACAGCTGTGATATACGTGTCACATGTCTGAAGACAAAACCTTTTTTAAACATGAGTTTGTGAACATTTTAAAGATGCAAATATCTTTAAATTGTAAGCATAATAATTTTGCTGGTATAATAATTGAATATCCTGAATATGGAGATAGTTAAAAATCATGAAAGTGTTGTCTTTGTTCTAAGCACTCATGTAGATAGTACAAATGTGATAAACTTACATTTGTGTAAAAAACAACAACAACATTGGAATTATTCCTTGGCTGTTGAGAAACTGATTTTAATGAGCTACAATTAATGTTGTACAAACTAATATTAGGTTAAGAATCATCTGTGCACACAATGGTAATTGCACAGGCAGTTGGCATCATTTGGATGGTGCTGGTTGCATGAACATTTGCACACCAGACACCCAATCAAAGACTTGCAAAATTGCATTTTGGTAGTATAAGGGGCCTCATAAGTTGTTTTTTTGAATGTTCTTTTGTGGTCTGCAGTTACTTCATTAGATAGAAGAGGACAAAAGTCCACTAAAGTTGCAACAAATAAAAGTTGTTAAATTTTAAGGTGTTACAAGGCTTTTTTGTGGTTTTGCTGCAACAGATTAACAGTTAGGTAAAGGTTCCCCTTGACATTTAGTCCAGTTGTGTCCGACTCTAGGGTGCGGTGCTCATCCCTGTCTCCAAGCTGTAGAGCCAGTGTTTGTCCGTAGACAGTTTCTGTGGTCACATGGCCAGCACAACTAGACACAGAGTGTCGTTACCTTCCCACTGTGGTGGTACCTATTTATCTGCTTGCATTTACATCTACTAGCATTTTGAACTGCTAGGTTGGCAGGAGCTGGGACAAGCGACGGGACCTCACTCCGTCATGTGGATTCAGTCTTATGACTGCTGGTCTTCTGACCTTGCAGCACAGAGGTTTCTGCGGTTTAACCCACAGCGACACAGTGTCCCACAGATAAACAGTTATCTTCCCTCAAATGCATATGAATAGTGTTATTCTGTATAAGCATATCAAAACAAAAAATGATTGAGATGTTGTAGCACTTTTAAAGAGTATTATACATTAATGTGAGCTTTTGTGGATCATCAAAAGTGGACTTGATCCACAAAAGCTCACATTGAAATATGTGGCTAGTTTTCAATGTGCTGCAAGGTTCTTTACTCTTTTTGTTTTGTTTTTTTCTCTGATCTGAATAGGATTTGTTCTTGTAATGTACAGTGAAGGTCCCACCGATGTATGGTGACCCTGTGAATGAGCAATTTCAAAAATGTCCTGTCCCCAGCTCTCCTGAGCTCCTGCAGAGTCAAGGTTATGGCTTCCCTTAAGGAATCAATCCATCTCATATTTGGCCTTTTTTCCTGCTTCCTTCAACCTTTCTCAGCATGGTTTTTCAAAAGAAACTTGCCTTCCTGTGATGTGCCTAAAGTAGGACAGCCTCAGTTTCATCATCATTTTTTGCCTCCAGAGATAGATAGATAGTTCAGGCTTGTTCATCTTTCCAGCAGTCCAGCCCTCCTCCTAACACCATATTTCAAATGAATCTTTTTTTTCTAGTAATCTTTTTTACTGTCCAGTTTTCACACCAGTACATGGTGATTGGAAACACAAGATTGTGGATGATCTTGATCTCCAGTGACACATCCTTACACTTGATGATCTTTTCTAATTCCTTCATTGTTGTCCTTCTGAGTCTCGGTCATCTTCTGATTGCTTGGCTGTAGTCTCCATTTGGGTTGATGACTGAGCCAAGATATACTAAATCTTTAACAATTTCAATTTCTTCATTTTCAGCATTTGTTCATTCATTCATTCATTCATTAACTATTCAGCTTTTTTACATCCCAACTGGCTACCAAGGCAACTCTGGGCAGTTCACATTAAGTGTAATGATTACATAAAAAGCAACATCAAAATAACTAAAACTAATTTTCAAAGGCAAGATGGTGGGACAGATTATATAGGCACTGAGAAGCCTCTGCGCTATGATGGTGTGATCTCCGGGGAAGGCTGTCCAAAGAGCCATGTTTTCAAAAATCATTTAAAATTCCCAGTGAAGGGCCAGGTGAATTTCAGGTAAGATATCACATTTTTCTGTGTATGAAATGACACTTTTTCCTAAAATAATTAGAGGAAAATTGAGGGTCGTTTTATACACGGAAGGAGGCAGAGGCAAAGGAGCACTTGCACGTGCGCTTGGGTGCCTCATCCAGGGCTCATAGCTTGTCCCCTCCGGTGGTGGAGGCAGCAGCAGGAGGCGGAGGCAAAGGAGCATTCACACGTTCTTGGGCACCTCTTGCTGCTCCCTTTCCTATCCACCCAATCACCTCGGGGTTCACCTCCAGCTCAGTCCTCCTTGTCCTATCTGGAGGCGGAGGCAGCAGGAGGCGGAGACAAAGCAGTTGCACTGGAGCAGAAGAGACAGTCTAAGAAGCTTCAAAAACCGCCAGTGTGGCTCCAAGTACATACTATTTAAGGCCTCAGAATGCCATCCCAACTTTCCCTCTAATTTTCAGCCCCCTGAAAGTAAGTAAAAGGGATTCACATATGCCACATTGTATCCCCATTGAGAAAGGGGAAAAGGCAGAATATTTTTTTGCCCTTTTTGGGCGTCTGTGATTGCTCTAAAAGCAAGGTCATTTTAAATCAAATCAAATTGATTTAAATCATGATTCAAATTTTAAAAAATTATATAATTAAAATTATGGTTTAAAATAAATTGTGATTTCAGTCAATTTGATTTTTAAAAATGTTGATTTTTTTCCACCATGACTGAAAGGGATAGTTCAGTTAGCACCATCAAAACAATTATTATATATCACATGAAATAAACAGTATGTCTATGTAGAGGTTCAGATGATCTATAGGGAATAAAAATTATCCATTCAGTCATATCCAACCCTTGATTTCATGAGCCAGCTCTCTCTATGATTTCTGATCTTGTACAGCTTCTTTCAGCTGATTTATATTTTGGGCAGTATCTGCTTTGATTACATCCAGCCAATGCATTCTTTGGTGTCCTCATTGTCTTTTACCACTGACCATTCCGAGCATAACGTCTTTCTAAAATGATGTTGATCATATGACATGGCCAAAATAAATAAGTCTCAAATTTTGTTATTTTGGTTTCCAGAGCCTCCTCCAACACCATGGCTCAAAAGAATCAATTATCCTTCTGTCCGTCTTCTTCACCATCCAACTTTGACAGCCATATGTAGTTATGGAGAACACAATGGTGCAAACTAATCAGCACTTGGTTGTCAAGCTCCCATCCTTACTTTTCCATATTTGATTCATTCTCCCAATTGCTGTGCAACATGGCATGATTTGACATTTTGTTTCGTCGTTGCAATGCCCATTTTGATTGACCAGTGAACCTAAAAAGATGGATTCTTCCACACATTCAACCTCTTTTCCACCAATTAGTATTTTGAAGTTTCAATTCTTTGCAGTTGTAATGAGTTTCATCTTTTTAATACAGTGGTGCCTCGCATAACGATGTTAATTGGTTCCAGAAAAAAAAACGTTATGTGAAAACATCGTTATGTGAAGCACCATTTCCCATAGGAATGCATTGAAAACCGGTTAATCTGTTCCAATTGGAACGGATTATCCGGTTTTCTCTCTCCCCCCGCGGCTTGGATCTGACCCACGGCGGCTACCTCAGCCATGGCTGGACTCCCTAGAGTCCGGCCATGGCTGGGGTAGCCACCGCGGCTCGGATCCAAGCCCCGCTGCTCAGCTGGGGGAAAATGTCGGCAGTGGGCTGTGGCCTCGGAAGGACCCCGAAGCCACCGTCCCCTGCCGACAATTCCCTTCCGAGCTCCGGGGACAGGCTGGGGGGTGAATCAGGAAGCTTGAAGCCTCTCCGCGCTGCTTACCCAGGCCGTTCCCGGACTTCCAGAAGTCCGGGAACGGCCTGGGTAAGCAGCGCGGAGAGGCTTCAAGCTCCCCGATTCACCCCCCAGCCTGTCCCCGATGCTTGAAGCCTCCCCGCGCCACCTACCCAGCCCGTTCTCGGACACCTCCCCATAGGCAAGATCGTTGTGCGATCGCAAAAGCGATGGCAACAAAGCCATCGCTATGCGATTTTTTTGTTAAATGGGGCACTCGTTAAGCGAGGCACCACTGTATTCAAAAAGAGGCCAAACATGTCACTTTCTTCTTTGAGTTTCATGATCAGGTACTTTAGACCTTCTTGGGTTTCTGAGAGGTGAGTTGTATCGTCTGCATATCGAAGATTATTGATGTTTCTTCTACCAATTTGTACCCTAATTTTTGGTTCTTCTAACTCCAGCATTCTGATTATCACTTCAGCATGCAAGGTGAGTAAGAAAGGTCACAAGATGCAACCTTGCTGCACACCTTTCTCAATCTTAAACCAGTCAGTGTCTCCATATTGAGTTCGTACAGTGGCTTCCTGATTTTCATACAGTAATTTCACCAACTTCACCAAATGTAGTGGCATCCTAAGGTCTTCTAGGGCTCTCCATAGTTTGTGATGGTCAACATATTTGAAAGTTTTCTTATAATTGATGAAGCACATGTATATGTTTTTTTTTATGTTTATAACAGTTTTCCATTATCCATCGAACATTTGCAATGTGATCATGAGTACCACAACCCTGACGGAAACCAGCTTGGACATCTGGTAGTTCCCTTTCATTGTTTGGTGCCAGGCATTGTTGTAAAATTTTTAGTAAAATCTACTACCGGTAGCATGAGAGATGAGAGTAATTGTGCGGTAGTTAGAACAATCCTTTGAATCCCCCTCTTTTGGTAATGGAATAAACACTGATTGTTTCCAGTGTGATTGTGGCCATATGTTGGTTTCCCAAATGTTTTGACACAACACTCTTAATAGTTGATGTTGGTACTGCCATCAGTAATTCTACAGAGATGTTATCAACCTCTGGAACTTTGTTATTTGGCAGTTGTTTCACTGCCCACATGACCTCATCATCAAGTATAGCTGATTCTGGTTCTATTTCCTTCCCCTCCTTGGTTTGATGTTGCCCCTCATTGTTGGTTGCATACAGTTATGCTGCATATTCTTGCCATCTGTTCTTGACAGCTTGTTGGCTGGACAATTCTTTCCCTTACTTATCCTTGATATCTTTGCAAGCCATGAACAGTACTCGATTCTTTTTAATTTGTGCAAATGCATTCCTTGTGTATCCTTTTCTACAGTCTTCTTCTAATTGTATACAGTGCTTCTCCCAGTAAACATCTGTATATCCAAAATAAAAAAAAAAATGAGATCTTTCAATCTCTGGGTCCATTTAACCAAAAAAATGTACTTCTCAATTTAAGAAAGATCAGCCTGCATTTCTAGAATACCCTTAGCACAGATACGTTTACTATTTATGTTGCTTAGTATACAGGATTTTCAAAACGTATTTTTTAGATATACTAAATATTTCTTAATTATGTAACTCTTGAAAGAAAAGAGAGAGACTCTTAAGGTAGTGGGGTTTTTCAGCAACTATAAATTAATTCCAGTCACAATACTGTAATTGATGATGAAACTAATATCCTCTTTTCTTTTAAGGTTTCCAGTTGAAGATTGGATAATAGCATTTGAACACTATGGAGCAGTATACAGCAAATAGCAACAGCTCAACGGAACAAATAGTTGTGCAAGCTGGACAAATTCAGCAACAGGTATAGTAAATTGCTTGAGATGACAAATTCGAGCCATTGATTTATAACTTCAGTTTTAAAGCCAAGAAACTAGACAAATTCTTTATTGATTATGATTTGATTCAGAGATCCTTTCAATGCATAATTTTTTAGAAACTCAAGATATATTTTTTACATTTTAAAAACACATAATTTCTACTGATAGAATATCTTGTATTTTTACAGATTGTAATTGCCCATTCTTTTTTTCTCATTCTCTTCAGCAGTATCTAAGCCAATATGAAGTTGCATAGTAGTCATTGGGGAGAAGAAATATCTTGAAATTCCTTCATACTAAAAAAATGTTTAGCTGAATTATGCAGGCTAAGTAATGTTCCTGATTTTTTTTGCTGCAATTTTAGTAACATTTCAGCCATTTATCCTGTTGGTGTTTCAGTAATTTATTCAGAAGAGGTACTAATTATGCCTCGACATTCTTAACGGTTCTTTTTGTGAAGAAGTATAAAGGTCAAATCTTATAACATAGTAATGTAGTGGCTAAGAGCACAAACTGATGTAGGTAAGAGGTGTTAATTTATTTCCTGTTGTTTTCCTTCATCCATGTTTTCTTGTATTAGTTTATATTGCTGATCAAAGACCTAATAACATTTTGTAAACCTTGTATTTACAGCACATTCACATTTGTTCTTTAATTGTTCAGATGTTTCTATTCACTGGTATATTTTTGTTGTTTTCCTCATGTAACCCAAAAATTATGATTAAGAGATTTCAGTAGTTTCCAGATATCAACAACAGTATACTATTTTCTTTTTCTGTAACTATTTCTCAGACCAACCATTGGTGGGCTTATTACTTGCGGACCAGATAGTTCCCTTTCATAGGGCCCACTGTCCTCACAGCAGTAAAGATGTTTCTTATCTTGAGCTCTTCCTTTCCTCCTACAAACTTTCAAGCTCTTCCTATTCCTGTTCCCAGCAGCAGGGCGGTGTCACTGCTGTCCAGTTGCAGACTGAGGCTCAGGTGGCATCTGCCTCAGGCCAGCAAGTCCAGACCCTCCAGGTAGTGGTGATCTATCTGTCGTATTTGCGTGAGCACTGCATGAATCACCCCATCACCTCATGTCCGATACTGTGTTTGAGGGCTTGAAGTCGGAAGAGAAAATAGAGAGGCAGATTTAATTGTAGATGGATAACAGTCAAATTTACAATAACAAAGGAGCTGGTCTCCCAGTTAAAAATGCATGCCACAAACCCAGTTGCAGAAAGCATTCTCTTACTGCAAACATGAAGATAAATAATCAAGAAGGGTATGAGGAGAAGAAAGCTATAGACTTGTGAGCTATTCATTATGGCCTATGTTTGTTTATTTTATATTTATTTATTTACTTAATTTCTATACCACCCATCTGGCAACCCAGGCTCATCTCAGCGATTTACACAATACAATAAAACAATATAATGTAAAGCAAAAAAAAATCCTCTAACTTTGCAAGAAAATCAATACAACTATAATAAATGTTTGAAGGATAATGCGTTTCTTTCTGTTTAGGGAGGAAAAGATAAGGGTTATTTCATAATCATGCCTGAGCAGCCATCAGGATAATTTATAAATTAATTTATAAATTAAAACTTAAAAATACAAAATGTGTTGCGTGGAAATATTTCAGACCCCAATTTGCATTCTTGTGAAATGATGAATTTAAGTTGTGAACAGCATCTATTTAGATAAGTTGTGCCAGGTCATTCAAGAACATTTTACCCCACTTCACCCCCATCAAATAGTGGCTGTCATGAGGTACATTAACCTTCATCTCTTCGTATCAGGAAAAGTTTGTATGTTGGCTGTTTTTGGCTTACTTTACCTTTTTTTTCCTTGCCAAACTTTGTTTTTTTAATGAAATTGCTTGCTTGCAGTGTATTGATTTAGCTTAGATTTTTACATTGTGTTCATCTTCATCTCTTCTGTCTGTACTTCTAAGCACTTTGGAAAATATTTGATTGTTTAGTAAGTGCATTTTGACAGATTTGCAGTTAACAAAGCAAATGAGGGTTCAGAGCACATTGCTAGTGTTACTCAGTTAAATAGCTTCCTTCTTCATTCTG
This sequence comes from Pogona vitticeps, assembly GCF_051106095.1. Taxonomy (NCBI): domain Eukaryota; kingdom Metazoa; phylum Chordata; class Lepidosauria; order Squamata; family Agamidae; genus Pogona; species Pogona vitticeps. Next base: position 55,439,876 of record NC_135786.1, read on the forward strand.
CTGCTTCCTGGTAGCACAGGGTCTTCCAGCAAATATTGCACTTAGTTGAGGTTTAAAGATAGTGTTCTTTCCACCTCCCAGTCAACCTATCTCAGCAAAAAGTCGTAAAAAGTTATTTTCCTTCTATTCTGCCCTGTGTCTCTGCCCTGCTTTGCATGGAAACTGATGAGCTGAAATGTACCTGGAATAAAGAACAGAATGGACTGGTTAGCTTTTTCCTTTACATCTCATCACCATTGTCATCTGAGTTCCCTGATGCAAAGATTCTAGATGCCGTCTTTCATTGCTGCTTTCCTTTTCTCAAAGTAAAGAAGAGAGGTTAAAATATTCCTTTTTGCTTTGTTTTGTGAAGCTCTCCCTTTCCTTCCTTCTTACTATCGTAGCCGAGGATAGAATTTCATTATGAAGAATGCTGAATTCCTGCTGAAAACAGTGAAATGGGCTTAGCTTGTAAAAGCTTTTGTGCAACATCTGTTAATATCAATATAGTTATTGAGCTAGTAAAATATAAAAGCAGAATGTGGATTTTGAGATATGTATATTTTGAGATATGTATGTGATCAGTGTAGTTATTAGTATTTTTTTTCTTTCTCTTAGACTTCACATTGTTAAGTTGTTACTGCAAGTTCTTGCCTGTGAGAATGCATGAAACAATGCCTTTGCTGCTCCATTTTGCCTTTCTGCACAGTGACTGAATTAGTCATTCTTGATTCCTCGTTCTGGTGACTTAACAGACATCTATTTCATTGTGGTTCTCCTACTTTTTATTCTTTAGGTCCAGGGCCAGCCTCTGATGGTCCAAGTGAGTGGAGGCCAGCTTATCACATCAACAGGCCAGCCAATTATGGTACAGGCTGTACCTGGGAGTCAAGGTCAAACCATTATGCAAGTCCCAGTTTCAGGATCACAAGGGCTTCAGCAGGTCAATATGCCAGAAATTCATGAACTGTAGATATTAATGTATAAGCCAGGAGTGACTAGCCTACTTTCCCAGGGAAGGTTGCAGGAAGGACATAACAGAGGGAGCCATCCTGTTTTTTTATCCCGATCATTGGCTATTCAGAAGTAGTATGGGATATTTGTAGGGAGGTTGTCAGCCACCACTTTGCCCTATAGGACTTTGCTCCTAGTAGAGCAAGCAGATAAAAATTGTTTTTGACTCAGCTGTGAGTTCTTTTTGTCTTACTCCTATCCCCGTGATGGGATAATATAATGCTCAATTTTCCCCCAATTCTATAATAAGGAAGGGACAAATGGTTCTCAAGAAGAAATCAAAATTATCCTACTACATTCTTACTGTGAGAAATACTGTATGATATTGCACATTTTATGCATGTTATTTAGGACTGGGGCAGAAAGTGCTCTTTTTTATATTCCACCCATTCAGACTAAAATAAATGATGAAAAGTGGAAGGAAAGACAAACCTCCCTTTGGTCTTCTCTTTAGTCTTTGTCAATGATGAAGTGCCACTTTTTAGATATGGTCTTACTTGTAAATTCTCAGCATAATTAGATGATGCAAAGATTAGGTATAAAATAGATATGTTGGATTTTAACATAACCCCCAATTCATCTTTCCACAGATACAGTTGGTCCAGCCAGGTCAGATTCAGATTCAGGGTGGTCAAGCTGTACAAGTCCAAGGTCAGCAGGGGCAGACACAACAAATCATCATCCAGCAACCCCAGACTGCAGTTACTGCTGGCCAAACACAGGTAGTGTATGAAGGAAGGGAGGAAATATTCGGGGGACGATAAGGGGCCAAAATGAAAGTAAATGTACTGTTGGGCGGGTTTTAGCACAGATGTGCATTTAAGAAACCCAAATATAATAGATCAGTAGTATTGCTGAATATTTCATTTTATGTATTTGCAGACCCAGCCACAAATTGCAGTTCAGGGGCAGCAAGTAGCCCAGACTGCAGAGGGCCAGACCATTGTCTATCAACCAGTGAATGCTGATGGAACAATTCTTCAACAAGGTATGGATTTTCCTTGCCACTGGCTCTTGTTGCATTTTCTAAGATAATATTGACGATTTGCAAAGGAATATACTTGTGTGTGTGTGTGTGTGTGTGTGTGTGTGTGTGTGTGTGTGCATTGAGCCTTTACAGTGACAGAGTATGGCATTGAGATTAATGTTGAGTATATGTAATCCTGTTTTGTTAGAATTAGAGATTCTTGGTGCTGTGATACATGTTTATAGCACGTTTGTTTAGTGATGATGGTGTTGGTGCCATTATTAATGAGTATCTAGTGTTTATCCTATGGTGGCTATATTGTGATTTCCTACATGAAATTCAGAGTGTCAGGTTTAATGAAATACCACCACATTTATTTTTCATACTGAGAACTGCATGTTCTGAGATTTCACTAAAACCTAAAGAACTGTGTTAAGCAGTAAGGGATGTGTGATAAATTATCACATGTAGCCCAGAAGAAATATGCTTCATAGACTGCAGTGATATTGGTGAAATAATGGCTGTTGGAAATACCATTTACAAAATACAATCAGTGGCAGAATTTTATGTAGTGGAGATTGAAGTACATGTCACACAGCAAGGATTAATGAACAAACTTGGATGTAATCTTTGGCCACTTTTATGTGCCCTTTTAATTTTTTAGAAAAATATGTGTTTTTAAAGACACTAACAGTCTGGAGAGAAAGAGAAAGTTAGATTCAGTAATGTCCAGTTATTTGCATGTTGACTTTTTTGATTAACACTTCATTTTGGATAATTTTGGAGACCTGGAAACAGCCATTTAATGCACACTGTCAACCACAAGGGGGTGCTTCTGGTTTTTCCCACCATAGCTTCTTGCATGTTCTCACATTTATCTAGAGCCATGTGGGGTTCAAAATCCTTCTTGAAAGGAAGGCTGAAAGGTTCTAAAAGCTGAGAGTCACAGAATGCAAGAATATTACAAATTTTAGGCTGCAGTTTAAAAGTGAAACATATGCATATCTGGATGTAAATTATTCTTGTGTTCTACACTTCACTAAGACGTAAGCTGCTAAATGTGGTTTTTTTTAAATTGTCTGCAGCTACTAGAAAGGAAACTACAATTTTTGCCTTGAGTTGTAATATTGCTCTTTCATGCTGCCTTACCTACAAAACAATTGGCAAAATCTTGAAGTCTCTGCTGATTTGGCCCTGTTTGGGGTGTGCCTCTTTAATATGGCTGTGGCATTTTCTGTAGAGAGTTTTCCAAAAATCTCTTTTCGAAAAGGCTATAGCATATTTCAGGGCAGAGTGGGTAGATGCTGAAGTGGGACTAATTATGTTCCCTTCATTTTCTGTGTACGTGTTCGTTTTTGTTTTTGTTTTTTAAAGTTACAGTCCCTGTTACAGGCATGATCACCATCCCAGCAGCCAGCTTGGCTGGAGCACAGATAGTTCAGACTGGCGCCAACACCAACACAACCAGCAGTGGACAAGGAACTGTAACGGTGACGCTGCCTGTTGCTGGAAATGTGGTTAATTCTGGTGGGATGGTCATGGTGTGTATTAAATTTTTTCTAATATTCCTTTAATCCTGCTGGGTTTTTCTTGGTCAGTTTCGTTTTCTCATAGATAATGCAGTTAGTGATCTGTGTTTACAGTGATATCCCTGATCTTTGCAAAAAAACCAATGTATGCTTTAAATTTTGTGAATGCTAGAACTGCCATTTGCTTTTATGCCAAATTCTGTTATGTTAATTGAAGAATGCATAGCTTTAGTAATTTTTTTGCTAGGAATTCTTTTGCTTTGAAAAAACCCAGCCCTATTATATTTACAAATTCTATATTTTATATTTTGTGTACTCTTTCTTCTGAGAGATACCTTAATTTAATCAAGGTTCTTCTTTGCTTTAATACAGATGGTCCCTGGTGCTGGATCAGTGCCAGCTATCCAAAGGATACCTTTGCCTGGAGCTGAGATGCTTGAAGAGGAACCCTTATATGTGAATGCTAAACAGTACCATCGGATTCTGAAGAGGAGACAAGCAAGAGCCAAGCTGGAAGCAGAAGGAAAGATTCCTAAAGAGAGGAGGGTGGGTTTGTAATCTACTGTTCCCTGTAGAGAGAATGTGATGTATGCTTGTGATGTATCCTTGGAATTTCTTTTATTCCTGTTGTAACAGAAATTCGAGCCTTCCATAGAATGCAGGAATAAACAATTGGTCTGGAAAGCCTAAGCTTGCAGTCAGAAAAAGAGGTGAATTTCCTGAGATATACAGAAGGGAACATGATGTATCTTTAAAGTGTCATACCATGCACTAACTAGTAACAAGCTCAACTGAAAAGACAGAGGGTGATCTGATTCAGTTCCAAGGTGACTGTGATCAAATCCTCAAAGACAAATATAGTTGTAGGCATTATGAATTTTCATTATAGAGATTTGGATGTTATCAGTGGCACAAAAAGTAACTCAAGGAAGTAATGCTCAGTTGAGCAGACTTTTTCCTGTTAAAGGAAAAAGCAATTGCTTCAGCATTGCTTCACCAGTATTCTCTTGAGGGCCATCTGCCAGTGGCAGGAGATAGTTAAGCCAATGTTGGACAGAGCCAAAAGTACAAATCAGCAAAACAACCCTTTGTTTTCTTTTCATTTCCACCACTTCTCTCCTGTCTCCACCCTCCCTTTCTCTAGCTCTTCTTCCCCACCTCACCTTGCAGATCCTAATGTACTTTTCTCATCTACAGAAATATCTACATGAGTCCCGACACCGACATGCCATGGCAAGAAAGCGAGGAGAAGGTGGACGTTTTTTTTCACCAAAAGAAAAAGATATGCAGGTCAGTGAAATTTCCTTTTTAATTTTTGTTTTGAGTTTTAACTGGTGTTTCTAAAAATAAGCTGTCAATTTACGACAAAGTCAGCTGAAAATAAACTCAAAACATCTGCCCTTCCCCTCTTGCTATTCTAAACTTGCAGACCTGGTAGATGCCATCTTACATTACACAATCAAACTTTCTTTTTTCTCAGCAAAATCTTCATTTAATCTCCCCTCTGTTCCACAGTTCAGAGGCAAGCTAGAACTGCCCACTGGAAGGTGTAGCCTTGTTTGCTGAAATCTAAAGAATAAACTTCTGCAGATCATGTCCAATAATGCTCCTCCATGTATGACATCATTGACCACATAAGTGCAAGGACTACTAACCGGGAATAGCAAAGCAAAAGAAACTTTGGGGGTTATTTTAAGTTTTTCCATTGCTCTTTTGGTCATTAGCAGACTCTGTTATTCTAAGCTTACTGGCAGATGTTAGAAATTATCTTGAGTCTTGCTATTCCAAATAGGAATTATAACACAATACCTTCACATTATGAGGATGCTTCTGTGAAGCACACAGGAGCTTTAATTCTAGCACACAGGGGTGAGCATACCTTTTCCCCTGGACATGAACATGTCCAGTTAATGTGTCCATGTGTACAGTTCCTAAACCACTGCAGCATTTGCCAGTGATTTGAGAATTTTATGCATGGACACATGAACTGGATGTGCAGACACAGATGTATGCACAAGCATTCTTCACATACACCCACATCTTGGCACACATGGGTGGATTAGTTTAAACTGCCTTTTCCTGTACAGGGAAGGACCAGTAATGTTTCCAGAATCATGCCAGTGCACTTGATGCAATCCTACTTTCACAGGCTACCTCTAGTAGGGGGTGGGATGGGCATACCCCTTAGTAGGCAGAAATCAAGTTCCTTCCAGAATCCCAACACAGCTGTTATTCGTTTAGGTGGAACACAATGAACATAGAGATGGGGTCACCTCAGAAAGGAGTCGGCATATCTGCCCACCCCACTCCCAGAACCTTGAACAAGGTTATCGTTTTTCTCCTCCTATCATCTTTCTCAAGATCACCATGGAAGAGGCAAAATTCAAGCACTTCCACCCACAGCACTCTTGATCAAGATCGCTGTTTCACGATCATCTCTTTCCTGCACCAAGATCATAGTTAAGCAGTAGTGGAAAATAGCTGGCAGGTGAAAAACATTGTGACACCTTAAAGACTAATTGTTGTACGTTACTCTGAGCTTTCTTGGACAAGTCAGAAGTGGACGTGTCCACTAAAGTTCACATTAAGATACAACACTAAGCCCTTTAGGTATCACAACACTTGTGTCTTCTTTATTTTTTATGTTTCTTTTAATTCTGCCTGACATGCTAACAGAAACTAAGATGGCTGCTTCTTCAAAAACTAGCTGGGAGGTGGCTTTCAGGATAGCTGGTAAATGCCACAGATAGAATTAATGTTTGGTGGGTCAATGGCCATTGTTTGTATTTAGAGTTTGTGGATAATGAGACTTCTTTTCCCCTACACAGGATCCTAGCCAGGCAAACGAAGAAGCAATGACACAGATGATCAGAGTATCCTAACAGCCAACTAAAGAGCAAAGCACCTGGACAGATACTTTGCCATATGTTCAGCCTGTTCTCTTTTTTAGAACAAATACTACACTCTCAGTGAGTAATTCATTCTGTGATTTTAACTGCAATGCTCTCAGTAAACAGAAACAACTGTGGATTTTTGTTATTTTCCTACCTAAGCCAGACTAAGGAGCTGAAAAGTCTGGCTCAGAAGACTTTGAACATCCTGGACAGTAATTGTGGCTCAGCTTGAAAATGGCCATTGCTTCAGCAATAACTGACATGTTGTTTTGGAAGCTATGACTCTTGAACCACCCAGGAATGCAGACATTTGAAGCAGTCAGGACTGACATGGTTTTGTTTTCTCAGTGTAGTTTTTTTGGTTTCAAATGTACCACACAGCTTCAGTTTTCATATTTTTGGCAGCACAATTATCCACTGCAGAAGCACCTAAAATTCTACAAGATGCTGCACTTCCTTCTGAAAGACTGGCTTGTTTGGAAAAAATCTTGTACTCTCTCCAGAGTTTTGGGAAAGCTGTAAGACACGAAGTGATGCATGCATGCGCTGTAGAATAGCAAGGAGATTTCATAATGGCACAGAATATGGCCATTGATGGGGAGAATGGGCTGGTGTTGAGACTCGCAATGTATGTAGCAGCTGAAATGTTGCTTCGTTCTGTAAAGTTTGCTGATTTCCTCTTCATGCAAGATCATAGATTCAGGATGTGATTATTCCCAAATATACACACATTTCCTATCCTTGGCATTGTTTCTCCAAGATCTGAGGATTAGATGCAGTGCTGTGAATGTTAGTCCAGTTGTAACACTCACGTAATTGCCTTAACCAGACGGTAAATTGTTATATTCTGCTGTGACTCAGACAACTTTGTACATGAAAATTAACATGTGGACAACTTTGTACATGAAAATTAACACGTGGAGAGTCCTTTAAGCCTTTATGTGTAGTGATCTTTGTGAATCTATCACTTAACAGTTCTGTGACTGTCATTGTGAAGCCCTGCCCCCCCACCCTTTGTCTCCAGTTTTGTTTGGTTGATAAAAAAGGTAGAACAAAGCATTATTTTTGCAGCCTACCTCAGTAGTTCAGAATTGGAAGTTAGACCTGAGATGTTTTATGGCAAGTATCACTTTGCTGCTTTTCTACCTGTGCATTACTCATAAAAGTAATTATATGAGTTTCAGTTTTCATTTTATTCCACACTTCATTTAGTAAGCAGGAGAGTGGAAGGATTACCGCATGCCCATCATTTGACGATGTTGAAAACCATAACAGAGGGGAGAGGTGCATAGAGAGGAAGGTGCCTGAATATTGACCATTGAATTTTGAAAAGAGGTTTTGTAGCTTCAGAACATTTGTTGTGTGATAGTTGTTTCCAGTGGAAGAAGCAGAAATAATTCCTCCCTTGATCTTGCCATGGCTTGGGGAAAGCCTTCTGTTTCCTTATTTAAATCAGTTCAAAAAGCAGGGCTTGTAAGAGAAAATTAATGGTATAAATCAAAAAGTTCAGCTGATGTACAACAGTCTTGGAAGGCATTTGATGAAAATGACCGTGTGTGAAATTCAGAGGTGCAGTATTTTAAGAGTTCTAGTCCTCAAACTTGAGCCATTGGAAGGAAAAATATATATCATTTTGTAGCAGCTACACATTATCTTTAAGCCTATATACAAATGGTCTGTACTTTGTATGTTGGTTTTTTTAAAAAGAAAGCAATAGCCTTTCTGTTCACTCATCTGCATCTTCAGAATCCTGGATTCCTTTGATAATCTCCATTGCATTTTTCAACTGGGTGTTTCTGAGGCTGAAATCCTCTTGCGCTATTGCAATGGTGTATTTTTCAGAGGTGAATTACCATACTTTAAGAAATCTGCATGGGCAATGTCTCCTGCATGCAGAGCTGCACAACTCAATATGCAGCAGATAACACCTACAGTGATTACCTGACTTATGACAGTTGGTGTCCCAAAGTTGCACCTTTTGCATAACAGTGCAACAGGATTTCAACCAGTGTCTTCTCTTATTTCTGCTCACTGATCTTCATGATAAGTATTTAACCTAGGGTTTACATGATGGCATTAGGACAAGAACAGTGACTTGTGGAGAGGAGTATAGTTTTTCAGCATTGTTGTAAATATCAAAAGCATTGGTACAGTCAGAATAGCAGTAGGCATGATGAGGGGGAAATGCTGTATAGTTTGAATTAAAGTTTGTGTGTGTGAGTTTAGCCTTTCAGTTTTCAGTTTTAGCACTGCAAACTGGATGCTGAGGGGATCAAGTTCTCTTAATTCTTTGTGCTTGTAAAACCATAAGACATTTGCAATTTAAAGAGATCTAGCCATTATTTCCTTTTCCCATATTAAAAAATATATATCTTTGTGATATCTATATGTAGAAGATACAGACATCTATTTAATTTTTGGTCTTTAGAGAATTCCTGTAGTTAGTTTTTTCTGTAATGGTGTAAAATGGCCTGATAGGATATAATATGCCAGTGGCTTAGACTTCATGTGTGTGCGTCAAAATTACTTCAAAATATTTGTTAATATTGAGAGTCTCAAACTGCAACACGTTGTGAAGTATTCTGCTCCCAAATAAAAAAATAAAGCAGAATAGGAAATACACACTCTTCATTGGAAAGGAAAAGAATATTTTTAACTGAGGATAGATCTAGGGATAGGTATGAGGATAAGGCTACAGTGGATTTGAGAAGAGTGTAAATTTTTCTATTGATATAAAAAGCACTGGAACACTGAGTTCATTTAAAGCAGTTTGATACTTAAGGGTGGAGTAGCAACTTCTAAACGATGCTACATCTTTTCAAATATTCTGCATGTAAAACCTCCTTGGGTTGTGAAGGAAGGGGATAGGGGTGTTGATATTTGTGAAATTGTAAGGCAAACTTTGTATATAGTTCAAAAGTTTATAATTTTTTATGCTGCATTTTGAAGTGTATTTTGTCTTTAATAGATAACAGCTGTAAGTACTGTGTACACTATCCAGCCAATAAAAGGTTTCTAAATAAGCTGTTTATATCTAGTCTACTTGTGCTTTAATGCTTTTTTGGAATTGTGGGGTAGTTGGAACAGCAGCCCTAATTAGTAGGAAAGAAAGCTACAGTATCATAATTCCACATATAGTATACCGGTATGTGTTTTTCATGCAGCTCAACATGCAGGGTGCAACTGCTGTTTGCATCAAACTCTGTGTTCCTTTTATAGCTGTATAGTCAAGACTGAATAATATTTAGATCTGTGCCAAACTAAGCACTCCTTGTATTATGATGCCCCAGCTGACTGCTTAGATTGTACGTTTTCCAAATCAGGAACATGTTTTTATTTGTGAATTATAGTCATTCTTGCCTATATGCTGTAATATTTGCTTATGTTTAGCTCAAAGTAGTACTAACACCACTGCTTTTCCACAAACTCACCAGCCTCCATTCTTGCATAGCTGATCTTATCACACAGAACAAAAACTGCAGTTTTAGATTGGTTTCAAACTGCTTTTACTTCAGAGAGACTACAAAGGTAGTCTCAACAGGAAGCAGTATAGAATACTGCAGTGTTTTCATGGAAATTGGTACAATAAGGGTCTGTGCTTGGTTTCAGGCATTGCACTAGAAATACAATCTATTGAGAATTCCACAACATTTAAGGGAATGGGTTGGTTTGCACATGCATAGTTGATGAGGAAGGTGCACCCCAGACACTTCCTTTTCTAGCCATACCTGCATCCCTTTCTTAAACTGTAGGATGGCTAAATCTACGTATGTTGTACCGTTTTTACCACCATGCTGTTATAAACACGTAATGAAAATCTGACAGGGAATAGCAGACTTTCTTTACACCCAGAAGTCAGGTGTACTCTGATCATCCTTAATTTCCACTGAGTGTAATAAGCTTGTCATTTTCAGCCGTTCCAGCAAAATTATATAATCAGCCAATTCCATGGTAAATATCTTCCTGTACCAATTTAAAGAAGAAACTGCGTCACATAGAAAAATAACTTCTTAAGGTTTCTTTCCTTGCAGAAAACACTAGTTTTCTGTGAGCAAAGAGATTTGGGCTATAGAGTGAAGGAGCATTCAAATATGAAATTGCAACCTGACACAGTTTAGTGGAAGATGTATCATATTGTTCTCAGACACATCAACTTCAGGTAACAATCGTGACTCAGTCCCTGCAGCTGTTATTTTCTTGAGTCGTCACTGGCTGTTTTGATGGTAGAAGGCAAACTCAATTAATCTTTTCCACAAATCAGTGCCTAGTATTGACTGAGAGATGTACATCCTCATTTTATAGATCACATCGAATACAAGAATGTCATAAATGAACTTTCTATTAATCATGTTTTTAACTACTGAAACTGGTGTCTATGGATATATCATTTTTATAGAAAATTGCAGTCTGACTTGATGTTGTTTCTGTGCTTTATGCCAGGAACCATAATAAAACATTTCTGGAAGTTTGTAAAATACACTCTTGGGGGCTGAGCTTGGAAAACTTCTGAAATCCAAAGGTTTCCACACAGTGTATTTTACTATCTATTACACACATGGTGTGGTTTTGCAAGCTTTGTCCCTTTTTAAAAAAAGTTTATCTTTCCCATCCCCTACACTGGCTGCGAAATATGAAAAATTGTAACACATCTCTCTCACCACTCAAATCAGTCCAAATGAACACAACATGACCATAGTCCGCATGCTTTGTTTTACCCTTGAAAACTAGTTAGAAACTAATATGGAATTTGGCTGCTTCTGCTAATAACTTTGAAAGTTGTGCCATAAATCATACTTTGAAGGCTTTGCATGTAACTAAAGAACCACTTACAATGTTTGGGAAGTTTTTCAATTAGAACAATAGTGAACAGTGGTAGATAAGAAATGAACCAGTGTTTTCATGACATGAAGAACATGGTTAAAGAGAGGTTTTTCTCCATTTTATACTAGTAAACCTGGGATTATCCAGTGGAGCTGAATGGTGGGAGGCTCTGGACCAAGCAGCACATACAGTATCTAAACTGGAACTAGCCAGAATGATGGATGCTATCTTACCCAGTCTAAAAATTACTAGACAAATTCATGGTCTAGAGCAGTGGTTCTCAACCTTGTTCTTGTTGTTCTCAACACATGTTCTTGAACTACAACTCCCAGAAGCCTTCACTTCTAGTTGTGCTGGCAAGAATTTCTGGGAGTTGAGGATTCAAGGTTGGAGACTACTGGTCTAAAGCAGACAATGGTAGCTAGTTGTGACCATATATTTCCTTGAAAGGCAATATGTCTCTAAGTGATAGTTGCAGGAGAGAGGTAGTGTGTGTTCATGGGCTTCTTCCTGCAGGCATTGCATTGGTCACTCTGGGAACGCAATGCTTGATCTAATTCTTTGCTCTGATCCTGCCCAGTTTGTTTTCTGTAGCCTGCCCCTAAAATACTGGGCACTACATTAAATCATCATCTCATCAGAATGGGCAAGTAGTTCCTTTTGGGCAATATGTTAAATAACATACAATAAACTTTATATATTTATAATAGCAACATTAAGTAGTTTTAATTATATAGCATACAATAGCATAACCTGAAGGTGTTTGGATTTATTCAGAATCTGTGATGTTTAGAGCAGAGCCATTGAAATCAACAGTAAGTAATGCAACATGGATTCCAATAGGCCTTGTATAAATATGACTTAAGACTGGATCTACTGTAATCCTGTTTAAATAGTGGTGGTGATGATGAAAGTGCAATGCAAATCTGCTGCTTGCCATTTCTTTGGCTATTAAATTCGAGAAAGAATGCCATAGTCTGCTAGACAGTCAGTCGTGCCTGGGACGGGTGACATTTCTCTGGCTAGCATCCACTTATGCCCTTCCCTCTCAACAAAACTGGAATACTGGAATAAATTTGTGTATTTAAAAAGTGTTATACAAAAGATCAGCAGGCACTTTGAGTCCCATTTCTCTGCCACTTTGTTTCATCGTGTCATCTGTTCATTTCAAAACTCATGCAAGCCTCTCTCTCTCTCTGCAACTATGCTTGCTGCTTCGTCAAGTGACTCATCACTGAGGTCCACAATGTACGGTAGTAAATGACCCAGAGATGTGGAACATATGGTTCTCCCCAAACTGTTGCAGATTTGCAGATCCCACCATGACCCCATACTGGCTAGGGAAGATGATAGCTGCAGTCCAACAATATCTGGAAGTTGGCACATTTACCTGCTTTACTGCATGGTTCTGACACAGTTAAGCATCACAAAGATGCAAGTACTGTACAATATCAGCACTCACTGGCCAACCTAATTTCTCAAACATTCTAAACCCTGCTACCCCCTTTAAACTTAATTCCACATGCTGTTCTCCCCACCTCAATTCATGTGTTCCACACAAGAGATCTTTCTAAGCAGCTATATGTATATCACCTGCCACCGTGTGTAAGGCTCTGTGGCCTGGTGTATTATTTCCAACACAAGTATTAACATTTTGTTTTATTTAAAACATTCTTAAGCTAACTTTAAGGACAAAGGCCCTCCCAATGTAACTTTCATGATAATAGCCCACACAATATATTTCTATCCAGCAATAATAAATAACATGGCTGCCTGGATATCTCAGTGGTTTAGGCACTGGTTGCAGCACCAGAGGTTGTGGGTTCAATTCCCCTCTGTGCCTTTGGGAAGAAGAGCCAGCCTGTGTGGCTTTGGGTAAGCTGCACAGTCCCACGATGCCCCCAGGAGAAAGGAATAGTGAACCACTTGTGAGTACACTCTACCTGAAAAATTCTTTAAAACGGTCGCTATAAGTCAGAATTGAATTGACAGTACATACCGTAAATATTATTATTCTTGTTATTATTAAATAAATAAAACTAACATGAAAAATATTCCAGCTGAAACATCAATAAAAATTAAAACACAATTGAACCAAAAACAGTCCTATAAAACAGGGGCAGGCCAGAGAGAAAGCACTATAGGTCAGCAGATCTTCATTCAAACTTCATAACGATGCCCTCAGGGCAACCATTCCAGAGATGGAGGTCCTCCGTAGAACAAAACATTCTTGCGTGCTTCTGTGCTTGATGAAAGATGAACAAATGGAAAAGGGCATTGAGCTGGATGCTGCAGAGACCTTGCAGGGAGAAGCAGCACATCTTTTAAGTGTTAAATGGTGTCCAATTTTCATCACATGATTTACTCTGATTTCCTAATAGCGTGGAAATTAAAGTTGTGAATGATTATCAGAAATTAGACACAGGCTAATGTCCCTGCTCAGACATGAAGCGCCAAGAAACTGTAGCTCTGGAACAATGATGTGCTCTCATCTTCTAACGGCAGATCAGCTCCAGCCATCTGATTTGATGACCTGAACAACGTTAATGACAGGACATTTTGGAGGCCACTACTTCAGACAGTCACCGTAAGTCAGCAGCAGTTTAACAGCATATAAGGAGAATGCATCACACTAGTCCAGCCTGAACATTACTCATACGATAGGAGAGGAATAGGGAACTCACAACCTTCTAGATGTTGTGAGAACTGCAATTCCCATCATCCTTCACTCCACTGACTGCTAGGGCTGCTGGGAGCTGGAGCAGACAGCGACATGGTTCCCCACACCTGTGCCGATCACAGTCTTGACCGAAAAAATCAGCGAACGTTTTCTTGAGCTTTTGTCTTCTTAAATCACATTATTTTTATTTACGTACTTCCACCAAATACAGACTTCCAAGGTGTCTAGTAAGTACAGTCACTCCCATGAATTTACTGTGGATGGGAAGATGTAGTTTTTGATACAGCTGAGTACACATTACCATTGACTGCAATGCAAGACTAGCTGTATGAATGTTTCTGCTAGAGAGAACTCATCTGAGCCTGGAATCAGAAGCCCATTTCTCCCTAGATCTTTCTCTACGTAGTCTTTCTCAAATGTCCTCTAGCTCCTAAGTAAAGCTTGTTGAGATCACTTCATTCACTAGAATACATAAAAAGAAATGCTTCCCTCTATGAGCACCTTAAGCCAGCCAGAAACAAGAACATGTTCTTGTTCAGAAACATGGATGTGAGTACAGTAGGACCCCCTACTGTATGCACTGATTCACTTATGCACTGGTTGAAAGTACTAAAGTAAAAGAAATACATATTTATCTGTATTTCCAGGGTATGTTAATTAGAACTGGTCACTAGAGGGAGACAGGGACCATGCAATGGATAGTGTTCAATACTGTACTTCCGTGTTTTCCAATGTCCGCGCAGGGGGGGTTGGAAATTATCTCCCTCGGATATGGCAGTCCTACTGTAATGCATGTTTAATATGAGTACTGTACCTGCATTCCCATTCAGAGATTGGAGATTTTATTTCCCCTCAAAGGACAACTTCCTGAATGTCCCTGGAAGCCATGGGCATTGGTCAAGCTGCTGATGAATTTGCCTACTATGGAACACCTCTAAGCTGTGCCCACATCATAGTTTATATCTTGCCACACAGAAATAATACAATGCAACTTCTGATACAGCTCCGAGTGCCCATCAGTCACTGGTCGCACTGCAAGACTAGCTGCATGAATTACAGCCCGAATATACTGTAATCCAAGAGACAAATTGTTATTAGTAATGTTGAAATTAAAATCAATAAGCTGACATGAAATGTTTGAAAATTATCCAGAAAGCAACCCCCTCCCCCAACCCCATATCAAAATTCAGACTCTTCTCTCACACTTACGTGGCTGAGAGAATGACCTGATTCTAGCTATCACTTCCACACAATCCTAGCACATTTCTGGAGGCCAATAATGATATCTAGTGTCTTCTGAAAGTGGGATCAAAATTTTGTTAACATTAGGGGGAGTTGGTGAAAGACTGGTATTCTGTTTCTTGGCTGCTGTTTCTCATCTGTTAAAAAAATTAAACTAGGTTAATAACTCCAGAGACTCAAGATAAAATTTATGGAATAAGGTACTGTATTATCACGGTGGTAATTACCCTGATTTCAATCTACTTTGGCTGTGAGCCAGATTAAAAGGCAGCCTGTACTGCCTACAACAAAAACAAGTTAAAAGCCACTATACACTCCTTTAGGAGTCAGGTTGGCAAATGTCAAGGTGCAGCTATTTCTATCCAATCATTTTAACAAAATGTATGAAGATTCAGCACCAAATATTCTGATTTTCTGGATGCTGCATACTGGTAAAGCAGAATTTTGAAAATGCCTTTTCATGCTGGTCATAATGGTTTAATCCATTATATCTACACACACACACACACACACACACACAATATGACCAGTTTCCAGATTGTTAAAAAAATTTTGATTATTGTTGGAATAGTCGACTACTGTTATTGACATACATAACAAAAGAATTTCTGATTCATGGTGGCCCTTCCCATTAATGACCTCTGAAAGGTTCAATTTTTAACAGGCCTTCCAAGGTTATGCAAATGAAAACCTGTCCATACTTGTGTTACAGTTAAGACTGTAGTTCAAAAGTAAGCAGTCAGAAAAACAGCAGAGGTTGAATTAATTCTACCCATTTGAACTGAAACTCAGCCAACTCCAACCCCCAGTCCAAGATGTTATTCACTCTGTCCAATTACTTTAAACCTTTCATTTGCCTAAAACAAACCCTTGATGCTGCTTTGTCTTGCCAGATTTCTATGGTGAGACTTCGAAAACACTTTCTTTCCAGTCCTCTTTTTCTTGCTTTTCATTATTCAGCTGTTCAAACTTACTGGCTTTCCCATGTTGTATTTCTTCAGGAGTTTTCAAGAATCTGGAATTTTTTTAAAAAAATAACGTTGAACTCTATTGCACAGAAAATTAGAAAGCTTGGTTGCTTGTAGGATGGACCTGCCTGTACGATTAAACGGCATTGGTCGCCCTGCTGGATGACCTACTTAGGGAGGCTGACAGGGACAGAATGTCCTTGCTTGTCCTCCTTGATATCTCAGCCACCTTTGATACCATCGACCACGGTATCCTCTTGGAGAGGATCTCTGAGTTGGAGATTGGTGGCCTTGTTCTTGCTTGGCTCCGGTCCTTCTTGGAGAGCTGTCCCCAGAGAGTTCAGATTGGGGAGAATGTATCAGCCCGGTGTTCCCTCAATTGTGGGGTCCTGCAGGGCTCAGTCATCTCCCCAATGCTGTTTAACATCTATATGAGGCCCTTAGGGGGGTCATCCGGGGATGTGGAGTCCCGTGTCACCAATATGCTGATGACACCCAGCTCTACATCTCATTTTTTCCATTTGTAGTGGATGCTGTTCCATCCCTTGGAAGCTGCCTGGAGGCTGGTCTGCAATAAAGGTAAAGGTTCCCCTTGACAATTTTTGTCCAGTCCAGTGTTCAGCTCTAGGGGGCGGTGCTCATCCCTGTTTCTAAGCCATGGAGAGCCAGCGTTTTGTCCGAAGACAATCTTCCGCGGTCACATGGCCAGTGCGACTTAGACACGGAACTCTGTTACCTTCCCACCGAGGTGGTCCCTATTGATCTACTTGCATTTGCATGCTTTCGAACCGCTAGGTTGGCGTGAGCTGGGACAAGTGACGGGAGCTCACTCCGTCGCGTGGATTCGATCTTACGACTGCTGGTCTTCTGACCCTGCAGCACAGGCTTCTGCGGTTTAGCCCGCAGTGCCACCACGTCCCTGCAATGGATGCAGTCAAATGGACTAAGGTTGAACCCAGACAAGATGGAGGTCCTGTGGGTGGGTGGCCCCGATATCAGTGGTTTGAGGGAACTCCCTCTCTTTTTTGGGGGGTGACTCATCACAAAGAATTCGGTTCACAGTCTGGGGGTCCATCTTGACACGACACGTACCATGGAGACCCAGGTAGCATCCATGGTTTGGTCTGCCCACTTAAAATCTTCGGCGGATCGCCCAGATGCATCCCTATCTAGACTCGGGGGCACTCACCACGCTGGTCCCTGAACTTGTAGTCTCAAGAATAGACAACTGTAACACTCTCTACATGGGGCTTCCTTTGAGACTGATGTGGAAGCTCCAGATGGTCCAGAACACGGCAGCCAGGCTATTAACAGGGGTGAAAAGATTTCACCATATTTCCCCCACCCTGGCCACCTTAGACTGGCTACCTATTCGCTTCTGCATTGATTTCAAGGTGCTAACCATTACATTTAAAGCACTTAACAGTTTAGGCCCTCTATACCTGGCAGAGCACCTTCTTCCACCCAGTTCTACCCATATCACCCATTCCCGTCAAGCTGGGTGGCTGAGGGACCCAATGCCAAGAGAGGCCTAGTGGGAAAAAAAACTAAAAACCAGGCCTTCTCAGCAGTGGCCCCTCACCTATGGAACAACCTACCTGTAGAGATCCGCCTGGCTCCCTTGTTGAGGGCCTTCAAGACTAACCTGAAGACATGGCTATACAGGTAGGCCTTCCCTACAGCTATTACTTAGTCTACTTCCCTTTTTCTTCTTTCTCTCTTTCTTCTTCTTCTCTTCCTTTCTCCATCTTTGATTCTGTGATTAATTTGGATTTTACCTTAGTTTATTTTTTATGTTATATGTAAACTGCCCAGAATAGACACGTTCTAGATGGGCGGTATATAAATCTAATAAATAAATAAATAAATTAAGAGCATGTTGACAAAAATCACAATTCAGTGTCTGAGTATCAGTCAATATTTCATATTGATTTTTCTTGATTTTTAATCAGGTTGTGTCCTATTTCTGGATCTCACCATTGGTAATAGCACGTGAAAATGGTGAAAAGGAAATTAAATCATACTGTACCCAATACAGTACTAGAGATGTAAAATTTCCCCCCCAAAATCATTTTTTCCTCAAAAAAGAAAGGGAAAAAACTTTTTTTTCTGGAAAAAATGGATATTTTTGAATGTCATCACATTCTTCTCTATCAATATTTTGCCAATGAGTTCTTTCCTCACCTGAATAAGAGTTTCTGTCCAGGTTCCTTTTTGAGCATGTTCAGTTTATAGTAATGCCTCAAAGCTCTTGACATCTTCTCATATGTCATATTTCTACGATTCTGCAAGGTCAAAGGAGAATAAGTTTAATCCTGATTCCTGGTTCTGTTGACCATCATTAGAATTATTCAGACTGCACAAGCCAAGGAACATCTGGTTTCAGAACCCCGAGTTTAGCACAGGCAGACTGCTGGGCCAAGCAGCAGTATATTGAAAATTTAACTTCCATCTCTATAAATTAAAGGAGAGGTTTGGCTTTCAGGGATTTCAAGCAGCTCTTGACTCCAAAAACTTCACTTGGGATAGTATATTTGCAAGACACTGTACAAAGAGCTGTGTTCTTGTGACTCAGACCATTTGTCTATGTAGCTTAGCCTTCTAACATCCATCAACCAATGGAGGTTGTAGTTAACAAAATCTGAAGGGATAGGAAGTTACTTTTTTGGACTAAGATGAAAACTCCTAGGAGCCCATGTCCAGGATGGGCTACTAGCTGGGACTACTAGCTGGGGAATTCTATGACTTGCTCCACCTCTGGAAGAGACCCAAGTTTGGTGAAGACCAATGTAGCTGACTTCTGTCTATTTCACCTGACTATGACCCAACATGGTACCAGTAGCACGTCTGTACATCCTTTCTATATGACACTCATTGATGAGCTTAGAAATGAACAAGGAGTCATGGTTATCTGTACACTGACATTAGCATGTCAGCTATAAGCAAAGAAATAGGGATCAGCTACATATCTGACTGTTAGCCAGTGAAGGAGAAGAATGTGTGAAACAGTCCTCACAAGTAAAATTACTAGCTATTTGTATTTATGGGGTGGCAGAACAGCCCCATAAATGTTAGTCTACCTTTATCCAGTTAAACCAACACAGACCATATGTTTCAGTGAGTGACAACAGACCTTTAAGGAAATTCCAAAATACATACATACATACTAAGGTGTTACAACCACCACCATCATCATCATTTAAAAATACACGAAACAGTCTTTGACTGGTGTAACAGGTACAAGTTTTAACCCAAAACCTAAGTACAGTATTAATTAAAGTATTGGTGTAATAAATATGTTCTTCCTAATATTGCCATTTTTGCAGCTCTCATCGTGTTACTTCAGGGATCTGCAGCTGGTTACAGTATTTTATAAAATTCCGCAGCATTATTTGCAATGCCTCAATGATTATGGAGACTACTAAAATGTGTTTATCCACAAGCAATCTATTGCCTGGTCTCTGTATTTGGTTACTTCTTTATTTGGAGAATTCTTTATCTTCAGCTCTGGCATCCCCTGGAATTCCAATGTTAATTATCCTGACATTTTTTTTTCTATTACTGTTACTGTTGTTGTTATTGATATTGTTACAGTAATGTGCTGTGAAGTAGACTCTGACTTATGGCAACCCTTTTCTGCATTTTCCAAATATAGAATACTCAGACATGGACTACCATTCCCTTCTTCCGGGGGTGCTTAAAGGCTGTGCAGCTTGCCTAAGTTTCAGGCACAGTGAAGAACTGAACTCTCAACCTCCAACTCCAGAGCCAAGCACCTAATTCCCTAAGCTACCCAGCCAGCATTATTTAAGCTAATCAAAAAGGCACAAAAGAATATGAAAAAAAACATACTCAATTGTGCAAACTGCAAGAAAACATTCCCCTCATCAGACACATTCACATCTGCCTGATGATGAAAATGTTCTCTCAAAAGCTTGCACAGGGGTTTTACGCAAACAAAACAAGTGCTCTTCCACTGGGCTAAGGCTCCGCTTGCATATTGACATCCTGGGCAGGTGTTTAGGATGGATAAAATAAGTTAACAGTATCACCTGACCAATTTTTACTGCCTGAACATGAGGCTGTGAGCTCTGTTGCACAGCAAATAATTGTGTCAGTAGGAATATGCAATCTCTTGGGACAAGGCAGCCAATAAAACTGAACCACATGTTGACTGAAAAAACTTCTCAATTTTTATCCATGAACAAACTGTTACGAGCATGGACCCCTAAGTGACTCATAATGACTACTACTAAGATAATTACCAAGTTGGCACTTTCTCTTGCATTTTACAGTCCTCACACACACATTCAATTGTTGATAAATGACTTTCTACTCAGACTTCACTCCAGCCACTTGAAGCAGTGAATTACAATTCATAAATGTTTGTGCCAGATAAAACTTCTTGGTCTTTAAGGTGCCTCCCTCCCTCCCTCCCTCCATCCATCCATCCATCAATCAAAATACCATCCTAATCACTGCTTGGAAAAACTATTTTGGGCTGTAGATCACAGACAACACGATCACTTTCCTAAATTCTGATAGTTATTCATGCATAGATCCTTCAGTAGGAGCAAAAAAAAAATCTTTCCTGTACAGTAAATGTCCATTGATCTCACATAGGTTAGGCCTTGAGCAGCATCAAGGTTTTTTTAACCCTAAAGACTTGAGTTTAACTAAAGAGGATGAACAATCTGTGAGCAGATTTTATTGGGCTGCAACTCTCACCAACCACAGGCAGCATAGACAAGGCACATCCAAGCAGAGTGACATGGAAGTTGGAAGTTCAAAAACATCTAGAGGGTCACTTACCACTACATCATCTCCACTACGTATTATAGTTTTAAGCAACAGACTTCTTACATACCTTGTGATTTCCCCAGAGCCTGGCAAGTCCATTGGGATCTACAATCCGGAAGATTCTGGCTTCTCTATCTTCCCATTTGATAAATGATTCATATTGACTGTCACAAAGAAGTTGGTACACATACTCCCAGAGTAATTTGCAGTCTGGGGGTGGGCACAGGAGGGAATATAGAAATAATTGTAGGTAAATTATTGCCATACAGTTCTCTTTTCCTGTTTCACTAGTAAGAGGAGTTGAGGAATGCACCTATCAGCTGTCATAGCTGAAGAGACACCCCAAAAATGAGGAAGGGACAGGTTCACAAGAGATGCCATGCCAGAACTATTACATCTGTGTGACCAGCAGTCGTCCACCTGGGATGATAAGCATTTGTCTGCCTGATCTGCTTTGACTTGGATCCCTGCATTGAGCAGAGGCTGGACTCGATGGCCTTAGAGGCCCCTTCCAAAACAATTATTCTATGATTCTATACCTCTATGTGGAACAAGGAAACACATCAAATGTTATTGCAGCAAACATAGGTTTCCAGGTTCTTTGCTGGGTAACGGACATTCAGGAATAACATTTGCTCAGGATAAACTTCAAGCAAGAAGATGGACCACTTAACCTTTCTCCTTCCACCAGTTCTCCCTTGTGATGTCGGTCTTAGGCATGATGAAGTTTACTTCCAGTTTTAGAGCCATTAGGAGGAAACACAACTAGAAACAGCCTTGAGGAGAGGACACCTTATTTGTAAGAGAGAACCAGCAGGCCGGAAGCATAAATCAACTTTTCAATTCACTTCTTCCCTGAACATGCTTCCTGTTCCTGCATTTGGGTTATGATCAAAATGTGGAATGGGGAAGTTTCTCTTTCCTTTATCATATGCTGTCTGAATCTAAGCTGAAAATGACAAATGCAATTCTTGATTTTACTAAGGATTCCATTTTAACTTCTGAAAAACAAAGTACTATACAGGCTCAGAAGACCTAAAATCATGGGGTAAAAGCACATGATCATTCTAAACTGCCACAGAGATGGTATGCTTTTTCACTCTGAAGTTTGTCATGTGAACCTATATACCAGAAAAATTAGGAACCTGACACTTTTTGTGGACTGGCTGTTTATTTAGCCACCTGATTTCAAGTCCAATCAACATGCAGGTTACCTGCATCACTACAACGCTCATACAATGACATTAACTGACACGAAGAATTTTTTTTCAGAAAGCGGGGGGGGGGACAAGTTTGGTTATTTATGAGATGGAAATCGATGGTACACGTTTCAACCCAGCCACAAATTTATTAAACCACTGCCTCTTAGGTTCAGTTATCTGTTACGGTAATATGAACATAATATTGTTGGTGTACCTTAGGAATTAATTTGTAAAGATTGTGGAGATAACATATAAAATGCAGAACCTGAGGAAGGCACTTGTTTGGACTTCACCAGACCACCCACCCCGCCCCCCCAGTCAGGAGATTTTAGAAGCCTTAAAAAATCACTTTCTGGGAATATACTTTGAATCCTTAGGAAAAGTCCCATCTAAATGGCAATGCAACTCACATAATCTTTGATGGCCATGTTACAACTAAGCTACACATCTCTGAGAAAACACTCTTACCTGCAATTTTACCACTGACTGGAGTTGGTGACATCGTGCGACAGAAACAAGTAACACCTGTCCTGTGACTTATCTCTCTGTCCTGATGAGAGAGCGAGCTTTTCCAAGGGCTGTAGAAGGTCTTGGTGGGAGAAGATCTAGCTTGGTCTGCATGTTCGAGATGACTATCAGTGACAACCAAACATTTGGTAGGGAGTACGTGGCCATCAGCTGAGAGATCGTCTAAGGAGACCAGGGTATTTTTCAGTATAGTATCAGGCAGATAAGTATCAAACAACTTAACAACAGGAGCTTAAAACCAATTTTAAAAAATGTCCCAAACAATCCTGTCTAAATGTGTGGGAGATCCAGAACCACCAGTGCTCCCTAAGTGCAAGAAATGGGAAGTGGCCATTTTTTCCCTTTTCTCCTTTCATACTGGGAATGAACTATTCCAGTTACTGAACTAACTTTGTTTCCAGCTCTTTGGGGGTATGTCTGAATTAAGAGGATGTCTCAAAATGTCCTGTTTCCAGAATAGCTCAGAAATGATACCTTTTGAGCAATAACTCCAAAAACCCCACAAGGGATGAAAGGAGTTGTAACCTAGGATTGCAATTTTTCTCAGCTCTTGTTTTCAGCTCCATTACTGATAAAGTATCACAACGGGTGTGGCCACAGAAGCCAAAATCTCTACAACTGTTCAGAAAGGATCTCTAATAGCTCACCTTCCTTTGCGCCAATGAAGAAGAGGAGGCCCTGTCTGCAACAATCAGCAAACGCACAAACGGCCTTTAAAGCAGCATGCCTACTGAATAATTTCCTCCCTTGGTTTTAATTTCCTGAAAAACCTTGGGTCAAATTATAACTTTTTTGCTATTTAAATATTTTATTTTGAAACAACTAGGAATAGGGTAGGGAATGCAAAAGGTAAAAGGAGAGACAGAGATGGGGAAAGGGTTTTAAGGATAGGAGAACACAAAGTATACAATCATCCAATCTATTCATATTAGGTATACATGCATTTAATCTATTCATTTTTCAATGCAAAAACAACTTTATTTATATATATATATTACTCTCTCTCTCTCCCTCTCTCTGTTTAGTTATTCTCTAAATATCAGCTTATACTCATGTTTTAATTTAAATCTAAATTATTCCATCAGGAAATCAAGACCAATTATAAAATACATCCCCTCTTTCAATTTCCTTCTGTCTTGGACATACATTCAGCCTGCCTGAAAAAATATCCATTTCTAGCATTTCCCATATTTTCTCAGTACCCTTCTCTTGATTCTGTGACTCTATTTTCTTCCAGTTTTGGGGAGATAAAATTGAATCCAGGACAATAGTCTGATTTTTAACATCACCTTTTCTGACTATTATAGCTGAGAAGCTCACAGGGTAACTCCTAATCTCATCTATGTTACCTGGCATCACTCTCAATAAAAACTGTTCTGGAGTTAGTTCAGTTTCATTTAACTTTTGGGCAAGTGACCAGGGACCAATAACCCATTCCCAGTCTGACCTACCTCAAAGGGTCGCTGTAAGGATAAAGAAGGAGAAGAGAGTCATATATGCTGCTTTGAGCTCACGGGAAGAAAAGTGGGGTATAAATGGGATACATACATGCATAGATGATCCTGACTAAATTGGAATGCCACAGGCTGGGCTTGCAACCTTCTGCATGCTAAGCACACACACCTTTTAAAGATCCAAATCTACAGTATACTGCCTCCCAGCATGGTGGGTTATCACATTTGAATCTACGGGCCCTAGGATTCATGCCAAGGGTGCTCTACCAGGATTAAGCCCCTGTTCCACAGCACTCACCTTCTGTAGTGGCCTGTGCATGGTCTGCATCCCGAAAGGGAGAGTGAAAGAAAGGGCTGCAAACAAGCTCCCTTCTTTGGGTCTTAATGTATTGGAGTAACTCAAACAAAACATCCCCTGCAGGAAAAGAAGCAAAGAAAGAGCAACTCCACTCATCTACATCCTAAATAATAGTATTCACTGCAGCCTTTGATAGAAGCAATGCATGAAAAACTGGGCACTGTTGTGCTGTAGGGAAGTTCTCCTCTGAAGCCCACTTTGGGTGATTTTCAGGATTTCACAAGCAAAAAAGTTTAGCTAGCAGAAACAGAGTGTAGAGGAAACTGAAAGCTACCACGGAACCATAAAATGCACCCAACAACATACTGTTCCAAGGGGCTTTGCCTCAAACGAGATACAATTATCTACAAAGGGCAGTTCACAAGGCCAATCTGTTTCCAAGGAGGAGGAGAGTTGAATACGCTGGTCCCTCTTATACTCTCAGGTGTGTGGGGGGGGGC
Source organism: Pogona vitticeps (assembly GCF_051106095.1). Lineage (NCBI taxonomy): Eukaryota > Metazoa > Chordata > Lepidosauria > Squamata > Agamidae > Pogona > Pogona vitticeps. Next base: position 55,464,752 of record NC_135786.1, read on the forward strand.
TCCCCGTGCTTCAACCAAGGATATGGTTCCTAGTACTGTATTACATACAGATGAAGTCTCCCCCAGCAATCTCAACAGCCTTTCAAAAAGGCAACTCTTTCCTGGAAGCAATCAATTTCACCTATCCCAAAGACCCTTTGGAAATTCAGTGCATGCCCATGGCTATTCAGAAGAAGCCACACCATCTCACAGCCATCCACCGGCATTCCTTTTTGTACATCCCCCACCATGTGCTATATCCTTAGTGATCAATGCCAGCTCAGCACAAAGAATGAAATTGGTCCCATCACTGTTGTTGCTCTCAATGGACCACCAAGGAGAGGTCAGTGGAAGGTGACTATAGAAGGGAGAGCAAAGACACGGAGGAAGGCTACTGGAAAAGGTATTATGTTGGTCTAAAAATTAGTACTGACTAAATTAAATCAAGCTGTATAAAGTCTGAATCTTTTATTTTCACTGCACTCCACTGACATCAGTGGAATAATTGGGATGAGATGTTGGATGCACAGGGCTTTAGATTCTGGTAGTAGATTCTGTGGAGTAGAAACTGACTTATAAAGCTCCATAGTAGATTACAAATAGTTCCACTTTGTTCAGTGTGATATTATATTTTTTCAGCAAACATCCACCGAATTGCAACTTAAAAGCTTTATTTCAGTTAATGACACATCTGCCCTTACAATTTGGCCTCAAAACAATGTGGTCACCCAACAGACCACGGTGGGTGCATTGTATATTCTTCCCACATGTTTGATCTAAAACAAATCATTCTCGTACTTTCCTGATAAGAAATCTGATTATGGAAAAACGGCTTCCTTTCTCATGAGGAATTAGAGACACCACTTCCAACCTGAATTAGGAGCCCGGAATCGAAAATCTTCTTTGGTGAGAATGCAGAGGGCTTTCCCATTCATTTCAAATTTGCTTTCATCAGATTCTCTGAGACCGTACTCCTTCTCTGCCCATCTTAGCCAGTGAATCACATCATCCTTGCTCCACAAGAAGGGCTGGATTCCTGAAACAAAACCAAATAATATTCCAATTAAACATGACAGGTTATTTTATCTATAGACAAGATGCCTTGAATCTTTTTTTAAAGAAAAAAAGTACCAAAGAACTGGAATGAATAAGAAGAAAAAGACTACCCTTACCCCCACTTCTAGTCTTTCCTCTTGTGTGCAGGGAAGCATAATATATCACACACAAAAAAGGGAGATGATGCCTATTATGATGTTGGGATCTCGTATTTCTCCTCTTCTTCCTATCCCAAATAATATCCCTGTCATACTGTTCCTGAGATAATCACTATCCCCCTTTCAAAGAAAGATAGGTTTTCTTTCTTCCTTCTATTGATCTTAATAAGCTCAGCTCTTATCTGATGGGAGGAATTGTTGATTGGCTTGGTATCACATATTTTGACTGGCAGCAATTGCCCCAGCCTGAAAGCAATGATCTTTCCCATAACTGACTTTTTTAATTGGAGTGGCCAAATAATAAACCTGGGATCCTTTTCAGGACAAGTGCACAAAGCTACAGTCCCTTCCCCATACTGCTTATCAAAGTTTCAGAACATGTGTTTTCATGCCCATCTTTTAACACAAGAATTGCATGTGAAAATAAAATGCAAACTGGGCACAATCTTTTTTTCCCCAGCGTATCATCCTGAACACTCCCGCTGTCATTGGATATCGGAAGCTGAGGAGGGTAAGGTCTGATTAGTAGTGAGATGGGAGACCACCAAGGAATGCCAGAGATCTCCAAGGAGAGCTAGGAAAGAATGCTGTCCGATGCCCTAGAGAGCTGTGGCCAGTCACCGCTGACCATATTGAGCTTACATAAAGCTGCACAAGGCGTAGAAGCCACACTCTAGCCAGTGGAAAATCTACTTAGCTATTCTATTGCGCTGCTGAGAATTCCCCTAATAATGCCAATGCATGCTCATGTCTGCCTCTGCAGTCACAAGACCTAGGATGCTGTTTTTCATCAAACACCCTAGGGAGCTGAATTGTGCCTCTAAATGCTGAATGTGACTTAAAATACCTATATTTGCACAGTATAAATGTGGCCCTGCTGCAAAATACACAACAACAGCTCTGAACAAAAATAACTGCAGACAGAATATTTACACACTTTTTATTTCCCAATTTTCTAAATTAAATTATAAAAGGTACACTGTTTAGAATGCCCATTCAGTTTAACAAAGCTCTTCTGCCTTCTGTCTATGCATTCAGATCACAAGGCATGCTTAATATCTTTTCACAGTGGGTGAAGACAAATGTAGGATTAAGAGAGAAATCACAAGAGGGATCCTTTATTCATTAGATCACAAACATACACTTTCCAGTAAGAAAGTTTTTGTCCATGCAACTCTTTCTCAAACTGAAGCATGCTACAACATTGCAGAGCAATTTTTTTCAGATCTTGCCCTAGGAGTCAAAACTTCAATTTCCTACAAAAAAAATCTCCATACTGTCCTCAAAGCAGACCAATTACTCTACAAATGTTACAGCTGCCTTCCCCATCTTAATGTGGTAAATACCTTAATGCAGGTATTCACCACCTGACTCATAGGTTATCATTAGACCCAGGTCTGTTCCATGCAATTATTTATGCCAATGGAAACTGCCATGGGCATTGCTCTAACTTGTATTGTTCTGCATAATCTTTGAGACTCTAGAGCTGAAAGCTCTCAGAAACAATATTGGCCAAGACGGTGCCTCTTCTACTCACTGAGCCGGCCTGGCAATGTGCAGATCTGTCCATTATAGAGCGAATGTAGCAATGTCACAGAAGCAGGCTGCAGTTGCAGGGGCAAATCAGGTGTTGTCAGAGGACTTGAAGAACTAGCTGCCATGTCACCCTTAAAGGAGAAAAGGCATGTCAAAGCTATATAGATGGCTTACACGAAGTCATCTTTACTTCCGTATTGTCCTGTTTTAATTGTGTACTATGTAAAACCAAGCTCAAACCTGTATGTATGATGAAGTCCCAATGAAACTCCAGAGAAATATAACCATATCTGAGAACATACACAACCTAACAGAAGGTGTGGTAGATGAACAAGCAGGTTCAAAGCAGACTCAGTAAAATGGAAGCACAAAGGCTGGTCATTATTAATTTGCATTCCTTTGATATTAGCAAGTTAAATGTAACACAACTATCTCTGATAGAACCCATTGTCACATACTGTATTTCATAGCTCATGCGTGACACAGATTGCCTTGTGAACTTCTACATGGTCTAGAATATATGTTGGGTATTAAAAGGTTCAACTGACTGGATAGCTCAGTGAGTTATGCATGGGAGTTTGGGTCCCCAACCATGCCACCTGGAAGAAGAGCCAGTCAGCAGAGTCCCAGGGCACCCCCAAAAGAAAGGAATAGTAAACCACTTCTGAGTAATCTCTACTGATGAAACCTGGAAAGGGTTCCCATAGCTCAGAATTCACTTAGCTGTTAACATTTAAAATTTGGTGTGTATAAAGTGATTTAAAGTGATTGTGGTGGGTGCAGGGGAGAAGTTACCCTGAATGTGAAAATATATTTAAAAGTACAGCTCGGGAAATAGTTTACATTATATTTCTTGGGGGGGGGGGGAGCGCAAGTAGTGAGTGGGAGCTCCTCACAACTCTTACCTGCATTATAGTCGGGGGCGGTGGTGCGGGGGGGGGGGGAGAGTGAGGTGGCGCCTCTGCTCGGCGGAGGCTCGGCGTCCTCGGAGAGCGACCCAGGCTTTCGCCCAAAGCCGCAGCCGCGCCCCGTCACTCGGTCCCTGAGCGCTTGCGGGAAAACCGGGCCTTTACTTTTCTCTCTCCGGGGCTGAGCTTTCCGGGAAATGAAAACGAAAGCAGCCGGGGTGCGAAAGTGGCTTCGCGGCGGCCTTTGGAACGGCAGGAGGCCACCGCCGGGACGTCGCCTCTTCCCGCCTCACGCTCCCCCCCCTTTCCCTCTCTCTTTTTTTTTCCTAGACACGCGGGGAGCCCGGCATCCATAGTCGCGGTTCCCTACATCTCCTCACCTGGTCACAAACAAACCGGTCACATCGGACCTTTAAGCCTCACAGACTTCGGGGAGCGCTTAAGCCCTGGCTTAATACATTAATATGCTTATTCTTATAAGTAAAGATGTTAATTTAGAAATAACTATTCAAATTTAAATGAAAAGGCACTCCCATTCCTGACCATGGGGGAAAACTGTGAGCAGGCTTATCTGCTGTCCAGGTGCTGAATGGTGTTTCAGGGCCCCATCGAGTCCCTGCGTTACCTTCTGAATCTTCATTTTCAAACAGGGCACAGACCAGGCTGCTGCTCTGTTAAAACAAGGATAAATCCTAAAGGCCCAAAGGTCACATATGCCCACCCTGGACGCTAGAGAACTGCAGCTACTTACATGTGTTGTCCGTGGCAGAGTTTTTGAATTTCTGGAAAATTCCTTTTGCTATGCAGAAGAAGTAGAGCTCAAAGAGAAGAATAGCTACAAGTTCTCCAGAGACCACCCCTTTCTCGTTCACTGGCATTTAAAGTCTTGATTTGGTACAGATTGGCGGTAACATAGCCATAACCTGGAAGGAGCTAAAAGGCTACTACTGGAGAGCCAGTGTGGTTTCATAGTTAAGAGTGCCAGGCTGAGAGCTTCAGATTCCCACAAACAGCCATGAAGCTCAGGGGTTACCCTTGGTTGGGTCACACAGTCATAGACTCGCCTATGTTGTGTTGTTGTAAGAATGAAATGAGGAGTGGCATGAGAAACCTATGAGGCATCTTGAGTTCTTGTGATAAGAAGAAGGGCTAAAAACCAGTAAGTGTTATTGTCCCAATGATGTTTGTTGTGAAGCAGGACCATTCCTTTGCTGTCTATCAGTCTATGCAATCCTTGTCACGGGTGATCACAGACAGATACTTCAAAAGGAGTCCTATAACACAGCCCAGGTGTATGTTGGACAGGAAGACAGAACAGCCTCATTCTTGGTTCAATAGACATCTGGAAGTATTATTTGAAGTCTCAAATATATCAGTCAATCAAATACTGGATGTGCAAAATGTATCTTTTCTCAGTTTTGGTTCACCCAATTTGCTTTTCCATATACAGTACTCCTTTTTTTAAAAAAATCATGGTGTGTTATAAATTCTTGTCTTCGTGGTTAATTTATTGCCAACAATTAAGAAACCACAGATGGGAGAGTGACTAAGATCTGATTTCTACAAAACAGCAGTCACAGCAGAAGCCCTGACCTGTGTAAACCTTTCACAAACAACTTGCTATATTTAAAATGCCAAAGAATATAAGCGCCATGCCAGATCTGGGCAAAGCCCTCTGTCTCATGTCCTCCAGCAAGTGATATGCAGGTGATATACAGTAGAGGGAATAGGGATACTACCTGTGCTGGATACAGGTCCCTGTTGATACTCCTGGATCTTTCAGTGGCTTTCGACACCACGGACCATGGTGTCCTTCTGGGTAGGCTGGCTGTGTTGGGAGTTGGGGGCACTGTTTTATAGTGGCTCTGCTCCTTCCTGGCTGACCGTGTCCATAGGGTGGTGCTGGGGGACAGCTGCTCTGCCCCATGGCATTTATGTCATGGAGTTCCTCAGCACTTGATACTGTCCCCCATACCAGTGGTCCCCAACCTTGGGCCTCCAGATGTTCTTGGACTTCATCTCCCAGAAATCCTGGCCAGCAGAGGTGGTGGTGAATGCTTCTGGGAGTTGTAGTCCAAGAGCATCTGGAGGCCCAAGGTTGGGGACCACTGCCCCATGCTATTTAAAATCTACATGGAACCAATGGGAAAAGTCATCAGAAGGTTTGGGCTGAGGAGTCAGCAATATGCTGATGACACTCAGATCTACCTGTCGTTTTCCACCAATACAGGTGAGGCGGTTTCTGTGCTGAACTCGTGTCTGGACCTCATAATGGACTGGATGAACTCAATCCAGACAAGATGGAAGTGCTGTTACTGGGTGTTTCTCTAGACAGGCTGGAGGGTCATTTCCCTGCCCTGAATGGGGTTACACTCCCCCTAAGGGACAGGGTTTGTAGTCTGGGGATGCTCCTGGACCCCAGTCTAACTCTGGAAGCCCAGCTGGACTTGGTGGCCAGGGGCGCCTTCAGCTGTGGAAATTATACCAACTATGGCCCTACCTGGACGAGTGGACTCCCATGACAGTTACACATGCACTGGTAACATCTCATATAGATTACTGCAATGCGCTCTACGTGGGGCTGCCTTTGAAGACGATCCAGCAACTACAACTGGTCCAGAATCGAGCTGTGCAGCTGGTGAGTGGTGGGGCTGCTAGGGGACACATCAAGCTGATTCTGTTTAAATTACATTGGCTACCAGTTGCTGCCCAAGCCCAAGTAAAAGTGCTTGTTTTGACATATAAAGCCCTAAACGGCTTGGGCCCTGGATACTTGAAGGACCGCCTCCTTCCATATGAGCCTATCCAGCAGTTAAGATCTAGCCAGGGGGCCCTTTTGAAAGAGCCATCCCTTAAGGAGATAAGAGGGAGGGCTTGTAGAGAAAGGGCCTTTTCGGCAGCTGCCCCCAGACTATGTAATGCCCTCCCGACTGAGATTCGTCTGGCGCTGATGCTGATGACATTTCGGCGCCACGTCAAAACCTTCCTGTTACAGAAGGCTTTTAATTGAAATAATATCAACTGTGGGTCCTGATGGCAATTTTTAGAGTATATACTGTATTTTAATTGTATTTTAATTGTTTTATCTTTTTTATTGTATTTTAATTGTTGCAAGCCGCCCAGAGATCTTTGGGTAGTGTAGGCGGCATATAAGTTAAAAAAATAAATAATAATAATAATACCCTCACTGGTAACTGTTGTTGCCAGTATCACTTACCCTAGTGTAATCCCTTTTGGTGCTCATCCTTTGGCATACTCATGCTACTCTTCTGGGGATCCAGCATGCTAAAAATACAGGCACACAGGTCAAAGTGCGCTTAAGGTGACCAGGTGCCTGTGAAAGGAATTTGGTAGACCACAACTTATTCCCACCAATACTCCTTGTTTGGGGACTGTGACGCCTCCTTGGGCAGAAGAAACAGAAGTTCTCTTTCTTTCATTTATTTACTTTAAAAAAATCCTCCCTCCCAAAGTGTCCAGGGTTAAACACCTCCCAAAATTAAAATTACAACTCAGCAGACACAAACATCTAATAAAGTGTAGTTTTTAAAAAAAGTTCCAGACTCTGCTCAGCCCTAAAAATATTTAGGTGACTTTGGGTGAATAAACTAAGTCACAAGGTTGCTGTGAGGATACAGCTGGATGGAAGAAAATCATTTCAGAAGGCAGGTGAGGGAATAGGGATACTGCCTGTGCTGGATGGGGTTACACTCCCCCTGAAAACGCAGGTCCGCAGCTTGAGTGTACTCCTGGATTCATCCCTAAGCTTAGATGCCCAGGTCTCGGTGGTGGCCAGGAGTGCATTTGCACAGCTAAAGCTGGTGCACCAGCTGCACCGGTTCCTTTAGATGTTGGATTTAGCTACAGTGACACATGCCTTAGTTACATCCCATTTGGATTACTGTAACACACTCTATGTGGGGCTGCCTTTGAAGTCGGTTTGGAAACTTCAGCTGGTGAAAAACTCTGGAGCCAGACTACTGACTGGGGCCAGCCATAGGGAGCATATAACACACCTGCTACAAGAGCTTCACTGGCTACCAGTCCATTTCTGGGCCCAATTCAAAGTGCTGGTCATTACCTATAAAGCCCTATACAGCTTGGGTCCAGTCTACCTAAAGGACCGTTTCTCCCTGTATGTGCCTTCTCGGTGATTAAGATCAGCAGAGGAGGCCCTCCTCTCGGTCCCACTGCCAGCTCAAGCGCAGCTGATGGGGACACGGGAGAGGGCCTTCTCTGTGGCAGCTCCCAGGCTGTGGAAAGCTCTCCCTCAGGAGATCAGGGTGGCCCCTTCCCTGTTACCCTTCTGAAAAAAAGCTAAAGATCCATCTCTTCAGGCAGGCTTTTAACAATTACAACTGAACCCCATTTTATCAGATAATTTTTATCTTTTCCATGTTTAAACATTTTAATCTTTTAATTTAATTTTAAATCATATATTGTTTCATTTGTTTTTTAATATTTAACTTATTGTGTTTTTAATTGTGTGAATTTTAAGGTTGTGAGCCGATTTGGGTCCCTTGTTGTAGAAATGTGGCATATAAATAAAATTACTACTACTACTACTACTACTACTACTACTACTACTACTACTACTACTACTACTACTAATAATAATAATAATAATAATAATAATAATAATTATTATTATTATTATTATTATTATTATTATTATTATTATTATTATTATTATTATTATTATTATTATTATTATTATTATTATTATTATTATTATTATTATTATTTATGTATGTATGTATGTATGTATGTATGTATGTATGTATGTATGTATGTATTTATTTATTTATTTATTTATTTATTTATTTATTTATTTATTTATTAAATTTATACCCCCGCCCCTCTAGACCATGTCTACTCGGGGTGGCTTACAACATAAAATAGGACAATATAAAATATAAATAATCATAAAATACAATTAATATATTAATACAATTGGAATAAAAGTTAGCAAAATAGAATAAGAAGAGAGAAAGAAAAAATAAAAGACTTAGCTGACTGGAGGGAAAGCCTGCTTAAATAGCCAAGTTTTTAACTGTTTTTTTAAATAATAATAATAATAATAATAATAATAATAATAATAATAATAATAATAATAATAATAATAATAATAATAATAATAATAATAATAATAATAATAATAATAATAATAATAATAATAATAATTTGTAGTGCTTTGAGTTCATTGGAATAAAGGCAAGGCATTCATGCAACTACAGTAATAATTTTTTAAAAAAATTCATACCTGAATGGTGTTACTCCATTGTTCTTATTCCATTTCTGTTGTTGTTGTTGTTTTGACTTAAATACTGCCCCAAAGTGTTAGGGTACTCTCTAGGCAGTTTGCAACATAATTATGAAAGGAACAACTTGTTTTCTCCTCTTCACCCCCATCCTGCAACCTGGGTACTCATTTTGCCAACCTCAGAAGGATGGAAGGCTAAGCCTCCTACCTGAACCCACTGCGATCAAATTCAGGTTGTGAGCAGAGGTTTAACTGCAGTACTGCAGTTTAACCAGTGTTGTTCCCAACCAACAATTATTTTGTTGTTATGTGTCATCAAGTCACTTCTGACTTATGGCAACCCTACGGATGAGAGATGTTCAACATATTCTATCCTCAACTGCCCTGCTCAGCTCTTATCAACTCAAGCTTGTGGTTCCTTTAGGGAGTAAATCCATCTCATATTTCATCTTCCTCTTTTCCTGCTGCTTTCTACCTTTCCCAGCATAATTGTCACTTCCTGAGAATCCTGCTTTCTCATGATGTGCCCAAAGTAGGACAGCCTCAGCTTCACATTTCTGCCTCTTGGGATAGTTCAGGCTTGATTTGATCTAGAACCCACTTGCTCATCTATGTGACAGTTCAGGATTTCCATATTTCATAAAGATTCACTCATTATATGACAGTACAGAGACATATTCACCGGATTAACCAATTAAAAGGCACACTATTTGAATAATTTATATTTTTCTGACATGGTTAGACAGACAGATATGAAGAAGGAAAGAGAGAGAGAGATTATAGGAAAGCCACAAAAGAAGCTAATGCACTGTCTGTCTCTCTCTTGCACACGTATGCATGCACACACATGCATTTACACACGCACGCACACAAACATACACACACAGTGACTGAGGAAATGTGTCACCAAAAAGAGGAAACTAATTTACATAAAATTAACATGTTAATTTATGTGAATGGTTGGAAGTGAGAAATAATCAATATCATTTAAATCAAAATACATCATCTTCCATTTTAGTGGCAAAGACAGGCTTTGCCCAGGTACTAATTGCCAGTGGGTGATGTTCTTCCTATGTTTCTTTATTTTTCATCTGCCTTCGGACTGGTTAGGTCTTTTGATGTGAGGATCCCTGGAGAAGAGCTTCCAGCCTTTCCAATAGAACACTGGTTCTTAACCTTGGGTTACTCAGGAGTTTTGGACTGCAACTCCCAGAAGCCTTCACCACCAGCTGTGCTGACTGGGGTTTCTGGGAGTTGCAGTTCAAAAGCATCCGAGTAACAAAGGTTAAGAACTACTGCAATAGAACAGTGGTTCTTAACCTTTGTTACTCGGATGCTTTTGAACTGCAACTCCCAGAAACCCCAGTCAGGACAGCTGGTGGTGAAGGCTTCTGGGAGTTGCAGTCCGAAACTCCTGAGTAACCCAAGATTAAGAACCAGTGCAATAGAAGATTGTCTTCTGCAAAGAAGGACTCATCACGGCCACCCCAATTCTAACCTTCTGAAATTCTTGGTTACATCAAGTAGTAGAGAAGACAACAATAGCCAGGATAGGATTCCTCAGGAATTTAGAAAGATCTTATGAAAGAACATAAACTACATTTTAAAAACCAGCTATTAACCATTTAGGAAAAGAGATGCTGATGGGCTCTATCTAACCTCTGATTGGTTACTCTGGAATTCCACCTATTTCTGATTGGTGTATTATTGAAACTATAGATTGGTCATCCTTTCCCTCACATAAAATACCCTGAAAGTATCTTCATAGCTTATTCATGAAATACGGATTTTCTGAGAGAATGACTCCCACATGCAGTTCCTAAAGAAGCCCTGATTGATGGCGGCGGCTCCTTTTTGCCTCTGCATATAGGGAAATGTACACATGCTCAATGCATTTGATTAAGTCACACATGAAATTTCTCTCAGAGCAATTATTTCAGGCAGTGCACTTAAACTGACCTGGTAGGAAACGAATGTTGGGGTGGCGATTAAGAAATTCTGCTCTCTTTCACGGAATACTGGGGTCAAATTCTCCTTTGATTTCCAGCGTGGTTTAATAAAATATTTAAGTCTAATCATGTTGCGTCAGAGAAGGGTTAACAGAGCAATCCTAGGGGCTGGGGTGGGGAGTAAAAGTGGAGTTGTTCAGAGATGTATTTCTTAGATACCCGGGGTAAATCCATTTACTGTGCCAATAATCCAACAGGATCCAGGTCTTCCTGTGTAAAGGCATGGTCTCGCACTTGACTTTATACGTGCTGGCTGGGCAGGGACTCTTACTTTGAAATACGTGCATGAATCATCCTCTCGGTTTAGATGGGGGTGGAGATTACTTGGTCGCCAAAAGCACAAACAATTTTAACTGTCAGCTTTTCTGCTCTTTCGATTTCTCCATATTTTTTCTTGCAGGAAAAATTTCAGGATTTCCCGATTGTTGTTCTCAGCTGGGACCATTTGCTGAATGGAGGTAAGTCCGGAAGATGCCCTTTCTCTGCAAAAATGTAGCTCTCGACTGAAACTTGATCCTGGCGACAGAATGTGATATTAATTAGGTCAGTGTTTCTGAAGTTTTCCATGCATATATATGTATATGATGATAATTTGGAAGAGAAAACGTGTGAGGATTCAGGTACTTCAAAGGCAGGTCGTACAATTAAGAGGTGTTAAAAGTAGCCGGGTAAATTCTCAAAATTTCCATTTTTAATAACCGGGAGACCGCCCATTGTTATAAAGGAAGGCTGGGTGTGAAAACAGAATCATTGCTTTGGAGTATTTTGTTTAAAATCCTACAGGATTTTAGGTTTGAAGGAAATCATCTTTTCGTGTGTGCAGTAGTTTACTGTAGGCCTTTTAAGACCTGCCGGAAGCAGGAGCAAGAGCAGGCAGCAGGAACTATTGTGCTCAATTTCCAGTAATCCTTTGTTAAAACTGAAGCTTATGGGAAGTTGTTGGAGGTTGGGTCCAAGGTAACAAAATATGGTTTACAGTATTTCTCACAGTTCCAAGGTCACAATGCTGAATTTCCTTGTTACCTTTGCTCAATATTTTTTAAAAAGGCTTTTAAGGTTATAGTTTGTGTTGTTGTACTGTGATTGTCCTAGGAATGGCAACTGTCTGTGTTTATATTTTGAACTTATTTTTAGATACATACTTTATGTAACTTTAGATAAATATTTTGATTTTTAGATACTTATTTTTACATACATATAAATAACACCTATTTCGCTGTTATGTAATGTTGTTTCCAACATAGTTACTAAAAAGCATCACGTTTTAAGAAATTATACCTGATCTGTCAGACCATTTTCATCAATTTGATCCTGTTTTGTTGCATATTATGCAGACAATGTGTAGGCAGTATATAAGCAGCATATTGTGCTATTTTGGTTTTGTGTTAAACACAGTTTATAATTTTGAACAATAGTTGCAGTAATAAGCTGAAAGGAGTATTAATTTGAACAATTAGTTGCAATAATAACATGAACCAATGGCTACTCCTAGAATAGCCCTTTTCCTTGATTTATTTTAAAATATGTACAGTATGTCCCACTTTTCTTCCCTTCAGCCATAATAACACTTGTTAAGGCACTCTATATCAAAAAGAAATGCTATGTTAATAGCAAAAGCAATGTAAATCCTAAAATCAAAACAACCCCTTCCCCAAACCAGTAAACTAATGCAGAGGAAATTGTGCTGTGGTGGTCATATTCAATATACCATATTTCTAAATGTCTACAAGATCAGCAATGTCTTCATGATATGCTGACAATCCAAAGACTGATGGTGCCAAACAGAATTTCCAGGGGAGGAAATTCTGAAATATAGAAGGGGCAATCACTGGAAGGGCTCTTTGGCGTAACCGCTTGCTTTATCTAGAACAGTGGAAGAGGAGGACCCAAACAAGGCTATTAGATGAAGACCTGAATGAACTGGGTTCAGGTCAAAGGATACAGCTATGTGACTTCATGATGAAAAATGAGATATTGAACTGGAACTTCCTAGATCATAGCTTAGTCTCTGGGGTGTAATGTAATATCAGGTTGCATCTGACTTACAATGACCCTCAGAGGGTTTTCAGAGGATGTGAGATACAGTATTTGAGGAGCGCCATCCCAAAGTGAGTTTCCATGACCAATAAAGGATTTGAACCTGGCCCCTCACTCTACCCACTAAACCACACTAGCTCTCCTTTGTTTTGTAGCTATAGTTATTATCTCTAACTCTACTGAGGGTTTTTTTTAAGCCTTTTTCAGCACTATAATCTTCTTGACCATCAGGTGTTTGATAGAGCAGTGCCAAGGAAAAGATCCATGATTCCCAATTAGTGATGTTCATAGCTGAAGTGTACACCATTGAGTGGGAACAGTGGTAGAAGCTTAAGGTAAGAGGTTTGCATTTCTGTTTGGGAATTCAAGTCCCTTTGGTGTAAGAGACTCACATTCCATTGGACAGGGATGCGGAGTACATTCTAAGAAAGATTAAGCTGAAAAATTTCTTCTACTTTCTCTTACATGTAGGATCTTTCACCTGTCAGTCAGTCAGTTTGAATTACAGAAACCTTAAAGGAATATGAATCGTGCCAATAGAATGGAAAGACCAAGCAATCAAGAATCTTCTCATTTGACTGAAGATGTAACTAGTAATTTCCAAGATCTGGAAGAAAGCAACTGGAAACAGGGCAGCCAGACAGTTAGCACTTCTTCATTATTCAGAAATAAGGGTAAGAACGTCATGGACATTTGCTACAGGATGTATAATATGCAGCCTAGTTCTGTGTATCTGTTTTGTGGCAAAACTAAACAATGGTCCTATTTACACTGAACCATAAACCAACATATGGTGAATCCTGGTTTATCGTGTGTGTGCTGCATTCTGGTGCATGCAGCCTGTTTATCTCAACTGGCTTGTCCTGCATATGGCTAAACAAATGAGACCAGAAATGTTTGGTTAATACAGAGGTGAGAAAAGTGACTTTTTAAACATTATTATTAGTACAGCAGCAGGCAACATGGCAACTGGCTATACTGACTAGGGTACTGTGTAAACGATAGATTGATTTGTTTGTTTGTTTGTTTGTTTGTTTAACCTACCAGCCCATTAGTGCAGTGCACTATTCTGGGTAGCTTACAGCAAAATAAAATATAACCTGGCAAGAATACGGTTATAAATAAAACAATCCACAAGAGTAACTTTGTCTCATCCTACTTTAAATATGCCATCTGAACTGGGGATCCTGGCTTGCTGTGCTCTGTACAAGCTAAGAAAGATCATAAACTATGGTATAAGAATTCTGGCTTGTTTGGAAGCAGCAGAAGCCAGGATCTTGCATTGTGATGTCATTTCTGATTTGTTTAGTTATTTGTGAGAGAGGGAGGAGCCAAGGAGAAGTAAACAGATTGTGTACACAAGGACCTTGCTCATTCATGGTGAGCCAAGATTTGCCAGGATCCTGGTTTACCATTCTATGATTAAATTAAGTGTGTTGCCATGGTATTGCAGAATTCTTTTCTTACGTGTAAATAGCACTGACTGAATCATGATCAGGACCATGAATCAAGGGTTAAACAGAGCCTTGGGTTGTAACACTGGCCGCATGCTGCTCCCAGGGATTCTGTCTGTCTTGTAGTCTTTTGGTTCCCTGGTCTCTTCCACCTCCAGTTTTCCTCCCCACACCTCACACATTGTACCATTTTGTGTTTGGGGCCTATGGACTTTCTGCCTTTTTGGAAATGTTAATGAACCACAACCTTTTCAAGAGATCTCTGTGAGCTACCATGTCTGCAACGTCTCATCTCCTGGTATCATACTGTTACTTATTTGTTATAGATGAAGTGCTTATTTGTTTTTACAGTAAGGAATTATGCTTTGCTCTTTGTGGTCTGCTATGTTTAGACACAGAGTGCAGATATTCTTCTCACTCAGCGAGTCCTCAGTGTTCTAATGCTCTTGAAGAAGTGAAAAGCATTTTCTTCCATGCAGGAGGTAAAAGGAATCAAGACAACTATTCTTGTCAAGAGCAGTTTGGGAATACGTTCAGCAGCATGAACAACGGGGCACAAAGCCAGGCACCAGAGAAAGTGACTCTTGTTGTAGATGGTACAAGATTTGTTGTAAATCCCCAGATTTTCACCGCTCATCCTGATACAATGTTGGGGAGGTAAGCAGCCTTGTTGGCTCAATATTTTTTAGGCTTCAAATGGTCCTTGAGAACTGTGTGCCTGTTTAGTTGTTGCCTAAAGTGACATCTGTCTCCTGACTGGAAGTGTTCATAACAGCGCTATCAGTGGCATCACAGGTAGCGTCTGTGGTCCGTTCTGCTTATTTCCACCTAAAGCGGGTCACCCAGCTGTGCCTCTACCTTGACACCGGGTTCCTGACCATGCTGGTTCATGCGGTGATAGTCTCGAGATTAGACTACTGCAATGCCCGCTATGTGGGGCTGCCCTTGGAACTGCTACGGAGATTGCAATGGGTCCAGAACGTGGCGGCCAGATTGCTGGGTGGGGTTAGAAAATACCAACATATCTCCCATCCTGGCCACCTTACACTGGCTGCTTGTTCGCCTCCTTACCAGTGTCAAGGCAATGGTACTAATCTATAAGGCCTTAAACAGTTTGGGACCTTGATATCTGGCCAAGCGCCTCCTTCCAATTAGATCTGCCCACCCTATAAGATCATCCCAGGCAGGGCGGTTGAGAGTTCTGACCCCGAGAGAGGCCTGGAAAACGACTACTAGAAATCAGCCCTTCTCTGCGGTAGCTCCACAACTATGGAACTCTCTTCCGCCTGATGTCCGCCTGGCCCCTTCACTGGGAACATTTAGGAAGCTGTTAAAAACCTGGCTATTTAAACAGGCCTTCCCTGAACAAACAGCTGTATGATACAATAGTGTTTTGCTAAAGCATCATCTATCACACTGCCATGCCTCTTGTCTTTTATATTTTATGCTTTTAATTGCAATTTATTGTATTGTATTTGTTTTTACTGCACTTTATGATATATGATTTGTGCCCCAATTGTATTATTATTATTTTATGTATGTATCATTTTATTATTTTGTTTATCTGCTATAACCCACCTAGAGTGGCCCTGGCGGTATACTGTATAAAGAAATAAATCAATCAATCCAAAGCCCTAACCATCATAAGACCAGGATATCTGAGGACATTCCTCCTCCCCATTTACCCTGCTGAGGTTTCATGAAGAGGGTCTCTTGGTGGTTCTACATGGATGTGAAGCCTGACTGGAGTCCATAGGAATAAGAACTTATGCGAACTGGCTCCCAGTTGGCAGAATACCCCTCCAACTGAGGTTAACTATGCACTTACTCTTCTCTGTTTTTGGTTTGTACTGAAGACTTTTAATTTAAGATGAGCATCTCCTATCTGCTATATTTCAGTTGCCCACCACTCTGAAATTTCTGATATGGAATGCTTTCTACATAAAGTATTATAAATACTTTAATATAATTAAGTGCAGCATTCTCAAGAAACAGCTTGCCAATATTTAGATCATTAGATCTTCACCTGCTCATAGTGCTATTTCCTATTAATTTCAGTGTGTCAGCCATGGATTTCTGAGACACATTTATGGACACCTTTTTTTCCTTTTCAGAATGTTTGGACCAGGGCGAGAATATAATTTCACTCGGCCAAATGAGAAGGGTGAATATGAAATTGCAGAAGGAATCAGCTCTACTGTCTTCAGGGCTGTACTGGTGAGGAAGTCCACAAAGTTAGAAAAGCAGCCTTCTTCCTCCTATAATGTTCTTACTCTTCCCTTAAACGTTCAAAAGAACATTTAAGCTTATTAATACAGTATTTTCCATTCTGTTTATACATCTCAGAATTTCTTGTTTTCTTCCCCTTCCTACTTTTAAGATAACGTGTGTCATTTATATCATGAGTTGTTGGATTTTGTATGTCTAATTATTGTTATTCTTTCCCTGCCCATTATGTCTGTCATTCATGGTGTTTGAAAGATTATGAATCTAATAAAGAATGTTGAATTTGTAAAGTAACATAGAATGAATTGAGGATGCATGAATATCTATAACAACTTTAAAACTTAGAAAACATTGAAGCCTTCCTCAATATTATGTCCTCTAGATCAGTTGGGTATACTTCCCATCGCCTTTAGCCAGCCTGCCCATTAGCCTTGCTATCTGAGAATGATGGAAGTTGGTTTCTAACACATCTGGAGGGAACTAGTGTGTGTAGACTGAATTAGTGGATGAGAGATGGCTTCAGAGGCCCGGGTATCTGATTTTGAATGTTTTGAAGAAGAGGATACAAGTGATTTAAATAAGTACAATATTTATTATAAGATGACATGCTTCACCATTTATGTTTTCAGGATTATTACACAACTGGAATCATTAATTGTCCTGATGGGATTTCTATTCCTGATCTTAGTGACACATGTGACTATCTTTGCATCAACTTTGACTTCAACACAATCAAGTGTCAAGATTTAAGTAAGTGTAACAAAACTTATAATTGCTCTACATATTAAACTTTTTTTGGTATATACTATATTTTCAGGTCAGAATTTGACATTGATAGAGATACAGTAGGCCTATTTTTTCCAAGTACTATATAGAGGACTCAAGTATGACATGTTTCTTGTTAGGTGCATTATTACATGAACTATCCAATGATGGGGCTCACAAGCAATTTGACTGTTATCTGGAAGAGCTAATACTACCGATAATGGTGAACAGCGCCAAGAAAGGAGAACGTGAGTGTCACATTGTTGTGTTAACTGAAGAAGACATAGTGGACTGGGATGAAGACTATCCGCCTCCAATGGGAGAAGAATACTCTCAAAGTAAGTGATCAGCAAACATGCACAGGATACATAAATACATACCACATATTCACTATATACAGTAGTAACCCCATATCCATAGGGGATCAGTTCCACAATCTACTGTGGATGCCTGAAACCATGCATATGAGGGAATCCTATATGCATCTGTGAGGGTTGCATGACAAAGGCCACAAGGGGTCATCCTTGTATATTGGATATAAGGCTGCAGCAAACTGCAGCTAAGTGAACTGTGGATACTGATCCCGTGGATACAGGAGTCTTTCTATATTCTATACTGTGTGTGAGTATATACTGGCTGAAATCCTCTTGCATAAGTTACAAATGAAAAAGGATTATGAAATCAGTGGCATAGGGAGAGTTTTGGCAAGTAAAGATTTTCCCCTTTCTTTCTCCTTGCTAGTCTGACTTGCGAGTCATCTGTTTCATCCCATAGAAGCTTTGGGAGCAGCAGGAATGGAAGGATGAAGCTTTAATTACCAAAATTGCTTCTATGTAATGTTGCAGCAAGGGTTGACTATCAGTAGTTAAAGGTTTCCTCCTCCTGTTCCACTGCTCCCATGTGATGAAAAGGATTCTTCCCAAGTCAGATGAGGTGCGGGCAAGAAGGGACAGGTTTTTAACTGCTGAAAATTTCCCTGCTGGTGACATCACCCTTCCACAGATGCAACTTGTGCAAGAGGATTTCAGCCACTACATATATTCATCCATACATAAAATTTTTATATTATAAAAAAAATTAAAAATACATACTACATGATATACATGGGGCATTATCATATTAAAACCGAGATAAAATAAAGATACAAATATATGAAATATCAATTGTAATAAACAAAATAAATGGTTAATTAACCACACAGTCTATAGCAGAGGTCCCCAACCCCTGGTCCATGCCCCGGTGTCAGTCTTTGGGCTTTGCAGGAGCAGGCTGCGGAGACAGATCTCCTGCAACCCCCACACACGCATGGTGGGCGTGGTGTGCTTGCACTTATCCGCAGGTGAGCGGGTGCATATGGTGCGCTCATGGGTGGGCATGGCAAGTGTGCCACACCAATCTGCAAGCGCGGGGGTTGCCCCCGCCCTCCTGTACACATACAGCCCTCCAACAGTTCCAAAAAGGTTGGGTGGTCTATAGAATGTGGTCTATAGAATCTTAGTGTTTATTGTCACATATTTTCAGACAGTCTTGTTCTGTTCCATGACATTATAAAGGATGTAAAATTTCCAGGGGAAAGAAACCTGTTGGGATTTTTTTTGGTCCTCTGCAAGCCAAGAATTGCCATGTCAAGGGTCTTGTTCACTGCAATATAGTATTTGTAGCAAAATGCAAGATTATGCCCTCAAGGCATTTCAATACAATAATGTGTTCATTTTTTAAAAAAAGGTAGAGTTTGGGCTCATATGTTGATTGAGATGAAGTCGGCTTCCCTTGTTGCAGAATAATCACATCATCTGCCCCATACATGATGGAAACTTAATTTTGGAAATAATGAATACTATGACATGTTGAAGCCAACCATGACTGAACAGTGGCCATTTGCTGCTCTGAGATCCATGGATGGCTTCAGCGTGTCATTATATTCATTCAAATTAAAAGTAAAATTCATCCTAGTCTTGATGTCTCATGACATAAGCATTTGGCTTTGAGTAACATGCAGATATTTCGGAAGCAACAATTCTTGTTGTGACTATTTTGTTGAATATAGCTGTTCATGTGTCACAGATGTTTCTAATGAAGTCACTAGTGACAAACATGTCTGCATGATACACTGTCTCCATCATAGGAATATGTGCCCATTTTCAGCCATAATCCAAGACATACTTAAGCATGTTTCTGATGCAACCTTTTTTTCCTTGTATACAGTGGCTGAAATCCTGTTGCTTTGTCATGGATGCAGAAGGCAAATAGTATACTTTTCTAGCTGGCAACTAATGAGGCCCCCACTGGGATTTCTGAGTGTATGCCAAGCCAGCAGGTCCCGCCACCCTGAGAATCACAGCAATGACTTATTAATTGCCAGCTAGAACTTACTGAATATTATGCTGTTTGCCTTCCAGATGTGTAACAAAGGAACAAGATTTCAGCAATCAAATTTGCTATGCAGAACAGCATTTATGTCTAAGGACAATTTCTGGAATGAGGCATGTAACAATAAACTGACCAGTTATTCTGTATATAATTATTTATAAAAAGCAACATTTTCATATGCTCTGCATGGTGTTGCGTATCTCTCCCTTTACAGTGGGGTCTCGACTTACGAACGGCTCGACATACGAATGTTTCGACTTACGAACCGCTGTCGTAGGAATATATGGACTCAACTTACGAACTTAGATTCGAGTTACGAACTCTTTTCCCCCCTTTTTTTAAAAGCTAAGTCATCTTAGGTTAAAAGGAAAAAAGAAAAAATTATCCCCCTCTAGTGGCAGAAGGCGGAATAGCAGCTTCCCATTAGTTTCTATGGACGAAAAGAGCAGATACGGATTAAATGGTTTTCAATGCATTCCTATGGGAAATGCAGATTCGACTTAAGAATTTTTCGACTTGAGAACTGCCTTCCAATACGGATTAAGTTCGTAAGTCGAGACCCCACTGTATTTATGTAATGTCTATTCCTCATATTCCCCTTGTTTGAAAGACGTTCCAAAAATCTTTTATGTGCTTTTGTTTGAATAATTAATAGCCTGTAAATTTTAACTTTTCACTTTTTAAATATGTTGCTAGACAGTTAACCTTTACTTCTCTTAATATTATCAAAAGGTCTATTTTTTTGTAGATGATTAACGATGACTTCTTTCTCCAACTCCTAAGTCCTGTATAGCTCTAAGCTCTACAGATTTTTCAAGTACATTGAGAACCGGGATGTTGCAAAAACTGTGTTGAAAGAACGTGGCCTGAAAAATATTCGAATTGGCATTGAAGGCAAGTGTTGTTTTTCCTACATCATTTAAACTTTTAGAGAAGGAATTAGCAGACGTTTCCATTCAGAAGTTCCTATGTACTAGTTGTGGTAGGAGCTGGGCCTGTAAAACATCATATGTTTGGTAGGTGTGTTGCATGGGAATGAGGCAACCTTTAAAGGTGTGGCAGGGTCCATCCCCGTGGCTTTTCTTCCCTTCCACCAGAAAATCAGGAGTCCCATTCTTGGCCTTGCCACGTGGCTTAAAAGTAATTTGCTGGCCTGCCTCCATCCCTAAAGGCTTATCAAAGACTTTTGGTATCTGAAAGAAATAACCAGATAGGACCACCTTTACACCATGCCATGTACAGGGATCAAGCTGACTTAGTGAATCTCGGTTCACCCCTGGCCGTGTAGCTGTATCCTCCACCATACCTGAGAGCAGTAGGTTAGCTTTGGGGTACATAAAGAAGAGAGGCTGGCATTCAGAGATAGAGCTCTGTTTTCCAAACTTCAGTAGTACTCCCTACCCTGAAGTGACTGTCTCACTTGCATTAAGGGTAGGACTGCCTCGATGTGTACAGTTTAGGGCAAGGAAGCAAGAAAATCAACACTGGCTGAAAATCCTACTGCTTAGCCTAATAAGTTGCAACTAGACATAAGCACTTTGAACTTATTTCCCAATCCCCCCCCCCTGAACTGGCCCGGCCACTTACTGGGCTCCATGCGGTGCTTGGCTCCATTGTCATCATGCCAATCCTGGAAGGAGCCCCGCCACTGTGTGGAGCCTGGTAAGTGTTACTCAGAACTGGTTCTTGGGGGAGGGATTGGGTGGAATTCCATGGAAATGAATATGAAGTGCCCATGTCTAGTTGCAACCCAGGTAGGCTCTTTTGAATCCATGGAGCTTAACAGAGGAGTTGACTCACTAAATCCCTGCACCTACTCGAGTTGCAACTTACTACACTAAGCAACAATATTTCAGCCTTGGTTTTGTCTTTGATCTCTTCACCTTTCTTTACCACTAAAAATCAAGTCCTCAGAGAGTAGCTATCCATCATTTCAAAAGCTGCAGTTTGGGAAGAATTGAAATGTCTATATTGTAAGGATAGCATTTGGACAAAATAGGAGAGAGAACACCTGGCTCATGCTAGTAGGTGTTTCTGCACCAAGATCCACCAAGCCTTAAACAGCTTAGAACCAGTGTTGTTTGAAAGGTCACATTTCCTATATGAATGTGCCTGGCTGTGAAAAACAAGTTTCTGAGGTCTTGCTTAGGCTCCCTCTAATGCCAGCAGTGAGGTGGATAATGATCACAGAGAAAGAACCTTCACTTTAATTTTGTGGCATCCCACAAAAAAGAGGCTTTCTTGTCATCATCCTTGTACTCTCTTTGGCAAAAGATAAACACCCTTTTATTTACAGAGGGCTTCTAGTGGCTTTATTGTCTAGAAGTAGTTTGCAATTTAATTTGGTATACTTTTTTACTGTAATCTTTTTGGCAAACCCAAAAGCAACTAATGAATGAAGTGATACGTCTAGACTGTTGGTGTGTCTAGATTGTTGAAGCACTCTTGCTTTGTGAAAGAAATGATAGGGCTGCTAACAGAGGTTGGAAGTGGCCCATGAAGACAATGATGCTAAAATAATTGTTTCAGGTTATCCCACCTGTAAAGAGAAAGTGAAAAGGAGGCCTGGAGGACGCTCGGAGGTCATCTATAACTATGTGCAACGCCCATTCATCCAGATGTCTTGGGAAAAGGAGGAGGGGAAGAGCCGACACGTTGATTTCCAGTGTGTGAGAAGCAAATCTCTAACAAACCTTGTCATGGTGGGTGAGGATGTGGCAGAAGATCAGGAGATGCCACTACATCATCCTCCCCAGGTGGATGAACTTGACCGACTAAATGCTCCATTTTCCCAAATGGATCCTGACGTTCTCCCAGATTAATACTCTGGCTACCTGCAAATAGATTTTTGTGTATGCGCTAGATCAGGACTGAATCCCCAGGGCAGCCTGCCTTCAGCTTCTTTACAAGCTGTTCTGTTCTAAAGTAGTTCTGCTCTCTAAATGCAGTCTCTTCAAGCAGGGAGGACAAATGTTATCATTATCTTCTGCTGAGCACTCCCAAGCATCCTTCCAAAATGACATGGACTGAGACTCAGTTATACCTTTCATCCCACAAAAAAAAGGTCATGTTTCTGGCAATGGAATTAGAAGAAATTTCTTTTAGAAGAAATTACCCAGTCATAAAAAGACACTGTCTTAATTTGCAGTGTGACCAATTCCTCTATAATAGTAATATCATTATCAGCAAGAACAAAAGACAGTAAGTTGTATGTGGAGTGCCCATTCCAAGAACGAAAGCCTCTCTTGGGTTCACAGAAAGCCCCCGGGTCCAGTGAAAGAGGGTAACCGAGCCACTGTCTTACCCCCTACAGCCCCTTGTTGCCTTTCATCCAGCTGCAAAGAATCCCCAGCCTTTCAAACAGATTTTCAGGAGGCTTAAGGACATCAGCAAGAAGGAATCCCAAAGAATGCCTTCCTGATCTTGTTCCTCTAGAGCAGCAGTTCCCAACCTTGGGTCCCCAGATGTTCTTGGACTGCAACTGCCAAAAATCCTAGCCAGCATAGCTAGCAGTGAAGGCTTCTGGGAATTTTAGTCCAAGAACATATGGGGATGTTCCCAAGGTTGAGAAACTGTGGTCGAGAGCATGCATGCAGTGCTCTGCATCCAACACTGTGGCTGTTTTCAGTGAGGTGGAATGCACCCCACACACTGAGAGCACATGCAGTTTAGCATGATTCTTCATTTCCTTTTTTCCCCCCAGCGGCTCATATGCCAACTCTATAAACTGCTTCTTTATCTCAGGGAGCTGCTGCAGAGAAAAGGAAAATGCAGGTGTGGAAGTGCACACAGACTGGCATGATGGCTTAAACATGAGAGATTTTGAGCATGGGAGGAACATCGCTCACACAGTTTCCTACTTAATATGCAAACTGCTCTTTCTTTGGGATAAAGACAGTACTCTTCAAGAAACCAAATGCCAACCTGCACAACCACAAAATGCTGCATTTTCAATTCAGGACAGTTATTTTTGTCCATATACTATATGTATTTATATGTACGTACGTGTTTACATAGATATGCAATAGTTAAAGAATTTCAGCACAGAATGTTAAATCTGGATCAGATGAAATGTCAAAGTTCTTGATTTGCAGACATCAAACTAAGAGGAATAGCTATATTGACATGTTGCATCTGTAATCT
Source organism: Pogona vitticeps (assembly GCF_051106095.1). NCBI lineage: Eukaryota > Metazoa > Chordata > Lepidosauria > Squamata > Agamidae > Pogona > Pogona vitticeps. The sequence continues at coordinate 55,488,656 of NC_135786.1, forward strand.
GTTATTTCTTCTAACGGTTCCATGGTTCAAATGTGTTAAACCTACAGCACATGGTTAAAACCACAGGCTTTGTGAAAAACAAAAACAAAAGCTAGGTCCTTTTTTTTTCTCTAGTTAGGGAACTGATTCCTTGATCCTCTAAAAGGGTTGCATAGCACAAAGGGTGGCGCTGCAATTGCATTGCAAAAGTTCACCATTTCAACAGCAGAGCCTTGGTAATCATTCTATGCTTTTGTACAGCATGCATACAGCTACTTCAGGAGGGTCCTGTTGTCCAAAAAGCAGATTGATGACTGTGTTGCTTCCATACTGCTTGTTAGCCAACACTGAAGATTTGACCTGGTCAGGAAACAGTATTATTTCAGAAAGCACATGGGGAAATCCAATATGAAAATCTAAATGTACTCTAATACTGTATTAGAGTTTCCTATGAAAGGAAAGCAGGATCATCTGACTATGCTAGCTTTCCATTGATAGGGAGCTTTCTGGTGGATACCTTCAGTGAAAAAGGCAAGTTCAGTGGTACATTTATGAAGATTATCTCAACAGCCTTGGGGACTATGTGAACTGACTCTTTTATAAGTGTAAAGAGAGAAGTCACCCACCAGTTCTGCACTACAATTATGCCACTTCATTATGTCATAGCAAACAGCTTTTAAAGCTGATGATTAAGAATGATTTTGCCCCTTATATGTAAACCAGAAAAATAATGTTTTCTGATAGAGACATTCAAACAAAGAATCCTTTTTTGGGGAGAAAGTTTACTGCGGGTTAAACCACAGAAGCCTCTGTGCTGCAGGTTCAGAAGACCAGCAGGCATAAGATCGAATCCACGCAACGTAGTGAGCTCCCGTTGCTTTGTCCCAGCTCCTCGCCAACCTATCAAATGCGAGTACATAAATATGTACCACCTCAGTGGGAAGGTAACGTCATTCTGTGTCTAGATAGTCGCGCTGGCCACGTAACAACGGAAACTGTCTTTGGACAAACGCTGGCTCTACGGCTTGGAAACGGGGATGAGCACCGTTCCCTAGAGTTGGACACGACTGACTAAATGTCAAGGGGAACCTTTACCTATATCTCTTTAAAGTCTTCCCTTCCACCAACTTAAGACAGATACGTCTGCTGTACATAAAACTGATAATGCAGAGGACTTTGCAACCATCAGCACCCTAAATTAATTATTGTACTTCTTTGAAGTTAGTGCCTTTGAGCCCCTGTGTTTCTGCAATTTCAGAACATCATTTATTTGGGATCACGGTGAGGGAATCAATCAGCTTGGTCTGCCAGATACTACAGATAGTTTTGCAGAGTGAGAAAGGGCAATTTTATGCTTTCTGGGAAAGAGGAATTGCTTGAAGCTACTCTTACCTTCAGTCAGATGATATTGGAGTTTTGTGGTTCACCCACTGCACTTTCAATTAATCTTTATTTTTAAGGAAGACTGATGGACCTTTATAGGGACACACTATTGAAAAATTAAGATAAACAGACTTACAGCGCAAGCCTGTTTGTGCTTCATCAGAAATAAGGCTCACTGGAGTCACTGGGCTTCTTCTCAGAAAAGTGTTCAAGTGGGACTATAGTTTTACCTCTATGAAGCTTCTTTTACTGGGAGAGCCAAGGACTTGGTAATACTTGGATCCCAGTCTAGTTGTAAAAATCCAGTGATACTTTCACAAAAGTGCCTACAGACATTTTTTCAAAAGCATACAAAAGGGTAACTGTCATTGTCTGTGGTGCTGTCAACAAGCTGAGGTGGTCTGCTATGCCACTGGGCGTTTTGAAGACAAATGGCTGTCTGTGTCTAGTAGGGACACTTACAGGGAGGCGTTAATGTTTAAAAGAAGCAAACAAAATTACTGCACATGAACACTTCCAATATTAAATTCAAAGTAAACCCAGATTGGGCTAAGCGTGGTATGCTTAGACAATAGCACTGCTAGTCTCATGTAAGTGAGGGTTTGCTCTCAAAAAAGTACGTTTGAGGCCTAATTTTAAAACATAAAAGTAAACTAAGGTTAAAACCGGCTTTAAGTTTTCTTTTGCGGAAATTAATTCTGTGGAGCCAGTGAGAATTTCGGTAAGTTTTTACAAGCAGGCATAGGCATGAATGTACATTATAGCTTGCATAAAAATGTTACACAGGAATTGTGTTTGCCATTGATCTCTTGAACAGCAAGAGCAGATATTCAAATATAAATTGCTAAATAAATTCATGAGATTCGGTGTAGTGTAATGGACAGAGTGACAGACTAGGACTCGGGAGGCCCTGGTTTGATTCCCCACTCAGGCATAGAAACTCATGGGGGTGTGGAATTGGTAAGACCACTTCTTAAATATTTCATCTACCTTGAAAGCCCTATTAAGGTTGCTGGAAGTTGACTCCAACTTGAAGATGTAACAACAACAAATAAATTCATATTGAGAAGCCTAGGTACTATAATATTCTTACAATGTCTACCTAGGCACACTACAATATTCTTACATTATCTGTTGTGAACCCTAGATATAATAATTTTATGTCTACCCATCTTCATGTTTTATATTTGTTACAGCAAATATAGGTAGGTACAGCACATTTAATGATTTGTGCTACACTTAAAGGGTCATCTTGTGTAAACTGATTTGAATTGGTTTAAGTTTGGAATCAACCCAATGTACACATAAAATGTGAAGCAGCTGTTAAAATAGGACTGTGTGAACAAAGACTTAAATTGTAAGTGCTTGAACTTCAAATACAAGGAACAACTGATATACCTGTTTCACATTAAGCTGAACAGGACTTTGTTAAATAAAGCCAAGATGACTACTAAAGATATACTGATCTGGTTATCTAGTTGACAACTAAACATTCGAAAGTATTGTACATGAAAGATCAAAACACTTGTTGCTTTTCCATAGAAATACGATGCACTTGTTAAATACTGCTAGAGGGGTTTTGTATCCAATACTGTATCAAAATTTACTGAACTTTAAGGCAAATGAACTATCTGGTGGGTGGGTGAATCATATTTGCACTTCTTCCACAAGTCTTAGTAAAAAACTAGTTCAATATTCCATGTCTATACAATCATAACTCCTGCACTAACAGCATGTTGTTTACATGCTTTATATATTCATATGCTTCAATAAAGTTCTTTTGATCTGATTTTCTTAATGCTTGTAAATCTATTTCTGGCATTTATTCTTCTCATGATGACAGTGGGGGCAGGATAAAGTAAAGAAGGCACCATTTCAGTATTGTTAAGGACACAGAAAATTTGAGTTTCCCAAAATACTTATCTCTGCATATTGTACTTGTGCCATCAACCCATATCCACTCGTATCTTCTTGTGAGGCACACCCGACCCCCCTGTGTACATCAGCTCCAAGGACAGGTCATGTTACAGCAAAGTAGGTTGAGGATGAATATGGATGAGTTATGAACTTCCTTTTTTAAAAAAACAAAAAGGATTTTTTTGGTGGCAATGTGAAAATTAAAGGATTCCCACATACCTGCCAGTCTTCCCCACATCATCACCCAATACTTTTATTTCTTGCCTAACACCAAGTGCTGTTTAGCTGTAGTTATCTTTCTTTTTCCAAAAATGTAAATTCTGAAACTGGAATAAGTGAATTTGTTCTTTATCACTCTGGTGCATGCAATCAATATACTTACCAAATATGTCTTGACGCAAATTTACTTGAAGTTTGCTTCATGGTAATCTGTAGATAACTTTTTTTCAATTCAAAGAACATCCAAAGTATTAGGAAAACTACATTTATTCAAAAGAAATCTTGAACAGTTTAGAATGCAAAGATTGTTCCATAAAAAGTCTGTCTTCACACAAAACCTAAAGACAAAGTATACCAAATTGTGTATTGCAATTAGTAACAACTGAATGCTAATATAAAATCTGCTTTCATCTGTCAGAATAAGACATAAACCAGGCACATTGGTTAATCAGTACCTAGGTGTAGTACTCTACTAGGAGTCACACCACCGGCAGCACTGCTTATATTAATCTCAGCCAGGAGGTTTATCTCCCCCTTACCACATACCTACATGCAAAAAGTCTTAACATTGCAACATTTGGGGTACAGCAAAGAGAATCAGCATTACTTAATACTTCAGCCATTTGTCTTCACAGCAAAATATAAACTTTCATAATCACTAAGTATGTAACTGGCTATTACAGCCGAAACTGCTTTCAAAAGAATGAAGTGTGATATCCTGTAAAAATAGTGACCTTTCCCCATTCATCTACTGTGTGCTGGTGTAGAATGACAGAGCTAGCCACAAGAATCTGGGAGCAAAATAGAGATTATAGTACGTATTAGGCTCTCCTACTAGCCTGAATGGTGGGCAAGTATTAACAATGGTCCTGACATTAAAGGTAATTAAGGCTTACTAGCCTTCTTGTTTAAACTTAATTTAAATAAAAGTTTCAAATCCTACTTAAATGGGAACCTTAGTTTACCTTCATGTCCTGAATGTTTAACTGTGGTGAAAATGGAAAAAAGAAAATATAACTTGTAAATTACTCCAACTGTAGTTAACAGAATGTCAACATCAGATCTATAAAATAGTCTGCTTGATAAACACTTATGGCTTTAATATTAAAAAAAAAGCCAAATAAATCTAAATTACTACACTTGTATGTGAAATGTGAAGACCAATCAGACTGATGTTTTAAGTTGCCACACAGAGAGATCTAGTTTTCATAAGCCTTTTCACACATAGTTCTCTTTGTGAGTAGCATCTCTTCACTACAATCATGCATACAAGGTGGTATCTGGCAAGTGAGACTCTGGCTGCTGCAGAAGCTGAAAACTCAATATTAGACTCTTGTTTGTACAACCTGCTCTTTCTCAGATCAAGTAGATCCCCCAGAAATTCTTAATGGTAAAAGACAATCATGTCTTGTATTCTAATTCAACTTATCCACATATATAATTCTTGCATCAAAAATGTCATAATGTGGCACCGAGATGCTTTGCTACACAAATGTAATGCAGAAGGACATTCAAGAAGAGGCATACAAAAACGTTTTTTCCCTTTTGTGCAAGTTATGGGCTGTGCAGCTCTCTGGGCAATGAGGGGGCAATGAGGCCTTCTAGAGTTTTATCTTTAAGGCTTTATAAGCACCAGCAATATGTGCTACATATTTTCAATATCCAGCAAACACCAGAAATTTAACTTTAAACGCATAATTATACAGCTAGAAAATTATAGCCCCACCTAGGTAAGACACGTCATTAGGACTCCAGAAAAAGTAAAGCTAGGCACAAAGAGTTCATGAAATCAGGAATAAGAGTTACTCCCTTCTTTCTAAATACATTTCTTAGACAAAGGCTATACACAATATATTTAATATATTTAACTGTTTCCCCTCAGTGAAGCTCCTGTATAGTTCTATATTTAAAAAAAACTGCTTAAATGGTATGATCTAAGGATTTAGAAGAGTGGAAATGCAGACAGTAAGAATTCATGAAATAGCAAGACAGAAAAAAATATAAAACATACTGGATTACTATACAAGACCTATTTATCGGGGCGGGGAGGTATTAGGGACACTTCAGTACAAAAACAAGCACTCAGTGCTGTACAATTATTAATATCTTGGAGAATCAATCCCACACATGCCAGTGAGATAATGACACAGCTGAACTACAATGGAATATCATGTACTGTATATATTTAATATGGCTGATCCATTGTCATTGTCATATCACCGCAGGCTCCATCAGATCTCCTAAAGGCAGAGATAACATTGATGTTTAAGAAGTGCCTTCCAAATTGCAACAGCCAAGTCTTGGTCCCTAAATTTTAATCTAAACACTTGTGATGCTTTTAGCCTTAGTTGCTTTTGTGCTGCTCTCTAGCATACCAACATGGAAAAGTGCCATGGCATTTTTTTTAAAAAAGCTTTGTGTTTTTACTGAATCGTCTAATAAGGACCAAATGTACCTTTCATCTTCATTCAAAAACAAAATGTGAGTTGGATTTTGTTTGTTTTTGATCCAATTGAATTAGATTTCTTCCCACAGAAGGTAGCCCCGTTTTGAGCTTATAATCTGAACAAATCATTCTGTCTTTTTCAAAGGTCATGCTTGCTTGTTGTAATGGTATATGTAATACAAAATAATAGTGTGGTACATTATGTAGAGACTGAAAAGGCAGAGGTTCATGTGGACAATCTATAATAGTATCCATGATATCTAATGACAAAAGCAAAGTTCAATCTGTGGAATGAACAATGTGTAAACGTTTTGACTATCAAGTTTGTTATGCTAGGAGTTCTCTACTTGAAATGTTCCAAAGGCACTAAAGAGCTTTAAGCTTCCAAGTTTCAGAAGCATGAAGCTTTGAAATAAATAATGTTATGAATTAAAACCTTACTACCAATTTCTCACTGTAGCAACTTGCTTTGATTAGCCAAAGACATGAAGAGAGGAAAGAAGAGAGGGGATGAGGAGAGAATCCTTCCCTTTAGTTACTAAAGAATCAACAAGGACAAGCCTCCTTACAGCATTATTTATGATGTGCTACTACTGTTATTACTGGTGATCTGCTTTATCTGGTAACATAAATACTACATAAAAATGATTTTTTTTCAAGAGATCACACATACACACCCATGTTCTGACAATGCTTATAGAAAGAATAATGTTCCACAAATCCAAAATTAAGAAAGAAAAAAATCTTAATACATTATGTCCACTATTCCAGTACCAACAATAAAGTGCAGCAGCTTTTGAAGCTATTGCTGGATTGAAAATATGCTACGCAAAATGCTTTTGAACAAAGTATAGAATACTAGAGTGACCATTAAGGCAATACAGGTGGTTCCCTCTTTTAGATAAGTTACTGAGAATTGGACCATACAAGTTATTGCTGTTTCCTATACTAAGTTGTAGCCCTTAGAGCAGTGTTGTAATTTTACACAACACCTTTAAGGCAGAACACAGAGGGAAAACAAACGTATGCTATGCATTGTGAAATTAGTACAAAAAAAAGTAGCTCTCTCCTCCTTTTGATGAAGTAACAGTCTTAAGAGTTTCAACTGAAGCCAGAATCCATAATAAAATCCATAAATGCAGACAAGCAGAGCTTATGTAAATCTTCTATAGATGAATCCATTGTAATGTAAACAGAGTGTATAAAATATTATCCTGCATCACTTTCAAGATTTCACAGCCTTCAGGTAAAGCTTTTAAACAGCAGTAGGAAAAAACTGAGTCACTAAACAAGAACGACAGCCCAGAAATAGGTCCAGCATGAGTCACTATTTTCCTGCTTTCATATAGGATGGTATTGCCCCTCGCGCTGTCAGGCCTTCAAAACGTTTGTAGGTGTAATTGATAAAGACCCAATCTTTATTCTTGTAGTCTGACTCTGGATGGTTACTTGTGGTGACTGTTAAAAAACAACATATAAAAAAATCAGATGAAGGATCAACATATAATTTTTTGCTGACACTATTCAAGAACTGCCAGGTAAAATAGAAAAAAACCCTAAGTCCAATTATATCAGGCTAGTCCAACCCGCGGCCCGCGGGCGGCCCAGGTTGGCTCATAATGCAGCCCAGTGCAATTTTTTATTTTTTAAAATGCTGGGAGTTGCAGTTCCCGGCAAGGGGAGGCAGCCAGCAACCATTTCCAAGCCAGGGCCTCCCTGGCAGATCCACTCCGCCCCTCCCCACCCCAGGGGGCCGGAGCGCAAGGCCTGTTGTAATTTCTGAGGCACACCGCCATAGGCTGGGCCGCCACCAAGGCCAAGGAAAAGAAACTCCAGCCGGGCTTTAAATCCCGTGACGGCTGAGCGGCTGCCGCTCTCCAGGTGCCCCGTGAGGTTCCAGGTGTGCGTGCTACTTCTGCGCCCCGCCATCCGCTGGCCCACGGAGCCCGTGCGCGCAGGGCACCACCAGGTAAGTGGAGGAACACCTTTTCCCTCTACCTACTCTCTCTCTCTGTTTTGATCTTGTCAACCGGTGCGATCCAAGTACAGTAGTTGTTCGGGTCTTGGAGGCGAGTCTGCCCCCCACCCCCGGCCCTGACTCGCTTCCCTCCCACCGCACGTGGGAATCTGCCCGACACGTGGAGCTCCCGTCGGCGCCAGGCGATCGCAGCGAGCTTGTGGTTTGGGGACGAGGGGGGTTGCCTGGAGGGGGGGGAAAACATCCTCACAAAGTTTGGGGCCGCTTTTCCGAGTGTGTGTGTAAGTGTGTTGGATGTGCGGGGGCAGAGGCGGGATGGATGTTCCGTGCGAAGGCCGGCCGGGCTGGGCTTGCCAGGGTGCACCCGGAGATCCCTCTTGGGGGAAGGGGTGCACGGCCGCCTCCCCCCGGCTTTATGGTGGGAAAGGATGCCTTTTTGGAGGTGGAAAACCACTTCGGGGGGAAGGAAGCAAGAAGCGGGTGGGGCGGAGTGGGAAAACAGGGAGCTGAGAGAGGCTCTTAGAAGGAGGTACCCCCCCAAACCAACTGGGAGAGGATGGGTTGGTTTGGGGATGCGCGCCCATTGGGAAACCGTGGCCTCGACCCAGGAGGGAGGCTCTCGAAAAAGCACCATTTGGTGGGAGGGGGACCCTTTGGTGAGGAAGGAGGCGTTGGAGAGCACCCCCCCAAAGGTTGAGGAAACCTCCCCCCCTTACCAAGAGCATCATCCTTGGTTTGGTTGAGTTGCTGTTGGTGTGATCCTGAAGCAGAGGCTGAGAAAGTTGATGCAGTGGGATTACAACTCCCAAGTTCCCCAGCAGCTGCTGCAGGGGTCTGTGTGCGTGTGTGCGTGTTTCTGGGCATTGTCGTCCCTCCCCAGTTCTTTTTTCCATCCCAGAAATAAATAAGTTTCTTTAATTATTTATTTACTGCGCTCCCAATGCGTGTTGAAGCCCTCCTACCCTGGGTGGTTTGCGATAAATACAGCACAAAGCCGAACCTGGCAATATAAACACTCTGAACAGTAGCAAGAAAGTTTAATATGTTAACTATGTTTTCTATGGGTTTTTTTTGATGATCAGGTATCATTACTGTTATTTTATTTTATGTGCGGCCCAAACCAATTTTTCATCTTCTAATGTGGCCCAGGGAAGGTGAAAGGTTGGATACCCCTGAATTATATACTCCTATGTAGCTCCAACATGCATTGTTACGATGTGCACAGACTGACACAGGAGAACTGATGTTATCTCTATGACATTACAGACCATGAATAGCATATAAACATGCAGTTGAGATTTGCTTCTCCAGTAGCTTCCTCATAAAAACATTGTAAAAACATCTTTAACTACATTGTAGAGGGTTTATTTTACCCCAAAGCAAATCCTGTGTCACTTCCAAAACTGTTTCAACTTGCACTATCTTATCTAAACACACACTGAAAAATTGGCAATCAACAAAAGGGAAATTGTTTCACCAAGTCAAAAGAAGAAAAAAAGTTTGACATCTGAGCATGATGCACTGTGGCTACAATTAAACTAAGTTGATTTCGCTCACATTTACTGGGTGGGATCCAGAGAAAGGTACACTTACTAGAAGCTTAGGAATCTACTCCCATCTCCCCAAGCGTCACACCTTCACCATGCAAAAATGGTCCCATCAATGTTAAGGGAACCATGATGGATTGACTAGACCATGGTGTGGGAGAAGGGGAGGCAGAAGATGGTCCTCAAAACTCAGATGATGGCAGTTCTCACAAACAGGAAATCAGTTTCCAGCAGCTCACAGCCACCATGCTGTTCTCTGAATCCAATCCATCAACGTATATTAATTTGAAAGCATACTGAACTATTTTAGATTTTTGACTTGTAGCTCTGAAGTAGAGGGAGAATTATTGAAATGTGAAATCCAAGATGTCACTCCTTAACAGGTTCTATACCAAAATCAGATTTTTTTTAAAGACTAAAAAAAGGAAACATTTACCTGCTGGTTTAAGAATATCAGATTCTGGAAATTCATCAAAGTTGGATGTGTCATCAATACTTTTTATTTCTATGGATATTGCAGCTGGTCTCTCCCTGGGTGAAAAATAAATAAATCAGTCTTGATTGGACTTAAAGGGAAAGAAATCATAAATTCAATCTCAAATCAAGGTTATGTCTGTTTCTGATCCTCCAATTTCACAAACCCTCACTGTCTGATCTTCTTTCTCATGTACTAAACTGTTGGAATGGAAATAAAATAATACTACCAGAGAAGAAAAGGATGTTGTACCTGATATGCTCCCAATCAACTCCTTCAAAAAAGGGGTTTGTTTTAATCTCTTCAACACCTGAAGCACCAATTCGGTGTTCCCATTCACAGCAAAATCTGTTGAGAAAGAAAGTGAGCACAAAGGGTTCAAACATAGGAACGTAATACAGTAAATTACTCAGTGGGGAAAGGAACTCCTGGCAGTCTACAATTCAAAAGAAGTGGAACTGTTCCTACAGCAAGCCTCCAGTGCTCTAAAAAAAAATCCAGCCATCAGTGCTGATGTTGTTACTGGATATATCGTCCAGCTGTTGTGTCACATATTATATTCAACGAAATTCCAGCTGAACCAGAATTAGGGATAGGATCTCATAGTACCTCAGAAGACTGAAAGACCATAGAAATTGTTACCTCTATTATCTATCAGATGTTTGCAGCATGAAAGATCATATGTCCTCTAACTCCTCCACATCTTACAGAAAAGTAATGGAACAAACCTAGAATCTTTGTACCAGACTTCCAGGCATGTCAAATAATGCTGTTTTTTCCATGCACTTCCAGGAAGTACAACATAAAGTAACCCCCACCCAATTGTCTCCAACAAGTTTCCATTTGCTTGAGACTGTATCGATGCTATGCAAAGCTTAATGGAAGGAAGAATGGCTTTCCTCTGCTTAGCCCTCAGCAAAACACTGAAAACATTGAGGGAAAGATCTCAATTCATGCAGCTGGTCATGAAGCAGGAGGAAGAACAAGTGAAATTCCAGGGCCTCCAACATGTCTGGAGCCCACTGTAAGAACTCAGCCCTCCTGGATTAGACCAAAGGCCTATCTAGCACTCCATTCTCACAACAGCTAATCAGAAGCCATAAACAAAAGGTAAGTTCAACAGCACCATGTCTGTTGACATAAAGAGGTGTATTGCTTCTGATGCTAGAGATGATTTCATACACTATAAAATAAATGCAATAAATACAATAAAATAAAATAAACTCTGTTGTTAGCTAAAACTACCTTTAAATAAAAATACACACATAGGTTTTAATTTGAACATCTCAAGACAATATTCACACTAGCAGAAGGCAGTTTATTAATTAGCATCTTAAAAACTGAGAGGGATGGTGCCTAGCAAACCTCTGTACGAAGGTTGTTCCAGAGGGAAGGGATTACGACTGTGAAAGCTCGGTTCCTAGAGTTGATGTTTTTGGCCTCCTTGGGTATTGCTATTTTTAACAACAAGGACTGCAACGATTGTGTGGGACAGGTAGCTATTTGGTAGGAGAGAGGCGTTCTGCCAAATATAAATAATAGATATAATATATGGCCATTGTTACTAGCAGCCATTTAGTAGTCTTATCCTCTGTGAATTTGTATATAAAATGGCAATGGTGGTCTGGTTGACTGAAGAGTTAGAGTAGACCATGGGCTCAAATTAAATATATAGGAAAAGAACAGAAACAACTATAGGTTGCTTTGTTATACCATTTAAAGGTAACATGAGCATTCATTCCAAATGACAGTGTGCTATTTGGTCACTTGTTAAAATATAGAAGTCATAAAATATTTTAAAAGTTCATATAATGCACTGCATGCATTCAAGAGAAACTTAGACAATCATTTGCAGATTTGCTTTGATTTGTATTCCTGCATCGAACAGGGGGTTGGACTTGATGGCCTTATAGGCCCCTTCCAACTTCACTATTCTATGATTTTATGATAATGACAGACTCAACTATTGCAGATGGAATGCTAAAAGGTTTTGAAGCCTGCATTATGAAAACACAAAGAGATGTCAATTACCCCATGCTCTAAGACGTACAGTACTGATAGACATAATTACTGAACTTGTACCTTAGAATAAGATCTTTGGCTCTCTCAGAGATTGGAACTTCAGGAGGGAATATAAGGGTCTCTTTCCAATTCATCACTTTCTTGTATGTTTCTTGAGGAGTCTCTGAACAGAAAGGTGGGTAACCTGAGAAATAAGTTACAGAGGTCATGAACAGTGACTAATGAAAGTTATATCTAGCTTCCAACTCTCATTGTCTTAAACTATGATCTAGGTTCAAGACTACCACTGCACATTCCCAATGAGATGTAGCAGATAGAATGATGCACTAGGAGTCTAGAGAACAGGGTTCGAATTGCTGCTTGGCCATGGAAACTCACTAGAGGAGTGGAACTGGTAAAACCACTTTCTGAGAGCCCTATTAGGGTTGCTGTAAGTCAGTTCCAATCTGACGGCACAGAACACACATACACACAGGTTCAAGAAGACACAGAAAGAGGAAAAAACCATAAGCTTATTAAGTTTGAAAATTAAAAAAATTAAAATATTATTCCCTACCAATCAGCATTTCATACATGATGACCCCAAGTGACCACCAGTCACAAAGTTTGTTGTAGCCTGTCTGCATGAAGACCTCTGGAGCAATATAATCTGGAGTTCCCACAGTAGAGAAGGCCTGAAATCGAATAATGTGCCATTTTTTACAAAATATTTTATCTGTGAACAAACAACCCGACAATACAGAAAAATCTCTTCCCTCCTTAGCTTCAGATAACAACTCAAAATGTGGTTGTCCATGCAGGCCTTTCAGAGCTTTACCTCAGTCTAACTTGGTTTCAGATCACCTATACTCCGTAAATTTTGGAATAACTGTCACTATTTTGCCACCATCTTATTTTGTTTCTAAAGATTTGGTTTTGTGTGATGTTTTATTAGTTTATTACTGTAGCTTTATTACATATTTACGTTATGTTATTGTAAGGTGCCCAGAGTAGTGGCCTGACAACTAGATGGATGGAGAAAAGTTTAAAGAAAAAAAATGCTATCTAGTGCAATTTTATGCACCAAATTACAGAACACATTTCACATTAAGTACATAAGAAGAGCCCTGTTGGATCAAGCCAAGGGCCCATCTATTCCAGCTTCCTGTATCTCACAGTGGCCCCATCAGATGCCTCTGGGAGCACACGAGACAACTAGATACCTGTCTCCTGATACCCCTCCCCTGCATCTGGCATTTTCAGGTAATATCCTTTTAAGCCTGGAGATTATGCATCCCCATCATGGCTGTGACTTTTCCTCCAGAAATCTGTCCAATACCCTTTTAAAGGCATCTAGGCCAGATTCGATCACCACATCCTGTGGCAAGGAGTTCCACAAACTAACAACACACTGGGTAAAGAAATATTTTCTTTTGTCTGCTCTCATTCTTAATTATCATGTTTTGGTTCTCAGATTTTCAACTACTCCCTGAAAATAAGTCTCCATGTCTTCAACACTTGTAGAAATGTCATAGCTCTAACAATTAAGAGTGACAGAATGCAAGAATGAACTCATGTTTTATTTACACTATTTTCCCCATCACTGCTTCCTAACATAATCAGACAGCAGCTATCTGAAGCAAAACTGTACAGCATGCTAGCTACAATACTTTTAAAAGAGAGCCTAAAATTAAATGTTAAGAAAAGTTAAGAATAAAATTATTTTCTGCAATTATACAAGTGCCTGGTGATACACTTATTTTAAAAATAGATGAGAAATGAAGTGTAAAGTTGAGTTATGGTACTCAAATAGTATCAGCACTAGCATTTCCCCACACAATACTACAATGGCTACTCACCTACACCCTCCCTGCAACATGCACAACGAAGAAGTACATAAAACAACACAAGGGACTCTTCTGTGTTTGCTCTATGCATCAAGGCACACAGTAGGCTCACTTTCCACATATTTGTCCAGCCTCTTGATGGCACAGTGCCCTTTCATGCAAAAGAGGGCCTGAATGGACCAGGATCCCTTTCCACAGAAGAGGTGTACACATGTAAAGTTACTTGATGTCATGCAGGCAGGCACATGGCCACAGAGATTGCTAGCAATGGGTGTAGGGTTGCTTCACATGGCCCTGTGTCCCTCTCACATGCTTTTTTAACTGCAGAGCATTCATTTGAATTTTCCTAACAGCAGAGGAAAGAACAGACACCTGCAATTGCTGTTGTTACTGTTCTTTCAGAGTCAAGTTAGCTAGTATTTAAAGTATAAACAGTACACGAACTCTGCTACAAGGCTGCAGTCAAGTAAAAGACAGGACTCTAGAACTTTCTATCATCCCTACATTCAGGCTAAGTACCCGTGTGTGTTTTCCTATCCTCTTCCATCACCTTTTGTATTCTACCTTTATCTCAAGAGTCTATAAGCAGGAATTGCTTTTTATCTATCTATCCCATATAAGCTGAACTGAGAAGCTTTCTGGCTGAATAGAAGGGCAAACATGCTGTCAATAGAAACATGTACGATAATTCTTTGGTATATCAGTACTTACCAGCTGACGTCTGTTTCGTTTCCAAGTTTCTGCTTTCCTTTTAGAGTTCATATTCTGAAAAGCTGAAAATAAATTCAAAGCACAGATATTGCAGATTTCTTTCATTTTCAGTTACTTTGTTTTACTGTTGTCTTGAAGTAATTCAACATTTTTCAAACCAGTGAATTGAAAACTGGTTATTTCCTACGGCCTCCATTGTCCTCTCTGTCCCCAGCCACCCCATAACCAGAAAGAAAGAGAAGGACAATACTTTTTTTAAAAGATTGGCGTGCGTCCAGGATAAAATGCATACATTTCATAAACCGCTCCATATTTAAATTTGCTTTTCCCCTCTTTTCCTTTCTTTTTCCTTCTTTGTTTTTCTTTCTTGTAGCAATCAGTTTTCTGTAGGCATTTGATTGTCTGCAATTTTGGGCAAAAATAATATTTCTGACTAGTACTATTGCCCTTGCAGTCTACATTTTGCAATATTCTGTATGGCTAGAATAACTGACTGAAGAAGTAAAATAAAATAGTTAAATTCAGTTTTACTCAAAGCAAACGGAATATACCAAGAATACCTGGTGCAAGGCATCTGAATCAGGAACCCAAGAAATGCAATGGAATACAAATCAATTGCCCCTACGGCTACGTCTCAAAAAGAACCTATCAAGCTCCTACGTATCTAGATACTCCTCTCTCTTTTATTGTATTTATTATCGTGGACTTTCTGCCCACCTACTAATTCATTACTGGGAATACATATACAGTGGTGCCTCGCTTAACGAGCACCCCGTACAGCGATGAATTCGCATAGCGATCCCTCTTCCGGGATCGCTAATGCGAAGGCATCGCTCGGCCCCAATGGGCGAAATTCGCATAGCGAAGGTCGGTAAGCGTTTCGCTTACCGACCTTCGTTTTGCGACCCGCGGATCAGCTGTTCAGCGGGTCAAAAATGGCCGCCGGAACACCCGAAATGGCCGCGGGCAGCGTTTTCGCGCCCTTGGTAAGCGAGGGGAGGGCGCGAAAACTCTGTGCGCGGCCATTTCGGGTGTTCTGGTGGCCATTTTTGACCCGCCGAACAGCTGATCCGCGGTCTCGCTGCGGCAGAAATGGCCGCGCACAGCATTTTCGCGCCCTCCCCTTGCTTACTGAGGGCGCGAAAATGGCTGCCAGACCCAGAAAACATCACTGTACGGTGAGTTTTCTGCCAATTTGGAACGCATTAAACGATGTTTAATGTGTTCCAATGGCTTTCTTTGATCCGTACAGCGATGTTTTCGCACAGCGAAGGTTAATCCGGAATGGATTAACCTCGCTATGCGAGGCACCACTGTACAAGTTTCTATTCCCTATAATGACCAAGATCATTCATAGAGCATGTATGGGTCATACTGTATTTAACAAAATTATGAATGACTCCACTAATAGCACAAACACTGGCATTCCATCTCACTGAGAAACAATATTTTGCACAGTATGCCCCCTGCCTTCTGTACATTCTGCATACTTTTAGCCAGAAATTCCTCTTCACTCAGGAGAACATCTGTGTAAATAAGTGTGCATAGGACTGTAGCTTTAGACTTCAACAAACAATCTGTCTTAATATCCTTATAAGCAGGAGTGTCTTATCTACAGATATAATTCGGCAGTACCTTTTTACTACATGACTAAAGATCTCAGAAAAGCTCTGTTTTAACTGCAAACCAATGGCTGAAATCTTGTTGAGCAACTTTACACTGCATAATGCTTCTGTTATCATCAGCTGTGGCAGCAATTTTTAGAAATAAAAGACTCCCCTCATGTCCCACAGAACCCAAGGGAGCCTCAGAACCTATTATTCAGAACTTATCTCTTCCACCGTAAGTCAAGCAATTTTGAAAAAAAGGTAATCAGGGATTACTACAAACAAGAGCAAAACATTCCTTTCCTATTTGCATTGTATGAATAATGAAAGAGACAAAAATACAAGTGGAAGCAGAAAGAGAAGGCAAATTTAAAAGAACTAGTCTCTTTTTTTTAAGACACCATCTCACAGGTAATGATACTGTTTCCCTGAAAATAAGACCTACCCTGAAAATAAGCTCTAGTATGATTTTTCAGGATGCTTGTAATATAAGCCCTACCCCAAAAATAAGTCCCAGATAAGTGAAACTCCACCCTCCGTCATTGTGCCGCATTGTGCAGCAACCAGAAAAAGATGACATGACTGCAAAATAAAACATCCCCTGAAAATAGACCCTAATGCGCTTTTTGGAGCAAAAATTAATATAAGACCCTGTCTTATTTTCGGAGAAACATGGTATATAGTAAGCAAGTATTTTCAATCAAAGCAAGCATCTTAACAAAACTGGTTCTCAATCCTGATTATCCAAGTTAATTGGAAATACTAAAATGCCAATTGATGCCACAGGAAGACAAAGGAAACAGGGTCACCTCTGCAGAGACACCAGCTCTAACAGGATCCTCTGTTCCTCAACTATATTTTTCAGGCTCAGCACAAGAAATCTGCAGTGTTCAAAACTGATGTCTCTATTTGCTTGTTTTAATGGTTTAGGTATCTGGTAGCAGAGCCAGAAGTTGGGAGCTCAAATCTCCATTATGCTTTCTTGATAGAAGCTGGATTTGATAAACTATATTTCCAAGATGAAGATGATGATTATCATCATCATCTTCCTTTTCTATTCCTTTTTTCATTTGTGTCACATCTTTTCAGTTATAAAATTACAGGGCCAGGACCGTCTTGATTGCTACCAATCTTATATAAGTCATTTAGCTAAACAATTCAATTAAACTGCTTTGAATAAATAAAGAAAATAAACAATACATGTTCAAGTCTCAGAGGAGGAAAGAACAAGTTTGTCTTATCACACATTCTTTCAGAAACATATTTGTGAAGATTCTCAGTCATCCAGGTAAGGTTATCTGGAAGCTGAGTCACGGCAACTTTCTTATTAGGTTGAAATGTTTCGCTACTCATCCAAGCAGCTTCTTCAGTCTGAGGAGAGTTGGCAGGAGAGGATATATCAGGGATCTCCTACCAACTCTCTTCAGACTGAAGAAGCTATTTGGATAGTGAAATGTTTCAACCTAATAAGAAAGAAGTCCAGTTGCCATGACTCAACTTCCAGATATTCTTCTAGGAAGGCTCAACAGTGGACTGGAGAGAGAACAGATGATCTTCTGAAGGGATTATTTTATTATTTATTTTATTTTATTTAATTTATATCCCGCCTATCTAGTCACGGTGGACTACTCTAGGCGGCCAACAACAAAGATAAAATACAATAAAATAAAACAACAAATTATAAAACAATTAGAGTAAAGAAACAATAAAGGAGAAAAGGATTACTCCACTGTACATAAATATTTGGGAATTAATAGAAGTGAGGAGTTTATCATGTTTTGTGAAGACAACAAATTGCCCAAAACATGTTATATACTGATATAACACTACTTACTGAAGTCACTTGGAAGATTGTGGCTCAAATTTCTATAGAATTCTGTTCTGTGTGCTTTCTTTAATCCAGTGCAGAGACCAAAATCTGAGAGCTTCACATGGCCCTAAACATCACAGAAAAAAAACCAAAACCAAAAAAACCAAATAGGAAATAGGACACAAAAGCATGCTCAGATTACATGGGTATAACCTACATTCATAGTAGGAGAAAAAGCATAACATTTGATATTAATCCTTATGACAGCATCACTAAAGAGCTGCATATTTATATGATGATCTAAAGGGAAACTGTGTATCAAGAGTGTGTCACTGATTTTTTTTTTAACTTGCGAACTCCCAGAATTATCCAAGAACTCCCCACACAGAATTCTGAGAGACACACACCTACATTTCACTTACTTGGACCGAGACTGTACCCAAGGTCTTGCTTCCTGCTCAAAAAGGAAACCACTCTGGTGCTTTCTGGGATTTTGTGGGGAGCAAAATTCTATAGAAGTTTTCTATAGAACCTAATGGCAGTGAGACTACACTTCCGACAAAGACCTAGGCCTCCCAGGAAGCACTGGAGCAGTTTCCTTTTTGAAATGGATGCAACACCTGAGTCAGGAAGAAAGGTTTTAGGTAGGCTTAGGTCCAGGCGAGTGAAAGCTTTACGGATACCCTTGACTGCCTGAAAGACAAACAAGGGAATCCTAGATCAAATCAAGTCTGAGCTGGTGTGGGCTGGAACTGCATCTGTCTGTGTTTTCTGTGGGCTGGAATTCTCAGAATTCTTCCTGGGGAGTTTTTAGAGAATTCTGAGAGAAGTAATCAAATACTGGTTTTCTGCAGAGAATCATGAATGCAAAAATTGAGAAACTGAAAAAATAAACTCTTAGCTGTCAGTTATGAGGCACATAAAGTCAGTTATGAGGCACATAATGTAGGAACAAACATCAAAAGAGTGTTATACTATACCAATGAGAAGAAAACTTGACATCACATGGAGGATATGAATTTATTTAGGTATTCTTAATCAATTTTACAGAAATATCTAAATAAATCCATACCCTACATGTGACATCAAGTTTATGCATTTCTAACCGATTTTATGGATTCATAGTGTGATGTGGTGAATAAAGGGACGGACTATGACTCTAGAGAACAGGGTTCAAATCCCCATTCAGCCATGGAAATTCACTGGGAAAGCGAAACTGGTAAAACCACTCCTTAAATATCTCACTTAACTTGAACGCCCTATTGGATTCCTTGTAAATTGCTTCTGACTTGACAACCACAACACACATACAAAATCCATTTTATACCAGAAGATCTCAGGGAGGGGTACAATTAATAATGGGCTGGGCATTCCACAACCAGAGTGCTACAGATGAGAAAACCCTGAATGTAGTTATTTATTTAATGTTTAGTAGGCATCAGAATAATACATTTAATTCAAAACAAATGTAACTGAATTGTCATTGAATTTTTCAACGCCTGAAACTTTGGTGTATATATTTAAAAATGCCCGGAATATCAACCTAGTCTGGAAATCTGGACATTCTTGTTCTGAGGATGGGAAAGGAAAAGCTACTGCTCTTCTCTGCTCATCCATTACTTCTGACATATTGTTATGAAACAGTATTTTAAAGTAGCAAGTTTTATGGATCAGAACAATTTTAGATAATTATAGATTCACTTCATCCAGCTATTTAAGAAATGCTCTTGTATTTCAAGCCATTAAGACAGTGTTTCCCAAACTGTGCACTGTGGTGCCATGGGACGCTGGGAAATCTATCCAGGGGCTCTGTTGTAGCCCTCCCTTCTCCCCTCTCACCCAAAGTATCGTACAGCACTTATTGTACTTGCAGTTTTTCTGGTGTCTGTGCGTGGTGGAGAGAGGAAATCCTGACCCAGGACTGGGTTTCCTGCCCTCCTGTTTGCAAGGGAGCCTTTCATGTCTGCCCCTACCCATCCCCCCAAAAAAACGCAGCTTCTCCATTTTTCCAGAAGCTGCTTCTCTGCAAGAAGTCAGGCCACAACGGCGTTTCCTTTAAGTCAGGTGTCCCCAGCTCCCGGTCCGTGGCCCGGTGCCAGTCCGTGGGCTTCCTAGCACTGGGCCACAGAGACAGATCTCTGCCCCCTCGTGAGTGCAACACACTCACCCGTGAGTGTGAGACGCCCACCTGCAAGTGTGCGTGAGCTCCTGCCCCCTGTGCATGGCGCTCCCCCACTGGTCCATGGTTCCAAAAAGGTTGGGGACCACTGCTTTAAGTCACCTGTATATAGCATAGCCTCCGGTTGCATCTAGTGGCCAGTCCTGGCAACCCTGGGAAGGTTATTCTTATTCTTATTATTATCATCATCATCATCATCTTATTTAATTTTTTCCCAAGCAGTGGAAAAGTGAAATTGCAGGTACTGATCCTCTGGATACAGCAGTCCTACTGTACTGGGGAGCCACAGCCAGTGGGCAGTAAGCAAAGGGAGCTGTGAATCAAAAAAGTTTGGGAACTACTGCTTTACGACTTTCCAAACTAAATACAACACTGCTATGACACAAAACAACCTACTTCATCTCAGACAGAGAATACCATAAAGTGCATACCTTACTGTCCAAAAGAAGATTATCTGGCTTGATATCACGGTGAATAAAACCCAGTTGATGGATTGAATCTATAGCTAACACAGTTTCTGCTATATAAAACTGGGTCTCTTCTTCTGTCAGAGTATCCTTTTTCATTAATAAAGTCATCATATCACCTGTATGTACAGAAACAGTAAGTTGCATTTAGCTCCTTTCTGTAGTTTTTAGCTAAGACTAAATTCAAAAATACATGGTGTGTTCTGTTCAGAAGCTGGCTGGATAGCTAAGTGGTTTAGCTATCCAGCTGTGGAGCTACAGGTTGGGAGTTTGATTCCCCACTGTGCCTCCTATGAGTACAGCCAGCCTGTGTACCTTTAGGTAAGTTGCACAGTCCGAGGATGCCCCCAGAAGAAGGGACTGATAAACTACTTCTGAGTACTGTCTACCTGAAAAACCCTGAAAAGGGTCACCATAAGCCAGAATTGACTTGACAGTATATTTTTTATTATTATTATTATTATTATTATTATTATTATTATTATTATTATTATTATTATTATTATTATTATTATTATTATTATTATTATTATAAACACCAGGCACAGTCAAAATTATAAAGCTCTGATGGTGTGATTTCTGAGATCTGCAACTGCCTATTGTACTGTGTAAAATTTCTTGATATTGTTCCCAAAGCCCCGATAATTACAGGGACCACTGAAATATGTTTCTTCCAGAGGCAAGATGTTTCAATTGCCATGATCTCTGTACTTTGTTAGTTTTTCCTATTCTTTATTTTCAACTTTGGCATCCCCTGGAAGTCCAATGTCAATGATCCGGATATTTCTTCCTTCTATTACTACTATGTCTGATGTGTTAAGTTCAAAGTGTCTCTCAATTTGGATCCAGAAATCCCACAAGATCTTGACTTCCTCATTTTATTACACCTTCTCTACCTGATATTCTCACAGGTTTATGGAGGCCAGCAAGTTATATTTTTTGCATAATGACCAGTGCATTAACTTTGCTACTCTATCATCTCTAACCTTGTAATCTGTTTGTGCAATCTTTGGACATTCAAAGATGAGGTGAGGCACAGTTTCATCTTTTTCTTGGGAGAGTTGACATTTGCTGTTAGCACTAATTCCTTGATATTATTCCCAAAGCCCCAATGACTACAAGGACCACTGAACTGTGTTTCATCCACAAGCTTTCACCACATTGGTTTGGAGTGCTTGTTCTTATGTAGCAAAAATCAAGCCTTCAGTTTCTTAAGGCTCCCTAGTTTTAGTCATGCCCATATTAAATTATGATAATACTTTCAATCAATATTTCTCAGGTGTTGTCCATGTAGTAGTTTATTTTTCCAGCTGTTTAATTTATTTTCAAATTGTTATTTCTTATATTGAGCCTTTGTTTCTGTTGTTTTCAAAATATTCTCCATGTTCACTGCTTTCAGTAATTTTTCTCTGCTTTTACTGATATAATTAGGCTTCTTTTTTTCTGCCTCTACTACCTCCTGTATTTGCAGTAATCCATGGCCTCTGATTTTTTGTGGTAAATATAATCTGTCCACATCGCTTTATGGATGTAGTGTGTGATGCATGTTCATTAGTTTCCATGTTTTTTGATCCAATTCTTCTAATTCGTTTTGAGTCAAATCTATTATTCCAGCTGGGTATCTAATTACTGGAACGGCCCATGTGTTTATGGCTTTGTATTTCCCCCATTTAGTTTTGATTTTAAGATTTTCCACAGTCTTTTGATATATTCTCTTTCTGTCAGTTCTTTAACTTTTGTGTGCACAATGTTGTTGCTGTTGCTGTTAAGAAATGTCTCGATCGTTGACATTACAATTCCAAGGGATGCCAGAGTTGAAGAATTGGAAAAACTAACAAAGTACAGAGACCTGGCAATTGAAACATCTCGCTTGTGGATGAAACACAGTTCAGTGGTCCTTGTAGTCATTGGGGCTTTGGGAATAATATCAAGAAATTTCACAGAATATTATAAGCAGTTGCAGATCTCAGAAATAACACCATCAGAACTACAAAAAATGACAATATTAGGAACAGCATGCATACTGCACGAACATTTAACAGATACTTACGTTTTTGGTTAAAACTTCTATCTGTTATATAATACCATTCAATGTTTTTATAGTTTTGATTGACTGTGCCTGGTGTTTTTTTAACAACACAATATAATCATCACCACCACCACATTCAGAACCTTTTAAAAGCACATTTGGTACCCAATAAAATCAAGGAAAAAAGACAATACAAATAAGAATATAAGAACTCAGTTAACTACTTCCTAATAAGTTTACATAGGCAATCCACAAACTGGCACCTTCCAAATGTGTTACAACTCCCCATTCTTCCTATCCAGGAAGCCACCATATGTCCTTCCACAGCCCAGTACATATGGAATACGAAAGGCTGGGGAAGGTTAGTTTATACAAATAAGTTTATGATGTTCTTATGCCATCAATACTGGTTCTTGAAAAAATAATAGTTTTTAAAAAACCTTTGCAACTGCCACTAAGTAGATACAACCACACCATACTTATAGTAGACTACAACAGCAGGATGACTTGTCTGAACATATCTTTAATTTCACACATTCTATAAAATTTTTTTTTAACCAGGTGAATTTGCATTTCTAATTACAGTGGAAAAAACACAGTTTTATCCAAATTTCTGTATAAGCATCTTCAACGTACTTCTACAGCTACTGCGTAAGAAGAATGGAAAATAGAAGTCTTGTTATAGTTCTGAAGAAGTAGCTATTAAGCAGTAGAGCTGGCAAGACTTTTGGCCCAAATAGTCATGCTTTAGTTACATCTCCTCTCTGAAACACTACCTGACAAATGCACTGCCCTTGGCAAAAACAAACTTATATGTCACTCCCTGCCCAAGCAATGAGTTTCGTATGATATAAATACGCATCTTGTATAGGTACAGCTCAGAATCTGGGCTCATAGAGTGAACCTGCAACATGGATAAATAGTATTAAATGTCAGTTTCAGAACAAAAGATGTAGCCTGTTACTTTTAAACAATTACCTCCAGGTAGAAACTCCATGATTAGGTAGAGGTTTACCTTATCCTGAAAGCTATAGAACATTTTTACAACCCACAAGCTGTCTGCCTCTACTAGGATATCACGCTCTGCTCGAATATGACCAACCTGGAAAGAAATGTATAGGCACATTTTTAAATAACAGCAACTTTGTAACAAAAGATTCATTTGTATTTATCTGCGAATAGTATTCAGACTCCTCTGGGCTTCAGAAAGCAACTAATTTTTAAAGACTAGTGATCTGAGCTGGCAAGCTCCATAAGGGCAACAACACTGCCACTGTTTAATGTTTAAAAAGCGCCAACCAACTTGCATGCAGTCCCTACGCACCACCATGGTTACCATTAAGTATAATTCAGGGTCTTGCTTCTTTACCTTAAAGCCTTCAGCAGAATAGGACAAATAACAACTGCTTCTTTTCATACAAGTCTACACATTCTGAGATTAGTGCAGCCCTCCTGTGCATTTTTATGTAGTAGCACCTAGTACCGTATATGCCGGCGTACAAGACGAGTTTTGGGGCCCCCAAAACATGCCTCCAAGTGGGGGGCCAGTCTTGTACGCCGGGTACCAGGAAGGAACTGCCGCCGCCGCCGCCACGAGAGTGATGCGGGGCTGCGCTGGCCGGGGAGGAAGGCAGGCGGCGAGGCAGGGAGGCGAAGGGAGGGAAGCCACGCACTCGTCGTCCGCCCCCCCACTTTCCCTCCTCCTCCTCCTCCTCCGCTCTCCCTCTTCCTCCTTCTCCTGACGCCCCCGGGGAGGGACGAAGGCAGGGAGGCAGGGAGGCGAAGGGAGGGAAGCCGCATGCTCGCGCGTCCGCCCCTCCTACTTTCCCTCTTCCTCCTCCTCCCCCTCCTCCTGCCGCTGACCCCCCCCAAGCCTCTTCCCGGCGCCGCATTTTGGGGGGTCGTCTAATACGGCCCGTCGCCTAGTACGGCAGCATATACGGTATGTAAAACTCCCTCAGTCCAGGAATTATATCACAGCCTACTCTGCCACTTTTCTATTATTGTTCGTCCACTTTTCCAACAAGACTTTCATTTGTGAAGGCTTTTTTTAGTTGCTATTTTTACCGCTTATTACTAAGTTGTGAATATTCATTGACACTGTCACTGATTTTTTAATTAGTTGTTACATCTTGTTGGTTACTTTTTCATTATTATTGTGTGTGTGTGTTTTTTTTTTTTTGAATGGACAGTATTACACAAATCTCAAAGTAACTAAATATCACTTGCATCCACAAGGGTAAGGAGAGTTGTTTCAACAATAAGCTGGAAGAATGCCTATACAGGGAAGTAGTTTCTAAAAATTGCCATACAGCATAACCTTTACATCACCTTTGAAACAAAGAATAGCCAGTCCTGCAATTCAGTGGCTAGCTTTTATTTACACACACCTAGATTCATTCACAGGATTCAAAAGCTGCAGTGATAAAAAAAATGCAATAATCCGTGGGAAAATTCTGAACCTAGTTTGCCTTCCACAGCTCCACATACTCACTTGAATAAACACAGAAGTTTGAACTGGAAAAACATTTTTTTATGTCTGAGCTGTAACATAAGACTTACAACACAATCCTTAGCAGGGGTACTAAAATGTATCCCGCTACATTCAACAAGACTCTCACTCCCAAGTAAGTGTATATGGAACAGTTATTGCACGACAAACATTAAATGTTATACAGTGGTGCCTCGCACAGCGAGGTTAATCCGTTCCGGATTAACCCTCGCTGTGTGAAACATCGCTGTACGGAAGTAAAAAAGCCACTTACCGTACAGCGATGCCAGCAGCCATTTTTTGTGCCCTCTCCTCGCAGAACGAGGGCGCGAAAATGGCTGCGATCAGCTGTCCGGCGGGTCCAAAATGGCCGCAGGAACAGCCGAAAGGGGCCAGGGCACAGCGTTTTCGTGCCCTTGGTAAGCAAGGGGAGGGTGCGAAAACGCTGCCGGAAGCCCCGAAATGGCTGCGCTCAGCGTTTTCGCGCCCTCCCCTTGCTTACCAAGGGTGCGAAAACGCTGCGCCCCGGCCCCTTTCGGCTGTTCCGGCGGCCATTTTGAAGCCGCGGAACAGCTGATTGTCGGGTCGCAAAGCGAAGGTCGGTAAGCGAGCAGCTTACCGACCTTCGCTCTGCGATTTCCTGCCTATACGGGCACCGTTTTGCGATCGCATTTGCGATCACAAAAAAGGCCTCGTAGAGCAAATTCATCACTCTACGAGGCGCCCGTTCTGCGAGGCACCAATGTATTTAGACTAAGATGCAAAGCAGGATGAAGATTCAAAAATTTCCCAACAGCAAGCATATGTTAAAATCCAAACTGAAATTATTCACTCAATGATGATAAATAAATGAGCACCAACAACTTTATATCTTATCTCCCAGGAATTTCAATTCATCCCATAAACAGGGTTATTCTAGATTCTATATTGCAAATCCAGCACAAAATACAAATTCCACATTAGGCAAAAATAAAAAATGAGAATCTACTAGGGCCACCATTTATAATCTATAGTTACCTGCTCCTTTTCAAGCATGTCTGCTTTGCGTAGAATTTTCATTGCATACACATGTCCCGTATCTTTCTTCTGAACAAGCCGTACCTAGAAGTTACGGGAAAACCCACTTTGTTTGAGTTAGAATTGCTGGTTATGAAAAACAGTAGGTATTAGAAAAAATAGACAACCTCCAGCCTCTATATTACTTCGGCACAGTTAGCTTCACATCCCATAGGGAGCAATTCTCTCTAACAATGGGCACTTATTATTTTTATTTCACAGATAATATGCATAACAGTGGCATCCTTCATAATTAGTTGTGACAAAATATACTCAGGATACACATCATTGATGCTGGCCTGAGATGCAGTCCAATGTATTTAGATAACGTTTAAAAGAATGCTAATTACCAGAACGCAGCAGTTCAGCCATCGGTTGTAAGCAACAAAAGTCATGTTTAACAATTCACATTGTTAGCTGATTTTTAGAGTTCACTGCTTCTTTGTAGCTCTTTCGCCCCAGCAGTTAAAGAGTGTGTGATCAGAGGAGGCTGCCTGGTAATGTAAGGTGCTGCTTTCTGCTTTTTAAAAAACTGTTTTTGCAGCGTGTTTTTGGGCTGGGGAGGTTATGTTTCTGTGCTGTGATGGGTCTTGGGGGTTTGTTGGTTTTTTTCCCCCATTTCCAATGGGTATTGGGGGTTTGTTGGGTTTTTTTTCTCATTTCCGATGGGTCTTGGGGGGTTGTTTGTTTGTTGTTTTTTCCTCCCCATTTCCGATGGATCTTAGGGGGTTTGGTTGCTTTTGGGGTTTTTCCCCCCATTTCTGATGGGTCTTGCATGATTCCCTTGCAGGGACTTCCAGGTGGGGAATTCAAATTTGCTAACCGTTGGTCACCTTCGGGGCTTGCTCTGTTGTTTATTTTTGGGTTTGTTTTTTAAAGCCCCAGCGCCTTTGGGGCTTGCGGCGTTATTTATTTATGGCATTGTTTTTTTAAAGCCCCAGCGCGTTCCATATTCATCCTCTAGGGCAGGGGTCCCCAACCTTTTTCACCCCACGGACCGGTTGGGGAAGGCAGGGCACCCCGCGCATGCATGAACAAGTGCTCTCTCTCACACACGCGCATGAACAAGCACACACACACATACAGTGGTGCAGCACTCATGCAGGCACGCTCATGCTCGCATGCATGTGCAAACGGCGGCACGGTGCTCACGCATGCTTGTATACATGCACAAAAGGTGGTGCGACGCTCGTACAGGCGCGCATGCACAAATCAGCTCTGCGGGTGTGAGTGCGGGGGGGGAGGTCTGCCTCCACAGCCTGGTCTGGCTCAGGCCATGGACTGGCACCGGGCCGCGGACCAGGGGTTTGGGACCTCTGCTCTAGGGCCATTATTGGTCTTGTCCAGATGACATCACTTATGATGCCCAGAGCCGAACATGGCACAGGAATGAACTCCACTCCTTTTTCCTGGCTTCTGGTAAGGACTAAAACAACAATAACATTTGTAAATTGTATTTATAAAAACATTTTGCTCCTGGTTTAGTACTATAGCTAGGATACAGCATTAGATCAGATGCTTACCATGTCTCGTCAATTCAGTTCTATTTCACTTGTTAAACACTTTTTTTTAAATTAAGGGATTTAAATGCCAGCCAAAGGGTTAATGGTAGGCATAGGTGAGGGACAATGGAAGGCTCTGTGATGTGTGGATACTTTAAATGCACCTTCTTGGAATAATTATGCATTTCTGTGTAAACTACAGAAGTGATTTAAATGGCAGGGTGAGATACACATAAGTTTGCATCAACACAGGATAAACGTGTGTGGCCAAATGCTACGTGGTGAAAAAATCATTTTTTTAATAGGACATGACAGTTCTCTTACTATAACTGAACATTTGAATGATGGATTCAGAACCTGGAGTTGGTAGTCTGTTGTTTTTATGGCTTTCCAAAATCAGCCTTTTTAATAGCATTACTTTGTTGGCCTCTTACCTCTCCAAATGCTCCTCTGCCTATTACTTTTAAAGACTCAAAATCTTCTAAACCAAGCCTTGTTCTTTTTAGGCGCAGAAATTCTGTTTCCTTTCGGGCATGTGCTGACCTCCTCATTCTTTTCTGTTATTTTTCAAAAATTAAAAAATATAGTGTTTAAAAAACATTCAACAACAAAACCATAATTATTCACAGAAAATGTTCAGTGAAACAAATTTAATAGGAAGTTGCTACATACAACAAACAATTTTTAAATATATGCAATACCTCTTCATCTTTCAAGCCCTCTTCTTCCATCACTTTTTCTAACTTCTTTTGTCTGAAAAATGGAAATATTTTTGTTCATGAGGAAACTTCTATAATATCATGTTTACCCACATTCAATTTCACCCTCTAATAAAGCTATCAAGAAAGTTAGGAAGAGAAGTTTCAGGTTCAAAGGCTTCATATTCAATAACCATACTGAGCAGAATAAACATTTTTTAAAAAATTCTCTGAAATAAGTATAACATTTTTCTGTATCATGTTTTATGCCATATGCTAACTATATTAAGATAATTTGTCTTTTGTCAAACAGATCATTTACCTTTTGATTACTTGTAAACAAAGAAGAATGTGCAGGCAACATGCAGGACAGACAATTTTAGGAACTTAAATTTAGATTTGATTTAGATCTGTCACTAAACAACTTGCTGTGTTGGTTAACATGAGGCTGTTGTGAAAAGAGGCTCCCAGAAGGCAGCTAGAAAACTACAGAAGCATGTCTAAGACCCACTTAATACAAGGTGTTATCATATCCGAGTATAGATAATGCAATGTGGAAAGTAGACAGAACTCTAATTACACTCTGATAAACATTCTGGACACTTGCAGGGCCACATAGAAAGTTTGATAGAGCCCTACAGGGTTTCCAAGTCCTGGGGGGTGGGGGTGGAGAAGAACTCCTAGACTGTGCCAAGTCCAACATTTAAGAAATGATACATGTGAAACAATATCAGGTTGTCTAATAGTTTGAATTAAAACCAATTCCTATGGAAAGGATGAGCAGCCTCTTCACTCTCTGGCTCTATTAGCTCAATGAACCTGATATTATTGCACACTCTTTTCACTCTATATTCTTTTTAAGTACAGAGCTTTTTCAGAAAGAATGAATTTGCTGTAACTTAAGGTACATCTCGATACAACTCTACCCTCTGTCAGTACAAAGCCTCAGCTAACAGATATTCCACAACAGAGCAGAGAGATTTAAACCCTGTCCTTGATTCTATCTCAGCTCGACAATATACTCTCCTCAGGCAAACAGTTTATATGAAATGGCAGATAAGGAAAATCACATTTCCAAAGCATTTTTCAATAGAAGAGGATAAGAAAACTAAAACTGTAATACAGTAATTTCTCTAATGATAAATGAAAAGTGTAATTTAAAAGGAGCTTTTAACTGTAAGAGGGAAAAAATGTGAAAATTATCATCATAACACAGTTGGACAAATTTCTGAAGAACATAGAAAATAATAAATTTGGTGCATCTGAATAAGAGCCTGTCAATACAATGTACCATTCTTCTAAAGCAGTACATCTCAGTAAGTCAGATTTCCAAAGAACCATACAATCTGCAGAGAATTTTAGGGCACATTCTAGGATATACATATCCAATATACTAGACAACTATGCTGGTCTTACTGTTATTACCGTGAACTGGCAGTATATCCAAATACATCCTACATGGCTACACACTGCAGTATTACACATCTTTTCCAAGAAGCTTTTAAGTACGACTATGTATTTTTTCACTGAAATCCTCCACAGATTTTCAACTATTGTCTAAACAGTCCTTTGAGAAAAGCCTGAAACTAAAAATGACTACAACTGGAAATGCAACACAGTATTGCAGTCTACCATGTACCTGCCTGCCAAAGGTGGGTGCCAACTATCCAGTGCAAAGAGAGACAAAAACCTAAACACACAGCCAATGCAGCACTTTTCCCCCAGTTGAAAAGAGGTTTATAGCACATATGCCAACTGTCTGTTCTGGCCCTTTAAATACAGAAAAGGCAAACAAGAGAGCGATATACTTTTCTGTTGATAAAGACAGCTACAAAAGAACTATCATTCTGTATCCTGTCTCATGTTGCCCTCTAAGTGCCACGGTGCTCTTTCCTACAAAAAATACTCCATATTGGTTACAACAAGCAGTGCAAGGAAGGGCCACAGAGAAAAAGAAAGGGATTGTTATTCCAATTACTGTTTCCAAGACTGTAATATTGGGTGGGGTTTACAAATTCTAAAGAATTGCATAATCATTCTCATGGAATTGCTAAGGATTTAGTGGTGTGATTCAGCAAACTGTTTCTTACAGCTAAGAATTTATACCGTTTCCCTGAGAATAAGACCTAGCCTTATGATTTTCCAGGATACTCGTAATATAAGCCCTACCCCAAAAATAAGCCCTAGTTAAGTGCAAACCTGCTCTCCACCATTGTGCAGCAACCAGAAGATGATGACACGACTGCATTTGAATTGTACATTAAATTGTACATTGTTATACCTTTAAAAAAATCCCCTGAAAATAAGCCCTAATGTGTTTTTGGAGCAAAATTAATATAAGACCCTGTCTTATTTTCGGGAAAACACGGTAAGATTACCAATTTGCTCCTCCTCCTTAGTGAAGCAGCTCTGATTTTTCCTCATATTTAAATCAACACTTCCAAATCACTTCCATGATCATACACCTTGTTCACCCGAACCCAATAGCACAATTACCTAGTTGGTGGTCTTACAGTGTCTTCTTCAAAGGATAAATCTGGAAGTTTGAAAAAGTATCATTGGAACCTATGCAAAACAGCTAACACAGTGGGGTGCTCAGCCAAAACATTGGCAGGCATGGCTGGTCACATGATGGGTATGGGCAAACAAAAAGAAGTACAGTGGTGCCTCGCGCAACGATTGCTTCATACAACGATGAATTCACACAGCGATGGGTTTCTTTGAGGAATTTCCCCCATCGTTTAACAATGTTTTCTATGGGGGAATTTCACTTAACGATGTCCCTTTTTCGCTCCTGTAAAAGTGTCTTACAATGTTTGGAACCTGTTTTAAATGCTTGCAATCGTTAGCCCACCTCCTGAAACCTATGCAAACTTAATTTGGTGTTGTTCTGAGTCGTTGTTAATTTTTGGTGATTTTTTAAATTCTCCATTGAAAGCCTTTGAATGGTTCGTTCAAAGGCTTTCAATGAAGAATTTAAAAAATCACCAAAAATTAACAACGACTCAGAACAACACCAAATTAAGTTTGCATAGGTTTCAGGAGGTGGGCTAAGGATTGCAAGCATTTAAAACAGGCTTCAAACAGTTTAAGACACTTTTACAGGAGCGAAAAGGGAGATCGGAAAGAGCTTTAAAAGGGAAACGGAGATCGAAGAGCCCTTTCCCATCTCCCTTTTCGCTCCTGTAAAAGTGTTTTAAACTGTTTGAAGCCTGTTTTAAATGCTTGCAATCCTTAGCCCACCTCCTGAAACCTATGCAAACTTAATTTGGTGTTGTTCTGAGTCGTTGTTAATTTTTGGTGATTTTTTCTTTTTCCCTTATTGAACTCTATTGAACTGTCCGTCCAATGCATTTCAATGAGAAAACAAAAAATCACCAAAAATTAATGAAGACTCAGAACAACACCAAATTAAGTTTGCATAGGTTTCAGGAGGTGGGCTAACGATTGCAAGCATTTAAAACAGGCTTCAAACAGCTTAAGACACTTTTACAGGAGCGAAAAGGGAGATGGGAAAGGGCTCTTTGATCTCCGTTTCCCTTTTAAAGCTCTTTGCGATCTCCCTTTTCGCTCCTGTAAAAGTGTCTTAAACTGTTTGAAGCCTGTTTTAAATGCTTGCAGTCGTTAGCCCGCCTCCTGAAACCTATGCAAACTTAATTTGGTGTTGTTCTGAGTCTTCATTAATTTTTGGTGATTTTTTCTCTCTCTCATTGAAAAGCATTGGACGGACAGTCCAATGCTTTTCAATGAGAGAGAAAAAAAATCACCAAAAATTAACGACGATTCAGAACAACACCAAATTAAGTTTGCATAGGTTTTGGAGGTGGGCTAATGATTGCAAGCATTAATCTGTTCCAACTGGAACGGATTAACCGGTTTTCAATGCATTCCTATGGGAAATGGTGTTTCACTTAACGATGTTTTCACATAACGATTTTTTTATGGAACCAATTAACATCGTTAAGCGAGGCACCACTGTACTGTAGAACTTTTATCTCCATCCATAGCATGGAGCACTGGTTCTTAACCTTGGGTTACTCAGGAGTTTTGGACTGCAACTCCCAGAAGCCTTCACCACCAACTGTGCTGGCCGGGGTTTCTGGGAGTTGCAGTTCAAAAACATCCGAGTAACAAAGGTTAAGAACCACGGGCATGGAGGATATACTTGCTCAACATGCTCAGCAAGAAGTTCTAAGTCACTCATTTCCCCTTTTTCAGGAGTACACACTCACTCACTCCTTCCCTTGTTTTCCACAGACTTGTTACATGGTTTTTACTTCTCCTCACTACTGTTTTCAGTCCTTTACAATCATCACAATTTTAGGCACCTGACTTTCTCTATCTAATCATGGCCATGATTTTCCCACTATCTCCATATGGTGTCCAACTGCCTCCAGGACAGTAAAGATGGCACAGAACTGCAGACCTGCACTTCACACTGGAGAACTCCTAACTACCTGGACTTTTAAAAATTGAATGTAAAAAAGCCAAGCATGCCCTCTTCAACAGAACACTTCATGAGCACAGATATAAAAAAGTGCAATCCTTAAGACATTTTTGGTGGAGCTGATTTTTGAATATCATTCTCAACAGATGTAAGTGTGCTTTGCAATGCATGCTGGTGTTTACAATGGACACAGTGAAATAAAAGGAAAATGTCAAACTAGACAGAAAAATAAGCTTTATTCAAGAAAAATGGTTCTACTAATTTTCATCAATCAATTGCTGCATGATGCCTTTATTAAAATGCACCATCAGAAAAAAGTAACCAAGAAATATTACAGCATTATAACAAGGTGATTCAAGTGAATTTACAGACTGAAAAGTTTCACAGCTTTACAGACTGAAATGTCTACCAGGATAAGACAAGTTCAATACAAGCAGGGCATTCCAGTTGAGACTAAGAAAATCTGAGACTAAGAAAACAGCACTGTCTCCATATTCACGATTCTTGGAATTTTACCTCATCTCCCGTTCTTCATGCTGTGCAATCAGATTACTGTAAAAGTTTTCCAATGTCACTTTTGTCATTGTAACTCGCTCCTTGGTATGGTTGCTCATAGATGAGCAAGGTGCTGGACCAGTCATTGCCATAGTTTCTGGTAAGGCTAGGTAAAATTAAAATAAAATATTTTATCATTTCACCCCTGAACAAAATTCTAAGCGACATCATTAAAAGTTAAACAAACACAGTTTTGCATAGAGTGGTCCAAAGTGGAAGCTCCTAATGCAGCAGCAGACCATAATGTTACGAAATAATTGTACAAGTCAAACTTCCTGTTTTTGTACATATGTTATGAAAAGGAGGAAATGAATGTGGTGAGTAGTACACCTCCAATTCACATCTACAGGTTATAAGATATACATTACCTCCCATATATTTCCAATGTAAGTCTTTTAAAATACTGCCAACGTGGTTTAAACAATTGCACTTCCAGGTAACATACCTTAAAGCATTTTAAAGTTCTGATATTAATGGAACTTTCTTTCATTACTGACAGCTTTACAACTCAACCCTCTGGGTCACTTAGAATTAAGCCAAAATGTGGTTGCAATGACCAGATAGGCGGGGTATAAAATAAATAAATAAATAAATAAATTAATTAATAACGCTTACATAGAATTGCTGCCTAACAATTACAGTAACTTGACTAACAGCAGAAATAAAATCCCTGAGTCTCTTATCATGCTGCTTCTAACATAATGCAACTAGTCAGCCTAAAACACATTTATGTGTAGTTGCTTTTAAGGGTTTGCCCCATTTAATTGGAATTTTTCTTCAAATGAACCCAATGAAAGTTAGTTAGACATTTTTAAACAGTTCTATGTAAAAGGCATCCTATGTTCATATGGCCTCATAAATACAACTGCACCCTTCTTTGAAATAATTTACATCAGATCACATTTTCCTCTAAGGCACAAAACCAATCACCTTTCCTTTTTAGCAGAGGTAGCTGTCAAAAAAAATTATACTAAAAAACCAAATCACCCTGTAAAAAAACTCGACAAAATTCCTTCTTTTGGAGACTGGAGGACATTAAACACACACACCCCTTAGCAATCAGGGCTGTGATCCAATGCACATTAACTTGGCAGCAACTCTCACAAAGGCACTAGGGCTTCCTGCAGAAAAAGCATTAATGACTTTATCGCATAATGTGGTCCATTTCCCACACAAAAAGTTATGAAGAGAAAGAAAACAAGAGGCCAGAAGGTGCCAGTCACATTAAAAACTAAGTGGCAATGGAAATGGGGGTGATGAGAAAATGAAAGGGGGGAAAGGGGAGGGGGCTCGGGAGCACCTGAAGGCTTTGTGCGACTGAATGGCCGGGACAGGAGCTCCTGCCTCGGGCAGGGAAGCCTGGCATGTGGCGGGGGCGGCCGGGAAGGAGTGAAGCCGGCTGTGGGGCGAGGGGGGGGAAAACGACGATGGAAATAGAGGGAGAGCTTTCAGCTTGAGAGAGGGAGAAAGCGACAGGAAACGTGGAGGGAGAGTCTGAGGGGGGGGGACAAGAATAACTTACCAGGGCCCCCCTTTTCACCTCAGGAAGGGGGTAACCAGTGAGCAAAACACCAAAAACTCGCTGCTTAATTACTTCCCGGGGCCCGAGCACGAGCGAGGAGCAGTTTCCAGAGGCCTACCTTAGGTCTGTCCTTCCTCCCCCTCATTCCCTTCATCAAAAAACAAAACAAACCCCCCGAAAACCCGGAGCCTCTGACGGGACAAGCGCCTACTAGAAAGCCTGGCCCAGCCCGCATGCGCAAGAGCCCTCCCCGCCTCCAGCTCCGCCTTCCCAGTGGAGGCGAAGCTGCCTCGCTTCTTTGGAGCAGCAGGAGAGAGGCTGCTTTCTTTTGCCGAGCCTCAAGCACTGCGCATGCGTAAGTGGTTCATGCGCTTTTAGGAGTCGGCGAGAGCGCCGTGTTCTTTTCTGGGCGGCTCATCTGCCTACAAGGAAGTTGAGAAAAAGTCGTTTTCGACCCAAGGCGGGGAGGGTAGCCCGATCCCGCGCAGAATTGCACGGAAGCGTGTATTTCTTTAGTTATAGAGCGCTCGTTCCTCTCTCCGGGAGTGCAGGACGCTAGATTTCAGTTTACTCTTGAGTTCAGTGGGGCTGAATCTGAAGCTTTATTTATATTTACTGTTTTTAAGAGTCTCGTTACGTGGTTGTTTAGAGTAGGAGACTGACCTATAAGTCTTTACTTAGATGTCCGCTTCAGTTAATTCGTTGAGACAGTGCAACACTAAGAGAAATCACAAGTCCTTGTAACACCTTTGAGACTAAATTTGTTTTTTTTTATTCTTCAGAAGCTGCACACCTCCAAAAACACACGTTTAGATTGAGTGACTGTGCCTGGGCGGGCGGGTTGTGTGTGAGAGAGAGTTTAAAGCTGTTTTCCTTAAGGTCATCTGCTCCACTCACAAGATCATCCCAGCTGAGGCTCCTCGGGTGGAGGGAGGCCCATAAATCCTCTACAAGAGGTAGGGCCTTCTTAGCGGTAGCTCCAGCTTTATAGAACCAACTTTTAGAGGACCCCTCCCTATGGACATTTAGGAAACAATTAAAGACGTTGCTTTTCAGAGAGGCTTTCCACACCAACAGCTGATCCCCTTTTTCTTTTCCCCCCTCCTCTTCTTATCTCTCCTCTTTTCTTCCATCCCCTCTGGGGATCAGTAGCTGCCACATATGCGCAATGATCTCTATGAGCTGCTATGGGTTCCTTGTTGGGAGAAATGTGGCATATAAATAATAATGCTCATAATATTGATCTCTAGTACTGTACATCTTTGTTTTCTGAATCCATTTTAAATATTGGGCATTTCTTGCTCTGTGCACAGTAAAAAAAATTGCTGCAAAAACTGCTTACATGGCAATTAATGCAATGGTCCTATATTTACGATACCCTTAGGCATCTCCTTTCTTGGGAATTGGTATGCTTATTGAATATTTCCCTGTCTGCAAGCCATTGTTTTCTTTTCTTTATTTGTTAGTATTCTAATCACGTGAGATTCAATATATCATCCTTTGGTTTGTGTGATCAATTTCTTCCTGGACACTGTCACAAAAGCTTTCAATTTCTTCTGTTTCAGCATCATACAGTTTTCCTAAGAAATCTGGTATTATTTAGTAAGAGCTTGCATTACACCCCCTCACTGCTTGTGCTAAATCTTGCCTTAGTATTAGAAGTCACAATTCCTTCTGATCTTGTCATTGGCAGAATAAAGCACTTTGTAATTATATGACTGAAAAAATGGTCTTTTCCAATCCAATTTAGTTTTTTCACCCCAAATACTTTAATGTGTAAATGTTCTGTTTTATTTAGTTTCACGTTTACCTTGATTTATTCTTCTCACATTACATTTTCTACTTGTATGTGTTGTACAGTATTTGTCTTTCTTTTTTTATCAGTGCACATGAGTCATTAACTTTCCTTTTGTCTTTGATCTAGTTGCCTCATTAGCAGCAATGCTATTTCTCCTTGTCTTTTGTTCTTTCCCAAGAGCTGATTAAGTGGTTTCTGACCTGGGAGTCTCATTTGCCAGCACTAGCTCTGGTATCTTTTTGGATCGGCTTATCATAAGACTTTTCAAGATAAGAAATGTTTAAAAGTCATTTACTACTTCTTCTAGGAAGTACTAACAAAAGCTGGTTGTCATTAGTTATCTGAAAAGATCCTCTGCCATTGTCACCTTCCACTGTTGTTGGCCAATAGCTGCCCTTTATCTTTCTGACTCCATCATCATTGCAACAATCAATTCCCTTCTGCCTGATGGGACTGTAATTTCTGAGGAGGGTGGATGCATCTTAGTCTGGTATCCCAGCTGTGACTATGCTACTTTGGATGACCCTGCTAAGATCCAGATTCCTATGGAGTCTGGCCTCCTGATGGCATTGCTCTCAGTTTCTCTGACATGGTCAAACCCCTGCATCACATTGAGCTGTGCATCCAATGAGTTCAGTTATGCAGTTCATTGAAACAAGATGGCATCTCCAGGAGAAGGAAGGAAAGTAATTCTCTTTGCTATAATGAGCCTCCTTCCATGAGAAAAGGATTCTTTGGATGGTCATTATTTGGATAATTGAAGAATTAGCATATGATTTGATAATGTTACTGGTCTTGATTAGCAGGCCTGATGTCATATTCTTGTGTGATTTGAAGAAGACAAGCACTAAACTGGCTGTGGGCAGCTTATGGTTCTTCAGATAGATCTAGACACTACAGTCAATAGTTACTAAACTGTCCTGTCAAATTTTGATTCTAGATGGCTGGTTCTCACAAATATAGTGGTAACCTATGTGTATGCTAAACGTAGAGCCAAACATATCATAGGATCTCCCCATCCGCGGGATCGGTATCCACTGCTTCACTTATCCACTGCCTGAAAATATTAAGTAAAAAACACCAAGAAATACATATTTATACAGTACGTATTTCTAGGGTGTACTGTATTTATCAGAACTGGCCACTAGGGGATCCAACGACCACCACACAATGTGTAGCATTCAATACTTCCACGTTTTTCAGCATCCACAGGGAAGGGCTTGGAACCAATCCCCAGCAGATACTGTAATCCTACAGTATCTTATAGTAAAACCAATTCAAAAATTAAAATGTTACATTTTGTTCATTGAAGCACTTACTTTTCAAATAACTATTAGACTAGACATACAAGGTATATAGTAAATTATTTTAAAGCAATTAGTATTGATGTTTTAAGTTACTCAATAAGAGGATTTCATCTGTTCTTTGCTTCTTTCTGTGTGGTGCCATACAGCTTCTAGTACTCTTGATTTAAACAAGAAGTCATTTGGATGAAGAATCCAATTTTGCTTCTAAGTTAGAGGTGTGCAGATTTGTTTTTGGATTGCCACTCCCAGAATTCCTTTGCCTTCTAGCGAATTCTGGGAGTTTTAGTCAAACAATACAAATCTGCACACCTCTATTCTAAATACAACTACAGTAAATCATTGCCATGGAGCTAAAAGGGCAACAAAATCATACATATCAGTGGAAGCCATTTATTTTGTCCTTGTTATCAAGGCACACAGTGTTGTCTCCTTTCAAGCACATTTCCATAGTGACGTTGACTTCACTTCCCATATGTATCTATTAACAAAATGTAATCTTGCTTTATTTTTATTTAAATGTCTGTGATAAATGAAATATAACATTTTGGTACATTCCATGCGAAAAATGCAAGTCTATATATTCCATGACACTGAGAACACCGAACTTGCTTAAAATAAACCATTGCATGAGAGCAGTAATACACATCTATTTTCATGTAATCATTCTCAGAAGATTATTTTAACATAAGTGTTACATTTGTAGGTACACTGATATTTCTTATACTGTCTTAAAATATATATAGCAGTACTACATTTCTACGTAGGATATGTGTGTTTGTGTATATAGCACTTATAATGTCAGTTTATCTGGACACATGAAACAGATTATTCTTACATATTAGTGGCAAATAAACTATGTTTGCACTCTTTATTACTCTCTTGAAATGTGTGAAGATGGCTTTGTATATTTTCCATTATTAAATTAAAACATTGTTAGTACCTTATACATGACATCCTGACTGTGTTTAAGGGGATTTATTCACTAGTACAGTAACCATATCAAGGATGATATGACTCAGGATCTGTATGATTTTCCTGAACCAGTTTAGGTCTGTAATTTGTTTTGAAATATATTGAGAACTGAGAAAGGAATCCACTGTCTTTACCCATAATAAAAAGGAACATTAATACTAGAGCCATCCATCTGGATAGCTTTCAGACAGTGAATAGGAAAAATACAAAAATATTTAACATAAAAAGAGGGGGGAAAGCAAAAAAAAAAAAAGGAAAAAAGGAAAAAATATTACTCCAGGTCAGCTCATAAGACCACTCAGGAAATGTTCCCCAAAACACAAACCTGTGCAGTGGCTTTACAAGCTGATACCCAGGCACCAACTGTAAGCAAACCATGCAGTCTCCTGTAATTTTTCTCTGGATAGAACTACATGATCTGAACCACTGCAGATATTTTTGTAGTGGTTGCCTCAGCATGTGCAGTAAAGATAAGTATAGCATTGTTCCTGATTTTCAGTTAACTATCTGTGCAATTGGTGCTGTCCTGCTAAGATTTGTACTGCCCCCACCCCTTCGCTTTGGGATTTCAAGAAAATATACTGCTGGTTTATATTTAGACAAGTGGCAAAGAGTTGACTGCAACTTATAATGGTATCAGTGCTTGTGTAGAACCTAAATTAGTAGTCTAAATTCAACAGATAACAAATGTTCTCACTGTTTTCAGGTTTTAATTAAATAGTCTGCATCCCCATCCTGCCGTTCCACACTAGATCCATGGTTCCCAATATTATAGCCAATAAGAGACATCTTTCACTTCATGAATTCTTAACTACATAATTTCATAAACACTTCTGATAACCCTTTGTGCTTTCCACCATGTGGATCATACTATCTCTGTATAGTCTTTCATGTGTTCATTCAAACATATGATCAATGGCTTGCATTGATTGCTTTTCATTCCATGTCTTTCTTAAGCTAGAATATGTTGATTTGACTTTACCATGGGCAGAGCAGTCTTAATCCCCCTTAACAGCTGTCCAAGGAAAGTTAGGATGATGCCAGTGATGCCCACAAGGGTGTTTACACCTGGGAAGTTGCACTAGACCCTACTTCTGAGTAAGCATACAGTATAACATTATAACAGCAGAAACTGATATTATACTGTCATTTGAAAGGGTAATTCCTTAATTACTGAGCCTTGATCTTCCAATGCTAACATGTTTTTACTTCTAATTACAAATTATTTGCAACATCTGTTTCTGTTCTTGTATTGTATTCTACCTTTAGTCTTAAAGTGATGTGTGTCTACTACAAAGACTACATAAGCATGCAAAAAGGACTGTGAATGCTCAAGAAGTACATGTTTTCACGTGGAAACTGAATAACAGTCTACTAGCATACTTACTTTCCTGTTTAGCCACATATTTTATGAGATAGTGAAAATGAGCATAATGGAATTCATACAATTACGTTGTAAGGGGAAAACAGGAAATGAGCAGATGGGGGTTTTTCCTTCTTTTCCACTTGCCCCAGCAGGATTTACAGATCTCTGAATCTGATAGTCTGAGACTCAGAAGACATGAATCAATGAGTGTGGTAACTAATAAAAATTACAGTGTACCTTGGGAGTGCTCAACATTATAGAATATTTGTGTTCTCCAGAAGGGAAAATGTAGAACCAGGGTTATCCTTGTTTACTTGTTTTAGTTCATCAGAATGTGGATGAGAATATTGGTCTCTTAACATTCATGAATACTAAATGGCACAAATAATAATGTCTTTATAATTCACTTTAATTTTTGCTCCTCCACAAGACATCAGTGCACATTGTAATGGGACACACTGCACTAAGTCCTGTTGTGTCTATATGTCAGCACTAAGAGCTCTTTTGCTATCTTGGTCTCCAACATGAAATAAATCAGAAAGATCTTTCATGTCCTGCCTACCTTTTACATTCTTTAGATATTGCAATACATTTATTTTCCTTAGCACAGCGAATGGCGACTCCTTCTCCAGCTGTTCCAGTAAAAGTTGTTTCATCATGTCTGGTGTCTCTTCCCTATCCATGCTATCATAGAATTCAGAAAGGTCTTGGCTGTTGGGTGAGGTCCACATAATATGGGCCCGGGATATGCGCCCTCTGTCAGTGGCTGTGTGCACTCCCGTCATGGCATTGTGAAGCCACATCAGTCGCTTTAATCCTTGAAGGGCCCTCCCTCGGTCATTCAGGAGCTGGTGTTCTGTCACTGCTCTTTTACTGAAACACAGAAAGCCAATACTATTGAGGAGCAGAAATATAGTCACTGTTCAGCAAAGCCTGTATTCTCAGTACACCAGAGACTTTTTCTTAGGATGTTGTTAAGTGCCATCAAGTTCCTTCTGACTTACGTGACTGTCTGCTATAAAATACTAGCCAACTATTCTTTGGATCTGAACTGGATCCCTAGAAGGGCTGGCACATGCAGTATTTTTTTCCCTAGAACTCAGTTAATCAATATAAAAATGACATACCCCAAATAATCTAATAAGAATACAGTATGTCACTGCCATCCCATTCAGTGTCCACTAGACCTTCTTCTCTATTTAATTGGAATGTAATCCTACAAGTCAATTGCACATTTTTCAATTTAATTTTACAACCTTGTACACAGTTACCTAAGAGGATTTTCCATAGAATTTAGTGGAATGCACTTTGCATAGATATATACAAGATTACATTGTGAGGCTAGAGCTCTGCATGCTCTTACTCTGGAATATAGTCTTCAGTTCAGGAGAACACATCCAGGCAAACATCTATAGGACACTTCATTTAATGTGTCCCCCTTCATGCAGTTGCAAAGATATTTCTTATTTTAGTATGTCTTGCTAACACCATTTTTTTCCCAAGGCTCCCTCCGTCAGCCATTTTCCCAATATATATTTCCACTGACAGCATTTTTAAACTAATATTTTATTTATTCATAAATGCTAAAAAGGATTAAACAAATATAACACTAAAAGATGGTAAACAAATGCAACATCAAGACACTTTCCAGAGGCAGCCCCATGTAGAGCCTCTTACAGTAATCCAGCTGGGATATACTGTAAATAAGGCATGTGTCGCTGTGGCCAGATTGGACCTCTGCAGAAATAGGTGCAGCTGGCACACTAGTTTTAATTGTGCAAATGCACTCCTGGCCGTGGCCAAAACCTGGGCATCCAGGCTCGGAGATGAATCCAGGAACACCCTCAAACTGTGCACCTGTGTTTTCAAAGGGAGTGCAACTCCGCCTGGCACAAGGTGCATCCTTCTTCCTTGATCTGCCTTTTGACTGACCAGGAGCACCTCTGTCTTGTTTAGTTTATGTTTCAGTTTATTCACCCTAATCCAGCCCATTACTGATACCAGGCACTGCTCTAGAGCCAGAACAACTTCCTCGGATTTAGATGGTGAAGAGAGATATAGTTCAGTCTCATCTGCATACTAGGGACACTGAAACCCAAAACTCTTGACAACCTGTCCCAGTGCTTTCATGTAGGTGTTAAATAGCATATGGGACAAAACAGAACCCAGAGAGACACCACAGGCCAGTGCCCAGGGGAGTCCCCCAACACCACCACCTTTGTTCTCTGCTAGAAGAAGGACCAGAGGCATCGTGTTGCATTCACGTCCCATCCCAGATGGATGGGTCAGAAGAACATCGTGGCTGATGGTATTGAAAGCCACTGAAAGGTACAGCAGAACCAACAGGGACACACTCTACCTGTCCAGTTCCTTGCACAGGTTGTCTACCAAGGTGACCAAAGCAGTCTCCGTCCCACAAACCTGATGCTCCCAAAGGTTTCCCCAGGGCAAAAGGGAGCTCTAGGGAGCTTCAGAACTCGAAGGGGAAAGATAGGAATCTTTCCATTAATTTAAATTACATGTTTCTGGCAACCAGGTTATGCTGGCATGATGTTATGCAACAGGATTTTGCCCAATAAATGCCCAATAAATCATGAGAGAGAAATCACTTTGTATTCGCGAAGGCTTTCACGGCTGGGATCTAATGGTTGTTGTGGGTTTTTCGGGCTTCTTGGCCGTGTTCTGAAGGTGGTTCTTCCTAACGTTTCACCAGTCTCTGTGGCCAGCATCTTCAGAGGACAGTAGTGCTACTCCTGTCCTCTGAAGATGCTACTCCTGTCCTCTGAAGATGCTGGCCACAGAGACTGGCGAAACGTTAGGAAGAACCACCTTCAGAACACGGCCAAGAAGCCCGAAAAACCCACAACAACCAGAAATCACTTTATTTTTTACCTAATGTGTGAAAAAGCTAAATTGATGGGCAGTTGAATGAGATACAGCTGCTAATATATTTCTGCAAGTAGTCATTTTATCAGTAAATTCTGCATCTGAAAAACAAGGCATAACTGTACAAGCCCCATCCTTTTCAAATAATGCTTGTTAACATGTGAAAATAAGACTTACTTTTCAGTTTCTTGACAAGCTGCAAAACAAGCAAGAAGAAAAATGGACAAAACTTTCACTGATTGTAGACATCCTTGGGTCAAAAGCATCTTCTGTTTTGCAGACTATTCAAAAAGACATAATGATAGGTGCTGAAATAAAGCTATATCATATTCTAGTTACATTGAAGTAAGTAAAATTAAATAATGCTGGGAGATTAAGCTAACATATAACTTAAAATATTAATCCTTGCTCCTTAATGTGGACTGCTGAAAACAAAAAAAGTATGATACGTCCTGGAAGGTGCTATATATAAATGTGTGAAAGTCCTATTCCATCATAACTTTTATTTATATTTTCAAAGACGATATATATACAATGATGTGAAAGAAGAGAAAAAATCATTTTAAGAAAGCATTCCAGGTGTTTCTTTCACAATTATATTTGTGCCGTATTCACTTACATTAAAATACAGTTTGAAACCGATGGCATAAAGTATGAGATGGCATGCTTTTGGAAATGGAAGTAAATATGGCAATTTGAATTACAACTGGTTTTTCACAAATACACTTAAGTTATACACTGAAAGATATAATACACTCGTACAGTGTAGTCACAAATTCTTTGCAATATGCCATATCCTTTCATATTTACCTACAGTAGGGAAATATTTTAATTAAATACTAGTTGAAATAATATTTTTTAGATTTAACTAGTAGGTATTGTACTCAAATGAAAAATACTTACTATTTGTCTTTCTACTGGAATATAGTAAAGGTGAACAACTGGAGTATTCCTGGTTGCTAGTAGAATTCTAGTGAAACTCCTGCTGCAATGGCAGTAAGTAT
This sequence comes from Pogona vitticeps, assembly GCF_051106095.1. Lineage (NCBI taxonomy): Eukaryota > Metazoa > Chordata > Lepidosauria > Squamata > Agamidae > Pogona > Pogona vitticeps. The sequence goes on from NC_135786.1 coordinate 55,532,855, forward strand.
CCACCCCACCTTCTTTTATAGTTCCTCTGGAACCACATTAACAATAGAGCAGAACTGAGCTGAGCATCACACTTGTGACGAACACCTTTTCCTGTAAAAATTAAATTCATGCTTTTTCTGAAAATGATAAACCTTGGATGACAAAGTTTACTGTCCTGCTGATGATTAAGTAACTATCACCTCTTATAGTTGAAATATTGCTCATCTTGTGACAGTGATCCTGCCACTTTTGCAGAATCATAACATTACACAATGATGCTGTGAATCAATAGCAGCACAGCAGAATGTGACATTACACAAAGGGATCATATAGAAAGATATCAAAAGGAAAGTGTTTGAGTTGTTATCTAAAATCAATCTTTTAATTATGTTGCTTTAGGTAAATAGCTTGGAAGGAAAAGTACAAAAGGAAATACTGTAGAAACATTAAACCATTTCCCCATTTGTACTAATCTCGTAGATTTCACTAAACAGGCCTGAATTTGAATCCAGACTCATCAAGTCTTAATCCTTGGTGCTAGATTCAGAACTACAGCTCTTGATATGTGAGAGGATAAACCATAATATATTTTCTGTTGAGAGCTTGTAAAGGAACTTTCTGTACATTGACCTCCCACACAACTGACAGGTGAACGTTATAGTACGTTAAATACAGAGTGTGCGGCTGAAGCAGGGCTCAGAAATGTTAATTTTAGTGCTAACATGATAACACTATAAACTGTTCAAAGTTTATTTGGTTGTTTGTCACATATCCTGGATTTCTTAGCCATCCCACCTTTTTTCTAAGGAAATTACAATAGATTGCAAAGTTCTTCCAGTTTTTATCCTCATAACAGACTTGTGAAGCAGGTCATTAAATTGCTAATGAATTTTAATTTGGCAACATTAAAAGCATTAAGAAAATTAATTTTATGAAATCAATTCATTAATTGCTTTGTAATTAACCTTATTTAGCCATTGTAAATTAATTATAAATAAATAAATATTAAATAAATATTAAATAAATAAATAAATAAATTTTAACAATTTGATTACAAGTTATTTTCAATAGTTAAATACGGCCAGTTAAAATGTAAACAACTCTTGTCACTGATTGTTTTTCAACATAAAGTCAACTTGTAAACTTCGCCAGAATATCATTCTGGCACAAAGTTATGGTGTCTTACTACTGTACAAGTAGTTTTCCCCTTGGATGTAGTACAGATAAATAGCATGTGTTGCAAGTAACAGAAATACACAGAGATGGAGCACGGCAAAATAGAATAGGTATAGGACTGCAAAAATGTCTCTCATATAGACACATTTGGGCTAGGCATTTGAACAGGATGTGGGTTTGAGCCCACTTTTCTCATCTAGATTTTCACCAGAGATTGGGTAGGTAGAGCATAGTCCTAGTTCTAGCAGTTTTTCATTCATTCATTCATTCATTCATTCATTTATACCCCATATTTCCTCCAATAAAGGGACTCCAGGTTTTCTGGATTTAAGACAACCCTATAGCAAAGGATGGTTGGGCTTAAAATTTTCCCATCCTGTCAGTTTGCAAGGGGGCTGAGTTAACTAGCACCCCCACCCCTGGATGCTTGCAGTTCTCAACATGGCCCAAGTTTCAGGCCCTTGGCTGACATAATCTCTAAGCGTGGGGCCTAGTTTTCCACACTGACCCCAACCAGTTGTCACCCTTCAAGGAGGGCCAGTAATGCTGGGCCACTGCAAGTGCCTGTGTCCCCTAAGTTCATCCTGCCTCTGCCTGCTGCTTCCTCTGCCAGAACCTCTTCAGGATCAGGGTAGGGCTGGATTGCCCAGCAGGTCATCATCAGTGGAGGGTTGAAAAGCTGCATGCCTCCCCCATGCCCTCTGGAGCCATTCCTGACTTCTGCCATACCATCTTTAATTGCAAGACTGGCTCTGAGAATGAACAGTAACAGTCTAGAATATGAACAGTAATTCTAATGTCATTTTTCAAGAACTCGGGTAGAATACATACAATGTAAGAGAGAACTGAAATAAATTTGAAAATACTGTAGAGCCTGGAATGTCTGGTGGCTTGTAAAGAATGTACAAAGATCCTATAAAACACCATAAGAAAATGAAGGAAAACAACCCACAAATATAAAGGAAGTAAGATCTAAAGCTATGTATACTGCACATTAATGCAGAATACTTGAAAACAGTGCCCCGCATAGCGACGATAATCCGTTCCAGGATTAACGTCACTATCCGGATTTGTCGCTATGCGGGGGGGACCCATAGGAACGCATTAAACTCCGTTTAATGTGTTCCTATTGGGGAAAACTCACTGGTAAGCGAAGATTCCCTCATCCAGCCGCCATTTTCGCTGCCCGGTAAGTGAGGGCAGGGCGCGAAAACGCTGCGGGCAGCCATTTTCTGCACCCGGTGGCCATTTTGGAACCACCGATCAGCTGTTTTCTAAACATCGCAATGCAAAGATCGGTAAGCGAAACGCTTACCGATCATCGCAATGCAATGTTTAGCCTATCTAAACAACGCAATGCGATCGCATTAGCAATCGCAAAAAACGTGTCGCTATGCAGATTCGTCGTTAAACAGTGCACTTGTTAAGTGAGGCACCACTGTATCTGATCGTGAGTACTCAAAATTATTTCAAAGACAGACAGCTCAGATATAAAGTCATGTTTCAATACTTTTAGTTGAGAGGTCTTCCCATGTGCTGTGGTAATATTTTAGCCAAAAGGAAAATGGCCACCTTTCTACCTTGTTTCTCATTCACCATCTTAAAGGATGCATCCTATCCTCATTATTCCTATGTTGTTGTTATGTGCCATCAGGTCAAAACCAATTTATAGCAACCCTAATAGGGCTTTCAAGGTGAGTTATTTAAGGAGTGGTTTTACTAGTTCCACTCCCCCTGTGACTTTCCATGGCTGAGTGGACATTCAAAACCTGGTCTCCAGAGACCTAGTCCCTCACACTAACCACTACACTACATTGGGTATCCCATTATGCCTATAGAGCTGCAGAAATCCATCAAGGCTTTAATCACAAAAATATTAGTCACAGGGGACTGTTTGTAGTTCCATAACTACAGGATACGTCCATATTTTTTCCCACTGATCTTGCATAATTCTTTAAAAATTAGTCCAAACTAGTCCCTGAGCCACAGAAGTACCCGAACAAATTATATTAATATTAGCAAATAAATAACCCCAATCAAACCCTATCATTCTGTAACCAAATATTTATATATTAACAAAACTAATTCTTCATTGTACCATCTGTTGTCAAGGATTACTTATTTTGGATGGTTACATTTCTTAACTGTTCACCTCTAGCTTTGTAGCCTGATTTTCAATTGCTAGCATAAGAGCTATTTACTGAAAAGGTCACCAATTAAACTGTAACCAATTAAACATTTAAATAAAAGTTGGTAAATTGGTACTGTTGTGGCTTCTTTAGTTTCCAGGATACACATAAAGTTTAAGAAAACTCTCTCTCCATGACAGCAAACCTTCCTAGTTACAAGTTCCTGGACTAATAAGTGCTAGCCAAAGTCAAGGCAGAAACATCTGTTCTAATTCACTTTTCGCCTTTATCTCTGCCTGCATTTAATGGGCATTTAATTGAGTGGCAACTAGCACTGTCGTAAGAACTATTATTACATTCATCAGAGGAAGTGACTATCAGCCACCAATATTAAAATATACTCATTGAATTACCGCTTAAAGAATTCTACCATGAACAGAGTCCACTGCCATGACTACTCCATTCCAGCGCATTTGAGAAGTTGTATTAAAAGAACTTTTTTATTGAACAAGGCTCTCTACCTAGATCAGTTCTGTCTCCTGCATTTTCAGTCATTATAGCAGAAAAATTACAAATACTTCAGACTGTACTGATTCCTTATTGGAGTCCCCAACAGCCAGGCAAAAGAGAGGGCCTGTGTTCCTAAACTTAAGTTTGTGTCACATGACAAAAAACAACAACAAAAACAACAAAAAACACTTATTATTTCTGAAATCCTTGTTGTATTTTTCCCTGTATACTATACTGGTCCCCCTTCACGGATTGCTGCCTTGTCGTGGTGAAGGGGCTTGAGTAATTCAGAGAAGCTATGGGTTATGCCATGCAGGGACACCCAAGACAGGCAGGTCATATGGAGAGTTCTGACTAAACACGATCCACCTGGAGCAGGAATTGGCAAGCCACTCCAGTATCTTTGCCAAGAAAACCCCATGAACAAAACAAAAGGCTGAAAGATATGATGCTGGAAGATGGGACCCTCAGGTCAGAAGGCATCCAACATACTACTGAGGAAGAGCGGAGGACAAGGACAAGTAGCTCCAGAGCTAATGAAGTGGTTGGGCCAAAGCCGAAAGGACGCTCAGTTGTGGACATGCCTGGAAGTGAAAGGAAAGTCTGATGCTGCAAAGAAAAATGCTGCATAGGAACCTGGAATGTAAGATTTATGAACCTTGGTAAGCTGGATGTGGTCGAACAGGACATGGCAAGAATAAACATTGACATCCTGGGCGTCCATGAACTAAAATGGATGGGAATGGGAGAATTCAATTCAAATCACTATCATATCTACTATTGTGGGCAAGAATCCCATAGAAGAAACGGAGTAGCCCTTATAGTCAACAAAAGAGTGGGAAAAGCTGTATTGGGACACAATCTCAAAAATGATAGAATGATTTCAATACGAATCCAAGACAGACCTTTCAACATCACAGTAATCCAAGTTTATGCACCAACCACCGATGTTGAAGAGGCTGAAATTGACCAATTCTGTGAAGACCTACAGCACCTTCTAGAACAGGGGTCTCAAACTCAATTTACCTGGGGGCCGCTGAAGGGAGAGGCTGGGTGTGCCCTTGTTGCCAGCCATGACCCCCTCCAGCTCCTTCTTCACTACCATCCCCAACAGCAGCAGCAGGACGAAGAAGCAGAGAAGGGAGGGAGCACCGGCGACCGCCTAGCGGGGGGAAGGCATGACTTAAAATTTAAATGGAAGCCCTCACAGAATCGCCTTCCCAAAGGAGAAAAGCCCCCATCAGTACCCGCGAAATTAAACTGAATTAAACACACACACACACACACACACACACACACATGTTCAGCAACCTTCCTCTGAGAGCCCTCCTCATAAAAAGGCACACTCAGCAGCAGCAGCTACCCCCACCACGACAGAGGAGCAAACTTTGTGAGGCAAGTCCAGGCAGCCTCCAGAGCCGAGGCAGCTGAAGCAGCAGCAGGAGGAGGAGGAGGAGGAAGCACCGCCAGGTGCTGAAGCAGCCGTTGGCGGAGCTGGTGTTGGGGGTGCCGAGAAAGAGAGCCAGAGAGTTGCTTCCCTGGAAGAGGTGGCAGCACCTGCTGTTGGCGGCTTGGAGGTGCTCTTCGAGGATGCGCCAGGAGTGAGCTCCGCTCTCAGGCATCACTCGGCGGCGGTTCGAGTGCTCGGGGGGAAAAGGGCCGGCAGTGCGCCTCGCTCGTCGGCTATCCCCCAAGACAGTGCCTCTTGCACCCTCCATCCGGAACTGCAGCCTGCCAGCCGGCAAACAGGCAGGCTGGCTGGCTGCAGTTCCGGATGGAGGGTGCAAGAGGCGCTGTCTTGGGAGCCAGTGAGCGAGGCAAAGCTTTTTTTAACTCTTGACAGCAGAGGATGCGTGGGTGCTTCGGGGGGGGCAGGCAAGGCGGGGGCCACAAACTATCATCCGGCGGGCCGCAAATGGCCCCCGGGCTGCATGTTTGAGACCCCTGTTCTAGAACTTACACCAAAGAAAGATGTTCTTCTCATAAGTGGTGCCTTGCTTGACGACGTTAATCCATTCCAGCAAAATCGCTGTAGAGCAAAATCATCATCAAGCGAAAGTAAAAAGCCCATTAGAATGCATTAGAAACCGATAAATGCATTCTAATAGGCGAAATACCTCATCATAAAGCGAAGATCCTCCATAGGGCGGCCATGTTCTGCTCCCTGTAGAGCGAAGAATCCGTCCCTAACACAGCGGGGAGCCATTTTGGAAACCCAACGATCAGCTGTTTTGATCGTCGTTAAGTGAAAAATCAGTTCCCGAAGCAGGGAACCTATCATCGTAAAGCGGATTTTCCCCATAGACACATCGTTTTGCGATCACAACAGCGATCGCAAAAACCTCATCGCACAGCGGTGGAGAAAGCCAGAGAGTTCCAGAAAAACATCTACTTCTGCTTCATTGACTATGCAAAAGCCTTTGACTGTGTGGACTACATCAAACTATGGCAAGTACTCAAAAAAATGGGAGTGCCTGACCACCTTATATGTCTCCTGAGAAATCTATATGTAGGACAGGAATCAACATTTAGAACTGGATATGGAACAACTGATTGGTTCACAATTGGGAAAGGAGTATGACAATGCTGTATGTTGTATCCTGGCTTATTTAACTTATATGCAGAATACATCATGCAAAAGGTCAGATTGGAGGAATCCCAAACCAGAATTAAGATTGCCGAAAGAAATATCAACAACCTCCGATATGCAGATGATACCACTCTGATGGCAGAAAGTGAGGAGGAATTAAAGAATCTCTTAATGAGGGTGAAAGAGGAGAGCGCAAAAAATGGTCTGAAGCTCAACATCAAAGAAACAAAAACAAAACTAAGATCATGGCCACTGGTCCCATCACCTCCTTGCAAATAGAAGGGGAAGATCTTGAGGCAGTGACAGACTTTACTTTCTTGGGCTCCATGATGACTGCAGATAGTGACAGCAGTCACAAATTAAAGGACGCCTGTTCCTTGGGAGGAAAGCGATGACAAACCTCGACAGCATCTTAAAAAGCAGAGACGTCTCCTTGCCGACAAAAGTCCGCATAGTCAAAGCTACGGTTTTTCCACTAGTGATTTATGGAAGTGGGAGCTGGACCATAAAGAAGGCTGATGGCCGAAGAATTGATGCTTTTGAATTGTGGTGCTGGAGGAGACTCTTGAGAGTCCCTGGCATGGCAAACCTATCAGTTCTAAAGGAAATCAACCCTGAGTGCTCACTGGAAGGACAGATCCTAAAGCCGAGGCTCCAGTACTTTGGCATCTCATGAGGAGAGAGGACTCCCTGGAAAAGACCCTGATGTTGGGAGGCAAGAGGAGAAGGGGACGACAGAAAATGAGGTGGGTGGACAGTGTCACCGAAGCTACCAACATGAATTTGACCCGGGAGGCAGTGGAAGACAGGAGGCCCTGGCGTGCTCTGGTCCATGGGGTCATGAAGAGTCAGACTTGACTAAATGGCTAAACAGCAACAACAACATACTGGTCCAGCTAGAACCGTAAGTCGGAATTGATGTCAACACACAATTATTATTAAAATAATAGGAAACTATCCCATGGATAAGCAGTATAAAATGATGTACAGTAAAGGTGTTTCGTGGGTGTCTTTTTTTTTTCCTTTTTAAAATTCAGGGTCTTTGTTGCCATTAGTAGCGCCTTTATTTTCTGGATATCAGAGATTAAGAGTTGAGTCTGACCACAAAGAACATTGTGTAAAATTATTTTTTATTGTCCTGTAACATGTCTCTAATTGATTTGCTTTCAATATGGTTTTCCCTAATGTTTGAGGGATATTATTTGGTCAGACATTGCACTATAGCCCCTACATGCCTGTGCTCCATCTTGCCTATTAGAGCCACTGCATTTCTTCTGAATTTGTCATTACCTGAGAAAAACACTTTGTTGTTGCTCACACGAAGTACTTTAATGTTTAAACATTCTGTTACTTGCTTTATAGTTTTGTGTTTACCTTGATTTGTTCTTCTCACATGACATTTTCCATTTGTATGGGTTGAGCAGCATTGGTCTTTCTTTTTGCATTGTGCACATCAATCACTAGCTTTCCTTTTGTCTTTGATCTAGTTGCTTCATTAGAAATAATGCAATGTCTACTTTTCTTGTTCTTTTCCAGGAGCTGATTGAGTGCTTTCTGACATGGGAGTCTCATTTTCCTATTTCATTTTGGTCTGTCTCATCATAGGATTTTCAAGATAAGAAAGGTTCAGCGGTGGTTCCCCACTCCTTTTTTCTGTGAAATACTAATAAGAGTTAGCTCGAGTGTCACCTACGTTATCTGCGAAAGATCCTCTGCCAGCATCACCTGCAAACCACTGCTGCCTGGTATTTTCCCGCCAGATGTTTCTCCACCTCCACCACCATGATTACCATGGTTTTGTTCTGCCAATGTGGACATTACTCCTGAAGAGGTTAGGTGCATCTTAGGGAGAGGTTACATTAAAACAATAATTTGAAATATGTGTCAGTGCAAATGGAATTGAGTTAAATTGACCCAGAGCCAGATGGTGTTTGAATCACAGTTTGTGTTCCCTTGCAAAAATATTGTGTTTTCAAAGGGGATACCCTTACCACACATGTGTTCTCTATCTCCAACCCAAGGCTAGAACTCAGAGCAGAGTAGCAGGCAGGTGTGTATGTGTGTGTAACCTGGGAAGTGCAAAAGGAAACAGCCAAGCAAGCTGGTACTAGAAAAGCTTTCTCGTGTGCACAGGGGCACCTTGTGAATCCTGACACGTGCAAGAGAGACTGGAGGCAATGGGTGGCGAACACATGCCACAAATGCACAAAGCAACATTCTGCACATGCCCACAGCTGGGGCAAAGGAAGATGCAGATGCACAGGTTTAAACTGACCTTGCTTACCAAGAAGGAAAACAAAACATGTACACACACAGCTGAAACTGGCTAGCTGGACGGCAGAAGACAGAGATAGCAGTAGCGTTTTGCCCAACTGCCTTCCATCCACCGGTTCCGGGGTTTGCCTGCTGGCTCAGGGAAGAGACACTGCCCCACACCCCAGAACTGGATGAAGGTTTGGGTGAGTGAGCTGCAGGGGGCTCCTTGATGACCAGGCTTTTCACTCACCTTCCACTGTTACTATAACAACAGCAGGGGCAAGTGGCTGTCAGGGGCAAGTGGCTCCCTCCCGCTGGCTACTTAAAAGTTAACTCAGACAGAGGAATCGGGGGATTGGGGGAATCGATTTAAATGAATCAATTCCATGTCTGCATTTAAAAAAACCCCTGACCTGTGATGAAGGCTTAAAAAAACTTGCTGCCACTCCAAAAAACAGGATTTCCCTGTCAAATTACGGTAATCCACACTTTCACATGTGTCATATATTCAGCCTTTTAAAAATATTTATTTATTTATTTATTTATTTATTTATTTATTTATATGCCGCCCGTCTAGACATAGTCTACTCTTATTGTGTATATTTTAAATTGTTTTTATTGTATATACTGATTCAAAACCATCTAAACCTGATTTAAATAGTTTTTTTAAAGTAATGTAACATGTCTCTAATCTAGTGCCTCAACTTTGACCATTCCACCTTGGGTGACCCTGCTAAGAGTCCAGGCTCGTAATAGAGTCTAACTTCCTGATGGAATTGCTCTCAGCTTCTCTGACACACACATACACCCTCATCATGAAGAGGTGAAGATACCACTTGGTATATGGCCAAATAAGGTTTCAGAAGATAATGACCTTAGCATTGGGGGAGATGCTTCAGGAAAACTAATGCACATACAGTGGGGTCTTGACTTAAGAACTTAATCTGTATTGGAAGGCAGTTCTCAAGTCAAAAAGTTCTCAAGTCAAATCTGCACTTCCCATAGGAATGCATTGAAAACCATTTGATCCGTATCTGCTCTTTTCCGTCCATAGAAACTAATGGGAAGCTGCTATTCCGCCTTTGACCACTAGAGGGGGATATTTTGTTTCTTTTTTTCTTAGGTCAAGAAAGGTTCAGGGAAGGCAGGGAAAAGACAGTCCAGGCAGTACAAGTACCAGGCAGTCTGAAGACTGTCTCCCAATCCACTCTCTAAACGCTGGGAGGAGTGAGGAAGCAGACAGGCACCCTTTTCACTGGCCAACAGTTAACTGAAAGTTCACTTTTTGCACTTTCCCTGCCTCCCACGTGGGTTTTTTTCAGTTCTTAACTCAAATCTAAGTACTTAAGTCAAGTCAATATTTTCCTATGAGAGCAGTTCTTAAGTCAAAATGTTCTTAACTCAAGCCGTTCTTAAGTCAAGACCCCACTGTAGCTAAGGTAGGTCCTTGCTCATGATACTGCAAGCTTCTTGATTTCAGAGTCACTAACAGATGTACACAGGAGCTGGTATTATCTTAACACAATTGAGATGAAATTATTTTGGCTCTTGATATGTGGTTCGTTTTAAGCCAAAGTTTTCTTTGGAAATCATACCTAAGGGAAATGGAGGTGTTGCAAAACATGCTGGATAGCTCAGTGGTTTAGGCATCTGTCTGCAGACTCAAAGGTTGGGAATTAAATTCCCCACTGTGCCTCCTTGGAGCTGGACTTGATGATCTATGGAGTCTCTTCCAGCACTGCAGTTCTAAGATGATGATCATCATAATCATTTCCCTAGGAACAAATGGAGGTACTTTGCCTAGCATTCCAATATGAAATTTAAATATTTCAGGATAATAATTTTCAATAAAATTGTGAAGTTGAAAAGGATTTGAAACCATATGTATTCCAGTCCTCTGCCCATACAAGAAATCTACCTTTATGGTGTCTGTTTCTTTCTATGAAAGAAATTGGAAGAGTGAAGGAAGGGTTCACTGCACCTGAAATTATTTTCAAACTCATCTTTAAATCCAGATACAATAGGTAAAAAATAATATACAAAATAAAAATGGTTTAAATTTTTTTACAAATTTAGGCATTGATAGAATGATAGAATGATTTTAAGACAGGTTTAAGTCATGCCATTTCTAACATAATAGAAATCAAGGGGCGGGGAAGAAAAAGTTTTATGAGACTACTAAAATATCAAAATCAAGTGAGCTTTTGAGTTCTGCAGGACTCTTCTTCAGGCTAGGCTTTATATATGTTTCTGTGTATGTGTGAGAGAAAGTAATACTGTACTTCGGAAGAGTAGGACTTTTAAAGCAGCATTTAGTACAGAGGCCCAGGGTCTTACCTACCATTTAAAAAAAAAAAGGAAAACTCCCAAATGTGTCCCAGGTGGGTAAACCACATTTTGAAATACACATGATCATTTAACCATCCATAAAGTTCAGAATCCAACTTTGTTGAATTGCCCTATTCATAAAATAAAAGAATCATAGAAAAGTGAAGTTGAAAGGGGCCTACAAGGACATCAAGTCCAACCTCCTGCTCAGTGCAGAAATACAATCAAAGCACATCTGCCAGGTGATTATCTAAGTTTTTCTTGAATGCCTCCAGTGTTAGAGCGTTCACCAACTCCCAAGGTAACCCATTCCACTGTTGTACTGCTCTAACAGTTAGGAAGTTTTTCCTGATATTCAACCAAAATCTGTCTTCCTGTAACTTGAGCCCATTGTTGCGTGTCCTGCACTCTGGGATGATCGAGAACAGATCTTGCCCCTCCTCTGTATGACAGCCTTTCAAATATTTGAAAAGTGCTATCATATCACCCCTCAGTCTTCTTTTCTCAGGGCTAATCATGTCCAATTCTTTCAGCCTTTTCTCATAAGGCTTGGTTTCCAGCCCCCTGATCCTCCTCCTCCTCCTCCTCTGAACTTGTTCCAATTTGTTAGCATCCTTCTTGAAGTGTCGTGTCCAGAACTGGACACAATACTCAAGGTGAGACCTAACCAGTGCTGAATAGAGGGGGACTAGCACCTTGTGGGATTTGGAAACTGTACTTCTATTAATGCAGCCTACAGTAGCATTTGCCTTTTTTGTAGCCACATCACACTGTTGGCTCATATTTAGCTTGTGATCTATGACAATTCCAAGATCCTTCTCGCTCGTACTTTTGCTGAGCCAGGTATCGCCCATCTTGTAACTAAGCAATTAGTTTCTTTTTCTGAGGTGCATACTTTGCACTTATCTCTGTTGAATTTCATTCTGTTGCTTATAGCCCAGTGCTCCATCGTATCAAGGTCATTTTGAATTTTGCTTCTGTCTTAGGGTATTAGATATTCCATCCAATTTTGTATCATCTGCAGATTTGACAAGCATTCCCTGCACTCCCTCATCCAAGTAATTAATAAAAATATTGAAGAGCACAGGGCCCAGGGCCCCACTTATCTACTCCCAGTTAGAGAAGGACCCATTAATCATCACCCTCCAAGTACGTACAATTCTGTGGCCAATTGTGCATCCACCTGATGCTTGATCTATCCAGCCCACACCTCATTAGCTTGCTATTCAGGATATCATGGGGCACTTTGTCAAAAGCTTTGCTGAAGTGAAGATGTACTACATCTACAGCATTCCCTATGTCTATCAGGGAGATTATCTGATCAAAAAACAAGATCAAATCAATTTGGCACGATTTGTTCTTGACAATCACTTTATGATAAGTTCCACAGAATTCTGTCTGGGATTGATGTCAGGCTGACTGGCCTGTAGTTCTCAGGTTCCTCTTTTTGCCCTTTTCGAAGATAGGGACATTAGCTCTCCTCCAATCCTCTGGCACCTCCTCCATTTCCCATGATTGCAAGAAAATAATGGATAGTGGTTCTGAGAGTTCTTCAGCCAGTTCATTCAGTACTCTTGAATGTTGTTCATCCAGCCCTGGATATTGCGGCCTCCAGCTGCAATCCTATCCCCCCCCCCTTGCGCTTCCAATTTGTTAGTCTGTTTTATGGGAAAAAACTAAAATAAAATAGAAATTAAGTACCTCTGCCTTTTCTTTGTCCTCTGTTATAATTTTTCCATCTACATTGCGGAGCTATGCCACTATGTCTTTTGCTATTCACATACCTGAATAATGTTTTTTTTATTGCTTTCAGTGTCTCTAGCTAAACTCAGCTCATTCTCAGCTTTTGCCCTCCTTATGCCATCCATGAATTTCCTTGCTACTGTACTCATCCTTGGTGGCCTGGCCTTCTTTCCACTTCCTGTACATGTCTTTTTTGGTTTTTATTTATTTATTTATTTATTTATTTATTTATACCCCGCCTGTCTAGTCATTTCGACCACTCTAGGCGGCTCCTAGAGTCCTCCCTGAGCTTTTTGTGAAGCCACACTGGCCTTTTTTTTGCCACCTCCCCCCTTTTTTTCTTGTTGGAGTTGTTTGTAGTTGTGCCTTTAGAATTTCTTTTTTTTAGAAGTTCCCACCCTTCCTGGACTCCTTTTCTTGTTCGGATCTCCTGCCATGGGATCTTACTTATCCTTGTTCTGAGATTATTAAAATTGGCTTTTTAAAAATCTAGCAGAAGTATGCAGCTGCACTCTGCTTTTGTTTCCTTTGAAATCAAGAATTCTAGAAGGACATGGACACTCTCGCCTAGAGTTCCCCTGTCACTTCCCCCACCAAGTCATCTTTGTTGGTCAAAGATGGAAAGTGGAAAGAAGGCCAGGCCACCAAGGATGAGTACAGAGAAGTCGCAAGAAAATGCACGGATGGCATAAGGAGGGCAAAAGCTGAGAATCAGCTGAGTTTAGCTAGAAACACTGAAAGCAATAAAAACATTCTTCAGGTATCAGTTCAAGGATAGCAGATCCTCTGGTTTCGTTTTCCACTTTTTGTAGAAAAAAATTATCAGCCACACAATCCAGGGATTTCTTGGAAGGGCCAAATTTGGCAGAATTTGCCTCCCAACATGTACAGTATCTGGATAATTGAAATCTCTCATCACTACTATGTTGTATCTCTTTGAAATCCCTGCAATTTATTTTTCAAAAGTTTTGTCCGCTTCCTCTCTTTGATTGGGCAGTCGGTAGTAGACTCCAACTACCAAATTCCTTTTGTTTTTTGCCCCAACTAGATTGATCCAAATGCTCTCGATGGAACAGTCAATCTCCTCCTCCTGTACAGTATTTCTGTGCAGGAATATGTATTTTTGACATATACTGCAACTCCACCTCCCTTTTTATTTTCTCTATTCTTTTTGATCAGTTTATATCCCTCAATTGCTGCATTCCACCAAGTTTCAGTTATTCTTGATAAGTCATACTTACCCTCCTGAATTGAAATTTCCAGTTTTTCTTATTTGTTTCCCATACTCCTAGCATTCATATACACATGCCAGAGGTTGTATGATTTGTAGCCTGTTTGTCTTTGTACATTTTTATGAATATTATGATTATTGTTATGATTAGTATTGTTAATGTTATTCTTGTTGGTCTTTTGATCAGTTTGGTCCATCCCTCTTATTGTAAGGCCTTATAAGGCTTCATTTATCCTTAACTCTGTGCTTTCATCTCCCTCCCCCTTCCAATGCATTTCTATTGACTAGAAATGTTTAAATGTGGATGTAGAGAATGTGCAATCCTCCAGGTGTTGTCTGACTGCAACTTCTATCTAGTCTAGCCAGCATTAAGAATGATGAGGGATAATGGGAGTTGTATTCTAAAAATATCAGGAGGGCCTTGTTTACCATATCTCATTTAAAACTATCCAAAGAGTACCCCTGTTCATGTATGCAATGCTTTTAATTGGGTGCTGAACATCTTGGCTTATGCTTGCATTTTGATCCATAACCAACAGTAATTAAACTTCAGAGGGATGGAAAGCTGCTCCTGCTTAAGACTGCTTTTGCATTAAATTAAGTTGCATCTCTTTAAAACATTATTTTATTTTTCTTGCTCATACTTCAATTTCTGGTTTAGTTACATGGATAAGGAGAGAAAACCTTGCTTAAAGTTGTGGTTAAAAAGGTCGTATCTTTTATAAAAAACAGTCATTTACACACTTCCAGTATTGGCTGTTGTTTAAAAATTAAATGGTCAAAAAGCGAATAAAGTTGAACAAATCCTCTCCAGCTTTCACGCATCCAAAAAGATGCTGAAAGCAAGACCCTTCCGCCATAAAACGGCTCTTCTCCTGTATCTCCATGAGGTGCCGCTGGTCCGGCCGAACCTTGGCCCATTCCCCGGTTGCCATGGTGAGCGCAACCAGGCCTGCAGGCGGATAAGAGTAGAGACTTGCGAATAAAGGAGGAGCCGCTTTTTGAAGCAGCGGACCTTCTTTAAAAAAAGTTTGAGGGGGCAGACCAACGTCCATCACCAGAAAAGCGATTTGTAATTGGTGAATATTCCGATCACGTGCTTAGATGGGCAGGACCTATATAAGCTCAGAGCGCGAATGCGCCGTCCGCCATTTTGTCCAGTGCGAGGCGGAGAGAGGTTGTGCGAAGCGGTGTCTTGGCGGGAAAGGCGGAGAAGCCCATCGAGCTGAGGTGGCTGAGGGACAAAGAAAAAGGAAGCAGCGAAGGAGAAAGAGTAGCCTTAGTTCGCAAAAGCCCTTCGCGCTCCTGGCTCGGAAGCCGGTGAGAGAGGGGCTGGGTTGGGACCGAAGGCCTCGCGGTTGAGACGGCGGACAAAGAGCTGCCGCCATTTTGTATGAGCGTAGTAACGTCATGTCTTTTGGGGTGATGGCCCCGTGGATGAGAGAAAAGGCTTTAGCGTGTTTTTTGTCGTACACTGGGGTGTATTGCTTTCTTGTATCACCAAATTAAAGCGGGGTGGGTGGGTTAAAGCCGTGGGATCGTAGGCCTCCTGTTTGGGCGGGACACGCAGTAGAAGCTGGGCGGTAATTGCGAGAATTCCGTTTCTTGGTGAATGAGCCCTAGGCCTTGTCCTTGTCCCACGACAGAGCTCATGATATGAAGTCTTTATTGAGGAATCTAAGGAAGACCACCGGTTATTCCTCATTCTTAAAGCTGACGAGGATATTGTTCATTTCCTCTATCGAGAGATTTTAATTTATAGCTGTCTTATTCTAGCTCTAAACAAATAACACTCTAGACCCAGTCGCTTATATTTGTAGATAAACGTGAAAAGACTGGAAACGCATTCTACATTTATATTTGATGTATTTGTAAATTCTGAAGAAAGGATTGCCCTACTGGGTGTTAAGCACCAGCCTGCCTTATTTTCTCTGAACAGCAGTGGACAATTTATTTCTTTTGAATGTCTTGCAGAGATGCATCGTGATTCGTGTCCACTGGATTGCAAGGTTTATGTAGGTAACCTTGGGAACAATGGCAACAAAACTGAATTGGAACGGGCTTTTGGCTACTATGGACCACTGCGTAGCGTGTGGGTTGCTAGAAATCCCCCTGGGTTTGCTTTTGTTGAATTTGAAGATCCACGTGATGCTGCTGATGCAGTGAGAGAGCTAGATGGAAGGTAAGTTATTTTATGTTTAATTGCACTTGAGCAGCCTATATTTGGGCACTTGGTTCTGTGAATATAACCATGCATTTCCTCTTCTAAGGTGGGGTGATTTAGAATGTGTTTTATGTGAAATGCTTCAGATTGCTTGTGTAGGGAGACTTTGCAAACATTTTAGACCTGT
This sequence comes from Pogona vitticeps, assembly GCF_051106095.1. Classification (NCBI taxonomy): domain Eukaryota; kingdom Metazoa; phylum Chordata; class Lepidosauria; order Squamata; family Agamidae; genus Pogona; species Pogona vitticeps. The sequence continues at coordinate 55,549,149 of NC_135786.1, forward strand.
ATATGGTACTTGAACTTTCAGGATGTTTCTAAGCTTTGAAAAATGTTACTTAGAGCTGATCTTTTAAATTTAGCACTCAAAATGTTTAATTTTGAAAGACACGTATTGTAGGAACACAGTGATTTGATGACTTGCACATTTCAGTCATATTTATGGATATTTAAAAGAGGTTTATTGTAAGCTTTAAAATTATTCATGGTTCAGTTTAGTTCAATTATTATCATTAATGTTTCAATTGTTGACTTTTTTTAGAACACTTTGTGGGTGTCGTGTCAGAGTGGAACTATCCAATGGTGAAAAACGCAGTCGAAACCGTGGTCCACCTCCTTCGTGGAGTAGACGTCCTCGAGATGACTATCGTAGGAGAAGTCCTCCACCTCGTCGCAGGTATTTAGGATTGTAAAACTTATATAGAGAACTTGGCAGTATCACTGTTCTGGCTTAATAGGGTTTTTAAAAAAACACATTGATGTGTGTTAAGGTGGATCACCAGAGACTAAATCATTTAAGTGTACGTTAGGGGGTACATGCCATTGAACACACACTTTTGTCCTTAGGTGACTGTACCAGTTGATAGTGCCCTCTAACATGGATTATCATCTTTCCTTCTGAAGCCTGTTCATCATCTAGTCACTCCCTTTTTCTTCCCAGTGCGCCAACTTTTTTCTTTTTAAATTTTTCTTCATTGTTGAGAATAGTTACATACATACAACAGTTTGGCTTTTTATTCACTCAGGGTTTTTTCATTTCAGCAGAAGTCCTGTCAGGCAGGCAACTGTTATACGAACGCTAAAGCAATGAGCAGTTGCTTAGCTAAGTTTGACGGTAGTGGAACTGTTAAAATATGACAATCTTACTTTAGTTCTGCAATCCTAAATTTCAGAATATTGCAGAGTTTTAGTTGCATTCAGTGACCCTGATGAATTGGTTGTGTTAAATAAATCACTTAATTACTTAAACCCTAATTTCTGCAAGTACTGATCTTAACCTGTATCAGGTGAAGTCTATACGAGATAGAAAGACCTGTTCCCTTTCACTGTAGAACACAATAGGAGTATTTGTTAGCTAATAGATGGTTGTACTGATGGCTTGTTTTTCATTTTTTATGCTTTTTTGGTCCATCTATTAATAAAAATGAACCCGTTACAGAGTCACCATCATGTCTCTTCTCACCACCCTCTGAGTCTGCATTAGCCAGTCAACTAGCCCTTTCAGCGTCATGTGACCAGCGCGCCCCATTCAGCTTGGCTGGTGTCGTTTCACATGACCCAGGCATGGCCAGTCGTCAGGTTGCACCGCCCTTTGGTTCCCGAGCATGCTGTTTTCTCTCAGCCTTCTCTCCAACCTTAACCAAATCGGCAGCTACCTCGACCGCCCACACATTCCCGGCCAATCAGCTCAGCTGTTTATTTACCAAATGTCTTCACAACAACTACAGCAGCAGCCTTCGGCTAACAAAAAAGCAGGAAAAATCCACAACACCCCCTTCGCCAACCAACTAAATACAACGCAACATCTGGCAAAACCTTTTCAGCAAATTCTTCTTGGCAGTCAGTCCGGCAGCCTCACCTCACCATTTCTAGCTTGTTGAAACCAAAAACTAGTAAGTTTTTCCTGCTTATACAGTTTACTGCTGGTTAAAATAAGGAGTAAGCGGCTTATAAAGTAATTACTTTTTCTCAATCAAAGGCTGGCTGTGCGTAATTTCGTGGTAACATACATATGTTGCTTGAATAAAACTTTTAAGGGTGATAGGAAACTTAATGTAAGTAACTAAACTGCAGTATATTTGCATGTGAGATGGCAACTACACTTAATTGCTAACTTAGTTCTTCCTTGCAAAAATCTGCCAACTCCTTTCACCTTTAAATTGTTTTACTAACAGTTTCAGAACTTAAAACAATTTATGGGATAAACTGTGAAAGCTAAGATTCTTAAGACTAAACACACTATGACAGTTTTACATTCACAGATAATGTAATTTTAACGGCATTGTCACTGTGTGCATTAGTCTTTCACTTGGAACTTTGTGTCCTTCTAAGGACTTGATCTTGCATGGGTTCCAAAATACTGGTTTATACTAATTTTGGAACTACTTGTGGGATTTTGAGACAGTGTTCGAGGCAGTGGATTTAGTTGAGATGGAAGTGCTGCATTGGAAAGGTTTGCTATGACGTGGTATTAGTTAAAGCAAACTCATGGTTGGAAAATGTGCTGATCACACTGAGGTTTTTTTAATGCTTGAATCTTTCCATTTTGCTGGACGATGGGTGCCATTTATTTTGGAGCTTTTCACTGGGCCCAACAGTGACTTGACAAGTTGGGAATTGGCCTCATTCCAATAGTGTTGAATTGATAAAAAGGCTTACTTTTCTATTTTTAATTGTAGATCTCCACGAAGGAGAAGCTTCTCCCGTAGCCGCAGCAGGTAACTGTTGGGACTTGATTTAAGTTGTGTTGTGACTTGTAGGAGAAATGTTTTCTCAGTTTCTTTAAACTGAAAACATTGTGCAGTAGAAGAAAAACAGCACAGGTGCGAAGTAGTTACTTTTTAAAAATTATAAATGTAATCTGAATTCACTCAAATATTTCTAGGTTTTTCTGGCAAAAGTGCTTGTAATAAATGAAGATAATGAAATTTTAAATTGAGCACTTGGTAATATTGAATTGAGTTCTGCATCTAAAGTGTGGATGTTTAAGCATAACTTATAGTATTAGTGCATTGAAACTTTGTATAAGTCTGATAGAAACCAAAATTTTTGTATTTGTATATTATCCTAAATTTGTTTAACTAGTAATTGATTTCATTAATTTGTACCAGGTAACATAAATTATTGCTCAAAGGTTGAGAATGAGAGAGGCCAGAGTTTTTCTGAAAATGAATCTTGTTTTCAAATAAAGCTTTTCATCCTCTAAATCTTACTGTTGTGTTCCATTATAATTCTGAATGTTTGTATTACAGGTCCCTTTCTAGAGACAGAAGGAGAGAGAGATCACTGTCAAGGGAGAGAAATCATAAACCTTCCCGTTCCTTTTCCAGATCTCGTAGGTAAGAGCAATAGTATCTGTTTAACCATTAAAATAACTGCAAAACAATTCACCAGACTCCAGTAACTTGAGAAATTTAAATGTCACTAATGAAGGATTTTTTTTCTCTGAATGATATTAAGTAGAAATTTCTAGTATAGGTTAAAATTTCTTGGGTATAAAACTATATGATAGGCTTTGGAGAATAAGTAAATAAGTAAGTGGAGTATACTTAGGAATATAAATTCCAGTGTTTAAGTGAGAATATTTAATATACCTTCTCTATAGCCGCTCCAGGTCAAATGACAGGAAGTAGGACTTCAGGAGGAGCAATGTACAGGAAGTCACACCAGATCTGAAGAAAGGAGTATGTACAGAACATTGTTTTCTTTGAGACTCCATAAGCTTGGTGCATTTTTAAAATGTTTTAGCTGTCAGATTTTGTTTTTCTTGTCTCTTGTAACGTGACAATGTAACAGTTGTGAATCTGTATATGGTTCTGAGCTGGTCATATGAAGTGTAATAAATTTGTGGTTTTACAGTGTACCCTTAAGCATAACTTTGATTTACATTGATGTTAGCTAGTGACCTTGCATAGACTTAACCAAATAAAACCTCAGAAGCCAATCATTGGCAAATGTTCTTACTCATTTGGATTGTGTTCTGGAATTTTTGCAGGATCTAAACTTGAAACAACATGTGGACTGCTAATCATGAACATTTGCTGTTGTCATAGATGGGCAGAGTGAGACCTGGAGGTTTGATTAGTTTGTCAAAATAGTGGACAGTTAAAAACGAATAGCAACTGAAGTCACTATGAAAGCCTTGTGGCTGGACTTTTTACTGAACTATTCTAAAGTTCTGATTTATAGCAGCTCAGTCAAAACCTGACTGTACAGTGTAGATTATTTTTTTCACTTCTCATGTGGCACATTAGTAACTGCTAAAGTGTGCAGACCAAAATAAGAGAAGGATGACTATATAAGGGTACACTGTAAATGCAAATCTTTTTGTGCATACGTTGTCAATGTCACTGTAAACTCTTGAAGATCTTTGGATTAAAGTTTTGGTTACAAATCATTCTAAGCACGTAACTTCTGTATTTTGACATTTCAGTGCAAAACATAAGGTGGGTTTGTGTACAATTCAAATCTCTTACTGTGAACAGGTTGAAGCCATTATCAAATTTCACAGTTTTTATATGTGGATAACTTGTACACAGAAGATTCATGCATAGTTAATAGGGCACTGGAAGGTCTTTTTAGAATGTGCCTGATGTGGAGGTAACTGCCTTCAGCATGGTCCATTGTATAAAGTAATAGCTGCAACACAGCCAAACAAGCTGCAGTAATGTTCAACTTCGTATACTGTAATCAGATGAGCCTTGCTTTTGAGTAATGAAGTAATCAAAATTTGTACACCAAAAATGAAATTCCTTTTCAAGAGCTCAAAATTAAACATCACTTTAGCTTTGTCATATCCACAAAGCTTTAAAAAGCCTTCTGTTAAACAAACATTGCATGTAGTGTTTATCCATAACAAGCCAATTATGGCATGTGATTAGAATGCCAAAATGTATCTCAGAAAAGAATTAGTGTTTTTCTTTTAGATTAAATTCATGCTGCTTGAAAATATCTGATTTAATTTGTTCCTTTAGCTTTGAAAGGAATTTAGATGGTTGTAGAATGGGGCTCTGTCTTAAACAGGAATTTGAACTGGGAAAAATACTTCATTAATGATTTGAATGTAAGCTGTGTAGATACAGTGTTCAATATAGCTTGGTTTATACCAGAGAAATATTTGCCATAATATAGTCTTGTTTGGGAGGTGGTGGTGAACAGAACAGTCTTATGGAAATAAAAAAAAAAACACACACAACTAATAACACTTTATATGTACTTCCAAATTCTTACACATGTATGATCGCACCTGGAAACAGAAATCTTTCACGAAGATATTAAGATAAGTTAACCCATTCAGATCTTCTGCCTTTGTCATATAGTTAGCTTTAAACTGCAGACATAACAGACCAAACTACTGGAGGCTGCAAAAATTCAGTTCATTTTCAAATGTTTCATTCCTTTATAAGGCTATAATATGCCCTTATGTCACACTCATGTGGCCATGCTAGCTGTCGATAATGGGGTTTGTCCTTCAAATTACTTGCAGGATCAGTTTGTATACGGGAACCTGTTGGTGACTCATAGAAGCAAAGCAGTTGTCCTTTTGTGTTCTGCATCTACTCAGTTTCTAGGTTCTTTTACCTCTGATGAAATTTGGCCATTGCAGCAGAGTTTTTTTAACACAGTAAAATGTTAAAACCTATGAAGTAAAGATACAATGCACTGCCAAGCTTTGCTGTGAAATGCTTGTGTAGCAAATGCTGACAAATGATTGTTTCATTGCATGATCTGTTGTCAGCTATGGTAATCGAGACATTGTGCTATTCCTTGTTTGGTGCAGGGATTAATGGGTTTCCTTTACATGTTGAGTTGCAGGTAGGTCTTCATTGAAATCAAAATTATATTGAGTAGGTGATTGATCCTTGTCAAAGATTCAGCATTGTCATCCAAAGACTTCGATTTCTTAATTTCTCCCCATCCCATAGAGCAGTGGTCCCCAGCCTTGGGCCTCCAGATGTTCTTGGACTTCAACTCCCAGAAATCCTGGCCAGCAAAGGTGGTGCTGAAGGCTTCTGGGAGTTGTAGCCCAAGAACATCTGGAGGCCCAAGGTTGGGGACCACTGCCATAGAGAGTGCTTAAAACAGTTAGTGGGTTTTTCTCAAATTGTATATGTTTATATGGGGAAAATATAATCAGCAAGACCTGTTCCAAAATGTCTCTTAATCTGATATTTGGAATAGAGAGAATGGGAAGTATAAGCAATAAAGAGCATACACTTGATGCACAAATGATACACATTTTCTATACCAGCTTTCCAAACTAATTTTCACAACATACAGTTTTAAGCTTGTAGGTAGAAAATGTCAAGATGGAAAAAAAAGTTCTCACTGCAGTTGAGGACTGAGTTACTGTTGAGAAACTCCTGTCCCAGAGAATGAGCTCTTACTGCAGAGATGGTTGTCTCCAGTTTTCTCTTTATACAGACACAAAATGATTTGAGGAGAATATTTAAATTTAATAGATAAAATTTAGATACCAATGTTATAGCTTTGCCAGTTAATCGAAGAGAATAGATAATAACTAAATTCTGCTCCACATCAATTTCAGTCCTGCATACTTTGGACTTGATCTTGCTGCTTTATCCACTGAGAAGACTTCTTCAGACTCCTAAGCTTTATTGAGAACGAGGCGAATGCTATTATGTTGCAGGGTTTAATGAGGCAGTTCTGAGTAGTTAACTTGCATATAATTTTGATTTTTTTTCTCTTAGCATTTGTCAAATTTAGTGTTTTGCTCTGTAAGTTGATACGAAAAAAGATACCAAATGCCCTTCAAGGCAGATTTTGCTGGCCATGCAAGTTACCATTGGAAACATATTCCATCTGTTTACTGCTTAACTGTGCACTATGGATAAGCAATATGGCAGATGGAGAGAAGCCCCTTGTACCATCTAATCATGTGATTTAGTTTTAATTTGAAAAGCTCTGTTAAGATAAAAGGTTTCAGAAGAAAAGACAAACAGGAAATAGCACACGTCTACATTCAAAATATTTATACTCTGGCACAGATAATCTCTGCATAGCTGACCTAAGGTTTTGTTAGGTGACAGAATAGTACAGTTGTGCGAAACCACTCCAGCTTCTACTTATATGGGATCAGGAGGAGGCTGTGGCTAGACTTCGTGGGTTAGATGGGACTTGGTATAACATGAGTCTGGATTGCTTCAGCAGATGTGGCCTTTCTATGTGAAGGCATTAAGTCTTTGTGGAAATAAGCCCAGGTAGATAGGACGAAGTGTGAATGATGTGTCTGTCATGACATTGGGTGTAACATAATAAAATGTATTTTGCAACCTCAGACAAGTTCTATCACATCACTGGTAGTGGTCCACAAAATTTTACAATAAATAAAGTTAATTTGTCTTTAGGGTACCACATGACTTTTTAAAAAAAAATTGCAATAGACTTGACACGATGATGCACTTGAAGTACTAGAAAAGACTATTCTGTGTGGAAGTGATGCCTGATAAGTAATAAGAGGTACAAGGAATGGAAATTCAGAAGTATCAGGGCTAGAGATATAGCTTTATAGAACAGTTAATAGATTTTTAAGAGTTAGGAGATTAATTTTGCATTGCAACTGAGAAAATTGACATACCCCAGTCAGTTAATCATAAAAACTGTTGATGTTTGAATTGTGGTGCCAGTTCTATCTTATTATTACTGTTGCATTGTGACCAAGCAGTGCTAAGTGGCAGTGAGATGAAGTACTGTGTATCCCGTATTAATGATAAATAATTAGCATGTTGTGGATTTCACAGGATCAACAAATCAATTCCACAAATCTCATAGGGATTATATTTTAATTAGATAAACATCTACTTCTATGCATGTGTACACTTTGGCATCTCAAAATACTTCATTAGGAAAGATACCTGTCACCTTGAGTGATCGTGAACACTGAGATGATTTAAGCATAGCAAATATAATTTAAAAATTGAGAAATTCAACAAAGACCTTTTACACAACAGCATTCTTCTGTGTACTGTCTCAGCATGTTTCCATCAGCTTTCCGGACTTGCTCTCTCATGGTAAAAGGAAAATAAGATTTTCAGGAGCCCGAATTTTGCTTCTGGTGTGATTGTTGGATGGAAATATATTTTGCTGTGAAGATGAAGAATCCTGCATCATCAGTCACCGTCGGTTCCTAATAAGCTGAATGTTGTTCATCTTGCAGAGTTTCCCAAAAGGATCAGAAATGTTCTCACACATGTTGCAGATCAAATTAAAAAAAGATTTTTCTCCTGTTTCTTGTGTGTGGTTTGTTTGGTTTCTCCAGCTCTCCTCAAATTCATGCCTTGGGCAATATGGCAAAGCTTCTTTAGTCCCATTTAATAATCTTTTAGAAAATCAGCACTATTGGCACCCTGCAGGAGGTTGGTTCCCATCTTTAGTTCAACTTTACCTGTGAACAAAATATTTGTAGAACTAGTAAGAGAAGGGTATAGTACCCCCAGCTGGAATTAGTGCTGGGTCAAGGAAGTGAACAAACACTTGTTGATATGTTATTGGGACAGCTAGTAAGAATAGGAGCTTCCACTCTTAAATGTCTTCATAAATGCTAGTACTGTATATTCTCAAGTAAGGTAAAGGTTCCCCTTGACAATTTTTGTCCAGTCGTGTTCGACTCTAGGGGGCGTTGCTCATCCCCGTTTCCAAGCCATAGAGCCAACGTTTCGTCCAAAGACAATCTTTCATGGTCACATGGCCAGTGAGACTTAGACATGGAACGTTGTTACCTTCCCACCGAGGTGGTCCCTATTTATCTACTTGCATTTGCATGCTTTCAAACCACTAGGTTGGCGGGAATATTCTCAAGTAGTTGTGATCAAATAATAGGGATATTGAAGCGATTAGCTCAATAGCATTGAATGCTGAAGACTTGTTTCACACCTGACAGTTCAGTTAAGTGTATCATCCTATTGTTTAGTCATGTCCCAACACTTCCAAAGCACGCCAGGCCCTCCTGTCTTCCACTGCCTCCTGGAGTTGGGTCAAATTCATGTTGGTAAGCTTCGGTGACACTGTCCAACCATCTTGTCCTCTGTCCCCTTCTCTTGCCTTCACACTTTCCCACAATTTTACATGTGATTTTAATATATACATTCCTATGAAAATAATGATATTATTGCTCCCCCTTTGGCAAGGCTAGCAGAAGACAAAATCACTGCCTGACTTACTTTCTCATCCACATACAGACCTGTTCTATGTCTTAACAGCTACAGAGGAGGACAAATTTGCAACTCCAAAGCTGCCTAGCTTGGTACCCTCCCCTTCTCCAGCCCTGGTATAAGGAGATGAAGATACAGGTGGAGAGGCAGCAGTCTTTAATTCCCCCTAGCAATCTATTTTAAATCTGGAGCAGGGAAAATATCTGCACGGGTTTTCACATGGCAAACATCAGGTATAAATTAGAAGTATGAAAAATGTAAATAAGGTTCCGGAAAAATCAGGAAAAGGTTGTATGGTTGTTGAAACAATACATATGCAGGAACAGGTGATATCTTTATTCTCTGCCTTTTAATGAATGAATCTTTGGTATCCTAACAAGATGGCTCCAAGAAGACAGACATAGGGAAGGTTTCAGAGTCTTTATAAGAATATGGGTCCAAGTAAAGTTGACTCCTTAGAGGCAATGGACTGCTGTGTCCAGTTGTTCAATAAGTTCCATTCTATTAGTGGTCTATTAAGCCAATTTGAAAATTAATAAGAGACAAAACCCTTCTCCATAATAACTCTGAACTTCTGTAACAAAACTTGTGTTGTTGTTGTTTAGTCATTAAGTCATGTCCGACTCTTCTTGAACCAGAGCACGGCAGGCCCTCCTGTCTTCCACTGCCTCCTGGAGTTGGGTCAAATTCATGTTGGTGGCTTCGGTGACACTGTCCAACCATCTCATCCTCTGTCGTCCCCTTCTCCTCTTGCAGTCACACTTTCCTAACATCAAGGTCTTTTCCAAGGAGTCTTCTCTTCTCATCAGATGGCCAAAGTACTGGAGCCTCAGCTTCAGGATTTGTCCTTCCAGTGAGCACTCAGGGTTGATTTCCTTCAAAATGGATAGGTTTGTTCTCCTTGCAGTCCAGGGGACTCTCAAGAGTCTCCTCCAGCACCACAATTCAAAAGCATCAATTCCTCAACGGTCAGCCTTCTTTATGGTCCAGCTTTCACGTCCATACATCACTAGTTGGAAAACCATAGCTTTGACTATGCAGACCTTTGTCGGCAAGGTGATGTCCCTACAGTACTTTCTAAGATGCTGTACCATCCCATACTTGTACCTTAAAGTCTGGTATAAAATGCATACTTTTAGTGATTCTTCCATCACAGCTCTAGAGTCTTGTTTTGAACTGTACATTTGAAAACTTCCTTTATAGTCAGACGCCATGCTTTGGGGGAATGTGTGGCTCAGTCATATCCTTATGCACACATACATTTTCTATATTTTTCTGTGACCTTGTTTTCCCAGCTCAAAATTGTGTAAGACGTCACAACAACATTAAAAACAATACTGTAAAATAATATTTTAACAATTCAAAAAACAACCAGATACATACCAATCTTGCACATTAGTTTACAGAGGGAAGGAAATTGGGTCAGCAGTAATAGCTCATGCTTCCAGCAAGTCCAAATCCTACTAGAAAGAATGGCAAATTGGTATTTCGTACTAAACTGAAAAATTTTATCAGAAGGATCTACTGTTTTCTCCCTGAAGGAGGGCATGACTACGTGCAAGTTAGTCTTGGGTTTATGCAAATTTCTCTGCAATACACCATGACATTGGGAGAAGTTTGCATTTAGTGATTGTATCAGTGTAAAAATAAAATTTTCAACTTGTATGGTCGCTGCAATCTTGTATGAGCAGAAGTCAGGGAAAGGAGTAGGGTTCATTAATTAAATTTCTACGTTCCCTTTGAGCGGCAAGCCACTACTTGGGTGGCTCACAACAAAGTTTGTACATAAAAAACTTAGAAAAGAAAGAAAAAAAGATCTCACAGCTATAATATAACTGCATCACAGGCATGAAAACTCAAATCCCAACATGCTGACAACAATAACATCAAGAAATAAAAGGAAACTTAAATCAAACAAATACTGTAGAAGATTTTCAAAGACCAACCAAAGAGGAATGTATTTGCCTTCTGAATACTAGGAGGGTGGGGGCCTGATGCACCTCCACTGGTAATGAGTTCTATAATGAGGTGGCCATCACTGAGCAGGCCCCAGTTAGTTCCTAGTTGTAGACTTCCAGGTTTCCCATAGGGTGGCCACCCACAGCATCAAGTATTGGAAAATGAGGATGGAATGGGTGGTAAATCTGAGGGAATGGTGCTCTGCCAGGTAGTGAGGTCCTAAACCATTCAATGCTTTAAATATCAACACTAACACCTTGAACTTGGCCCAGACATATATAGTATGTTTCACTCCCACACTGCACCCCATTCTGGGTATGACCAGCAATGTCATCTGGACATGCCCAAAAATGGTCTTAGAGGTCTAATGTAAGCAATCACATAAGTCAAAAGCAAGATACTGTAATACAATGTGACTGGAAATTAAGCAAAAAGACAGGCGGTACTGCATACTCATGTGAAAAGGTTAGATCTACTTGCAGTTAGTCCTAATGTGTAGTTCACAGATAAATATCAAAGGAACAGTGAGAGACATGGCACAAACAGCAGGACATATACCTATCTAGTTGCTCATAGAAGTGTCTTAAAACCAGAGCACAGTAGCAGAGAACTCTTACTTCCATCAGTCAGGCAAGCCTCAGCTTTTGACTCCAGATAACCCCAGGATTATTATCAACTCTCAGGATGAAGGCAATCCTTCAAGGACCCTTAGTCCTAAATCATTTCAATGCTGAAAGTTGGGCCTAAAGTTGAAATTCAAAGCAAACAAGGTAATACAGTGAAGGAGTTAACTCTCAAGAACTTCCAATCAAAAAAAACTTGCAGCAGTTGAAGTGTATCTAGGAATGTGACAGTCCCCTGAACAATCATCTCATCTTCATGTAACGGGTATGTGTGAACCAGATTCACCTTTTCTACATATTGGAACATCTAGTTCAGAAGCCTCAGGGCTGCATAATCACCATTTCAACATTCAAGAGTATTCCCAAGCAGTAAATCCAATGCATAAAATGGCCTTAGAGGACACACAAGGTGGCAGAATGTTTAGAAAGACAGAAACAAAAACTGAAAAAAGATTAAGAAAAGGAATTACATAGAAAGATGAAAAAGGGAAAAACAGGAAGGTGGCCCTCAATGTTAGAAAGCATGTACATACCTAACTTCTGGAATTGCAAAGGGGCATATCTTATATATTAAAAAAGAGAAGCTAAAATAAGGGAGCACTTACCAGGGTAAAGGCATAATATGGTATTATTTTCTAAGGTAAATTGAAGCTAGATATAAGGTTGGGGTTAAAAATAGTACATAATGAACACACTTTAGATATGATATTGTTATAGATAGGATACAAAATGTGGAGATAGAAATTGTTAAACAACTATACAAAGAAAATCTGTATAAGATGCTCTAGATAATATATATTATGTGTTAAGAACTTACTCGGTTATCATTGGTATAAGTTACAGTTTGTCAGTTAAATTACCTCAAATTGTATAGATCTGAAACTGGAATGACTTTTATTAAGTATGTTAGAGGATTTTGAAAACATTGTATACTATGAGAGTAATATTATGATGATAGCCAATACTGTATACTAAAATACATACATGAACGGTTTGAATGATCGGAAGATGTGTGGAATTTGGGGGGACAATTAGGAAGACACCAAGACGCAAAACACAAATAATTGTAAGCAACCCATGTAACATGATGTTTGATAAGCATTAACCAAATGTAGATAGATTGAAAAACCAATAAAATATATTTTAAAAAAAGAACATTCCCAAGCAGCAAACCTATGTCTTCAAGGAAAATGCAAACCCACCAGAAGCAGATTGTTTTCCCAGGACCAAGCTGAAACTTAAGAGTTTGGTGTTGACAAAGTACAGATTACACTGAACACCTGTAAAGAATCTATTTTGTGAAGTAGCACAACAGTGCCACCTAGAGTGACTCAGATTTGGGAACTATACCATTAAGCCTGAATAAACTCAAATCTTGAGCTATTTCTGGAAAAAAAAGCACACACAAACACACATGATTATGCTCTTTTTCACATATATTCTGTATTCATTTGGAACTTGCTAGGTACAAGGTAGGCATCAGCAGTATGTGGACCGAGAACTCTCAGAAGTACAAGCTGGATTTCGAAGGGGCAGAGGAACTAGACATGCGCTGGATTACAAAGAAAGCCAGAGAGTTCCAGAAAAACATCTATTATGCAAAAGCCTTTGATTGTGGGGATCACAGCAAACTATGGCAGGTTCTTAAAGAAATGGGAGTGCCTGACCACCTTATCTATCTCCTGAGAAATCTATATGTGCGACAGGAAGCAACAGTTAGAACTGGATATGGAAGAAATAACTGGTTCAAAAATTGGGAAAGGAGTATGACAAGGCTGTATATTGTCTCCCTGCTTTAACTGATATGCAGAATACATCATGCAAAAGGCTGGACTGGGTGAATCCCAAGCTGGAATTAAGATTGCCGGAAGGAATATCAACAACCTCCGATATGAAGATGATACCACTCTGATGGCAGAAAGTGAGGAGGAATTAAAGAACCTCTTAATGGGGGTGAAAGAGGAGAGTGCAAAAAATGATCTGAAGCTCAACATCAAAAAGAACTAAGATCATGGCCACTGGTCCCATCACCTCTTGGCAAATAGAAGAGGAAGATTTGGAGGCAGTGACAGATTTTACTTTCTTGGGCTCCATAATCACTGCAGATGGTGACAGCAGCCACAAAATTAAAGACGCCTGCTTTTTGGAAGGAAAGCAATGCCAGACCTAGACAGCATCTTATAAAACGAAGAGACATCACCTTGTTGACAAAGGTCCACATAGTCAAAGCTATGGTTTTCCCACTAGTGATGTATGGAAGTGAGAGCTGGACCATAAAGAAGGCTGACCACTGAGGAATTGATGCTTTTGAATTGTGGTGCTGGAGGAGACTCTTGAGAGTCCTCTGGACTGCAAACCAATCCATTTTGAAGGAAATCAACCCTGAGTGCTCACTAGAAGGACAGATCCTGAAGCTGAGGCTCCAATACTTTGGCCATCTCATGAGAAGAGAAGACTCCCTGGAAAAGACCCTGGTGTTGGGAAAGAGTGAAGGCAAGAGGAGAAGGGGACGACAGAGACGAGATGGCTGGACAGTGTCACCGAAGCAACCAACATGAATTTGACCCAACTCCAGGAGGCCGTGGAAGACAGGAGGGCCTGCCGTGCTCTGGTCCAAGAAGAGTCAGACATGACTTAATGACTAAACAACAACACAAGTTTTGCTACAGAAGTTCAGAGTTATTATGGAGAAGGGTTTAGTCTCTAATTAATTTTCAAATTGGCTTGTGTGTGTTTAGTCGTTTAGTCATGTCCGGCTCTTCGTGACCCCATGGAGAGTCGGACACGACTAAATTGGCTTAATAGACCACTAATGGAATTGATCTTATTGAACAACTGGACAAAACAGCAGTCCATTGCCTCTAAGAAGTCAACTTTACTTGGACCCATATTCTTATAAAAACTCTGAAACCTTCCCTATGTCTGTCTCCTTGGAGCCATCTTGTTAGGATACCAACGATTCATTCATTAAAAGGCAGAGAATAAAGATATCACCTGTTCCTGCATATGTATTGTTTCAACAACCATACAACCTTTTCCTGATTTTTCCGGAACCTTATTTAAATTTTTCATACTTCTAATTTATACCTGATGTTTGCCATGTGAAAACCCATGCAGATATTTTCCTTGCTCCAGATTTAAAATAGATTGCTAGGGGGAATTAAAGACTGCTGTCTTTCCACCTGTATCTTCATCTCCTTATACCAGGGCTGGAGAAGGGGAGGGTACCAAGCTAGGCAGCTTTGGAGTTGCAAATTTGTCCTGCTCTGTAGCTGTTAAGACATAGAACAGGTCTGTATGTGGATGAGAAAGTAAGTCAGGCAGTGATTTTGTCTTCTGCTAGCCTTGCCAAAGGGGGAGCAATAATATCATTATTTTCATAGGAATGTATTTATATATTATAATCACATGTAAAATTGCTCTTTAATTTTTGCAAGGTCTCCTTGGAAACCAAATCCAGTTGAAGATTATTAAAATCTATGTAATTATTATTTAAGGGTGTTATTATTGTATCTCTTGTTGTAAACTGCGCAGAATGGCCTTGAAGTCAGAGGGGTGGTATAATCAATCAGTCAGTCAGTCACTCAGTCACTCAGTCAATCAATCAATCAATCATTGCTTGAGAAGCAACCTCTTTTGGTATTGATGGATATAAGACAAGCCATAAATTATAGTTTTAATAAGTACTGAATTAATATAAATTCCTCTTCCTTTCAGTGTTCTAAAAGTTAATCAGGCAGGCAAATTTTCTTTCATTTTTTTCTAATGAAATATCTTCCAACATGCTTTTTTCTCTTCTCTTCTCTTCTCTTGGTAATAGATTAAAACAGTCATTCAAGTTTTGCTTTTCATAAAGATGTCTGCCATTGGCTTAATGACTGATTCATAATTTTTCAAGGTTTGCATGAGAGACAAGCCAAGACTTCTTCCTGTCATCTATACAGTACAATCCTATACATGTATAATCTAAAGTAAGTTACACTGAATTCACAAAGATTTTTTTTGTAAGGAGAGCTCAGAGCTTCAGAATTTAAAAGGAAATTGTAGCATTCCTCCTTACTTCTTGTAGCTGCACAAGTAACATTGCATTGGCTAGAATCCTACTGAGCAGTTATGTCTGAGTAACTTGACGTTACACAAGTGGTAGCTCCAACTGCACCAGGGTAAAGATGTTATTCACAAAGCATTTCTGCAATTGCATTGTGAAACGGCCCCCCTGGGGATGGTTTTTGCCTGAATGTAACTCCAGGTAAATATATACAGGTATAAATTTACATGAAGACAAACAGGATTCCAGACATTGTGTGCTATAAAACCACAGCATTGTTGGCAGCAGGATATAAAAATAGGGGAAAATATTTTCTGGTTCCTCTTGTGGCCAATACTGATATTTATACCTTGGAAATATTTGTAAAGAGGCTAAGGCAAAAGAGTATTTTCTTTGCTTCTTAGGACTGAGAAGATAATAGCATAAAACAAAAAAAACCCTCTTAGAATGCCTTTACATGTATCCATAAAAGTAACTTTTTGAAGTAAATACTTGTTACTTATTATATCTAAGTAACTTAGGTGTTATTTGTTATACCTAAAAATTAACACTGTTATTATTAGCTGCATTGCTCATTAGCTAGTTACAGATAACTATGTTGCCTGCTGCTAAGTTTTTCTTAGTTCAGTTCATCTATCTTTAAAAACTCATCAAGCAGTTAAGCATCTACTGTATATCAAGTTACTTCTGGGCTTTCCATGGGAGTTTCAAAGGAAAATGGGACAATTTTTCTTTTCCAGCAGAAAAGATAATATTGGCTGAAGGAAACCATCTCCCAATTAAGGGCCATTCTTTCTATATGTTTTTAAATTGAAAAAATGCTTTAGCATTGCGCTAATATAGTATTAAAAGGTTTTTATCTTCCTCTGCCCCTCCACAGAGCAGAGGAAGTGATTAGTTTGCCAATATAATGAAGTGACTGTTTTCTTAAGCCACTTCATGATATGGGAAATTGATAGCAGAAGACAATTTGATAATTGCAGGCTCAATTTCTATAAACAGAACAATCCTGACCATACCAAAAAAAAGAAAAAAGTAGAAGCCCTTGACGGGGACCATGGAAAGTGCAGGTAAGAATTATCTGGAAATAGGCTCATTCACTGCAGCAGTTATGTTGTGCAATGACTGGCAAAAGGAGCAAACCAGCCTATTCCCACAGTAGACCAAACTGTGGACTAAGATTGCACCTTAAGTCTTTATAAAGCACCAGAACACAGTTATTTCTGAGAATATTCAGTAGAGCTGCTGACACAGTTAAGGAGAATTTGCACTTGAAAATATTATTGACTTCGGGGCTTACAACTAGTCAGAATTTTTGACATTATATAACATTCTGACTAAAGCATACTCACTACAGCATCTATCTGAGAAATGACATGTTATATGAACCAGGGGGAGGTACCTCAGAATACGAGTTTTATATTAACCTCAATTGAAATTGACGTAACAGCTTAGTGCGGCCATATTGATTTATATTCTTATACAGTAATTATATATCTCTGTTTCCATACTATATTTTCACAAGCTGTGGTATAATTTGCTGAATTTAGTAAAAACCTTGTAAATTACTTAGGTCAAACCTCTGGGTCAACCCATTTGATTTCAGATTGTAATCACAGAGTACAGTAATTAGGAAAGGGGTTTAGTTGCTTGTCTTTTTGCTGATTTAAGAACAGTGGGATATAGGTCCTGGTTATATACATAGCCATAGGGTGGGTAAGCTTAGAACCAGTTCTTAGATATATATCTGTTACAGACTTTGTAAAGGAAGGGGACCCTTCAAAGTGCACAATTCAGCTTCTTTCAAGGCTGCAGAAGGCACTTGTTGGTAAGAGTAATACAAAAAGAGATGAATAAGCAGTGGTTTCAAGGGGGTGTGTGAAATGTTGTGGTGGTAGATATTTTATCCAGGTTTGTAAAGATTTCTGATGAAAGGATTTACATCATTCTGGCAGTTGTTAAATGTTGTTTCTTCGGTAATGTAAAGATATGTTTTTCTTATCTTCTTAAGAGTTTCCATCTCTACCCAAAGTTCTTCCGGATTGTTAGCTAATAATGAGGGGATCTGCCTAAAGAGAATCAAACTGCGGCACTTTGATATATTGGACTAGACCTCAACTTCCTTCTGGCCCTTCTTGATACTGTATGTCTTTTAAACAAATTGATGCCATTGTCCTAAAGATTTATTGGGTAAGACTGCATTTTTTCAAGCCACACATTGCTCAGGTTGGACCAGGTAAGTAGGTCTATTTTCGTGTTAAACCATAGGGCTTTGTAGTTCATAGGGAGGGGGGATTTGTTTTAGAAATAATTTTTTCTCCCAGCCTTTTAAAAAAACATTTCATATGGCAGAAACTCAGCAACATTTTTGACAAATCCTTAGGTTGTACTGTTGTATAATGCTTACTTTATAGATCTAGTTCTGTATGACTTCTGGAACTAAAACACCCTTTCTGCCCAGATGAGAATTATAATCCAAACTGGGAAAAAGTTGGCTTTTTAGGATTACAGCTCTCAGAATCTTCAGCATGGATTCTGAAGACTGTGATCCCAAACAGTATCACCAATGT
This sequence comes from Pogona vitticeps, assembly GCF_051106095.1. Lineage (NCBI taxonomy): Eukaryota > Metazoa > Chordata > Lepidosauria > Squamata > Agamidae > Pogona > Pogona vitticeps. Next base: position 55,567,230 of record NC_135786.1, read on the forward strand.
CTGCTTAAATTTCACCTACTATACTCATTAATGTGTGGGTAAGTGCTCTTATTTTCAACTAGATATGCTTCCAAGTGAGTGTGTACAAACAACTGTAGCCTTTTGGTGGCTTTAGAAATCCCCATGCCTCAAGGAGAAGGATGAGGCGCCGCCATCACCCATGTGGTGAGGGAGCAGCCCGGGTACGTGGGGCTCGTCAGCCATGGAAGGCAGCCCATCTAGGAGAAGGAAAACTCCGATTTCAAACCTCAACTGCCTTGTGGCTGTATCACTGATGGAAAAGGCTTCAGGAGTAAACCTCGAGGCAAAATCCAGAGCCGGAGTCCCGGAGGCAGTTGGTGTCGTTCTGGCAACTCCTGCGACGTCGCTGGAACCAGTTGTATTGGCTCTTGCCTTTCCATTGGACGATTTCAGCGATGTGCGGAGGGGGGATTTGCTGCTTGGGTAACAGCCTATCCTCCATATTATTTTACCCGGGCTTCGTGTTCTGGAGAGGACACTCCAGCTTCGCATACAGCGTCGAAGTCCTCCATACAGAGCATGTTACCATAGTCTCTCAAGATTGAAGGATGCCTATGAAAAATCGATGCTTGCCTGCCTACATGGCTGCATACGTGAGGCCTCTTGTATTCCACTGTCTGTGAAAGTATTAAATATGTGCAGACAATATGCCTGGTCATAAATTAACTGTTGCAAATGGGGGTGACTCAGCAAAAAAAAAAAAAAAAGATGGGCAATTTGCCCAGGTAACTTCTCTGTCCTTTGAATCCATTTTTGTGGAACAATGGCTCCCCCCCCCCCCCCCGCTAGCCAAATAACTCCACCAGACATAAATGAAATGTTCCTAAAGCAATTATGTTAATGACTGTGCCCAGAAACAAGTATGGGTGAAAATGAATGGGCTGAAAGAGGGGGAGGCAGGAATGAAATGAGCAATTCAGCCAGCAGACTGCCTGGACCTACTGTTGTCACGGGCAGCCAAGAGAACTTGTTTGGGGACATGTCTCATCCACCTTGTGTTTGGCATGATTGTGTTTACACACTGCTGCATTTTGGGTCCCATCAAGATGCTTTCGTAAATGGAGCAGACAATGGCTGAATATGGCATAGCATGGACGGAGTCAATTAACATGATCCAAATTAGTAGAGGGGTAGAGTTAATCAAGCATTCAGTGCTTTGTCATTCTTGTCTTTCTTTCATGGGAAAATCCTATTAGTATAAAATCACTTAATAGAGGCACTTCAAAGAACTGATGGGGAAACGTTTTTTCCCTCGGATGTGAGCACCATTCAGCCGAACACTGGATTCATTTAGGCTCTTACTGAAGCATGAGTTCCATTAAGGGTGTTCACGTTTCCCCGCTTTCAGAAAAGATGCTTGTCAGTAGAGATAACAAAATCCATTGGAGAATTATGGCACAAACCTATGCGTGCTTACTTGGAAGTAAGCCCCACTGAGCACAATGGGACTGGAACACAGATAAGTGTGCATATGATTGCAGCCTTAAGAGGCCAAATTCCACCAAGGACAATATCTCTTTATGTGTGTATTTGGCAGAATAGGTGTGAAACTTTAGCTCTGCTAACAGGAAGCCTTTCTCTCTCCCTTTGGAATCAAGATACAGGACACTCCCTTGAGCATTTCAGGTCAGAACACTGAAACCTTCCAAATAAAAGAGTGTTTTTTAGGAAGTGAAACACCTATATGGCAGGTTAAGAACTGATAAATAGCTGCAGGCTTCTTGGGAATGGATCATGCTGCTGGCAAGGGACAGGGTAGCACAGAGGCCTTGAATGGTTGAATGACATCCAGATCAAATCTGGGACCTACTGGTAAAACCTTGCACAAAGGCAAAGCTCCATTGGGAATTTGGCTTGGCATTTTAAAAAAGTCAAGGCCTGTTTGGTTTAAAATAGTGTACTGACCCAGTTCACACATTGTGGTAAGGTTATTTTTTTTAAAAAAATATTCTCTTTACTATGGCCAAGCAGGCGTGCAGGTGCATACTGGTTTCTCTCATTTGACTTCTACAACCAGAAAGAATGGGTGAATAAGCTGGGGAGGGATTCTTTGTCCATGGCTGTATGCATTTGGTGGGGGTGGGTGTCAAATTTGTGCCTCTAGCAGCACCCACTGTGGTCTGCACAAGGCCTGGAAATGGCTCCCAAATGGTCAAAAATCAACACCAGAAAGTGACCAGATACTCAGAGCTAGTTTTGATTTTTTGCTGGGAGTCTCTCTCTCTTTCCCGCTCTCTCCCTCTCCCCCCATATGCCCTGTTTCCCAGCACAGTTGGACTCCTGCCAGCCTGCCCAAAAGCTCTTTTCATGAGCAAGCAGAGGCCTGATTCTTCTTAAAAGGGGACGTGCACATCTTCTGTGGCAGTGGTGGTTGGACTGGAAGGGGGGGGGGCTCTACCTGGGCCTTCACAGGTGGCCTTTGGCAGCTGCCTGCAATCCACAGATTGCCTGCCTCCTGTGCTTAAACAGACGGAGAAGAGTCCCTGGCTTATATGGCCACACCCACTTTGCAGGAGGAGACGAGCAGGAATGACCAAGCACATTGTGCACTGACCCACTGTATGCTAAACTTCACAGAGTCGTCCAAGTGTGCCTTTTAGCTTGTACAGCTATAGCTGAAGGAAAACTTCATTCTTAGCCTTTCTACTTGGATAACTGTGTGTATATTGGTTAAAAATCTATAACATAAGGACAGTAGGTTCCCAGGCAGTCATTTCCAGGCAAACAAATGTACTTTAAGAGTCCAAAGATCCCTACTAGAAAATGTAAAAAACAAACAAAACAAACAAACAAGCAAACAAAAACCAGGCATAGCAACTAAATATTTCAGTGTGAAATATATTTGTTCAGAGTCTTAGCCAGCTATGCTCTTTGGCTGGATACTTCATCCCATCTTTCCTTATCCTGTTTTTTTTAATGCTCCCATCTGAAAAATCAGAGCTAGTGTGATGTAGTCCATAGTATTAACCAGGACTCAGGAGACCTGGGTTCTTGGCTCAGAAAACCCACAAGGAGGTGATGATGGTAAAATTACTGCATTCCTTCAATATTATACATATCCTGGAAACCCTACTAAGGTCACCATGGCACATAATGAACTCACCCCCAAAATCAATCAGTGTCCCCCAGTGCAGAAGTTCCTGGTTAAAGAAAGGACTTCTAAGTTCCGGTTAAACTACTTGGAATGCCCATTCTGAATTTGTTCTTTGAACATCCTATTTTTCTCATTGAACTGATGGTTAAAGTGTATGTCATGGCAACTATTATTAGACAATAACACAATTCCAGGGTTGACGTTTCCTTGCATGGTACACAGGAATCATGGCCAATTGTTTCCAGTTGCTTTTATCATGTGTTTCGTCATCTGCCACTTAGATCACCTCTTACAATGTAATCTTATCCAGTTCAACTGGTGCTGTAAGAATGTCCCAACCTTCAAGCTGAATGCTTGTGAAAGGATCTTAATGTGCTGATACTGAATCAAATCCAGTATATGTTACCTCACTGGTAGCTTTCTGCATGGATGAATTCCCACCAGTTCTCCAGCTCTTCTCTCTATGCTGAAGTCAGGAGACTCTGCACTTACTCCATGTGGTATAGTATAACTTTTCATTGCTCAGAAAGTTCCTTCTGAAAATTTCTTCCTGTTAATTTTTACAATGTTAAGGAAAGTAACCTGTAGTGGTTGCTCATTGCAAGAATAATAATTAAAAAACCTTGTTACATTACTCATTGCATTGCTTGCTATTTTCTGTTACTTTTCATTTAAAAAAAAATAAACATAGGGCTTATAATGGCATAAAATGGATAAATTCCTGTCAAAATGCCTCTGCATGTGTCTTAAATGCTCTTTAAACGTAATTTTTAACAATAACAATGCAATGTTCTTCATTGGATAAGAAAGTAAATTTGTTCCTTATCATGTTAGTTTAAAAATGATACTTCATTACACCCTCATTTCTCTAAAGAGCAACAAATTACTGTACAAGTAAATATGCTGCTTGTAACTCATTATTTGTGAGTTGTGGTAACAAGACACATATTCTCTGAGGAATTAAAAACACTGTCATGTGTTCCAGTACCGGAGCCCAATTTAGCAGTTGTACTTGCCATGTAAGAATCTATAGGACTTTGTATACTTGCCTATGTGTGTTCAGTGATGGTACCTATGAAGTCCATTACCCAGACAGGAAGACACACAGCATACTGGTATTTTGCATATACTGTATAACAGGTAGACAACTGCTTTAAATAGGGAGCTGGCATTGCAGATTACCGTCTTCTACTGTTGTCAGCCCTCAGAATTGTTTATGCTGACTCAGGCTGATGGGAGCTGCAGTCCAGCCACACAGTCACCACCCTTGCCATACGAGTACCTTTCTTCTACTGTGTCTGTCATCCCATTGCACTCTGACCAATGTTCTGAGAGGCCAACAAGGGACGGGTGGAGTTTGGAGGCATTCTAATTTCCGTTCGCAAGTCAAAGCAACATTTTGCAAATGGAGCCGTTTGTAATTCAAAATGTTCGCAAGTGGAGACGTTTGTAAGTCGAGGTACCACTGTACTTGCCACAAACGCTTATAAGCACAGTGAGAACCCCCGCCAGTGGCCATGCTACCTGGGAAAATCTGGGAGCTGTATTCCCAACAAGTAGATTATTCACACTGCGGCTAGGAAGGATAACATGGACCTGAGCTAGATGAGACCTTAGGGTGATCTGACTGTGCTCCCTCTACATTCTTCAAGTCCATTCAAGGCCTCACTTGTTTTTATGGGTAGGCTTGTGCTACTGGAACTCTAGTACATGCTGTTTATGAATGCTTGCAGGATTTAGCTGACCAGAAGTCTCAGAAGCAAGGGTGGGGGAGAGAAAAGGAATATGTTTAGGCATGTTCTCCACAGAATTCTCCTCTCCAGATGGAACCACTTTTCTAGAAAAGATCCACCCTTTCTGAAAATCTTCTCACTAAGCTGTGGATTACCCATATCATATACACAGTACTAAAATAAGAAACAAAAAACCAAAACAAAAAACAGGCGTTGCAAATGCAATTCCAGGTTGACTAGTTTGTCAGCTAATTTTCACAGAACAAGTGCCTGCCCATATTCTGAATAATTAATATGCAGTACAGTAGTACCCTTTGTAATCAAAACATATAGTTCAACATATCCATGCAATGTTTAATTATTATTTATTGGGTTGTGGTTGGTAATCTGTCTTATTTTTCTTTCTTTTTATTTTATTTTGAGTGTGTTTGTGAAGATCCTTAGTCATCCAGGTGAGATTATCTGGAGGTTGAGTCATGGCAACTGTACATCTTTCTTATTGGGTTGAAATTTTTCACTACTCATCCAAGTAACTTCTCCAGTCTGAGGAGACTTAGTAGGAGACCCCTGATATATTGTCCAATGTGGAAGATGTATCGGGGGTCTCCTACCAACTCTCCTCAGACTGAAGAAACTACTTGAGTGAATAGTGCAACGTTTCATCTTAATAAGAAAGAAGTCCACTTGCCTTTATTTTTTTGTGGTTTCTTTTTACTCTTTATGAATTAAAATTGAGCATACATTTGGAATGGAAAAATAGCTAGTAAATTTAATAATAATAAGCCCAATAAGATATGGCTGCAGTGCAGAAATCCAACAAATTCAGTCAGATAAGAACTACCAGGATCTCCAATATTCATGATAATGTTCACACTGAACATATTTTAAGGCCTTCAAATGCAAGAGAGATTGACAACAACCATCTTTGGCCTTTTTAAACCAACTTCAAGAATATAATGAACATGCTGGTTTTTTAAAATTTTTTATCAGTCTTTCATATGGATTGATTCCTTCAATTTACAGCCTGATCTGTATAATTATGTCCTACATTGCCCCTATTAACCTGGCAAAATGACAACACCAAGTTCACATTGCCTGCAATATTTCCAATCTCCAGCTCTGGGTCCTTTCTGTTCTTACAGTTCTCCAGTTGATGTAACAGATTAATGGGATTGCATTGACAATACGAGATTGCAATCCTCTGAGAAGCTAGGGTCTCTGGAAGGCAGGTGCATTCAACATGCTGAGTCTTTTTGACAACTAGATCAAAGGGTGGAGAGCGGACAGTGATTGTGTAACCACCTCCCTCTAACGACGGCAAAAGATCCACAAAGTATGTGGCAGAATGAATCCACAAAGCTTTGTGAAATTCAGAGCGTGGCGGCGTCTGTCTGTGTCCTTTTGAGATTCCAGTGCTCCATCTGAGTGGCTGGAATTTCTTTTTAATCTATCCTTGCATAAGGGCATGGTTTGCATGACTGCGGATGGAGGAATCAGATCTGCTTTTGCGGAAGGCTGCCTTTTCAACCCCATGCTCACCTCGCCTGCGTGAGTCAATTGACATAGCACAATCCAACCAAATAACCTGAAGGTGTAAGGACAAAACATTACAGGCTGTCACCACCAGATTATTGTTTCTGACTATTCTGGGAGCCAAGATTGGAATGTGACATCTGAATTGAACCACTGTCATTCTGTGTAAGGTTTGTTTGTTTTTTTCTTTTCACACTCACTAAAAAGGGAAGCTTCATATTCAGTTAATTGAAGCCACATTACAGCACACTGGTGCATTAATTCCATCGATTTTAGCAGGTTTGGCTCTTTTTGATTATAGCTTAAGTTGTGTAGCCACAGCTTTCAGAATAGCCCAGAAACTGCAGTTTAGAAAAGCTCCTTTTTTTTCTACAGCACTCAGAGTCCTCTAGTACTGAGTTGGGGGATTCTGGGAGATGTAGTCAAAAAAAAAGCCCTTTCGCTAAGTTCTGACTCGAAAAAGCTACTGTTGTTATGTGCTGTGACGTCACCTCTGACTCATGGTAACCCTATGAATGAGTGCTCTCAAAAATGTCCTGTCCTCAGATGCCCTGCTCAGCTCAGCAGACTCAAGCCCGTTAACTCTTTTAGGGAGCCAATCCATCTCAAATTTGGGCTTCCTCTTTTCCTGCTGCTTTCCACCTTCCAGCATTATTGTCTTTCCCAGGAAATTCTGTCTTATGATATGTCTGAAGTAGGACATCCTCCATTTCAAGATTTTTGCCTCCAGTGCTAGTTTAGGCTTGTTTTTATCTAGGACCCACTTATTCATCTTTCTGGCAATCCAGACTATCTGCAAAGCTTTCCTCTAGCACCACACTTCAAACAGATCCATTTTTTTTCCTGTCAGCTTTCTTAACTGTCCACACCAATACATGGAATACAGGAGTGTGGATGATCTTGGTCTTGGTCTCCAACGACACATCCCTGCACTTGACAATCTTTTCTCCTTTTCTGCTGCCCTTCCTAGTTCCAGTCTTCTTCTGCTTTCTTGGCTGCAGTCTTCATTTGGATTGATGATTGAATCAAGGTATATAAAATCTCTATTTCAATTTCTTCATTGTCAATGTTAAAGTTGTGTAGTTCTTCTGTCGTTTACTTGGAGACCACTCCATGCAACGAGACCGCTTCCTTTAGGCTGCATAATTTAGAACGTATCTTAGATCTAGAACGTATTTTGAATGTGTGTGTGTGTTCGCCTCGCTTGAAACAAAAATTGCCACTGGTGTCACAGAGAAGCACAGTAATGATGTTCTCTTTATTAAAACAGATTGCTCTATCACCATCATGTTAGAACTGCACAACTGAAATGGACCCTATGGATCACTGAGTCCAGCCCTTCCAAGGAGGTCCAGTGGGGAACTGAACTCTGGCTGTGCAGCCAGATGCCTAAACCCCCAAGTTATCTTTTAAAATATATTTATAAGAATGGTGGGTAGAGTGGGGGGAATTAACAAAACCAGCTACTTCTAGTCAGAGTTTAGTGGATTTGGAAACTCCCAGAATCCACTCAAGAGCCTGCCTACTAGCCATTCTACCAAGGAAACTCTGGAACATGTAGTCCAGAATGGAAATTTCCATTCCAGCAAGGTGAGTACTGTTATGAGCTGGGCTGACTTGGTAACTGCAAATGAGTTGTCAGTGCCTTGACAAAAGAACATTAACATTATGTATGTATTATTTTATGGCACTATTTACATACAATATATGGTGCTTTTTAAAAAGAGAGGTCCCTATGGTGGTCGAAGATCCCAACCCCTAAGGTGTTTACAATCTTTAAAAAACATTGAGAAATGGGAAACAAAAGATAAACTAGAGATACATGGAACAAGGAGCAAATGGAGGACTACTGCTTGAAGTGCATGGTCTTCATCTTAATTACAGGGAGGAAATGGGAAATCTTTAATATTTCTTAATGGCTGGCAATGTTACTTTCAATGATTTTACACAGGCAATTCACCTTTTGGGTGGATCCTGAGTTTCATGGACTCCAGATGCCTGTGTGAGAACTTGTTCTTTTTATAGTGTGGGAAGAGGTGAGTTTCTTAACAGTGGTCCATCATGGAGGGATACAGCCTAATAGAACATGCATGAATGGCTCTTGTGCTTCTCTTGCCTGCCTAAGAAGATTGCATGCTTGCTGCCAGTGATTTCTCAACTAGAAGCCAATAAGTTTTGTCACACCACTGATTTCTGACAGACCAGACAACGGTATGGAGTATAGATTCATAATGGAGTCCAGCATCCTGCTGGTGTTGCTCTCAGCTTCCCCGACACACTCCAACCCCCCTCGTTACATTAAGGTGTGTATCCAAGGGTGAAGAGAAGCTATGACCTCACTGGAAAAGATAGTAATTCTAGAAAAAGTGGAAGACAGTAGGAAAGGAGGAAGATGGAACACGAGGTGGGTTGAGTAAATAAATGAACTGGGCAGAGTTATTCAAGACAAGATCTTTTGGAGATCTTTATTCATAGGGTTGCCATAAGTTGGAAATGAACTGAAGCTCAGTTTAGAGGCCTGGTGAAACCACAAATAACCATGTTGATCACATCAGGCTGAAGTATCTATGGTGCTATGATGAACAGGCAAAGACCCTGAAGTTTATGGAAAGGATTGCATCCAAATGTATAGAAGCAATTAAAAAACAATCTGTACTAGCTGCTTTGCTTTACCTCAGGACACAGGCTGACTTACACCTCTTACAGATAAGGACACCTCTTTTACATTCAGATTATCTTTGCAGTAGGAGGAGAAAGTGACAGGGAATACACAAGAGGCCTCTCAGCTTTTGTGTAGATCATCAAGTAATTGAGTAGGAAATGATCTAAGCTGGAGGAAATAGACAAACTTTGATTTCTTATCTATGAGCAGCAGGTGTTTCCACCCTGAGAATGGGCCGTTACCACTGAAGACACTTTTAACAAGGATAGTTTAGAATTAAACACAATCACAGGAGATACCATTATTTTCATTGCAGATCTGCTCTGGATCCAACCCTGTTGCAAACGTACTCTGTAGCCCATGGTAACACCTACAGTCTGCATAAGAGGGCTGTTATCAGCAGGCTTTAGGGATTGTTGAGGACACTAGAGATTTATTTGTGTACTTTAGAACCTAAAGCCTGCCCTTCAGCCAAAAAAAGTCTCCCAGGGAAGCTTACAGCATAGATAATGAGATAGCCCCTGCCTTCAGGCTCATCATCAGAATACTGTATAATGAATCACAGAAACAATAAGGGATGTGGAGGAAGGAGAGGGAGAAAGAAATTCAGCAGATCAGGAAATCTTAAAACACATCAGAGAAAAATCCACAGATAGATCCCATTGCAGACTAAGTGCTCAGCGGCCACCTGGCTGATGTTTGGAAGTTGTGGGAACACTGAGAACTAGGATGGAAAGAGGATGGAGTAGAAAGATCTGCAATATTTTGTTACAGTGCACATCTCACTTGGTTGCATCTAAACCCTAGTGTCTGTTCCCTTTTCACATCCCTAGTAGATGCTGTTACAGCTGATGTTCCCTGCACACCAGCCAGAGCAATTTTGGTGCAGGAGTTTCCCACGCCCATCTCTCCTTACTTCTTCAAGAGTTGAGTCTCACACCCAGAATCAAGTGCAGTGTTTTGCAAAATTTTGGAACTGTGGTCTCTTTCTCAACCTAGTCTACCTGCTGGGCCACCCAGCCCTCTGGCAGCCATTTATCTGGCAGACAAGTGCAGAGAATCCTAAAGCAGATCTGCATGTATGCAATCTTCTGTATGCAATCTCCCTGTACAGGGAGCATTGAACCAATATCCACATAAAAGGGGGAATGCTATTCCAGGGCCTCTCAAACACACTCTCAAAACCAGGCAGCCACTAAATGTGAACCTTTATGGTGTAGTGGGTAGAGTGTGGACTAGAGGCAGAGAGGCTTGGATGCAAATCCCAACTCAGCCATTAAGCTACTGCAGCCCCCACCCAATCCTGTTACCATTTCTCAGTTTATTCCAGTTCAGAGGCTGTTCGGAATATGAAACAGGAGGAGAGATCCATATATTTTTTTTCTTATGCTCTTTGGGGAAAGTTCAGAATAGAGACCAGGGATTGATCTGTACCTTTCATGGTTAACAGAGTCATTTGGATGGCTGCTTTGCTGAATTCTGCCGCTGGTTAGAAAGTGAAAATGCTGCCTAGCTCTGCCTGCTGGATTCTCAAAATAAAGTGGGTTTCCCTCCTTCCTATTTCTGTCTCTTTCCAGTGCCTTGCAGAATCACACAGGGAGGAGGGAGGAGACATCCCTTAATTAAAAAATCCACACTGGGAGCATAGAGAAGTTAGGGTAAAGAACAGTCAATAGATCTGACTTTTATCAGATGGCCTACTTTCCAGAGTAGCACATCCCACGTACTGCTAGCCCATGACTATCAATGGAACAAGGCATGTGATATTATTTAAAAAAGAAGACAGCTTCTGCTATTGTTCTAGTTACAGTAGTGTTGAAGTTTTTTGGCAATGTTCGAAAGCATATGGTGAAATTGTTAGTATTTGTTTACACCCACTACTTGTAGCTTGTAGGAGCAACAGTTCTTGGCACAAAAATTAATGCCTTCTGTGCCCTCTACTCTGTTTCCCCCACCCCCCACCCCACCCCCAAACATAATTTCTCTGCTCTGTTTAGCTGAGTGAGAGTGCCCTGGGCACAACAAGGGAGCTCTTTTCCATGGGGCCCTGTGCCAGGGGGAGGTCTTATGGCAACAGAACCAGAGAGGGAGTGCCAGGCATGGAGTCGGGTCTGAACGGTTGCAAGGGAATAGTGGCTGGCACAAAGAGAAGGGATGTCTCACAGTTCTGAAAAGTTGAGGGTTTCTATTTATTTTACATCTTATACTTCCATACATAGTGCTCATTGTCTTTCAGTGCCATCTTCAGTTCAGCCACAAGCTCTTCTACATTCAATTAGGAACAAAATCACTGCTCCCTCCTATATATTCCATAATGTTTTTTTAAAGTTGCTAAACAGATTTTTAAATAAAAATTTAACACATAACAATCAAATTTAGTCATTATACGTACAACTTAAAAGCAACACCATGTCCATGAAACATTTTTTTCCTGGGATCAGTATATAAGTCACAGAAAAATAAGCAGTGGATAATGGAGCTTCTATTTGTGGCACCCCCAAATATGCAAAGGCATTGAAATGATACTTTCACCCATGGTCTGGATGAGGTTCAAAACCTCACCCAGACCATTAAATACACTGGATGATTTTGGACCAGTCACAGTCTGTCAGCCTAACCTACCTTACAGACTTGTTGTGAGGATAAAGGAGGGGGAGAAGGAGAGTGACGTTGAGCTCATTAGAGGAAATAATAATAAGTCAGTTCTTTTCAGGGTTTTCCAGGTGGATAGTACTCAGAAGTAGTTTACCATTCCTTTCTTCTAGGTGCATCCTGGGACTGTTCAGTCCACCTAAGGCTACACAGGCTGGCTTTTCTGCAAAGCATAGTGGGGAACTAACTCCCAACCTCTGGCTCCACTTATTGAACTATTCAAGCAGCACATTAGAGGAAAAGCAGGATATAAATGTAACAAATGTATAAATATGTGGGCACATTATGAAGGGTTCAAATATGAAGGCTAGTCTGGAATTATTATTCCATAAATGTCTTCCTCATCTCAAAATCAGACAAGGAGGATTATGACTCCCCCCCCCCCGGCATTGTTTTACATGCCTTAAAAAGCTATCCAACAGGCAGAAATTCAACAGGTACCAGGACTTAATGGAAATATGATCATGATGGAGGAAACGCTATCTGTTTAACATATCCCCTACCACACAGCTATCAAACACCTAGCTATTCTGCCAGAGACAAAGGTGGCAAATTAGGCACCAGTCACACAGATAAATAAGCATATATTTGTCGAGCTAATCTTTAACGTTTACTCCTGATCTCCACCGATGAAATTAGCAATTCGTGCTTTTCACCCAAATACAGAGACCTTAGGGATACTACACTACAGTGTTTTCTGCTCTCTTTAAAATGTTATTCAGTTGTAATAAATGTTATTTGTCTGAAGGAGGCAACTCAGTCTGGATGCAGCCTTTCTAAACGACATGCCCAAACATGTTCTGTATGAGAACACTTAGGTTCAAAATTTCCCTATCTTGGCACTTTTACTATGAATGCTCAAAGCCTAAACTTCTTCCCTTTTTTGTTCTCAAGCACAAATTTTCTGAAATTATTGTGGGGGGGGGGGAAGAAAGAAAAGATTTCCCTCAGGTTCTGTAGTAGAGAGGATAATAAAATCTTTAAGCATGTGGCAATGTTCGTTATATTATGAAACAGTCAGATATCTGTCTAAATAATAATTCTGCTGCTTCTCTCACCCCAGGCCTTTTTGGACAACTGAAATGTTCTTCAGGGCTAAGATTCCTTACTGCCGCCACCTAAAGAGTCCTTATAAAAAAGAAAAGGCAAGATTCATAACATAGTAGTCATATGTTACACTAGAGAGTAAGTGACATATGTTATAGCAGGCATGGGCAAATATTGCCCTTTGGGTGTTTTGGGCCTATAACTTCTGTCAGTTTTAAATGGCACAACCAACAGCAGGCGATTATGGGATTTGCAACACAAAAACCAACAGAAAACCACAGTTGCTCCCAGAGATATGGACTCGAGATTCGGGACTTGCTATGAAGTCAGACTTAAGCTGCACTGGTGACTAGACTTGGACTCGACTTGTTCCACCACCACCACCCCCATGTCTCGGACTTGACTCGTGACTTGAAACCCACCCACCACTCCCTCTTTTTTGTGGGGGTGGTGGGAAAGCTTGTTTTCAATAGGGATTTGAACTTGGGACTTGGTACCAAAGAGTTGGACTTCGACTTGTAGTGACTGAATTTCCAAAGTGAGACAAGGGCCCAGCTGTGTGACAAGCCAAAACATCAACAGTGGCATCTCTCTTGTTTATAGTTGCAGTGATGAAGGCTTTCACTGGTAAATTTCTGACTAAGACATAGCCGTTTGAGGCCAGAGCTTGGAAAAGTTACTTTTTTAGATGACACCTTTCAGAATCCTCCAGAATTCTGTCAATTAAATTTCAATAGGCCCATTGTGAATTCTCACTGGAGGATTCTGCAAGTTTTATTCTGGAAAGTAAAATTTCTAAGTCCTCTTCAAGGAAGTAGAGCCAGGCGAGTAACTTGTGGCTCTCTCTATGTTGCTGGCCAGCAGCTTCAAGCAGCCTTCTCGATTAAAGCCAGCAGTGTCGGCTGACTGGAGTGGTATCTGGAGGGCTGCAAGTTGCAGGCCCCAGAGTTAATCCCCTTGATGAGGCTGATGGATACATGTAGAATTTTGTTTTAAATCAGGGATGGGAAACCAGTGGCCTTCCAGATGTTGGACTGTAACTGCCATCAGCTGTGTCTAGCATAGCTAGTTAGGGTTACCCCATCTTTCTGTCAGAGCTCCTCACTTAACTCAACAGCTAAGTTGTGTGTTTGTGTGTCACAGACAAAAAGAAGAAAGAAATCTTGCCTCTTTACCAGGGATAAACTATTAAAAATGTTGTACTACATGGATATTAAACCTAGGATCATTGGCTAGTGAATGCAGAACATACAGAGGACTGGCAATGGCTTCAGAAAAGCATGAATGCCAACAGTTTTGACCAGACTTGTTGCTCGTGGCAGTTTATCATGCATGGGATTCCCTCTTGTAGGAATAAGGATTTCTGGCATCATCATGTGGGTATTTTAAAATATATGGGAAGAGGTTGTTTGGCACTAAAAATCAGTCTGCAGAGACTTGACATCTCTTTTAAGAAAATTGCAGCGTACCTCCAGGCTCCACACCTTTCTCCAACAGGTGCCACTTCCCTTCTTCCTAGGATCCATCCCTTTGTAGTTTTTCAGCCTGAGTAGACCTGGCAGTCCTACTGGCACAATCTGAGAAGAGAGGAGTGGAAAACCAGGTTTGGTTACATCTAATTCATTCTGTCAGTGAAGAACATGGATGGCTTCAACAGTTTTTAAAGCATACGAATCCAGTTTTCAATTTAATTGAGAAATATAGAGAAATCAATCAATAACAATGTAGTGAACAGCTGTGACAACCAGGCCTTATACAGGAAGGAAAGAAACAGGTGGAGTGACACAGCCGTTTCGGAACTGTTTTGGGGTGTCATTAATGGACAATCAATTGTTACCTGACATTGCTGAATCTTTTCTGGCAGGAAAGGGGAAAGGTGCCCTTCAGAAGGGCCTGGTTTTGTTTTGTGTCGCAGGTGCCAAAACCAACTCTGGTGGCTTTGGGAATTACACCTATTGACGATGGGGGGAGCGATGTCACTTGGTTCTCCGCCTCAGGCAGCAAAATGTCTTGGCTCCTCGCAGAGAGGAGATCCAAATGGCATTGGTACCTGAGCTTCCACCAAGCCTGTTAGCTTACTGTAGTCACTGAGGGAGACTTCTTTTTTGGTTTGGGTGCAGTGAAACTTCTTTAAAGCAGGGGCATTTTTGCAAAGGAGCTGGAACCTTTGAATCCAAGAGGCCACTGGTCAGATGCAGACTGCCTCATCCCGGTTTCTGCTTGCTGCTCTACCTGCTACTTACCTGTCTACTTTCTAAATCGTTCTAAAAGAAACAGAAACCCTACAGGGGCTGGGGAGGATGCTAAAATGCTGGCGCGTGAGCCCAGCAGTCATCCTGGAAGTGATGTTTATATGCATGAGGGAGAATACCTTAAAGGCTGCGATACAATTTTTTTTAAAAAATCATTTGAGCCCCTTCTCGGACTATCTTTGTTACCTGAAAGTGTTGCCAATGCTGGTCGGAAATTTTTCAAAAAAAATATTTTGACGTCTCTTTTTCTACAGAGGGTCGAGGTATGGTTTTCTGGGGGCCGGCGTCGCCGCTTTTTGCGCGGCTGGACGTCAGCGCTGGTATAATAAAACCCTTGCGGGCGGAGTCTGGCTCTTTCCCGGGACAAGGGAGGGGTGGGTGGCTGGGAGAGAGACGCTCTAGTCTAGGTAGTCCTTTTGCGGCCGGGACGCGGTTCTTTGGAAATTCCTCGGAGGGGGGGGGGGAAAGGGAGCGAGGGAAGCCCCGCCCCTCAGGGCAGGGGCGGGGCCGGCCTCTCTCTCTCTCGCAGGCTTTATGTACTCCGACGAAAGCAAGTGCGGAGCTCAGAGCTGCCGACCGGAGGGCGCGTTGGGTGCAGCGGCCAGCGGGAAGGTGCCGAGCGAGGGAGGTGAGCGCTCTTTCTTCCTGTCCCCCCCTCCTTCCCTCAGATGTTCCGTAGGCGGTGGCGGCGCTGCCCTCGCTGCTGGGGACAGGATGCCCCGTCCCGTCACAGCTACAGAGCAACGCTAGGGTCCGGCGCGACTCCTCGCGAACGCCGCTTCCCCGACGCGACTGGAGGCGCTTTCTTCGGATGGCCCCCCAAGGAAGCAGGTGGCATTGGCGTCTCCCTTTGGATGCGGTCCGTGCCACCCCCCCTCCGCCCCTTCTCTCGCCCTTCCTTGGGATCCGCTGCCTCGTCCTTTGGGGAGTTCAGGTGCGCGGGGCAGAAAGCATCTCCTCCTTGGGCTCAGCGCTCGCGGCTCCTCCGGATTACCTTGCTTCGCTTCTCAGATATATACTAGTATTACGGGCAGGGGCAGGGGCGGAGGAGGTATATATAGGAGTGCACCGATCCTGAGGCGCGTCGGCCTGGCGAGACCCCTGCCACCCCAACTTCTGATCCTGAAATCTAGTTAGGATCTAGCCGGAGGGAGGTGGGCCTCTCCCTCACTTCCACCTGTTCTTCCCCCAGCCCATCTCAAACAGTCCGAAATCTGGACGGCTCACTTTCCTTTGGGTTATCCGCTGAAAGGATGAGGCGACCAGGGGGTGGTCTGGGCAAGTGTTAAAAACCTCGCGTTTCCTTCTAGGAAGGCTTTCGGTGGCGGGCTTTTCTCTAAAGCGGTTAAATGTCTCAGAGACGGCTGGGCATCCCCTCCCTCGGCAAAGGGGGGGGGTGATAGGGACGGTGGCAGCTCCTCCGTGTAGAAAAACAATAATGACTAGTAGCCGAAAAGAGTTGGGTTACTTGCTCAGAACAGGGTGGGTGGGGTTTCGAGGGGGGGTGTACTTGTCATCTAATTTCCGACGGTGAGTGGGGTGTGCGTGTGCGTCAGAATGTAGAAACCGAGCGCTGATGGAGAAGGAGGAAGGGGCAGGGTGATGCGCGCCAGTTGGCACGTATCTCGAAACTCGGGCAAGTGGTGACGGTGCTGGGCTCGTAATTATGGTGGGGACGGTCTTCGGAAGGAAAACGGAGTGGCTGGTCCTGTTATTAAGAAAGGAGATTCTTCTCTCTCTCTCCCCCCCCCCCCCTTTTGATGACGAGTAATTTTCTTGCGCCCCTTTCCTGGACGGCGTGTGGAAGGGGAGAAGCGATGCTTCCAGGGGAGAAGAAGCGCGGCTCCGTCCTTTGCCAAGGCTCGGGGATCCAGCCCGCAACTACAGGGGGTGCTGTCGAGTCGGTAGCCGGACGGTGACTCGGCAAGGCAGAGAGGGAGCCTGTCGGGACATGCCCTGCCGCGGCGGGGGAAGTGGGGAGAGAGGGAGGGGAAGGAGGCGGCGGCGGCGGCGATGATTGCTAGGCGGGAGGGGGAAGCGAGGCGGCGGCGGCAGCAGCAGCAGCAGCAGCAGCCTGTGACTCAGTGCCACAGTGACTCTTTCGGGCTGATGTAAGAGGCCCGGCCCGGCTCTGACTGTTCCCGGGGCATTTCGGAGAACCGCCTTTGGCGGGCAGATTATCCTGTTTGAAGAAAGGCAGCCGCGATCTACGTCCTGGGCTTCTCAACGCTTGCCCCTGCCTTCGTGATCTCGGTGGCTGAAGACAGGAAGAGGCAGGCAGGCAGGCAGGCAGGCGCGGACAGACAGACCGACCGACCGACCGACGGACGGCCCCGTTGCGCGCGCTGGGTGGAACTTGAAAGACGCACGAGTTCCTTTGACTCTCCGCCCAGCCCGCCGATGTTCCCTTCTCGGCTGGGAACTCCTTGTTCCCGACCCGACTTTTATTGTTGTTGTTGTTCTGCTGCTTTGCACTCCTGGCCGGGGAGTCAGCCCGACGTTGACGCTCCGTTGAGAGGCGCGCGCAAAGTCTACGGCGGC
This sequence comes from Pogona vitticeps, assembly GCF_051106095.1. Taxonomy (NCBI): domain Eukaryota; kingdom Metazoa; phylum Chordata; class Lepidosauria; order Squamata; family Agamidae; genus Pogona; species Pogona vitticeps. The sequence goes on from NC_135786.1 coordinate 55,584,765, forward strand.
GAGAAGCCCTTCGCAGCTCGCTTCGTCCCCTTTGCGTTTGGGGCTCAAACATGTTAAAAGATATGAGTTGGGGGCGCACGCACCCAGCCCTTAGCAACGTGCCAAGCCCCAATAGCTGTGTAGGCAAACATTAGGGCTTGGCACGTTGCTAAGGGCTGGGTGCATGCGCCTCCAAGAACCCACCCTTAAAAAAAATACACCCATATTTTTAACATGTTTGAGCCCCAAACCCAAAGGGGATGATTGGTCTTGTTTGCCTACTGCCCCTTCTCGATTCCTCTCTCTCTCTCTCTCTCTCTCTCTCTCTCTCTCTCTCTCTCTCTCTGTGTGTGTGTGTGTGTGTGTGTGTGGGGGGGCATCAGAAGGTCTCGACCGTCGGTTGTGCGCGTCTGTGTTTGGAAAGGGCGGCGAGGCGGAGCCGTAGTAAGCTTTCCGGCTTGCTTCCCGGCCTCGGGCAGAAATAGGTCTGTGTGGCAAGGGAGGTTTCGCAACTTCCAACGCGGCACGTGATGCTGGGGCTGTGGTGCCAGATGACGTCATCCCGGGGTGAGCGCCGCTCGCTCGCACACCTCCTCCGGGGACGATAAGCAAGTCCCTCTGTTTGCTTTGTGCCGCCGATGTGGGCTGAAGGGAGCTCACGCCCTCGGCTCTGTCTCTAGGGGAGCACTGGGCAATCGGCTGACTTCCAGAGGAGAAACACCGAGGCCGTCAAGCAGGGCAGAATCTCTGCAGCAATTGGTTGCAACGGCTGGAAGCAGCTGGGTTTGGTGTGGTTCCCCCCCCCGAACCCCGTAAAGCTGTTGTTGTAACAGTAGCGACCTATGTTGTGATTGGTCAGCTGTTGCAAACATCAGCTAAAAGGTGTTTGTGGAGTAAATAAGAGACTGTCAAAAGTTGTGTTGCACTTTGGATGGTTGCTTGCACTCCTGCTGCAGAAGGTGGAGTTCGTGTTTTGCATAGAGAAGGTCCCCGCTCCGCAGGGTGGCAGTGGTGCCCGGGCTCACGGGGTTCAGCGTTGGGGCCCTCCTAGTTATCCAGATGAGTTCATCATCTGCTACTCACCTTGAGTTTTACTTCCGTCTCTGTCCTTATCTGCAGCTGTTGCAGTGTTGAACGTGCGTGTGTGTGTGTGCGTGCGCGCGCGCGCGCATCCGTGTGCATGACCGCCGGATATAGATTTTCTCAGCAGCAGTACCTTATTCCTGGCTTTGCAAAAAAAAAAAAAAGCAAGCTGCTCTTGGTTGAGGTAAAAACAGATAGAAGAGATCTGTAGATGGCTGTGACATAACTCTTTGAATTTGTGGGCTTTCCTGAGGGGTGTGGCTATGGAGACTGTAATGATTAGTGCTTCCCCTTCAAAATATACCAGCGCAGCTACTTCTAAGACTGCATTCTGAAGCCATACCAGAGAACTAGTGCTAGTTAGTCACGTCAGCAATACCAAAATCCATATATAAGAACTTTGGGTATTCAATACAGCTTGGCTTCCTTTCTTCCACGGTGAGAGAAATGAACACTGTTTGCTTGACGAAAAGGTGGGGCTACATTTTTGTACTGCGTTGTGTCCTCAGTTATACACCTCTGTTTGACTCTGCTGTTATCAGAGGAGGAGAATGTCACTCAGAACTTAAATGTGACCAAGATTTGTGGAATGGGGCAACAGTAAGAACAGGAGGTGCTTGGCAGGCATCCTGCTCCAGTGGCTTGAGGTGGTGGCTTAAGAAGATAGCGAGTTGAGGCCTGTCCTTGGCAGGAATGCTACCTGCCAGAACTTGTTCTGTTATGCCTAAAACTCCTGGTGAGGTCATCTGGCATAGTTGTTTATAAAGAGAGCGTGAAAACTGCTGCTATTTTTAATCTCTTGGCCTCTCCCCACAGCCTGAACACTGAGAAAAGTCACCATTGTAAGATGTGCTGGGCAACTTAGATGACTGTGGTCTGAGAAAGTACAGTGGCCCCGACAAAATGAGGGTGGTGTTGGTGTTGGAGAAATAGAAAAAATAATGTTGAAACAAAATGGAGAGGTGGACATGCAGTTTGGTTAAACACCTTGGTGACCCCAGACCTTCTGTACATGGATGAGTGTATTCACAATGGATATTTAAGAGGACTTTACACTTGTCCATAATATGACTATATGCACTGATTAGAGGAGTTACCCAGCATTGGCAGGACTCAGAATTAAGAAAATGGGTAACAGTTTGGGACAGACTTGCACTGAGGGAAGAGTTAACTCATGCTCTCTGTGCTGAGTTTGTACTCACCGTGTCTATGGTGTGGATGGTATGGTCTGGATGGGGGATGGCAAGGAGGAGATGACAAGTAATTGAAACATTGGCTTCTTGTGAATTAAGGGACTCAGATGGAATACAACAAGAGTCAAACCCAGCTGTGGGAACCTATCACTGTGTGTGTCAGCGCCTTTGCTGCCTGTGGGTATCTACACCTGCTAGAAAATGGTTAATCTGCATGGTGTATGCACAGCAAGTAGAGTTTGCACTATACAAAAATACCTGTGTAGTGTCATCTTCCCAACAGAAATTCGGCTGGCACCCTCGCTGGGTGTTTTTAAAAGCCAGTTAAAAACTTGGTTATTCAAGAAGGCCTTCTCTCCACTCAATTAAGTCTTTCTCTCTTTTTTTTCTTTGCTATTCCATCTTGGTAATCCTCTCTTTAAATTAATTGTTTTAAATTGAAATTGTAGTTGTAATTTTATGATTTTATATATTTTTATACTGTTTTGTTTTATTTTGTAAGCCGCCCCGAGTAGACATGGTCTAGAGGGGCGGGGTAAAAATCAAACAAACAAACAAACAAACAAATAAATAAATAAATCTTGTGTATGTTTACCCAGGAATGAGTCCTGGGAACGGACTTATTCTTGGGTAAACATTTTTGGTTTATGGATTACTTGTGCAACTATGTACAGTGGTGCCTCGCTTAACGAGTGCACCGTATAGCGATGTTTCCGTATAGCGATCCCTTTTTCGGGATCGCTATACGGAAACATACCCGATCTTCGCAATGGGGAAAACCCGCATTGCGAAGATCGGGTATTGCGGCGGCCATTTTGGAGCCGCCGAACGCCGGAAGCCCGGAAATGGCTGCCGGCAGCCGTTTTCGCGCCCTGCCCTCGCTTAGCGAAGGCGCAAAAATGGCTGCGGGCACCTGGAATCCTCGCTGAATGGGTAAGTAACAAAGGTATTGGAACGCATTAAACGAAGTTTAATGTGTTCCAATACATTTCCCCTACCCGTTTAGCGATGATTCCGTATAGCGAGGGTTAATCCGGAACGGATTAACCTCGCTATACGGGGCACCACTGTAGTTCTAAAAACTTATTCTTGGTTGTACTTGCTGCTTTGGTGTAAACACTTCTCCAGCAGGTACATTTCAAGTGTCCACACATCACACAACCCTTCTACTCCTTCAGTCTATCAGGACCATCCTCTTACCTACTCCTGTATTTATTATTCATTTTATTTCAAATATTTTTACCTTGCCTTTCTCCATAAAATCACCCAAGATGGCTTTTGCCTCTTCCTGCTGTGTCTAGCAAGTAAAATAGCCCTGAACTGATAAGACACTGTAAGCATTTGAATTAATGCTGCATCAGTTTAGTGCTATAGCTAAACTATGAGATTTTTAAAAAATCATTGTTTACAAATTGAATTGCACTTTTAGCCCTTAGCAGTGAGAACAGAAGGCAGACAGATGGAGCCAGGTTCACTCTCACGCCATGCCCCGCTCTGTGAATCATCAATGATATGGTGTGGACACTCTCAACAATGGTCCTAATGGCCCATACACAGTGATAACACAAGCCAAAATAAAGACAAAATAATGCAAGCAGAAAAATACAAGCACTGCTAGCTAAACAGTATGCACTGCATACTCATGCCAAAAGGTTGCATCCACTTGTAGGGAGCCCTAATATTGTGTAATCCAGGGGTCTCCAGACTTTTCAGAGTGAGGCCCACAACACATATGTTCCAGATTTTTGAGGGCTGAAGGAAGACGCGCACGTATGCCTGCCTGCCTGCCCACCCACCTGGATAAAAAGGCAAAGCAGGCGGGATGTGGCCTGCAGGCCATTGTTTGGAGACGCCTGGTGTAGTCTGTGGAACAAATATTGAAAGGAACAGTAAGAAACACCGTTGAGTTGGTCTCCAAGTCTCTTTAGTGAATCTTAATATGTATCCAAGTGTGGGTGTAGAAATTAGATTTGTTTAGTATGTAAAGTTTTTTTTTGCAGTGAGTGTGTTCTCACAAGCAGCATAGACTCTGATACGGTACAGCTTGTAGCATACTATGTGGAGGGTTCTCTCAGCTCTCTGATGTGGAGAATTCTGTTCCACATCAGGCCATCCCTTTAATGCAAACATGGTAACCCTTTCTACCTAGTTGACTGTGTACAGTCGTCTGATGAAGGAGTGCATGAAAAAAAAATTACCCAGGAGGGGAAAAAAAAGACTAAAACTTCAGCATAAGTGACAAAGTCCTGCAAGTCCTTTAATTCTTCAGTGTTTCATTGCTTGCAGCTGTCTTCTGTTTTGAAAGCTGCTGTTCACAGGGAAGGAAGGGTGATGGCTGGTGTGTATAGGGCAAAGAGCACCTTTTTTAGTGGTGATGTCATTTGCTCAGAAGAATTTTTAGCTGCTGCTGGTGTCACTTGAATGATGATACTTAATTCCTGGAATGAATTCTTGGCCATATAGATCCCATAGGTAATGGCTGCTCGTTGTGTGCAGTTAAGTTATTTAAAGCTGGTGTGGTGAACATTTGGATTTCCTGTTGATGAATTACTGCTCCCATTATCCACCACCATTGGTTAATGGTAGAGCAGATGGGGTTAAACAAAAACTGGAGAGCCTTAGCAGGTTTTTCACACCTGTTTTAAAGATAACAGCTATATCAGACTTTAAAGGTGGGCATGGGAAATGTGTGGCTCTGCACATGTTGTTGAACTGCAGCTGCCATCTTCCCTCACTCTTGCCTGTGTTGACTAGGATTGTTGGAATTGCAAATGTGAGAGCCCTACATAGTTCTTACCATGCTTTGATGCCCGTTCTGGGATATCTAGAGAGTGGATATTTCCCACATGTACTACAGTGCCTGTTCTATAATGGCATCCTGGCTGTGGCATGCCCTCCACCTCAAAGTTCATGTTGCCCAGGATGGGGGGGGTGTCCTTCAACCCTCCAGGTCTTGATGAACCCCTACTCCCATTGCACCACCCTCAACACAGGTAAGATTGGCTGGAGCTCATGGGGAAAAGAGTTCAGGAGGGCTACAGGTTTCCTAGCACTGATCTCGCCTCTGTGCTGAAGGCCTTGCATTGGGAAATCAAGATCATGCTGTTTTGTGAGGTTTTTCCAACTTCCCAACACTCTTCCAAAACATTATAGCTCAGTTGTTAGCTGCCTTAGAGTGAAAGATGACCTAGAAAGATGAAAACTGTTCTTTGTTTTCCTCCTAGCTGCAAACATGCCTCTGTCTGGGAGCAACATCCGGCAACCTTCCTGCAGTAGGAAGCTGTGCAGAAACCTCTTTGGACCAGTGGATCATGAACAGCTCCAGAAGGACTTCCAGTCCTTAATGAGGGTTCAGCTGGAAGAGGCCCAGCAAAAGTGGAATTTTGACTTTGAAACAGAAACCCCACTTGAAGGGAACTACAAATGGGAGAAGGTCTCCCATCTCAACCTGCTCCAGTCTCAGGACCTGCTGAGCCCCACAAAGGAGAACAGTTGCGCTGGTGAAAAGAGATCGTCCCCTGTACACCTGAAGAAGCTTGCAAAGACAGAGAGTCCGGTGCAGGTGGGCCTTGAGGCTTGCAAGACTGGTTCCCCAAGGAGTCTGAAACGAAAGCAGACAAGTATGAAAGGTACAGATAGGCTGGCTTTGTTTGTGCAAGAAGCAAGATGTTGCTAATGACCACAGCTAGAGCTGGAATGGGATTTCCCCAGACTGAAATCCCATCCCCACTCCCCCTTTCCAGCACTTGAACCTCTGAACTGGATATGAAAAACTGGTCCCTTGGTTTTGGCATCCATTTAAAATATTGCGAAATTTGACTGTGGAAGATGTTAAATACAGCTGCGTGTCGGCTGATAAATACTGAATGGGAACACATGACATGTTAAATGTAGATTATTTGGAGGATGTAAAACACAATACTGGCTAAAATCCTCTTGTTCACATATGCTGGTTTAAGTGCAGTGTAAATCACAACAGCAAATTGCTGCTAGTTGAAGAGTCATTGCTTATATTCCACTTTTTGACCCAAGCAGCATTGGCACACAATGAAGAGTACGAGTGGTGATTCCTGAACTGGTAGCAATATGGTGCTGCAATTTCATCTATTGGAAGTATGCTGGCTTATTTAAGGAATAGCATTCTGGCCATGGATCCATAAAAGAGAATGGGAGACTAATAGTTGATTTCTTGGTATGCTAGATCCGTGTATGGCATAAGAATATGCCATTCTGATAAAAAAAGATCCTTACATGCTTCACGGTAGCAGCTAAGATGATAGGGTATTTACCACCTAAATAGTGTGCTTGGGTGCAGGAATGAGATGGCCACGTGGGAGTGAAGGAAATAAATCTGTGAGTGACTAAAAGTGCAGAACATCTAGAATCTGGGGAGTAAGCATGCAAAAGTTTGCGCTGTTAAGATGTAGGGTTGGGAATTTCAGGTCCACAACAAATGCTTGTTATATCTATGTTCTGTGCTGTATAGATGCTATCCAGTATCCTGCATATATTCTATATGTGTTTGTTAGCTCCTAGAATACGAGCTGGTGGGTTATCTGAGTGGCTGGGGAAGAAAGGCAACATTTCTTATATCGGGTGAGGCTCCTCTTAGCCATACATGAACACTTTCCAGGATTTGCCCCCTCCCCACCCCCACCCCCACAGTCTTCCAAGCAGCAGACTCAGTTTGCCTTTCTCCTCTTTTCCAGATTTCTACAGCTCAAAGAGGAGAACTGTCCCATATAAGTCCAAGCCATGATAACTACGCGGCGAGCAAGATGCATCCATGTGGTCTCTTGGCTGAAGGTGCTGAGCTGTCTTCACTGCTGTTTTCTGGAACAAGGCATATTTGGACGTAATCTCCAGTGAAGTCACCAGGATGTCTGTTTCAAGGAGCACCTGTTCAGAGTTAGCAGCCCTACTCTGAAGACTCTCACAATCCTCTTAGATTACATGAACTGTTTAGCGGACTAGTGTAACACTTTGGAAGGATGTAGAATTCTTTTCTTACTTTTCATATAGCACTGGAGCTTGATGTGCAATTGGATATTGTAAAGCCTTATCATAAAACAGAGTGCAAAGTTGATGTGGGAGGGGAGAGACATTATTTAAAGGACAGTGTGATGCATGTAGGACAGGAGCCATGTAAATTCTGCTTGTGACTGAGGTTCTGTCTTGCTCTCCAGCCATTCCCACCATTCATATACCTGCCCCAGGTAGAAGCTTGTTTGCGGTATGAATCACTTTGAAAGGTGCAATGCCTATGGTAGCAATATTTTAGAGGATAACTCTTTCCCAGATCGTATTGTGTTTTCTTGCTCTCCAGAGTTTGAAGGAAAAGACTGGGGAGCAAATTCCTTTTCTAAAGATTAAAAAAAACTTGTTATTACAGCAGGCAGAAAATGTTTGTGTAGTCAGAGCATCACAGATCAATACATTTTATTGCTGTGGCTGTGAGGGGGGTGGCACTTTACCAACCAACCCTGGAGAGCATGTGAAGCTTGATGTGGTCCCTTTCTTAGTCAACTACCCTAAAATATTAAGCCAGATCACATAGGAGACACTAGCCTGGGGAAAACATAATTTATTAGCATCTACAATGTAGCATAGCACAGGCATGCTAGCATAGTTTTACAAACACAGTCACTCAACCTTACTTCCGTACTTCAAAGCCCCCAGCACAGAATTATGGTAGACGAATGGGGAAGGAGAATAATGCAGGGTTTGGTTGACTGTGAATGCTAGCCAAGGTTGATGGGAGATGCTCTTTGGCTGTCCATTCCTTAACTTTGCTGAGGCATAGAGTACTGGTAATGTACATTGTTTGACTCCTCCTTGCTTTTCCTGAGGTTGTGTGGCTGCCCCTCTTTGCCTGCAGTCCTCAAAGGATGATGTATTTTGGGGCTGGAAGTTATACTGCTGAACACTATAGCTGTAATTAGTGTGAGATGATCCAGCTGACAAGTTTTCTACTCCAAATTTGGCACTAATGCTTCAATGGCTGCAGGTGTATTTCTGTCAAGAACCTGCCTACTTGAGACTTGGTGCAGTGTTCTGAAGGGACAACCTGCACTACTTGTGGTCTCTGGAAAACAAACCTTTGCTTCTCTCATTCTACTCACAGCCCTGGGCTCTTCTGCTGTCCAAATGCTGTTAACTTTGACGTGTGCAATCTTGTCCCTTTTGGGGAGAAGGTGAGGAGACAGAAGGAGGGTCTTGGTGGGACGGGTATTGTGTAAGCCTGGGATAAAGAAATGGGCTGGCTGAATGATAAAGCAGTGGAAATTGGGAGACTATCAGCCATATACTTTAATGAAACCCGAAAGATTGCACACTACCCACAGATGAGCCACACAGCCTCAGTTTATTAACCATGAAGGACATGTTTGCATGGTTTTGACTTGAGTGGCATTGCAAGAAGTGCACTTAACAGACAGAAAAGGCCAAGATTTTTTTGCGGATGGATATTGAATGCATACCTAGAAGAGCGTGGTATAAGAGCCATTCTTCAGGCATTTTCTGAATCTAGTAAAGTTGCCTATGGCCTTTTGTCTTTTTTTTTTCATGCACAGGGCAGGCTGCTTTGACCATTGCACTTTGTCATATAGGGGAACAGTAGGTCTCTTTTTGAGCACTAATCGGTTTGTTTGTGACTATGATGCTACTGAATTTACTGACTAAGCCTAGGAAAATAAAGCCACTTCATAATGGAGCAAAACTTGTTCTGGTGTAAATTTTATGTGATCTATGTGTTTGGACTGAACAAGCCTGGATGCTACAAGCAGTGTGATCTCTCATCCCAGCAACGGTTCCTAAAAAATTGAGCTGTTTTTTTTGGGGGGGGTAGGGGGATTGAGAAGAAATTAAGAGACAAGATGAGGCCACATTATTTCTCCTATCTGATTATAAAGGGAAGTGTGGCAGACTGTGGGAAGTAGCTGCAGAGGGCACCATAGGTGGCAGTCTTCAGGTCTACAGAATATACTTTCATATGAACCCTGTGAAGCCTGGTGCAAATAGAATTCATTTGCAGTTACAGCAGGGATGGGCACAATGTGGCATTCCATATATTTTTGCACCAGCATTGGTTGCCATCCTTTGTGCTTGTTAGGGCTGACAGGAGTTGTAGTTTAAAAGCCATTTAGGAGGTAGTGCTTTGCCTTCAAGTTACAGAATTCTGAGTCATAAAATTCGTTCCCTGTACCAAAACTGAATAGAGCTCCTAACCTTTGTGCAGAGAAATTCACTCCTGAAATTCACTTCAATTTAGCTGTACAACTTGGGGTGGGATGTGTGTGGCAGAAATTTTGTTGCTGCTGTTGGGACTCAGAACTCTTTGCTGGCCTGGTTCAAAATAGCACAGGGATCTATAATCTGTCCACCCCTGCAAAAGATAATGGAGCACAATTTGCTTGCTAAAATATATTATTGTAATAATTAGGAAGAATGTGCCTTGTCAACCAAGACAAGGTCCTGTAGAACTTAGCACCATCACACTAGCTATTAAAGCCAACATTTCTTTTTTTCTTAGGCTAATAGTGTCTTGTAAGATCCTAAGCTGAAATTTGACTTGGGTCCCATTATTGGGAGCAATGTGAGATATAAAATGAATGAATGGATTAAATCATATGGTAGTAGTACATTCTCTTCTTGAAAATTACAGTAAAGCCTTTGCTTGTGTGGGTCATGAAAAGCTACAGATTGTTCTAAAAGAAATGGGTCTGCTACAACTTTTGATTTTCCTGATGTGTAACTTTAACTCTGGATGAGGGGCCACAATGATGGTATAATATGGAGAAACAAAATGGTTTCCAATTTGGCGAAGGTGTCAAGTGTGTTTTATCTCCCTGTCCATTCAATCTGTATGCAGAATGTATCATGCAAAAAGCTGGGTTAAAATCAAACAGGAGGAGGAGTGATAATTGGTGGAGTTAACATAGTAGCTTAAGATATGCCAGCAGAACATAGTATGAACTTGAAACAAGAGCTAATGCCAGCAAGGGGAAAGAAAAAAGTAGTTTAAGTTTTGCTTGAACATTAAGAAGTCAGAAAGCCTGACTACAGAAGAATGAATAATAGTAATTATATAACATCAAGACTTACAGGGAATTTTACTAAGGTTTCCTAGATATACAACACTCAGAAGCAGTTTACTATCCCCTTCTTCAAGTGTGCTTTGGGACTGCGCAGCTTGCCCAAGGCTACACAGACCAGTTTTTCTTCTGAGAAGCACAAAGGGGAATCAAATTCCCAACCTCTGGCTTTATAGTCAGGTACATGATTACTTAATGTGAATGCTAATGATGTAAAAATTTAAATTGTTACAAGTTTTTCAATACTTTGGTTCAATCATCACTGGAAAGCCGAGAAACTGACACTTGGAAGAGTAGCTATGAAGCAACTAGGGAAGGTCTTTTAAGTGCAAGGATGTGTCTTTGGAGAATGAGACTAAGAAAATCCGTATTGTGCTATTCCTGATTATAATGCACAGATGTGAAAGCTGGAAAATGAAAAAAAAAAAACCTGACACAACGTAAATGAATTCATTTGAAATGTGTTGGAGGAGATCTTTACAGATTCCAGAGCCAGAAGGACAGATGTGTGGGTCTCTGGATCAAATCAGGCCCAAGCTTTCACTGGAAGTTGCGAGGGGTGGGGAAGACTGGATTGAGGTTTGTTGTGCTTTGAGTGTGTCATGAGAGGACAGAACTCACAGGAAGAAATGGTAGTACTAGAAACAGTCAAAGGTGCTGTTGGGGATGAGAACTTCTTAACACGAGATGGGTTAAGTCAGAGAAGGAATCCATAGCTTTTGGTATGCAGGACTAGAACAGGGCAGTTGGTGATGGGACCTTTCGAAAATAATGAGTAAAAATCCTACTGAGCATAGCCCACCTGTGCTCTAAGAATAATGTCATTGTCAGTGGCAGACTGACACTGATTAAAAATTTCCTTTTAAAATTCTGAACACAACTTCATCTCATTGTTTGCAAGCTGAGTGCACCACAATATTGAAGAAGAAAAGCTTTAATCAGCAGCCGTCTGCCACTGATCAGGACATCACTCCTGTGGCAAAGATAGACCTACAATGCTGTCAAAAGGTTCGTAAGTAGTTTTTTTGCGGTTCACCGAGATACGTAGGAATGCCAGGAGTCTGAACATCTAAAACAGAACAGTTTTTATTAACTTGCAACATTGGGGTATCTATCACAACTTGGGTAGGCTCTAACATGTCCCAATAATACAACTTGCGTTCAACTTGCCCATATGGGTTAACCGCGTACTCTTGCCTCAGAATCGGGGAGCCAGACCAAAACGCTCCTTGTCGGTAGGTTTCCGGAGGGGGGTACTTCTCATCACGCATAGTGTCCCACAACAAGGGTGGTGTGCCCAATCTCCCTCTGCCGGACGCTTGCTGAAAGTCACATCCGGGGGTACCACCTTCCTCCAAGGACCCTGACCTCGTGGGTAGACCACCACTGGCCATTCTGTGGTCCCTTGGACTACAACGCCTCCTTGCTTCAGTTCAGGGTCTGGTAATAGTCATCCGACCCTTAGGTTCGGAAAGTCATCCAGTAAACTTTTTACTTCTTTCACCTTGGTGTTTTCCCTCTTCTCCTTCTTCACTTCCGTTATTACTTGAAAGTCCAGTGCATTGTTACCTCCCTTTATATCTTCCTCCCATACATCCACCCATTGCTCCTCCCTCTTACTTTTTCCCTCCTCGTCAGGCAGACCTCTGTTTTAACCCTCTCTTGTTTGGCAGCTCTCTCCAAACTGTCCCCCTTTTCTCCCTCCTCTTTGATGTTCTCTTTCACTGGAGGAGATGGTGCACTAGCTGCCTCTTGACCTTCACAAATGCATAACAGAGCTGTGCAAGAGGATTTGGCCACTAATTCTACGAGGCAACATAGATCAGAAGCAACTTGATGACTCATAACAGCAACAAAATTCTCCCTGTCTGTGGAGTGTATCCTGGAGTGTTAATGGAATGCTTGCAAAATATGTTTTAAAGAACACTTAAAGTGAAATAAAGGTTTGGGTGAGGAATTTCTTATGGCTCTAGGAACTGGATGAACTGTATGGACCTGGAAAATATAGTGTGCATGCAATATTGATCCTGTAGAATGTAACCAGTGTGGCATAGCAGATAGAGTAACAGACTAGAATTTATGAGGCCTGGGTTCAAATCCTCACTTGGCCATGAATCTCAGTGGGAGTATGGAACTGGTAAACCACTACTAAAATATCTCACTTACCTTGAAAACCCTGTTGGGGTTGCTACGTATAAGTTGATTCTGACTCAACAGCATGCAGAGTAGCAAAGAACCCACAATAAATCACACACCACCTTGTTGAGTGTTAACTTATGAAGCTGTTAGAAGCCAGTTACCAGTTTGAGTAACATCATCACTAGATTGCTGCACATTTATAAACAAGATGAACTCTTAAGTTATCAAAAACTTTTCATCAGGCAAAAATGATATAGAACATGGTGATAAGGGAAGGTGTAACAAGTAAAAAAAAAGGGGGGGGCAAAATTCTGGCTGTTTGCATCCTTCTTATCCCCAGATTTTAATAATGTTTGGCTGGTGAACCATTTTTGAGGAATGGAAAAAGCACTTGATTTGTCACTTTCTAGTGATCCATTTAAAGTATGACTCAACGCAGAACTCGGTTTCCAGGGATGAACAGCACGGCTACTCTTCCCACCCTTTCTTTCTTCCTTTTTTGTTTAGCCATTGTTAACTGGCAAAGTTTTTAATCAATATACAGATAACAACAACCATTTGCCAGGAAGGAAAAATGGGTAATTAGTGAACTAGGTAGGTTTGTGTGACAAGGTGATAGCTTGAGCAAAGACAATTGCTCTGGATAGTTGTCATTGAGCCAAGTTAGATGTGAGGCAAAATTGGGAACCAAAAACCTTGGGTAGTTTGTATCATGGAAAGAGATCTTGTATCGGGATGACTAGAGTTACTTCATTAATACAGTCATCGATCCCTATCTTTGCACAGTCCTGCAAACAAATTAAATGTGGAGTTACTAAAACTTCTTTGAGATAAGGAAACAAGGGAGTCAAACCAATTGTTCTCATATTCAGTAGTGAAGTATTGACCATTTATTTATTTATGAAGCTTGCAAAAGTTAATTTTCTGGTGATTAATAATTGTGTGCCCCGTGGTCTAGGGCCAGGGCAACCAGAGATCACCCTGCTGACATGCCAGGGCTTTTTGAGTAGCAGGGAATATGATAGCAGGAGCTGCTCCTTTGAGGCTTCTCTGTTTCCTCAGAACTTAGCAAATGTTGTCAGGGTATTTTGGAGAAAAATGGACTTTTCCAGGATCAGGGTTTTAGTGCAAGCCATCCCTGTTGTCATGCTAAATATCTGACAAATTGTCTTTAGACAGGCAACAAAGGGTCTTTAGGTTCATGAAAACCTGCTCAGTTGTTGTTGTTGGACTAATCCAGTGGCTTGCATTTCTGGACTCTCTTTGGTGAGATGAGGCTAATCACAGGACTTTCATAATGAACACCTACACTTTCAAATATATCAGGACACCACTCTGTGCTTCAAAGCCAATTACAACTCATGGTGGCCCTTGCCAGGGTTTTCTAGGTAGGTAGGTAGGAAGGAAGCTGTTTCTATTTTGTTGTTGTTTAATTGTTAAGTCGTGTCCGACTCTCCATGACCCCATGGACCAGAGCACGCCAGGCCCTCCTGTCTTCCACTGCCTCCCAGAGTTGGGTCAAATTCATGTTGGTCGCTTCAATGACACTGTCCAACCATCTCATCCGCTGTCGTCCCCTTATCCTCTTGCCCTCACACTTTCCTAACATCAGGGACTTTACCAGGGAGTCTTCTCTTCTCATGAGATGGCCAAAGTTCTGGGGCCTCAGCTTAAGGATCTGTCCTTCCAGTGAGCACTCAGGGTTGATTTCCTTCAGTATGGATAGGTTTGTTCTCCTTGCAGTCCAGGGGACTCTCAAGAGTCTCCTCCAGCACCACAATTCAAAAGCATCAATTCTTCAGCAGTCAGCCTTCTTTTAGTCCAGCTCTCATTTCCATACATCACTACTGGAAAAAACATATGTGATTGGGTGTGTTAGAAATTTGAAGCAGGACGGTATAGCCCATTTTGCTGCCAATGCTTCTTTTTCTATAGTAGCATACCTTTGTTCTCGTGATGACAGAGCTTCTCCACTTTGGCTGCAGAGAACATAATCAATCTGCTTTCAGTATTGCCCATCTTGTGATGTCCATGCGTAGAGTCACCTCTTGTGTTGTTGGAAAAGAGTGTTTGTGATTACCAGTTTGTTCTCTTGACAAAACTATTAGCTTTTGCCCTGCTTCATTTTGGACTCCAAGGCCAAACTTAGCTGCTGTTCCTTTTCTCTCTTGACTCCCTACTTTAGCATTCCAGTCCCCTATAATGAGAAGAACATCTTTCTTTGGTGTCAGTTGTGGAAGGTGTTGTAAGTCTTCATAGAATTGGTCTATTTCAGCCTCTTCAGCATCGGTGGTTGGTGCATAAACTTGGATTACTGTGATGTTGAAAGGTCTGCCTTGTGACTATATATGATGCTATTTTCTTGCATTATGCATCACATAGAAAGCAAGTTTTTCAGAGAAGAGACAGAGGACAAACCATTAAATAAAATGCATGTTAGTAGCACCCTATTAAGTCCAGAGCTGAAAGGTAAGTTGAGCAAGAAGGAAAGTGGTGGGTCTGGCTCAGCTCAGATGATAAAATCAACCAGCGACCACAAGTCTCCTCCCTTCTCCCCTGTTGTATCAACTTCTGCTTGCAAATGAAGAAAAGGAACTCATTTAAAAGGAGAGGTCCTGCGTTTTGGCAGCAGCTGAAATCTTCTTAGGTGCTGTGAATGGTGAGTGCTTTTAACGATTTGGCTAGTTTTTAATTTAGGTTTGTGGCTTCTACCCAGGTTGTCTTCTGGACGGTGACATCTTCAGCAGGCATCTTAACCAGTAAGAGAGAAGCCATAAGCACACAGCTTGACTGAAAGTCTTTTATTTATTTTGGACTTAGACTTTATTTTAGTTGTGGAAATACTGAGTGGTAGGTTTCCCAACTTGGCATGCCACAGGTTATTGGTCTACAACTTCCAGATGCTTGACCATTGCAGGTGGTAGTTAGGACTGCTGAGAATTATAATCTAAGGATACTTGAGGCCCTGCCTTTGGGAACCCGTTGACTAAATTGCTCCTCAATAGCCATATAGTAACAGCATTTGATGATTTTCTGTTTTCTCTTTTGTTACATCACCATTCCAGATTTTTTTAAAAAATTACATAGAGAATATCTGCTTCCTAGGCAGCTGTTAGAAGACTGGACTAGAGTTAGCATGGTGCAGTAATGGCTGCAGTAATGATGTGTGCACCCATTGAAACTATTCTCGTATCATAGATGCTGGGGGAATGGCATGAATGCTTAGGACAAAGACCACCTCCAGTTGCTTTTCCCTCCACATAAAGAAACACAAAACAAGCAGATTTAGACCCAGGCATCTTTCTCACATCCCTGTTCTTTTCCTACACCCACCAATAAGATTGTGAAGCTTCAGGAACCAAAATTGCCAGTTCTGGCTGTGCACTGAGCTGAATCCGACATGGTGATACTCAGCAAACAAGAGTAGCAGTGTGAGCCCTGGCATTTTGTGTATGTGTGTTCGTTTAAAATCTACAAATAAGAATCAAAGATAAAAGCATACAGCAGAGGAGATCTGCTATGTCAACAATAGATCTAAAAAGAATATAGGTATTCTAGTTAGTCACAAATAGAAGATGACCCAGCAACATAATGTGGCTTCTAAAAAAGGGAATGCAATCTTAGGCTGCATTAGTACAAGCATGATGCACAGATAATGAGAACTAATAATTCCACCCTCTGCTACACGGGTCAGGCTGCATCTGGAGTACTTAGTTCTTCTGTGCTATAATTTAAAGAGGAACATTGGCAAATGGGTATGTTCAGACGAGGGTGACCTGGACATTGTCTGAGGAGTTGAAACTGCTAGGTATATTTGGTTGTAGAAGAGAGGATTACGGAGAGATGTAACGGTTGTCTAAAATGTGTATTTCTTGCTGTTACAATGTTTTCCTTCCCAGCCCAACATTTCTTCAAAGTACGATCAGGCTTGTAAATGTTTATCTCCTGATGATCCACTGAAAACTAAAAGCAAGCAACTCTGCAAAATGCAGAAGGGGGCAAACTTGTGCTGTCACTTCAGGCAGCTCTACTTCTAATGATATGCTAACTGTACCATTTCAATTGAACTCCCCCCCCCTTGCTGCAGTGGGCAAGACTGGAGTCATGGGGTGAAAATCGCAGGGAAGCAGATTTTGGCTAAACATTAGGAAAAACCTAACAGCAAGAGCTGTTAAAGAGTGGAGTAGACTGCCTTGGGAGAGGTTCGGCTCTCCTTTGTTGGATGAATGCAGCCACAGGCTAGTTTGAGCCATCTGTCAGAATGCTTGAGCGACAACCCTGCACTGTAGATCCTGCACTGAGCTGGAGGGTGTGTTAGAAGATCACCTTCGAGCCTCGTTCCAACTTCGTAAGTGTATGATTCTATATGGATGCATCAAAGATTAACACCCTACTTGGAAAAGATTTTGGGTATGCTCTTGGATTATATTATCATTAACAGACACACAGTTCTCCAATAAAAGTTTCTATTTCACCTGTGACATCTAAACATTCTACAAACTCAAAGAGATATCCTGCAGCTGGGACAGAGAAACTGTGTGACTCCAGGGCTATAACTAGGCTGGAGCAGCTGAGGCTTTGCCTCAGGGCACCAATATTTAGAGGTGTGTGTTAAGGAAATAAAAGACAATGCTTCACAATCCTATCAACATTTTAAAAGAAGACATAAATGTTGTTTTTGAGGAACCCACATGTTCTGCCTCCAGTTTAGGAGTTGGCTGATGCCTCAGAGTGGAGTGGGTGGGAGACAATGCCACATGCCCTGGGTACAAAAAAATGGCTAGTTACAGCTCTCTGTGATACTTGTGGAAACTCTTCCAAGCTTTAAAAAGTTTTGAGATCCCCACCAGTTGCTACTCGGTCAAGCAGAGCTTGGAAAAGTTACCCTTTTAAGATAATATCCCCAAATAATCCTCCAGACATTCACCCCACCAAAACAAAAAACCAAAAAAACAAAAACAAACCCCAACTTTCCAAGGTCTGGATGCAAGATAACTCTGAGAAGAATGGTTACATAACCAAATATAATTAATGTATGCTGTCCCTCCTTTGTCTAATCGCCATCATCGTAGAACTGCAGAGCTCATATCAAGTCCAGCCCTCTGTCAAGGAGGCACAGTGGGGAATCAAAATCCCAGATACCTAAACCACTGAGCTATCCATCAGTTTTGTCATCCCTGTCTCTCCCCCCACCCCTCTCAAGAAGAATAATGGTCCTTCCTTTCCCCTTTCAAAGTATGGAGCAAACTTCTGCAAGGGCCAGTGAATACGACTAGAATGGCTGCTAGAGGCAGAAAGTTTGGGTCAAGTCGCTGGAAGCAAGCAAGAAGTGAACAGGGAAATGTGCAAACCTATCCCATCTCAGAGGAAGAGTTATCCCAGTCTGAAATCATGGAAGAGATTCAAGACGTCTTCCAGAAACATGGTGGAAACAAGAAGGGTTTTGTTACACAAGCCGATATGCAGGTAGATTGGTGGGCTGTAAGTTATTGAATTTTCTGGGCCACATGCTACATTTAAAGTGAATAAGGAAACAGAGGGCAGAATGGTTAAATGGCTGATGAGCAAGGAGGTTGTTAATATGCCTGCCATCTATACTGGATCATGATCTTATCACCAATATGGTTATCTATATGTGATCACCATATGACTGCTTGGCATAGGGCGGTCCCTTCCCACTTTTTTGTGCCATTTAAAAGGCTATGGCTATAGCTCAGCCTTCCCCAGTCAAGTGCCTTTAAAAATGTATTGGGTTACAGCTTGCATAATTCTCATGTGCCCCGTGGAGGCAGTGGTTAAACTGCACTACTGCAGTGAAGACTCTGCTCATGACCTGCGTTTGATCCTGGGTTCAGGTAGCCGGCTCAAGGCTGACTCAACCTCCCATTCTTCTGAGGCTGGTAAATTGAATACCTGGCTCACTGGGAGGGGGCAATCTGTAGCCTGCATAGTTATTTTGTAAACCACCCAGGGAATGCTTTAAGCATCAGGAGGTGGCATATAAGCAGCACACCCTGCTTTGCTTTGCTTCATTGTTAGCTGATGGAGAGCTGTAGTTTAGCAAATATATAAGACAGTGAGCTGGGAGAACCTGTCTCAAGTATGAAGAATAGTTACACCTCTTTTCTATTTAAGGCTGGCTGGCTGGCTGGCTATTATTTATTTATTTATTTATTTATTTATTTATTTATTTATTTATTTATTTATTTATTTATTTATAAATCATACAGTGGACCCTCGATGTACAGACGGCTTGACTTACAGACTTTTCGAGTTACAGACTTTTCTGGCTGCAAAATTTAGATTCGACTTGCAGCCAGAGAATCGACTTACAGACCAGAAAAAAACCAAAATGGAATAAAAATAGAATAAAAACCACTGGTTATGGGATTAATCGGTTTTCAATGCATTGTAGGTCAATGGAGATTCGACTTACAGACTTTTCGACTTGCAGCCACCATTCCAATACGGATTAATTCCTTAAGTAGAGGGTCCACTGTATCTTATCCTTCCAATGGAAAGGTATTTCTCAGAGTAGCTGACCACTGTTAAATACCAGAATCACATAACAAAAGAGAGTGAGAACACGAATATGTTTTTAAAAAATTAAAAGAAAGATGGGAAGGCCACCAGATTATTACCAGACACAGGATACACTGCATCAGACATCATCTACCTAGCAAAACAAACTGTAGCCAGGACCTGAGAATTTTCACTAGTTGAAAAGTAAAGGGCTTACTAGCTGTGTGACAAGAGGCAAGTCTCAGGCCTAAATTCAAATTTGTTTCTGTATTATTTTCAGAAACTGGAAGGAATTGCACCTTGGAGCAGAGGAGAGCTGGAGCTGGTCTTTGCTGGCCTTGATGCTGACAATGAGGGCTGCTTAGCCATTGAAGACTTCACAGCGGGACTTAGTAGGCATTGGTTCAGTGCAGGACGAGGCAATTTTTCAATGCTTTGGACTAAAATCCCCACAAACCCCTCATCATCTGCTGTGTTGGCTAGGGCTGATGGGAACAGTTGTCCAAAACATCTGTGGGGCACCAGATTGCTCACCCATGGTTTACTGTATTATACTGATGGGCTTGGGATGCTATGCATGCCTACATGAGAGCATACTCCATATAACTCCATTAAGCGTAACTTGGAGTAAACATGCATACGCTCCACCTGCTGAGGTAGGGCTTCCAGATCAGTCTGTGTTTGTTCAGTCATTCTGCCTCATTTGCAGAATTTTATGGGAAGTACAAATGATCTCTGGATGCAAAAATGTTGACGCTAAACCTGCCCTACTTTGGGCACATCGTGAGAAGGTAGGATTCTCAGGAAAAGACAATAATGCTGGGAAAGGTGGAAGGCAGCAGGAAAAGAGGAAGATCAAATATAAGATGTATTGACTCCCTAAAAGACCCACAAGCTTGAGTTTAGCTGCCCAAGTTTAGCTGCCTAGCTACTAGTTGGGCAGGTTAGAAATGTAAATAAAATAAAATGATTTACAAGAGCTGAGCAGGGCAGTTGAGGACCGGTCATTTTGGAGATTGATCATTCATAAGGTTGCCATAAGTCAGTGGTGACTTGATGTCACATCACCACCACCAAGTTTGTCACCTTTAATTTAACCTTCCCTTGTTTCCTGTTCATTTCTCCTCCCCTTTCTTCCAAAAAAAAAAAAACCTCTAATCAAATCAGAATTTAGAATGTTACTTTTAAAAAGGAACTTACTACATTATTAGGACTAGGAAGCAGCCAAATGATCATGATTGTGGCCCCTTGTGGGAAGTAGTCTGCAGGGCACACAGACATGTTGTGTTGCCTTAACCAACATGCCAGGAGAATTGAGGGATGTGTTCTCCTGTTCCCTGACCTGTTGTCCAATTCTGATATTTCATCTTGAAAATAAAGAGATACAAAAGATGAAGCAAAATAATACTTTTGCTATTTAGGACTGATAAGAAAATGGCATAAAGCTTTTAAATTTTTTTTTAAAAATCTCGACAAAATGCCTCCAAACATACTTTAATGTTTACTTAATGTCTATCCACCAAATGTTTTCAACACTTAAGGAATTCCCTCTTCTAAGAATAGCCACCTTATGTGCAACAGATGAAACAAAATTATGCCATAACTTTCACGAAACGCACACACTTTGTATTACATTGTCAGTTTGGCTAGATTATTTCTAGGGATGGGAAACAGGTGTTCCTCCATTTGTTGTTGATATGCTGGCTAGGGTGGATGCATGTTTCAGCAACAAGAAGCTCCATTTTAAATACAATACTAAGAAAACGGTAGCTTGCACAGAACAAATGTGAAGGAGTTTATCAGAACAGGTGAAAAAAGATGGGACAGAAAAGTCCTAAGGGCACAAGGCCTTTGCTATCTTGAGTTGTTGTCTCCAGGTAATATGGGAACTGCTCAGTTAGCGGGAGAAAACCAGATATTTGTAGGTTGGTCTTAGAAGTTGGATCTTCTAGACAGTGCGGTGGAACTGAGTTGGGGAAGTTCTTCTAGGAAGGAAATACTGGACTTTGGGGAAATGGCCATTCATACGGATTCTGATTGTTTGGATCAAGCCTGAGGATCAGCAGATTTCCTGTGTAGTTTGTAAGTGCTAAGTACAGAGTTAGCCCTATCATTAGGCAGAGTTTGGAAACTGCCTCAAACAACAGATTTTGGTTGTATCATGGAAGGGAAAAAATTCATGGGAGAGGTTGTACATAGGAGTTAAGCAGAGAATTTTGCATGTGGCAGATTTCAGAGTCAATCTTTGGCACCTCTAGGTAGATTAAAGGGAGTGGGCGAGGGAGAAAATCGTGCTGGAAACTCAGGATTTGTGCTGCTGGCTTTGTTGATGGTTATTTGTTTTAGTTATTTAATTGGTTATTTGTTTTAGTTATTTAATTGGTAATTAATGTATTTTTTTACTGCTGGAAAAGGATGAGGTGCTTGTAAAATGTTCTGTCTTGGTTGCCAAGTAACAGACTTTGCCTAGCTGCTATGAGCCTTGGCTTTGGTGGGGTGGGGATGCCATGAATTGCTCTACTTTAAATAGAAGTGTGTGTGGGGGGGAGCCAGTCTTGGGTTCATCCCAGCTAGATGCCTTGGCTCAGCATATCTTTCACCTTTAAAAAGTTGTCCCTCGGGTGACCAAATCTTGGCTTTAATGTTTCCGCCTGGCCAGAATGTGATCTTGGTTGTCCATGTGCCAGGGAGTTTCCTGAACTCACAGAGTGTGACAAGACAGCATCGGAAAAGGAAGATGGCTTCAGCAAAGACTCCTGTTAACTTGACCCCGGAAGAAGCTAATCCTGAGAGGAAAAAGTGCTCTGAGGCTTTCATAAACCAACTGGGAACTGACGGGATCTTCGAAGAGTAAGGCCATGCTAACCTTATTTCTATTTGATGCCCACAGACTCTTACAGATGTAGGCAGAGCCAGAATGGGAATAAGAGTAATATAGATTAGTATAAGGGCCTTGAAGGCAGAAGGAAGTAGCCTTTAAGGAGGAAGAGTTTTCTTATGTACCATACTAGCATATTCCATAATAGAGATGAGGAGTTTAGGGTTGTGGGTATGTCTTTTGTGTTTGAGACTAGGAAGTGAGATGTACCAATCATAGCAAGGTGGAAAACAATGGCTTTGGCAACCATTTTGACATATTAAGAATTAAGGAACAGGTTGACACATGTTCTGCTCTGGAGTTTGCGATCACACACAAGTTCACAAGTCACCTCACAACATCCATGTGATCAGCACTTGGACTGCTACCACTGCCATTCTCATTTTGAAGGCCCATCACCCTCTTTCACCTATCTCATTTGATTCCCAGCCCTCTATCACCTCCTTTGTGTATGTAAAGTAAAGGTAAAGGTTCCCTTGACATTTAGTCCAGTTGTGTCTTGGGGGTGGTGCTCATCCCCATTTCCAAGCCATAGAGCCAGCGTTTGTCCGAAGACAGTTTCCATGATCACGTGGCCAGCGTGACTAGACACGGAACGCCATTACCTTCCCACCGAGGTGGTATCTATTTATCTACTCACATTTGCATGCTTTCGAACCGCTAGGTTAGCAGGAGTTGGGACAAGCGATGGGAGCTCACTCCATGGTGTGGATTCGATCTTACAACTGCTGGTCTTCAGACCCTGCAGCACAGAAGCTTCTGCGGTTTAACCCGCAGCACCACCACGTCCCATATGTGTATGTAAAATTCTGGTTAAATGTTGCACTGAGGAAGTCCTTTGTTGTCCACAAAAGCTGAGGCTGACATAAAGCAGTTAGCCTTCATGGTGCCACAACTCTTTATCTTCTATTATTGTTCTACATGATTTGGAGTTTCATGTGTTTTCATTGTTGCTATTGTAAGACAACTGGAATGAGATCTACCACAGAATATCTGAGATCTGTCACCAGTCCTATCCATCTTCCTTTTACCTTTCCTTAGTTCAGAGAAAGGAGATCTGGCCTACTGTTTAAATGACCTCAATGTTCCTGCATCAACCCACCAAGCGTGACACTTCCCAGGCTATAGGAAAGCAGGAGAGAGGAATCCTCAATGTTATCTCCAATAATTTGTCAGAATTAACAGCAGAGATTCTCCTATGCCTTGCTCTCCTCCTAATGGGAATAGGAGCTGCTGCAGACACACTAGGTGTGTGACCACACTCCCAGCATCATATGACCCACAAGGCATGAAGGAGGGGAGGAATCCAACCCTCCCTACTCTTATATGACCTCTCACACTTGGCATAATTGAGGAGTTATCCATCCTTGACTGTTTTCCACTGTTCTACAGTGGTGCCTCGACTTACAAACGTCCCGACTTACAACCATTTCGAGTTGCAACCAGCTCCGGCCACAACATTTTGCTTAGACGTGCGGCCGGAGCTTCAACTTGCGACTGGAAAAAGGCAAGGAAAAATGTATTCTTGAAGGCTTTTATGGCCAAGATCTGATGGTTGTTGTGGGTTTTCCGGGCTCTTTGGCCATGTTCTGAAGGTTGTTCTTCCTGACGTTTTGCCAGTCGCTGTGGCCGGCATCTTCAGAGGACTGGAGTAGGAACTCTGTCCATGCTCTGTTACTGTTTGTTGGATAGTCGAGTATTTATAGCTGCAGGAACAGGGTGATCAGTGTGTTTCTCCTGAAAAGGACAAAAGCTGTTCCTGCCAAAGAGCCCAAAAAACCCACAACAACCAGCAAGGGGAAAAGGCGGGGAATTCAAATTTGCTAATCGTTGGTAGGCGAAGAGGCTGCTTCTTTGCAGTTCTTTCACCCCAATGGTTAGAGTGAGTGCATTGGAGGAGGCTTTGGGACTGCCTGGAGCTGCTTTCTGCTCCTGAGTAAGTACATGTACTGTACTTTGTTTTGCACGGTGGGTTTGGATTGGGGGGTATGTTTCTGTGCTGTGATGTTTTTCCCCCAGTCCCATCGTGTTCGGGCTGGCTGTGTGTGTGTGTCTCTCGGGGTGTTTTTGTGTTTTTTTCCCCCAGACCCATATCATTCCACTGGGACTGTGTGCGTGCGTGCGTGCGTGCGCGTTTTTTGAGTGGTTTTTTCCCAGCTCCATAGCGTTCCACTGGGGCTGGCTCTTTTTTGGGGGGGGGGTGTTTGTTTTTTGGCCCCAGCACATTCCTATGGGGCTTGCAGTGTTTTATTTATTTATTTATTTATTTATTTTTTGGTGTTTTTTCCCCCAGCCAGAACGAATTAATGGGGTTTCAATGTATTCCTATGGGAAATGGTGCTTCGACATTTCAAGTTACGCCCATCTTCTGGAATGGATTATGGTCATACGTTGAGGCACCGCAGTACTAGAATATATTCTAAAACCATTTGACCCATGTCCTCAATGAGAGGCCAGTATGACTGCCCAGTCAAAGCAATTTCTTCTGAGTTAAATATTTATGTGGCGAAATAACATACAATATTTCTCTATTTTACAGCCAGTCAAAAATCCAGAAAATTTGGGTATAGCTCAGGAAGGAAAGAGATCTGCTAGGTAACCTGAAGGAGTTCTTGGCTGAAATGACACATCTGATCAAAAAAGCTAAGCATGAAAAAGAGATATTGGAGTTAATGCTGGAAATGTAGGTCCATGGATACAGGTATAAGAGAAGTGCTTTATTCTGGAAAAGAAAGGAGGCTCTAGAAAATGAAAATACTGTATGAGGATGAGGAAATTAAGTGATTGTAGAGTGAATTGATTGGTGAGGAATAGCTCAGTAGCAGGGAACACAGTTTATGTCCCAAAGATCTCAGGTTCAGTCCCAGGTATCTCCAGCTAAAGAATCACAATTTCAGTTAATAATACTAGAAGACCTATCTCTATTAAATATGGCTTAAGACTCTGACACAGAAAAGAAGGTTGGTATCAACAAATGGAAGCCCCAGAGCCAAGTCAAAGGAGTGCTCATGGGCCCTTCTTATTGGCAACCATGAAATATGATAATTGTGCACAGGCAATGGTAACTGCAGTTAAATCCAACCTGGACTATTGTTCAGAGTAATCCTCCCATCAAATTAGTTGCCCAGAAGGTTGGAAGCTGATTTATTATGATGGAGGTGCACTACCAGCAATACAGTTATCTGTGAGCTAACAGATCTGGTCTAGACAAATCTGCTTTAAATGTCTTGTTTGGTTCTCCACACTAGGCAAGTTGCTGAACATAACAGGAAGGTGCAGCAGCTCTATGAGGAGATGGAGCAGCAAACAGGGAGAGAAAAACAAAGGCTACAGTATGAGGTAGGTTCATGGCTGGGCCCACACTTAATTCCACTTATTCATGAGAAGAGTGGGTATGCTGGATTTTCTTTTCAAATACTGTAGCCTACAATTTCCCCTAAGCTCAGGGTAGATTACACATCACTTAAATGCCCACAATTTCTCATTACGGTGATATTATACTCAATAACCATTCCATAGGGAAATGTCTCATCTGTCTCATCATCTCTTACAAGGTAGAGAAAAAGAAAAAGGAGAAAGGGGATTATGATATAAAACATTGAGAAAGGAACAATGTTTTTTCTCATAGCTTGGAAGTAATGAGTTACAAATAATCTAGTTATCCATTATATGCTTATTTGTACTTCATTACTTTTTGGTAAGGAAACAATATTTATCTCTGCACTTGGAAGTAATGAGTTACATATATTTTTCTTACCTGTTATAAGTAGGTGTAAACACGTGTAATTAAGTTACATTCTAAAAGGACGGTACTGAGCAGTAACAAAGTTACTTTCCTAGTTTAGTGAGTGGTATTTTCTAGTTGCTTCAGAGGTTATTTTGAAGGGCATAAATGGCATTATTTACTTGGACACAACATTTTCAAGTTTTATGCCATTCTCTTATTAGTCCTAAGGTGTTGCCCCACACAGTCATAGAAACATTACAAGCAAAATAATGAGCAATGCAAAAAGTTATCTGTCAGTATTACGAAGTAATGCCAATAGGCTGCCTTCCAAACACTGTAGTTATTAATGGGATACCCAGTGTAGCATAGTGGAGAGAATGGTGGATTAGGAAATCTCTGTTTGAGTCCCTACTTAGCCACAGAAACACACTGGGAATATTTGTGTGTGGATCTGATAAAACCACTCTTCAAATATCTCATTTATCTTTAAAGCCCTGTTAGGGTTGTTATAAGTCAGTTCTGATTTGATTACACATAAGACACACAGTAAATAACGTGTTACTTAGCATAGAGTAGGCTCATTTGAATCAGTGGAATTTATGGAGGAGGTAACTTGTCAAATCCCTACTGATGCAATCCAGTGTGCCGTACTATGCTAAGCAACAGGATTTCTGCCACACCTTTTAGAAAGTAATGTTCCAAGTGTCATTTTTTCCTCATAGGAAAGCCGTCTGAGAGTTCCTGAGTGAGCAGGGATAATTATTCCAAGGGTTGGGCTTCTTCTTCTTCTTCTTCTTCTTTTTTTGGAGGCCCATTAATGAGCTTGAAAACTTCCCTTGGCTTCTTCAGAAAAAAGCCAGGAGCAGTTTTTGTTCTCAGGTTATACCCCAGGGAGAGGGATTAAAACTGATGGCATTGTATAGGGGTGAGTGAAGATTACATGCCTATGTGTGGAGCCTGGCAAGGAAATGTGGAGTGGAGAATGCTGGAAAAGGGCATACCTGCAGTCCCTGGTGCAACATTTTGATTTAAATGCCAGTGAGCCATTGTATGGAAAGTCCCCTAGTAATTGCCATTTTGGCAGGAAATGTGAATCTATAGTTTTACCGTATTTCCTATTGCAGAGTAAAACCAGAAGCCAGTTGTGCAACATGGAAATGAAGAAAGTGTTAGATGTCAGGGAACAGGAAATACAGCACTTCCTCACTGTTCAGAATGAGGTAAGATAATGAGTATGATGATAAGTCAGGGAAGACCTTGTGACCATCCAGCTCCAGCTTTCAAAAGCACCACAAGACACTCTTTGAGGAGAGACCAAAACAAGCTTTTAGACTGTGGTCTTCAGGAGGAAAGGAAGTCTTGCTTTGATGCAAGGAAACAGCACCATCTTCTGGAAGCATTTCTTCTAGTTCAAGCTGCAAGTAGGGTATGTTGTTTTGTAGGCAAAACTCACAATATACACCTCCTTCAAGATATTTGATGGCCAAATACTTCAAAAGGGCAGCCTTTTTCCCCCCCACAGAGCTGATGAAATTTTCAGACCACTTCCCAAGCAATAATGTGTGTAGGGGTGTGATCCTTCTCCTGGCTTCCTTGAGAAGTATCTTGGCTTTTGCTCCATTGATGCTAAAGGGTAGTCTGCTCATGGAACTTATTTGGAACATGTTGTAAAACTGGAGAGAAAAATAGTCTTTCTGCTGCTCCTGTCCAAGAACAATGGTCCTATAACTAGGTAAAATGAGACAACTGACTTAGGTGAGAGGTAAGAGTAGCAGACCCTATTCCACTTAAGCCTTCAGGTCCCCTTTGGGACCTCTTTCTCCGTCCTTGTGTGTGTGTGTGTGTGTGTGTGTGTGTGTGTGTGTGTGTGTGTGTGTGTGTGTGTGTGTGTGTGTGTGTGTGTGTGTGTGTGTGTGTGTGTGTGTGTGTGTTATATGGCCTGTGCTGCAACCCCCAAACTAGCCATCTTTCCTCAGAGGTGAAGGAGGACAGACTTCTGTTGTCAATATCAAAGTAAGAGTCACTTGGCAGTCCACTTTGTTTCTATATGAAGAATAGAAATAGGAAGGCACCAGCTTGCCTTTTGTCTGAAGCATCAGAATGCTTTGAACCAGCCCTATTTCAGAATAATTTTGTTTTTAAAGGGGAAAAAAACCCACTTAGTTACAAGTCTGCCATTGTTGTGTCAGAGAGGCACAATTATCCCAAGGCTATTTCTGTGATCTCATTAAAATGTACATAATCTCCAAGATCCAGACAGAAAATCCAGACAAAATAGCCTTACAATGCTATATTTTATGCTTTCCAAACCATAACACATTGTTTAAGAAAAGAGACAGCAATGTTACTGAAAGTGGAAGGAGCTTTGACTCTGTTGACCAATTATGTGGTCTACAACATTCATTCTCATGCCATTCAGATACAATGGATTACACCTCTTAAAGATCCCAGTCATGAGGGCCATGAGTGACACCAGCTTGGGAAGTTTCTGTATTCTGTAAATTCTGTGTGATATTATTTATTTATTTATTTATTTATTTATTGGACTTATATACCGCCCCATAGCGCTACAAGCACTCTCCGGGCGGTTTACAATTTAATTAGACAGGCTACACATTGATATGGATAGTATTTAGAAGCAGATCCGTTGTCCTACACAAGGAAATCAAAACATGTTTCTGCTTGGCTGAACATTTTTCTCTCTCTCTCTCTTTTCAGCTGGAAACTCAATTTGTCAACCTCAAAGAAAATCAGCAAATGGCCAATACCCAAACTGAGGAACTCATGCGAGACAACCATACGCTTGAGACCCAGCTGCAGGAAACCCTCCACCAGCTTCAAAGGACACAAAGGCAACTGGATGCAATGAAAGATCAAGTTGCTCAGATGCTCAAAGAAGACAGGTGAGTCCTCATGAATTCACTTGTTCCACTTTTCAACAACAACTTCCAGTATGGGTTACAAAAATCAGTAATCTGACAATCCCCACATTCAGGTATACATTGCAAAACAGGGTTGAGCAAACATCAGTCCTCCAGATATTGGACTGCAGCTCCCAATATTCCTCACCAAGTCTGATAGCAGTTGCAGTCTAACCACCTCTGAACAGCCATACTTTTGCTGACCATGGTTGAATCTAAAGGACACAAAATATAATGAAAGGAATATGTAGTGAAGGAGATACCATGGTGGAATTTGATTCAGTCGCCCAGATAAATCATGGCAATACACCTGGATCTAATTTTACTTGAGTTAATAGGATTTCACATATTCCCCTATGAGTTTTTTTCCCCCTCTGTAGATGTGTTCCTCTTTTCCTTTCTTCACTTTTGCTGTTTCTCTTCTCCATTTCATTTCTGATTATATTGTTTTTCTGTCACCTCCCAACACACTGGTTCCTCAAAAGCCCTCATGGTGGTATTTTTTTGGGAAG
This sequence comes from Pogona vitticeps, assembly GCF_051106095.1. NCBI lineage: Eukaryota > Metazoa > Chordata > Lepidosauria > Squamata > Agamidae > Pogona > Pogona vitticeps. The sequence goes on from NC_135786.1 coordinate 55,613,812, forward strand.
AACATGCCATAGTGGTGGGTAAAGGTCACAGCCTGGTTTCTGTTTCTCCAGCATTCCGCTTAGGAAGACAGTTTCTTAGAAACCCTTCTGCTATGGTTTTTTTTTTTTAAAAAAAACACACACTTTTGCAATGGCTTGAAATAGTTTTTTCTTCAGAGCGTGTGTTTGAGGGCAGCTGATGCAGCCACCTTCCTGAAACAAAGTAGACTTGGTTTCTGTCAGTACCTGAACAAAAGGCCACCTGGGAATTTTGGAAATAATTGAACTCTGCCTGAAGCAGGAGTCTGCAACAGTTCTGGGATGCATGCAGGCCCTCAAGGCCAATTTTGTGGTCTCACAAGATACCCTTTAAAACCATGCTACTGACGTTCGCTGGCAAATAGCACGCTTTGATTTTTGTGGAAAGTGGAGGAGAAACTACTTAAAGTATGGGCTTTGTTTGCTTTATATGGTCGGTGGTGATTAAGGAAAACTCTTCTGAAGCCAGTAAAAGACTTGTTTTAAATGTTGTTATTCTGGTCACCACCCAAATTCATGCCAACAGTTTTGGCAGCAGTGGGGAAAGGAGATCTTGAGGGGTAAAATTGGCCCCCAGACCCACTGAGACAAGTGCCTACAACAAGGGCAATATGGTCCCCTGAGGAGGGGGGCTGGCACATTTAAGGGGAACCACAGACTGGAAACAATTCTTCACACACCATCTTATAAGATTTCTTATGAGTCTTGTGCAATCCTGATTTGGACTATTTTTCTTTCATATTGTGTTGATGACAGTGGTTGAAAAAGGGTTGAGAATGGCTGGCCTACATCATCAGACGTTCTGCCCCCAGTATCTATTACTTAGGTCTGTAGGAATCAGATCTCACAACTAAGTAGATGCACAATTGCTCAACAACTTTGGAGGGTTCCCTTTACATAAGCAAAGGTTATGGAAAAGCAGATACACGTATGGGAGACTAGAACAGTCCTACATTTGAAAAACTGCCTGAGAATCATCCCTTTTAAAAGGTATCCTCCATTTGAAGAGCGATCTAGTCCAAGTAAGGCTAGTGTTGTTGTTTGAAAATACAGAAGTGACAATGTTTGTACCCTGGTCCTTCATAGCCTCATCACAAAAAAAAAACCCTGCAGGTAACCTTCAGGCATCTTCCTCTTGAAGAGGTCCCTTTCGTTTAAGGAACCATTTCCTCCCCCTGCCCAATCAGGCCAAAACAACAACAACAACAACAACAACAACAACAACAACAACAACAACAACAACAACAACAACAACAACAACGATGATGATCTCGGCAGTGGCCCCTCAACTATGGAACATTTTGCCACCGGAAATTACCCTGGCACCCTCGCTGGGTGTTTTTAAGAATCATTTAAAGACCTAGTTCTTCAGACAGGCCTTCCCTCCAGTCAACACCTACTTTTCTTTTTTCTTTAGCTTTTTTCTCATCTTGATCTTCTAATTTGCTGATATAATTATGTGATAGATTTACATATACTATACTTTGATGATTTTTGATTGTATTTTATAACGTTTTATTCTTCTTTGTAAGCCGCCCCTCTAGACTCTGTCTAGAGGGGTGGGGTATACATCGAAATATAAATAAATAAATAAATAAATAAATAAATAAATAGATGATGATGATGATGATGATGATGATGATGATGATGATGATGATGTTGGTGTAAGTTAGCAGAGTTCCGACACCAAGTGTATTTACAGTATATACAGAAGTTCAGCAGTACAAACTGGCAGCATGACATTCATTAGAAGAGATCCGTACATGTTCTCTACAGGTTGACACATTTATACACATGCACATTTACATACAGTGAATCAGTGTGGACATTGCATCACCCCAGACTGCACAATTCAGCATTTTGCACACCTGTCAAGTATGGCTGCTGATTATCATAGGCCTTGTTCTGCCTCAGTGTGGAAATTATCCTTGACACCCTTCCTAATTTACATCTGAGCAGAACATATTCCCAGTTCTTCAGTTAGTTCTCTGCGTCTTTGCACACTCAGTGGTTTAGTTAGAATGTCAGCTACATTCTTCTCTGTTTCACAATACTGCAGTTGAATTAGTTTTTCTTTTACTGCCTCTCTAACATTGTGATATTTAATATCAATGTGTTTGCTTCTGCTTCTCATTTTTTCTGTGGTTGCCATCTGTATACATGTGGTGTTGTCCTCAAACACTGTTATGGCCTGATCCACTTTAACTTTCAGATCTATAAGCAATTGCTTATACCACACTAGCTCTGAACATACTTCTGAAAGAACAGCAAACTCTGCCTCAGCAGTGGATGTGGCAACGGAACTTTGCTTCCTTAATTTCCATCCCACCAATGTCTCAGCAAACTTTATTATGAAACCTGATACTGATTTTCTGTCAGCTATGTCATTGGACCAATCACTATCTACATAAACCTTTAATTTTAAAACACTAGAAGGTTGTATCAACAAACATGTGTCAAGGGTACCTTTTAGGTATCTAAATACAACCTTCAGAACACGGCCAAAGAACCTGAAAAACCCACAACAACCACTATCTAAATATTCTTTTCACCCCAACCAGTATCTTTTGTGTTCATTGACCAAGACTAAAACATATTTAGCTCCTCCCATAGATGGCTCTAGAAGCTCTATTATATCTGCATGGACCAACTGGAAAGGCCTGTGTGTTTGCCTGTTACTTTCCTTGCTTATTCTTTGGACCTTTGATTTTGCAACTTTGCATACATTGCAATCCAGAAAATTCTTACAGGGTTTCATTTTCAAACCTTTTGCCATCTTTTGCATTTTTTCTACCACCCTGAAATTAGCATGACCCAGTCTCCTGTGCATCAAATGAGCACACTGGTCACGTGGTGGTGTGTTTTTGACTATGGCATGTGTTACTTTGTTTTGTGTTCTTCCCTTCAATTCATATAAATTACTTTCAAGTTTTGCTGTGGCACACACCCTGTTCCCTTTCTTAATTACACATATGCTATCAGTAAATGTAACTTTAAACCCCTCCTTGTCCAAACATGAGACACTTAGGATATTACAGTCTAAACTGAGCACAAGCAAAACACCATGTAGTTCCTTTCCAAACCTGTAAATTGTTCCCTCTCCTGTTACTGACGATTTGTCTCCATTCTCCAGGCTCATATAGCTGTGTTTCAAAGCACCTAGGGAAGAAAACAGATCTGATTTCTGAGTCAAATGACAAACAGCTCCACTGTCAAGAATCCAGGTGTTGACCTTGGAGTCCTTATCAGAAGCGTTTATAAGAGAAATCCTCCATTGCTTCCTGCCTCCGATTCTCTGGCTAGTTTCTTTTTCTCTGCAGTTCCTTTGCAAATACTTTTCTGATCTGTACTTACAGCAAGAGCCTTTCCCGTCTATTTTCCATTGCTCCTGGAAGCAGCTCTCCTCTGCTGTGGGATGTCATTTCTCATTCTGACTTGGGACCTCTCATTCCTTTTTTCTTCTTCCTCAAATAATTTGCCTGTCAGATACTCCAGGGTTAAGTCCCTCTCTGGCATGGATTCAAGGCTTGTCACTAGCACATCATAGTCTTCTGGAAGACTGCTCAGGATCACATACACTTTGTGATTCTCTGTGAACTGCATGCCCCTCTGCTCAAGCTCCACAAACAGATTTCTCATCTGCTGTAATTGTTCTGCTTCCATCATGGTCAAGCCTTGCTCTGTATAATTTCCGTGTCAGAGCAACTTTGCTGCCAGCAGAGTCCCGGGCATAGACATGGTGCAGGGCTTGCCAGCACTACCTAGCTGAGGTCAGTCCACACACACATGTATTAATTGGCTGTCCTCTAAGCACAGAACTATTGTTGTTAAAGCCTTCTCATTTTGCTTTGTCTGTTCCTCATTCAGGACAGTGGGGGTGGTGGAAACAATCTTCCACAAATCCTCCCTTCTCAGAAGCATTTCAGCTTTAACTGACCAAGACAGATAGTTCCATTCATTTAGCTTTATGAGAGGGAATCCTCCCATTCCTGCTGCCCCAACTGACTGCATTTTACTGCCTTTTTATCTCCATCCTCTGTCCTTTACCCCTCATGGGCTCTGAATGACAGGACACTCATCTTACTGGACTTTCTCCACTTCTGGACTTGTTCCTCTGGCTTTGTGGTACCCTGTGGCACTCACCGGCTTCTCTGGTGCAAGGCAGATGCCTCTGGGCGCATAACCCCTTGTTGGTGCAAGTTAGCAGAGTTTTTGTTTCGGTCCAGACAGTCCAGTTGAGTGACACAGACAGAGACAGCTTCTTCTTCTTCTTCTTCTTCTTCTTCTTCTTCTTCTTCTTCTTCATCATCATCATCATCATCATCATCATCATCATCATCATCATCATCATCATAGAGGATAACAAAAGACAAAATGTCCGAGAAAATCTCGGCCATCACATCTTCAATAACAGCAGCAACAACAACAAAACAGCAGCCCAATAATCCCAGTTGTATTTTCTCTTGTTGTCATGAGCTATTGAGGAAGGCCAAGACCACTGAGCTGCTATAGAATTAAAGATTCTCTAGTCTTTTCTTCCATGGAAATAATTTTTGGTCCCACACCATTTGGCTTAGTATTTCACCCCACGATCAAGAAGGGAACAGGCTTCATGAGTCATATTAATAAGCAATTCCACAAAACAGCTTTGAGCATTTTAACATTTTCTTAGATTGAGTGAACATACTAAATAAACTGCTGAGAGGGAAAAGGAGCCTATCATGACCATGCAGCGTGTGACCAGAAATTTATGAAACCATCTAACTGGGATACATCTAGGGTTCATTTGGCTTGTGTGATCAGGCCCTTATTATGTGTTTAATTGTACATGCTTTTAACTCTCTGTGAGCTGCCTTGAATCCCTATTCTGGAAGAAAAGTGGGACAGGTATTAAACAAACGAACAAACGAACAAAGGTATTACCGCAACTGGGCTTTTGTGCCTACAAAGCCAGTGAATTGCTATCTGTGTAGAAAGCAGCAATGCCTGCACACCCAATGTTTCTCTGTTTCCAGAGCCAGATCCCTGGAGGAAGATTCCCACAGGCTTCTTTCCATTCCAATGGTACTTCCCCTTTGCTGACTCAGCCACTTCCACTTTCCACACACACACCCAGGAAGTGCCATCACAGTACTCTTAGTATTTTGTACCTTGAATACCCTGAAAAGGGTAACCATAAGTCAGAATTGACTTGACAGTACATGATTATTAAGGAAGAAATATCTACAAGTATATCTACCTAGGGGTAAAAAATATAATAAAAATCAAGAAACATTTTCAGATTGATTCTCTTTCATTTCCCCTCAAATCAGCTGCGTGAGGGCGCTAACCAACTGTCAAGCTGGGCGGTAGAAGTGTCCCACGTCAACAATACTCAAGGCACATAATTTTCTTCTGAATTGAAATTGGGGTCTCATTCCACTTGGAACTTCAGATCTGCTTTGCAGGATGAGCACAAATCCTAGACACATTTATTGGGAAGTAGAGATGAACAGAAACTGCTGGTTCAGTAGTTCAGCATGGTTCGTTTCCTGGCTGAACAGCAAATCTGCACTTCAGCACCCTACCCCCTCCAGCAGCCACCCAATTCAGAGACAGTGCCTGGAGGAGGGAGCAGGACATTGCTGCTGAACGGGGGCACTCATTGGATGGAGTGGGGCATTGAAGCACAGTTCAGCTGTTTGGCCAGGAAATGAACTGCACTGAACCGTTGAACAAGCAGTTCGTGCTCATCTCTGTTTGGAAGCCCAAATGAGTTTGATGGTGCTTATTTCCAGGTTAGGATTGCCTTCTTAGAAGCCAGTTTTTAGAAGAACCTGTTCCCTGTGTTTCTGCATGAGCTGGAGTTCTGAGTATGCGTCCTGATGGGGGCACACTCAGAGTAGCAAATCATAGGGTCAACAGGCAATCTCCTTTGAAGGCAAGTTATCGTACTGCTCTTTTCTGCACGAGTGATTCAATTTTCCACTCCAAAGACATAGACAAGACAGTCTGCTCTCAACTGGAGATCAACCAATACAGTCTGGACATAGACACACAGGGCAGCTTTGCTCCATAGTAAGCCACTAAAATCTGTCTATGGCCATATTTATATGACAATGGGATTGAAAAGAGAGCTGTGATTTTGTCATATGACTGGGCCCTTGTTCTAGCACACTGGCAGCCATGAGTGCTCTCTGACCATCTTGTCAACTCCTGCATGTGCTGCATCTGGAATTCCAGATGCATCTTTGCAGAGCACACTGGAACCAAAGAGATGCTTTGAGATCTCAGTAGGGCTGAGGGCCATTTTTATGTATTTGTCAACAACCTGAAGGCTAAACATCCAAAAGGAAGGGGACTAAAGGAGGGCCAAAGAGACAGATTTACTGTTGTTGTTGTTGTTGTTGTTGTTGTTGTTGTTGTTGTTGTTGTTGTTGTTGTTGTTGTTGTTGTTGTTGTTCCTAAAGTTTGCTACAATGGTATTTTTAAAAATGAAAAGATGGGACTACCTTTAAAAAGAGGGTTCTTTAACTTAATCAGCCTCCCTGTGCCCTTTCGTAGCCCCCAAATATTTCTTTTTAAATGTTAAAATAATTTGGGGGGATATGAATTAATTTCTGAAACACGGGGGAAAAAGTCCCTCGTGCTTCAGACTTTCTAAGCAATTCCTCCCTCCTCAGTTTTTTTTTTTTAACATGGGGGGGCATAAAGGGTAGAAAATGCCCTGGGAACCCCATGTGGGCCACAGGCAATATGTTGTTCATCTGTATTGCATATCAAATGAGCCCTGTCATATGCATCTTTTCCCCACAGGGCATCTGATGATTTGACATCAGTGACCACAGCTGCCTCAGTGTCTAGAACAAGAGTGATTTCCATTGAAGAGGATCCTGTGGCCGACTGTGTTGGAGAACAGCAGTACTGCCCACAGGAGCCTTCAGGCCAAAGCTCTTTGTTTAAAGAGCTGAATGAGGCAATGGCAGCAATGAGCGGGGTGTCTGACGAATCACATGAACAACGAACAGGTGACTTTGGTTTCCAAGGAGAGGAGTTTATGGGCAAAATGAGACAAAGTGAAAATTCTCAGCAAAGTGCCATACAGCAAAATCTACCTCAGAATGGAGGTTTGACAAAAAATGATGTCAGGGAGAAGAGGATTTCTGAAACTCTCACAAGCCAGGCTACATTTCAAAGAGAGGTTCTTTTGAAAGAAGCATCAACTTATGTACGAGATGGTGCTCTGGAGATGAAGAACAGTCATGTTTTTGAGCCAAGAATGGAAGCCAGAACTCCAGTGCCAACTCCAGAAATGAAGCCTCCTCCTGGAATTCAATATCCTCTTTATTCAGGTTGGACAGCTGACCTCCACAACTACAAAGAGGGCCAACTACAAAGGGACATTCTGGCTTCATCACAGGCACTGATCCAGCATGAAAGCCACAAACAAGCTTTAAAGAGCAGTAATATCAAGATGCAAGAGCTATCTACTGATTCAGAGCAGGGAGAGAAAAAGCCATCTCCAGCAATGAAAACATTGGCTAAAAAGATACCATCATCCACTCCAGTGAAAGATGTGGTAACAGTTCGCTTCCCATCTAGAACAACTTTACTCAGACTGCATGTGGGCCTTAAATCTGAAACTTTGCATGTCCACAATGGCCAGTTCAAGAATATGCCGGACCTGGAAAAGCAGGCATGTACCACTGAGTTGCTGGAAGGACCATTATCGGAGAAGAGAAAAGAAGGGAGGATTTATCTCTCCGAGTTTAAAAAGAATCAAGAAGTCAAAGCAGTAATGGACGAGGAAACAAAACTTACTCCCGAAGGCTGGGATTGCCAAGTGATGAAAGAGACATCTCAAGGCACCAGAGCTCTCAGCCCTCATCCAGACCACTTATACAACATCCTCTTTGTGGGAGACACTAATGTTGGCAAAACCTCCTTTCTGTGCAGGTTACAGGATGGCTCAGCTGGCACAAATGTGACTGCCACTGTAGGTATGAAACAAATCCATCATCTTACACTGTAAGGCAACATGATCCATGGGGTGAATTGCCTAGGCTTTGCTCTCAGGAAGCCTGGTTTCTCCTTGTCTGTTTCTTTACTTTTCTTTTGATCAGTCTTCTCTCAGACCTGTCTACAGAAAAGTGTGTGTCAGTAACTCTTTAAAGTTACTCTAAAGCACCAGGTTAAAAGCGCATATAAAAAGCTAATTACTTACCTATATGATGGTGGAGACAACAGCAGGAAGCTTTAACTTTAAGTGCAAAATTCACCAGGGAGGCTATAAACAGCTAATTGTCTCTAACCCCATAATTAAATAGTGTTTCTTCAAAGGCCTCATTATCTTTAAATATAAAGATAGGCATGATCTGGTGTGAGAAGTATCAAGTGAGGGCTGAAGGGTAAGTTAAAACCCATTATTAATTTTAAATCTCAGCTGAGAATGATAAAAACAAAACCTAACATTACTGGATTTTATCATTTCGTTTAGTCGTTTAACTGGATTTTATAGCATTTTACAAAATCAAGCTAAATTCCAATGTACTGTATCTTATGTTCACACAAAACAAAACCATGTGATAAAAGAAAAGCACTCTGTTTTGCTTCTATGGGTTAGTTTGTGTTTGCCTCACCCCCCACCTAAACACCTTTCACAGGCCGGAGCAGAAAAGTAACCCAAAAACACTGTTTCTTGGGTGCTTTTTGCATTGGTTTGTCTTCTGCTTACAGAAATAAACTTTCGTAAGGACACTTGCTTCTCTGGAGCAGGTTTTGTTTGAAAACATTTATTCAACAGTTGATGTTGGCTGAGACAAAAGAGCAACCCAACAGCAAAATCAGAGATTTCTTGAGATGTTATATCTTAATTTTGTTTGTTTACAAAAAGAAAATGGGCATGCAACTCGAATTCGGTGATCCAATTTATTGCTGAGCATGTGACAATGTCCTTGGGTGCGATCAGATGGCGGGAAAATCAATTACGTGGTTGCACAGGAAAAGATCACTTTGCAGAGAGTGATCTCTCTTAAAGTGACTCCTTCTGTCTGTTGGGGAACCACTTCAGTCTGGCTCCCAGAAACAGTAGTCCTACAGCTGGAACAACAACAAAAGGTCCAGCTTGGGCACATATCAGGATTGGGCTGGAGTACAATTCCCTGGACATTGTGCAATCACCAGGAAAGCAGTTTAAAATGCAGTCAGTTTCCCCATTTGGTCACGTCCTTATGTTGTAGGTCTGCTTTTGGGAAAATTTTACAAAAAATTCTGCAACAAAAAATTACAGTACAATTTAGATTTTTCTGCCCCACAGATTGTTGTTAAGGCTGTTTTTTTAAAAAAAAATCCTACACAAAATGTTGACAAGTGGTAAATAATGAGCCATATCAATAACCATAGAGGTATAAACAGAGTCTCCAAGCATTAATGTCATGGGGAGAGAGGGGCTCAAACAAAATGTCCACTGTGGGCTCCCGTTAAGTGGGTCTTCTAACCCTTTATCCTTTGCTCCCTTATTTTGCTATGGGCTTAATCTGTAGGCCCAGAGGCAAAATGCAAGGCAGAAAGATGTTACTGTGTGTTTTCTCTGTTCTTGTTATGGATCACATGCTCAGATAGGAAGGCAGGTGGTAAGACACAGGAGCAGCAGGGTCTGGAACATCTGGGCAGAATTTAAAATGTCACATTTTTAAAAATAACTTGTTCCCTTGTGATGGCACTGCTTAAAGAGTAACTCATTATGCTACTCATGGCATTGTAATAACTGTGTCACCAGATCAATTTCAACTTATGACAATACTCATAGGCTTTTCTAAATAAAAAGTACTCATCAGTGGCTTACCATACCCTCATTCTGGTGGCACTTAGGGACTGTGTGGGTTGTCCAAGGCCACCCAAGTCTTAGGGGACATAATCTCATCAGTCACCTATCCCCTGGATGATCATGGCTGGCTTTTTTAATGAAAGGCACAGTCAAAATTTTAACTCCACTGAGCTAAACCACCTTCTTTCACTATTGTCGTTATGCTGCTTTGTTCTCTCTTTGGTGACCCTCTAAATCCATGACATCCAAAAGGTCTTGCAAACTTAAGACCACAGCACTTTAGAAAACTTTTAAAAAATGAATGGTATAAAATTGCTGTTGAAATACTTTTAGATCTGCCTTTAGATATGATATTAAAAGTACATCAACGGAATAAAGTTGTTTCCATTAGTTCAATTAGTTCCATTCTTGCCTTAAATGGAGCAATCTCCACTGGCAGTATTTTAAGTTGGATATCATGCAGAAACTCCATGCATAGAACATTACACTTTATCTACTTTGAAGAGGACTTTGGCCATTACTTTTAAAACAAAACTTTGTTGCCCCTGCATTACAAAGCAAAGTAACTCATCGCAAGCAGCTACATTACTTGTGAGTTGTTGCTGCCAAGTTGTGACTCTGGGGGATGCCCGTGAGCCATTGCAAGGACGTCAGCCTTGTCAGATGTCCAGAAATGCTGTGTTGTGGTTCTGGCCCTGCCATTCTCACTATCCCACACCAGTCCCAAATGAAGCTAGTGAATTTCTATACTGTACATGGAAGCCATGGTCACAAGGCAGTTCCTCTCCTCATGCAGTTCTATTGACAATTCCTTTTCCCAACATTCCTTCTGATTCCAACATCATCCCTTTGGAAGGTAATCAGACTTTAGGGAATTAGGCCTATTCAAGGCAGAAGAGCTCTTGTGTTAATCTTCTGCCTCCTAAATGGGGGCTGTCTCATGAGAAGAGCTCCTCTTTGCTTGCTGTGTTGATGCTCTTAAGGGTTGCAGAAGCCACCAATGTTCCTAGTTTGAGCTGTGTAGAATTTCAAAAGAATATGTTACAGCTGAAGACAAGTACTCCCTCTATAATGGCATTTCTCTCTCATTTCTTTTTAGCAGAGACTTTTAAGGTCAGATTGCACATGTTAAGGCAAATGAGTTATTTTCTCTTCTTGCTATCCATTCAGGCACACAAATCTTTCAGAGCTATGTGCCTCAGTATTCAGACACGAAAACAACGTTAACTCTGCTTCAAATGATGTGTTAATCATATTGTTGAGCTTGAGTGAGTTTGACTGCACTCTCTTTTCTGTGTTTGCATGTGCCTGTTTAGCAATGATCAACACTAACATGGAAGGAAGTCAGATTCACTTCTTCAGGGTCCCCCTTACATTGGACAGGGTGGATAGACTTAATTGGAGTTTGGAGGTCCAGACGATTCTGTCCCAGGCTTCAATCCCCATTATATGAAGAAAAGACAAATGATAAACTGGAGAACTTGCCTGAGAGTATAGGAAGTTATTTCCTTGTGCTTTGTTAAAGCAGCTGACCATCTTGTCCATTGAATGTGAACTTATTAAGAGAGTTGGTTTTGGGTGCCTAATTCATGATTTCGTAATGGACCCCGCTGCCCAGCCAAAAGACAAACGCTTAAAATTAATTGGTCTAATATTTACAGCCATGCTGATCCCATAAAACAAATAACACAAGACATTGATGGGGAAATTCCTTTATTAATATACAAAATAGTGAACTTGTAGGACTCTCGGGCTGAGTGTTATTATTAAACAAAAGTAGAAAAGGTGGGAGGGGTGTTCAGAAGTGTAGATTATTTACAAACCCCTTAGAAACAGAAGACATTTTTTCATGGTTTACAAAACTGAATGAACTGAATAATGAATTGTAGTGGGGTTGGTGGGGCACAGGTCATCATTTTTTTTACCAACCCTCCTAAAAACAAAAACAACAACAACAATGCTCTGGCACGACTCCTCCATATCAAGTTTTCTTCCACCAAAATTTAGATGATAATAATACTGAACAAGTGTGGTGATATCTTTGATTCTAATCATTTTCTGCAAAATGTCACTGATGATGTTCACAAGAGAGGCTCACCGCATTTGATTCTTTAAAAAGCACCAGTTTTGCTCATTGGTTCTTTGAAGCAGTTGGGAGCATGATCTAAATTTTATTGTCTTCCCTAGGAATTGACTATCGGATCAAAAACCTCTTTGTGGATGACAAGTGGTTTGCTTTACAACTATGGGACACAGCTGGCCAAGAAAGGTAGTCTCAGGAAGTGCAAAACAAGTAAAGTTTCAGTGACTATAAATGTAGATTTTTTAAAAAATAAAGAAATATACAATCCTATAATGCACGTGGTACTATGTCCTCAAGGAAACTCACTTTAAATGTGTACAACCAAGACATGGGTGGCTGGTTAGTATTTAGGCAAAGATGTTTGCTCCTTGAGTTGTTAACATAGGCACCCATTTTAATGGGAAAATTCTGCTCTCTATCACTTTGAAACAGTTGTTGTGCCTAGGAAGATGTTGGATGATCCACACAAGAGCTTTGAAAGCAACTTTTAAAAAGTTATTAGCTCTTATTACTCACTACTGTGGCTGAAATTCAGTAACATAAAGTTATGCTGCGTAAGCCTGATGACTTTGTCAGCTGCGGCCACATTTCGTTAAAAAGTTTCCTATCCCCACCCCCAACCCCAATTCCTAGGCTCCCTTAGGATCTCTTTGGTCCTTGAGATAGCATGAAGGGGAAGAGTCTTAAATATCTGAAAATCACTGCCAGCAGTCCTTCTATAACTGCTGGGATCGGTGGCACCAATTTTCTGATATTTCAGACTCTTCCCAGTCCTGCTGTCTCCAAAAGCTTCTGTAGAACCAAAGAGATTCTAAGGAAGCCTAGGACCCTGGGTTGTGGGGATAGGAATATTTTTAGCTGATGACATCATCGGTTTATGTAGCGTAACTTTGTTACTGGATTTCAGGCACTGTTTGAAAAATAATCCATTGTTACCTGTTACAATGTTGAAAAACTAGGTTAATGGCTGAAAACATGTTTGTTGGCGCAGTAAATTGCACTAGATAAGACCCACTGAGTTGATAAATTGTATCAACTCGTCCATAAGTTCCATTCAATTAAATGAGCCTACACTCTAGTTGCAATTTACCATGTTCAGGTAAGTCAGGATCTCAGCCACTGAATTATTTGTTGTTCTACTCATTACTTTTTTGTCACCTTTTAAAGGAAAAAAAGAAACTTTAGGGTTGGTATAAAAATACCATTAATTGTCCTTTAAAAGGATAAATAACCTGTACTTGTAAAACCATAGTAACAATGATGGCAACTTGGCCACTGAGAAGCAATGAAAACTGCATGGAGTTCTGTTTAAGATGTAATGCTCTGAGGTCTGTTCATTTCAATTGAAAGCTGAAACGTAACTGGTTGAAATATTATGACTGAAATATTATGGGGGGAAAAAAACACACCACCTTTTCCCCTGACAGGTATCACAGTCTCACTAAGCAGTTCTTCCGAAAGGCTGATGGAATTGTGCTGATGTATGACATTTCCTCAGAACATAGTTTTGCAAATGTGAAGTATTGGCTGAACTGTATACAGGTAAGGATAGCAGCTCTGTTCCATTACTGATTAAGCTTCAGACTTTTCTTTGTCTCTTAATCACTGTAGGAAAGCTTACCATCAGCTGCAAAAACATATTCGCAGGTATCGTAAAATAATCCTGTGCACTTAATCAGAAATAACTGACACTGCATTCAGGCATGTGTAACATTATGGCTGATCACATTTGATTTTAGAGAACAGAGCTAATTACGGGGCTTCAACTCATTACAGTATTTGCAGCACAAGGCATAAAATTTGGGATTTCATGGGCAAGACATTTTCAGTTCTTCCATCTGTAAAATGGGATTGATCATGATTAGTCTCCCAGGATTCCTGTTATATTTAATAAGATATAGGGAAGCTACTGCTCACCCTACAAACTTAACAGCCAAGACAATGCAACGCATGCTTCAAAAGAAACAATGTAAAGATGACTTAGAGAGAGAGAGAGAGAGAGAGAGAGAGAGAGAAAGGAAAAAAGACTTAAACGTATTTTCATATTCTAAGGGAAGTAAACATTAAAACATTATTTCCTTAATGGTCAGACGCTATTAGGAATTACTTCATACCTTATCCTAGATACAGCTGTAGCCTTCCCCATTTATTAGGTCAATGGTTCATATTTTGTTATGTAATTGTTCATGCATATTCATGTTGCTGAGAGGCGGAGATGAGAGAGATGCTATAAGAGGCGGAGTCAGGGTCAGTCAGTAAGAGTAACAGAGTCGGTAAGAGTGGAGTGTGAGAGAAGGGGATAGAGTGTGAAGTTTGGGGAATTCTGAGGTGTAATTAGAGTTAGGAGTGTATTATCAGATAGAAGATTGTTAATAATAAATTGATTTAAAGAAGACATCCATGAATCACTATCAATAACTCTAATCAATAAGCAAAAGTTACAGTATATTTAAAAGACCTTGAAGTGTGGACCTGAATCTTCCTGAAGCAATGGTGATTTAGTGATCACCTGGTGGCAGCAGTGTAAAAGAGGGGATTGTTTGCCTTTGTGTGCTCTGAGGCATGACGGTCAAGCAAGGGGCACAAGGGCGGACGCCACAATTGGTGGCAGCGGTGGGATACGAAGGAATCCAGTGAAGCCCGAGTTTGGCCTCGAAGAACTCCAGTCAAGGCTGATTTTAAAAAGAATTTTTCTTGAGTCAAGGGTACCTTTTAGACAGAGGTTTGTGGCAAAGAAGTTTGGTTCCTCACTAGAGCTTTTGGGAAAAGCTTAGTGGTGGGGGCTTCTGAACCCAGATCTCAGGAGTCTGAAGGAAAATTTCCTCAGGATCTGAGGACCAGTGGGCTAGCTTGAGGCTCAAGATTATCTTGTATTACTGTCATTAGGTTCATATGAGATGTGTTGACTTTATTTAATATTTGAAGAAATAAATGTTTCTTTGCAGGAAGGAGCAGAGAATGGCGTGATTGTCCTTCTACTTGGTAACAAAACAGATTACACTGCCGAAAGGAGAATATCTGTAAATGATGGTGAATCCTTAGCCAAGGTACACACATGAATTCTTGTCTGATCTGAATGTTTCCTTCTCCACTCAGGTAAAATCAGACAAAAATCAGAATAATAAGGTTGATGTTTTCAAGCTGATTTTACAAATCTGCCCAGGAGCAAATAAATACAGATAACTAGGAACTGTGAGCGGAAAGTGATGACTACATAATGATATCATCTTCCTCTTGGTTCTTTATCTTCAGAGCAAATGACCTACCCCAGTTACCTGGCAGAGTGCCTGCTCCCACCTAGCTCTACTCGTCTCACTTGATTTAGCCAGGCTGGGTGGTTGGACCCCGAGAGAGGCCTTGAAGGAGAGAACTAGAAACCAGGAGTTCTCAGTGGTGGCCCCTCAACTCTATAATATCTTGCCTCCTGAGATTTGCCTGGCACCCTCGCTGGGAGTTTTTAAGAACAAGCTGAAGACTAGGTTCTTCAGGCAGGCCTTCCCCCATCCATCACCTAGTTCCCTGTGTTTTTCCATCTTGGATTTTGCTTAGCTTTCCTTCCTTCTTTCTTTCCTTCTTTCCTTCTTTTTGGGGGGATATTGTCTGTTTTAATTCTTGTTTTATATTGCTTGGACTGTAAGCCGCCCAGAGTACATTCGTTTGAATCTAGATGGGTGGGGTAAACACCAAATGAATGAATGAATGAATGAATGAATGAATGAATGAATAAATAAATAAATAAATAAAATAAATAAACAAACAAATCAGAAATAAAAGTGTTTTGATAATGCTTAATTCCAAATGTGTACCTTCCAGATAAGGAAGTGGTCCTGAAAGATGAGTTATGTCTTCAGGACTGAATACTGTACAAAATTTGGTAACTACTGCTGTTATAGAAAGCATGTTTTGGTTATGTCATTATGATTTATTATACTTTAATGCCAGGAGTATGGACTTTCATTTTGTGAATGCAGTGCAGCCTCAGGTCACAACGTGACTGAATCAATGGTCAAATTAGCCAGGTGAGTAATTGATCTCAGCATTTCTTCATGTACTGGACACTAACATATTAATGTGTGGAACTGAAAATAAATCAGTGTTTCATTTAAAACAGCATCCACAAAACTGCAGCAAGTGAAGTACTCACTTTCATATTAGAGTGTGAATTAGTGCAGTTTTACTGAAAAGTGACATGGTAGCTACACCAGTCTAGAATTCAATTATATATATAGACCTGAGAGTTAGATTATTGACATTTCCACATTATCAGAAATAGGATAATGAGGCTTGTCTTTGTGTCTGTGTGGCAAATAGCTGCTGGGAAATGCTTGAAAAATAAATGTCAACGTAGAATTGTTCTCAGGAGGTGCTACTTTTCTCTGACTCTCCTACCCTTTGCAATTTCATGAGCCTGCCAAAATTCTTCTCTGGAAGGTTGAAGAATTATGAAAAGCAGGATGAATGATAACACCTGAGTTGGCAAATGGAGTGGGAATCAGTAAAAATCACGTTCCACTTTCCACCAGCAGGTTGCTCTACTAGGATGGACAACTTCAGTGGCACCAGGTTCAAATTTCTGCCTTTACAACCTTTTAGAGGTTGCACAGGCTACCAAAAATACTGTCCACAAGTAAAAACTAAAACTAACAAACAACAACATAAGCTAGAAGTGGCTAGAAGCATCCTGTTTGGATAAACTGTTATTAGGGGGCATTAGGTTGTGCTGGCTGGAGCAACACTTTGCCCACCACTGCTCTAATGGATCAAATACCTTCTGTTCAGAAAGCACCAACCCTTTGATCCCTGAAATGTTAGGGCGATAGAAGCTTCTCAAAAATGTCCTTAAAAGTGTGTTGAATTAGCCACAGGAATTTAAAAATTAAAATTAAAAGAATGAATGTAGGAGCTAGATTGGGTCTGATTAAAGGGGATAAATAAAGGAATTAAACCTTGTTGGAAAAAACTCCATCTGATGATTGGGTAGTTACCTGGGACACAGTACTAGTTTGCTGCATTCCTTGGAAAGAGCTATGAGGTTGGGCAAAGGAATTGACATTATTCCTAAGAGCATTAGGTCTTCCATCCAAAGCATCATTGCACCATTCACCACTTCTAACAAAAATAAATGCAATTTACTGCGAAAAATTCACCAAATAGCATGGGCAGGGGAAGGTAAAGGAGGCTTTTCCCCTTTGTTCCAAAGAACATTACAATGATAACCAATGTATGCATATAGTGTTCATAATTCCATACAAACATTATCATAAGACATAGAATATCTTCAGGAAAAAATACTTTCTGGATAAAATATAGCATTTCTAGTATTACAAACTTTTGAAAACCTTTTGGATTTCTACAGAATAGTAAAAAAGCCTGTTCATTTCCATGTTTATAATATCAGGTTGCTGAAAACCCATGAAGAACAATTCAAGCAGGAAATTCTGAAGTTAGTGCCACCTAAAAAGAAAAGTGGATGCTGCTTTTAATCAAAAGCCAACATGGGACATTAAGAGCAACTGTTATTTTTTTTTTTGAATATTAATGCTAGCAAATGTATAATTGATATAAGAATACATGGTGAATTTTATGTACATAAAGAAGCTTCATTTAGCATTACAGTATTTTGACTTGATATGTATGCAAAGATGTGTAAGATATCTGCCAGTCAAATCACTGTCTAGAGTTCACTCTCAAAGAAGGCATTTGATGGCGATCCAGTTCATTGTGGAATGGCGGTTGTTTGTTCCGCAAGTCATGAGATACACCAAAGCATTAAGTGATGCTGTGAATGAATTTGCAATCAAAATATGCCACAGGAATTTTGCCATTAAACTCTTCCACAGCTAGATACTTTTACTTGCCTATAGAAGTAGTGTCTGTTTTATCCATAGTTTCAAGACTAAGTCTTAGTTTCAAGACTTATACACCTGAAAAATGACATGCATGCTGAGGATAGTTTAGGTGTTCATCTCAGAATTATTATTATTTTTAAATCAACAGATTAATTTAATCTAAATCTTTCTGTGGTGTGAACTGCCATTTTCACTGACCAGGTAGCAGTCTCCCCTAACTAGAAATGTTCAGATTGTTGAAAGAATGAATGCTGCTGAATAAGCACCAGAGTAGAGGGAGAAAAAGACCACCGAGAATAGAAAGGAGTTGTCAGGGTAGCGGGGAAAAAGAGTAGTGGTAAATAGAAGGACCACCAGGGTGGGAGAGAGAAGGATTCTGTGTGTGGTTATGTAAGGGAAGAGAAACTGGGTGAGTAAACATAAAGAGAAAACAGGAGATAAAGATGAAATCCATTAGTTTAATAGATCACAACCAGAGTAAGCAAAGTGTGCTGCTTATGTACTGCCCCATAGTGTTTAAACCTGTTTCTGGGCATTTACAGTTTATACAGGCTACATACTGTCCTCCCACTTACCCAGCAAGCTGTGTACCCAGTTTACCAACCTTGGAAGGCTAAGTCAACTTTGAGCCAACTACCTGAGCCCTGGATTAAACTCTGGTTGTGAACTTCATTGCAGTACTGCAGTTTAACCACTGTGCCATGAGGCTCATTGAATCAATAAAAAATTGGCAAGTCAGCTCCTGCATGTTTCATTGATTCAATGACCCTATTCCAGTTGCAGCTTACTATCTAAGCAAGTTGCAGCTGGAGTAGGCCTTTTGAACTAATGGAATTTACAGAAGCGTTGACCTGCCAAATCCCCCACTGATTCACTGGCCCTATTCTAGTTGCAACTTACTAGACTAAGTAACAGGATTTTAGCTAGTAAAATATAATTGTTTGTATTGTTTTTTAATGTTTCTTTTTTAACATTGAATTGATGTCATGTATACTGCTTTAAATGAAGGTATACTTCATAAAATTTTAAAATAAATGAATAAATACCTGAGACTTCTCATGTAGTTCTTTTATTATTCAAACCAATTAATAAAAGTTTTAGCTTTCTCTGTATTTTTCATACAAACTCTTTTTCACATAGATGTCACTCAAATAAAATAATCAGTGGCCAAAATCCTGTTGCTTAGCATAGTAAATTGCACTAGAGTAGGCCTACTAAATCAATGGGGAATTTGGTGACTCAACTTCATAGTTCTATTGCTTCAAATGGGTCTACTCTAACTGCAATTTACCTTAGCACAGTAAGCTGCAGTTAGAATAGGCCAATTTAAATCAATGGAATTTAGGGAGGAGTTGCCTCACTAAATCACCATTGGGTCAACCGGCCTACTCTGGTGCAATTTACTCTATGCAACAGGATTTTGATCAGTATCTATGTACAAGCTCAGGCAGCAAATAGAAAGAATGGATTTAAAATACCTAGGTTTATCTAAATAATTGGAGAAAGCATAGTCAACAGCTGGGTTACAGTTTGATTTATCATAATCCTAGATTTCCTTAAGGTTATTATCATACACTTTACTAAAAGGTTTCACCTATCAAAAACAATTTCTGAGCTGTTCCTGAGCACTTCTAAAAAAGGAAAAAAAAACCTACATCAACAATTGTGAGCCCTGCTGCACCAACCCCTGGCTGAATCAGTGGGTAGCCCCTCCACCATGTCCATATCCATCAAGTCCACACAGTCTAGTTTAAGCTCAATGCAGTTTATTGGAACCAGGGAAGGGAAAACAACAACTGCAGGAGTTTGCACCATTCCTGTTGCTTGCCATAGCAGTGAAGTTGATGTCACTTGCCCCTACATAGTCTCTGTTCTTTCCAAAGCCCAAGTTAATTTTATTGGGGCCGATGAGTCTCTAATGACCTTTATTAGAGACCTCTATGGCAGACTGAAGAACGATTGGTTTATAAGCCTGCAGAAAGGGCAAAGCTTGGGGCTTGGCAGAGTCTGGTGTTGCAATGATGGAGGCAGTTGGTGTTGCTACTGGAGGCACTGCTGGCATTCCTTCTGCCTTTTTTTGCCTCCAGCATTGTCTATGGGTAGGCATGAGGCATGCTTAGTCTGATGCTGGCTGATGCTAGTGGTCATGCCAACAAGGTTGGGTGTGGCTGTTCAGACTTTCTCCTGCAAATAGACTGCCTTGCCTTTGGGGCATGTGGAGCTTGTCAAGGGGTCCTTGTGGTAGATATCATCCCAATTACTTTCAGGCTCTAGTACTTCTTCTGTGTTTAACTTCCTTTTCCCCCCAAGCCCCTTCCTCCTCCAGGTTCAAGAACTCAGCACCTGTGTTCCAGCTTCCTCCGTGTTCTCACCACCTCCTCTTTAGCCTCTACGAGGGCATCCCTTACAGGTAGTAAGCTGTAAGAAAGCCCCTGCTCTCTTCCAGGTGATTCTCCTTAGCAGCAGCTTCTTCGCTCAGGTCCTATGCCTGACTCAGAGCCGGCATTAGCCAGCTCTGAGTTTCTGGCCTGGGTGTCTGGGGTGGAGGCCAATGCTTTGCTAAGGATGCCAGGCGTAACCTCCTCACAACAATACATATAAACAGTTTTAGAAGAGGTAGTCTTGTTAGTCCACGCTCACGTATCAGGCAAAAATAAGAGACCAAGTCTGAGGAAGTGGACTTTTTCATGAAAGCTCATATTAAAATATAGCAGTTAGTCTTTAAAGTGCCAAACAATTTTTGTCTTCTTTATTTTTTATTTTTATTTTGTTTTTGCCTGATACATTTAGATCCAGTATTTTACTTACTGAAAGAAAATAATTCAAACCACAGTTCCTCTAACCTTAAATAACTCATGTCACAGTTCAACTGCTCCAAAAGCTGAACGGAACTGTTCCAGGAAAGTTTATGATCTTAAAGAATAAAAATACAGAAGAATAGCAAATTACATAAAATCGGGGCAAAGAAGAAAAAGTAAATAACCAAGTAAGTCTCTCTGAGGAGAGTTGTTCCACAGACAGGGTGCCATATTTAAAAGGCTCTTTCTTTCACTGCTTACTACCAGCTTCACTTCTGGGATGGCATTTGAACTGATTGTCAAATGTTGATCCACCAGCATGGCAGTCTGATATGGGGGAAAGTAATGTTTATGGTAAGTCCTTTATGGTAAGTCCTAAAAGAAATGGGAGTGCCTGACCACCTTATCCATCTCCTGAGAAACCTATACATGGGACAGGAAGCAACAGTTAGAACTGGATATGGAACAACTGATTGGTTCAAAATGGGGAAAGGAGTCCGAGAAGGCTGTATATTGTCCCCCGGCTTATTTAATTTATATGCAGAATACATCATGCGGAAGGCTGGACTGGAGGAATCCCAAGCCGGAATTAAGATTGCCGGAAGAAATATCAACAACCTCCGATACGCAGATGATACCACTCTGATGGCAGAAAGTGAGGAGGAGAACCTTGTAATGAGGGTGAAAGAGGAGAGTGCAAAAAACGGTCTGAAACTCAACATCAAAAAAATTAAGATCATGGCCACTGGCCCCATCACGTCCTGGCAAATAGAAGGGGAAGATATGGAGGCAGTGACAGATTTTACTTTCTTGGGCTCCATAATCACTGCGGATGGAGACAGCAGCCACGAAATTAAAAGACGCCTGCTTCTTGGGAGGAAAGCGATGACAAACTTTGACAGCATCTTAAAAAGCAGAGATATCACCTTGCCAACAAAAGTCCAAATAGTCAAAGCTATGGTTTTTCCTGTAGTGATGTATGGAAGTGAGAGCTGGACCATAAAGAAAGCTGACCGCCGAAGAATTGATGCCTTTGAATTGTGGTGCTGGAGGAGGGTCTTGAGAGTCCCCTGGACTGCAAGGAGAACAAACCTATCAATTAAGGAAATCAACCCTGAGTGCTCACTCGAAGGACAGATCCTGAAGCTGAGGCTCCAATACTTTGGCCATCTCATGAGAAGAGAGGACTCCCTGGAAAAGACCTTAATGTTGGGAAAGTGTGAAGGCAAGAGGAGAAGGGGATGACAGAGGATGAGATGGTTGGACAGTGTCACCGAAGCAACCAACATGAATCTGACCCAACTCCGGGAGGCAGTGGAAGATAGGAGGGCCTGGTGTGCTCTGGTCCATGGGGTCACGAAGAGTCAGACATGACTAAACGACTAAACGAACGAATGTTTATGGTACCTAGTTCCCAGTAAGTATTTTAAATAATGCCATTTCATATGGAAAGCAAGTTGTAAAGACATTTAGGAAGCTGAAAGCAGAGGGAAAGTAAACTAAACAACTAAACAATGATTACTGATACAACGCAAGAGCCAGTGTGGTATAGTGATCAGAATGTTGGACTGGCCAAATTCACATCCTCAATGATCCATGAAAATGTCCTGTGTAACCTTGGTCCAAGCACTGTCAAGGAAAAACTGTATCAGAGAAAAAAACCCATAAATACTATCTTGAATTCACTGGATATGAGGTAGATACACATATAACTAATTATCTATTTGCCATGCTCTTCTTTGCTTTTCCAATGTCCTTACATAGCTGTGTTGCTGTGCAGAGGAAAAAATAAATAAGTAAAATACAGTACTGGTACAATATTTTCATTTTGAGTGATGTACAGCAGATGGCGCTTTTCTTGCTTCAACTGATTCCCAAAGAGCTTCCATAGAAGGAAAATGTGCCTTATGTTTGTTTTTTCTTACTTAAAACTTCTCCACAAGATGGCAGCAAACCGAATTTAAAATTCATTAATTGTAATAACAAGATTGAGCCAATTTGAATTTCTCCCAGATTTTAAATCTGTAAACAACTTAAAAATCAACAACAGTTAAATTAGTTCTCTAATGAAAACAGCTGTTTATAACCAGATTGCACCAGTATGAAAAATAAATGATACGCTAATCATAACTCAACCTACAAGTAAGAGTAAAACATGGTATTCAGTGAGTAAAATCAACAATAACATCAATAAATAGAGTTTTAACTAATACCAAATATGCTAATTATTATTTCAATCAAGTTTTTGGGTCAAGAACTAATGTACCATACAATCTTACAAGAAAACTGACGCACACAGAAACTATTCATTACCACACCTCTAAAATGTTCTAAAATGATCAGTTATATTTTTGTGGTTGCCATGAATTCCCAACAGGGACGCAACAATGCTGGGAAAATCCAAGTTCACAAATGCATATGAACAGAAATGAATGATCAAGTCATTAAAGAAATTAATGGGGAAAATGACAAAACAGCAGATTTTTACAGGACCATTAACAGAAGCACACATATCTTTCAGATTCTTGCCATCAGAAGTGAACTACAAATAAATGATCTTTGTTTTTGTTTTCAATTACATGTAAGTAAGTACTCTGCCAATTCTCCTATAAGAAGGCAAAACAAAAATCTCAGAGTCCAGCACATCTGTATCAATACGCTCATGGTTTAAGAGAAGATAGGTGGAGGTTGATTTGCTCATGGTCTGAATTCCCTTACTTTAGGAATATAGCTAGAGCTATAAACTTTTTGTCTTCAGTTGAACCCCTCTCTCCCTGGGGAATCTTTATTTCTGTATTAAACAGAAGAAAGAGTTATTGGGTTGGGTTTCTTCATTTACACTTTATACAATAGTGGTCAAAATCTTACCAATGTAAATTTAAGCAGAGGAAGCTGGCTGAAGTCATCAACGGGGCTGGTACAATTTGATTTAAATGGAAAGCTTCCTTCTTAATATTCATTTTTAGACTGTTCATTGCTTGTTTCATTGACTTTTTAAAGTAACCTCTGCAGTCCATCAAAATATTGTTTGCATATCAGATTTTGTTGCTATATCCCCTTATTGACAATGATACTGAGAGACTTTGCTCGTTGTTCACAAACTTTTTTGTTTTTTAAAGAATTTTTTTTTTGCAAAAGCTTTGCTTGCCATCCTATGATTGGTTGCTGGGGTGGCAGCTTTCCTGCAGTGATTCAAATGATCACACAACCTAAATGATCACACAACCCAGAGACCTTTGGGTAGTGTGGGCGGCACATAAATTAAATAAATAATTAAATAATTAAATAATTAAATAATTAAATAATTAAATAAATAAATAAATAAATAAATAAATAAATAAATAACGTGAATGGAGCCATTTTTTTTTTAAAAAAAGTTGAAGCCCCAGCAGTAGAGGCAAAACTGTACTTTACAGATGGGGAGTGGTTGAGACAGGTCCAGGCTGATTTGCCTTTTCTTTTGCATCATGTTGTTAACAGAAAAGAAAATGAGAACCAGCTCCTCCCAATCCCAAAGCATTTCCCACGTTTTTCAAAGAATGTGGTTGGACTCTTAATGCAAAGGAGTGTAGTTGATCTCAACCTTAAACAGACCTGTCACAGAAGCCTTTTGCTTCAGAGCACTGCGAAGGGATGCTCCAGGGATTTCTAAAATGAAATGGCAAGGGGAAGACCAACTGAGGACTGGTGATAAGACTGCAGCTCTGTGCTTTGCCCCCCCTACTGAACTCGGTGTACAGTACCTCTGCCCTAATTCATGTGAAATCAGTTTACACGAAACAATCCTAGGCAAAGGAAAAGTACAGCAGAATTATTTGGCCCAGACCTCACTTCACGGGAGGGAGGGGAGCTCACCGCAGCCTTATTCTGCATTCTGCCAAAAATATATATATTACATGCCATTCTTTATATTAACATAGCTTGTTCCGCTTCCAAAACAACGAGAAGGCTTCAGACTGTGAAATAGCCCTGGGCTCCTCTGAAGTCTGGCAGGGCCTGATCCTAGTCACTCTTAGGATCCAGTGGTATACTTATCAGGGAAGGAGTCCAAGGTGAGAAAAACTGCACATTTCCATCCGAGTCTTTTCACATGTACTGTAATTCAACGGTACATAAGGATTTCCTGTCATTAAAACGGAAGCGTATAGACCGAGCAGTGGAGTCGCTACCGCGGCGAAAGTGCTGCGGCGAATTAGCGGCCTAGTTCTGCCCAGACCCCGGAAGTAGGAAGCCAAGGGCCCAGCCGCTTAACTCGCGTACACAGAAGGCGCCTTCCCACGTCCGCCGCCTCCGTCTTTCCAGTCCTGGGGAAGTCTTCTGAGTGGTTCATGGGGCAAGGAGAAGGAGGGCGTCCGCGGGATTGAAGAGCTGAGGTGGAGGATGGCGGGTTGTGTCACCCTGGGGAGCGGTTATGACGTCCAGATACTGTATAGGAGAGAAATGTGGGGAAGTGGGGTCGTCCGGAAGGTTTAAAGACACGTCGCAGGTCGGCTGCTGTCATTGGAAGGGGAGCTTGGGGTGTTTCGGGCAGAAGTCCAAGCACTGGCAGCTCGAGTAATTTCTAGCTGCTGCCTTTTGAGTTGTGCCACCAATCCTGGGCTCTCTTACTTGGAAGCAGATTAAGCCCCATTGAACTGAACGAGATTGTGGATGTATAGGGCTGGAGGTAGGAGAGAGAAATGGCATGGGGGAGGGAAAGGGAATTAAAAAAAAAATACAAGCCCCATACTGTTTCTTAGACTAGCAGTGGTTTGGTCTACAGGAAGAAGAGACTGTTTTAGATAGTAACCTAAATTTCAGAAACTGGCCCCAAACTAGGAGTTTTTTTTTTTTTAATATAGTTCATTTAGAGAAAAATCTGACAACAGCTGGTGGTCCAGAATAGTGTTGTGTTTTGAGAAAAATTCATTAAGCTTATAACATCTAACAGTGCTACATTGTGCAGGCACTTATGGTTAATGGGCTAGGTGTGTTACTGGTTTCATGCTGGGTAACAAATTTGTGTAACTGCTAAATCACATGAATTACACCAGGATTTTTCAGCAGATTGTAGGACTTGCCACTGGCTTTTGCAGAAGTGCATAAAGCAAAATAGTTTTGATAGTGAGATGAATATGTGGTTTTAAGACCTACTTTAAACATTTGTTTGTTAGCATTTTGGGGTGGATACTTGTCTTAAAATCTGCATGAATTAAAGTTTACTTGTGGAAAACTTATGTCCATATTAGTATATTTCATTATTTATTTGTTTCTTTGCTTGACTTCTATACCGCCTATCTGGCTATGATGCCACTCTGGGTGGTTTACAATAAAAAAATTAAGACACAAAATAAAGGCTGTATACAAGTATGGTTAAGTGTTGGAGTTTAGGTAAGGGATGTAATGCAGGTTAATTACAAATTATGAAAGAAAAAGAATCGGGAGGGATACATCCTAATGCAGGAATAGGAATCCTTTTTAAACCTAGGGATCACATTTCAATTTGGAAAGATTGTGGCAGTTGCATTCTACAATTGTTACTATTTTGTCCAGTGCAACAGCTTTGAGGCATGTTTAATTTTCTTGTGGTGTAAAACACAAGGCTGTGTTGTGAAAATTCTTACTGGCCTGCAAGTTAGACTTCTTGCTTTGAGGAAATTCTTTCTGGTCTTTAAATACCTGTCAGGTCTCACAGAACATCTGTCAGCCTGATTATGCTTTTGGGCTGCAGATTCTCATTCTCCACCCTAACATTGTCATTGCTTGCAAAAGTTCTGTTTCTGCCATGCCTGTTACTGATGCAGTGTTTGGCATTCTCATCTGCACACAATGTCCTTTTTACTGTAGGCATCATATTTTTCTTCATCCATATGCAAGTTGTACAAATATTTTCATATCCCTTGTATATCAGTGTAGTTGCATTGTCTTAAATGGCTGCAAGAGTGGGCCATCCTATTTTGTTGCAAAACTACATGTTACGACACAGAGCCTTGGATTAGAAACTGTGGAACTAGACTGCAAGTCAGCAAAGTCTTCAGAGATCAGGGACTACGAAAGAGATTTGCAAGACCCATTCCAAATTTGAGACTGGACTAGATAGGCCTTCAGTATAACTCAGCATGGCTCTTAGATATGTCATGCATTCAAATGTAGATTTTTGAATTGTTCCTTTAAGGCTGTGAATTGCACACTCCGCTAAACAGAATAGACCTTAGAGTGGGTAAACATGCATAGGATTGGACTATAATTATTTTAAAAGAGTTGCAACAAATCCAGGATTATCCTGCTTTTGTTTTAACCATTGATTTTAGAAATACATATTGGAAATGGTTGGTGGAGAGGTTATCAACAAAATCCAAGGAGCAGATATGATCGAATATTACTGACAGTTTGGATGAGTTGCTAATTGTCCATTTGCAGGTCTGTGAAATCACTGGGATAAATAAGGAACATTGTCTTAATATGAATGTAAAGAAAATCAAGTTCATAGTAATCAGTAAAAAGCAAGCAACTCAGTTATACATTATATCTATCCTCAGCCCTACTTGCTGCTGGTATACTATTGTAGACTTTGATGTGACCTACTATAAAAAGACAGAAGCATTTGAAACCTGGATTTATCACTGGATGCTAAGATGCCAATAATAATAATAATAATAATAATAATAATAATAATAATAATAATAATAATAATAATAATAATAATAATAATGATGATGATGATGATGATGATGATGATGATGATAATAATAATAATAATAATAATAATAATAATAATAATAATAATAATAATAATAATAATAATAATAATAATAATAATAATAATAATTAGTGTGTCATCAAGTCAGTTCTGACTTATGGCAACCCTTTTCTGGGTTTTCTAGGTAGAGAGTACTCAGAATGGTTTACCGTTCCCTTCTTCTGGGGATATCCTTGGACTGTGCAGCTTGTCTAAAACAATATGGGCTGGAACACAAATTGTTCTGAGACACAGAAGGCTAGAGACCAAGAAATAATTAAACAGACTGCAGGAAAGTAGAATACTTCAGTCACCAAGCCCTTTGGATATAATTCTATAGTATATGAAATGGGAGTAGATTTGATGTACAGACCGGATGTAAGGCCTACATATTCTCTCACTATCTCATGAGTAAAGGAAAGTGCAAGACCTTTAATCTTACATATGTTCCTTGTACCCCTAGCTCGCATAGGTGAGATCTTCATTTGTAAAAACTGGGTATAAATAAAACTTCATAGACATCAGTGGAACCTTTTTGTGTGCCACCAACTGAACATCATACTCTCAGGTTTTCCATATCTTTTGGGTTTCCCTTAATAGCATAATTGGGTATAGGTTTACTTTTTAGTTTGGCCTGGAGCTTGCAAAATTAAAGTGTCTACTTAGTCCAGCATTTAATGTGTGGTTTCCAGGAGGTCTGGGGGAAGAGCAACATCTCTTCCTTGTTGTTTGATTCCCATCAATTGATATTCACAGATGTGAAACAGCTGCAGAGTTTGGGGTTGCATCTAAATCTGTATGAAAAAAATTGGAATGGAAAGCAAAGCTAGTTTATTCTCTGCCAATACCATTTGTTCTGTGTAAATATAAGAAGCAATGTGGTATTATTAAATTAATATAGTATCTATTGCTTGTTTAATGGAAATAAATAAAATTGGCCTGTTTTAGAAAGTTAGAAATTCAGGCATCTGCTTCTCTAAAACCACATTGTTGTCATGTTTGAATTAGCTATGTGTGTCTTTGTAGCCAGTTTTTGTGATCACAATGCCAAAAAAGGTGCTTAGAATGGGGATTTGGATGTCCCCTTTCACCATTTTATTTGAGGCACTGAACTATTTTCTTGGTTAATTCTTTTTAATGTCCTTTTTAGGTTTTTTTCACCAAACGGCATGGAGCTTTCTGCCAGTGAACTCAGCATTTATGATAAACTCTCTGAGACCATTGACTTGGTGAGGCAGACTGGTTATCAGTGTGGTATGTCGGAAAAAGCCATTGAGAAATTCATCAGGCAGCTCTTGGAAAAAAATGAGCCCCAAAGAGGACCCCCACGTTATCCTCTCTTGATGTTTCTATATAAGGTAAAGTATTTATAATAACCTTGTGGCTTCTCATGTCCTTACAGAAGGGGAAGGGAACAGGAACATGTGACTGGGCCAATATAGCTGGACGGCAACTCCCATATTACCTTAGCAATCATAGCCAGCCATGAGGGTATTGCAATCCAGTTACATCTGGAGGATCACGTGTTTCCCAGTCTTGCAGAAAAAAAGTCCATTGTAGTTTGAGATGAGCGCAATCACAGTATGAGAGGTTATATGACATTGGGGATAATATATAAGATTGTGCATAATGCAATTTGAACAGTTCTTTCAGTTGGTTTATTATATATGGGAAATATTGTCTTGTAGTACCCTGTTTCCACGAAAATAAGCCCTAACCTGAAAATAAGCCCTAGTATGATTTTTCAAGATGCTCGTAAGATAAGCCCTACCTCAAAAATAAGCCCCAGTTAAGTGAAACCTTGCCCTCCACCATTGTGCAGCAACCAGAAGATGACATGACTGTGTTTGAATAAATGTAAATTGTTGTACATGAAAAAAAATAAAACATCCCCTGAAAATAAGCCCTAATGCATTTTTAGAACAAAAATTAATATAAGACCCGGTCTTATTTTCGGGGAAACACGGTAAGAACTTCTAAATAAAAAAATTCAAAATTTGTAAGATAATATGATAAATAATGGCTTTGATTGCAACAAGAACTTGAGTGATTCTTTTTATATTGTGGAGGAAATGTTGGAGAGAATTGCCACACAGCAGAAAGGCTTTTGATCTCTGGTTGCTTGATCTACAGTGGTGCCTTGACTTATGAAGGTCTTGACTTGCGACCAATTTGAGTTATGACCAGCTCCGGCCGCAAAATTTGGCTTTGACTTGTGACCGGAGCTTTGAGATACGACTGGAAAAAAGGCAAGGAATTTAAACTGCTAACATTGGATTTGAGAGAACAGGAAGAGGGAAGGGCATTGGAGGGGGCAGCCATTGAGGTGGTGCTGGGTAGGGGAAGGAATGACGGTGGTGGTAGAACATGCCCACATAGGAGAAGAGAGATTAGATATCTTACATCTATCCCCTCTTCTAGTCCTACCCCCAACCAGATGGTATCAGATGACCATATCAGCAAATCCTCGAGCCACATGGTGCTGTTGATGAATGCCAGGCCAGTACAAAATAAGACTGCCCTCATCCATGATGTAATTCTGGATGAGGGTGCTGACCTGGTATTCATTACTGAGACCTGGGTGGGAGAGGAGGGTGGTGTTCCCCTCTCCCAGCTGTGTCTGCCTGGGGACTCGGTCCAGCACCAATGTTGCTCGGAGGGTCGGGGAGGGGGAGTTGCTATAGTCTATAGGAGTTCTATCTCCTTGACCAGGCTTCCTATCCCTTTGAGAGGAGGACTTGAGGGCCAGTGTATTGTGTGTTGGGTTTGCAAGACAGATTAGGGATTCTGTTGGTGTACTGCCCACTCTGCTGCGTACCAACAGTCTCCCTGCCTGAGCTCATGGAGGTAGTCTCAGACCTGGTGTTGAAGATTCCCAGGCTGTTGGTGCTGGGGGACCTCAACATTCATGCCGAGGCTTCCTTGACTGGGGCGGCTTAGGACTTCATGGCCGCCATGACAACCATGAGGCTGTCTCAATGTGTCATCGGCCCGACACATGAGAAGGGCCATACCTTGGACCTGGTTTTCCCAACGGGACTGGGAGATGGTGGTTTGGATGTGGAGGGGCTGGTTGTGACTCCATTGTCATGGTCAGACCACTTCCTGGTCATGTTTAGTCTATTAGCTTCTTCTTCACTCTGCAAGGGTGGGGGATCCATTAAGATGATCCGTCCTTGGAGACTAATGGATCCAGATGGTTTCCTGGATGCTCTGGGGGATTATCCGTTTGATATGGTCGGCGCTTCTGTCAAAGCTCAGGTGACCCTATGGAATAGGGAGATGACCTGGGCAGTTGACATGATTGTGCCTAAGCACCCTCTCCCTGCACGCAGAGCCCAGACAGCTCCTTGGTATACTTCTGAACTGCGGGCGATGAAGCGAGAGGGGAGACGGCTGGAGCACAGGTGGAGGAAATCCTGCTGGGAGTCCAATTGAACATGACTTAGAGCCCATTATCAGGCCTATTTCGTGGCAATACGGCTGGCGAAACGACATTATTTCTCCAGCCATATTGCTTCCTCAGAATGTCATCCAGCAGAGCTGTTTTGGGTGGTCCAGGATCTACTTCAACCGGGAAATCCGGTGGAGGTCCCAGACTGCTCATCAGCTTGCTATGATGGATTTGCCATTCATTTTGAGGGGGAAATCGCTCAGATTCGCAGTGGGTTGGACTCCACCATTACTGCAAAATCAGAGGATGTGTCCAGTGTGCCATGCTTAGGTCAAGTATTAATGGATGAGTTTCAGTTGTTGAGATCTGAGGATGTGGACAGGGTGCTTGGATCTGTCCGTTCTACCACCACTCCACTCAACCTTTGCCCATCTTGGCTAATTGGAAGATCTACCGGGGGGTTTGCACTTGGGTCCAGGAGACCGTGAATGCCTCTTTGAGAGAGGGAGTGGTTCCTACCACCTTGAAAGAGGCGGTAATTAGTCCACTCCTTAAAAAGCCTAACCTAGATCCAAGGCTGTTGGTTAACTACCGACCAGTGGCGAACCTCCCTTATTTGGGCAAATTGTTGGAGCAGGTTGTGGCCGGGCAACTCCAGGCGCTGCTGAATAAAATGGATTTTCTGGATCCATTTCAATTGGGTTTCAGGCCGGGTTTTGGTACGGAGACTGCCTTGGTCGCCTTGTACAATGACCTTTGCCGGGAGAGAGACAGGGGGAGTGTGACCCTGTTGATACGGGCTTTTGACACCATTGACCATGGTGTCTTCTGGATAGGCTGGCTGGGTTGGGAGTTGGGGACACCACTTTACGGTGGTTCCGTTCCTTCCTAGCTGACCATGTCCAGAGGGACGTTCTGGGGGACTGTTGCTCTGCCCCATGGTGTTTATGTCATGGGGTTCCTCAGGGCTCGATACTGTCCCTCATGCTGTTTAACATCTACATGAAACCGCTGGGAGAGGTTTGGGCTGAGGAGTCAGCAATATGCTAATGATACTCAGCTCTACCTCTCATTTTCCACCAATCCAGGTTAGGCGGTTTCTGTGCTGAACTCGTGTCTGGACCTCATAATGGACTGGATGAGGGTTAATAAATTGAAACTCAATCCAGACAAGACGGAAGTCCTGTTAGTGGGTGCTTCGCCGGACAGGTTGGAGGGCCATTTCCCTGCCCTGAATGGGGTTACACTCCCCCTAAGGGACAGGGTCCGCAGCTTGGGGATGCTCCTGGACCCCAATCTACTGGAAGCCCAGGTGGACTCAATGGCCAGAGGTGCCTTCCTTCAGCTTGCGGAAATTATACCAGTTACGGCCCTACCTGGACAAGCGGAGTCTCATGACAGTTATACACGCACTGGTAACATCTTGCATAGATTACTGCAATGCGCTCTACGTGGGGCTGCCTTTGAAGACAGTCTGGCAACTGCAACTGGTCCAGAATCGAGCTGCATGGCTATGGAAGGGAAGTTGAGGGAAATGCTGGCCTTGGCAGCACCCACTGGCATGCAGCACTTGACCCAACACTCACTTCTGCATGTGGCTCTTGGGGGCAGAAAGGCTGCCCATGCCTCTTCTAAATCCTTGTATTGTGAGCTTTTATGTGTAAGTGACTGATCTCGGTAAACTGTAAGTAATACACATACATATGCAAACCTTAAAAAGGAGAAGTTCTCATGTAGCTGTTTATTGTAATCAGAAATTGATCTAGTGCTTGTCTTCTTTTGCAGGGCCTGGTCACCCTGGGGTTAGTTTTATTAACTGCATACTTCATGATCCAGCCATACACCCTTTCACCACCTGAAGCTACACTCTCCAGAACCCATGCGTGGGGCTCCCTCATTCGTCACATCCGACTGCTACCTCTGCCCATTACCAAGAAGTATATGCTGGAGAGTAAGAAAATTATGCATCTACTTAGTGATAACTGACATACAGACATGTGGGGCATTGGTGGTGGCACCAATGAAAGATACTAATTGACTTAAGAGAATAATAGTCAGTGATGATTCCTGTATTCAGTGTAAAATCACGTTTCTGTAAGGAGCAAAATGGGAACTGCCACTAATTTGCATTAACATCTGCCTGAGTAAGCACTAATTGACCTCCATATGCTAAAAGGCTTTATTTTGTCTTTCTAACAAAGCTTAGCAAATTGGCTTCTGTGAGCACATCAGCACATTGCAATGTGGTTGCCTGCAAGCATATCCTTCCCAATCCTGAATTTGTTTTTTGGATCAGTCGTAAACAAGGAGAGATAGAAATTAGCCTTATAAAGGATAATTTAAACAGAACATGTATAGGTTTATTGGTAAGTTAGTGACTTTGCTGATCACTGATTTTATGAGACTGAGTTATTTAATCAGTTTCTACCTAGTAAAATTTTTCTGGGCAAATTTTTTACTTTTGTGTTAAAAAGAAGGATTCCAGACCAGTCAAATATGATTACATCTTATAAATACTTTCCTGGGAAATATTCAGTAAAGATATGGACTTTATTAGTGAAATTTTCTTGCAGTCCCAGTAAGTCTCTCTTCTCAGGATTAACATATTTCAGAGCAGGATTTCCAGTTCCTTCTTCTCCCCTTCCCAAGATCATCTGCCTGCATGACTGATTGGCAAGTGAAGATTTTCCTGGCATGTGTTACTTATAACACAGCTTTTTTAAAAAATTGGCAAATCTGTCCAGAGTTTTAACTGAACTCAGTGAGGTTACAATCATTGTTTTTAGCAAGTGAATCAGGCGTATAGTCTTTCTGGATGGCTTCTTCAGCGTGCAGATAACCTGGGTTTTTATCTCCCATATCAAGCACATAAGCATAAATAACACTAATGTTAAGTGCTGTGAAATGATTTGTATACTGATACAAAATTTTAGGGTACTCAGGCAGTGTGTGCTAACATATAAATTGTTCACTTCTTGTAGATTTGTTGTCTTGCCCCATTTGAGCATTTCAACAGAATGAAAACGCATAGGAACAGGGCCTGGCTGACAAATACTAGTGACATTATGGAGACAGAGAGTTTCCTTTGTTCATTTTTTTTTTTTGTGGGTGTGTGGATATGATTGAAATGAGCAATTCAGGCCTCTGTTAGTGAAAGGGAGGAAGGTATTTTTGGGAGATTCAGTAGGCCTCTTCTGCCAAAAGAAGAGATCACAGCTGCCCCAAACACTTCCTTTGAAAACCTAGCCTAAGAGGAGCTATAGGGCACTGAAAATGTAACAAAAGTGCATCCCATACTGGATGTGAGGGGCTTTTTAGAGAAATAATTTATTGGAGGCTAGAGGCTGTACCTGTAAAAGCTGTGTGGGTAGCCTCTTCAGATTCCCATACCTTGTGTTTTTGTTTTTGGTGGTACTCCTCCACCCCACCCCACCCCTGTAAAGGTGGCTCTGGTGCCCTGGCTAATCCCATGCAACAGTATTAGTTTTGCACTGCAGTCAGGGAATTTAGGACAAAAGAGTCCTCCCTCCCTTGCTGTTAGTACCAGAATCAGCTTTCCTCCTCCTCTTTTCGGTATCTCCAGTATTGCTTATTTCCCCTAGCAAAATAGATCAATCAAATCTGTTAAAGTTCTGGGTAACTGTGAAACCACCTAATTTAGTCACCAAATTAATTGTTCCGTTAAAAGTTCATACAGTAACCTAAGTATTTTAGAAATAATTTGTTATTAATTTGTTGATTCCAAGTACAGTGGTGCCTCGCTTAGCGATTGCTTCGTTTAAAGAAGAATTCACTTAACGATGTATTTCTTGGAGGAATTTTCCTCATCGTTTAACGATGTTCTCTATGGGGGATTTTCACTTAACGATGTCCGTTTTTGCTCATTTTTAAGTGTCTTAAAATGTTTGAAACCTGTTTTAAATGCTTGGAATCGGTAGTCCACCTTGTGAAACATGTGCAAACTTAATTTGGCTCTGTTCTGAGTCTTCGCTAATTTTTGGTGATTTTTTGTTTTTCCCCTTTAAATCCATTGAACTGTCCGTTCAATGGATTTAAATGGGGAAAACAAAAAATCACCAAAAATTAATGAAGACTCGGAACAGAGCCAAAATAAGTTTGCACATGTTTCACAAGGTGCACTACTGAATCCAAGCATTTAAAACAGGTTTCAAACATTTTAAGACACTTAAAAATGAGCGAGAACGGAGATCGGTAAGCCATTCAAAAGCATTGCAGCAGGCTGCAATGCTTTTGAATGGCTTTCCGTTGGGGGAAACATTGTTTCACTTAGCGATGTTTCCTATGGCGATTTTCGCTTAAGGACGGTAATCCGTTCCTATTGGAACGGATTAACCGGTTTTCAATGCATTCCTATGGGAAATGGTGTTTCGCTTACCGATGTTTTCCCATAGCGGTGGTTTTTTTTGAACCAATTAACATCGTTAAGCGAGGCACCACTGTACAGGTATTATTTATTTGCAGATCTGTCAGCTTCTTACGATGACATGCTTTGCAGGCCACTGATGGATTTGCATCGGTGACCTTTGCATATTTTAAAAAAACATAATGCTTTCTGTTATTTGTCAGCAGCTGCAAGTATGGTTGTTTTCTTGCCATTGGGAGTAATATCTGGGCTCTGTCCAGATTATCAGAAAGAAGGCACAATTTTGTAATGGCTGAAGGAGGATCACCCTTTGGCCTAATTTTAGTTAGTGGGATATGTTACATACAGCACTGATGTTACCTGTCTGTCATAGGTTTGGAGGGAAAGTTCCATCCTATGGGGAGTGGAAGGCGGGACATCAGGAGGAGGGGCTGTACTGTATAAATATGTGATGCCTGGGTGGTGAAAGAGAGACACTGAGAGACGCTGGGATGTGACGAAGCAGCAGCTGGGAAGAAGAAGCTGTTGTGGGAGTCTGTGTGTCAGACAGGGTACTTCTGTGTGTCAGAGTACCAACCTGATAGGTTCAGGTGTCTGTTGGTTAGCCAGAACTGATAGGTTCAGGGTCTGTGCTTCAAGTTAAGGGTTCTGGGTGAACCAAACTGTGTGTATGTATGAGTGAGAATAAGCCACGTTACTTTATCTTATTTACCTGATTGTTTATTTTTCCCTGTGTGTATTTAAAATAAACCTTATTCTTTTTATTGTTTGAAAATCCATCCCTGGTCTGTGTGACTTCTTAAAGGGAATGGTTGGTGGCAGCTTAGTGTAACTGTGTGACATATCCCAGTAGGTCTGGGTTTGTCACATTGATTGGTGTCCAGCGTGTGGGATACGACTGGTCCAGTTGTCC
Organism: Pogona vitticeps; assembly: GCF_051106095.1. Classification (NCBI taxonomy): domain Eukaryota; kingdom Metazoa; phylum Chordata; class Lepidosauria; order Squamata; family Agamidae; genus Pogona; species Pogona vitticeps. Next base: position 55,649,774 of record NC_135786.1, read on the forward strand.
AGTGGTCCAGCAAAGCCTTGGCAAGTGTGCCCAGAGCAAGGGGGGTCTAGTCAGGGACAGTCTGAGGCGCGTAGGTAATCTTCTAGGTGTACCTCACGGGGAGGTGCGCTAGTAGAAGAACGTGCCAACTGGGGAGACTTAGATTAAGGTGCTCTGAGGCAGCCTAGTTTTGGCGGGAAAAAGCTGAGGCAAAACTGCGTAGCAACAGCGAGCTAGCTTGCCAGCTGAGAGGCCCAGCAGAGGGGGGTAGGCTCTGACTCGATACTGTTGCAAGTAGTGCTGAAGAACAGCAGCAATCTCTATAGGATAGCTGGTTCTGAGGCAAGCAGGAAAAAAGTGGTCGTTTTATTTTGAGGCTTGACTTTTTAAAGCAGCCTGTTCTGAGGGGGGATTATGCCCTTGACTCGAAGCCAGATGGCAGAAATGAGTGGAGTGAAAGACCCCCAGATTGACCAAGGTTCTGAGGATGAATTTGGCTCAGTGCAAGGTGACAGCACAGGAGAGCAGGACCCAGAACTCAGAAAAATACTCCTAGCCCAACAGCATGAACTGAGGGTGAGGGAAATGGAGGAAAGATTAGAGAGAGAAAGAAGGCAATTTGAAATAGAGAGATTGGAAAGAGAAGAAAGATTAGAGAGAGAGAAAATGGCGTTTGAATTAAGAAAACTGGAACTGATGAACCAGAACAATAATAACAATAGGGATTCTGAGGGAGGCCAATTGTCTAAAGCTGACCTGAAGAAATTCCCTGTGTACCACAAGGGAGATTGTCCTGAGGTGTTCTTTTCCTTAGTGGAAAGAGCGTTTGTGGACTTCTCAGTGAGGGAAACTGAGAAGATGACCATCATGCGATCTTTAATCAGGGGTAGCCTGGCTGAGGTTTATGCCGAGATGCCTGAGGAACTGATGAAAGATTTTGCAGAGTTTAAAAAACTGGTGTTTGCCAGACATGGGATAAATGCGGAGCAGCTGAGACAAAGATTCAGGTCCCTCACCAAGAAGCCAGAACAGACTTTTACCCAAGTGGGGGCCCAATTGGTGAGGCTGCTTGAGAAATGGCTATCGCAGGAAGGGACAGAGACCTATGAGCAGCTTAAAGATTTGATAGCACTGGAACAGTTCTATTCAGTCCTGCATGGGGAATTGAAATTCCAGGTGAGGGAAAGGAAACCGAAATCTGTGGCAGCAGCCGCAGAGATCGCAGATTTTATTTCCCAAATAAGAAAGCCCTTGGGTGAGGGGAAATCTGTAGGTAAACCCAAAGAAACTTACAGCAAGTACTCTCAGGGACCAGGGAAAAGCCAGCAAGGGGGAGGGGCCCATGGTGAAGGGAAGCCCTCAGACATGAAACAAAGACCTCAGATTTTGGAGGGAAAACCAAAACAAGATGAGAGAGAATCAAAATACACCAGAAAATGCTATTTCTGTCAGGGAAAGGGTCATCTAATCTCAGAGTGTGAGAAATTAAAGCAGCTAAAAGGAATGGTGCCTAAGGATTCTAGTGGGACCAAGCCAAAAGCTGTGTTCTGTGTCCAGAAAGAGCAAGGCTCAGTGTCACTGAGGGAGCCTGTTGCCATGGCTACTCAGTCTGGAACAGCTACCTCTGCTGATCAGGCTGAGGAAAATGGTCCTCTTGTGGAGGTAAAGCGCTGCTTGCTGGTGAAAACAGATTCCCAGTTGTTTGAGACAGCCGGGGTGGACGTAGGAATACTTGACCGTCAGTATAGGGGGCTGCGGGACACTTGTTCCCAGGTAACCCTGTGCCATCCAGATATTATTCCTAGGGAGTTTATAGTCCCAAATGAGAGCATGAAGGTGGCAGGGATTGAGGGGCAGATAATCTCTCTGCCAGTAGCAGAGGTACCTGTCAACTTTCAAGGCTGGAGGGGAGCTTGGCGGCTAGCGATTTCATCGACTCTGCCAGCAGCCGTGCTCGTGGGAAATGACCTGGCTGAACATGTGAAAAGGGTGCTAGTGATTACACGCTCACAAGCCACCACAGGGACAGTTCAGGGGGGTAATGATGAGCCAGAGACGGAAGCAGAGGGGAGTTCAGAAGCTGTGGTGGAAACCTTAACCACGGACAGCAGATTTGGACAGGAGCAAAAGGCAGACGCCACTCTCCAAAAGTGTTTTGAACTTTTATTTGGGAGAAGGGTGAAAGGGCCCCTTGATTTGATCAAACAAAATTGGGAGCAGATCACCCAGGACGACCCACAAGACGTTGTGACATACATAGACACCTTGATGAATGACCTAAGGAGAAATCTAGAGCTGGCAGCAGAAAACCTGCAAGCTCAGAAGGTCAGACAGAAAACATGGTATGACCACAAAGCTAGAGAGAGGCACTTTGACCCAGGGGAGGAAGTGCTTTGGCTTAGGCCCTGCAGAGAGAACAAACTGCAGCTCAAATGGGCAGGACCATATAGGGTCATTTCCAAGATGTCAGACCTGAACTACCTAATAGAGCAGGAGGAGAACCAAGCAAGGAGGGTGGTTCATGTGAATGCCCTAAAACCCTACTACCGAGGGGAACAGAGGGTTTTATTCGCGATAAAAGCAGCTGAGAGTGAGGAAGCTGAATTACCCTTCTGGGAGGGTAGAGGGGAAGTAAAATACAACCCAGAGGAGGTAAAGATCAGTCCTGCACTCACCCAAGACCAGCAGCAAGAACTAAAAATGCTGCTTAGTAAATATCAGCAGGTGTTTTCCAACAAGCCGGGGATAGTGAAGGGAGTGATGCATCGGATCCACACAGGGGATGCACCCCCGCAGGCAGTATCCCCATACCGAGTAACGGGACCCTATAGGGACAAGGTGCGGAAGGAGCTGGACGAGATGATTAGGGAGAACATAATCGTCCCCTCTTCGAGTCCTTGGTCCTCTCCGATAGTCCTTGTGGACAAGCCTGATGGGAGCATTAGGTTTTGTGTCGATTACAGGAAATTAAACCGTGTAACCACTCCTGATGCCTACCCAATGCCCAGGCTAGACAACCTGATTGAAACCATAGGGGGTTGTCGGTTCATCTCATCATTGGACCTGGTAAAGGGATATTGGCAATTAAGAATTGATCCCAGGGATCAAGAAAAGACTGCCTTTTGCAGCCCTTTTGGTCTCTATGAGTTTCGAGTCCTGAGCTTTGGTCTCAGAAATGCACCAGCCACATTCCAAAGGCTGATGGACCAGACCTTGGCAGGGCTCAGTGACTTTACAGTGGCCTACATTGACGACATAGGGATCTTCAGTAATACCTGGGAAGATCACCTGATACACCTGGAGTTAGTGCTGCAGAGGTTAAGTGCAGCAGGGCTAACAGTAAAGGCCAGCAAGTGTCAGCTGGGTAGCCCAGAAATAAAATACTTGGGTCACATGGTAGGGGGAGGAGTGATAAAACCCCTGGAGGCCAAAATAGAAGCAGTTCGTGATTGGCCCAGACCCACCACCAAGAAAAAAGTCAAATCATTTCTTGGGTTGGTGGGCTACTACAGAAAGTTCATCCCGAGGTTTAGCGAGATTGCGGCTCCGCTGACGGATCTGACGAAGAAGACGGCTGATGACCGCATCCCGTGGACCAGCGACTGTGAGGCGGCGTTCCAGAGGTTGAAGGAGGCGTTAATCAACTATCCTGTCCTGCGTGCTCCAGACTTCGACCGGGAGTTCATCATCTACACCGATGCGTCTAACAGCGGGGTAGGAGCAGTTCTATGCCAGGAGGATGAGAAAGGTGACCAGCATCCAGTGTCCTACTTGAGTAGGAAACTCCAAAAAGGTGAGAGACATTTGGCAACCGTGGAGAAGGAGTGTTTGGCCATAGTCTACGCGATCCAGAAGGCCAAGCCTTACATCTGGGGAAGACATTTTATTCTGTGTACTGACCATTCACCACTGCAATGGTTAAAGACAATGAAAACCCACAATAGCAAACTTATGAGGTGGGCTTTAAACCTACAGGACTATGACTTTGAAGTGAAGGTGGTCAGAGGGTCAGTGAACTGTGTTGCTGACGCCTTATCAAGAAGACCTGAAGAATGAAGACGGCGAAAGAGACATGGACTATGTGTGTATAATGATGACAAAAAATTAAATGTACCTGGTTTTGAATGTGGTTTGTATGAATAAAGGTAAATTGATGTAATGTATATGGTAAATGTTTAAATGCCTATTTGCTATGGTTAACTTAGAGTGTAAGGATGAGTAAGTATAATATGGTATGTATAAATGTTGTTGTGTATTTTATACAGGTTGTTTTTTGGTGAAAAGCACGTTAGCTTTCCCCCTACAAAACAACTTATAAAGAGGGGAGGTGTTACATACAGCACTGATGTTACCTGTCTGTCATAGGTTTGGAGGGAAAGTTCCATCCTATGGGGAGTGGAAGGCGGGACATCAGGAGGAGGGGCTGTACTGTATAAATATGTGATGCCTGGGTGGTGAAAGAGAGACACTGAGAGACGCTGGGATGTGACGAAGCAGCAGCTGGGAAGAAGAAGCTGTTGTGGGAGTCTGTGTGTCAGACAGGGTACTTCTGTGTGTCAGAGTACCAACCTGATAGGTTCAGGTGTCTGTTGGTTAGCCAGAACTGATAGGTTCAGGGTCTGTGCTTCAAGTTAAGGGTTCTGGGTGAACCAAACTGTGTGTATGTATGAGTGAGAATAAGCCACGTTACTTTATCTTATTTACCTGATTGTTTATTTTTCCCTGTGTGTATTTAAAATAAACCTTATTCTTTTTATTGTTTGAAAATCCATCCCTGGTCTGTGTGACTTCTTAAAGGGAATGGTTGGTGGCAGCTTAGTGTAACTGTGTGACATATCCCAGTAGGTCTGGGTTTGTCACAGGATATTTCTGTGTACTTTTGCCACATCTCAGCCAAAGTGCTGATAGCATATTTTTCTGGAAGAAGGAATCATGGTTGTCATAGTCCAAAATTACTTGTGAAATATTTGGTTAGTCTCACTCATTCAGAGTTTCAGAATCAGAAAGGGAGCTTACATGGAAACCTTGTTTTATTTTACAAGCTGGAGCTATCCTTCTTTCATAGATTTAAATTTATTTAAAACATGGTGAATTACATACATGGGTGCTGAATGAAACCCAAAGATAAATAGAGTTATATGACGAAATGATTGCCCTCAGAAACAGGATGAATTGTAGTCTGAAGTCCTCTTTTATTCTTTTGAAGGAGCTTTATTTATTTTATTTGAACACTGCTTTTCTACAAAATACTGGGGCTCTAACTGGCATACAATTCAATTAAAATACAATGAATAAATAATACATTATGAATGTATAAATGTAATTAAATCATTTACCACAAAATTCAGTTAAAGAGCATTTGAAAACATCTTGGTTAAAAATAATAAGTCCAATAAAAAACAGAAAAGGGCAACCACATGCTTTAAAGTCCCTGCTCATACTGGGCAAAAGGCCTGCCTAAGTGGGAAGTTTGTTTGCTGGCAGAAGTTACAAAGTTGAGGAGAAGATGAAAGAGAACGGTGTGGTCCTTACAAAATACATTGTAGGAATAGGTTATATCATGATTGGAACACTAAAAAAAATCAAATTGCAAGCTTTCATACATGTGTCTTGCGAATAGTGCAGAAAATCTTCCATCAGGGAACTGATGGCGTTAAATTTTAGTTTAACCACTAAGCAAATCCAATTGGAACCAGATTAAAGCTAAATTAATATATTACCTAGTGTTTAGAAGTACAGTAGTGCCTCGGTTTACAAAATTAATTTGTCATCTGGGACGTTACAAAAATGAGGAAATGACGTAAACCAGAATGCGGATTGCCATAGCAATGGGGGTGGCGCTAGAAACTTCCAGGCACGATACGTCCTTTTCGTACAATGAATCCCCCCCCCAAAAAAACCATAAACCGAGGCATTATTTCTTGTGGATTTTGGTTCGTAAACCGAAAATGATGTAAAACAAAGTGTACGTAAACCGAGGTACTTTTTCCGAGGTGGGTGTTTCCTCCAGTTTACAGTCAGTTTGCATTTGCTTTGCCGATATTAAGAGTCCATGTTGTCTTCTTGGTGGTGCAGAGTGATGGTGACCTTTTTTGGCATCTTAATAGTTCTCTTTGATTTTTTTGGAACTATGAAGATATCAGAAAAGGCTCTGTCTAGTTGGTAAACTAAATTTTAACTCTGATTCCTTGATGGATGATTCTGGGTGTTTTTTGTTCCCCTGTTCCCCAGCAAATAAAAACTCATCGTTTCAAAAGAAGGCTGTATGTGGGAACCAGAGTTCCCTCTAATTTTCTGCCACGGCCAGAATGAAATGAGCGGCAACACTGGCTGTAGGTGCATGGCACTGATGCAGCACTGTGCACTTGTGTGCCCACACAGCTTAGAGACAACGTTGGTGGGAATGCATGTATATATATTGTCTGTGTTTCTCTGTTTGAGGAGTTGAGGTGTGATATCCAATCAACAGCTACTGGAAGTATAGTTTGTAAACCACAACTCCAATACAGCCTGCGTTTTTTCTAATCAGCCTCTAAGAAACAAACTTGGCACAACCCTCTACCATGAATTTTTGGGACTCTCATTTGCATAATTTTTCTCCACTATCCACAGCCATCGGTGTATGCCTGAGGAAGTGAACTTTGGTCCATGAAAGCTTACAGACTATTTGATTTTTAAGTGGTCCAGTAAAGATTTAAGGAGGTAGCCAACTTAACCTCTGCAATTTGGGAAAGGCCACCAAAGAGCCTTCTCTCATGTATATACTGAACATGCCTCTGAAGTGCTGGAAGAGAGAAGGGCTTTTTCTCAAATCCTGGATTGACTTGTATGGGACAATGTAGTCTTTCAGGAGCTTTCTTTTTAATTTGATAGTATACATAGTTACACCAACTGTTCATTCCTGCCAGGTCTCTGAATTCCTTTGGTGAAGCAAATATAGGGCCAAAATTAATATATATATTGACATGTATTTTCTTCTCTGAGGTTACTTTGGAAACCAGAAATGGGATTGTGGAAAGGAACAGTGTAGATTCCTAGCAAAAAGGCTCAGATATTTCCAGAGGTGCATGAATTAAGCTTCCTAGAGAAAGTGTCAATGCAGCATTTTCATATAATATATTCAAAGATTCCTTGTTAGCAACAAATTGCCTGGAGGAAAATGGTTGATAGAAGCAGCCTTCTTGCATTTCAGAAACTTGAACTGTACCTCCAGTACTTAATTTATGAACAAGGGTGCGGTCAGTCAAATCTGTTCATCTGGGAATGTTTGTAGAACATCTCCCCTGCCTGCCTCCCCCCCCCCCCTTTGGCAGTCTAGTTTAGCCTGAGGCATGTTTGACTTTCAGCCAGCTTCCAGGGTCCTTTCATATGAAATCCATTGGATAGTTTCACATGGGTCTGTTGTAAAACATGCACAGAGATTCCCGGTATAGATTGCAGTGTTCCTTCTGAGCTCCACCTAAAAAAATATTGGTGCCTCAAGAGGATGCTGTCCATTTACGTCAATTCAGATGCAGTGTCTTCTCACCATTGTAGAGTGAACTATAATCTGATGCCCCAGGGCTGTCATTAGAATTTCATAATTTTGCCAAGTTCATTGTAAACAGAGTATTATTATTATAACCTGAGGTCTAATAACAGATGTATGTTTTGGCACATATTTTTAAATAGTCAGACTGGTTTTGCAGAGATGAGTCGTGAAAGTACTTTTAAACATATGGTATTATTCTGACTATTCTTCAGTAGGTGAATTGTTTTCTTGTTGTTTCTCAAAGCTGACCAGCTCCCTTCTATGTGAAATTCTGGGAAGCATAAAGCTGTTCCATTATTTTGCATAAATAAGAGGGTTCTAAACCATGTTTTTAACAAGTGGTCACAGAAACAGGGCCTGAAAACAAGATTGTCACATTTCTTCATAGATCAGAACTCAGAAGAGGTCCAAAAGAGGATTCCCCCAAAATCAAGCAAGTCAGGCATTTATCCTCCTTTTTCTAGCTTGATTTCTGTTGCCCACAGTAGAGAATTATGTTGGATCTCGTTATCATTTCCCCCTCAAAATGAAAACCTAGAAGATGAAATGTGAGATAAAGAACTCACTTTATTCTGGATGTAAAATAAAGATTTTTAGATGCATATACACATCTCCCTAGTGGTTATAGCATGATAGCATTCAAATTTGCAAATCTGAAATGAGGTGCTTCCTTCTTCACTTCCAGTTGCCTGTGCTTAGCATTATGTAAAACACAGCCCATTTCTTTAGATGTTCTAGATAGCGTTATCCAATGCCTATGCACACATATGACATTAAAATAATCCAATACTGTATGAGATCTGGTTTCCAATGAACCATGTCTCTTGTTATTCCAGACAGCTGGGGTGATTTTACATTGGCAATACTGGAATTCATATGACTTTTGAAATTTGATTTTTAAAAATGTTGCGTTTCTGTTTAATCAAGTTCTGATGTCTGAGCATCTTAAAAGCCCGGTTTCCAAGCTTTTCTCTGCAACCTTGCACAAAAGCTATTCTTTCCAAATAATAAAAACTGACAGTTTATAGTTGTTAATTAATATATATAACTAGAGTTTAGAAACATTACTTGGTTGAACTGAAACTCTCAGAATTCATTGTTAAGGATTCTGGGAGCTGTAGTAAAAAAAAAAAACTATTTGCAATTCTTGCACATAACACCGAAGAATGTCAATCCTTTCCATACTATTAATGGATTTAACACTTTGTATGTCTGCATGTTGGCCAAATCAGGAGCATCTCATTCAGTGGTTCTTAATCTTGGGTAGCCGAGGTGTTTTTGGATTGCAACTCCTAGAAACCCCAGCCAGAACAGCTGGCAGTAAAGGCTTCTGGGAGTTGCAGTTCAAAAACACCTGGGTTACCCAAGATTGGGAATCACTGACCTAGTTCATTTTTTTCTACTTGAAGTATGATTATATACTACTAGATCCTAGTCTGTGTTTTATCAGCTTCTGAATACCTCCAGTCACAGGTGGAATAATAGATGCCTTTCCCTTATAAAAAAAAAAAGCAGAAATCAAAGCCGACTTCTATCTTTGTTGTTTCCATCACTCACACGCTTGCTGAATAGTCCATAGATGAAGAATTTATATCCATGTGATTCTCTAGCGTGATTGAGGTAACTGTGTTGATGAAAAATATGCTCTGTCTACAATTTTTAAAAAACTAAATGAAACCAGAGACTACATTTCTGTGAATTTGAATGAATTTGAATCACAATTTAGTTGCTCTGACTGATATTTCTGCTTTTATGTAGTTTTGTTCAAACATTTTCCCTGGTAGGAAAATGGCTCTGCTCTCCACAGTGATTACTTTATATCCTGGCCCCAGTACTTCTGTGTTTACATGCTTGCCAAAAAGTTGCTAATCAGAGATCCAGAGAGCAGTGATTATGCTGAAGTTTGCAGTTGCAAGCTCTGTATATCACGGTAGTGTTTTTAGCTGGAGCATGTCTGCTAGTAAGGAAAAGCCAGTCCTTACTTGGAGTAATGTCAACTGTTCAAAACACAGTACAACTGTCCTCTGTTGGCAAGGGCTTCTTGATAGGCCTCTAGGTATTGTTAGTTTATTGTTTTAATAATTCTTAATTGGGTTGGATATCTGCAACTGCATGAGTCTCGGGAAGGTAGCTAGGTCCTCTAGCATGATCTCATCTTTTAGCTGAGAACTTTATTCCTTTGGATAAATATTTGGCACATAATAGCCCAGTGTGCAGGCACGACACTCGCAGCAAGCGATGCCAGGAAACAGTGTGAGCCATTACCGAGCTATGCAGGGTGGATACGGACTACAGATTAGGTAGTTTGGATTATCAAATGAGCTGACCTATGGAAAACATGTGGTGCAGGCACAGTGTTATGGAGTTCAGTCAGCTCCTGACATGCAGAAAAGTTCTAAATTTGATACTACTTGAGCAAATCTATTGCATGACTTAACTCATGCGGCATGAACATTTTTATGTACTTGAGCAAGTAGATGGTGATCAATGTTGCAAGGATATTTGGCTAAGTTTTATAGGCTTTCCCCCCCTCCTTCCCCATTTCTATTTAGTTCTGAGTATGTTTCTTGATATTGTTTGAGATGCAAGCAGCTGCAATCCATGGGCTAGGCATGCTCACCGGGATTGTTGAACATGCTTCTTTGAAAAGCAGGCAATCACACCTTTTTAAAAGTTGCTTTTCAAGCCTCCTTCAGTTTTCAATGTGGTTTAACCTGTGGCACGGATGCTGCTGTTTGAGAGACACCAGTCCAGAGCACCCTTGTGAAATTAGAGTGTTTGTCCTGCATTTTGGTCTCAAACAAAAAATGGAAAATGTTCTCTGAAAATGGCTAAACCACCACAACAAAGTACAGTACAGTGGTGCCTCACTAGATAGTTACCCCACATGACAGTTTTTTCGCTAGACATTGACTTTTTGGGATCGCTATAGCGATTCGCAAAACAGTGATTCCTATGAGGGAATTTTGCTGGACAATGTTTGGTCCCTGCCTTGCAAACTGATTTTCACTAGACAATGATTTTGACAGCTCCCTCCGTGCTTGCAAAACGGGTGTTTTCGGGACCTAAGCTTTGCAAGACAGCTATTTAAACAGCTGATCCGTGGTTCGCAAAGCGGCTTTCCTATGGCCGATCTTCGCTAGACAACGACGATTCTTCCCCATTGGAACGCATTAAACAGGTTTCAATGCATTCCATTAAGGAAAAGCTTTTCGCTAGGCAATGATTTCGCTAAACAGCGATTTCAGTGGAACAGATTATCATCGTCTAGCGAGGCACCACTGTAGTGGCAAATAAATAATTAACATGATTTTTTAAAAAATAGACACAACCAGCAAGCAAATCCAGTAAATCTGTAAATGTGAGAGGGTGGGTGTGGGTACGCAAAGACTCGGCAGTTATAATCACAAAGCAGAACTGTCCCCTCCCCCATCCTTAGGTTGAGTAGGGTGACTGCCTAACATGGCAGGGTGCCAGGAGTGGTGATTTGCGCTGCTCAGCTCCACCACTATCACTTCCATTCCTACCACATGTCCCAAGTTACAGCGGTTCCTGTTGTGTTTTGTTGGTTCTTGTCACATCAGCCATTTTTGATTCCCCTTTTCCCTCTGGCTGCCACCACCACTGCCATCCTTTTCTCCCTCCATCACTGCTGCTACCACCTCCACCTTGCCTCACCTTCCATCCCCTCAGCACACAAACAAGCCCTGCTTCCTTATCCCTCACCCATCCAAAGAATAAAATTGTTGGGAGGAATAAATAATAGTTAACTAAAATAACTAAAATAAATAAGAATAGTATTTTGCACTAATGGGGTGGTATACAAATGAAATCAAATCAAATCAGTCAATTCCTGCACATGGAATTGTGACATACAAAGGGCTCATGAGGCAGAGTGAAGCAATGTTTTAGGGCCATGTTGCTGTTATTGCACTCACCCTGTGACACATTCAGCAACTTTTGATTTTAATGCACATGCAAACCAAGTTGTTACATTTCTGAGAATCAGTTGCGTATAAGGCCTGCTGCACTCCAAGCCAAAATGATCCTGGTTGACTGGGCAACATGATAATCTGGAAGGAATGCAGGAGTGTAATTGGAAAAAGAGGAAAATACTTTTGTAGAGCTCCAGTTTAATTCCCTTGTGCACTCCTCCATTTGCATTGTCTCTCATTGTTGTGTGTTCTGTTATTCCTCTGTGTCACCCTTTCTCCACCCAAACCAGATTGACCCTTCCTCCCCACCGCACTTTTGATGCAGGATACTCTAAGGAATGCTCACAGCCATAAATTTCAGACTGATTGTTTCTTTTTAAAAGCCCCCTTGGAATACAAGTTGGGTGGATTAATCCTGACAGACAAAAATCTCCCAAGTTGTTCAGCTGTGTTCAGAGAACCAAGCATCTCAAACTGAGTGCAAAATGAAATTGGGCCTGGTTTGACAGAGATGATTTCATGTCCAGCCACAGAGAATGTATGTGCATTCTTCTGAAATGACCGGAAAGACTTAAAAGCATCACAGTCATTGTAAAGGACGTTATTTCTCACTAATTCCTACTGCTTGGTCTCGGATATGCTGATAGAAAACAGGGGAAGTACAATGAAGGCTTAGAAATTGTCTCAGAGGATGATTCTTTACATTTTGCATCATATCAATGGTAAACACTCACCTTATTTCTTTCTTCCAATATTGGATTTGTATTTGTTGGGAAGGAGGGTTTCTTTCTTTTTACCTATGAGTTAGAGTGACAAGTGCTATATAAACTAACATATTGAATGTTTTTGTTTTAGTGTGTGTGCACACTTGCTTAACTGGAATGCAATTTACAATCAAGTATCTTCACTAAAAGGTTCTGATGTAATTTTCTGGTAGCAAATAAATTATAAGAAACAAGTTGATCTTTGTAGTACAGATCCCAGTGATAGCACATGAAGTACAGAACTCTGGATCAAATGAGTAAGCTGTAAGGAATAAGCCAGCACAATGTAGCCTGTGGAGGAAATCTGTCTCCCCAAAGCACAATGCAATGCCAAAGCCATCTCCTTTTTTTTCTTGAGATGAGCCCCTGGTTGGTTATGTCTTCTTTGCAAAAAGAGGAGAGAGATCCCAAAGGGAAACAAGATGCATTGTCGTTATGCCTAACAATGCATTCTGTGTTACTCAGTCACTTCCATATTGCTATCCTAGCTAAAAGCTGAGCTAACACAAGATAAAACGTTGTCTAACTTGTTTTATTGTGCAATATTTTAGCAGGGGATTTTAAATTTGGCAGTTGAAAATGTTGTCATTTGATTTTAGTGGGGCAGACAGTCGCTGTCACTCTGGTTTCAATTAAAACGTTAGGAACAGAATTGAAACATAATTTGCGTAAAACTTACACTCTCTTGTACATGTCACCACTTGATCAGCAGCAACAAACACTTCTTTATGCATTTCCTACCTTAATGATGCATCTGATATTGTCAGAGGCTGAAATATCTAGAAGCAGCATGTTGTGTAGTCATTGCCATCTCTAGGTATTCCTGCATGACTCCCTGTTTAGATAGGATTGTGAGAGCAAACTGAAAGATTCCTCTTTCACTGAACTTGCCTGGTAAGGTATTGATGATCTTACGGTTTTCCACAGTAAGATTAGTGATGATTAGTGTATATATATGCCTATTTGCTTAAAATATTCAAGTTCACAGATATCTTGTGTTCATTTCCTTAAAGAGTGTCACAACTGGTGGGGCTTAGATTGTAGACAAAATGCATCTCTGGCTGCCAGCTGCTCGTGCTGCTGTTCTATGAAATACCTTGAGGCAACAGCTGACATTGGGCAGCTCTCAGAAGAACACCAGCAAGCACAGCCTCTCGTGATCAAGGTAACTTCACAGTGCGGGCAGATTCTGGCCTACTCCTATGGCACCTGAGAAGATGGCTCATCAAAATACTGTTTCTTCACCTCCCTTTCTCATAAGACAGGACAATATCGGTCTTACTCTGAGATGAAGCAATTTCAGTCCCTGTACCCTGAATTGACAGATTTTGTGGTAAAAGAGGATTCAGCTGAGGTCTGGAGCAGCCATCCCATGCCAGAACTTCCATTTCATAATCTTCGGTGAGTCTGAGCTGTTTGCTGAATTGTATCCCCCACTTTCCTGAAGTGCCCTCTCTTGAGTTACAGTAGCACATCTTAACTTGGGAGTGGAGAGGAAGGACCTGAGAAATAGCTGTCCCTTTAGGCTTCTTAATCTATCTTGTAATGCTCCACCTTGGCCCAAACTGAGGAGTTGCTCTAGTTGAAGTAAAGTTAAAATGTGGTAGTAAGACATATGTCCAGTGTGGTGATGTTTCTGAGAAAGTCTTCTATTGTAAAAATCTGTGAGCATTAAAATAGGTTTTCCCACATGTTTCTTTTCAAATCAAGCTTGACAGCAAATTTGGGAGTGTGGGTTGGTTGCATGGGGTACTCAAGGGTCGGAAGTGAGTTTTAATGAAACTGCTGTGGTTCTCTGGAGTGTACCCTCTACTTGAAGGGTTCCTTTTCAGATGCTGATGAATATTGCTGTGCTACAGAGACAACTTGAGATGCTGTCACATGGGGAGGCTTAAGCAAAGCTTGTAACCTGCACATTGTGGATCAGATCCTACAACATCCCCTGCCTCAAATAACTGTACAGTGGTGCCCCGCATAGCGACGATAATCCGTGCAGCGAAAATAGTCGCTATACGGATTCATCGCTATGCGAAATAAAAAAGCCCATAGGAATGCATGAAACCCGTTTAATGCGTTCCTATGGGCAAAAAACTTACCTTTATTCGAAAATCCTCCATACGGCCGCCATTTTCGCTACCCGGTAAGCGAGGAATGGGCGCAAAAACACAGCGGGTGGCCATTTTTTTAAACCCGGTGGCCATTTTGGAACCACCGATCAGCTGTTGGGAAATCATCGTTATGTGAAAATCAGTAAGCGAAACAGCTTACTGATCAGCACAAAGCGATATTTTCCCATTAGAAACATCATTATGCGATCACAAAAATGATCGCAAAAAAATCATCGCTATGCGGATTCGTCATTAAATGAGGCGCCAGTTAAGCGAGGCACCACTGTATATGGACAGTGCAGAAACTTCAGTTCACACTGTACAGGTTATAGCAATGGTTCCCAACTTTGGGTCCCCAGATGTTCATGAACTACAACTCCCAGAATTCCTAGCAAGCACAGCTAGTGGTGAAGGCTTCTGGGAGTTTTAGTACAAGGACATCAGGGGATTATAGGAAAACCACTGGATTACAGTGAGGTCTTGACTTAAGAACAGCTTGAGTTAAGAACATTTTGACTTAAGAACCACTCTCATAGGAAAATATTGACTTGACTTACATACTTAGATTTGAGTTAAGAACTGAAAAAACCACGTGGGAGGCAGGGAAAGTGCAAAATTTGAACTTTCAGTTAACTGTTGGCCAGTGAAAAGGGTGCCTGTCTGCTTCCTCACTCCTCCCAGGGTTTAGAGAGTGGATTGGGAGACAGTCTTCAGACTGCCTGGTACCGTACTGCCTGGACTGTATTTTCCCTGCCTTCCCTGAACCTTTCTTGACCTAAGAAAAAAAGAAACAAAATATCCCCCTCTAGTGGTCGAAGGCAGAATAGCAGCTTCCCATTAGTTTCTATGGACGGAAAAGAGCAGATACGGATCAAATGGTTTTCAATGCATTCCTATGGGAAGTGCAGATTTGACCTGAGAACTTTTTGAGCTGAGAACTGCCTTCCAATACGGATTAAGTTCCCAAGTCAAGACCTCACTGTATCAGTTTTGCAGAAGCCTCTATGTTTTGGCATACACTATTACACTAACCCTCTATTACATGCCTCTATCTAAAGAATGAGTGAATTGTGGCTTAGTCATCCAAGGCAGTTTTCCAAAGGCAACAATGCCACTAACGGCATAATCTCACTCCAGAGGTTGCCATTAATAAGATTTCTCATATGACACTTGTTCGGCACTGGCAGTTTTAAGTTTGCAATCTTAAACACACTTAGTGGCTAGTTGTTTAAAGACCAGATGCTTTCAGTAGATAACTGGTCTATTGATTATAAACATGGCTGTTTAGTTTATCTTGTTTGAGCTTTGCTCTGAGGCCTTGTGTTTCTCACTGCAGTAATACTGAGAGATAGGTTGATGTCTATGCAATAGGCTCTTCTCCCACTGCCCTCTTCAACATTCATCTGTAAGGATGTATGAGCCCACCCCCCGCAACCTTTTAAGGATGGAGTAAAAGAGAGAATGTGTGTGTGTGTGAGAGAGAGAGAGGGAGAGAGAGCGAGAGAGCAAGAGAGAACAAGAGAGAACAAGAGAGAGAGAGTATACACACACTTTAGGTGCATGAATACGGTATCTCAGATCTTTGGCTTTTCTCTGTTTGTGGAATAGAGTGCTATCTGTTGAACAGCATTGTTATTTTATGAACTTTTGATGGACACAGCGGGTGAAAGATTTTCAAGTATGAATCATGACAGGTACCCACAGTGGGACTTCTAAAATGAATTTCTGCCCGCCTTTTTCCTGGAATAATAAATAGGCAAGGATTCCCAAAGTATGTCCCATGTGGTTTTAGTTAGTTTTAGTTTTAGGGGACGCCTTATTTTATTTCCCTCCCTCAGCAGTTTATTTGACAATAGACTTGACAATTTTCTTCTTTCAGAAACCGCCTTAAAATGTACATGATCATTGTATCAGGCCTGATATTAGCACTTGCTTCCCACAGTATCATTTTCTTGTAGTGGGTAGATAGTCTGAATGTAATTCAAGATGTTCCACTCTTTAATCCTAGCCCTGGCAAGGCTGTACTCAGTAGTTTAGCACAATTAATGTACATTTTATTCAGTGCTGATTGAATGCTAGTCTTGTCCATTCTCCTTCTTTGTGGCCTCTGTGATTCCCATGTATGAGCACGGTATCCCACTTGTGTGAATTCAGAGATTACCACTCAGAAAACTACAGTTACAGGTAGGCAACCTGTCCTCCTTCATGGTTTCTGTGATTCACCCATGTGGGGTTTCTTCTGCACTCACGTGTGTGAATTCACCGATGACCACTCAAAGAACTGCAGTCACAGGAAGGCAGCCTGTCCTTTGTCTCCTGTCTCAAACTGGGCCTCCACATTGGGTATACATTGGCCCAGATCCTCTTACTTAGTTAGACAGGCATAGAACAGTGTAACTTTTGGAGGTGAGTTGCTGGAAGTGAAGAACTCAGGGTAGATATTACCAGTGTCACACTGAACTGTATGAGTCAGCATGCAACTAACAAAGTTTATGGTGATTTCTTTATTTAGGACAGTTTGCCTCCAATGTTATGCTATTTGCATAGCTGAACAAGAGGATTTTGACCAATAACTTATACACTGCACTTCTGCCTTTTTTTTTTAAAAAAAAAAGTCACTTCTGCAAAATGAAAGCAGTAGTAGTTCCTTAAGGTGTCAGATATGGGTATCTTTTAAAGTACAGTAGTTCAAAAGGAACTTAGTAGTATCTCTGTAAGAAACTAAATATGTTCTGGTTCTCTAAAATGTCTACAGGCAAACCCCTCTGAATAAAACTCAGATTCTGAATGAGATTTTCCCTGTCTTCTCTTCACTATTTCCAAAGTCTCTTTCTCTGAAAAGCTGTTTTCTCATCCACCGCCCAAGGCTTCAGGATAAGGTAGGATTTATGTAATTTTGTGTTATTTTATTAGTTGTCTATGTTATACTGGAAGCCGCCTAGAGTGGTCGTATAGACCAGTTGGGCGGGATACAAATAAAATAAATAAATAAAAAAAATAGGTACTGTAATTTTAATTGAAATATAACTATACCACTTCTCCCAAAATGCAAAACAGTTTATGTTAAGGAGAAATGTAGGTAAAGACGAAACAGAAGCAGAACAGAGTAATAAGCCTAGTCTATTACTCTGTCAAAAAAAAAAGGAGGGGTGTTACAGCCCCTTCAGAAAAATCAGCTAAATAGCTGCTCTCCTCCAACTTGAAGATTGTTGTCCTGAAACCTCTGGCCTTTTGTTGTGGTCTTACGCATTATGCAGACAAAAAGGTTTGCTGAACTAGGTTTTAATGGGAGAGGTCTACAGCTGTTGCCTGGTCTTTCTGGCTGAGTCAAAATTGCCACACATCCTGTTCATTTCTAGCCAAGCATTGCCACTGCTTTTTGTCATGATATGGGATATTTAGGAGAGCAGCTGATTGAGTTTGTTTCACTGCCTGCTTTGCATTGAGAGGAGAGTGCAGTGTCAAGTGAGCCGCACCCTTTCTTGTGTCTTTGTTTCCCTGCAGTCAGAGGTGAGCTTAAATAGTGGGTCCCTGTAACTTTCCTTGCCTGCTTCACATCCCGGCTGTTTTTGAGTGCTGGCCACACTACTAGGGATAATTTCCAGTTGTTCCCTCTCCATTCTCTGAAGATGCATATTCAAAGAACAATTGCCTTGCAGAAATCCCACAATGCATCATGCTTGATGGCTCCTGAGTCCCAGATAAATATTATAGTGATCCCATCTAGACATCTCTGTGCCCACAGATAGAGACAGTCCTTGAGAGGAGAGGTTAAGTGTGCATAGAAGCCATGGATATGGCTTACAGCATCTAGTCTGTTTTACATTGAGAAGTGGCTTAGTGAATAGTTATGTGGTTTGGTCGGTTCTGGCTGGATTTTTGATAGTGCAGAACAGCCCTGTAGAAAAAAATTCTTTTCTTCTTTTGACTCCCCTGAATTCATTTTTATCTCAAACCAAAACTTTATTATTTTGCTTACCAAAAGATATACAATGGATGATGAACTCTCCTTTCTTTTATGTATTTCAGACTTACAGGTTACAGAGTGTCTTTGTGGTAGGAAGTGGCCAGCTTACCTTGAACGTTACCCCTTCTCCATTGTGCAGAGAACACTGTGAGACTCTGGTAGTGCAAATGGAAGCTGGTGATATTGGTGAGTTCAGATACTATGGCTATAGCTGGTGCTTCCTTACATCAGTTTCATTAACTGTTATGTTCTGTACATTGTATATGAAGTGCCTGAAAGGGCAAGGCATGCCCTGTGCTTGTTATGATTTTGCCTCGCTAAATGTTCTAAGATTTAATATGCAGTGGAGGAGAAATATATTCCATACACCTATCTATTAGGAAAAACTTATGAACACTTTACACACAGTGAAGTGTTCATAAGTGGTTTCTCCCTCTCTGGAAAGATATGCTGCCATTGTGGGAACCTTACATTTAGTGCTTCGCAGCTGTCAAAATTTTAGAAAAGGCATGTTGTAAAACAGGGGTCGTCAACCCTGGGTCCATGGCCTGGTGCTGGTCCATGGGCTTGCCGGAACTGGGCCATGCATATGGATCTCCGCCCCCTGCATGCATGTGACACGCCCCCTGCGAGCGTGACACGCCCCTCCGCGCATGGAGCTCGCTCCCCCCAGTCAGTCCGCAGCCCCAAAAAGGTTGAGGACCACTGTTGTAGAATATTGGTATGCTGCTTAACACACCTATGGTGCACCCACCACAAGTGATTATCCCACTACATGGAGATAAATTTCAAAGAAGAGAGTGTAGAATAGGAAGACAAAGAGAAAAAGCATAGATATTTTGTTAATCTGGTTTGTTTAAAAAAAAAGTTTTGTAGCACCTTAAAGATCAACAAAGAAGTTGTTGTATGCATATTTGCAAGGCAGGATAATTTGCTGGTTGCATCTTTTTTAATATTTATTTTTTAACAACTAAGAATAGGGTAGGGAATACAAAAGGTAAAAGGAAGTGGGGGGAAAGGGTTAGGGGGATAGGAGAAAACAAAATAGGCAATCATCCAATCTATTTATGTTTCAATAACAAATCAATTTTCTGCTTTTTTTTACTATTTGATTATCCTCCAGCTATCAACTTACAGTTCTGTTTTAGTTTAAGTCTAAGTTACTCCAACACTATCAGGGAACCAAAACCATTTGTAAAATAAATCCCATCATTCAATTTCCTTTTGATTTGGACAGTCATTCAGCATGTCTGAAAGAGTATCCGTTTCTGATGCTTCCCATATTTTCTCAGTAAACTCCTCTTGTTTACGTAACTTTGCTTTCTTCCACTTTTTGGAAGAGAAGGATGAATCCAACACAGCAGTCCAATTTTTAATATAACATAGCTAAATAGCTCACTGGGTAACTCTTTATCCCATCTATGTTACCTGGTATCATACTCAATAAAAGCAGTTTTGGAGTTAGAACAAATTCATTTAACTGTTGTTTAACATATGATAACTTCTCTTTCATCAGATCTTCTGTCTGGCTAAGATGTTCATTTGTTTCTGAAATCCTGCTGTTATTATCTTTTGCATGGTAGTCTGCCATTCTTTATCTGATTTTTGTGCCACTATTCCCAAATTTTGAGATTGGGCAGACAAAGTTCCCAACATTTGATATTTTAATTTTTCAGAGGCCATTTCGATCTTTCCAATGAGTAGGGTCTGTATAAATAATACTATATCCTTCACCAAAAATCATAAACCTCCCCTAGGTTCTTCCTCCCATCCTTACACGGATATTATGATATATAAATCAACTTTTAGCCCAACAATTTAAAATACAACCATGGCAAAAATATGCCTTTTTCTCCAGAAACCTAACAAAATTCTATTATCAGAGTCTCACACAGTCCAGCCAAAGAAAATTCAGACTAGGCAGCAGTCACAGGGAGTCAGTCTCTCCAGATATCAGTCTATCTAATTTTCTTTCCATTAATCCAAAGATTCAATTAAAAAACCCCTCAGTTCTGGTTTTCCTAGCTGCTCACTCCAGTCGCTCAGGTTGTCTTGATAATGATTCTCCGTCTCTAAAAGCTTATTCCTTCTTCTCCCCAAAACCTAACAAGATTCTATTATCAGAGTCCCACACAGTCTAGGGGAAAAGTTCCAGGCTAAACAGCATTTACAAAATTTCAGTCTCTTAAATCCTGTCCGGTGGCATTTCACTCTGGGATTTTCTACAGAAACAAACAAACAAACAAAAAATTCTGTCTCACTGTCTCTCTTTTGGCCTTGAAGCAGCCTGCTGTTTAAGAGTCAGTTTCGTTTTTGAAGAAGCAGGCTGGTAAGCAAAACTCACTGCTCCTTATTTTCTTTTGGCCAAATATTTTTACTCTGATTTCTTTTTCAGCTTAATGGGGTTGTTCATAAATCAAAATCAACTTACTATGTTATTATATATTTTCACCGTCGTATTGCTTGTTCTCCTCTCCTACGGGGGTGTGTGGCTCACAGCTCTCTGCCAAGATGGCTCCTGCATCCGATCTGTGCTCGGGTGAATTTTCAGAGGGAAGAAATACTGGATTGCTGCCCAATCTTCCTCCTTCTGTTGCTCACCAACTGCTTTAGAGAGACCTCTCCTGGTCTCCCCTTTGATCCCCCATTTCTAGAGGGACCCCCAGACCAGGCGGTTCTAGTTTTTCCAGGGAGCTGTTCCCTGGAGCTGCTGGCTGCACCGCGACGAAGCCCTGCCTCCTCAATTTGCTGGTTGCATCTGATGAGGCAGGTTCTTACAAAAGATCATGTCACAGTACATTCGTCAATATTTTGAGATACAATGTAAACATTTAGTGCTCTGAAGAAAAAAAAGGATACAGTGGTGCCTTGCAAGACGAATGTAATTCGTTCCGCGAGTAGTGCTGTCTTGCGGAAAAATCGTCTTGCAAAATGCATTCCTATGGGAACCTCACAAGACTAATGAATTGTTTTCGTCTTGCGAAGCATTGGTCTCGGGGGGGGGGGGGGAACAAACTGTCTCACGAAGCACGACCATAGAAGAAGCCAGCTTTCGAAGCACCATAGCGATTGAAAAACACCATTTGTCTTGCGGTTTTTTCGTCCTGCGAGGCATTCATCTTGCGAGGCACCACTGTACTGATGTATAAATTACACCATAATAACAAAGAATTTTGTGGTAACTTAAAGATTAAACGTTTTGTTTGGCAGAGGCTTTTGTGAACTACAACCCACCTGATCCAGTAGAGTGGGTGGAAGTTCATGAAAGTATATGTAGATAAAACTAATGTTAATATTTAAAGTGCTACTGAACTGTGCAACAACAGACTGATATGGCTATTGTGTTAAACCACAATAGCTGGGTTAATCTTTAAGGCCCCCTTCTATAATTGGGGTAGGGCAAGAAAGGTGTACAGAATGGTTATCTTCAATATTATCTAGAGCAGTGATCCTCAATCTTGGGCCTCCAGATGTTCTTGGACTGCAACTCCCAGAAGCCTTCACCACCACCTCTTGCTGGCCAGGATTTCTGGGAGTTGAAATCCAAGAACATCTGGAGGCCCAAGGTTGGGGACCATTGATCTAGAGGACAGAGAGGTTCATGCTTCTTTTGTTTTGTTTTTAAGAGAGTGGTGTTTTTAACCTAACGACTGTGTCAAAGAGGTGAGGTGGGCAGATCATCCCAGGGGACCATCATGTTTGATAGTAAAATATATATATTTTGAAAGATTATATTTCTGTTGACAGAAAAAGAGCATTGTCTTTAAAAAGTATAATAGAGATCACACTCATCTGTTTCCCCCCCCCCTCTTGAAGGTTTTGCGAATGTGGATTATTGGATGACAACATTCAACTCCAAAGGATCAGAACCCATTGTTGTTTGTGATGGACCAGCTGGTTAAAATTTTGAAGAACAAGGCCATTGTACTATAAGAAGACTCAGGATCAAAGACAAGGGTACAAAAAAGTACAGAAGAGAGAAGGATTATTTAGCCACAGTTTCCAGGGCTGTTTCTCCCCCTGTTCTTTGCAACTTCAGTGAAGGAAGCCATGCACTTTAAAAAAGCATTTTCTGGCCTTCTGCATAATTTTGACCTCTACTCAAATATCTTGGTATGAACTGGAGTAGTCTCTTCTGTCTTGATTTGCTGTGGAAAGCCAAACAGGAATATTTCAGGAAGAGGGGAATCTGTAGTGCACTTTCCCTGAGACACACTGTGATTTTGACACTACGGAGGGATTTATCACTCAGTGCTTTTCTCCAGATATTCTGGAGAAGTACTATCAGGATTTCTGATTTGTCCGTCTTTGAATCACTTTGGTCAAAGGAGCAAACTACTGAAATGTTATTTGAACCGCAGACACACATCTGTCCCCCAAAGAAGGGATTTGCTCAGGTCCTCGTTCTGTGTTGTAGTTTGAGTCCAAGAACTTTATCCACAGCTGCATTTCAGTCACATTTGCATTTTTATGATGGCACTTCTTTATCATATAGGTGGGCATTCTTTCCAATGTTTTTTTTAAAAAACACTGCATCTCGCTACCTGCCAAAACACTAGTGTAAGTTTATATAGTCATTCTTCATATGTGTGTGGCTGAGGTGGGGTTCAAATATTTGGCAATTAGAAGCACTCTGCAAATTTCTTTTTCCATCTCTCTTCACTAATGGTGAAATACATATTCTTGCTGCTTCCCTGATCTGGGTCAGTTGAATGCCAAATCCAAGATTTTTTGAAAGTGACTAATAATTTCATCAAGGAGCCAAATTTGCTAAAGGGCTGGCTGTTTCTTTCAGAACATGCTAAGCTAAATTCTTCTGGAAATTAGACCTTTTGAGAAGTCTAGGGTGGGTACCTCAAATTGATCATTACTTTTCACTGCAACATGACCACCTGATCCTATGAAACTACATTTTGAAAGCTTTTCTTTATATATTTTGCTTGAAATACCTTCCTGCTTGTGTTTAAAAGATGGTGATGGGTGTGATAGTTTTTAGCTAGGACTGGAAGAATCACATTCTTGACGTCGATGCCCTGCATGTGTTTGCCCATTTTCTTTTTTCCTGTATTTTGATAGTGTTTCTCACTGTATTTTGATAGCATTTCTCACATATTCGTCCATCTTTAAATTGTGTGTTCCTTATACTTGAGCGTCTTCCAAGCCTTCCATGTTTCCTCTTGCTGCCTGTGGGCTCAGCTGGATGGCGTCTTTAGAGAGGATCAGTTACAAGCATGTGCTATCAGCAGTTGTTGTGGAGCATCCCAAGAGTGAATTTTTAAAGGTCCTGGTAGGTTAAGATAATTTGCAGATGTGCTGGGCTGAAGTCAGAGCCCAGCAAGGCGGGTTGCAGCATACATTTTAACATGTTTGTTTGCTTTGGGGGCTTTTAAATTTTCAAACAAGTTAACATGACAGTGTTCCAAATGAAAAGCAAAATGTTGTTCATTTGTAAATATAGGTCAAATTTAAAGAAGAGGTTGGAAGAATATCTCTTCATTAGTTGGAAAATTAGCTTGGATTTTTCCTTGATGGTGACTGTGTCACTATACTGAACAAATAGTCAAAAACTGTTCTCTTTCCCATCTTCAACCCTTTACAACTGTACATATTATATTTAGCACTACTGATTGAGAAGTGTAACGAGAGACTAGTTTATGACAGTGAAGTCAAAAGTATGTATTGTTTAAAAGTGCAACACTGTGGAAGCTTAGACTTTAAGAAGGTTGGCAATTAACCTGCCAGTACTTCCCTTGTTGGATGGCTGACCTTTTTCCTTACTCTTCCTTTTATGTGTAAAGAAAGATCTCATACTTTATAAACTTCCTTTAGGTATGCAAAGGGAAAAAATTTCTTCCTTTATGTCAGAATGAAGGTTCTTGTTACATAGGTATGCGGTGATATCAGGAGTAATAGTAAATATGTGTTGATCAATTTTTTTATTGATGGTGAAAATATTTTATGTCCCATCAAGTTGATTCTGATTTATGGTGACCCTAATATAGCTGAGAGGTAGTGTTACCACTGGCCCTGCCCTCCCTGCCCATGAGCATTCCTGTACCTACTTAACCTGGGAATATGCCTCCATAAACTCAATGGGACCTGCTTCATAGTAGAGTGTTTCAAGATTGCTCTGTAAACAGACAATGAATGGATGTCCTAATTCTGTATAAATCAATAGGAGACTAAAGCTAGACACCACTGTATCTTGATTGCTGTTTTTTAATTTACTTTTACACTTTCAACACTTGACGGTTTTCTAAATTCTTTCATATGAGCTTTTTACTGAGTATGAATATAGATCTACACAGAGAATACAACTCAATCTGACGTGGCATGCCTCTTCTTGTTTTGTTTTTCATGCCAGTTTTGCAAAAGAAATCAATCCAGAACAGAATTTCAGATCACGAAAATACAAAGATTCAACAGTACTCATGTACAAAGCTATGGAGAGAAGTTCTGGTTCTATAGTGACATGGCTGTGTATTAGAAAATTGTGTCAAATGTTGACAGCTCAATACCAGGGGGCATTGTAATCAATCATTCTTACAGTCAACCCTCGGGTCTCTAGAGTGCACTGGTTTTTAAAGGCCAGTGAATACATGTACTACACAAGCGTTCCTATAAAAACAAGGTTTTTCTCCCGGCTTCAAATGCAGATCATGGCATAGTGAGCCCATTGGACAGGAGAGAATGAATCTTTCCCACTTGTGGACTGGTTTTCCACGTGCACTTTTGTATTGCATAGGTTTTCAGATCTGTGTCTCGGAGAAGCTGTGCACATGTCCAACTCTCATTCCCAGTGGAGTTTACATCATTTGTTTTCAAACTTCCAGTACATTTTCTCCTTTCTGTTCCACAAGCTGCAAGGAATTAAAAGCAGAAGTACTTGCTCAACAGAAATCAGAAGTCCCTGTCAAGTTCTCTCATTTTCAGCTGATTGAGAGCATTTAGCTAAATTAGAATTTGCTTCTTGTCTGATCTGGAATGCAAACCAAAATTCTCAAGCATCTTTTTGAACCTATCCTCATCTCCTTCATCAGTGGCTGACACCTTTTGTTGTCCCCTGTGGTGGAGGAGCATGGAAAGGAAACATTGGATGTGTTGCTTTGAACTAAAATTCAGAGTGTGAAACATCCGAAAAGTATCAGAGCAAATGATTCTTCAGGCAAGCAAGTCTTTTGAAAAATCCTCAAACCAAAATGCCATGAAGTTTGCTTTATAATGAACATCTATAAGAGACATGCAGTGGGATATCTAGGAACACAGACAAATTCTAGTTTTATTACTATACGTTTTATTACTGTATGTAATGGCCTAATGACACACACTATCATAGAGCTTCTCAGCAATTTATATATTGTTTTTAGCATTGCATGCTCTTGATAAGTGCTTTACTGCACAGTGTTTTGGGTTCTCTTGGTGAAATTAAGCTCTGCTCTCCTGTTTTGGAGAAGGAAGCAGTCTCTTTTGTTGTGCTGCAATTTTTACAAAGATTGCCACTGTCCAACTGAGCTCATAGTGCATTCCTAAGTCCTGTGATTGGAATGCGAAGGAGGGGCTCATCATGGTGCATGGGGTTGGCACACTGGTTTGTTAACGTTCACAAGCCAAGATACAAAGTTGGTTTGCCAGTTTCTTAGTAATGAAAGATTTTTCCTCATGAGCAAATCACTTTGCCTTGGTGAAATTGAATTGTTGTGACACAATAGGATGAAGAGATGAAAGCGGGTGGGTGGATAAGCTTATTGATCATAAGACATTCAAACAACAACTCTCCCAGCTGCCTAAGCACACCCTTTTCCACAGATATTTGGTGTTCTGATCACCATGGCATCCACTTTCCTAAAGGCAACCTTTAGACTTCAATTATTAAACCTTCTACAACCTTTCAAGAGCAAGGTGTAGCTTGGTGCCAAGTGTCCTAGCTTTTTAAAAATGCTGCTGTATGGATAAGAGCTTACTGCTGCCGGATGGGAGAAGATACTGATGGTCTATGATTCATCTCTCCAGGGGAATGTCAGATTTGAAAGGAAAGGGGCAGTCATGGAATTTAACATTTTAATAGACCTGTTCGTATGAATCAGGTTTGGCAGGTTTAGATCTTCTAATTGGTAAGCACCATCATTGCATTGTAGACTTTAGGACTTAGTTGCCCACACAGACCAAATCACAGATGTCAGAAAGCTCAGCTGCTTTTTATGGAAAGCATCTACATCTCAAGTGTTCCACTCTTTTCCTCTCTAAATTTTATGTAGGGAAGCGTATATTCAGGGAAGCCTGAAAATGGTGGCTTTTAAATGAAAACAATATAATTTGCTCTCTTGTCCAATAAGGGAGATGCTGGGCTTTCCTGTTGCTTTTGAGACTTGAACAAATAAATATAGAGATTGCTTTCTTTTTTTTAAAAAAAAAGTTGTTTGCCCATGCAGGGAATATGGGTAAAATGGCTCATTGTTAAACATTATAATGGCTCAGGGGTGACAGGGAAATAGGGTGGTATGCATTTGTATGTGTGTGTGGGTAACCATATGCACCAAATTATGGACCTTATGAGAGACTGTAAATATGTAATTCAGAATTTTATGGGAAGCTATATCAGTAATATATTGCTACTTTTTGTAAATATTTAAGAAATGGTTGTAAAAATGTAAATAAGTGAGACTTGTATGTTTGGAGGTGAGATCAGTTTTTACTTTTTGCAGTTAAATAGAGCTGTTGATGCACTTTCCCCCATACAGCTTTCCTTCTTTAATAAAGAGACTATGTCATTACCAAAGTCATTGTTTCCTTTGTTCTTCCTCATGAGTTAATGAAATTTCTGTGCATGAATATGTTTTAAGAATGTCAACAACACTGTTCTGTACAATTTTGAAGCAGCAAAGCTATTCATGCTGTCTGCCAAAATCATCATCTTTGCCATCTAATTCCAATGTCTTTGTCTAGCTGGTGTGCATTTTCAAAGCAAAGCCAACTTGCAAATACGCCATATGCTGTCTAATTTTGAACAGCATGTTTGTAGCTATGTTGAGATTTAGAAATGTTGATGGTAAAAGGTTGGGGTCAGAAAAAAAAAAGAGAAAGTGCAGATGGTATGGCTGGGCACTCATGTAAACTTGAATATTACAGTAGAATAGCAAGAAGATTGTTTCAAAAGCCTTGACCTTAATTGTTGAGGTATCTTGAAAACATGGTGGAGGTAGGGTGGAATATCAGTCTAGTATCATTATTGGTGCTTTCCAGTGTGGGATTTGTTATGGAAAAATTAGACTCTTTGACAAATCTTAACTGTGAGAAGAAATTATTGGGAGAGAGCGCAATGATTTTGTCACTGATGCATATAATTCAGATTTAATGATGGTGGTGGTGGTGGGGAGAATACATGTGACAATTTTCAGTGTAAGAGAAGAATTAATCCTCTTAATAGTATTTCACTAGAGAGACTAAATGTGGCAATTCAAAATCAAATGTTAGAAATGTTACCAGCCCTATTCAGGTGTTAAAACTGAAAGCATGTGGGGCTCTGATCATTGAGGAGACAAAGGGAAACAGGTAATCATGTTCCCCCACATCCTTACCCAGAGGTAAGGCAGACCTTTGCGTGTTCGGCGTGACGATCTACAGAAGTGTCTGTAAGCACATTGTGCTGAACCCACTTACAGTGTTTCCCTAATTTGGAGAGAAAGTCCGTAAAGCATGTTCAGTTGAATGTGCTTATAGCTGCTTTTGCAGTGAGCCCATGAAGGTTTGTCTTGTTTCTTGGGGGCCAAGACTTATTTTTCTGCCCCGTTCCAAAACACAGTTATACCTTAGACTTCATATCCTGAATAGGGCTATAGCGATCCTGCAGATTGTGATGGCCTTCCTCAAGACTCACAAAGGGAGGTCATCACGTCACTTTAAAATCCTTTACTCTTCTTTACTGCCACCAACCATTCCTTAATAAATAAATCATACAGCAGGCCAGTATAACTTTTAAAAAATAAAAACTTGGTTTATTGGATACAAAAAGAAAGGAATGGTAAATCACTGTTAAAGAAATAATCAATTACTGTTTCACAGGCACTAGATCTCACAGACTCTTTCACACTGACACTAAGATTACTTTAACTCGCAGCTCAGACACTCATCTCTCATCTGTCTGCTATCTCCTATCTCATCTCGTCTCCTATTTCATCTCTTCTCCCCCACTCACACCTCACACACACCTTATATATCACAGCTCCTCCCACCTCTGCACCACCCTCCGCCCTCTCATTGGCTGAGATTTTCCCTCCCAGCTGTGACGGACAGGTTATGCTATGGCTGACCGTAACAACAATTATACCTTAGACTTAATATCCTGAATAGGGCTATAGTGATCCTGCAGATTGGTCCTGGGCATTTGGGGCTCTTTCTTTTCTTGTGCAGAGTAGACTTTGATAGAGGGTGTTTCTCACATGATAGACATCAGCTAAAATGAGTTGCCTATCCAGCTTGAAATATATACTTCATTTTCTTCAAGAATATTAGTTGAATATTAAGGAGACCAAAATCATTACTACAGAAGAACTGCACAACTTTAATGTTGAAAATGAAGAAAATGAAATAGAGATTTTGTATGTCTTGGTTCAATCATCAATCCAAATAGAGGCAGTGGCCAAAAATCAGAAGACAGCTATGACTCAGAAGGGCAGCAATGAAGAAGTTAGAAAATATTATCAAGTGTAAAGATGTATCATTGGAGACCAAGATCAAGAAGATCATCCAGACTTTCATATTTCTGATGACCATATATGGGTGTGAAAGCTGGAGAGGAAAAAAATTGTTTCATTTGAAATATGCTGGAGGATAGCTTTGCTGATACTCTGGATTGCCAGAAGGATGAACAATTGGATCCTAGATCAAATGAAGCTTGAACTATCTCTGGTAGCAGAAATGTTGAAACCGCGATTGTCCTCTTTCATTAGAACAGGATTCTCCATGTCCTCTGTGAATACACACTAATGAGTTAATCTGCGGCTGAGCAGAGCAGTCTTCGGTAACTTCCACAGCTTTAAGCACTTAGTGCTGGGACCTCCCCTACACCTGGCTATATAACTCCGGCCCAGTGCTTCCGTTCTTTTTCTGACCGCCACAGCTTCATTGGAACTTCACAAGTAGAAACAAATCTTTTTCTTGCCTTTTTCTTTCTTTCCCTTCATCTCCCCTTGTTCTTTACTTGTAACAAGTTGTTTCTTTTGCCTGGGGGATACAATACTAGCCGGCATTAGTTGTTCTTTGTTGAGTCTTTACAAAGCCGGTGTTTCAGCCCTCAGGGCTTTTCTCTTAAAGAAATAATATCTCTTTTACCTTCTTTATAACTACCCCCAGGCTGGAAAGCAACAGGTTTTTTTGTCTGTTTGCAATTTTGTCTCTTAGCAGGATAGAAGAGGACAACCTCTCCGGAGTTTGGCAGAGAACAGCCCTCTTGTTTCAAGGGGCTTGTTCTTACAGCTGTTGCAGTGAGCAGACAGACCTGAAAGGAGGGCCTCCTAGCTCCTGCTCCCCACTTCAGTGGTGTACAGCCTCTTCGGAGGCTGGGGCGGAACAGCCCTTTTGGTTCAAGGGGCATACGCTTACAGCTGCTTGACCCCGCAGGAGTTAGGGCTCTGTACGCCCTGTCCCTAGGAGAAGAAGGGCCTCCTGTTGCCCC
This sequence comes from Pogona vitticeps, assembly GCF_051106095.1. NCBI lineage: Eukaryota > Metazoa > Chordata > Lepidosauria > Squamata > Agamidae > Pogona > Pogona vitticeps. The sequence continues at coordinate 55,679,729 of NC_135786.1, forward strand.
TGTCATCTTCCCTGACTGTCAGTGATTCCTCCTGACATAGGAAGTGCCTCTGTGTGTGAGTGCCGCACATCAACCCTCCTTCATGCGCCTGCTCATGTAGCTGCGACTTCTGGAGGGAGCTGCACACCAAGGCTGTAGATGTGCCAGGGACATATGGTAAGGCTTGAGTTTCCCTTTTGGGATACAAAGGGCCCCTTCAGCTCCTGCGGCTAGCCCTGCATGTCAGTGCTTTGCCTGTCTGGGGTAGCGCCCTTGGGTGTTTGGTGTATTAGGCCTCATTTATCAGAGGACTTGTTCATGTGGCTGCTATTTCCAAAACCAGTTAGGTGCCGAGGCAAAAGCTTTCTGGCAGCATTTGACAGCCCTAATTTGCCCTTGAAAAGGGGGGGGGCTGCAACTCCCACCACTAGTCCTGCTAGTCGGTGATATTTCTGCCTGGGGTAGCACCTGATGGTGGCTGTTAATTTGGCACAAAACAGCCCTCTTTATCAATGGGCTGGCTCACAAAGTAGCCTGCGGCCCTGTCTCAGCTGCCAGTGCCCGCATAGGCTCATAAGGAAAGGACTCACAAGGGTCCACCCGAGAACCCTACTGCTGTCAGGTAAGCCTGGATAATTTTCCTCAGGTAGGTCCTATCTCACTGACAAGGTTGCGTAGAACCAGTCCCTTTTGTTTGGGATAGGAGCTATGAGCTCTCGGCCACCATCGCCATTCCGCTCTACCTGGCATCATTCTGAGCCATGGGCTATGGCATGCTTTATGCCTCCACATACGCTTCATAGGTGTAGTGCTCCCTCAAACTTGGCTTCGGTGGCATAATGTTTGCAGCTTCAACCGAACCTGCTGTTAACCCATTCAGGTTTGGGACTCACATGAATCGCTGGGGGTGAAAGAGTTTCCAACCAATTTTCCTACACCCCTCTTGGTTGTTGCAGATGGTCACATTCTTTTACTGTTAACAGATGAGGAGTTCTCTGGTCGGCATTATTTGTTTTTGACCACCGTGTAGCCACTTACTCCTCTGCCATGGGGGCTTATCACCACTTATGGAGTTTGGTTCTGCCCACCCTGCAGGTAGCTCATGTGCACGCTTACACTTCAGGCCTTCCGCATCACTGGGAGGCACTGTTGCAGGTGTGTCACGAGTGCACTGCTGCTCGATAGCCTTAAAACCAGGCGATACGTTTCTAAGCAATTGACGGGTTTAGACCTGCCGTTTGTTGGTATACGGCTTTTAGTCAGGAAAGGGTTACTATTCTTGATAACCTCCTCAGGCTCTAGGAAGCGACACAGTCTTTCTCTGTGGCCTGGAGAATATGCGCCCTGCCTATGGGCCACTGACACCTCAGTGGTCTCTCCAGTTAGTTCTTTGGCAACCCTCAAGGCTGCCTTTCTCCTGGCTGTACCCTTAGCTTGCAGGGCTGGAGGACTAGCTGCAGTAGCAGCTGGCCCTCCTTTCTGCAAAGTACCCCTTCAGCCAGTCCTTACCTTGCCTACGGTATTTTTCTGTCTTCCATTTGAACCAGCCAGCTTTCCTTCCTGGTTTCTTCCCCACACCATCTTCACTGCTGGAGACAGCTCTGCATGCTCTAGACATGCAGTGTGCTTTGCCATATTGCTTGCATCGCACAACCACTTTTCGGTCCTCACAACATTTCTCTGTCACCTTCAGAGCACCGGCTTTCTCTTAGACCATGTCTAGCTGGATGGTCCAGACCATGTGCCTTTCCTTTGGTTTGGCACAGACTCTTCTTCCAAGATCAGTGAGAGCTCACTCTACTAGAATAGTATCATCCTCAATGGCCTTTCTCTGTCACGTGGATATCGTGGATGTCTGCCGTGCTGACATGTGCACCACTCCATCTCCTTCATCTCACCCTACCGCCTGGTTGCCCAGGTTAAGGTTCAGGCTGCAGTAGGGCGAGCTGTCCTGGCTTCTGCACTTTCGTGACGACCCTCCTCGGGGTTAGTCAGCTTGCTAGTCACCCATTAGTATGTATTCACAGAGGACACGAAGGAGAAAAGAGGTTACCTTCTTCGAGTAGTCCTCTGTGAATTCACACATCCTGCCCTCCTCCCCGCTGTCCGTCACGTGTGCCATGGCATATTGGGCAGCGGTGGTCGGTTCTTTGAGAACTGAAGCACTGGGCTGGAGGTGGAGTTATATAGCCAGGTGTAGGGGAGGTCCCAGCACTAAGTGCTTAAAGCTGTGGAAGTTACTGAAAACTGCTCTGCTCAGCCGCAGATTAACCCATTAGTGTGAATTCACAGAGGACTATTCGAAGAACCAGAGTTACAGGTAGGTAACCTCTTTTCTCTGGAAAAGATAATAGTACTGGAAAGACTGAAGGCAGTAGAAAAAGAGGAAAACCAAATATGAAATGAATTGACTCCCTTAAGGACAACACAGGCTTGACTCTGCAGGAGCAGCGCTTTTGAGAACAGTATATTTTGGAAATCTTTCATTCAAGTGGTTGCCATAAGTCAGAGGCAACTTGAAAACATAAAAATAACAACATGCTTCATTTTTAACATGACTAGCAATTGACAGCTAAATATCAGGGCTTGAAAACAACTAGCTAAAAGGAAAAGTGATCTGTAACTGGTTAGTTTTAGATAATGAGTAATAAATTAATAGTTATGAAGTTGCAGTGAAAAGAATGTAACAAACAGTTACAAATTTAATCTTAGATATTATGAGTAATATTTTCTAGTTATCTGCAAAAGTTACTTCTTTGAATCACATTTTTACAGAAATATTTCAGGTTTTATGCCATACTGTTGTCAGTTCCAAGTGGCATGGAAAATGTTCTTCAGTTTTGCATTTTGTGTTATTGTAATTCTTCTTTGTAGTCTCTGTGAATGCTATGTATGGGGTTCCTTCTGTGCCTGCGCACAACTTGTTGAAACATTCTAGAACTTTAAAAAGACCATTAATTCAATCCCCAATCTTGTGCATGTTCACCCACAGCAATGCTGATAACACAAGCATTGATGAGCAAAACGAGTTTTCATCCCACTTAATACATCACTGTATTTCTCTAGTGAGATGAAAACCCATTATGTTGATTTGGGGCACAGATGATAGAACTGAATGTGAACTACAATTTATTCATTTCCTGGTGAAATCTTTGTTTGCATTTCCTTTCTTCAAGAATGGCCATGAGTAGCCCACTGGTAATCATTGTTATTTAACAATGGCTAATTAAAGTTCTAAAATACAGTTGAAATTGATAAGCTAGCCCGTAAGAAATGTTTTGTGATTTTTGAGAATTTTTTAAATGACACCTGCTTGTTCTTGTATAGGAATTCTAATTACTATGTCAATTAGAAATATTCTAATGGGAAGTTAATAAATGAATAAAGAACTATTCTATATGAGATCCCAGTTGTTTAGATCTTTTAAAGCTTATAACCACAGTGAATCACACCTGAAAGACAATAAGGATTCCGGTGTCACACAGAAAACGGGGGATAAAATTGTCACCTTGTGCACTGACTCAAATTTCTAACTGACCATCAAATAAACTAATGCATTGCTGCAATCTAAGTCTAGAGTTCTGAACTGTGGTCACCCAAAGGTGTGAATTGGGTATAAATGACTGCAGCTGTTTCTCTAAAAGGAGCAACTGAACAGCATTCACAGCCTTTGCTGCAGCCTGAATTTTCTAGCATGGCAATGACTCCAGGCTTGCATCCATTGGGAAAAGTCACTGCAAATATACAGGATAAAAAATAATGGAAAACTTAGTAAATATTTACTTGTTAATAAAGAAACCTTGTATTCCACCACCGTATAAGATCATTCCTACTGAAAACACCTCTTTCAGTTCAAAATTGAATTCGAACCGAAAGAAACATTATGTCACTATGACGAGTTTGGCTTCCTCCAGATTGAGAATGTTGACCTCACTTCTACTATGACTTCAAATGCTCATATCCTAAATTGGGATTGTTAGGTGTGAAATGTCCCATTCCCAGAGTTGTCACATCAAATGTATGTCAGTCTATAGATGTACCAAGGTTTTAGAGTGAAAGTTGACTTTTTTCTCTCACCCTGATGTCTAGGGAAAGCAAACAGGATGATATGAATCATATATATGCAAATTTTTGTCCCATTTGGGGCACACTGAAAATTCCTCTTCTTCTGAAGAGAGAGAGAGATGTACACAGGCCTGACTTTCAGATTTGACTAACAAGCAGGGTGTGTTAGACTAATCATGCATCAAGTTTCATTCGCAAGTAACATTGCAGTGTTGATATACTTCAGTGAAGCCCAAAGGTCTTCACATATTTATGTGAACAGTTTTCACTTGGAGCAGTATGTGGAATGTGTTGTATAGGAATAGTCAAAGAGCCATTTGTTATTTAGACAGCAAAGAATTTTCAGAACGAGTGCATTTCATGCTTCCAAAGCAAAGCTTTGTTGGCTACAAGACAACATTGAGCTGTTGGATTAAACCACCGTGGACGCAAATTAGCCCACATCTGCCCACCGTGCGTTCTTGGCATTCTGCTGGAACATCTGGCTTTAGTTGCCCTTTGAGGGGACTGCATGGGGATAGCTGCATCACAAATCTAAGCCACTAGGACAGTTCATGTGTTCCTAAAGTTTTATGGGCTGGGATAGAGGGCCTCACTGAAAGTCTGTCATCTTGGCTCTGAGTCTACAATGTGTCAAAGTGTAAAGCACTGACAGCTGTTACGTAGTCACACTGCTGTCCCCCCTAGCTGGAACCAGGCTTATTATAGTTGGACTGTATATGTTAAAGCACTTAATAGTAATGAGAGCCACATTCTTCTTATGCTTACCTAATATTTGTCTAGCAGACACTGTAAAGGACATGTTCATCAGTACGTGGGTGGGAACTTGATCTGTTGCTTATAACTGGGGATGCAAATAACAGTTCCAAAACAAACAATTGTGGGGTGAAGCAATGCCTTTCTCATATTAATATGAGCCTTTCTCATTATTGATATGTATTCATCAGAAAAGTACAGTTCACTATGGACAGTGCTCATATTATCCAGGTACATGTAAATGCTTCAAACATATCATAGACAATTGGGGTTAACTTGAGACCTGTAGCCACATTGGAAATTGCTAATATGAAGGCACCACTGGCCGATTATGTTACGAGGCTGTCTGGGGTGGAATAGAATATGAAGTGCAGTGACTGTGACTGCAACGGTAATGGAAATACCCTCTAATTCTCCTCTTTATAAGGTATGGTTTTCCTGTTTATCTAGAGCATAGGTTCCCAAAGTGGTCTATATGGACCCCTAGGGGTCGATTTCAACTTGCAGAGGGTCCACATCAGAGAGAAAAAAAAATTGGGGGTGCACAAGATGTAAATGGGGGTCTGCATGAGCAGACCTTGTGGAAAGGGGTTTTAGCGTGGCTTGCTTCCAATCTTGTAAAAAAAAAAAGTCAATTGCATATCATTGAATGTGGAGAACTAATTTCAAACCCAATATTGAAAAACTATTATCAGAACAACAGGTTCATCCCTCTCATTAACATAATTAGCTGTGTATTAATTTATTAATTTTACTAAGTTCTAATTTTTTTTCATTCCAAATATAAATATTTAGTTGCATTTTGTGTTTTTTTCAACAAAGGTATTAATAAAAATTGAACTTTTTTTTACACTTGTGCACTCTTTCAAAAAACCCTTAAAACACGTTTGAAGTTAATAGGTTTAGGAAAATGCGATATTAGGTAGCGGGGGGGGGGGTCTATGGAAAACAAATAAGTCAGAAAGTGGTCTAAGGGGCAAAAACGTTTGGGAACCTATGATCAGAGGCTTCCACTCCCTGTACTCCCTGTTTTTCAATATATGAGGTTTTAAAGATCCCTGTTTCATCTATTTTGGCATATCTGAAGTTACCTCCCTGCCTGCCTTAGGTAAAAAGATTTTGATGCAACCTCTCTCTGAAAGCTACATGGCACCTGTGTTTAACTCCACGTGTTTCATCCACAAGCGAGATGTTTTGATTGCCAGGTGTCTGTACTTCGTTAGTTTTTCCAATTATTTATTTCAACTCTGGCATCCCCTGGAATTCAATAATCCAGACATTTCTTCGTTCTATTACTATTATGTCAGATGCGTTAAGTTCAAGATGTATCTCAATTTGAATCCAGAAATCCCACGAGATCTTGACTTCCTCATTATCTGATACCTTCTCCACCTGATGTTCCCATGGGTTTTTGGAAGCTGGCAAATTATATTTTTTGGAAAATGACCAGTGCACTAATTTTGCCACTCGATCGTGTTTAATTTTGTAGTCTGTTCATGCGATCTTTGGACATTTGTAGATGAGGTGTGACAGTTTCATCTTTCTTTTGGCAGAGTCAACATTTGCTGTTAGCACTACTTCTTTGAATCTTAGTTTTCAGCACATTGGTTTGGAGTGCTTGTTCTTGTGCAGCAAAAATTAAGCCCTTGGTTTCTTTCTTAGTGGTCTCCAGCTTTATCCATGCCCATCTTGAATTATTAGCATGTTTTTCATCATCATCATTAAAACACCAGGCACATGTAGTCATTGCAAATGTAGTAATCAGAACAATTCCAACCAACACTTGGGGTCTAATACTTGCTGCTGACTTTTAACTAGTATTAAGTAACACAATATTCTGGTCTGGTTTCCTGTATCCTCGGTAGGACTTTTTGAACATTCATAGGGTCACCATATATCAGAAGCAATTTGATGGCATCTCTCTCTCTCTCTCTCTCTCTCACACACACACACACACACACACACACACACACAGAGGATTAATGGAAATGAAGGAGCACTCAACCTACAAAAGCAGATAAAGATTAATAAAGTAATTAAAAAGGAAAATGGAAGATTCACAAAGCAGTGTTGCTATAAATGAAAGAGGTAGCACTGGAAGAAGTGAGGAATTCCCCAGTGCTTAAAGACGTCCAGCTCCAGAATGCTTTGAAGTCACAAAAGTCAGGAATGAGAGGCAGCAGATGTTTCTCATCACTGAGTATCTAATTGCCCATGGCATGTGGCCATGTTCTACATGGCATTGAAAACTATGTCTATGTGTCTATAAGAGAAAAAACTTCATTGTGTAATAAGTTATTACAGGATTACTTTTGGAAAAAGTATGTTTTTTCCAACAAATATAATGCAAAAATTTGTTAAGATCTTGGGCAACATGTCCCAAATGCAGAAGTATTATGCAGAAAGAAATGTCATTTGGAAACATCGTTAAAAGTATGGGCTGCTTCTTTGATGCTTCTCTTGTACCCCAGGTTCTTTCCAAAAACAATAGGCATAATTCTACCTTTTCACCCTCTTTGGAATATTTTTACTGAAATTTGCTTCTCCAGGCAGAATGACAACTTCTTGTTGAATCATCCCACCCTATTGTTGGCATGCCGATCTGTCTTTTATGCCTTTCCGGATGATGTCAAAGCAGTATAAATATGCCACATGCCTTTTGTCAATAAGCACCAATCTTGGTGCAAAACTGCCACTACTATTTTTCCAATATAGTTTGAAGGTAGTATTCTGCATTTTCAGTTATAATTTGTGTTCCACTTTGATTCTCAATGGGCTAATTACTCTTCAGATGTATACATTTTCCCAGCCTGAGGTCTGTAGGTAAACAATGGTCTGGACAAACCACAGGGCTGAATCACGCTAGCAATGTTATGGATCTCGATTTTTTAAAATCATGGTTGCTACTTGACTGCACCACCACCTATAGTTTCTGTGTCTAGCAGAATTTTGTCCATGAGTGAAGACATCCTGATGAGCAGTTTTAGCCTTCAACCTGCCTGTTAAAATGTTTGAAAAGAAAAAGGGGGAGGGGGATTACATGTGCAAATCTGAGTGGGCTGGATTTTAGGGTTATTGGTACGTCAGTCATCAGCTTACAGCACCGTGGCCCCTACATCAGGTTCCTCTTACTCAGGAAACAGCTGATGCGCAAGTTTCAGGCACACAATTGATTGTCAGCAATTGGTCATGGCTCATCTGACTGTCCCTGAAGGACCATTAGTCTTCTTCCATCAGTGATACTATGCAAGAGGGGTGTGTTCCTTCTGTGGCTTTACACGGCATTCTAGTAAAAAAGATAAATTTCCTTCTTGCGATCTTGGGCTTTGGGTGTTCCTCGTTCTGGGAAGAGATTTAAAGCTGTCTGCCAGACCCGTGGGCTGTTAAAACAAGACAGTGCCACAATGCTGAGCTCAGGGCTGCGTGCTCCCCTCCTCCCCCTCCCCTTCCTCCTGTTGCTCACAGCCATGGAACTGAGCTGGTCCTTTACAAGCGAGGAGAAGAAACTGATCCTAGACCTGCACAATCAATACCGTTCTAAGGTTGATCCTCCAGCCGCAGACATGCTGAAAATGGTAAGTGAGCTGGACTTCTGTGGCAGGGTGGGAATCCATAGGATTGCCCTTGCCTCACTTGGCATGAATTTTTCTTTGGAAACTGTAACTTCTCTTGCATGTCTTATAAAGATGCTCTTTAAAATGTCGTCCTTTTGTGCAGTTTTTGAGATGTACAGTAGTTGAAACCAGCAGCCAGGTAGCTGAATTCTGGAGACTTATCCAGAGCTTCTTAGAGCATATTGCAAAACTAATAATTGCTATATGAAATATGATTATTTTGGGTAAATGTACAACGTTTAAAGGTTGATTTCCTTACCTGATTTGGAGACTCTATATACCTTAGCTATAAGCATTTTAATGGATTTTTTAATTGCAAGGATTTCTCACAATCGCTCAGCATCCTCTTGTGATTTAGGATGTAACTCAAAAAAGGAAGTGTGTGCTTGGCTACAGGAGGTCTGTTCCTGGCAGTGATGCTAAACTGCGGTATAAATATGGGCAAGTTCTTGTGCTTCTGTTTCCTCTCACTCTGATCTTTGTCTGATGAGCACATTGTGACTTGGGCCCCAATTCCAACTAGAGCATCACTGGGGCTTGTACAGGTGTTGTGGCTTGCTTTCATTTGGACAACATGACTGCACATATGTAACTCATTAGCTACAGGGAATACAAAGCAGTAGTCTTTGGTTTAGGTTGGGCTACTGTTTCAGGACCTTGATACTCAAATTGCAGTTTGGCCTTCCTAACTGAGCAGTAGTAATTGTAGAAGGAGTGGCTGTGTTAGTCTGTGCAAGCATTATAGGTGAAAATGAAAAATTTGAAGGTAAATCATATTGGGAAGAACCAAGGAGGTAATGATTCGAGTATTTTTAAAATCTCTGTGACTCAGGGTGTATCTCTCCCTTGCACTTTCTGTACCCTTCAGAAAGTCACTCGTGCCCATGGTGCCTATTTCTCTATTACTAAGAACCAAAATACATAACATAGAAGTTTTGTGAACAAATCTCTTGACTTCCCTCCCTCCCAGATGTGAAATCAAGTGCACAGAGAAGTGGGAATCAAATCACACTGCTTAGAAAGCAGGTTGATCTTTGCTCCTGAGTTAATTATTAAATTGCTCCCTCCCACAACTGACATTAATCATAGAGGAGGGAAAATACAGGAACATTGCTCTACACCTTTTGAAAGCACTATTCCCTTGTGATCTACTATACTGCAAATGGAATAATTCAAACTGTGATTATTCAAATGCATCTGCAACTCTTTCAGCTAGAAAAAGAACAGCTTGATAATCTAATTTAAGATAATTCAATGTGGATGGATACTATTTTCATATAGAACACGTTAGCACTGGTTCAAAGAACATTAGATACATCCAAAGTGATGGGAATATCTTGCTATGGTGGGTGTAACTTCAAACAGTACACCTCCACTGCCTCGTGGCTATATCCACTCATGGAAAAGGCTTCAGGAGTTAACCTAGAGGCAAATTCTGGAGATAAAGTCCCGAAGACAGTTCGTGTTGTTCTGCCAACTCCTGCGATGTTGCTGGAACCAGTTGTATTGGCTCTTGTCTTTCCATTGGACCATTTCAGCAACATGGAGAGGGGGGATTTGCTGCTTGGGTAACAGCCTATCCTCCATACTACTTTACCAAGGCTTCATGCTCTGGAGAGGACACTTCTCGATACAGAGCATGTTACCATAGTCTCTTGAGACTGAAGGATGCCTATGAATGGCTCCTCTTTGGATGCATCTTTTGCCTTCAGTACGGTGTGCTGAGATGCTGTGAGATGCTCTAGATGCTGCTAGAATATTGAGTTATGGTCCAAGAGACCTTGGTTCAAATCTCTCCTTCGCCATGAAGTTCATTGGATGGCTATGGACCACTCACACTCTTTCACACAGACTTTACTTCACAGGATAGTTATGAGGATAAAGTGGGGTAAAGGACCATCTTATTTGCCACCTTGACCTGCTGTAATTAACTTAAATACATTAATGTGGTGATGGGTGTTACAAATTAGAAGAGCGGATGCCTTCAGAATGAGTTATTTGATCAGATGGTGGGGAGTGGCCAGCCCTCCTTCGTTCATCATTTCCCACTTCTTTGTGATATGACAGAAGGATCCATAAGGACTGGTCACATGACAGGTAAATCATGTCATAGGAATTCCTTACATTCTTGTTACCAAGTGACATTTGCTATTATAAGATAAACACTTTCAGGAAAAAGTCATCCTTAATCTCTTGGATTTTTGTTTTCTTCTCCTTATTGGACTATAGTAGCTTGGACCAATTTTACATGGTTGTATATTTGCCCCATCTCTAATCACTAGGCTGTAATCCCACAATCTATTTATCTAGAGTAAGCCTCATTAAACTCAGCGCGACTTATTCCTGAATAGACTTGTACCGAATTACCCCATCATGAGAATATGAATGGGCAGAGAGCAAAAGAAGCAGCTGAATGACAGAGGGAGAGAAAAACCAGAGAGAAAGAAATAATGGGGAGGGGTTCAGAAGAAGAAAAGAGAAGGAACAATGGGACAGCGTGGTGGATAAGAAATTCGATATCAAGAAGTTTTTAGCCAGCTATTATATTGTAGTGTGCCCTTTATTCACACTCCCATATTAAACAATTGAAAAACAAATGTGAAAGTAGTGCAACACAAGTAGGGATGTTACTGGTACTGGGGGGTGAGGAGGCAGTAACCATGATTTAGTTACATTAATTACTTTTTAAAATGTAACGATTGGTGGCATAAAGTATGAAGAACTATTGCTTTTGGGTAGATATTTGGCTATTTTTGTATTTTTGAAAATAATTATTTTTAAAGTAATTAACAGAAGAAACGAATGGCAACCACTTCTGAGTACAGTACACTCTACCTATAAAACCCTGAAAAAAGGGTGGCTATGAGTTAGAATTGGCTTGACAGCACATAATTGTAATGAACTTCTGGATAGCTCAGTAGTTTAGGTATCTGGTTACAAAGCCAGAAGTTGGAAGTTTGAATCCCCACTGTGCCTCCTTGACAGGAGTTGGACTTGATGATCCATACGGTCCCTTCAGCTCTGCAGTTCTAAGATTATGTTATCCCTTAAAGTGATGAACAACGAGCAATGATGTTAGTGAGAAATTTGAAAACAATAACATCAATACCCCCCAAGCATGTACCAAATTAAGTTTTTTTAAAATAACTTTCAAAGTTCTGACTGCAAGCTTCAGAGATGCATAGCTGAGACCTAAAGGGATTCCCTTCTTTAACCTACTGCTAAAGTTCTGTTTCCCGCATCTGACTTGCCCCTCCTCACTTGTTTTCCTCCCTCCCTCCCTCCCTTTCTTTCTTTCTTTCTTTTTGGGTTAATCTCTCTCCACTCATGATCTCTGACCATGTGAACAACATTGAGGGCCTGTCTTCGACATGGTTGAGACTCATTTTCCCTCTTTTTTGTTTTCATCCTTCTGACTGTAACTATAGACAGCAACTGTAAGTAAAGTTATCTCCTTTTCTACTTTAAATACTTCTAGAGTGATTTTATACTAATTAAGTACTAGTCATTTTGTGAAAGGGGAGTGGTGGTGAAACTAGGCTGATCATTCCGCGTTTCTCACTCTGCTGACTAAAAGAGTATTAACCAAATTCTCCAATAGTCCCATGGAAGATGGAACAAATCTATTCTGCATCTCAGGAGAGTAGGATACAATGTAATGGATTCAAATTATGAATCCATTACATTACATTTGGATAAAATTGGGAAGAACTTCTTGACATTGACAGCTGTTCAACAGACTAATGGAGTGTTTAGTCTGTTACAGATTCTTCTCATTAGAGGTTTTTAAGCAGAACTTAGATGGCCTCTTATTGAAGATGCTTTAGCGGTGGATTTCCTGTTCGGCAGGAGGTTGGACTCAATGACCCTTGGGATCCTTGTAGATCTATGAGTTCTTTGATTTAGAAGAAGTAACCATCAGAAAGAGCTTTGCCACCCAACCAACAATTTCCAGTAGCATCCACTCAAAAAGCCAAATTTAATCAGTGAGCAGAGTGGCTGGGCCAAATAGGGATTCATCACAATATTTCAAGGTGCTGTGCCTAAAAGGACCTTCTCCTTCTATGCATCCATTACTCCTTCAGTGAGGAGAGGGACTGGGTCAGAAAGAAGAAACCAGGGCTTCTTTGGTTTATCAGAGTGCATGAGAGGGAACCAACTGGCAAAAGTGTTCCTTAAGGATATCCTGGCAGTAAGCTGGTTAGAACCTAAAGGAAGAGCCAGAACTTTGTACTGGGCCAGACGGTGAATAGGTAGACAATGCAGGTCACCTGTTTCTTGGATATGTTTCATCTGGTCAGCCATAGGTAACAATTTGGTAGCGGCATTTTTGCAAACATGTGAACCTTATTACTCTTGATGGATGATTCCTTTACTTTATTGGGTTGAGACATGAATGTCATACCACTAAATCATGGGAAAGACCTGCCGATGTTGATAGGTTCTTCTGGCTTGGAGGCTTTTATGAGCATCCGGAGTGCCATAGCAGTATCATGTTCAGTTAAGCTTGCAATACAAAGATAGGGTTTGGTGCTGATTGCCACTAATCCAAATGAACTAGTCAGCTCAGTTGAGGTGGCAGTTGAGGTGGCAATTTCTGTAAATAAACAGTGTCTGTAGTGCCAGCCTGTATAATAGATGGTACCACCTTTCTAGTAGCATCTATGTTCACTTTCCATGTGGGCTTGGCACAACTCATTCTGAAGAAATACCTTCTGGAAAAATGTGGGAGTTAACGAGTCACCACCTTCATTTGCCTCAGGCTTATTTTTTCAGAACAAGAGTTACACTTCCATAGGCCTCTGATTGCCAAGTCTCCCTCTGAAGTCACACTTTTCACTTTTGTTTGGGTCAGCAAAACAGGTTGCCATGGAAATATTTATATACATTGAGTGACGCTTGCCAAACTATATTTTAATGGAACAAGAAACACAGCTGCAGGACCTCTGTATGTGGAGTCTGGCTCTGCATGATGAAAAGGGAATAATAAACCCAAGCTAGATTTGCTATTTCAGCCCCTCCCAGAGCCCTATAGACGAGGATGTCTCTGTGGTAAAGGAAGAAGAATTATAGCTTCTATGCCACGAACCTGTTTTCCCCATCTTTTAAAAGTTAGGTTTATCAAAATGTGGTTCTGAATGTGCCTCCTTTAATGAGACATTGAATTACTATACTTTTTTAATAAATAGGGGTGGCAAAGGAAAGAAGTGAGGAAGCCACTGGAGCGCCCAATACTCTTAACACCATGACTGTTAAATTAGTAATTGTAATGATGAACTGCAGGACCGCATGATGCTGAGCTATATAGATGTGTAGTAGAATGTAGTGGGAAAGAAATGGTCGAATTTTGAAAAGACAGGATAGAATTTGCTACATTTCTGCAATTTTTAAATTTGAATATAAAATTTCCACCAATGATTAAGATCAAGAGTGGCCACTTAATGCCTTGCTAAAAAAAGAAGAAGAAATGCATAACCAAATTTGCATATACTGGTTTATAGAGATTTGCATAAAATGTTCACCTCCTAATTTATATCTATACAAGTATAATATGGGGGGGGAGTTAAAATATAGAACATGTGGCATTTTAAATAGAAATTTAACAGATTTTAGCATTGTGAGAAGACTCAGAAGGAATGATGTGTCCACTTTCTGAGGCTGCTGTCCAGCTGCTGATAGTTGATGGGCAGCTTTCTAACCACTTTCTGTTTTATTTCTGTATCTTTCAACCAGACTTGGTTTGGATAGTTCTTCAAATAGAGGAGTATGCTCTGTAAAGTATGATGCACGATCGCCCTAATCACAGTCCTTAAACTGGTCTCATTTTGGTGCCAAGTTCAATGACACTGACCTAATTTTGGAGCCAAGTTAAACTTTGGCGCTCTACCTAAGGTTTTTGGGTCTTGTGGGTCTGACTTGAATGGAAGATACTGGGGTGTGGATTTCTCTACATTGTTTTACCCTGTTTATGTATTTAGTTTTTTGTAATAATGATTTAAGTTGTTTCATTGTCTGTACTCCACCCTGGCAGACCTTTAGATAAATATTTTAATGCAAGTAAAATAAATACACCAACTAAGGGCTGCTCTAGCAGCAGAGGGAAATGATTCATTTTTAAGGAAATGGAATCAGCTGTTACATTTCATTATATAGGTATATGACACTTCCCTGCACAATTAGCCTTTCATATAGGGAGCTACCACAGTAAAATATTATACATTGTCTATCATCAAGGCAGGAAAGTCCTTAAGAATAAATTGTGCGGGAGTCCACAGCAGCTTCTCTCACCTCCTGCAGTCTGCAAATTAGCAGTTTTTGTTTTGTGATTGGTCTTCAGGGCCTAAACCAAGGATTGCTTTGCAGTCAAATTTCTCAAACATGAAAGACTGCTGCAGCTACGTTTCTTCATCACTAATTGCATTTTAAAATGACATTTTGTAATTGTTTTTGAAAGTGGTACAGGTTATACCATGTTTTCCTGAAAATAAGACAGGGTCTTATATTAATTTTTGTGCCAAAAATGCATTAGGGCTTATTTTTAGGGGATGTTTTATTTTACGGTCATATCTTCTTCTGGTTGCTGCACAATGGTGGAGGGAGGGATTATTTTCAGGGGATGTTTTATTTTACAGTCATGTCATCTTCTTCTGGTTGCTGCCCAATGGTGGATGACAGGGTTTCACTTCACTGTGGCTTATTTTTTGGGTAGGGCTTATATTACGAGCATCCTGGAAAATCATCCTAGGGCTTATTTTCAGGTTAGGTCATTTTCAGGGAAACAGGGTAGGAAGGATGCTGGATTAAGATATGCTGAGGCCCAGTTTTTGTCAAGTTAAAGAGGCCTCACAGTATTATCCCCCAAATGTGTATTACTTTAAGAGTTTTGGTATTTTTCCAGGATTTAGTGGCTTTGTCTGATTCTGAGATACAACTTATTTAGTTCATGCATAAACTGGGCACTAGGGCACAGTCCACTGTACCTGTTCAGGAGCTACCATTTCTTTCTGTTGTATTTGTAGGCTAGGCTTCAGTTGAGTTTTATGAACATATTAAAATGTATATCACAAAAACAGAGGACTGTAAACATTCCTGTTCTGCTCTTGTAGTGTCCCTCCTTGGGAACCACAAAGGCATGTGATAAATTTGGGACTTAAATCAGTCACTCTCCAAATAATCTCTTAGATGTTGCCAGTCCTGTTACTAGATGTCACTTAGGCTGGGAGGAAAAAAACCCTTCAAACATTTGCTCAAAGCCTGAGCTGTCTATTTTTAAAAGTTTGCTTTCATTTAATCAGCATTTTCCTTTCTAATAAAAGCTATTGTTAAATTTTAAGTCACTGTTATCTTCCAGCAGAAAAAAAACTGTGCGGAACTTACATTTCTTTTTAATGTCCATATTGAGCCATGGGTTATTAAAACAGTCTTGGAAATCCAGAACAATGAGGCAGAAATATACCATTGTGTCCATCCAGCGTGTCCCCAAGGAAGACCATGCATATCTTCTATATTTATGTTGCCACAGAAAGGGGATGAGCAGGACGACAAATAGCTGGAAGAAGCAGAGGCGGAACAAATGGGGTGATGTTTTCTAGAACAGTATATTTTGTTTGCTCCAGATGTTTTGGCTTATGGCTCCCATAATCTAATAGGAGTTGCAACCCAAGACATCTGAAGGAATCCCCATCAGGCAAGGCTAATCCAGAGCATATCTGCTAATTTCTTTCCTCTGATGATGTTCAGGCAAAATAGGAATTTGGGAAAGCACCAGAGAGGTACTTTTGGAGGTTCATACAATCCTCCTAAACCAGGAGTGTTTTGATGGTACATAACACCACCACCTCTACCGCCGCCACCAACAACAACACGGAAATGAACACTAGTGAAAACAGCAGATCAGTAGTGCTCATCTCAGAAGTCCTTGATGCGTAGATGTATTGTCTAAAATCCTGCTGTGTAGTTACCTGAACAACACAATGTTTCGGTGTGAATTGTCCTAAGTTAAGAAATCTCCATAGATGGTATATGTTGCACACCAAGTCATGCAACTCAATATGCAACAGATAACGTCTACAGAGATTTCTTACAGCATCTCACATCTAGGCGTTATAAAATTCGTGCAACTGCAGAATAGGATTTCAAACATTGGCTGTGAGACCTTTGGTAGTTCCTATTCATATTTTTAGAGAGAAAAATCATTTTAAAGTTCACAAATTGTGGGAAACCCTGTGACCAACCAGAAGAAACCAGTACCAGGAAGATGGAATTTTTGCCCCATCTGATTTGTAGTCACATATGTGGAAAAGCTTATAGTCATGCAAATCTCTTGAGAGCAATGGTGACATTACAGCACTCATTATGTGGGTCCAAGTTGGCAAGGCAGCAGCTTGGCATGTAGAAGGAAAGCTCCCTCAGACAATCTGTCTGTAACAGCATATGCTTTTATTGCCTCTTGTATCTTTCAGATTAGTTTGCTTTCTTCTGATTATTCTTTGAGAGGT
Organism: Pogona vitticeps; assembly: GCF_051106095.1. Lineage (NCBI taxonomy): Eukaryota > Metazoa > Chordata > Lepidosauria > Squamata > Agamidae > Pogona > Pogona vitticeps. The sequence continues at coordinate 55,696,641 of NC_135786.1, forward strand.
AAACTCAGGGTTCATTTGCAAGTCTGATTAGTCAGGCAAATGATTGTAAAGAAATAGCCCCCACTAGAAAAATAATGTGCCATCGGTTTCGAAATGCAGAACTGTTTTCTTGTCTAGTTTGACCCAGGATTGCAGGAGAAAGGAAGTTGGCGTGCCAGCTGCTCATGAAACATAACTCCCCTCACTCCTACCCAGAACAAACAACATTGAAGGATGGTAGGAGCTGTAGTCCATCAGTATCTGGAGGGCCACATTTTTCCTTACCCCTGTGATAGTTCTGTAGAATCGGTCATGTGAATCCTGGCTATCCACACAGATCTGCGGTAATTTCTGCAGAATGATGCATCTAGGAAAGAACAGGGACTTATCTTAAGGATAAATTCCACATCAAGCAAAGCTATGAGACCTGTGCAGAATCTCATGTTTGGAAGTGAGGTGGAAGTGGAACCATTTCCTGTGCCACCACCAAAACAGGTTCCATTCTTCTCCTGACTAAACAGATGACACAACACTTCAAAATTTGCAAGTAGCCAAGGAGCTAACTTTACATGTGTGCCTCAAAACCTTTTAGTCAAGGCGATGTCTCTTTGTTATGGTTGGGAGTTCAGACACTGAAATGTTCCTCTAAAATAAACAACCCGACTTTTGTGTCTCCATGTTTTCTCACTACTCTCCATACCTAAAAGCTCTTCTGTTTTCTTGCTTAGTGACTATTGCTAAAGTAGCCTAGGGAGCACAGCTGGATAAGAAGTGTCTGTCTCCCACAACGCCGGAGGGATCTGTTGGCAAGCAGCTGCTGGTCCCTGCTAAGTAACAAGCTTTCCAGATGTTTGCCTTGGCAGAAGTCAAAGACAGCTGTTAAACTGGACATGCCTTTCTCTTTGCAGCAGGGAGGAGTTCTGCGTAATTACTGTCCATTCTTCTTGGTATGATTGAAACGGGGAGGGGTTTTTAATACCCAGCTCTGCTACTGGCCTCATAATTGTTTTGCCAAGGGTGCCAGATGAGGTGGCAGGCTGTCAGTTTTGGACTGGAGCCCCCTTCACAATATGCTGGCTTAATAAATCGAGGAAGCCTTTTCAACTGCCCCTCCGCTTTGAAAAACAAAAACAAAAACAAAATTTATATTATATAATTAAAAAAACTTATTGAATGAAGTAAACCAACGCATCAAGGAATGCAATACTGTGTTAACCCTTCTTTACCTGGTGCAATCTAATCCATACCGGGAGGAGCTTCCCCTGCTTCATTGGTACATCACAGGCATTCTTGGATGACCCTGATGATTGGGTCCCATATCAGGTGGACTTTCAGCCAGGATACAGATTGAGGCTGCTTTGGTCAACTTGGTAGATGATTTACACTGGGGACAGGATAAGGGGAGCACCACCTTATTAGCTCTTTTGAACCTTTTACTCTTATTTGACATAATTGATCTTGGCATTCTGTTCAATTGCCTGGCTAGGTGAGGCCTTGGGTCACTCACTCTATGACAGGGCTTCTGACTGTTCCTATGAGGTCATACACGAACAGGGGTGTTGATATAGCACAGTTCAACACCATGACCTTCGGCCTGTGGTGTCCTTCGGGCCTCCAATTTATCCCCCATATTATTTAACATTTCTATGAAGTTTCTGAAAGAGGTAATTCAGAGCTTTGCAGTGAGGGCCTATCAATATGCTTATGGCATCTAGCTCTACTCGTCTTGTCTCCCAACACTGAGGAACCAGTCAAAGCAAAAGCAAGGCGTGCTGCTGATATCTCTTCCTATAGCACTTAAAGCACTTTCTGGGTGGTTTACAATTTAATTATGTAGGCTACACATTTCCCCCTCCAAAAAGGTACATACTGAATTTACTGACCTCAGAAGGATGGAGTGAACCTCAAGCTGGCTATCTGGGATTGAACCCAGGTCATGAACAGAGTTTAGGCTGCAGTATTGCAGTTTAACCACTGCGTCACGAGGTTCTAGTCAGGACTCTTGAATATAGCATGAGCTTGCTTATGAACTGGATGAGGGTGAACACGCTGGAACTGCATCCCAACCAGACGGAGATGCTGATAGTCAGTAGAAACCCAGATCTGGGAATTGAGATTCAACCTGTTCTACAAGAGGTAGTCTGAGGGTTCGCCTCGATTCTGCACTGTTGCTGGATTCCTAGGTGGCAGCAGTGACAAGGAGTGCCTTTGTAGAACTCCTCTCAGTGCACCAGCTATAACTTTTCTTGAAAAAGAAAGATGTCACCTGGCTTGAGCTTTTTCAAATTGACCTTAGCAACAGTCATCCATGCCTAAGTTTGATGTAACTTGACTATTTCAATGCACTCTGCATGGAGCTGCCCTTGAAGAGGGCCCAGACCTTCAGTTGGTGCAACATAGGACAGCTAGGCTGCTAACTGGTGCACAGGATCATGATCATATGACCCTGATAGGGAAAGACCTGTATTGCCATGTTTCCCCAAAAATAAAACAGGGTCTTATATTAATTTTTGCTCCAAAAAACACATTCAGGGGATGTTTTATTTTTCTGGTTGCTGCACAATGGTGGGAGGACAGGGTTTCACTTCACTGAGGCTTATTTTGGGGGGCAGGTCTTATATTATGAGGATCCTGAAAAATCATACTAGGGCTTATTTTCAGGGAAACAGGATAGTTGGCAGTTGTTTACCAGGTACAATTCAAGGTGTTGGTTTTAACTTTTAAAGCCCTAAACAGCTTGGGCTTGGCAATCTAAGGAACCTCCTGTCTCATTATGAGCATGTCCATTTGTAAAGATCACCAGGAAAGGCCCTCTTAAAAGTACCAACAATTTAAGGAACCTGTTTAAAAAGCACATAGGACAAAGCCTTCTCCTTTGTGGCTCCAAGTTATGGAATGTACTCCTGAGTTACAATCTGTTTCTGCTCTGACTGATTTTAAGAAGGCAGTAAAACCGCATGTTTTTAGACTGGTGTATCTAATTGGCTCTGTTATTATTATTATTTTTCAGCTGTATCTTTTGATGATTTTAATGGTTTTTAATGCAATTGCTTATTTTTAATAGTATTTATGGTGGGTCTGGATTATATTATTTTATTATTTTTAAAAGTTGGTAAGCTGCCTTGCTCCTTCATGGATTGCTGCCTTGTCGTGGCGAAGGGGCTTGAGTAACTCAGAGAAGCTATGGGCTATGCTGTGCAGGGACGCCCAAGACGGACAGGACATAGTGAAGAGTTCCAACTAAATGCAATCCACCTGGAGTAGGAAATGGCAAGCCACTCCAGTATCTTTGCCAAGAACGCCCCATGATCAGAAACAAAAGGCTAAAAGATATGACGCTGGAAGATGGGCCCCTCAGGCCGGAAGGCGTCCAACATGCTACTAAGGAAGAGCAGAGGACAAGTACAAGTAGCTCCAGAGCTAATGAAGTGGTTGGGCCAAAGCCGAAAGGACGCGCAGCTGTGGACGTGCCTGGAAGTGAAAGGAAAGTCCAGTGCTGTAAAGAAAAATACTGCATAGGAACCTGGAATGTAAGATCTATGAACCTTGGGAAGCTGGAGATGGTCAAACAGGAGATGGCAAGAATAAACATCAACATCCTGGGCATCAGTGAACTAAAATGGACAGGAATGGGCGAATTCAGCTCAGATGATTATCATATCTACTACTGTGGGCAAGAATCCCGTAGAAGGAATGGAGTAGCCCTCATAGTCAACAAAAGAGTGGGAAAAGCTGTAATGGGATACAATCTCAAAAATGATAGAATGATGTCAATACAAATCCAAGGCAGACCATTCAACATCACAATAATCCAAGTTTATGCACCAACCAGCATTGCTGAGGAGACTGAAACTGAACAATTCTATGAAGATTTACAACACCTTCTAGAACTGACACCAAAGAAAGATGTTCTTCTCATTCTAGGGGACTGGAATGCTAAAGTAGGGAGCCAAGAGATAAAAGGAACAACAGGGAAGTTTGGCCTTGGAGTTCAGAACGAAGCAGGACAAAGGCTAATAGAGTTTTGTCAAGAGAATAAGCTGGTCATCACAAACACTCTTTTCCAACAACACAAGAGGCGACTCTATACATGGAAATCACCAGATGGGCAATATCGAAATCAGATTGATTATATTCTCTGCAGCCAAAGATGGAGAAGCTCTATACAGTCAGCAAAAACAAGACCTGGAGCTGACTGCGGTTCTGATCATCAGCTTCTCATAGCAAAATTCAAGCTTAGACTGAAGAGAGTAGGACAAACCACTGGGCCACTCAGGTATAATCTAAACCAAATCCCTTATGAATACACAGTGGAAGTAAAGAACAGATTTAAGGAACTAGATTTGGTGGACAGAGTGCCTGATAGGCTCGTAACATTGTCCAGGAGGCAGCAACGAAAACCATCCCAAAGAAAAGGAAATGCAAGAAAGCAAAGTGGCTGTCCAACGAGGCCTTAAAAATAGCAGAGAGGAGAAGGGAAGCAAAATGCAAGGGAGATAGGGAAAGTTACAGAAAATTGAATGCAGACTTCCAAAGAATAGCAAGGAGAGACAAGAGGGCCTTCTTAAATGAACAATGCAAAGAAATAGAGGAAGATAACAGAAAAGGAAAGACCAGGAAAATTGGAGATATTAGAGGAACATTTTGCGCAAAGATGAACATGATAAAAGACAAAAATGGGAGGGACCTAACAGAAGCAGAAGATGTCAAGAAGAGGTGGCAAGAATACACAGAGGAATTATATCAGAAAGATTTGGATATCCCGGACAACCCAGACAATGTAGTTGCTGACCTTGAGCCAGACATCCTGGAGAGTGAAGTCAAGTGGGCCTTAGAAAGCCTGGCTAACAACAAGGCCAGTGGAGGTGATGGCATTCCAGTTGAACTATTTAAAATCTTGAAAGATGATGCTGTTAAGATGCTACATTCAATATGCCAGCAAGTTTGGAAAACTCAACAGTGGCCAGAGGATTGGAAAAGATTAGTCTACATCCCAATCCCAAAGAAAGGCAGTGCCAAAGAATGCTCCAGCTACCGTACAATTGCACTCATTTCGCACGCTAGCAAGGTTATGCTCAAAATCCTGCAAGGTAGGCTTCAGCAGTATGTGGACCGAGAACTCCCAGAAATACAAGCTGGATTCCGAAGAGGCAGAGGAACTCGAGACCAAATTGCTAACTTGCGCTGGATTATGGAGAAAGCCAGAGAGTTCCAGAAAAATATCTACTTCTGCTTCATTGACTATGCGAAAGCCTTTGATTGTGTGGACCACAGCAAACTATGGCAAGTTCTTAAAGAAATGGGAGTGCCTGGCCACTTTATCTGTCTCCTGAGAAACCTATATGTGGGACAGGAAGCAACAGTTAGAACTGGTCATGGAACAACTGAGTGGTTCAAAATTGGGAAAGGAGTACGGCAAGGCTGTATGTTGTCCCCCAGCTTATTTAACTTATATGCAGAATACATCATGCGGAAGGCTGGACTGGAAGAAACCCAAGCCGGAATTAAGATTGCCAGAAGAAATATCAACAACCTCCGATATGCAGATGATACCACTCTGATGGCAGAAAGTGAGGAGGAATTAAAGAACCTTGTAATGAGAGTGAAAGAGGAGAGTGCAAAAAACAGTCTGAAACTCAACATCAAAAAAACTAAGATCATGGCCACTGGTCCCATCACCTCCTGGGAAATAGAAGGGGAAGATATGGAGGCAGTGTCAAATTTTATCTTCCTGGGCTCCATGATCACTGCAGATGGAGACAGCAGCCCTGAAATTAAAAGACGCCTTCTTCTTGGGAGGAAAGCGATGACAAATCTTGACAGCATCTTGAAAAGCAGAGACATCACCTTGCCAACAAAAGTCCGAATAGTCAAAGCTATGGTTTTTCCTGTTGTGATGTATGGAAGTGAGAGCTGGACCATAAAGAAAGCAGACCGCCGAAGAATTGATGCCTTTGAATTGTGGTGCTGGAGGAGGCTCTTGAGAATCCCCTGGACTGCAAGGAGAACAAACCTATCAGTTCTAAAGGAAATCAACCCTGAGTGCTCACTGGAAGGACAGATCCTGAAGCTGAGGCTCCAGTACTTTGGCCATCTCATGAGAAGAAAAGAGTCCTTGGAAAAAACCTTGATGTTAGGAAGGTGTGATGGCAAGAGGAGAAGGGGACGACTGAGGATGAGATGGCTGGACAGTGTCTGCGAAGCAACCAACATGAACCTGACACAACTCCGGGAGGCAGTAGAAGACAGGAGGGCCTGGCGTGCTCTGGTCCATGGGGTCACGAAGAGTCGGACACGACTAAACGACTAAACACACACACACAAGCTGCCTTGAGCAGTAATTTAGGGTAAAAGTTAGAGTATAAATGTCATAAATTAAATAATATAATCATAAACAATGCAGTTACCCCACTGCAGGCTAGATTGTAAAGTCCAAAATCTTACCACCTCGATCTGCCTGGTGGCTGCTTGTAGCTGTTGAACCAGCCTTGGTTGCCTGGTTTAAAACAACAATTAAGCCTCAGTGTCGACTGCTTTAAAAATGCAGATCTTTATGTAAAGGTCTATGTGTATGCTGTCTGGGTGAGCATCTTATGCTCCCTGTGCCTGAGTGTTTCTACAGTATAATGGGAGTAACAGTGCTGCAGCAGTACGTGCCCCACGCATTGATTCTGAGTGGTGATTTCTTTTTGGTTGGATGCTACAAAGGCACCCAAGGGGGCTTGGTGTTTAGTGGGCATTCTTTTTCACTAACCAGAAACAAATAAGGTTTCCTACAATGAATTTGGTTTATGCCTTCCAGATGAGTCTGAGGGCCAAACTGTATCTTACAGATAGCATGTTGTTAGAAGCAGAAATCACATTCCAATGATATGATTCCAATGTCTGAGCAATCATACTTGCAGTGCAGCCTGTGTTTACCTCCTGATGGCCAGTCACTGAATGAAGCAAGGTAAGTTGCAAGCTACAAGAAGTGTGAAAAATATATATGCCAATCATATCATATTACAGCATTTGATAGATTTCCTTTCTTAATGGCGTGCTGTATTGTGTAGTTTGACCCGCACTAACAAGGTATGTCAGTTACAATGATAGTTAATTCGGATGGGTAATATTTTTGTTACAAAGTGCAAATGATTTACAGTTGAAACTGAAAAAATTTTTCTAAATTCCTAACTCACATTTTTCCTTCTGATGACAACCACTCACTTGTCCTGGGCAAAGTACCAAGGCAGTCTGTTGCTATGTAGGCCAGGGATTCCAACCAATTTCCAGTGGTAATTGTGTATTCGGTTTACTTTTGCTGGGTTATACGAAAAGCCCTTGTGTGTAATGATGACGCCTTGGTTTGTTGTGATTTCAGAGCTGGGATCCAGAACTGGAAGCCTTTGCCAAAGACTATGCAACAAAATGCATCTGGGAACACAATAAGGAACGAGGCCAGCGAGGCGAGAATCTTTTTGCCATGTCTGGAGACCTGGATGTGACACTTGTTGTGGAAAATTGGTACAATGAGTACCAGTATTATAATATCAGCACATTAGCTTGTGAAGAGGATCAGATGTGTGGTCACTATACACAGGTATCCAGTTATATCATTATGGGAGCTCTGGGCAAAGCCTAGAGCCATTGTTTTGCTCTGATCCGTTGTTAAAAGGAACAGAAACCATGGTAATTGACAGCAGAGAATTATAAAGGGTATTCTATGGTTAAACATCTTCCTCTGATCTCGTGGCTTCAGCATATATGTCATTCCCATAATCTCATGGAAAGTGCCAACAAACTCTTAGACCACAGAAAATAAAATTGTTATTGATGTACTAGTGCTAACTGTGTAATCCCTGGTTTTCATGCAGTGGATAGTTTTCCTTATAAATTGGCTCCTGACATCACTGTTCTTGCTCTGGGGGAAGGAGTTTTTCTTTTCAAAACAGCATGGGTGTAAACATCTGGGTATATGTTTTAACTTTTCCCAAAGAAAAATCCCTCCACCAGGGATTAAACCCCACTAGAGATGGGCATGAACCAGAAAATTGCTAGTTCATAATGGCTACCCACGAACCATGAACCATCATGAACTCCACAAAAAACTAACCAGTTCTCAGTTTGTTTTTCAGATTTGTGCCGGGGAGGAACACCTTGTCTTGCCGCCGCCTCCATAAGCGCCACCATTGTCAGAGACAGCAGGCTGGCTTCCCTCTCAGGAGCCAGGACTGCTGCCTTTGCACATGTGCCCACTGCCCATCTGTGGGCACATTGTCTCTGATGATGGTGGCGGCAGAGGAGGAGAAGGCAGGACCAGGTAGGGAGGTCATGGGGGAAGGGGATGGTTGGACATCCATTTTGTTGAAGCAAAACAAAGCGGGGGGCAGGGGCGGGGGCGGGGGACGGAATTGGCACTTTGTTTTACCTCAGCAAAACAGAATGCATGAAGTGGGTCATGAACTAATCTATGAACCAACTTGGTTTGTCATTTTTTTCCTGGTTCTTGGTACAGTTTGTGCCCATCTATAAATACCACCAACCACGTCACTATGTTCACAACTCTGCATAAGGTGAGAGAATTGTAAAGTCTCTTCCAACCTGATGCCACTAGAAATACTGGCCTGTTCATTGGCAGGACTTGCTGGGGATGAGGGAGTTGTACTTGAATGCATCCAGAGTGCCCCAGCCAGTTTGGGACAGGCTGCAAGAGTGCTGTGTTAATTCAACACAGAAACGGCAATAGGGCAACAATCACAGCAAATAAATATTTAGAAACAAAACATTTGACTAGGGATACAGTGGGGTCTTGACTTGAGTACTTAATCCGTATTGGAAGGCGGTTCTCAAATCAAAAAGTCTGTAAGTCAAGTCTCCATTGACCTACAGTGCATTGAAAACCGATTAATCCCGTAACAGGCCGTTTTTGTTCCATTTTGGTTTTTTTCTGGTCTGTAAGTCAAATCTCAGTCTGCAAGTCAAACCTAAATTTTGTGGCCAGAGAAGTCTGTAACTCAAAAAGTCTGTAAGTCAAGCCGTCTGTAAGTCAAGGGTCCATTGTAGTTAAAACCAGGAACACAATGATTCCGGAGAAATACCCAGTTGTTCTGAAATTCAAAATCAAAGATGAGAAGTTCTACAGTTCAGGCATGTATAGATTCTATACATGAACAAGGACCATGGAAAAACTGTTTTCTTGCTTGCTTGCCTATAGAGCATAAACACGAGCAGGGCCCTTCTCCTCTTAAGACTCATCCCTGCTCATGTGAGCAAGTGACAAGGGCAGATGGTATAGCTGACCTCTTTTCTTTCGGTCTGTTGATGACTCCAGATTCTGGAATGACTGGATAGAGATAACTGTCTGAGTCCTCAGGAATGTTTGATTGAACAAATGGTGTTAGAGTCAAAATAAAAGGCTATGGCATCAGTGATTTCCCCCCCTTTTTTGGAATAACCAACAGGACTTGGTTTTCCCCCTGCTCCCATAGGTGGTCTGGGCAAGGAGCGAGCGTGTTGGCTGTGGGACAGTATTCTGTAAAACACTGGAAAATCTGAATGACACCGACATGCATTTGGTAGTCTGCAACTATAAGCCCCCGTAAGTTCACCCCTTGTTTTGCTAAAATCAGGTATATTTCAACTTTGAAAGAGAATATTTGTCATACAGGAGGCTGCATTCTCCCAGGTCAAACTGATGGTTTGTGTAGTCCACTCCAGCTGCTTTTCCCACCCTGTGCTCTCCAGATGCATCAGTCTAGAGTATCATCATCTCCAAACCCAAACTGGGAAACTTCTCTGACTAAGCAATCGTATCTGCAATTGAAGCTCCTGGTCCTGTCCAGAAGACCCATCACAAAAGGAAGCAAACAAACTTGAAAACCATGGGAGGCATAAAAAGCTCCTGGGATACTCTGATGTTTTCAGCAGTTAAGGATTTGTCTCCTCAAATGTCAAGCTATTTGTAATGTACAGGTTGACCTTCAATGTGGCTACCTTGATTGGTTCTTGGTATGTGTCTATTATGCTAGCCACCTCTGAATTAAGAACTAACACAGAGACTGCGTATTTAAATAAATCTGTGAGAGGGAGATGAGGGAAGGCAGCAACAGGGCTAGCTGTTGCAAAACTGGCCACAGGGGCAGGAGGAAGGTGAGATGGGGTGGTGGGGCCCTTGGGGAGAGTTACCCAACTTGTTGTCCCTGGTATCCTGTTGCCTGAGGCAACTGACTCGTTCAGCTTAATGTTTATATAAACTTCCCAGAATAGTGCTGTGAACTTATGGGGTGGTATATAAGTCCCAGAAATAAATGAAAAAAATAAATAAATAACTAGGACTGGCCCTGTTCAGCAGTCTTCGTCTCTAACAGGCATAGAACGTTTGTAAAGATAGTGGATCTTAATTGGCCACTCAAGCCCAAGCCAGCTCAGAATGGTTACCTTTACAGTAGGGATAGTTCACATCAATAGAGCATACAAGTGCTTGGCCTTGGTGAGAACTGAGAACTTAGTGAGAACTAAGCATCTGGATCCTGAGATGGGTGGTGGGAATCATGCCTGCTTATCTAGAAGTTCCTTCCTACACATGCACTCTGTGAACCCTGGCTCCTCTATGCACAAGGGAGTGAATGGAAAATCTGGAATTGAAGAAAAAATAAGGGAGAAGCAGTGGCAACCTCACCAAGTAGAGGAAAAATAACTTCTTGCCTTCTTCCGAATACTTTCTCTGTGTAGAAGCCCAGGTACCAAATGAATATTTTAAAAAACTATAAGGATACTCGGTTGGCTAGTCAGTCGTATCCTCATGCACTTGGGTTGACCAAATTCTATTTCTTGGATACAGCTGGCAGATAATTAGTTATATGATGAAAAGGAGTCTGCTCAACCAAAAGTTTTTCTTTTCTGGGGAAATGCCTTGCTCCTGTGAGTCATGTATGTGTTCTTTTAACCTCTAGGGGAAATGTAAAAGGACATAAACCGTATAAGGAAGGAGAGCCATGTTCCATGTGCCCAGAAGGCTACTCCTGTAAGGACTCTCTTTGTGGTAAGTGTATGGAGCCAGAGGAGTAGCTCTTCTCATGTGAGAGCACATGAAGTAAAGAGAGCACCTTCTTAACCCCCAGATCACTGTCTCTTCCAAGACTAAAGACTCAATTAGCAATGGTTTCAGGGTTCAGAATTTCCAGCTGCAAAACTGGAACTGGAGTGATTGCAGGGGCTATGCAAACAAATGTAGGTGGTGTTTTGCTCCCAGTGCAAATATATTATGGGATGGCAGGGAGAGTCCCATGTTCTACAATGACTTATTTAGCATATGGGTAGCCATTGGATAGATGTTCATCAACCAGTGATTGTGGGCACTTCTCTGTTTTCCACCAGCATCCAGTGCTGATGAAGAAGAAACTACAGCATCCCCTGAGCCCACAGGACTGGAACCAACTGCCATCTTGACTGTGAGCCCAGCTGCTGAAGAAGATACCACAATGAGTTCAGCATTAGGCCCATCAGAAAGTCCCCAGATTGGCACAGAAGCAGAGTCTGAATCCCACACAGATCGAGGGCCAACAGTAGACCAGGAACTTCATTCATCTCGGGAGCTCCAGACGAACTCCCCAGAGGAGCTGACTCCCAGTCCTGTTACCCCAGAAATGGGAACCAAACGAACCACAAGCTCAGATGTTCCCTCAGCTGATGACTTAACCACACCCCAAGCCACCATGGACAGTTTGGTGCAGGTTCTTACTACCACTGTGCCGGTGCGCCCTGTCCCCAAGTCACCATCAACCCCTCGTCCACACTCTGCCCCCAAACCACCAACCATCCCTAAACCGCCTCCCACAATTAAGTCTCCTTTCCTTAAGCCTCCTTCTTTCCTTAAGCCTCCCGCTTACCCTAAGGCTCCCACTGTCCCAAAGAAGCCCCCTATCTCTAAAACGCCTGCCCGCCATCGTCTGGCAGCTTATTCAAAAGCAATAAAGAGGCAGAACAATGCTGTTCAATCTTCTGCAGGCAAGGCTGAGTCCATGTCTGTCTGCCTGCCCTGTCTGGGATGTAAACAGATCAGCCATCCCACAGAAATAAAGGCTGCGCTTAAGGAGCTGACCTTCAGGTACCCCTATGCTCCTTGTTTCTCCTCCATTCCCCACTGGCAGAGCCATGCCAAGTGCAGCTGGTGTGGGCGCACGTGGGGCAATGCCCTTAGGAAGGCCAGGCCTTATTGGCTCAACAGTTTATAGCAATATAAACACTTCATCACAATATTTATATAGAGAGCCCTCCATCTTCTCTTTTATGCTTGCATGTCACGTGTGTGTCCACATGCAGGGTTGTATATTTTCCTGTCTGCACTTTCATGAGAGTGCCAATCTGTGGAGAACAACGCCATAGTATGCCCAAAGGTCAGACGTCTTGTAGACCAAGGTTCAAAACTCATCCCAACAACAGAGCTTGCTATGATTCAGCAAAGTTCAGATGGAAAGTGTGGTTTATTTCTATAGCCTTCCCCCATTGTTTTTCGGAGTACAGGAATGTGGGGTCTGTTTGGTTTCCTCTTCTGTTTCTCCTCCCCATAAACTTTGCTAGGGTCAAATTGTAGTAAAAGCAGAACCCAGACATGTAAGACTGTCATGGAGACCAATACCACCAGTAAGAAGTGGAAATTATACACTTCACTCACACCTTCTTTACCTGATGAGAACTGTTCTCATTCTTGGGGCTATGCTTGCATGCCATTCCTATACCTACCATTCTACCTGTGAGTTAAGAGTAAAGAATTTCATGTCCTTACTGTCTTTGTGCCACTCTCAACCCCTTTTTTGTTCAAAGTGCTGGATTATGTAAGAACCTGGGTCTAGAAAGCAAATCAAATTATACATGATCTGTAAACACAAACAGCTCTGCTGACTTTCTTTTGATTATGCTGGAAGATGAATCTGTGTTGTCTTGACACCAACTGAGAAGTTTGTGGCCCAGAATAAAAATGGCTTCATCCGGAATAAGAATGGCTTTATCAATGGAGGTGATAATTGTTCACTTCAATTGGGAAAGCAAAACAAAAACGGAAGTGGCCTGACTTGAAAGGGCAGGTACAGAGAAAGTGAATGGCTAATTAGAGCTGATGTGAGTCCCTATAGAAACACAGTTGCAAGAGCTTCACCTGTCAATAAATAAATAATGGGTATGTGGATGGATAGCAAATATTTGTGCAGGAGAGCCAGAGGTGTATGCGAGTTCAGTTCTACCCATTATAATGAGGGTTTCATCCCATCAGATCTCTTAATTTACCATGATTATTTTCACAGCAGGTTAATAATGATGAGCTAGCTATTCTTCTGTCCATGCCATCTACTTATCTAAAGTGTTAACCCTTTTCTACACCATTGCCTTCCTCCTTCCCATACTTGTTGTTTAGTTGTTAAGTTGTGTCCGACTCTTCATGACCCCATGGACCAGAGCATGCCAGGCCCTCTTGTCTTCCACTGCCTCCCGGAGTTTGGTCAATTTCATGTTGGCAGCTTCAGTGACACTGTCCAGCCATCTCGTCCTCTGCCGTCCCCTTCTCCTCTTGCCATCACACTTTCCTAACGTCAGGGTCTTTTCCAGGGAGATTTCTCTTCTCATGAGATGGCCAAAGTATTGGAGCCTCAGCTTCGGGATCTGTCCTTCCAGTGATCACTCAGGGTTGATTTCCTTCAAAATGGATAGGTTTGTTCTCTTTGCAGTCCAGGGGATCTTTCTCATACTACTTCATGATAATTCAGATGGCTTGTCTGCATTTCCCCGCATGCATATCAAAAGTAGACAGCATCTCTATGTAGTTGCATCTGCAGCTTTGTGCAGATGTTTTGCATGATATCCCCATTCTTGTTTTTGTTTGCAGTGGGGCTGCAGAGAATCAGAGCAGATATCTCACTCTCTCTAGCTGATTCCTGGCCTCTCTTCTTCCTTTCAAAATAAAAGCAGGTGCCAGCGACACTGAAGCTCTGTGGACAGACCTATCCAGGAAAGATTGTGAGCAGGCCACACACATAACCAACAACCATTTCTTGCCACCCTTCCCACCTTATTTACTGGCTGCCCACTTCCTGCTAACCCTTTTCTGCTAAAAACTGCTTCATAGTACTAATTTGTTCCTTTCCCCCATTCTTCTATGATACCAATAGGTGAATATCTAGTTCATTGTTCTGCTGAACTGGAATATAAGAAAAAGGAGCAAGGTTGATTTTTATTTTTTACTTTTTTGCTCAGTCTAACCATTAGTAGCTACTCTAGCTCAGTTATCAATATACAGATCCAGTCTGTGCACTGCCATTAATCTGTAATCCCTCTGAGTAAAGATTCATGGAGAGCCCATTCCAATAGATCTCCTTTGTCTCAATATTTTGTAATCCCATGTGTGACAGTATGATTCTTTCTGTTTATAGCTGTATAAACAAAGGACTTTGAGCAATAAGTATGAGTCTCGCTCTCACACACCCTTTTCAACTCACCTTGTTTGGCAGAAAAAGTGTTTTGTTACCCAATGTGCAATATTTTTCCATGAATTTATCTCCACAGGGAAATGTTTGACATTGGATAGCAGTTATATACTCATAAGCTGCAACCTGGATGCCACTTGAAACAACTGTGAAGCGTTTTTCTTGAAAGGCCAACCCAAACAAAACAGGCTGTAGCTTAGGAAGCATGGAGGCCAAATTGCTGGACGGTTTGGTCCATTGCACATCACATCTGGGACCCTTCTTTCACTCTATTGCTGATGGATTTGTGCATTATACTATTCTGGGAATGGTGTGTTAATCTCATGACAAGCCTCAGCTGGTGGAGCTAATTGCTGGCTGAAGGTGCCACTTGAAACACACTTCTGCCAATGTGGCATCCTTTGTTAACTTTTCCAATCTGTGGAGAAGATGTAGCATTTTCAACAGTGCATTAAGGCATGGTTTTTGATGTTTTTAAAGTGTATCTGGAAAATTCTACTAGTAATAAATGCTATTCTAAAAGACATTGATCTGGAAAATGTGTGTATGTGTTTTAATTGGAGAGATGGTACCTCTCCTAAAATATATTCCTATGGCGAGTGTGTGAGAAAAAATGAGGACTCAGAGGATTTTCTTTTACACAATTCACCTCAAGCTCCCTGTCCTACATACCAGTGGAGGCGGTCAATGTGGGATGAAAGGCCTATAGAAACTGCAGCTGTTGGGCACGGCATTCTAGAACATTCTACAAA
Source organism: Pogona vitticeps (assembly GCF_051106095.1). Taxonomy (NCBI): domain Eukaryota; kingdom Metazoa; phylum Chordata; class Lepidosauria; order Squamata; family Agamidae; genus Pogona; species Pogona vitticeps. The sequence goes on from NC_135786.1 coordinate 55,711,828, forward strand.
TTCTAGAACAGCCAGCAGCTGCAATTTATGCACGCTTGAGATTTCCTCCTATGCTGGCTCCTTTCCATGATTTTATTCTTTCCTTTTCTCAATGCTGAGGATGGCTGTGGAGAAGATCTACAAAAGCTAAATGCATTGACAAATACTGTGGCCCTGGTAAAAGGTGCAAGGTGCTCCAGCTCCTCACTAGCCGGTTTGTACTTGTTCACAACTGGCATGGGATGTAGGACTAATATTAAAAGAGTAATATTACATTCACAATATATCAACACTACAAATTTAACATTGGTTTTATTTTGTGGGCAGAATCCCATACAAAAAGTTCAACACATTCAAGAGGAATCAACCCACTCTTTTTCTGTCCTGTGGGCTGTCTTTCATGCAGTTGATTGTGTGACCGGTGATGTGCCTGATTTTGCAACAAATGGTCATATGGAGGATTGCCAGTCTTAGGGGTGGAAAGTGTGCATCTTTAGCCAATGCTTGACCTTTCCTCTTTCTTCTGTGAGTGCATAAACTAAGAAAATCCTGGTTTAAATTACTAATAATGGTTACAGTGTCTCAGGCATCAAAGTTTTATTTGGTGAGGGCCCTGAGAACACTGTTAAAGATTTTGAGCCCCTTATAGGACTGCAATGCTTGGCGTTCCTTTAGGAAGAGAAATATCAAAAGATATGGTGTAGTGATGATCTCAGGAGCATTTCTCACAAATTCACTGCATAATTTTTGCAAATAAATGTAAAGATTATGTAGCCCATGGTCATAGGTCCAAGAAGTGTACTTGAAGGTACCATCGCAGGAAATTAAAACTGTCTAAATGTATTTCACTGGGAACCAAGCCATACATTCAATGTATTGGCATTATATACAGATATGTAGAGGGTTACCCAAGTGCAGGAATGATCCCAGACTTCAGGTATGGGAGGAGTTTTCTTTAACTCTTGATAGAGACTTTGTTATTATTATGGGGAGAAAGTAAGGGCCAGGAACGAGAGCCTCCATTGAACAAAATGTATTTACTGAATATAATATGAGTATAATAACTAGTTGGGATCTCTGTTAGAGTCTCCTCTGTGCTAATATTAAGCTGGCAGGAAGCAAGGTGTAAAACATTAAAATTATTTAAATGGCATACCTATCTCAGGTCACACTAGGCATCAGGCGGCTGTATATGGAGGGCTGCACTTGCCTAGCCATCAATGAGAAAGGGACAGGCAGCATCTGTGTTCATGAAATTGCTGCAGAGCATGTTGTTTCACCACCCAGACTTTATGGCATGTATTTCTTAGAGCCTTAAAGGAAGAGCGATTTCTTCTGCAGAATTGCAAAAGCTAGAAAGAGAAAGCTGTCCTGGTACTAATCGCACTGCTTGAACTCTGCTGAAATTTTAGTGCCTGTGCACTCTCATCATTTTTTTAAAGAATAACAGTATTATAGTATTGCTTTGGAATAGCTTTAATGCAATGTTGTTGCAACGTTACATGGTATTTCATCAAGAGCTTCATGAAGGGCAATTCCTGAATTTAGTATCTGGTTAATATCAGGTTAAAGTGGGGGTGCTCCTTTTTCTAACATCTGTATCAAAATGGAGCAGTTGTGTAATGGCAAGCTAGAGTGAGGTTTTCTGAGGTCACGCATTCCCTTTAGCTGTATTAATGTCAAGCCAGTAGATGGCACTGATGAGGGCTCCTTTTTTAAAAAAATATATCAAGAAAAGGAAACCCACACCCTTGAGCACCACTGAACAGAGAGAGCAAGCACGTTTCTGGCACAGATCTACAGAGACTGTCATTTCTTTAATTAATCAGAAAACTCACTTGTACTTACACAGCAAATCAAAAGTAATGTGTGCAAAAGTAAGTTGTAATTAGCACACTCTGAGGGTCAATATATGCTGTTGGGATGATAAATTGTACAATCTTTTGATGTCTCTTTTCAAGAGTAAGCACTATACAACCCAAACAAACACATTTTCATGTAGGTTATGTTGTGAGCGTAAGATGTCCTGAAATGACATAACCTTGTATACCCTGACTGCTGCACAGATTCTATTTAGTCTGTATGCACAGCAAGGTCCTGAAGCAGATACACAGTACATATTTCTGGCACTATGTACAACCGCTGCATAGTTGCACAGATGAAGATGGTCTGGTGATGGTGACTGAACACAGTGGTGTAACAGCTGAAACTTGTAAGGTTGCAGTTTTGATTCCCAGGGATAGTGGTGCTATGACTCCCCTCAGGCTTCTTTGTTGCCTCTGAGCTTAGCTACTGTCCTCAATAAAAGCCATTTATTGCAGTGACCTGCCCCTAGGGTTTTGAAATGGCTTGATCTTGACTGGGCAGTTAAGACCTGCTAGTTTTACAAATAGTTCCCGGGCAAAACGAAAATTCCTGGTTTGCTCATGTGGATCAACTCAGCTGCCTGAATGTTATTTTTACTATCCATAGAAGCAGGACAATTGGGATTCTCATGAGCAACAACAGCACTTCAAAATTTATCACTGAACTTCTGCTTAATGGCCTGCTAGACATCACCAATATAATGACCAGGAAGTCAGGTGCAAACTAATGGTTGGTAAGAGGTATGCTAAAATAATCAATTTTATTCTTTTTGTCTTCTTTTCATCATCTTCTTCTTTCCATTAAGCATACCATGTCACTGTCCAAGACAGAAACTGTTATCCAATGCCCTACAATGTTGAGTTATACAATTTAAACATGCAGATCTTTCTAATCATGGAAGGGGTGATGTATGAGTGCTAGTGTATGTAACACAAAAGACTAACAATCCTATATTTAAATGATCAGATGTAAAATGCTCTGAGTTCATTGGATTCATCAGCAAACAAGTGTTTGTAGGATTGAAGCCTGTCTTACATTTTACAGGTCCACAGGTTTGAACAGGTTGCCTTAGGCCAGTGGTCCCCAACCTTGGGCCTCCAGATGTTCCTGGACTACAACTCCCAGAAGCCTTCACCACCACCTCTGCTGGCCAGGATTTCTGGGAGTTGTAGTCCAAGAACATCTGGAGGCCCAAGGTTGGGGACCACTGCCCTAGGCAAGCCACACATTCTCTTTGTCTCTCTTACTTTCAATATTACCATCTGCAGTTTAGTGTGGATAACAACATTAACTTGTTTCATAAGATTTCCAGAAGGATGGCAGTGAGATTCTGCCTGTGAAGCACTCTGAGACACTAGAGAGCACTCAGCTGATCATGACAGTCCCAACTGGTCTGGCCCAAACTGTTCGTAAGGCTCATCTCTGTTGCATGGGAGCAGTGTGAGGTTGTGGATTCAGCCTTTTGAAACTCAGAATTTATTGATTTGTTTGTTTCATTTTTATATTGTCCATCTGGCTGAAGGCCACTCTGGGCAGTTTGCAATATATATAAAAACCGTACAAAAATACAATTTAACAGAAAAAATAGAAATAATAAAATGCAAATAAACGGTAGCATCAAAATGTAAAAATACGTTTGCATAAAACATTCAGAACATTTAAAACATTAAAAGAATAATTACCTGAGCACCTCCACCCCCTCTTTGTAAAGGAATAGTTTCCACACTCCTTCCTAAGAAAATATGAAAGCTTGATTTTAGGAGAGAAGTACACTTGGGATAGGAAAGGTGATAGAAGCCCTAGGGAAATGTGAAGTGTCGGTATCCATGGCTGCCCCTTTCACCTCTAGAGAACAAAGGTGAGATGTCTCCTTGAAGGGGCAAGAGAAAGGTGTGAGTAGGAAGGAAGGGGAACCCTAAAAATAACTATACAAGAGGTCTCAATACCAGTGACACACACTCTTTTGTATTGGGTTGGGCTGGAAACAACCCAATTTAGATTTTAATGTACACACAAGGCAGGTGCACACACAGACTACTGTGCCAGGGGAGTGAGTTTTTCTGCTCCTCTGGCAGAGGCCCATTTATTTTGAGACACATATGGAATTGATTCATTGGAATCAATTGGAATCAATGAATCAATTGAATCATTGGAATCAGTTCCACATGTGTCTATGTCCCTGCTACTTAAAAAAAAAACATTTTTACTATCTGACACAGCGCTATACCAGATAGCAGGAATTAAAAAAATTAAAGCACTGTCCTTGCACCCTCTGATGGTCCCCCACTCCCACGTTGCCTGCCCTGTTGCCCCCTCACTGCCTGCCTGATCACTACCCCTGCACACACATTGCTTGCCTGATTGCCAGCTGGATCACCCCCTGAATTCCCCACTCACTGCCTGCCCAATTGCCCACCCATTGTCAGCTTGATTCCCCCCCCCCAAAATTGCCTACGCATTGCCTGACTGATCACCTCCTATTGCCAGCTCAACTGCTGCCACCTTAATCATTCACCCACTGCCTGCCCAATTGCCGCCCCATTGCCAGCCAGGTCACCTCCTGACCACTTGATCACACACACACCGTCCATACATGAGCATTTCTGTTGTGTAGTTGCTAAAGGCAATTAACCAGTAGCCCTGTCTATCTTTCTATAATATCAATTGGGGTAAGCCAATCAAATAAAAACTACCATAGCTAGTATCCTGTTGCAACAATATGGCATGGACAACAAATCATGTTAAAAGCTTGCCTCCCATTCCAGCAGGCTTCTCATTGCATGATTTGTTGTGTGCTCTATCTCCCAGCCAGTGCAAAAATAAGTATGCATGAGGGAAACTTACACCATTTCCCTGCCACTCTATGTTCAGGCAACAGGATACTAGCCTATCTATTAATAATCTGATCAATTCATACATAGCAACAGCTGCCAGCAGTGTAGGTAGTTTTCTTTGTATAGTTGCTTCCGCCATGGATCATATATGCTTACCAATTAAGGCTATGACTACATGGTCAAATGCTGTGGGATTTGTTGCTGGTATAAAACTGATGAATTCATTTTTTTTAAACTGATCACATGACACAAAGGTATATTTTAATCAATCTGGCCCTTTTAGCTCCCCATGCAGTTTTTTCCTCTGCCACAGGGGGGCTCTAGTTCTTTCAAGCTGGAATGGTTCAAATGGACTTTTCCATGTGATCAGTTGTTTCGTTTTCCAAAATGACAAGGGCTGTGATTTTGGGTAGTATTTTGGTGGTGTGCTAAGCTGGACGCAATGTTTTGGACAGTGAGTACCTCATCACAAACTTTCTTCTAGGTGTTCCAAAAAATTAACTACCAAGTTTAGCTAGATCACCTTATCACTATTGATATACAGTACTAGTTTAGCACTAAACTGTCTCTGTATGGACAAAATGCCCCAAAAGAAACCAGATAAAGAGATAAATTAATATGAAATAGAAACAATTCCAATGAACTACAGCAGACAACTGCTTCCATAGTATGTGTGTATGTGTTTGTACGCTATGGAGAACTTTGGGAAATGGTCTCTTCCTTAGCTCCATGCAACATTTTAAACAGCAATGTTTAAACTTGCAATGAAACTTAAAAGGAGAGCTGGGGATCAGCAGCAGGCTGGATGAAAGGAAGGGGCATTGTGGGCTGTGAAACAGATTGAACTACATCACTGAAACAGTCCACAGTCTCCGTGTGATCACCTAATAAGAAGAGAAGTGTAAAATAGCCTGGAGTCAAGCCACAGCTAAGCTGAGTTGCTCTGATTTGGCTTGCCAGTGTAGTCACAGTCTAAGTCTTATGATCTCTGACTATCTGAATTCCCCATTTCACAACATCTTGTATGCTTAAAGTACGAGTATTGTAAAGGTGAGAATCAGAATTCAGTGGTAGAGCCTGTGTGCTTTGCAATCAAAAGATCTCAGAACTTCCAGTGACATAATTTGGCAGAGACCACTGTTGGACAGTGTTTCCTACCAGGCCAAAGTTTAGGAAAGTTGCATTTTTGCAACTCCTGGCCAGGCTGACTGGAGGATTCTGGAAGCTGTAGCCCAAAAAATAACTTTTTCAATTTCTTCTTCAAGGTCTGCATGGTAGCTGCCTTATTGAATCAGTATAACAGTCTGTCTAGCCCAATGAATGTGATTGACACTGACTGGCAAAAACTCTCTAGGGCTTCAGCTACATGTTTGTGATAAACCAGAGAATGCATATTTGCTGCAGGTTAGGTGTGAACAAGCATGACCTCTGCTTGTAACACACCCTCCCCCAAATTGCAGTGTTTTTCTTCGATTCAGTCTGATGTGCATAATGCTATCATGGACATATCAGGAGTTGGGCATGACATCACATGATGGGAACATTATGTCCAGCTCCGAGACGCCTTTTAAGTTTTTCTTTAAAAGGCATCTTATGCACATCCCTGGATGTGAGTTTAATTGTAAGTTGAAGAAAAAGGAATCACACACCCACATGTGTGAACAGAGGTGCATAGAAGAAAAAAAATCAGAAGAAATGAAAGCAGTTGAGGGGGGATCAAGGAGGTTGAGAAAATGGGAGATGGGGAAGGAATAGGCAGACAACTGGCAGGAAAAATGGGACAGTCCTACACTCCCCGATACTGCAATGCATCTGTAAAAACCAGAGAAGAAAAGGATCGGATTTGGCATAGTTTTGAACTGCAGCAGGGCTTGACATAATATGATACAACAGGGAGTTGCAGTGGATCTGGTCCCATTTTTCCAGAGTATGTCATTTCACCCTAGGAATTCTGGCATGGTTCTCTCTCCCCCCCCCCCCCAATATTTGGAATTGCTTTAGCTCATATCTGGAATATTCTGTATGGTACTCATGTATTCTGTCACTCTAGAGGGGAGAAATGCTCTGATTAAAACAGCTCCCTGCATCCTCCCTCTTTTAGAATATTCAGACTGGACTGGCTTGTCTTGTGCTGGATAAATTTTGATTTTAATTATTTTTAATTAAAGATCAGGGTTTTCTTTTACTGTACTTTGAATGCCATCACATTGGATCAATTTTTATTTCTAATACAGTGGGGTCTCTACTTAAGAACTTAATCCATATTGGAAGGTGGTTCTCAAGTTGAAAAGTTCTTATGTTGAATCTGCATTTCCCATAGGAATGCATTGAAAACCATTTAATCCGTATCTGCTCTTTTCCGTCCATAGAAACTACAGTGGAACCTCTACTTAAGAACTTAATTGGTTTTGGAATGGTGTTCTTAAGTTGAAACGTTCTTAAGTTGAAGCAAAATTTCCCATAGGAATGGACTGAAAACCAATTAATCCGTTCTGGCTGTTTTTTTGTTATGTAGAGATGCGTTCGTACATTGAAGCATTAGTTCCCATAGGAACTAATGCAAAGCTGGTTAATACGTACTCTACCACTAGGGGGAGAATTTTTTTTAAACCTAAGATGACCTAAGGTTAAAAAAAGAGCAAGAAAGGTTTTTTTTCCCTGTTCTTATCTTGGATTTCTGTTCTCAAGTAGAAGCAAAATTTAGCAAATGGAGCTGTTCTTAAGTTGGATTGTTCTTAAGTAGGGACGTTCTTAAGTAGAGACCCCACTGAGGCTTCCACTTTTTTCATTATTTTGAATGTTTGAAATTGGTGATGAGAATAACTTTGCAGCTGTCTCACCTCTTGGCAGCAGAGATGCAGCATTTTTAAAAAAATGTTCAGAACAGCAAACACAAGTGGTGGGAATCAGCTGCCAGACAAGAAAACTTTTAGCAGCTCCACTACCAATTGTCCAACAATTCTGCTTCCTAAAATCTTCTGTTGTCAACTCATCCGATGAATTATTAATATTCAAGCACAGAAAAACTAAATCATGGATTGTAGTTCAGTGGGTTTGCTTACAGTACTGCTGGAAAGAACTCAAGGATCTTAATTCCATCCTCCCTCTCACACAAAGTTGGCCCCTCCACTCATCAGCTTCCCACCATCATCCCATGCAGCTCAAACTATGGGCTTTTCTCCCTAAGTGGGAGAAAAGAGGAGATACCCTGCAAAAATGTGCTCATCAGTGTGCTAGCTTCAAGTGAGTCACACAGGCAGCTCAGGTCACATGCTACACAAGAAACCAACCCCATCTGCCCAAGTAGTCCAGGGCATGACTGTTTGGATTACAATTCTTAGATTCTCCTCATCAGCACCAATGGCAATACCAGCTGACCAGCGGTGGTGATGGTAGGAGTTGTAGACAAAACAAGTAATGTTTCGAAGATCTGATCCAGTGTCACTCATTGATGTGATCTGGGACAAAAAATGGGGTAAATAAAGTTTGATCTTTAAAATAGTAGCTTCTGTGAACAGAAGAAACCCATTCAGTTATCCCCAAATAAATTTTATCAGGTGTTTCCCAATGCAGTTTAACACCCTGTGTCTCTAGGGACTATAGTCCTGGACACCCTGACTTGAGGAAATAGGAATGAGGAACAAAACCAGAATGACCATTTAAGAACAATGTATTCGCGAAGGCTTTCACAGCCGAGATCTAATGGTTGTTGTGGGTTTTTCGGGCTTCTTGGCCGTGTTCTGAAGGTGGTTTTTCCTAACGTTTCGCCAGTCTCTGTGGCCGGCATCTTCAGAGGACAGCAAACTGAGAGCACAGTTTGCTGTCCTCTGAAGATGCCGGCCACAGAGACTGGCAAAACGTTAGGAAAAACCACCTTCAGAACACGGCCAAGAAGCCCGAAAAACCCACAACAACCATTTAAGAACATTTGAAATCTGGTGAATTTTAAAATGTGCACATATCCAATTTCTCATAATCATTATCTTCTGGTTCAGGAATTCAAATCTTACATGTTGATGTCAGAATTGCAAATCAAAATCTGAATTTTGAATGTTAAAGCTCCCCAGATTTTAAATTTTCCTCAACATATCATTTCAGCAACAGCCCCTACTTGGATTCCTCATTGTGTGGTTTGGTGTGTGACTGGGAATCCAAGCTGGAACTTCTTCAATTAGCAGCAATTTGCCACTGCGAGTTACATCGTTTCATTGCCTCTGGTATAACTGCACAAGAAGGCTTTGGCCATTATTGAAGACTTGGGAAATGATCTTAGGACCCTTGATATAACCCTCAAGCCCCTGTTAAGTACAATACCCTTTATAAAACCTATTCCCTGCTCATGGTTAACTAGAATGAGAGTTATTTTTTTTAAAAAAACAACAACCATATCAGACCTGAAGATTAACCGTAAGAAGCGCAGACACCATGAATCTCCCCCTATAACTAATTGCTGCAGGGAGATCTCAAAAGCCCATCCCTGCCTGCCAGCCCCAGGCCTTAATTGCTCCTTTTGGCCTGCCCTTGCATTTCAGAGGCACCGAGAGTTGCAGGATGGGCCAGCAAACATTTTTTATCTGCAGCCCTGTTGCTATAGCAGCTGAAGCTGTCGCATACAAGCCCTTTTGTTAGCATTCATGGACGAGCTCCAAGTTACCCCTCCCCTTGCCCTGTCAGAGGCTTCACAACTCTTCGCATCACACATTTGGCACACAGGAAGAGCAAAGCTCCAGGAAGGCAGGATTGCGTGTGGCTGGGCTTACACAGCCTTCACTATGGTGACTACCAATAGTGAGGCAGTTGCATGCAGCCAGGCACCAATGAAGCTGTTTGCATGCATTTTGAAGGAGCAGCAGCTGCTGCCTTCCAAGGTCAGGGCCACTGGAGCTTAGCTATGCCACAGTATGGATTTTCATGACTCAGAAGCCAGTTTCTACAAGGTTCTGTCACAGTGTTAAGAGCTGAATTATTAGTGTGAGGTGCTGGGTGTCTATGGGGAGACTGAAGAGAGAGCTAGTCCCTCAGCTACATAAAAGACATCTGTGTGGCACACCAGGAGCAGCATGAAGAGACACAGCCAAATCTATGAGGTTCATTAAAGTTCTTTTCTGAATCTCTCTATATCTCTTTGTTACCTCTACTCTCCAGTGCAGTAATGGAATGAGGCTTTGCAGGATGAAAGCCATGGAATGCTTTCACTGGGTGGGACAATGGTACAATCCCCCAGCCCTCCTCAGGCCTCCCTGTTCTCAGAGTTTAGCTGGAGAATAGAGAAAGAATGGACTTTCTCAGCAACAACAAATTATTGTAAATGGTCTCTGTCGTGATGCAAAGTGTTTGGAGATGGCTTGGTCCTGAATAATCAATGAAGGCACATCAGCTTTACAAAATAAATGCTCCTGGTGGATATGAAAAACATCTAGAGTTGATTTATTGATGTACAGTGGGGTCTCTACTTAAGAACGTCTCTACTTAAGAACAATCCAACTTAAGAACAGCTCCATTTGCTAAATTTTGCTTCTACTTGAGAACAGAAATCCAAGATAAGAACAGGAAAAAAAAAAACCTTTCCTGCTCTTTTTTTAACCTTAGGTCATCTTAGGTTAAAAAAAAATTCTCCCCCTAGTGGTAGAGTACGTATTAACCAGCTTTGCATTAGTTCCTATGGGAACTAATGCTTCAATGTACGAACACACCTCTACATAACAAAAAAACAGCCAGAACGGATTAATTGGTTTTCAGTCCATTCCTGTGGGAAATTTTTCCTTCAACTTAAGAACGTTTCAACTTAAGAACACCATTCCAAAACGGATTAAGTTCTTAAGTAGAGGTTCCACTGTAGTTTCTATGGACGGAAAAAAGCAGATATGGATTAAATGGTTTTCAATGCATTCCTATGGGAAATGCAGATTCAACATAAGAACTTTTCAACTTGAGAACCACCTTCCAATAAGGATTAAGTTCTTAAGTAGAGACCCCACTGTAGAACAATACAGTTGTCCTTGTTTTTTAAAACTCTTTGAGGTTTGGCTCTGTGGATTGTCATGATGACACATGTATGAGCATGTACTTTGCCACCATACTTCTATCTCATAACCGGAAAACATGATCTATGTTACACTTGCAATTTCTTTTGGAAATAAATGGTCATGTAGTGCTACACAAGGCCAGTCTTGCTGGACCAAACCGGGAGGCCTTTCTGTCTGGTGAACTGAGACATTTGCCAACTCCAGGTATGTTAGGAAGTTTGTATCAGCAAGGAGCATGAACAGCAGGTGATATTTGCTGATCTTTCCATAATTTTTTTTCCTTTCATAATGTTTAGGCTGGATTACTACCATCCATTAATTATGAGTCTGCTTGATTCCAAATATTTTTCAAACACATGCTGGTACAAAATATGTTTGCAAGGTTGATAAGTGGGATCCACTGATTCCATCATATAGTTTTAGTGGTCAAAGACTTTCACTATCTACACATTTTTGGTTAAACAGAATTAAAAATGTTAGCTCTTACTTATAGAGTCACCTGCTTGTATATATGGAGGCTCTCTTCTGGAGACTTTCTCTTAGATGTCCACCTTCATAAACGAATAGTGATCTTCAGCCTCTGGAATACCATCACCCTGTATATTTCTCAAGCACCTACTTTGTTTTAGACATCAATATTAAATGTGTATTTTTCAAGTCTTATTTTATTTTATTGTCCTTGATTTCACTGTGTGTCACCCAGGAGGTTTGCACTTGGTGGGGGGGGGGAAATTAAATTTATATAAACAATCTGTAACTAAAACAATAATTTTCCTTCCTACATTCTATAGAAATTCAAGGCATAGAGACACCTTGGAATATTCTAGTCTCACAACAGTGGTGCCCTAACATCTAAGTGTGAGTTTTCTTTATTGTGTTAACTTTTGGTTCCAGTCTGGAATTTGCAGCTAACATCGCTAAGGAGTGATAGCAAAAAATGTTTTCAGTCCATTTCTGTTTTCTTCCTGTCTTCTAATTATTTTGTTTATAATGTCACTCACATCTCTACTTCCAACCTGTTGTATTTACAAGGTAGATAAGATGAAGCAGAGGTGCTTTTATGCTTGTTGAAGAGGAGAATTAATCATCTTGTGCAATTGCAGCTTTCACAACAATGACTTTTCATCATTAATACCAAACCTCAACCATCTCAAAAGTTCTTAAATCCACAGTCATACCCCATTTTCTGTCACCACAGATTTAGGATGGTTTCCTGAAGATGGAAATGTGCAAAGAAGAAAAGTGACCTAAGTTTAACAAAAGAGCAGTGAAATTCTACAGGGGCACTGGGCCCACAGAATGATGAGATCTGCCTGTTGCACACTCTTGTGTAACTAAGAAGAGCACATTCCAAAGGTCTTTCAAATCAGAGGCTGGAACGGGGGATGTGAGTTATGTGTCATGTTGCTGCAGGCACACCGATCTGCCAGAGCTTCTGGTGTTATATTTGGATGTCCCCTGCTTGTATTGGCCCTTGTCCTCACACTGATCAATGAAAAGCTTGCTGAGGTCTGCCCAATATCTCGAGGTCTTCTGCCACAGTCAATCCAAAGATGTACCATAAGATTCCTATTCGCTAATGGGTGGTCATATGACATCACTGGGAATACAAAACTAAGGAATAAAATGTACAGCATTTGTACAATAATTATATCTATCAGTTCATCAGTTAACATATGTTCAAAATATTAATCTACCTGAGACAAACATAGTCTCAATTTAGTTGAGCTCGCATCCTGTTAGGTGCAGGAAAATATTGCCATATATTAATCTTATAGTCATCATATGTTCCGGGGTGTTGTCCACTTTGTTCTGCATGGGTTATGTCTCCCGTAAATAAGGTGGGCAACTTCTGGGGCTACATTGTCCAGTCCTGAAACCACCAGGAGCTATAGCTCCCAACACTATGCCACCAAATTTTCTACTATGCAGGAGCAGTGAAAAGAAAAAAAGAGGCACAAATAATCTTTAAAACACATACCTAGACCGCAGTTGACTGCTGTACCAGCTGCAACTTCTCCTGAAGAGATACATCTTTCTTTCAGTTATTAATAAGCCAGTACTTCTCAGGCTAGACTACAGTAATGTACTGTGTATGGGGCTGCCTTGGAACTACTTGGAAAATGCAGTAAACATAGAACACAGCAACTAAACTGCTGGCCAGAAAGAGGTCTCAAGAACATGTCTTACCAGTACTCAAAGGTCTCCGCCAGCTTTTGGCATATTTCCAAGCAAAATTCAAAGTTCTAATGTGCACATTTACTTTCCTATAAAGCTGAAGGTCCAGTTACCTTAATGTACCTTCATGGTCCCTAAGATTTTTCAAGGTCTCTTCTGGGTCCCTCGGTCAGCTTAGATGAGGCAGGTGGCAAAGGAGAAAGAGGGCTATATATTATGAAGATATAGAGCCCTGTGGGATTGATTGGAAGACCCATCTATTTCACAATTCTGTTCCCAAGTGACCAACCAGATGCATATGTGAAGTTCATAGGCAAGATAGCAGTTCAATAAGCTTGTATTCCCATACTGCCTCTGATTCCTGAGGTAGCATATAGCCATCATAGCTAGTAGTCGCTTTAAGTAGGAATTTGTCTAATTCCCTTCCAAAGACGCCCATCACTATATCATTTGATACCTATTTCCACAGTTTCTGCACTGTGTGAAGGGTTTCCTCTGGTCTATCCTGAATCCCTGATCATTATAAAGAGGGGGGACTATTCATTTTCTTCACACCAAACATTATGCATTCATCTATTTTTCTTCTCTCTCCCCCCCCCAAACTAAATGGTCCCAAACACTGCAACTTTTCCTCATAGCTCTAATATCTTGACATTTGGTTTGCCCCCTTCTTCACTTTTTAAGCTCTCCAATATTTGTTATAAGGCGAAATGACCAAAATTGTACATCATATTTCAAGTACGGCTGAGCCAGTGTAATAAACACATTGGGACACTGCAATTTCATTTTTAATATCCTTATCCTCAATATGGAATTTGCCTTTTGTGCAACATGCTGGATTGATGTTTTCAATGAACTATCCACCAAAAGTCCAAGACATAGGAGATGGAATACAGGAAACGGCCACCTCGTTCTTTTGGTGCTCCTTGTGACTGCACCCCATAAAAGAAGACATATTTCTGAAGCTGTGTGTGTCAAATGTTTCCTATGGCAGATTTGCTGCTCCTTAAGGAAGGCAATAGACTGTATAGTTATCACCTGAAATGGGATGTAATCCCTCCCACAAACTATACAACCTACTACCTCACCTCACCAAGCAGAACAGAGTCCCCACACCTTTTGCAGCAGCTGGAGAATCAGGGGCCAGACACCAAAGTATTTATGTCCATGGCAGAAGACTTGAGTGTCAGTACTGAAGAGGGTGACGCACCAGAAGCAGACGAGTTGACTGTCTCCTTAGGAAAGACAGTAGATTGTATAGTTAGCTCAGAGGGAGAATATGGCTCCACAACTATTCAATCTACTACCTCAGCCTCAAGGACAGCACCATGTGATCGATAATAAATGGCAAGTCTGACAAGCGATGGCTAAGGAGAACTGTGGTGGTTTGGCAGTATCAGACAAAGGAAGCTGGTAAAAAGCAACCTGCAAAATTAAAAGATGAAGTAATATTAGCCAATGCCTACGGATAGTGGCCCTTCCCAACCATATTGAGGCAAATACCCCCTTGTCTGCCTTGAGGACTAGACAAATTTACATAATTTGTATTTGAATGTGAATGCACCTAAATGTTGCACTTTTAAAGCAATATGTGAACTGAAACTCAGTAATCCTCTTTAAAATTTGCACTTTTCAAAAGTTTGCAACCGAGTCCTTAAAAAAAACTGCACAGAAATGTGTATCAGGAGGAGAAAGCACACACGGAAGTGCCTATATCCATGAAAAATCATGTTCCCAGATATATTGTATTGCACCACAAGCTTGGAAAATATGTTCTTTAGGCAAAATTGCATATAAAAACACATGCACTTACACAAGTAGAATTGAAAGACTGGCTTTCACATTTGAGCAAAGAGGACAGCAGATTTCCCACAGTTAGTAGAAGCTTTGTGCTAGCAGAATGATCCCAGTGGAAACAAACCACAGATATGTTTTATATTATATTTTAATAAATTATTAGTTTAAAATAAGCTAAGTGCAGTGAAAAATCAATATTTTTACCATTTAGTATTCTAATTATGCAGAGCTGTTGACTCGTTTTCAAAAAAGGTTTCAAACAGTGAGCGTATATCAGAAGACATTTGCAAATGCTACATATGCACTTCAAAAAAGGAGTGGTTTCCCCTTTTATTCACACCCTTGGTGATTTCAGAATGTATTGAGACATATTTGTATTCTTCCTAACAAAAGAAACAGAGAAGCAAACAAACAAAAACGACAACATGACTTTACACCAGCCTGATAACATTAAAAGGCAAATGCATAATCTAAGGCAGTGATTCCCAACCTGGGGTACATATACCCCCAGTGGTACTAACCAGGACACTTAGAGGCACATGACAAAAATTGAATAATGGCAGAAAAAGGCACACACACCAACAGTGCAAAACACTTATTTATATCCTGAACAGGATATAAAGCTTTCAGCTTTCCTTCTTTCTCCACCCAACCAATTGGCTTTCGTGCCAAGGTGGTGTCTGTTCTTGTTCTGCCACCAACCCAGGCGCTTGTACTGCCTGCTCCCTTTCTCTTGACAGCAGTTTGTACAACATTCCATATGGATTTTAATTCCTTTGCTGGCATGCTTATGCACACCACCATGGGCAACAAGGAAGCAACCTGAAGATGAGAGAGTGGAGAGTCCCCTTAGCCCAGCCCCAGACCTTAATATGAAGGGTGCAAGTTCTGGAAATGAGCTGCCAAGGGGTACACAAACGAAAAAAGGTTGGGAATTATTATCTAAGGGAACACTTGGTTGGGATCTTGGACTTTAATAGCCTGATCTCTCTTTTTAATTTTTTTTATTTTTAATAGTGGTTCCTCTTGCATTTCCCTCCTATTTCTAGCATGTGTGATCACCTATACTGGTCTAAATGAGCAGTGGTGGGTATGTCCTAGGATAAAGTTGATGCTGAGGTGTCTTTAAATATATGCTGTACATATACAGTGGTGCCTTGACTTATGAACATCCCTACTTATGACCATTTCGAGTTACAGCCAGCTCTGGCCGTAAAATTTTGCTTCTACTTGTGATTGGAGCTTCCACTTACGAATAGAAAAAGGCAGGGGAAAAATTCAAATTTCTAACTGTAGGTGGCGATGAGGCTGCTTTTTTGCCCCAGCAGTTAGAAAGTGTGCATCGGAGGAGGCTTGGGACTGCCTCTTTCTGCTTCTGAGTGAGCGTGTGTCTGTGTTTGCAGGGAGGCTTCGGGCTGCCTAGTAAGGTAAGGTGCCATTTCCTGCTTTTAAAAAAGTGTTCTGGGTGTTTTCGCAGTGTAGTTTTGGGCTGGTTTTTTTTATGTTTCTGTGCTGTGATGGGTCTTGGGGGGTTTGTTTGGTTTTTGGTTCCCCTCCTTTCCAATGTGTCTTGGGGGATTTGGTTGCTTTTTGGAGTGTTTTTTCCCATTTCCGATGGTCTTGGGGGGTTTGTTTGTTTTTTTGTCCCCCCCCCCCCATTTCCAATGGTCTTACATGCTTCCCTTGCTTTTTCCTTTGTTCTCTTTGCATTTCCAACCTGGCCCCTTTGTTTTCTGTGCATTTCTGATGGGTCTTGCACACTTGATTGCTTTTCTTACCCCTCCTTCGGCCGGAAGGGATTATTGCTTTTCCAATGAGTCTTGCAGTGATATATATACATCACTGCAAGTTATATGGTGCTTTTTTTTCCTTTGGACGGAACAGATTAATTGCATTTCAATGCATTCCTATGGGAAATGGTGCTTCACCTTACAACCATTTCAAGTTACGTCCATCTTCTGGAAGGGATTATGGTCATAAGTGTGTGTGTGTGTGTGTGTGTGTGTGTGTGTGTGTATTAACTGATGTAACAATTTGTACTTATATCACAAAAATGTCTAGAGGAAGAGACAAGAAGTGCTCTCCTGAGGGGGGTGTTCCCACTGTATTGGCAAACAGTTCTCTGCTGAAGGGTGTGCCAGTACAGTGGGAACATTCCCCTCAAGTGAGCACTTTTTGTCTTTTCCTCCAAGCAATTTTTAAAATTATTTCCCCCCATATAGCAGTATGCTGCATAAGCATTGCAGTTTCACAGGTCGGTTTATCAATTCAGCACTATGCCACTCGTCAAAACCTTTTTATAAAAAAGAGGCTAAGAAAAGAGCAGTGATTCCATGAAAATTGCAGCAATTTGAGGTGCAGTCTGAACTCTTGCCCTCAAAACCGCCAAGGTTAAGATTCTGTGTGAATGACAACAGTGATTTAACTGCCACAGGAATCTCAAACCTGGCCCAAATCAACATGGGACACCTCCCTCTCTAGATGCAGCCTGTGTGAAGGAAACAGCAGAAGCTGCAGTTCTGAGTCAAAAACACACTGGGAGAGCTGAGGTTTTTGGCCTCTCTAAACTAATAGCATTTGCCAATGATATTCTAGAAATCTGAAGTCTGCTTTGTTGAAATGTTTCACTTGCCTCCTTTCTGACTTTGCTCAATCTGTATCTTTGTAAATGATCTCACAGGCAGGTTGCTCATCATGACAACAAACTGGGAAGGGTCGTTAATACTTCAGAAAGTACAACCAGGATTCAGGATTATCTTAAACTAGAGCCACAACAAACAAAATGAGTTTCAATAGAGGGAAATGTGAAATTCTATATTTAGGCAAGAAAAACCAAATGCAGAAATACGGAATGGTTGACAACTGGCTTGGCAATAGTACAGGTAAAAGTGATCTGTGATCGCAATAGACCAGAGGCTAAACATGAGTTAACATTGTGATGTGATGACAATGAAAGCAAATGCATTATTAGGAGGAATTTGAAGAAGTACAACATTCCAGAACAAGGGAAATAATACTACCACTTTATTCTGCTATAATCATACTTTACCTGAAACACCATCTGCGTCTAGTTTAGGGCACCACAATTTAAGGAGCATATAGACAAGCTTAAATGTGCCCAAAGGAAGGTGACTGTAATGATGAACTGTCTAGAAACCAAGCTGTATGTGAAAACATTGAGAGAGCTACTGTAGGTATATTTAGCTTAGAGAAGAGAGTGCTTAGAGATAATATGATAGCCATCTTCAAATTTTGGAAGTGATGCCTATTTAGAAAATAGATAAGTTTGTTTTCTGCGTCTCCAGAAAGTAGAACTCAAGTGAATTGATTCAAATGAGAAGGTAGGATATTTTTAAAAAATAAAAATTAGGATGAACTTCCTTGGCAGTAAAAGTTTTGTGATAATGGAATGGACTGTATCAGAAGGTGGCAGCCTCTCCTTCATTGTAGGCTTTTCAACAAATGGCCATCTGTCTTACCTGTGGATTTCCTGCTTTGGCATGGGATTGGATTTAACAACCCTTGGGGTCACATCCAGCTCTACAATTCTATGATTCTACCATTCAGGTTAAGTGTGTCCCTGAAACTTCTCACCACTCAGAGAAATGGGACACATATAATGTTGATGTCAGACAGGTAAAACACATCTTGCATTACAGATGAGGGTGGGGCTTTATGGTAGAAGAGCTTCACTCAAAGAGGTAAGAGTCATTAAGCATAACCCCAGTGCAATGCAACTCTACCTTACTAATGCCTGCATAAATCCTCTTTACAGTTGCCATCTGCCCATTTTAACCAAGTGTTCTCATTTTTTAAATCCAGTCTCCAATGTTAGGTCAATTGTACGTTTGCTGTACGTTTACACAAATAAGCAAACTAGGGAACTATTCATCCTAATCCCTTTATTTTTCAGCTGCAACAGGCAATGCTGCAGACCAGAAGCTTACTGTTCCCAGCAAACAACTTTGTATGCAAAAGTAGCAACAGTGGAAGTAGAGTCACACAGTAACTTATAGTAATAGTTAGAAGCTGAAAAACTATTTTTAGTGCTAACAATAAGGGCAAGAGGTGCCAATTGCAACCAGGACCTTGCCTTAGCAAAGACTACACTCAAAACAGTAGAAAATAACGACTAGGGAATAAAGAACACAGAATAAATAAACAAGACATCACCAAACGGCTGAAGTATAAAGAATCTAAGTAATTTATGATGAATGTAGTAAATGTATGGTACACATTTTAAAAACCAAAGAAAATTACATATTGAGTGCTTATTCATGATCTCACTGCCCCTACACTTGAACAGAATGGTGCAAACCAAGGAAAACACTTGTTGCTCTGTAAGTCTAAAATTTTTCTTGTACTTTTTTTTTGGATCTCAGAAAGGTCTAGAACAGTAGTTCCCAACCATTTTCAGGGCATAGCCCCCTTTTATAATAGCCAAGCAACCTGCAACCTCCCTGCCATGTTTGCATAAAAGGCATTTTTAAAGGGGGAAAGTCATGCATTCTCAGGAAGTAGAGGCTACTTTCTCCCCACAAAAGGCCTGTTTCTCATGTAATTTCCCGCTCTGAATGCTCAAGGAAGAAGTTATTTAACAAGGGTTACAACTTATAAGGTGACCCTTCAGAAAATACTTTGTGACCCCCTTGGGGGTCATGACCCCCAGTTTGGGAAATACTGGTCTACGGCCTTACATTAAAATCAAATAAAGAAACAGATGAACAAAATAGGTGGCCTTCCCCAGCCAGTTATCACTTTCAACTAGATTTAATCTGTAAAAAGTTATACAACAGCTATCATTTCACTCCTCTGATGATTGTTATCTTAGGTAACATGGGATGCAGAGCAGTTATGGCCATGGAGGATGCAAATAAAATTTAAAAAGTCAGTTTCAGCAACAGTCTGAGGGGTCACCCCCCCTTTTTTGGCATTCTGCCCAAAATATAAGGAAAGAAAGGAGCACACCTTGTCTAGTCTTCTTTCTTTAATTGTTATTTTAAATTGTTTGGTTCTTTTAGAGAAACATAACTGACTGTGGAATGACAGCAAGACCAAGAGAAATACCAACATTACTTTGGGAAAAATAATAATACACATACACCTGGTTAGAAAGAATAAAGGAAATCCTTACTTTACTCACTCCTGAATTCATAGTGAATCAGAAGTACTGTAGTTATTTTGCTCCTATGAACTCTGCAGTTTCTACAACAGAACCAGTGTTTCCTCTGTGTTTAAAAGATCTTCATGAACAGCATTCAGGGAATAGCAGCTTTTCTTTTCTTTTACATTCAGTCACAGCGAAAGGTTTCAAGCACTATAACACAATGTTGGGGACAAAAATATATTTTGCAAATATCACGTTATAAAATGGGATGATTTTCAAGATTTCACGGTTTCAAAGGAAAGGGGGGAAAAAAAACTCTTTCCATATTATTGCCAGAAATTGCTTTGTATCCTGGTTTCATGCACATTTCTAGGTGGGAAAATAGATGTCACAGTTGTACTTTCCTATGGCTCAGTATCAAAGCACCATTGTCCATGACTAGCATATCTGATTAAATGTCTTAGAAATCTAGTGTTGGCAACCGCCAGAAAGTCTGAATGTAGTTAGTTAAGGCAGCTATTTAGAATACTAACAAACTTGTGTCTTTGTGAGATCCAAAGCTCACCTCATAACCGAAAGGGTTGCTGCTGTTTTTAAAGCCCCAGGTATTGCTCCGGCTTAGTAAGAGACTTTAGCAAACTATAAAACAAAGAACAAAACAGCTCATTTAAGAAAGGATGTTGCTTTCAGCTTTTGTATAGTCGCAGTCCAAAGAGGCGCTGCCAAAGTGATCCAGAGCTATTTCACTGAGAGAAAAGTGGTACCAGTCTCACTTAAAATCCTTTCAGTTTTTCAAATGATAGCTAAGCATACAGACAACCAGTCTGAAACAAAAGCAATGTACTGAGTCAGTTGTCTGAACTCCTACAAAATGGCTGACAGTCAGCCATTTTGTCATCTAGATTTGCCTATAGAAAGGCTGCTGCAATTTGATGTTCGTGTGATTGGATTTTAGGCAGCAGCAAGAGCAGCAAGAATGGATATTTGCGCAAACGTTTAAAAATGTCAACATGGTGTAATATCACTATTTATGTGATAAATATTTTCCAGAGTATATTCTTTAGAACTGCTGCATGTGTGCATTTTAAAGCTCACAATAGCACCTTAACCAAATGTCCCTTCTTCGATATGTGTTCTGTTTAAATCCTGAAGTGATTTTCTTAAATGACCTTATAAAATCAAACCACAGAAACAGTTTGTAAATATTTTCTAGCAACAAAACAACAACTCGCCACTCAGACTTTAAAAAATATTTAAAATGTACATCCACTATATGCTTATGCCTCAAGCTACTAACCATCACAGAATTAAAGCACAATCATGTGTAAAACACTCAGGCATAGGTAAAATTACTTATTTTTCATTTTTGCCTTTATTCCATATCAAGCAAAAAGGTTAGCTATATCAGCATACAACACTATGTATGCAATGTGTATATCTATGCTATAACAAATTTTATCAAGAGTTTAGTTTGGGCTATAGCTTCCATGGTCACTGGCCATGTTGTTTAGGGGATTGTGGGAGTTCCATTTCCCAAACTAAATTTTCTGTGCTTTGTGTTTTGTTGTAAATTGGAAGAGCAATATCTTATTCCTTTACTGGGTAATGGAGCTGGGTATTCTGGAAGGAGCACATATTAGCCTTGTGGCTTTATAGCGCGACATGGTCTGTTTATTTTTTTTTCTTATGTCAATGGCAGAGAGCAGAAGAAAAAGCTGTTTTTCTAAGCAGGTACGTATTTAATGGCCCTTAGATTTAGAAATTAATCTCTTGTGAGACAAAAATGTAAGGAGAGAGACAGGGAGATGGATAGTGATCTTGATAGGATTCTTCAACCACCCCTCCCTAACTTTTTAAAAAATATATTAAGTTTTAAAATGAAGACTTTGGTGCTGGAATATAAGAGAAATAAAATAAAGCACAGCTTGGGGGAAAAAGTTCACAGGCATACTATACCCAGGCAGATATACCTATAGAATTTGGCAAAAACATGGCACTCCATGTGGCAATTGTATCCAGAGTAAGAGTTCCTTATATCTGTCCCAGGAATAAAGTTTGTTGTTCCAGGGAAATACAATAGCCCTGCAACAGCAGCATTTCCTGAAGGGAAAACATCAAGCACAACCACAAGTTAGCAACCATTGTATATGCACTACGCTAAAAAAATTATGACAGGAAAGGCCCTTAAAAATTACTTACTAGCATTCACAGTTAATGTGAGACAAGAAAAACAAAACAACCTTCCTAACTTGTTAGACAGCAAGACTAGGTATTTGATTTCTTTGTTATTGAGGGGAAAAATGTATACAGCATCTCACTTTCACTGTGCTCCATTTTCATGATGGGAAAAATGGGAAGACATAACTTTCTCTTTATTTTTTTCCACGTAACTCCAAATTATTAGCGAATGTGACAGTTGTAAATCGACTAAAATCAGAAATAGTGGCTAAAATCTTGTTGCTTAATGCAGTAAACAGCACTAGAGTACACCCACTGAACCAATGGGGATTTGGTAAATCAACTCCTCTGTAAATTCAATTGATCCAAATAGGATTACTCTAAATGTGATTTACTTTATTATAGTAAGCTGCAGTTAGAATTGTAGCTTTAATAAGATGCTAGAACTTCTTAATTACAAATATCAGTATCACTTTAACTGTTCCTCTGTCGGGCCTTTGATGTACTAATCCATCATTAGTCATGCACAAACTAATCATAAATATAAATCACAGTTGTGAATTAGATGCTATCTGCACCACCTATTTATTATTTATTTCATTAACTTATTTCCATGCAAAAAAGTTCTTCATCGCTCCAAGAAGCCTTTAGCTTGCTAAACTCCCTAAGCTCACTAAATACAAGATTTTATGTTGAAACTAAAGATTAGCAATCATAGAAAGAGTAGCTGAAAAAGTAATTTTCTATACCACATATACTACATTTCCCTGTATTTTAGATCTTATTAAATTTCAAGCAACAATATTCAAATGAACACTGTTGATCTGCACCACATAGTCCCAAGCATCTCTTGTTATAGAAAAATATCTCTTGCTGTGATGTTACCTTCTATTCTATCTTTCCTCATGCTCCAGTTAGTTGTTTGCTGCAATCAAGTTTATTATCCAACTGTAAAATGGAAAAGCACTTTCTATACTCCTTTTTAGGTACATTATATTACGTCCAAAAATGATTGCCTACATGAAACATAGCTTCTGCACTAGAACTGTAATTATTGTTGCAAATTGTGTGGCATTTTTAGTTTCACTGAGATCATCTATCTCTGTCTTAATTTACATATCCCATCACATGCTGTTTGTCTTAAATGATTCTACTCTTTGAAATTTATTACCTTTTAAAAAGATATTCCCAGACTAGTTGTGAATTGGATTATTATCTAACATCAATCAGTTTTTCAAAACCATTGGACAGTATTATAATAACATATGCAATTAGCACTGAGCTGCTACAGAATAGGAGATACCAAATACCATTGAGAGGCTTAGAAATTATATCAATGATTTTCTTTTCTCTCTCTTCATCGTCTTCTTTCATTGGTGTTATTTTTAAAGATTTTCTAGGCTTCACCAATCATGAGGTCTCATGATTTATTACTAGACATCTACATTGTATTAGAGGAATTTTCTGTTTTAGTGCTAGTTTCTCTCTTCTTATGAAACTATGATGTCCAGTAAACTAAAACAGTGCATTTCAGAAGTTACAAAACTTATTCCTGATCAGGTAGCACGTGTGGAAAATAACACAATGCAGATAAACTGATCAATAAACAGAGACAAACACAAAGAAAAACTTCTGACACAGAAAGACCATAAAATTCTGTTTTCAAGAAGAAAAAAAGAGAAAGAAAATAAGATGGAAAATTCTACCCTTTAGTATGGCCTATTACAATCACACTGATCAGCTACACACAATTCTTAGCAATTCTCTTCATTAGACAGTAATTATGACACAACATACCACAAACAAGTAAGACAGAGCCTTTTCTCTGATGCCGAGAACAAACCTTTCCAGCTAGTTTTAGGCACAGTCCCCCCAGTCCTGGCTGTACAGAATAATCTTACACCGATAATACAATAGCTCAGTTTGGCAACTTAACCTAGTCGCAACACTCAGCATATGCCAAAACTACCCACGTGTGTCTCCAGCTCTGAGTTTATTCCAAATTGGCTTCCCTGGTTTTGTTACAGGTGGTGCCATGCAGAAATGAGAGAGTTAGCTTCAAACATGGCTGGAGATACCGAAAAGAGCCACGTCCCAGCTTCTTCGCATCCTCTTCCTGAGGAAAGACTAGTTGGCCAGGAAGCAGCCATTTTGCACGCCTCAGCAGAGGGAGGGAGAGAGGGAGGGAGAAGCCATGCAATGTGTGTGTAAGTTTGAAAGGAACAATCAAAGCTCCACACAGCAATCTTCTCTTCCTCCTGGGGATAGAATAACTAAGCCTAACAAGATCAGGTCTTGAGGTTTCCAACATGCTATTGCTTATGAAGATTGAATCTACTGATCTTAAAGAAGAAACACATCTTTCCCAGGACTAGCTTGTTGCTGGCAGAAGATGATGAAACATGAATCAGCTTGTGCTTCTTAGCCAAAAAAGAGACATACACACATTCTCTGGAAAAATTCCCAATGGAAAGAGTAATAGAAACCACCTGGCAGTGTCAAAATTTATTGACCTTCCTTGGTAGGAAGTGGTACACTTAGTGTTTCATTAAGGGCATGGCAAGGATCTTCTCACCTGAGAGTCTTTGGGCATTTGGAGAATACAACTTCTAGGTAGCTTTCCATACTACATGGGAGAAGGGTTAAAAAGCAAAATCCAGTTGTTGTTTTTTTAAAAAAGAAGCTCATGGTATTTATCATTGCAGAATGTCATTTCAATATGAGGACCAAATCTCAAGTGCCATGTTATTCTAGAACTACAACTTTCAGCAAACTACAATTCAATAATAAAATACTGAATGGAGTTTCCAGGTGGAGACTTTTGTGAATCAAGGGCTGACATTTGTAGTACAAATTAGGCAAATCCCCATGTTGATCTCATTAAGTCCAAGCAGGGTGATAAGCTCAGCTGAACGACACAAAATCAATGATGATAATGTCAACCCTTTACGATAATTAAAAACTTTTCTATGAAGTAACTTAGAAACTTTCTACCATTAAGAGAGGAAACAAGTATCTGGCAATGCTTTAACTTTCTACTGAACACAACTCCCAGTGACAGAGTTACATTGTTTGCGAACTGTCTATCCCAAATAAAAAAAAGCAGACATGATCACAGAAAGTAAATCATATAAAAGTGATGTTATAGTGATGCATTTCAACAGACATAATGTGTGGCCATAGAGATATGCATCCCACTGAAAACAGTGCAATGGGGATCAAAAGCATCTGTATTTATTCATCCAATTTATTCCCAGCCCAGAGAAGAACGTATGGGCACAGTACCACTGGCAACAAGAACCACAGTTAAAGCAATTTAAGCATTATTTATATCAATTTATGGATTTTCAGGCACACAGTGCCCAAATTGATTTATTTGGGTTTCAAAGTGAGTTGTTTTTTTTTTCCAACTGGTTGGCATGAAATTTTTAAAATACATGGCTTGTAAATCAATTAAATTCAATGTGGTTTTGACGATGTGAACACTGCTGTCATTTTAATTTGTACCTATGTAGATTTTGGGAAGAATGGGCCCTGCTAATCTTCCTTTAATTTTTTAAATTCTTTTAAAAAATATTTATTGCTGCATCCCTTCATCAATATGTTCATCATTACAACTACCTACCCCATTCTCTCCATTTGGCTGATGAAGGAGCTGGCGGAGCAGCAGAATATCAGTGGGTGCAGAGTAGGCACACCAGGACATGGAGGATGGTCTGTGTGCCAGGTCAGGGGATGAGGCTCAAGCATCAGTTCCCTTCCTGCTGAACCCATCAAAAGCCTTCTCTCCTCCCTTTCCAAATTCTCCATCATTAATTGGCTGAGGTCAGCTCTCTGGAGTTTCTACTGTGGTTTCTAGAAACTATTATGACACCAAGTGGCACACTGTAAACACTCAATTTATCGATGTATCACTTACTTAAAAACACACACAACCAAATCAATATGTTCAGCATTACAACCAAGAGTGAGCTCTGCAAACAGAATGGAAACTGAGTCGATTCTAGTGTAGCTTCCCAAATGAGTTTTAATTACCAGAAATACATCAAAGCAATTTAAATTAGAGAGAATGCACCTAATGAGTGATACACCACATGACTTTACAATGCATTAAAAAAATTGGGACTAGAATCGATGTAGATTAGCAGTGTGACTGAGCCCTATGTGAAAGCAAGATGTTTCTATGCACAGATCTCACTCTTGGAAGTGGGATGGACAGAGAGATGTGTGAATCCAATACACTTTTTTCCCTTTGTTTATTGGAATGCTCAGTGAGCTTATGTAGGGCCAAGGTTCTCATTAGTGTAGCCTTCCCATTTTTCTGTTACCATAAAGAGTGGGAGAAAAGGAAACTATTGTGCCAGTTGTATCAGTTCCGTTAATTGATAGATACACTTCTATACAACCCAAAGAAAACTGTTTACAGGCCATTATGTTAAAGGCGTTACGTACTATTAAAAATCAGAATATATTTGGTAATTTTAGTGGTAGAAATGGAGGTGAAAATGCATATTTTATGTGCAATCATGAAAGAGGAAAAATGTTTTTCAATTAGAGAAATACTGTTATAACGAAAGAATATTATGCTGTACCCAGGCCACTGGTTACCATCTTTAGCTATATGTTGTATTGAAAACCACATACAATATTGGTAAGGAATTCTTTAATAATGGCCTAGATCAGTGGTTTGCAACTTTGAGTTCTCAGATGTTCTTGGACTACAACTCCCAGAAATCCTTGCCAGCACATCTAGTGGTGAAGGTTTCTGGGCATTCTAGTTCAAGACCATTTAGGAACTCAAGGCTGGGAAGCACTGGCCTAGATCCTCTTGACAGAATACCGAAGGAAATAACCAATTATCAACATCTGTGAAATGGACATACCACACACAGCACATTATGTTAATGTTGCATTTAAGAATTGGATGAGAAGGAACAAACTGCAGAGCAGTCTCAGGAGTGGACCAACAATGGTTCTTTATATTTTAGAATGCTATTAAGAGTTGATAAGAAAATTCTGGGAGAAAGCACTGTAAATGATGTAACATCTATGTTATCAGAAAGGATTGGCATTGTGCATGTAGCAATACTTTTGTTTATAATTTAATAAAATTTGAATAAAAAGGCATGTCTTATGATAAGTTCTTCTCAATTAATCTACAGATGGGCCTCTGGAACATTTGTTTAAAGAAACTCTTTGGTTAGCTGATTATTTATTCATTTAGTTCAGCTGCTAAAACTGTTCCTAAGCCGGAGAGAACCTTGTATAGCTAATGGTGGATTTATTATAAATGAGAAGGTGCTTGCTATGGG
Organism: Pogona vitticeps; assembly: GCF_051106095.1. Taxonomy (NCBI): domain Eukaryota; kingdom Metazoa; phylum Chordata; class Lepidosauria; order Squamata; family Agamidae; genus Pogona; species Pogona vitticeps. The sequence continues at coordinate 55,739,105 of NC_135786.1, forward strand.
AGCAATCTCCAGATTTTATCACAGCAGTGTGATGACACAGTACAGATTAACTCTTTGTGTAGGTTACTTGGTAGTGCTAGATGGCAAATGTATGATGCTCCCAGGAGAGAAACAGTTTGGTAGAAATCAGGGAAAGGAGGTAACCTAATACCAACATTTTACTGAAAATCCCTGGGATGAGCATTCAAAGAATATTCTGGAAGTAACTGGAAACCCAATCTACAATGTTTTTTTTTCAAGGCATGTGTCAAAGAAAAAGAAAGAAAATAGCATGCACAACTTTACAGATATTTATATTTTGTGTGCCCTTCATGTCCTGTTTTGCAAAGACTAGCTGGGCTTAATTTGGGGGGTGGGTATCAGCTGTAGGCAGGGGTTTGATCTAATGGACCATGTAAGAAATGGTCTAGCCCAAAGTTTAGGAAAGTTACTTTTGGAGGTTATAGCTCCTTGAATCTACCAGCCAATATCTGCCTGGAGGGAATTATAAGAGCTGAAGTCTAAAACAGTAACTTTTCTAAGTACAGTGGTGCCTCGCTTAACAGGCACTCCGTTTAGCGACGAAACCACATAGCGACGAACTTTTTGCGATCGCAAAAGCAATCGCATTGCGATGTTTCCTATGTGTTTTTTTTGCTTTGCGATTATCGATTCCCTGTTTCGCTTACCAATCATCACAAAGCGATTTTTTAACAGCTGATCGGCAGTTCCAAAATGGCCACCGGGTAAAAAAAATGGCTGCCCGCTGTGTTTTCGCACGGATTCCTTGCTTTAGAGGCAGTGAAAATGGCCACCGTATGGAGGATCTTCGCTTTAAAGTCAGTTTTTTGCCCATAGGAACGCATTAAACAGGTTTTGATGCGTTTCTATGGGCTTTTTAAAATCGCATAGCGACAAAATCGCTTAGCTATGCGAGGCACCACTGTATTTGGTTTGCCTTGCAAGTAATGTAGTTGTCCCCATGACTTCCCTACTTCTTCCCATGAAACTTAATGGAATGTAATTTTACAAGCCAGTGCCTTATCATTCAATGGCAAATATCAGGTCAGGATATTTTATACCTATACATAAAATACCCATGTGCATTATGTTTCCTATGGATTACAGTAAGTAAAGAATGAAAAAAGAAACTCAAAGTATGCCTATCGAGTTTAATTCAAGTTTAATTCTATTTTGGATTCTGGCTTAAATGGCTGCTTTTGCAACATTACGAATTCTGATTTAACGAACTAGTTCAGGAAATGCTGTACAGGTGGAAAGACATAGTTTGATTTTCTTAAGTGAAAAATTATTATTCTGTGTATCTTGTAGTATATGATAAGCAGCACAAGAGTCTTTTTCCCCCTGCTGCAAGTACTTTAACCAGGTGGTTGTTGGTGGCCATAAATGCATTATAGTTGTACTTACTGTTTTTGCTCCACAGGTAATAATATACTGCTGTTTATCTCTGTGTACTAAGCTCAGGTATGAAGCAACCAAATCATTATCAAAGAAACTAGAGTTTTCTGCATCTTACATTCCATCCTCTTAGAAGCCAGCTTTTCTTGAGGCCAGGGGAATCACTTTTGAAGGCTTGTGGGAGACTTGAAAGTACACTGTTTTGGTGGCCAGAGCACTTGGTTATTCCTGGTGTTGCTACAAGATTGTCTTCTTCCTGTTCGCACACCAGTAAACTGATATTTGAGAATCCACTTAGTCAAACATTATTAGCAATGGCGACAGAGAGCAAGCTGTAAATTCCAGGATATGTGTTGGTCAGAAATGAATTGTGTGCCTTAAACCGTGGAGACTATACATCTTGGAAATGGATGGCCAATTTCAGTGCAACCCTCACAAATTCTGTTTTATGCATAAACTTATATTGAGAATGTACAGCTATAAACGATCTCAAACTTTACAAGTGCCATGTTTTGCCTCAATGTATCTGAAACAAATACAACGTACTGTAGTTATTAGTATCTTCACTGTCCACGCTGCCCAGGTAGGGGGAAGACTCTGGAAGTAGTAGGGAAAAAAGCAACTTTTCTAGGGTCCAGCAGCCACATAGAATTGACAACTTTTAGGGGTTGAATGCTGGGGACCAAACCCAAAATACAATTTAAGAATTTTGAGAAGTTTGAAATATGATATACCACTACCATTGTGTCACAGTTGGCCCATAGAGGGAAAAACACAAATAAACTGAGAGGCATGCTAGTTGTAAAAGTGATATATGGTAGAACCCTCATATCCACAGAGCTGGTATCCACAGTTTCAGTTTTTTTCTATTGCTGTTGCTGCAACTCAGTCTGAAGTGTAAATGTGCACACAGTAGTACACACATGCACTTACCCCACCGTCTCCCCTTCCCCCTGGATAGTACCAAATGTGTTTGCAACTATCCACTGTGTCATGAATCTGGCGGGGGGGGGCTTAGAAACTATCCTCTGCAGATACAAGGGGTCCTATTGTATTAAATGTAGTTAAATAAAATGATACAGTAAATGCAATATGGATTGAAGATACATGGAAATTGAAATCTACTACTACCTATGCCATCAGTGACGAGGAATAAAAAGGATAAGGTGAAGATATTCTACACCTCACTACAATGATGTTACAAATCAGAACAACTAGTTTCGGCTAATGATTACTCTGTCAATTAACACTTGAAATAATATGAAATGGAATTAAAAATGTACATCTTACTATAAACCAAGGTATATTTAAAAGCCTACAAATTCCATGTTTAACAGGAAAAAAAATGAGATGCAGTTTGGAACTAATTATATATCAGCTACAACACTCCTGCTTCCCATGGTGCCAATGGAATCCCTTAATATCAAAAAATGCATTCCATTCTCACAGTAGATAAATGGTGGCTGTTTAATTGATAGACATGGGAAGCAACTGGCCCAACTCTATTTGCTTTTGCTTACTTCTTTGTCGACATTTCCAGAACTGAAATTTAGAATCCCTGGGTCTGGCACAAAGGGTGGCCATGAATGCTACCAAGTTCAGTTTCTTTCTCCAGTGTAGTTACAGCTATGATTCTTCTGCACTGGCAGCCATCTCCTGCTGTGGCATAGAAGCACTGCACAAAAGAACTTTACCCAGCATTGGAAAATGAAGGAGCAAGTACCACACAGCTGCTCAGTCTCTACTTTAAAGACTGTCTGAGCATCTCAGGAAATCGGTCTTTGACACAGCCACTATATTTGCTTTTCACTGTGCTAAAGGTATGGAAATGTCTTCCTAAAACATCATAGTAAAGGTTTGTGCACTTCACTGTTTTTAACAGGTAAAGGGGACAGCTTTTGATGACTCTACTTCTGTTGCTCAGCATGGCTTCCAAACTGGATATAACGATGGCACAGCTAAACCTGATTAATAGGATTGGGCAGACTAGGCAGCATTGATGCTTTAGTTACAGGATTTCTTATCCTATGGCAAAAGATTGGTATGAGAAGCAACTTAAGTCCTTTACCTTACACAAGAGTTCCATACCTTTAGTAATTATAGAGTGGTAGGACACTAACAAATGCATGCTGAATGTATGAATATGTGGAATATCACATTTGGGGTGTTCTAGAAAGTAATTTTGTTTTGCTACTTCATGTGGAACAATTTTTTACTTAACAATGCGTTTTTGCTTTGTTTTTGGCTTTGCATTAGTGAAAATCAGGTTTGTTTCATTAACTACCGTGCAATTCGTTGTGCTTGCTCATTTTTGCACTATTATCATCGTTGCTTCTGGCAGAAGCAATGTTCATTTCTGTGGTTATTCTTGGAGGTCACAAATATGGTTCATACAGTGCCTGTTATACGTTTATTAAATTTTGCCTACAGAAAATAATACTCCTCTGGTGGGGCAAACTAATCAAAATTCTATGTGCTCTGGAACGTCATTTAGGACTGCTACCAAAGGGAATCCCATTCAGGTCTATTTGTTCCTCTTCATTTTCATTTCAGCACAAATGAAACCGATCAAGCTCAAACTGCAATTTGTTCAGAAATGAATGTGAGATATACCTCTTTGTAATATGTATCCCCAGAACACAGCTTACAGTACTTAAGCAAGGTGGAGGAAGAGCTGTGGAACACAGAATATTTTTCATAGGCAAAAACCACAGTCCTCAGATGTGTTAGGAAATCTGGGAAATATGTATATGTGGGGGGTAAGTCAAATTTACAAGGAAAAAAAACCCCAAGTGAATTGCATTTGCTATGACATAAAACCTACACATTTAAGTGTATGTAGAGTCAGAGGTCAGGAGCTTGATTTCCCACTATATCTGCCAGAAGAACAGCCATGCTGTGTAGCCTTGTGCAAACTGCACACCTGGGCATCCTCAGAAGAAGGGAATGGTAAACCATTTTTGAGTACTCCGTACCTAGAAAATCCCAGAATGGATGTTCATGTAATTATTATAACCATGTAATAATAATTATTATTATTAACTGTGCATTGCAGGTTACAAGGCAATATGAACTTCAGAGTTATTATTTTAAAACATTAGGTGAAATGCATGAACAAGCAGCTGTTTGCTTATTCACTAGAAGAAAACAAAGAGTACTGATTTTTCTCTAGTCACTTGTCAGAAGATAAGAAAAATGATGATATATATTGAAATCTTGAATTTTCCCCTTGATGATCATTCTAAATTTAGATAGTGTTATGCTTTTTGGGCTATGTTTGGGGGAAGTATTATTTTTATTATTTATTCAATGGATTAATATTCTGTCTTTTTCTACAAAATGGTGCATCTAATACAGCCATGGCAGCCAATGAGAACAGAAACGTCAAGATTTGAATGGCCACACTACGGAAATGTCTTCCTGAAAGGTCATGGTAAAGGTTTGTGCACTTCAGGAACTTCACTACTTCTATTAATTTCAGGAGACAGGAGGAGTCCTAGACATACATCATTATTAAAGTGTGAGACCCTTAGCTTGTGACAGTGTATAGCACTGCTAGCTCAGATAAGAAAACTTGTGCTGAACTAAGAGATATTCTGGATCATGACTAGTGTGTTGTGCTTGGAAGAAGAGTGCAAAAATTTGTGTAAAACATCGAAGCCAGACAAATATGCTAGGAACCTGAATGGTGATTTAGATACTAGTATGCAAATATGAAAAGTGACATTTTACTGTAGCTGCTGTGTGCTGATCATTCTCTTGTTTTGTATGTCTTTCCTCCATTTTTCAGGCAGTGCTTAATTTAGAAGTTACTTCCAAATGCAGGTGTCATCCCCTTTCACCAGCATGGTGCATATGCTCACCACTACTACTGACCTTCTGGAGCAAAGCTGTTGAAGCTAAAGAGGTTCTACTGATGTCCCTTTGTCTTTAAATTGTCCTCATTTCATGCAATGCCACATTGGAGAAAAGGTTATAAATCTCAACAGAAAGCTCTAGAAATGAAGACTGTCAGGCGGCACAATACTGGAAGAACAGAAGATGGAAAAAGGGATTTGCCTCTAAGAATGATACTTGAAAGATCCTAACTCCATCCAAATAACTCTATGTTGCTTAAAACACTGCATGAATGTTTGCATTTGTCCAATTTGCCCTGACATACAGATTTTGTCTGGATCCTTATCTAATGTCTACATATTTGTATGTTTTTATTATACATGCATTTTCGTATGCCTCTTTTCTAAACACATACATTTTGTACATTTTTATCATAAAACCACACATCAAAATTTGAAGAAATGTGGAATCTGAAGAATTACTTGTATTCCCATCCATATAGCAGTCGAGGAAGTATGAGTTATGTGAGTTCCCTTAAAACTGTAGACTGATTCAATTTCTCCCAAAGCATTTTTTTATTCCTTAATTATCCCGTAGTCCTAGACAGAGCTGTAGACATGGAGGCAGAAATCTGAAACCTGCTCTTCTCATCTGCAAGTCAGGTTCAAGTCTCCAGAACCATTGTTATTGTTGTTGTTGCTATTTATGAAGCCTGTTTTTTTTTCACTCCATGGAATACCATGAAGAAAAATATGGAAAACTAAGCTATTAAAACTACCAAATAAGTTGCATATTAATGCCTGATATTAAATATGGTGCAAGACTTTGAAGTAAGGAGCTTAAGAAATTCGTCTGTTTCAAATGTCTGATTCCGTTTTGAGCCAAGGCCAGTCCTCTTTGAATTGAGCCTTGTTTCCTCTAACAGCTCCCCTTGGTTTTTAAGTGTTCCTAACAAATGACAGCAGCCATGAAATCAAACGACGCCTGCTTCTTGGGAGGAAAGCGATGACAAACCTTAAAAAGCAGAGACATCATCTTGCTGACAAAGGTCTGCATAGTCAAAGCTATGGTTTTTCCAGTAGCGATGTATGGAAGTGAGAGCTGGACCATAAAGAAGGCTGACTGCTGAAGAATTGATGCTTTTGAATTGTGGTGTTGGAGGAGACTCTTGAGAGTCCCTTTTGAAGGAAATCAACCCTGAGTGCTCACTGGAAGGACAGATCCTGAAGCTGAGGCTCCAATATTTTAGCCATCTCATGAGAAGAGAAGACTCCCTGGAAAAGACCCTGATGTTGGGAAAGTGTGAAGGCAAGAGGAGAAAGGGACGACAGAGGACTAGATGGTTGGACAGTGTCATCAAAGGTACCAACATGAATTTGACGAAACTCTGGGAGGCAGTGGAAGACAGGAGGGCCTGGCGTGCTCTGGTTCATGGGGTCACAAAGAGTCGGACATGACTTAATGACTGAACAACAACAACAAATGCTTAAAAACTGCCATTCTTAAGGTTTTACAAGCAATCCACAAGAACTAAGGTAGCCCAGCTGATTAATGGGGAACCAGGGATGGGTTTGCCCATCACCTTCCAATATATTCAATGTAGAGTAATGGAAAAAATATGGGCCAATGGAATGTATGAGTTTATACTAAATATTTTTAAAGGATGTTGAGCATACGAACATGAGAAGATCTATGCTAAATCCAACTAAATGCCTACCTGGTCTAGAATTCTACCCTCACAGTAGCCACATGCAGACACATGGGATGCTCACAGCAGGATGTAAGTGCAACAACACCCTTCCATGTCTGTTCCTCAGAAAATGGTATATAGCCTCTGGTGTTGAAGGTAACATCTAGGCACCATAACCATTCTAGACATTCACCATGCCTCCAATTGAATGCATGTATATTTTCACTTCTGTCTGCCAAAGGCTGTCTTGCATCTTTTAATCTAACTGCATAGCTTTTTTAAAATTATTATTTCCCCATGATTTTAAAGTATTTGTTGAAACATGCTGTAAGTTGTAAAGAGAACTGGAGTAGCACATACTAGAATGGATGTGTACTTTGCAGGGGAGGCTTAGGCTCCTGTTGAAAAAGTTCCTCGTATATATTTAAATAAATAGCAAATCTTCAAATTTATATTGGGATAGGTGGACTCCTGTGAACACTCAAGTATGAGAAAAACAATTAATTGTGCCCTCTGGTAAAATGTATGGTTGAGGATATTAAAAAAAATACAATCTAGTTCCTGTTTCCACCAGAGCTATGACAGGAACAGGGCAATTAATCTACAAAATGGTGGATGGGGGCAATTGTACACGTTATATACCTGCTACACTAGGCTAGTTCACAAAATAGAACGTTTTTATTATTTAGCAGCTCTTGTGAGGTCAAACACAGTTTATTTAACCCATTCCGCGTTTTGGGAGGTTTTTTGAAAACGAATTCTTGTCAAGGCTGTACAGAAAAGCGGCTGATTCTTCATTTTGCAAATGGAAGGGATTTTCTCCAGCTTAAATAGGTAGCAAGTCCTCTTCTTGTGAGGGGCCCAGAACCAAAGTTTATCCTCAGTACCAGAGCTTGGTCTCTATGGCTACACGAAAATGATTTAGCAAAATTTAGCAAATGGGCCAGTTTTCGAAGAGCTTGAATTGTCCATTTTGGCAATCTATTAAAGTACTAGTTGAAGCCGTGGCACTAGTGGGTCATCTAGGATTTGTTGCATTGGATTCAACACGTAAAAGCCATGCTAAGGTTTTTCTCTATTTATTGTTCGGAGGGATATGGGGAAATTGCCTTTGTTAATAGGAAAACATTTACAAGGAAGCAATTGCATGTAAAAGGAAACTGTTACTCACAGGGAAACAATATTCTTTTGTTTTAGGCAACTGGGGCCTAAATTAAGTTTGACATAAAGAGGCCAGATTTGCAGAGAAAAGACACAGCCTCTACGTTCTGTTCTATAAGTACAAGTCAGGAAGGGCATTTTTGCTCTGGTGGAGCCCAAAGAAGTTTACACCAGTAATAACCAAAGGGAAGAGTTATCCTTAAGAAAGAACGAGCTTCCAAATTAAAGCAAAGGTGGACACTTCGATAAAGCATCCCTTTTCTCTTTGCATCTGGATATCTTTCAGCAAAGACCGGCTGATGTGATGATATATTCTTTTAAATTCTATTGTGCACCAGAAATCTACCTATCACAAACAACAACCTATTCTGCAGCTCATGAGCCTCAGATGCACCAAGTAAAAAGAAAAAGTCATAAATCGGCATCAAAATAATAGAACATCAACCAGCGTTTAAATAGTTAAAATATTCAGAATACCACTACAAATATAACATGACCGGATTCTTCAAATTCTCTAGAACAAGATATTAATCCTCTTGAATTATTCCCCAAATGGACTAGCTATCACTCTCCTAATTCCTCTGTCACCCCAGCTCTCCAAATTTCATGTCATCAAAAAGGGACTTTTTTGCCACGTCTGTCGACATTGCAAAACCATTCAATGTTAGGGCTGCCATGTTGAATTGCAAGTCGGACATGATTCAACACTTCCCTCTCTCCTGTGTAGGGTGACAAAAATAAAGAACATAAAAATATCCTAAACCCAAACTGCCAATACCCATCATAAAAGTAGTTTCAGAATCACAAGAAAACCCTGATCGATGAGTGGGCACAGGAAATAGATATTAAATCAACCATCAAGTTTGTTCATCTGTTTTTTAAAACAGAAAATGCACATTTTCGCATCACGAAAAGTGGGTAGATTGGAGCAGAGAAAAGAGGTTGCCGCAGGAGCAAGTGCCAGAGCGTTTGGACAATAAAATGGCATTTTCAAACATTTTAAAAAAGAGCTACATTGGATTTCGTACCAGAAAGAGATGTGCCGTGAAGGAGAAGGGTTTGGATGTTCAGCCGCTGGCTTTAGTTCCGTTTATCTGGACAATCATCAGAAATGGTTCCCTTTTTTCGAGAAAGGCCAGTTTGAGTGAGACAGCTCCCCCCCCGCGTTCCCTTTTCCTTCTCATAGCAGCTCAGCGCCAAGAAATGGGCGGTGTCTGCATGCCAGGCTTCGTCCGAATGAGACGCCAAGGCCGACAAGGGCTGGCACAAAGGGAAGCTGGCAAGAATTCCAGCAGTTGGAACCATTGCTTTGCATGCCCTGGGGATGGTTTCCTTTTTAAAAACATTGTCTCTTTAAAAAAAATCTTTTTAAAAGCCACACTCCATCAACTCTTCAGGAGATAGTGTGCAAAAAGTTTTTCAGTCTTTTGTGCAAACAACCCTCCAAAGAACCGAATGACCACAGCACTCCTTGCTTTGCATCCAGAAGGTTAAAACAAATGGCTGATTTCCCCCTGTCTTTTCACACATTCAGCCCAGAATCTGCACATAAAATATAAATCTTGGCTCCTACTTTTCCTGAACTTGAGATGTTCGAGACAGCAGAGTACTTTAACACAGCCAGAGATAGAAGGTGAAAAAAAACACAACCACCCAGCGAAAAACATCTTAGTTATGCAAGAAGCATTTTGCTTTCGCGAATGCTTCATTTGCAGCCTGAAAAATGGAGCAAAGACATAGAAACAGAGGCAGGTGAGAACTGTTTTTAAAAAGCAGTAACACCAAGATATACCACAGAAGAACAGAAACCCCCCTCCAGACACAATTTCCTTTTTGTCTGTGCCAGGTTTGGAGAGAAACAGAGAAAGAAAGGGGTAGAGCGAATAGCTGCCTCGTTCGGAAATGGGCCTACAGCCACTTCCCACTTAGGAAGCCTCAGCAATCATTCTTTCGCTCGCTCTCGTTGCGTTCTCCCTGCCCACTCTGGCTTGGCTGCCAAGTCAGAGTTGGCACAGCTTCCCAGGCAGCGCGGAACAAAGCCGTCTCCCATCCCTGAACAGGCAACTGACAGAAAGCAAAGTGACAGGCGCATCTTCTGCATGTTAATCCTAACGGAGAGGAGATACTGACAAGGAAATTCAACCTTCTCCAACCCCCCTTCCATTAAATTAAAATAAATTTATTTTTTTTTAAAAAAACTGAAAAGCTCCATCAACCTTGTTTTAAAGGATCCTTTAAAAATACAGCTGGCTGCAATAAGGATCGGGGGGGGAGAGAAGAGGATTTACCCACCAGCACCCAGGCAAAAACGCTGCTTTGCATCTGTTGTACCTGTTCCCGTTGCGTTCCTTGCTCTTGGAATCATGACAAGAGAGAAAAGTCGCCTCTGGTGGGTTGCTCAAAGCTGCGGGTCTGCAGCCCTATGCAGGAAGTTGGCACCGATCCCAGGTAGGACTTTACTCCCACATTTCTACCCTCCACCTCCTCCTCTCGCTCCTTCCCCTCCCTTTCTTCTTCTCCACCCACCCACCATCTCCCTTGATAAATCTCCCCCTGCTTCCCGCCCCAAGCCTGTTCTTAACTTACCTCTTTCCACTGCACCACTCTCTCTCTCTCTCCCTCTCTCTCCCTCTCTCTCTCTGTGTGTATGTGGGTACATTATGGATCCATCAGACGCATGGAACACCCTCTAGAATTAAAGCAAAGAAACACAAACACCCTGTAAGGGTGACCCAGGGAAGCAAAGAAGGCAACAGCTTCCTGCCTGCACTGGCTCCCCTCAATGCCTGTTTCAACACATGGGTTGGGTAGTGCTTGGGTTAATTTTTTTTTCTTCATGCTGCCAAGGAGACTGGACAGAACACAAGGGAGCGAGAGGGGGGAAAATACCCCGAACTCTGTACAGGGCAATGAAAGGAAAATGTGGAGCTTCATGAAACTCCCAAGTCCAGTCCTCCCTCCCCCTCCTTCTCTTTTAATACTACCCGGTTTCTGAATTGTTTGAGCCCACAATTGGGAGGGAATGTACAGTACAGACTCTCTCTGACTGGCAAGAGCCTTGCTAGAAAGCTGGAGGGGGGGTTGGAGGAGGAGGGAAAGAGAGAGTTCTTACAATCGAACAGCGAGAAGAGCAAAGAGAAATTAACATCCAATTAGTGCTGTGTTTAACGAAGGAGACAGAGACAGCCGTTGTTTTATTGCCCTGTTCTTTTCTTTCGGCTCTGACAGGCAGTGCGAAAGGCACCCCCAGATTATGGTGACGTCATTTTTTCCTCTCTCGTCCAAGTTTCACAGAGGTTGGCCACCATCAAGTTAGCTGGAAAAGTTAATTATATTTATAGCTGAACTTCACATGCAAAACAAACAAACAAACAAAAAAACCCCACCAACCCAAACGAAACAAAAGATCGATCGGCTCTTTTCCTTTCTTCCACAGAATCATGTAAAAATTCAAAACAGAGAGGGTTCTCTCTTTCTCTCTCTTCTTCTCTCTCTCTGGGCTTCACTGTGTGCCTTTGCTTGTTTTCCTGCTCACTCAGCTTGTAAAAGTTTGAGCTGTGTGACACTCCACCCGGCCTCCTTTGGCAGCGTGACAAGAACTGCTTTGGTGTATCAAAGAGACCAGGCAGCTTTTAAGGAAGAAACTCAATTCAGAGAGATTAAAGAATTATAATGTTTTAATCAAGAGAGAGCAAGACCATGAGGGGGAGAGGCTTTTCCTTACATCTGGATCAGCATAAGTGGCCCTCTAAAGGTTGCTACAGCAATTTAGAATTAAGGGTTTTTTTTGGTGGGGGAGAGACTGAAAAGAGATCAGAAGCAGAAATCCAGCTTTAACATCCCTCTCCCTCCTCCGCCATGTGAACTTCCTGGGCTGCTGCATGAAGGAGATGAAGAGACGCCATGATGGCAAGGCCTTTGTATTCTCCTCCAGCATGCTCAAAAACAGGACGGGGCTTTTTAGTTCCAGAGAGAGATTATTTCCAATGACACCGCAGACTTCTGTACATCAGCCTTGTCTTCCGTTGCAGCCAACCAGGAGAAACCTAGCTGCTTCCTTTGTTACTTTTAACATTTTAACTCCACATTCCTTTCTAACAGGCAGGCTTGCTTTGCAATCAGGAAAGGAAAACACTTTACTTTAACAAAATCATTTTAATCCTGCAGCAGCTACACCTGAGTTTTAATCACTCCTTGCACCTCTTGTTTACCTCTCGAGTCCTATCCAAATGGCTTAGAATAATTTTCCACCACCAGAAAAAAAGGTACTAAGTCAGGGAGCAAACCAAAGTGGATCCCTTCCAACGATGTCCTCCCAGGTCTGGAGTGATGGCTGCCACAATAGGCGATATGAGTCTCCAGAGCCCAGCAGAGCCCTCTAGAGGTAGAAGCAAATACCTTGGAGTGAAAAAACAGCACACCTAGGTTCAAAAGTAGGATGAGACTGGGGTTTATTCTGAGCTCCAGTTTCTGAACTAGAACCATTTTAAATTGGATAGATCATAGCAAAATGGTAGTACATGAAGATATAAATAGCTCCACATTTATTAACAAATAAAATAGTATGGTTTCTTCTATAAAACATGTAGCGTCCATTTTGTTTTACTGTGCAAGTGCCTCCTTACTTAATTTGCTACCCTTGTTGTGATTCCTGAAGGAAAATTGTGCTGTGATGAAAGTGCATGAGCTTCAGTGTTGCAAAATACTACAGTACTAGATTCAAGGTGGAATTTCTTAACTGATTTGTTGTTGTTTTTTCATTTGGAAAACATGAGACTTGACATTCTTTTCATTTACAAGGTACACATAGTTACAATATCAGTTAGTAATCTTCTTCTTCACCTTTTCCTGACAGATAGGTAGATTACCAGAAGGTTGCTATTCTTAAGGAGGAATGATAGAGCATGAGGTGCTAATGACTAGTAATTAGCACTTCAGAGTCTTCAACAAGCAAAATTGTATGTGTGTGTGTGTGTGTGTGTGTGTGAGAGAGAGAGAGAGAGAGTGAGTGAGGGGGGCGGAGAGAGAAAGAAGGCCATAAACATTAGAATTGTTATTGCACACGATATGCACGTGGTGGCCCTGCAGGTTAAACCACAGAAGCCTCTGTGCTGTAAGATCTGTAGATCTGCAGCTGTAAGATCGAAATCCACGCGACGGAGTGAGCGCCCGTCGCTTGTCCCAGCTCCCGCCAACCTAGCGTTTCGAAAGCATGCAAATGCAAGTAGATAAATAGGGACCACCTCGGTGGAAAGGTAACAGCGTTCCGTGTCTAAGTCGCACTGGCCACGTGACCACGGAAGATTGTCTTCGGACAAAACGCTGGCTCTATGGCTTGGAAATGGGGATGAGCACCTAGAGTTGAACACGACTGGACAAAAATTGTCAAGGGAAACCTTTACCTTTACCTTTTTATGCACATTCAGGGTCTCGGATGGTCTCCTGTCATCTTAAAACCTTTTATTGGTATGTAAAATGATATCTAGAAATAGCCTTAAATAGTTCCCGGTAGTGTGGCCCACACCACAGCAATATATCTATAACTACTCCATCCTCCAATGTCTGGGGAAAGGAGGAAAGTATTTTTAAAAGTTAACTAACAACCTCAGCAACAATACTGCATATATTTCTTTCAGTATTGCAAAGAACAAGGAGGGAAATGGAGAGGGCTGGACTGGAGAGTGTCCGCAATCTGATTTACATCAATTTTGCACCACCATCCAATGTTATGGTTCTGGGAGATATATTTCTGCTTAGGAAAAATGGGTTATGGGATTTGGGGGTTCTTCCCTCTTTTTTTTTTAAATCCAAAAAGGCTGCTCTGCAGTGCTATATCTCTGCACTCAACCAGTTGCTGAGAGGCAGTATTTTTGAGGGGTGTGTTTGTTTTTGAATGAATAAAAGCCTGATCCCAAAAACAGTTATTCAGTTAAACATATATATATATATATATAATGTATAACAAAAACAAGCCTGTTTGTTGCTCATGGCAACAAACAGGGTTGATTTTCTTATCGTATTTGTACACATCATACCACACATTCTAGTGTTAGGTTGGGAGGTTGGGGGATTACCTTTTCCCAGTGGCAATGAGTGTATTTTGGCAAAACCTTTGTATTTTTTAAGCATGCCCAAGTTGTTCTATCATTACAGGGCATTGTGAGGAAAAATACTGTCCACCAAACACACAAGAATGTGAAACACCTAAAATATTCTGAAAAGAGAATGAGCCGGAATACAAAATTTAGAGTGGGGGAGAGGTACCCCATAAAAACATCCACCTGTGAATCATGAAGACCAAAAATAAATAATGAAAAAATGATTTTAATGAGTGAATAATGAAATGATGTTTTAATTGCAAAACAGATTAGAAATGTAACAAATATGCATTTTCTCATGAGAAAGGTTGTCAAGTGTCAAATAAATGGGCAGTATTGTACGGTTTTTCACTCCTACATGAGAGAAGACTAGCAAGTTCCCCCCTCCATAAATATCATTTGCCAAAAAACAAAACCCCATATGTTTTGGGTACTGAAACTGTGTATTCTGCATTAAAAGCCTTGTATATGACATAAAATACAATTTTTTGCACAATTCTTTCTCTGATTTTTTTCAAAAATTGCCAAAATATGCAACTTAGAAAAACAACAACAACAAGACTAATAAAGCATTTTTCTTCACATCCCTGGGTGCTAACTGTTTAATGATAGCTGTGTTAAAATAAGGTGGGAAAGGCTCCCAGTGTTCTTCAGAAAGGATTACTTGATTTTGCACCCAACTTCAGCTGGCTAAGCTTCCTCCATCAGCTTTGTTCTTACATAATCCCATGGCTGTGTTGCCTTGGTTTTTTTTTATGCCTTTACCAGTCATCCCAATTTACGGAGGAAGGACATCTACTTCCCCCGCATTACTGATCTCACAATTACTTGCAACATAAGCAAATAAGCAACAAAGCTTTGTATACTGCTGCAATTAAGATCATTGAGCAAGAGTGAAGGGCAGAGTAGTTTACTGGCACCATTTTGACAGAGTTCACTGCCTCTCATGTTCCACTGTTGCCTGCCCCAGTCTGGGTTACAAAAGGAAGTAATTAGTACTAGAGGAAAGCTGCTTGATAACTGGATTTTGGTCTTCTCTGTTGTCTGTTGCTACTGCCTTCCTTCTCTCTTCCATTTTGAACCTTCTATTGGTGAATTCCTGGTTTTTCTTCTCATTTCTCTAGCATTCCAATTCAACCCACTGTTCTCCATCCACTGCTTTATAGTCAGGACAAATCCAACTTCCATCTAGTGACAATGTACAACGAAATCTTGTAGCATCTGAAACACTCTGGTAATGGCACGCTTTTCTCACTCTACTGTGTACAGTACGTTACAGACTCTTATATAGCCAACAACTCCCCATGACTCCTGGTTCATATGTAAAAGCAGATAAATTAAGACTGAGAGATATTGTAATAGGCTCTGCAAAAGGAAATATACATATTTGTTATTTTATCTATTGTGAGCCAACTTGAGTCCCTTATGGGGAGAAAGGCAGCATATAAATAATTTAAATAAAATAAAATAAATATATTTTTTTACAATTCTGAGATATGAGCTGTCAAACGAATACAGTATAAAAAGTGGATTGACATAACATATTCAAAGAATGCTGAAATAGTTTTCACTGAAATGAGAATAGCACTGTGCACGACTGGGAAGAATGGCAGAAACTGAAACCTTTCTTCTCCTGGTACCATCCAGATGTGTTATATTACAACTCTACCTCCGGCCAACATTGCTAACACAAGACTGTTAGTCCCAAATATCTGGAGGGCAGCAGGTTGGGGAAGGCTGGCCCAATGAATAAACCCCGTGGGGGCTACTTTTCAGCAAACATGCCTAGAACTGCACTGAATGCAGTCTGCTTCCTTCCCCCTCTTCCCAGCAGACTTCTCATTACTGGTGTCTTGAGTTCGTATTAGTCTGGATTTCTGGTTATTGCTGACTTTAATAATTTCCTTGTAACATGAAAGCAAACCTTTCCAAGAAGAAAAAGACTTCACCACAGGCAGAGGTGGCCATATATTGTCTTTTGCCAAAGCCAGTCCTAGGTCATTTCTAACGTTGTAATTATACATATAAATTAACATGTGTGTTTTAATGCAAAATGATATCCATCTTTGCCTCTTTTTTGGTGAAGTCCTCTTTTTCATAATATGCAAATAAGCTTAGCAAGCTGTCTGTCTGCACACTGGCTTCAGTTCTACTCATGCTCTTCAAACTGCTCAATGGGAAAGCAAGGACTGACCCCACCCTCCTCCTCCAGCTGGGATCTGCTGTCTTCTTGTCTATGTGCTGTGTGTTCTGGCAGTACAACAAAGAAAAGCAAACATTCCTGTCACTCAAAGCCAAGGGTGTGTTCTACAGCCTTTAAAATGTCTCCTCTGTCTAGCACAGGGCAACTGCAGTCATTTTCAGGTATGCCCCACAACATTCAAGTGTGGGGGCAGAGTTATGCACAAGGAAGAAACTGCCTTCAACATACTGCACTGGATCTCTCCAAGCACCTGACTGGAAAGGTGTTTTTTTTCTTGTTTAGGAAGTACAGTAATTTTAAAACAAACAGAAGCTGGGAGAACCTGAGCTAGAACTGAAACAGCTTTGCTCCCCAAATGTCTTCTTGATCAGTTTGGACACTGAACCAGGGCCAGATACTGTCTTAGTATGGAAGGATTCTCCCCTGAGATCAGTCATAAATCTCAATATTTTGATGGTAACAAGCCAAGTAATATTTAGTATTTAAATAATACGTGGGACCTGCAACCAAATGTTGGCATATGGCGTTTCCTTTTCAATGTTCCATCCAGCCATGTTATTCCACCACATTCCTTTTCCCAAACTTTTCAGGATGTTTTCTTCTTTTAAGGGGCACTGCATGCTCAATTCTGACTGGCCAGTTTTTGAACTTCCCCTGTGTTATATATTCCTTTTCCTAACTTTTCACACCCTGACAACTTTGGGGTTCTCCCATCCCTACTAATTTTCCACTTCTGAGTGAATGGTGCCATTTTGGCGACATATGGCAGTATCCAAATGTGTTTGCTATCACAGTATGTCATATTTGATAATTACTGCAAGAATGCCAGGAGGGCAGTTTAAGTGGGGAAAAGACCTTTAGCCAGAGGGGTAGGAAATTTCTTAGTCCCTTGTTTGGCTTTTCTTTTCTGCATTTCTCAGAATCTTGTCAAGCCTTCTCACACCATCCCAGTTTTATACTGAGTTGTGAGACATTTTCTTCCCACACATGTATGTTATTTTCTTTTTTGTTGAAAGAGACAAATTGTTATCTACCTTTTAAACTAATATTTGTATTTTATGTGGTTTTCCTACTGAATGAAGCATGGCTGTGCATTTACAATAAAAATAAAACCATTTTCAGTCACACCGATTTTCCAAATGGACATATGGTTTTGTTTGCATTTTTTCTTCTTCACCAAAATACATCACAAACCTCAAAAATAGTTGGCTTTCAAAGTCAAGATATGATTTGCCCCACTACCAGTCTCAGGTGGTGCTAAACATTTTGGGGTGACGGGGAGGGGAGGTGGGGAAATGTAAACCCAACAAATTTCTTTCCCCTCCTTCCAAAATTACAGAGAAACAGATTTAAACAGTCCTTACGTATCATCTGAAAGAAAAGGACTCAGTCTGATCCTGCAGTTCAGTCCAAGCCATTATTCTCAGCACTCTAGCCAATCCCTGATCCTATGCTCGGGAAGCAACACGGATGGGCAAAGTTACTTTTCTGGACTACAACTCCTACAACGTTCCAGCCAACATGGCCAGGGGCCTTGCTGTTTTGGGCATTTGGGGTTTCAGAGTCCAAGGGCAAAATCCTGTTAGGACGCATGTACCTCCTTGCACAAAAAAAAAGAAAGGACAACCACAGACCCAGTGGGCTGTTGTCTGCACAGTCAAAATGAACAGCATTTTCCCCAAAGAAGTAACTTTCCCTACCACTGAAAAGCAGAACAAATCCCACTGGTTTCACACCATGAATATGTATGTATGTATGTATGTATGTATGTATGTATGTATGTATGTATGTATGTATGTATGTATGTATGTATGTATGTATGTATGTATGTATGTATGTATGTATGTATGTATGCATGCATGTATGCATGCATGCATGCATGCATGCATGTATGTATGCATGTATACATGTACGTACGTACGTACAGACTCTTGCATACTCATTGTTTTCAACTTTAAATATTGTCTTTCATTGTTGTAAGCCACCTTGTGTCCTCTTCAAGGAGAAAGATGGGGGTCAAGTAAACAAACAAACAAACAAACAAACAAACATATGTATTACATTTGTAAACTACTGAATTTAGTGTGAAGTTCTACTCATGGCAGTTAACTACATACATAAACATAAACAATATTTACTGTTATGTGCTGTCAAATCAGAACCAGCTTATCATGACCCTAACATGGTTTTCAAGGTAAGTGAGATATTAAAGGAATGGTTTTACGAATTCCACTCCCTCAGTCAGTTTCCATGGTTGAGTGGGGATTTGAATTCTGTTGTTCTGAGTCCTAGTCAGTCACTCTACCTGCTACACAACACTAGGAACTATAAACAATATATTTATTTATTTACCTCCAATTCCCAACAGTACAATAAAGACAAACACAACCTCACTAGAATTAAATTATAAGACCTAAGCATAACTATTAAAACAGCTAATGATGGCAGAATGGAACAGTAAAACTGAATCCTATCATTACATCAGGGAAGGATGTCACTAAACACTTCCTTGAATGGCTTGATCTTCAGCAATCTCTCCAAAGTAATCAAGGCTGGGACTTGATGAACCTCCAGGGGGGCATAGCCAAGAAGGCTTGGTTTCTAGCTATTGACTTTCAAGCCTCTCTAAGAGTGGCCACCTACAATAGCAAGGCTTGAGAAGATCAGGTGGGATGAGTAGAGGTTCTTAAATGGAGGCAGTCCAACATGTAACGAGTTCCCAAACCATTAAGGGCTTTGTACGTAAGTACCAATACCGTGGTTCTGTCTCCTATTTCACCTTCTGCATTGTACCTGATTATAGTTTTCCAGTCATATTCCATATTTGACAATGGCAGAGAACAGCAACAGCTTAAGAGCTTCAGTATTTAACGTCTATCATAAAGTACAGGCAAACCATAATGCAATGAAAAGATGCCAGTAAATGCAAAGGACCTGAATGTCAGGATAAACATTTCAAATTTTAAATAGTCACTTTTCAATTTCACATTCAAATCAAGAAAGTCAAACTTTGAAATTTGGGCCCACACATATTTCAGCTTTTGTCTAAGCACTATGTTGCAAAATCGTAACTCTATCTTGACATGTCATTTTGCCTAGTGCTGTTAATTATGTTGGTTGCTATTCATTTGAGACATACCTTCAACAGCATTTCATAAAGTGTCAACAGAAGCTCTCTTCTGGAGTAATACTAATTGCTGATAAGCTTATCAACATGAGTATGCTGTTAATAGGCCATCTAAAGCCATTTAAAAGGTGCTCTGATGTCCATGTGACAGTTAAACAAGTGTGTCTGTTAAGTGTTTTGGGGGGATTGTGGTGAGTGAAACATCCTACTCTACTTTGCATCTTTACTTTTGCAGCCTTTTCATTTTGATTAATTTAAATCACAGCTGTCTGGAAGTGATCCACAGTCTCCATTACGTTGGGCTTGGATGCTTGCTCACACCAGAACTTCAGTATCATGAAAGCAATGAAAGTTTGAAGTCTAACACTTTGTAGCTGTAATTTCCTGCAAAACAGCAACTCTAATTCTCATGTGGCGAGGGAGAAAAAAGGCGATTTGCTGTTTGGGAAAGATATGACCTACGTCCACAGTTGCCAGATGGAACTGGCTGCCAGAAACAGATATGGAACAGGAAGGAAGCAGACACAAAAGGGGAGGAGAGGTGAGACTTTCCCTAGAGGTAGATTGTGGAAGGCTGCTCATATGGGCTGGAACACAGAAAAGAGAAATAGGGAAAATGCTATGCCAGGAATCTTGAATGCGATCTGCTACACAAGACAGTTTTTTACTGGGAAGGAATGGGTGAGAGAGAAGCTCCTTTTAGGCATTTCAATTAATATGAAATTAAAACAAAAAAAGACATTACACAATTTGTTAAAAAGTGTTTCCTTGCAGCACAGAAAACAGCCATTACAAACGTATGCATACGCATGTGAAAGCAGGAGGTGACCATCACACACTTGGCTGGAGGAACAGGGTTTTAGGGCCGACTGAACATGTCCTGTTTCAGCAGATCAGATACCCTATTTTAGGACTTCCACGCCCATCAAACCAGACAAGCCTGTATGTCTCTCACAACACTGCACAGCTGGGCTTTTACCCTGAATCTCTGGAGACAGGAAAGTTAACAGAAACTAGTTAGTTAACTAATTAACTATTAGTGAGCCACAACATCTAACTGAAATAGATTGCAGTTGAAGAGGACATGTTTCTAACAAACTGGGATTTCAGTATAAGTTGGGAGCATATAATGAAGTCATAACAGAAAAAAGTAGAAAAAACTCAGCAATTATTTTACTCCTTCTAACCCGTCCGTTTTGAGATTTGAAAGTACACAACTCCATGAATTTTTAAAAAAATCAATTTTCCACTCACCCTATCAAAACACTTTTTACTTTCTCTCTTCTTCTCCCTTACAATCTTCCCTCCTTGCCCCTCCCCACTTTGAATTTATTGATTCCCAGATGAATCCCAGAAGTGAGCCCAGGCCTCAAACTCTACATTTCCTATTTTTAAACACAAGGAAGGCAACATTTCTGGGGACAAGGACCAAAACTCCCATCCACCAACAGAGGCTATGGGATCAAGATGTGTGGTCATGGAAGGAAAATTGCAGCGGACAGAAATGGCAGAAGCTGTTATGGGGTAAGAACCGCTGCTGCCTAACATGAGTTCAAAAAGAGAATCCAGAAGCAGCTCAGAGACACATCTTGGAGATCTCATCTCTCAAGCATGAACAGAGTTTTCAACCACACAGACCTGATTCAAGTGGCAAATTCTTAGTTATTTGTCTCAGGCACTTATGCATTTCCCACATGTATGAGAGCCAGGCCAAGGACTGGAGCACATACGACTTTCTCCTCCTCCTCTCAGAGGTAAATTGCTTAGGTATGAGAGGGAAAGGTGTCTGTCTGCAACTTTTGCTTCTCACATTCTGCCACCTTCAGCAGAAGGATAAGACAGCAGCAGCTTGAGTTTTACAGCCATTAGTGCTGCTCCTCAGGTCTGTCTGCAATGTGATAAGGTAACATAAGCACATAGTTAGAGAGAATATCAACAGGACTTTCTTTATAGAAGTGTGCTATAGCAATCAGACTAGCAGTTTAAGCATATAATTTCTTTTTATTGCTTTATCCTGTGTTTTATGGTTTTATTTGTTTATTAACATACAGATGTTCTGTTGCAAAGCAACTATATACAGCTTTCACAATAAACATTTCCTTACCCCATAGAAAAAATGGGGATATATTGCACAAGGGACTTTGGTCTGTGGAATCATAGATTCCATGGAAATGGAGCAGGGCAATTTCCTTTACCTCTGCAGTTCCTTGTACCTGCACAATTGGTTCAGAAAGGTTGGAAGCTGGGCCTTTTGGGGTGCAATGGAGTATTGCTAGAGAGGAGGCATTCCATGGCAACCAGCAGCAGAATCTTGGATTTAGCCTATTATCTTGAAAAATGACTCTCTAACCATGAACGCTGTGTTGCCATTCAGAAGTTCATGCGCAGAATCTGCCTCCCTCTCATATCAACACAGGAGATAATTAGCTTTATATGAATCAACTCTTGCCCAGCAAACAACATGCCAGTTGGTCTAAAATTAATTCTTTCTCCTATTTCTTGAAATACAAAAACTGAAGTATAAGTTGCGAAAATAAAAGTGAATTCCTCAGTTATGAAGACATATACTTTCAGTTACAGATGTGAACTCCCTAAATGGTACAGGAGCATTATCACATGTTTGGTTCAAGAGCTGCCCCTTCTTTGCTGTAAGTGGTGAAGTGATGCTGAAGTGATAGGAGGAGAGTGGGTTTTGTATCCCAGATCAATAGCATGCTCAGTTGTTCTTTTTTTAAAGAGTAAGTGTTTTAGCCCACTTTGAGCACCAGGACAGTAAAGTAACATTTTTTTTTAAAAAAATTATAATAGAAACTAATGTTCTTTGGAGGGGGGTGGCTTGGAACTATTTCTTTTTTAAAAAGTGAATTCCCAAGCTTTGGACCTGTCTTATACCAAGTGAAATCATTAGTCACTGAGTCCAGCACTGCCTCATTATCTAGCAGTGGCTCCTGAAGGGCTCAACAAAGAATCTTTTCTAACGTTATCACCTATGTTTCTATAAATCAAGAAGATGCTACAGACTGATACTGGAAGCAACCATTATGTTCTGATTCTATGCTACAATCCCCTTCCCGTTTATTGTCTTCAACAAATTAATGGAATTTGGCCACAGAAGACTGCTGTCAACACACCATTATGTTTGCACTTGATGGGTTACAAAGAGAAAAGGTTGGCTAACTCTTTACTAGCTGAACCAGCATACCATGACTAATGGAAAATACGATATGGTCATCAGGAGATTCTGGAAGTTTGGGTCGACCTTTTTGCATGGAGAGGCACCGTCTTTCCATGGTGGAAGGTTGAAAAATGCAACCACTCACCGTAACATACATCTCTGGCCTGTTAAACATTAAGGGCTAAGATAACACCAGAGCAAGGAAATCTGAAAATACATTTGAAAGGTCAGAAGAAAGCCAATAATGCCTATACCAGCACACTTAGTTACTGTAGCTTTGATTGGCCTTGTTGCCCGGTTACAGCTTAAAAGGTAGATTGGCAACATCCAGTTAAACAAATAAACAATACCCCAATAGATTTATAAATAGTTATGCACTTATGTAACACTGCAAAACACTGCAAGGCCCTCCACATATGTCCTTTAAGTAATTTTTTATAGCAACCCCATAGGACAGTGTTAACACCATATTGCAGATGGGAGAGGGGGAGCTATGAGAATGACTTGCCTAAATTCATTAGCTCATATCTGAGGTCACATTTAGACTGCAATCTGAAAGATTTCCATGAGCTTAAAAGAATTCTGTTCTTAATATATATGCATTAAGTGTGAGCAGAGCATGGCATAATGACAATTCTCAGACTGCCCTAGTCAGCATGGGCACTTGCCACAGCAATGCTGAGAGCTGTTGTCCAAACAGGTAACATTCCTAAACACTGGGGCTCTGCTGTTAGCTACTTCATTACAGCAGCCTCCATACTGAATGCCAGTAATGCCTCTCCTTAGAGCTTCCACAGTAGTCTGGTCTTGTGATCACATCACACTGAAAGTCTGTACTGGTTGACAGTTCCTTCCCAGGCTACATTAACTTCTGAACATCTTAGGGGTATCTGTGGAACTGCCTGGCTTTCTTGGAATGCTCTTATTAAGATCAATGTTTTCTTCTGAAGACAACATTGCTCAGTGAAACCCACAAATTGGTTGCTCAGAAAATGCTTCTCCCCATGTCAAACTCTGGAATGCATTCGTACTGGATCTGCAACTGGTGCCAATTCTCACTGTGTTTAGAAAGAGTCAACTCAAATCTGTTTTACAGCTTTCAACTCTTACGTTTATGCAAATAGTTTTTGTGCCCTGCTTTTGCAGGGTTTCAGAGAGGCAATACATTAAAAAAAACTAATCAAAATAGTTATTTTCTCAAGCACAGACAAATACAAGAAGGCTGAGCCTAATCCATGCACTTCAGATTCAAGTAGCCAGTGACTCCGACAAAATGACTGTATTCATGTTTTATGCTGATATGGTTGAGAGGTGGGGCCACTAGAGATGTTAAAAGGTGGAGCCAGAGAGGAGGAGTTTAGTTTTCAGTCTGAGTCTGAGTTAGAGAGAGTGAGATAGTTGGGAGATCTGAGGTGTGATTAGTCTGAGGAGTGAATAGTGACCTGTAAGATAATATAGAAGATTGTTATTGATGCTTGATGAACCTGAAGATACTTATGAATTATTATAGACACATCTGTAATCAATAAACCTGTTTTATTCAAAAGACAGCGATGAATGGACCTTTGTCTTTCCTAAGTAAAGTTCGTCGATAAAGGAGTCAACTGGTGGCAGCATGTGAAAAGGGTTTTTTTTTTGGTTTGCCTTCCTGAGCTCTGTTTTGAGGAGACAAACAGGGGGCATGAGGGGCAAACATCACACAACTCTCATGTTCATGCAAAGGGTTTTTTTTTTGTGCCCTGCCTTTGCAGGGTTTCAGAGAGGCAATAGAATTTTTTTAAAAAAAAAACTCACCAAAATGGTTATTTTCTCAAGCACAGACAAATACATGAAGGCTGAGCCTAATCCATGCACTTCAGATTCAAGTAGCCAGTGACTCCAACAAAATGACTGAAGAAACACCAGGAGAATGTTTAAGCCTGCATGAAATGAACATCCAAAAAAACCTTAAAAATTTGTCCAAATGGAGTGGCAGAAAAGTAAGGGACTAGTAGCAAGTATTACCGTATTTTTCGCTCCATAAGACGCACCTTTCCATAAGATGCACCAAATTTTTAGGAGAAGAAAACAGGAAAATATAATCTGTTTTCTTTGCTCCATAAGACGCACATACTTTCCACCCCCCCCTGTTTTGTGGGGAAAAAGTGCGTCTTATGGTGCGAAAAATACAGTAAGTATTAGCAAGGGGAAAAAATGAGGATGTACTAGGAACTATTGGCAAAAAAGTTCATTTTAAAAACATGAATGCAATGGATTCACCAAGAAAGAATTAACAATTAACCTCTTCAAAATAACAATTAATCTCTTCAAAATAACATGTCTCCAAAAGGAATTTTAGAAAACTACCAAGTAATGTGGGTCATAACTGGTGAAAAAACTGAAGAAATTCTCTTCTATTATTTTGGAAAAATTGCCTTCACAACCTCTGTTCTATCCTGGTCATGTATTGCTGTATATCTGTTGTCAACTAGGAAAAGTATTTACAGGTATGCTATATAATATAGGGCAGCAGCAAGCCATCTAAAGAAAGCAAAAATAGGATAGGTGGAAAGGCAATAATCACATGCCAGTATTTTGTATACTTTCAGAAACGAATATTGTGTAGCAAAGTGAATACTTATTGCAAGTGTCATTCATTTGACTAGGTGTAGACTTCACATTTTCAGTTTGACAGAAACAGCACAATGGAGAGAGATTTGGTACACTGCAATTTAACATATCCAGCTTTTTTTATTAGAGGACTAGAGATTTTATGTTCTTCAACTAACACAAAATAATAAATCAAGAGCAGTCATCTTCCATAATTTTATTTCAAAATCAAATCAGTTTGGAATTAATAATTTTAAAAAAACAGACCATGCATTTACTTTAAAAAAAAAACAGACCGTGATTTCAAGAACCTCTATCTGCACATTGTGTTTAATATGCATACAAATATGAAAAACAGATGACATCCAATCAAAATGAAAGTGTTTGGAAATAAAAAGATTAAATTCTAGCTGCTCCCCAAGTCTAAGAGGTTAACCGTAGGTTCCTTTCTGGGCTAACTAAAGGTCTACATTATGGAGCCAGGGCGGACAACTTTGGAGGAACCAGGGACCGATTTTGTGTCCCAGAGTCCTTCAGAGGACACACAGATTGCCCAAAAGTGAAAGTGTCTAATATTTTTACTTTCAGTTATAAAAAATGGATTTGGATGTGGGGGTGTTAAATAGTGCAGGGAGAGCTATGAGGCATTTAAAAGGTGAACCACCGCTTCTGGGAGCTTCAAGGAGTTGCTGAAATGCACCGGTTCACTAGAATAACAGCAGGCTGCAGGAGGGCTCAGGGTGCAAGAACAGCGATGGGAAGATATGTCTATAGGTAGCTCCCAGGCTGCAGTTTGCATACTGCTGTTATAAAGGAGGAAATCACGTATGAATGTTACAAAAATAACACACTTGGCAAACAACCCAGAAAGCACTTCCAGGTTCTGTTCAAGCTAACACAAGTACATTTGAGATTTTTAGTAACACATAACACACATGCAGATAAAAAGAACTAGCATCACAAGAGTGAACAAGGTAGAGCCTGTCTATTCAAAGCAGAACTAGACAGAAAGGTGCTGTAAGCATGTACAATGAAGTCTGAATACTGCCTGCTAAGAAATTACTATCACTGCACAAGGAGACAGCGGATTTCAGATTCCCAATGCTGTATTTTCACTCCTGCTTCCTGTATGCTGCCTGATGACAATCATACTAGAAACCAAAGCAAAGCATTTCAACCGTTGCCTTGATTTGTATAAAATATTACATTAATACAATTCACAAATAAATTGTATTTTCACATACTATTGTGAAACATGATTAAATTCTATATGGTCCAGATTAAAATCACTTGAAAAGCCACCTTCCTTTATGGAATATTTGGTCCTCTCCAGCTTAGTTTAAAACCAATTCAGAAGACAAGGGATGTGGCAAGAATACTTTGCCAGGTTGATAATTTCCTAATTCTTACTATGCTACTGCAGGTTTGCTAAAATGGGCAGCCCAGCAAAGTGGAAGTTGACTTGCCAGCCATGTCTGCAGTCATCAAAAGGTTATACAGTTGCTAATTTAGTTGTGGCAACTACTCCTTACCTCCATACAAAGTCTTCATGATAAACAAGTGCAACTCACATAATTATCTAGAGTACACAGCTGACAGAAAAGCTGCTTCCTGAATATGTCCAGAGAATATACCATACAATAAGGCAGGAATTTTAGCCATGACAGATGACGTACAATGGCTATTCTACTTGATCAAGCTATTCTGAAATAATCATCCAGTCCTTAAAAGCAACCAGGGTTGTACAGTACTATCTCATACCTGTACAGCATTGCTCCTCTACAAAACTGACCTGCGATAGGAGGGTAGATATTTTATTCACACAGAAATCATTACAGTACATTTTCCACTCCCTTCCCCCCCCCCCCGCAAAATAATATGCTATTTCTTGGTTAACACCTTACACTATTTTGGTCTGGCTTCATGAAAACACTTCCACAAATGGATAGCAAACTGGTGCCTTTCACTTATAGCTGAATATCACCGTGCTACACTGAGTCCCACTTCAGAAAATTCCCTGCCCTTCAGAAATGGACTGGTTTTGACTACAGCATAAGAAGCAAGGAAGCCCTAGTGGTATTACCTTCTGATCCGAACCTCTTTTAGTATTGTTGGTTTCTTCACTGGCAGGCTGGATTCTAGCTTAAACATCAAGCTTGTGAACAATAACCAACCTTAGGACCTTCCCAGACTTTCCCGCTAAGAAAATACATTCTCTCTTTAGTGTTTAACACTGATTTAGTATTCAGTATCCTTTTCAAGTGCACAGAAATATGGGTTCATTGAAACCCAGATAAAATTGCTTAGTGTGCATGTCAGAATTTAACTAGGGAACATCCCCTAGAAAAGTCCAGGTGGTGGAAGACACATTCCCTGGGGCTGTCAAAGCAAGCCAAGATTCAGAGTTATATATGCCACTGGTTGGAATTCAGCAATAGTGCTGCTTTCTGTGGTCCTGACAAATCCTAGGTACAAAAGATATTCCAACAGAATTGGGCTTAACATATAGAACAGCCAATAAGACAGATCAAAGTCGGCAGAGCTTAATCACTACTTCTGTTTTGTCTAACAACAGCAACAAAGGAGACAGACTGAAACCAACCTAGATCTCATCTAGTTTCTTCATATCAGGGGAGATGTTTCAAGAAAAACTATGCTCAAGGCAAGACTTCTGAAGGATAGTCTTTTCCCAGCCAGACTGCCCCTTTTGACTTAGGCTTTGATCAGCATGGTAAAGAGTCTCCTTCCTTCAATAGGTAAGATTTATCTAGCAGCTTAAATCACTCTGGTGCAGTAACGAAATCAGCCGAACTTGCCGTAGAGAAGGCGCTCTTGCTCTTTCACCTCTGACTTCAAAAATTAAATAGAAATATGAAAGCAAGTGTTTACGCTTTTTTCTAGAAGAGACTTGGTCTGGCTCTTTTTCCTACATGAAATTAATCAATAAGGAAAGTTGCTGGTGTGGATGCTCTACGAAAAAGCAGACTGGAGCCTCTGAAAAGTTGCCCCTAGGAAGAAAAGAGGAGACAGTTATGGGGGATGGGATACTGAGATCTCTTTCTTTGTTTCTCATGAGCTGTAAGAGCAAGAGCTGGCAATCATGCAGACCGGTCACATCAGAAGGGTTTACACTGAAGCCCCGTGGCCCTGGGGTAGGGATAGCATAACTATTTAAGGTCCTATTATGAGTGGACAAGATGGAAAATGGCAGGACTTAATTTGTGCCTATCTGTAGTGTGAATACATCTTAGTCTACTATCTCAGCTTTGACAATTCCACATTGGGTGGCCCTGCTAAGAGTCCATGCTCAAAATTGAGTCTTGTCTCCTAGATAGCATTGCTCTCAGCTCCTCTGACAGGCTCAAACTCCCTTATCACAGCTAAGCTACATGGAAGACAGGTTAAGTAATGCATGAAAGAGAGGGTTGGCAAAAAGGTTCCATTTTAATGCAAGAGGTTTGCACAGCAAAATCAACATAAGAGAAGCCTTGAGAGGCCATGTTTAAGTGAATTCGGTGTTTAGGTTACAGAAACCAAAGAGCTTTGTGCAACCAAAAAAAGCAATCACAAAATACAAAACTGTGAATTCTTTCCTACAGTTATCTAATTGTGTCTTTTCCTTTATACATATCCAGAAAAATTCTTCTCAGTATAATGCAATAGCAAAAAGTATAGACTGATTATATTGGGCTGATCCACCACAGGAAAGATCACAGTGGTTGGGTTAGTTCCCAACCTTGGGTAACCCACATGTTCTGGACTGAAGTTCCCAGAAGTCTTCCCCACAGCTATGCTAGCTGGGGTTTCTGGGAGTTGCAGTCCAAGAACACTTGGATTACCCACAGCTGAGAACCACTGATCTTAAAGAAAAGATTTTAAAGCTGCTTTCCTCAACTTGGTACCTTGAAAAACTACCATCACCAACACCTCCAGCTAACATGGGGTAATGGGAGCTTGTTGTCCAACCAACATCTGGAGGGCACAAGGACAGGGAAGACTGCTTTCAAGATGATTGGGGGTGGAAAAAGTACAGGTTAAGGCAGAGGGTGGGACGGCAATCTTTTGCACATTTAGCAGCAAACAAGGTAAAGAGAAATCTCTCCATAATTAGGACTCCTTTCTTCCCAGTTCAAGACAAAAAGGGTTTGGCTTTTCATCAACAGAGACTTGGTCAGGAATCAGGTTTTCCTGATGGCATTTTTTAAAAGCTGTTCCACCTCAGAATAAAAACTGCTGCTCACCTGAGCACTGAGGTGTTTCCAACAATGGATCCAAGAGGAAAATACAGGGGCATATGGCGGGAGACCAGCAAGTAACCTGTACAGCAAAGAAAGCAGTCAAAGAAGAGAATGCGCAAGTGCAACAGAGAATCAGGCAAGTCACAGACAGGAACAAGTGCAGTTACTGCATCCAGGCACTATCATTGAAACAGTAAAAACTGAAGTAAATACGGAGCTTCCATTTTAGGGTGGAGGCAGTAAGCAACAGAACACACAAACCAAAGGTACTTCAGAACAACTGGAATAAAAAGTAAGCCATCATTTTTAGGTCCTTTTACAGCCTTTCTTATTAAAAAGCTTGAGAAAAAGACAGACGCTAGAATCCTGTTGCCAATTTGCACTTGCATGAGAGAAATCACTTAAGCCTCAGTAGTACATTGCCACTCATCAACAAGGCACTGCCTTCCTTCCTGGGTACACCTGATTGCGCAATCAAGGCTGTGCCAGAAAGAATCACAATGAGCGGCACTTTGCTTCCAAGACTTACATAATTTTCCTCATATAAGTGCAAAATGGCAATAGAATACAAATTGCAAATTGGTAATCTGGCCAACAATTCTTCGCCTGGTGTTTATAGAGCTTTTTACAAATATATGACGCCAAAATGGTCTTTTTCTCTCGGTACGTTCAGGCCAAACCTTTTCCAAACTAATCAGTCTAAAGTCTCTTCATTTATTTTTTATTTTTGGCATGGGAGGGAAGAAGATGAATTACTCATGCTTATCTGCAAAGTCTAAGATCTCTAGTATAGGGAATAATAAGTACATGGAATAGTTTTGCTGAACAGGCAGTAATTTAATGACATTTTCGTTTAAGACGCTAGATTGTAGTGAAGAGAGGGGGCAAAATCACATACCCACAGTTGTTTACTGCCATGAGATCTCCAACAAGAAGAAAGGGGTAGGTCAGCATGCTGACAGCAATCTGAAATAAAGAAATGACTGAGGTAGCCATGTCTGCACCACACAGTTAAGCAAAAGAGCAAGCAGACATGCAGAATGAAAAATGGATAGAATGGAGTATTTGGAGAAATTAAGAGAAAATATATTTCATCAGAAGCAGATTAACTCTCAGTTAAAAAGAAAATAAGACCACAAGCAATTAGTAAGCATTGGAACTGACAGAAAATCTGTGGTTGAAGGACACAACACTGTCAGCAGAAAAAGACCTCTATAAGTGAAGAACAGTCTATAACAGCAGCTGGGTCTCTGTGTACATATTGCAATTCATTAATGGCTTTATTCAATTTTGGACTGGCAGTACAGAGGCTCCTCAAGTATAAGTAACATTTTGGTGGATCTGGAAACTCTCAGGAACATGGCCAATAGGTCACTGTAATTCCTAGCTCCATAGCACTAAGGTGAGAACTGATGTTTTCAGAAGCAATCCTTCCTTTTCTCTAACCTGGATCATCTGGATCAGAAGCAGGGACTTGGTACGCCCAGATAAGGCACTGAGTCAAGTTAATGCTATTGACTGGCTCTCCAGTGTGGTGGGGGAGAAAGCTTCAGAATAGGAGACATGGCATGGAGGTGAAAGATTTACTATAGTGTGCAACAGATTGTTTGTTTCATGCATTGCACTTGGCTAGTCACATAATTAGTGTTGCCAATTATTATTCTAATCCAGAGTATCATAACCCAGCTGCTTTGACCTCCAGAAGTCAACTGCTGTTACTCAGTACTTATGGCAATGTACACAAGGAGACACAATGATTTACAGAAGGGCCTACAAGCACAAAGCCATACCCTTGACTTTCCCAATAAAATCAATGGTTTACATACCCCCATGACAAATTTGGTGTAGCTCCGGATCACAGAGGCCTGGTTGAACTGAAAAGAAGAAATCAGAGGTGTCTCAAAGTTCAAGCCATCAGACACATTAAAATAATACAGGAAGGTCATCAGATGTTGATGCTAGTACAGTGGTGCCTCGCTTAACGATGTTAATTGGTTCCCAAAAAAAACATTGCTATGGGAAAACATCGCTAAGCGAAACACCATTTCCCATAGGAACGCACTGAAAACCTGATAATCCGTTTGACAGCTGTCAAACCTACAGTTCAATGCATTCCAATGGGGGAGAAAAAAATTCACCAAAAATTAACGAAGACTCAGAACAAAGCCAAATTAAGTTTGCAAAGGTTTTACAAGGTCCACTAATGATTCCACACATTTAAAACAGTTTTGAACATTTTAAGACACACTTAAATTAGCGAAAATGGACATCGCTAAATGAAACAGGAGGACCTAAACTGTCATTGCTAAGCGAGGCATGGTCCCGAACATCGCTATGCGAAATTTCTCCACAGGAAACATTGCTAAATGGAGCGCAAAATCTCTCCAAAAACCTCATCGCTAAGCAAATACATCGTTAAATGAGGCAATTGCTAAGCGAGGCACCACTATACTAGGAAATGAGCAATATAGTTAACAATGGTCAGGTCTTAGCTGCAGTCTTATCAGCATCCAAGCCATACAGGTAGCAAGGTATACTTGGCTTAAGAGGCAATTTTTCAACTGAAGATTTTGCAATTACAAACCTATCAGGAGGAAAGCAAAGACCACTGAGTCCACCAGTTATGTGGAGTCCACCCTGTCCTTATATGGAAACAAGTTTTGGTCACAATCCACCTGCTTTAGTATTGGAGCATATGTCCCAAAGGGTGAAAATCATGGGTTTATTAATAAGCTGCTCCAGAAAATTGTTTTGAGAATTTTTGTATTTCCTTATACTGAATTAATATGGGACAAAATAGACAAAAATGTTTATGGGAAAGCAGCAGTGCTTAAGAGGAGCCACATGCAGAGCAGGAGGATTTGAAGAAATCATGGCAAAGGCCACTTCCATCGCAATGGCTGCTGTACAGCAAGAGTCAAACTGCTGAAGGTCATATCCAAGCAGAACAAGATGAAAAAACAAACTCCGTTACATTTGTCATTTAATTATGTCATGCTTATTTGAAGCTATGGCACAACTGGCAACCTATGGCCTTCTAAATGCTAAGATTGTTGTTCCCTTAGCTTCAACACAGCCAAGGTGAGGGATCATGAGAGCTGTTATTCAATAACATCTGGTCATGAGTTTTCAATCCTGAACTATGAGAGCAGAACAGGGAGTTACCTCACTCACAGATGGCACATGCCCTTCAATTAGAATCACATAAAGGCTTCAACTGGGATTGAAATGAGTTAAGAGAAAATGTTTCTATTTCTCCCTTTCTCATACCTTCATTAAACCCCCCCCAAAAAAACTTACCACTTCTTAAAGAAGTTATTCACAAGCATGCTAGGACCTTCAGACTCTCATTCTCCCTCGCTATCAGCATAAGTAACAACATATCAATCAGGGTGGGCAATATACACCCCACAGACCACATGGCACCAGGCTGCTAAATCTGCTCCAATAAGCAGAAATGTGATACTATTTTAAAAGGCAAAGGGGAGTGTACAGCTTTTGCTGCTGTCCCTGGTTAGTTTGGCAGGCTGGTTCCAGTTTCCTGCCCTACTCTAAACAAACAAGAAATGGAAGAAATTCAGAATTGCTACCACTCACGTTGTCATCCACTGCATATGTGTTGATCAAGTGAGCCAGAAGATTGCAGCACCATAGAAAAATAACATCACCTAAGATATGAGGAACTAATCCTCTAGAAGAGAGAGAAGAGAAAGATTGGATGAAATAGACTTCTGAATTTTCTTCAAGGGTCTAGGAGCATGGGTTCCAAAAGTGGTTTTTTTTGGGGGGGGGTGTCACTGTGGTTATTTTATATTGTGGTCATGGTGGGGAGCAGTTGGTGGCAACAGCAAAGGCTCTTTCTTGAGGTCAATTCCCTCTTCTGTGGGAGCAGCAGCAAGCAGAAAGTTATCGCTGCTGTCAGAGAACGAGGAGGTAGCAGCAGTTGGGCAAAGCCTTGACCAAATGGGTCCTAGATCTTTTTATGCAAATACAGCAGGGAGGAGTCAATTTACAATTAAATTGTAAATTGCCCAGAGAGTGCTTTAGGAACTATGAGACAGTATATGAACAGCACATTTCGCTTTCCTTGGTTGTTATGAAAGGGGGTTGTGACTTGAAAAGGTTTGGGAAATGTTGGTCTAGAGAATGAAAGCATTCATAGCTACATATATATCTATGTATTAACTATGTGCCTGGACTAAGGAAAACATACAAAAGATTATGCTGACCTAATCAGTGCGCTGAGAACACTGAACTTCAGAGCCCCTGGTGGAAAACTTGTGGTCTTCTAAATATTGCTGGACTTCAA
Source organism: Pogona vitticeps (assembly GCF_051106095.1). NCBI lineage: Eukaryota > Metazoa > Chordata > Lepidosauria > Squamata > Agamidae > Pogona > Pogona vitticeps. Next base: position 55,772,930 of record NC_135786.1, read on the forward strand.
ACTTTCATAAATGCAAGCTATTATGGCCTATGGTCAGAAATGATGGGATAATGTCCATCAACAGATGGAGCACCACCATAGGATTATCAACCCAGTCCTAACTGATGTAGCAGCAGTACATTTTTGGAGAAGAAATAATCATAATTTTAATAGGATCAATTTAATCCATCACCAAATGCATTCCCATGACACCAAGTGGTAAATAAATTACCATGGTATGCCTGTAACTACAAGGTTACACAAGGGCCTGTGGATCCATCCACAGGCTGACAATATCACTACTGTACTTGGTTTCTGGTTCTCATTACTAAACTACAGCAAGTATTTGTTTATCACATTTATATACTGCCTTTCCACCAAAATCTGGTGCTCAAGACAGTTAAAACACAACATTTCAATTAAAACTTACAACCAGCTGTTAGAAACACAGTAAGAAATACAGCAATATCTAGAACGAAAGAACACCTAGTCAGATAAAAGCCCCTTCAGCTGGCAAACTAGCTTGAATGCCCCCCCAAAAAACCACAGGTGTCTGTTTCTCTGATCATGAAAAGACAACACGGAAATCAGCCTCTGGTTCAAGCAGGGTGTTCCTGAGAAGGCACTCTATTGTGTCCACACCAAATGTGCCTCTAATGGCACTGAAACCAAGAGAACGACCACCACAAAAACACACGTAACCCAAACAAGCTTATAAAACAGAATATGACCTTTCAGAGCCTTGTCTTAAGTCATACAGGGCTTCACCAGTCATAATCAGATCTCTGAACTCTACCTAGAAACAGACCTGCAACCATGAAATTGTTATGTCAAAGGAGTCACATGCTTCCTGTAACTGGATCCTATCAAAAGTCTGGTTACAACATTCTAGATCATCTGCAAAGCACTTTGTACAGTGGGAACAGAAGAAAACATTTTACAAACTAGTGACGCATCCTGAACTCAATACTGTTTAGAAGCTATGATCAAAATATTGTTGGGTGCTAGTGCAATGGGAACAACATCACTGGCAGCAGCGGATCATTAATGATTAAGGCTCACTTTTGCAATTTCAAGCAACTTTGTCACATTGTGTGTGAGTGGTCCTTAGCCTGAAGCCTTTACACAGTGGCAATTTGCCACTGATGTTGTTTCCACAAGGTGTGCAACATAATTTCAGTGTATGCCTCTATAATGGCTCATTCTTGCTTCTGATTCACTATTGCTGCTACTAAACAATCATAGTTCTCACTGTGTGCTACCAGGAACCATGCAGAACACAGTGGACAAAATATATTGCCCAGAGGCTCACACTGGCTTGCTTTGGGTCTGTTAACCCAAAAGTTCACTGTTCATACTTTAGCTATTCTTATGGAGTTACACCCAGTTATTAATCCCAACTACAGCAGATCCTTTGAATTAATGGAATTTACATAAATGTTGACTTAAAAGGTTTCATTCATTCAATAGTTTCACTTGAGTTGAGATGTAACAACAGGATGTAACTCATGGACTGTAGGCACTTCTACATCTTATTAAATCTTTGTTCTTTTGGTTTCTAAATGCTCTAGTCTTTTGGTGTGTTAAGCAAACTGGTTTCTTTATTGCATTATTTCTGTCAATCAGGTAACAGATTGACAATTTCACAACTAAACAACCCTGGTGTCAAACTGTTCTTAGCAGCACGTTGTATCACGTTAAAACATTTTTTGTGCTTTAAAAGGGCTCACAGGATAGTCTGTTTAAAACAGAATTAACACTGATAATTATTGCCACTTAAATACTAAGTCTTGCTCTCCTTGCAGTAAATGCTCCAAGCTTTAACTGTATGCACAAAAGGATGCAAGGGACGAGCAGCAATTTGTGATGTGCTCTTACTTATCATTTCTATTGACATGCAGAAGATATTAGGAGCTGACAATGCTGAACTGCAATTTATATTAACCCTGTCCCCCAAACTCTCTGCTACATCTATGAGAAGTCTTAGAATTACAAAAGGGTCTTCAAACAAGGGCAAGCATAACGTACAGAATTGCTGATATTTGTTACAGTTGTAGCCCACCTTTCCTCTAATGAGATTAAAGATATAATTAGCGTTCTCCTCCACCCCACTTTATTCTCATAATAGCCATGTGGAGAAGGTTAGGCTGAGAGTAAGCACCTGGTCTATGGTCATCCAGAGAGTTTCATGGCTATATGGGAACCAGAACCCAGATCTTACAAGTCTACCCAACACTCTAACCAGTACAACACAACAAGCACTGCTAACGTCCCAAATGCAAATACAGAAACATCCTCTGTTGGCAGATCATTGTTTTGAATGAACACTTACTTGCCCAAGACCTCCTCCAACCTTGCCCAAGCATGTAAAGAACAGATTCTAACTGAATGAGATTTTAAAAGAAATTTGAATAGACTCACGTACACGAAGAATCCTAGGAGTCCTTCTTCTTTCCAGATTGTCCCAATTGAGCTGAACACCCCTCTGTAGGGAAGGGGGGGAAATGGCAGTTAGATCCAAAAAAGACTTCACACATCTCTTTATTTTGCAGTAAATCCCTGCAGTTGCTACCAGTCTGATCCAATATAGGAGAGAAGAATACAGTAAATGACATTTCAATAATCCAACTGCAAATTGGGAGTTTATTACTAGTGTTATTACAGTATGCACAGCAAACCACCACCAAGAGCAACAGCAACATTCCCATTCTTGAAACTTTTAGTAGCTTTTCCCAATAATCACAGACAATGATATAAACAAAGAAGTCTTTGTAAAATCACAATACAAACAGTCTTCCATTAAGGAAAAAAGGAAAAAGCTAAATAAACCTGCCTCACTTAGCAATGGCAAACCCAATAATGTGTTCTGAAATTATCTGATACCCATTAGTGGATACCAAGCAATGGCAGGCATATTCAATGCTTTCTATACTGTTTGCATTTTTTTCAAGCAAATTTTTTTTCTATCCTGTTTTTACAAACTTTGTGAAATGTCATTTTTAAAAGTCTGCATGAAAATGCATATGCATTTGTCTGCACACAAAAATCTAGATTTCCCTAATGTAGGCCTTTTTTGTATTCTTTTTCCCTTAACAAACACATTTTTAACACATTTTAAAATCTGAAAACCATACCCCACAATTCAGTGGGAAGTGTGAAAACCTGATCATTGTGTTCTAGCTTGCAAATTATTCTGGGAAGGGTGGATAAGGCCCAATCATACTTCTACAGTATATGATCAAAACAAAATATGCCCCAATCACTAGGGAGAGGTTCATTCCCCAGGTTGACTGACAGGACTGATCCTTCACCATGACAACTGTGCAAGTGCACCAGCAAATTTGTAGTAGTTTGAGTTTCTTTATGATTAAAACATTGAGATATTTCACAGATGTTATGGATCCTATTTCCCCCCCCCCAAGAAAAAGACAATTTAATAAACCACACAGGCAATACTCTTATTTGTTGCTCATGCACTCGGAAGAAAAAAAATCACACTGTTTTACTGATGAGATATCAGCTGCCTGCTGTGATCAGCTGCCTCACTGCATGCCGGGCATGCACTCAGCACCTCATCAGTAAGTCACCAGAAGACAACTTCTACATTTTGTATCTTACACATACATAAATAACCAGTAGAATTCTGGCTAATGAATTTTACAGGGATGATAGTTACACAGAAGCAAAGATGCCGGACATATGAAAGTTTGAGAATTGTGATACTGTGAATGCTGAAGCTCATCTGCGTAAACAGAGTAAAAAAAATGCCCTTGTTAGTATTCTTACCTCCAGTTGCAGAATGCCAAGATAATCTCACCTGTATTTAACTTCCCGTCCTATAAACTGGACCATGAAGCGCATAGAGATGACTACAGTACAGAAATAGAGATATAAATGACTGCCAAGACAATCTATTCAACCATCTAACAAAACTTTATTAAGCAGTATGTGAAACATTAACACCACTTCCAGAATACTGATATTCTGTCTGCTACAGTTCTCCCTTCATTATCTTGAACAGAACTATAAAAAGTGTATTCCTCCATCATAGCAAAAGCATGATATTTTAGTACCTTAAAGACTGACAATCTTTAAGCCTACTCTGTCAGATGCATGACATGTTTTCTACAATTGCTAGAGGTTCATATTTGTACACACATAACCACAGAGGAAAAAAAGTATGTAAACAAAAGACAAAATACAATAGGTAGATCTACTACATTTCTATCCTGAGCCAAACGTATTAAGGCTAAAGAATAGAATAACTAATTTAAGTAATAGGCCCCTAGTCATAATGTTTATTCTTCCATATGCTGGTTTTAACAACTGGAAAGAAGTAATTGTTTTCTGCAGTAGATAAAATAATCTCAAACTTGACTGACGGAAGGTGGACCTGTCAAGGTTAGGCTGCCAATCCTAAAAGAAACAATTCATCTTCCAAAAAACAAACAAACAAACAAAACCCTTATCTTCTTTATCTACAATAATGTACAGAGACAAGAACTGAAAAGGGCAGGCTACAAAACTTACCATGTAGGGGATGGGAAATAACTCGGGAAACGCACTGCATCATCATCTCATGGGAAGTCTGATGAAACATATCAAGAGAGCATAATGCGAAAACTCTCTTAAAAACAGGTCTGACCACAACTGGTTCTATAATCAGTAGAACTAGGTGGGAAATTGATTATTTTAAGTGCCTTACTTTGCTTCCTTAAGTGACAAAACTATTTGCTGGAACATACAGAATGCAGTGACTTCCATCATGTCACCACTACCTTACAGCGGCAGCAAGAGGCTGCACTACCCTCTCAACACACAAGGGAATACATCCTGCTTCTGCTGCTGAATTTGCTTTCAAGGTATTAAAATACAGTGGTGGGGATTACACACAATGCCATTTATATTTAAAAAAAGGTGCAGAACCCACACATACCTTTTAAAAATAGGGGTCTTTTTGCTGTTGTGGCACTGCCAAAATTCAGCAGCACAGGCAAATGCTGACAAGGGGCACACATGTTACCCACCCCTGTTTTAAATCACTCCTTTCCTCCCACAGAATCTCCCTCCACCATAATGGCAAATTTGTGTGTCCATAATTTCATTCCACTCAGACAAGTTTTTTCTACTTTCTCACAATGTTGATCCAAATAACTTTTTCAAACTATTTTTATTTTTATAAGAAGGAGTAAGGAATGAACCAGCCTCCAATCTAGGCTTTCCTATATTGAGTACCGAAAGATAAAGCACTATATAGGGAGTTCCACCTCTTTTGCCACCTTCCGGAGGGATGTTTTCACATCATCCTTGTTAGAAACGTGCTCCATATCCTCCAAAGGGAAAGCCTTAAATACAAAAGAGAAAAGAAGTAAACATGAACGTGATCTGCTTTTGAAATTTTTTCTATGTTGAACAATATTTCCATTATGGGCCCTCATATAAATAATATGGTTTATAAGTTTATCTCTTAAACACAGCTACAGAGAATGAAAACTAATCACATTTATATCTTGCTTTTCCTCTAGGGAACTCAAGAAAACATATGGAATGCTACGGCCCTCATAAAAACTACACAAGGTAGTTTAAGTTGAAAGATAATGACCCAAATCCTGTTGATTCAAGTGGGGCTATTCTAACCACAATTTCCTGTGCGAAAGTAAATCACAGTCAGAGCAGACCCATTTGGATCAATGGAACTGACAGAGTTGACTCTCCCCATTGATTCAATGGGCCTACTCAAGTGCAATTTATTGTGCTAAGGAATAAGATTTTGGCCAATGACATGACTGAAATTGCTCAGTGAACTATATAATGGAGCAAGGATTCAAACATCACACATATCTTTCCTTTCTCCTCTCTACTTCCTTCCCCTTGTGCCACACTATTGCAAACAACTTCTGCATCATGGAAACATTGGAAGAAGCTGAGATTGCTTTGAAAATTTCCTCCTTGAAAGCAAGCATGTGGCTTGCACACATCACCTTGCCTCTAAGCAATAGCAACAGTGTGAGAAGGGCTGCATGCTCAAGCTCTGAAGAAGTGTGAACAAGTCTCTCTTTCCCTTTTTCAACAACGCAGAAAGTGAGACAAAAAGGGAGCACGGGGAGGTGGTGGCCTGCATAGTTGAATTAGACAGTGTTCAGCTTTTTGGCATTTCCCTGCACACAGCAGGAGGAGATGAGGTGGAAGCGAGCCAACTCCTCTTGGCAGGAGACAGAGCAGCACCACTCCCCTCCTTAATGAGGAGCTGTCATTGAAAATTAGGAAAGTGAAATCAACAGCCCCACTGTCAAAGGCAGAACAGGCCAAGAAGTGTCAACTAACAAGTTCTCACAGGAAATAAACGGTCAATAAGAGAGGATCAGGACCTCATTATTTTTGTGAGGCTGAAGGAATTCAGACATTCCTAAACCAACCTGATGGTGACTTAATAATCAATTAATTTCAATTGTGGACCAGAGGAACCATCAGTGTTGGGTTATAACAAAAAAAAAAGGGGGGGGGAGAACCCATAATGCTGCAGGATGGAGGAAATGGCTCAGAAAATCAAAGACATTAGAGATGCATTGAGAGGTTCCTATTGCTGAGGAGCCACCTTCTGTTAGTGCTCTTGTATCTTGGCACCTCAGCACCCATAAAAAGATCTACTGCTTCTGCTTAATGAGTTCTGGTGGTTGCTGCTGCTGCTGTGGTCCTTGAAGCTCAATTCCTTCCAAATCACAATGGGCAGAGATGAAGTTAGCATTCCATTTCCACTTAAAATCAAATGCTAACTTGGTTTTTAGAAGAAATTATCACAAATCAATTCACAATCACCCCCCCCCCCCCATAGAGCAAGGAGAGCAAGCATGTACCTTACCTTCTTTACTTGGCCCCGGCTTATGGTAGATAAAGTGCTAGAGAGGATACGAGGAGTAAGGCCACGGAAAAGTCCCCTTTTGCCATCCACTTTCACAATGTGCCCGGCTGGGGAAGAAAACACTTCATCAGTTTTCAGGGGTGCCAATTTTCAGCTGACTAACTATCTAAATCCTTATCAGGGCATTAGACTGGCTGCTAACACAGATACTACAAAATGTGAAAACACCTGGCATTTTCAACTATCCTTGTAACTTGGTCTGCCTATCTTTAAGAGTTACATGGGATTTTATTGGGCTTTGTTAGAAGATGAACATTTGTTTAACCTGGGCTTCATTGTGCTTCCTCCTTCCACCCAAAAGGATTTACGTTATAATCTGCAAAATGTGCTGAAACAAACTGTATAGATACTAAATTAATATATGGATTAAATGGTTCGACAGAATGGAAAAAATTTACATGTGCCCCAATGTAATTATATTAGAATGCTCTAGTTGTTTGCTATAGTAGCAGTACAAAACTGTCCTGCATTACCTAATCCTTTGCCTCTTGCAAAGCACAATTTGTTCCCTTATAAAACAAGACTATACAGTAATGTGATCTTTATTTTTTTAAAATCAACCTTAACAACCACAATGTTAAAACAGTATACACAAAACAGCAGTAGGGAAGAACAAACACAAACCATCCCTAAAATTGTAACAGAATACCCATGGCTACACTTTTTTAGAAGTAAGCTACAAAGTATGTAATTTTTGTCATTCTAAGTCTGTCTGCCACTTTTAGTAGGTAATCTGTTTCATGCAAAAAAAAGTATGTGCAAAAGCAGTCAAATATTTTTCTTTCAAAGAATTATAAATGTAGTATGACACAATGCAGTGAATGAGATTCTCAAATGTCATTCCAGTATCCCTATCAAGTCTTCTACCAAAAGGAATTTTATTGAAACAGTCATTCATGATCACCAAATGCACACAATTGGAGTTTAAATCCTCACCCATCTAAGCTTATGTCTCAAAAATAAAATTTTATCTTATGTTTATTGTTATAAGTCTTTATGCCTTAACTATCTTTTACTCATTTGGAAACCAAATACAGTGGTGCCTCGCATAGCGATGATAATTGGTGAAGCAAAAATCACTGCAAAGCGATTTCATCGCTATGCCATTTTAAAAAGCCCATAGGAATGCATTGAAACCCCTTCAATGTGTTCCTATGGGCTTCAGACTCACCTTTAAACGAAAATCCTCCATAGGGCGGCCATTTTCGCTGCCCGGTAAGCAAGAAATCCGTCCCAAAAAACAGCGGGCGGCCATTTTTTTTACCTGCCGGCCATTTGGAACTGCTGATCAGCTGTTAAAAAATCATCACTTTGTGATGATCGGTAAGTGAAACGGGGTACCAATCATCGCAAAGCGATTTTTGCCAATTTGAAACATCGCAATGTGATCGCTATGCGATTTTGTCGTTAAACGGGGCGCCCATTAAGCGAGGCATCACTGTAATGTTTTTTACAATAGATGTGACATTTGCCAATGTATATGTTTCACAAAACCATTAACAGTCTGAGAAAAAGAGCAACAGGAATCGTTTATCAGACTTTTAAAAATTAGTACACTCCTATCTGTCTACACAGAATTAAGTCTAACGGCATTAGTAACTTGTTGCAAAATTGTAAAACCCCAAAACACACACAATCAAAATATCAGTGGGGACACTGTACACTTATGTCTTCTCACTCTCCTAAAATATTGTGCTCCATCAAATTTTGCAATTATTGCAAGAATAACTCTTAACTAAAACAGAATACATAAGTCTTCCATTGTAAAATTTTATGTTCTCACTAAAAATACACAAATAAAATTTATTAAAGAATAATTAACTTATGTATACCACGTCAGCTTTTTGCTAACATTGCTTTATCAACTATTTTTGAGTGCTACATTTCTCTAATTATCCTTATCCACTGGCAAATTTACTTATTAGGGCATGCTCACCATATGCAAAAAAGCCAGGCAGATAAAGCACTTTTCTCCCCAATAGATTTCTCCCAACTGTTGGAGGCAGAGGCTCATGCCCAACCTTTAAAAGAAACACCAGTCAGGCAACATCTGCTGTGTGCAAGTATCACACCTACCACTGATCTTTAGTCACAGGGTTAGGTTTATGCCATATACTATGTACTTCAAACCCCAACTGGCCAACCAGCTGAACCAATGGACAAGGATGATGGGAGCTGCAATACAGCATCGTCTACAAGGCAAGACATTCCCTAACTATGCCCAAGAGAACCCAGTTCAGTAGTTTTCCATTCCTGCTGTATTCATTTCTACAACTCTTTTGCAAATGAATTGATCTTACATACATGTTCTGTTACTCCTCCTTTGGAAAAACAAAAACAGAGCAACCCGCCAGAACTATCAACTCTTTCAAGCTGAGACTCATACCTAGTCTGGTGAAATAAACCAATAAACGATGGCTATGCTGTGGCCACACCAATACTTGATTTCTATGGTTTTCTGATCAGCGGTCAGTTAGACTTTTCTCAAGTTAAAATATATTTCAAGTGACAAGCTGGGATGCACTTCTGCATGTAGTCTGACTCACAACTAGTTGACATAACTAATCAAAAGCAGATTTTCACGGTAAGGCAGTGTCCTGGTCTCCCATTTTAAGCAGCAGCTTTGAGAAACCCTGCATCGTGGAGTATCTATCCAGGCAGCAAAAGGAGTGCTGATTGGAATTATAAAGCATGGTCCTCTCTGCCACACAATCCAGAAGTGGAGTCCTAAACTGGGCCATTCACGAGGCCGTGAAGACCCAAAGCTGCACGGTGGGAGGATGCCTTGGGACAATATCTCAAGAAAGCCAGCTACAGTCAGCCCTTTCCATCCCAAGGCCCGGCCTGGCAGTCCCTGCCTGCCTCCTTCACAACTGCCTCTCACATCCTCCAAGCAAAAGGGCCCCTCCGTGCCATTCCGGTAGGGGCAGGGAGGACCTCCACCCCAACCGCACCTGCACCAGTAGCTTCACATAGAGCAGCGGGTGGCTCAAAGCCGTGAAACCGGCACTTAGTGCCACGAAAAGAGCATCTGCTCCCTCCGCCGGCCCCGGTCCCACTCCTGGCCCAGGTAAGGGGCGAGATACCCCAGACCCCACAGTAACGGCTGCCATCCCTTCGCTTCTCAATCATCCAACGGGGGAAGTACACTTCCGGGAGGAAGCCCCCTCCCTGTCACATGACCAGACCTTTAGGTTCACACGCCCCGTTTCTACGTCCTGACGTCACGGAAGGCGGAAGAGCGCTAAGCGGCGAAGGCGTTTCCGGCTTTCCAGCCTATAGACACAAAAAGATAGAGAGATAAAGCAGTTGGGCGGAAATCGAGCTTCCTGGTTTCTTCCATTCCCCCCCCCCCTTCACGGGGCAGAGCCACAGGATTTTAGAGTTGCTGTCTCCGGATAGGAACTTGTGCATGTACAAACAAGTAAAGAGAAGAACCTACACTCTTTCTAACCTAATGCGTGTTCTTTTGTTTGGAAGACTTCATTAGAGAGTCCATCTGTCCGCCTCGTATAACAAAGAGGTGGCAACATTTACGACGAACGATAGTTTCCTGCACACACCTGTGAAAGAATTCACCATCCTCACGCAACTCCTTATTTCTGGAATGATAACGAAGTGATCCCACTTGTTACTCCGTTGTAGCCTCAGCACATATACACACATACGGAAATGGGGAGAACGATACCGCACTATACAGTACAGTATTATAAACGATGTTGTGAACTACTCTCACCTTCAGATTCCATAGAAATAGTAGACGGTTCACGTTTATCTCCCAATAGTAAGAAATATTGGCAGGGCATTTTCTGAAGATTGAAAAGTTCAAACATTCAATTCCCTCTCCCACACGAAAGAAGATCTAAAAAGGAAACCTCTTTGTTTTCTACATGGGGGAGGGAGGCCCAATTAATATAAGTCCTGAATTACTCTGTCATCTCCTATGAGTACGCGTCACTTTTGCTCTCTAAAAAGAGGGTGAAGAAACCTCAAAACCTATGTGATAAATGCAAAACTGAATAAAACGTCTACATAAAATGTTTGTCATTGAGAATTCATTTATGAACGACACGTACTATTGCAGTAGTTGTATGGTGCCCCCTAGCGTTCCTATGCGACAATTACATGGCATTCTAAAATTTGTTGTTCAGTCGTTAAGTCATGTCCGTGACCCCATGGACCAGAGCATGCCAGGCCCTCCTGTCTTCCAGTGCCTCCCGGAGTTGGGTCAAATTCATGTTGGTAGCTTCGGTGACACTGTCCAACCATCTCATCCTCTGTCGTTCCCTTCTCCTCTTGCCCTCACACTTTCCCAACATCAGAGTATTTTCCGGGGAGTCTTCTCTTCTCATGAGATGGCCAAAGTACTGGAGCCTCAGCTTCAGGATCTGTCCTTCCAGTGAGCACTCAGGGTTGATTTCCTTCAGAATGAATAGGTTTGTTCTCTTTGCAGTCCAGGGGACTCTCAAGAATCTCCTCTAGCACCACAATTCAAAAGCATCAATTCTTCAGCCTTTTTTTACGGTCCAGCTCTCACTTCCATACATCACTACTGGAAAAACCATAGCTTTGACTATGCAGACTTTTGTTGTCAAGGTGATGTCTCTGCTTTTTAAGATGCTGTCTATGTCAGATGTGTGCATGTTTGGCCTGGATCAGGTGAAGAACCAGAGAGAGACCTAGGACACAAAGATGGAGACCAACAGAACCAGAGGAACTATGGGACTTTGTATTTCTAGCTAGAAGCCCTCATTGGGAGAAGTTCAACTTTTGAACTGTGAACGTTTTGAACTAAGTTGACAAAACACATCTGCTGCTGAGGGCAGCAAATGCAAAGGGCATTAAGAAGACCCTGGTACAAGGATCCTCCTGAGCAAAACAGATTCCACACATGTCCACTAAGTGATGGAAGATACATTAAGCATTCCATACTTCACAATAAGTGATAAGGACCATATATCTAGGGGGAAACAAAGAAACATCTAATACACATGCCCAGCTAGCAACCGGAGACAAAGAAACATCTATTACACATGCCCAACTAGCAACCTGCCTTAAAAATATATAAAAAGAGGTTCCAGGCAATCATAATTTGTCTGCTGAAACCAAAAGGCTTTTGGAACTAACTACTTTCTTTGGAACTTGGACAATGCAGATAAAGAATTATTCTCTCTTTGGTGAGTATGTATGTGGTGTGAATGCGCTGAATGCATGAAACCCCTTTATCTAGAATTGTAATCAATAGGTAATAAAGTATATTCATTTTGCATTTGTTAATGTGTCTTGTGTGGTCCTTTGCTGTTTAATATAGTTCTTCTTGGGATACAAAAGGTCCATTAATCACCCTTTTGTGACATCTAGGTCTGTCATCGCTTTCCTCCCAAGAAGCAGGCATCTTTTAACTTTAACAATCTTAATTTCGGTTTGGGATTCCTCCACTCCAGCCTTTCACATGATGTATTCTGCATATAAGCTAAATAAACAGGGAGACAATATACAGCCTTGTCGTACTCCTTTCCCCATTTTGAACCAATCAGTTGTTCCATATCCAGTTCTAACTTTTGCTTCCTATCCCACATATAGGTTTCTCAGGACATAGATAAGGTGGTCAGGCACTTCCATTTCTTTAAGGACTTGCCGTAGTTTGCAGTGATCCACACAGTCAACGGCTTTTGCGTAGTCAATTAAGCATAGTTAGATTTTTTCTCTGGAACTCTCTGGCTTTCTCCATAATCCAGCGCATGTTAGCAATTTGGTCTCTAGTTCCTCTGCCCCTTCGAAATCCAGCTTGTACTTCTGGGAGTTCTCAGTTCACATACTGCTGAAGCCTATCTTGGGGGATTTTGAGCATAACTGTGCTAGCGTGTGAAATGAGTGTTATTGTACGGTAGTTGGAGTATTCTTTGGTACTGCCCTTCTTTGGGATTGGGATGTAGATTGATCTTTTCTAATCCTCTGGCCACTGCTGAGTTTTCCAAACTTGCTGGCGTATTGAGTGTAGCACCTTAACAGCGTCATCTTTTAAGATTTTAAATAGTTCAACAGGAATGCCATCACCTCCACTGGCCTTGTTGTTAGCCATGCTTTCTAAGGCCCACTTGATTTCACTCTCCAGGATGTCTGGCTCAAGGTCAGCAACCACACTATCTGGGTTGTCTGGGACATCCAGATCTTTCTGGTATAATTCCTCTGTGTATTCTTGCCACCTCTTCTTGATGTATTCTGCTTCTGTGAGGTCCCTACCATTTTTGTCCTTTATCATGTCTATCTTTGCACAAAGGGTTCCTTTTACATCTCCAGTTTTCTTGAACAGATCTCTGGTTTTTCCCTTTCTATTATTTTCCTCTATTTCTTTGCACTGTTCATTTAAGAAGGCCCCCTTGTCTCTCCTTGCTATTCTTTGGAAGTCTGCATTCAGTTTTTTTTAACTTTTCCTATCTCCCTTGCATTTTGTTTCTGTTTTCTTCTCTGTTATTTGTAAAGCCTCGTTGGACAGCCAATTTGCTTTCTTGCCTTTCCTTTTTCTTTGGGATGGTTTCTGTTGCTGCCTCCTGTACAATGTTACGAGCTTCCATCCATAGTTCTTCAGGCACTCTGTCCACCAAATCTAGTTCCTTAAATCTGTTCTTCACTTCCACTGTATATCCCTAAGGGATTTGGTTGAGATTATACCTGACTATCCCAGTGATTTTTCCTTCTTTCTTCAGTTTAAGCTTGAATTTTGCTATAAGAAGCTGATGATCAGAGCCACAATCAGCTCCAGGTCTTGTTTTTGCTGACTGTATAGAGCATCTCCATCTTTGGTTGCAGAGAATATAATCCATCTGATTTCGGTATTGCCCATCTGGTGATTTCCATGTGTAGAGTCACTTCTTGTGTTGTTGGAAAAGAATGTTTGTGATGACCTTCTTGTTCTCTTGACAAAACTCTATTAGTCTTTGCTCTGCTTCATTTTGAACTCCAAGGCCAAACTTCCCTGTTGTTCCTTTTCTCTCTTGGCTCCCTACTTTGGCATTCCAGTCCCCTATAATGAGAAGAACATCTTTCTTTGGTGTCAGGTCTAGAAGGTGTTGCAAGTCTTCATAGAATTGGTCAATTTCAGCCTCTTCAGCATTGGTGGTTGATGCATAAACTTGGATTACTGCGATGTTGAAAGGTCTGCCTTGGATTCGTATTGAAATCATTCTATCATTTTTGAGAGTGTATCCCAGTGCAGCTTTCCCCACTCTTTTGTTGACTTTTAGGGCTACTCCATTTCTTCTACTGGCTTCTTCCCCACAATAGTAGATATGATAGTCATCTGAATTGAATTCGCCCATTCCCGTCCATTTTAGTTCACTAACTCCCAGGAGGACAATGTTTATTCTTTCCATCTCCTGTTTGGCCACATCCAACTTACCAAGGTTCTCAATTTCTATAATTACAACCACGTATTATAATATAAATGGTTGAGACCAGGAGAAGAAACACCTGCATGTTGCAGAGTTTTGAATTTCTGGTAAAATTCGCTTTTTGTTACACAGTAGAAATGCATAGATCCACAGCAAAGAGGTGGGGCTCTCTTTGAATTCAAAAGTTTGAACACGTGATTGAATAGTGATAGACAATCACCCCAGCCCAATAAAATCTCTCCCAGTGTATCAAGATACAGATAGCATATGGAGCTGTAAACAAAACTGCAACAAAATAAAAAAAGTTAAGAAGGCAAAAACATTGTGGCACCTTGAAAACTAACTGATATATTGTAATAAGAGCTGTTGTTCCCAGATCCATTTCCTCAGATGATAGAGTGAGACTTATGGTAAATATTTATGCATTTATACACCTTGCAGAGAGAAAAACTCCAGTACCTATGTGATACACAGCAAAATTCTAACAACTTATTAAAAATAATAATAATAAACAAAAACAGTTTGGACAGCAGGCATAATTGCTGATTTCCCAATAGGAACGTTTTCTTTATTTTTAAAAATATGTTTTCCTTTTTTACAATTTTAGGTGGGATAGTGCTGCAGAAATGATGCTTTCAGTTTGTGATACCTTACAAACTAGATCTCAGTAACAGCCCTGCTTGGGTCTTGCAAATTCAAAGCCATGAGTTCCTTTGTTGAATCACTTCATCTCCTATACAGCCTTCCTCTTTTCTTGCTGCTTTTCATTTGTCCCAACATTCTTGTTTTTCCTAGGGAGCCTCATCTTCTCAGGATGCACCCAAAAGCTGAAATCCTATTGCCTAGTGTAATAAAGTCACACTAGAGTAGGCCCATTGAGTTGGTGGGGATTTGGCAAGGCAACTCCTCTGTAAATTCCATTGATTCAAATGGGCCTACTCCAGTTGGAACTTAGGTTTACTTTAGAATGTGACTGTGTTCCAGCAGAGAAGTCAAAACTGGAACAAAAGTGAATAATACATGCAAGGCATAACTATCCAGGCTAGAGTTTGCATTGAATGAGAGAGGATCTTAAATGAACACAATACAGAGATGTTACCAAAAGCTCTGTAAAGTCTGCTGTCTTCAGAGTTCTGTTTTCAGTACTGTACTTACTTCCTCTTAATATTATCTACTACAATATTTGAAAAAGCTCACAAAGAAGGGCAAAAATTTGCAAGCTGTTGGGTGCTATGTCATGTGGTTTCAAAAACACATTCTGAGAAATATGTAAAGCAAGAGAGAATCTGGGCTATCATGAATTCAATGCCTTTTCTTGTGGATCCTTTCCTGAACATAGCTTCCAAATTTCAAGGACCAGTTTTTGATCTGTAGAAATGCTCAGCCTGATGGAGGAGAAGCAGACCAATCCCACTACCTCTGTGGTTAACCTCATTGGTGTACTGGAGAAGCTCAGGTACAGGGCAGGGCGGGGTGAGGAAGGACTGTATGTAAATCAGGTCTTTAAAGCAGAATGGTCTGAGGTAGCTCAGGAGTAAAATAGAATAATTTTCTGTTTGTTAAGAAGTATATTTAAACCTTTGAAAAATACTGCCAAGTGCCCAAATCCTGGCTCTGTGAGATTCCCCCCCAACCCCCCCCCCCCAATGATAGTCGCTACAAATGTCATTCAAACTTACTTCTGTTTATTAAGTTTCTTTAAGAAATTTGTTGCTAGTTCTAGCTGAGAATGTGGTCTGCACTTACAGATCTTATTGGGAAACATAATTAGGAATGTACAATCCTAAAGTCTGTTTTGCCACTGTTCTGCACCACAGAAACAATAATCTAGGATGTAAATATGGTTCAGGCTATGAACACTTAAGGATAATAAAAATATTAAATACTTATAAACTCTTCATGTGCATGTGAGTCCATGCACATGCATCCACACATAGTTAATGGTTGCAACACATTCACATACTATATAGTGAATCTAACCATGGTTTAGTAATGGTTGCTGATAGACTTCATATTATTTCCCCCATAGAAATAAATGCTAGAACCTGTGTTTTTCTCCTCTTTATTCATTATAGCTATTATTTACTGAAACTGTCATTTTCCTGCTCAGTCCTACCATATTCTAAAAGTCTAACATTTCTACTTATACTTGTTACCCAAGTGGACTATGCAGAATGTCAATTATGGAAAGAAAGTTATGGTATTATACTCTGCTTGGTTAGGACCAGCTTTTGCTAGAAAGCATCTGATCCTGGAATGTATTTCCCAGGAGGAAAATCTGAGCAGTACATCTGCAGTATATGTTAGGGTAGGTTTACAAGGAACCCTTTGGAATATGCAAGACTGGCTCTTCAAGAAACAACTTTAAATTATGATTTACTACGTTTTCCTTAGAGATGCAGCTAGAATTGGTTGAGAAGCCGATCTGTTTCATACAGTGAGTCCATGAAGTTATGTAGTTGTTAACTGCTTTTTTTATTTATATGTTGGCTTTTATTTTTTTTTCTCTTTCCTTAATTTGTTCAGTAGGTGCAGACTTTACTTTTCCAAAGCTAATATCTAAGTGTTCCTATATTTTTATAAAACAAGGAAGTCCTCAAAAAGAGGAAACAAACAACAGAAACAAAGATGCAAATTATAGTTCAAGGCATACATATGAAAGAAAAGAAATAGTTAGCATTACTCAGCCAACTATTTTGTTTGATTTGACAAAAGTAGATTGTGGAAGTTGTTGATTTACAGAAGATTTTTTGTTCAATTACCAGAAGTACATTGTGATTTCCCAATAAATTCTCTAGTTACTTTAAAGTGACTTATCTGTCTTCAGAGTCTTGATTCCAGTTCTATTTTTAGTTACACCATATCATGGTTTGATCATACCCTTGCATTGTAAATATCTCATCTGGTATAATCCTCATGCTGAATAAACAGATAAAAATATGGAATTTGTTTAATCTCCTAAAAGGGAAGGAAGAAATACCTTGCAGCTGCACCTACTGGCTCCCATTGTCTTGAATAAATAATGGGAAAGTTTTTTTTTTTTTAAGCAAGATAGTAACAAACGGATGGGGCTCAAACATTTCTAGGGCCGAATACTTGGAGTACAGGCCTTCTCTCACTGTCTTCCCCCAATTATACAATCAGCGATAGAGTTAGGCATCCTTCAGTCTCGAAAGACTATGGTAGCGTGCTCTGTGTGGAGGACTTGGAACAGCGTCTAGTGTGGCTGAGGAGGCCAATTCGAGAGTGACAATCCCTTCCACACTGAAGACAAATCCAATCTGTCCCCTGTCCAGCTCCCTGGTTTTGCTGCTTTTGTGATTTCCTCTTTGCCTCGGCCTGCTGGGCAAGGGTCGCTTCAAATTGGGAGAGGCCACGATGCAGTGCCTGCCTCCAGGCTGAACGCTCAGATGTCAGGGTTTCCCATCTGTTGAGGTCTATTCCTAAGGCCTTCAGATCTCGCTTGCAGACGTCCTTGTATCGCAGCTGTGGTCTCCCTCTGGGGCGATTTCCCTGCACTAATTCTCCATACAGGAGGTCCTTTGGAATCCGACCATCAGCCATTCTCACGACGTGCCCAAGCCAACGTAGACGTCGCTGTTTCAGCAATGTATTCATGCTGAAAATTCCAGCTCGTTCTAGGACTACTCTGTTTGGGACTTTGTCCTGCCAGGTGATGCCAAAAATCCGTCGGAGGCAACGCATATGGAACGTGTTCAGCTTCCTCTCCTGCCGTGCACAAAGGGTCCAGGACTCGCTGCAGTACAGGAGTGTGCTTAGGACACAGGCTCTATAGACTTGGATCTTTGTATGTGTCGTCAGCTTCTTATTGAGCCATACTCTCTTTGTGAGTCTAGAGAACATGGTGGCTGCTTTGCCAATGCGTTTATCCAGCTCGACATCCAGAGAGAGGGTGTCAGAGATGGTTGAGCCAAGGTACACAAAGTCATGAACAACCTCCAATTCTTGTGTAGAGATGGTAATGGAAGGAGGTGAGTCCACGCCCTGGCCCATGACTTGTGTTTTCTTCAGGCTGATTGTTAGTCCAAAGTCTTGGCAGGCCTTGCTGAAACGATTCATGAGTTGTTGGAGGTCTTCAGCAGAGTGGGCAACGATGGCTGCATCATCTGCGAAGAGGAAGTCCCGCATGCATTTCAGTTGGACTTTGGTCTTCGCTCTCAATCTGGAGAGATTAAAGAGCTTTCCGTCTGATCTAGTCCGGAGATAGACACCCTCGGTTGCAGTTCCAAAGGCATGCTTCAGCATGACAGCAAAAAAGATCCCAAAAAGTGTTGGTGCAAGGACACAGCCCTGTTTCACTCCGCTTCGGATGTCAAAGGGGTCTGATGTTGAGCCGTCAAAAACTACAGTGCCTTTCATTCCCTCATGGAAAGATCTGATGATGTTAAGGAGACGAGGTGGACATCCAATCTTGGGAAGTATTTTAAAAAGGCCATCCCTGCTAACCAGATCAAATGCTTTTGTAAGGTCTATGAAGGCCACTAAGAGCGGCCGTTGTTGTTCCCTGCATTTCTCCTGCAGCTGTCGGAGGGAGAATACCATGTCAGTGGTGGATCTATTAGCTCGAAATCCGCACTGTGATTCTGGATAGACTCTGTCTGCAAGCACCTGGAGCCTCTTCAGAACAACACGGGCAAGCAGCTTCCCTACAACGCTAAGAAGAGAGATGCCACGGTAGTTATTGCAGTCACCCCTGTCTCCTTTGTTCTTGTACAATGTGACAATGTTTGCATCCTTCATGTCCTGTGGTACTCCACCTTCCCTCCAGCAGAGACAAAAGATTTCGTACAGTTCAGTGGTGATGATCTCCTTACAGCATTTCAGCACTTCAGCAGGGATGTTATCCTTTCCAGGTGCCTTGCCGGAGGCGAGGGAGTCCAAGGCCGCTTTTATTTCTGCTAGGGTTGGTTCGCTGTCCAGCTCTTCCAAGACAGGTAGGCACTCAATGTTATTTAATGCTTCTTCGGTTACTACATTCTCTCTGGAATATAGCTCAGAGTAGTGCTGTACCCAGCGTTCCATCTGCTGTGCTCAGTCCTGGATGAGCACACCTGTAGCAGACTTCAAGGGAGCAGATTTCTTCTGTATTGGACCTAAGGCCTGCTTGATACCGTCATACATTCCTTTGATGTTACCTGTGTCCGCTGCTAACTGTATATGAGAGCTGAGCTGGAGCCAATAGTCGTTGGAGCATCTCCTGGCAGCCTGTTGGACTTGGCTGCGAGCAGCTCGAAGAGCTTGCAAGTTGTACTCGCTAGGACAGGCTTTGTATGCTGCTACTGCTCTTCTCTTAACCTCGATGGCTGGCATTAACTCCTCTGAATGGGCTTCGAACCAGTCAGCCACCTTTTGGGTCTTCTTGCCAAAGGTGGACAAGGCAGTGTTATAGACAGTGTTCTTGAAGTGTTCCCATCGTTCAGGTGCATTTGCAGTAGCCGGACCTGGAAGGGCTTCCTCAAGTGCTTGGGCAAATTCTTTCACTTTTCTTTGATCGCGAGTCTTGCTGATGTCAATACGTGGTCTTCCTTCCTTTTTCGTGTGATATACTCTCTTTGTTCGCAGTTTTACTCTACTACACACCAGGGAGTGATCAGTATCACAATCAGCACTCTGGTAACTGCGTGTGATCGTAATACTAGGAAGGCTGGAACGTCTAGTGAGGATTAGATCGAGCTGATGCCAATGCTTGGATCTTGGATGTCTCCAGGAAACTCTGTGTTGCAGCTTCGTGTTAAAGAATGTGTTGCTGACGCAAAGACCATGGTTTCTCTTCAGATCGTATAAATCAGCTCTGGTTTCTCTTCAGATCGTATAAATCAGCGATAACTGTATAATTATTATACAATAATATATAATTATTATACAATAATATATAATTGTATAATATTATTGTATAATAATTATACAATTATTGCTGATTGTATAATTGGGGGAAGACAATATATACTGTATATTAAAAACAGACATTCCATTCTGACTCTGAAATTACATTTTTTGCATTGCTGACTGGTCCACACTGAACCTTTTCAACTGAGCTCCCAAATATCTGCCGTTTTTGTTATTTTTGCTTAACATTACCCCTAGTTGTAACAGAAACCTTTTAGAGCTAACTGATTATCTTGTAACTTTTTATACGATCTCTATAAATGACATCTTCCTTTTAAGAAAAAATATATGTAATGCAGCAATGAGCAACTATCCCACTTCACGGCTTTATTTTTCTGGCCCTCTGCATTGCAAAGCCATACATATCTTTTATGTTTTAATGGCATAAACCTATACCTCCTTGTTGTAAATGTTCCTCTGAATATCACGATACTAACGGGGACAATGCCTGACTGTCTTATCAGAGTAATAACACTGAAGCCTCACAGTACACCTGGTAGCTTTTCTTCACCAGAACAGCATCTCTATTGAAATAATTTCATCCTGTTTTTATTTGGTGTCTTCCTTTATTTGTGTTTTGCTTGAGTCAGACTGATGTATGGCCTTCTATGTTTTGGAAGGCTCAAGTATTGATTTGTGTCCTTTAGGGTTTTTAAAAAGAGGTTCCTTTTGCTTCACCCCTTTAAAAGTGAAACTATATGGTCAAATCCTGAGAGATTTTCTCCACATATAAAATGGGTGAATATGAAGTCTTTTTTTTACTTACCAAGTGATGCAAAGGCTGATTCGAATTTGTTGTTCTTTAGTCATTAAGTTGTGTCCGACTCTTCGTGACCCCATGGACCAGAGCATGCCAGGCTCTCCTGTCTTTCATTGCCTCCCGGAGTTGGGTCAAATTCATGTTGGTTGCTTCGCAGACACTGTCCAGCCATCTCATCCTCTGTCGTCCCCTTCTTCTCTTGCCTTCACACTTTCCCAACATCAGGGTCTTTTCCAGGGAGTCTTCTCTTCTCATGAGATGGCCAAAGTATTGGAGCCTCAGCTTCAGGATCTGTCCTTCCAGTGAGCACTCAGGCTTGATTTCCTTCAGAACGGATAGGTTTGATCTCCTTGCATTCGAGGGGACTCTCAAGAGTCTCCTCCAGCACCACAATTCAAAAGCATCAATTCTTCGGTGGTCAGCCTTCTTTATGGTCTAGCTGTCACTTCCATATATCGCTACTGGAAAAACCATAGTTTTACTATGTGGACTTTTGTTGGCAAGGTGATGTCTCTGCTTTTTAAGATGCTGTTTAGGTATTAAACCTTTCCCACTCTTTTGTTGACTATGAGAGCTACTCCATTTCTTCTATGGGATTCTTGCCCACAATAGTAGATATGATAGTCGTCTGAATTGAATTCTCCCATTCCCATCCATTTTAGTTCACTGACGCCCAGGATGTCAATGTTTATTCTTGCCATCTCATGTTTGACCACCTCCAGCGTCCCAAGGTTCCTAGATCTTACATTCCAGGTTCCTATACAGTAGTTTTCTTTGCAGCATCAGACTTCCCTTTCACTTCCAGACACGTGCACAGCTTAGCGTCCTTTCAGCTTTTGCCCAGCCACTTCATTAGCTCTGGAGCTACTTGTCCTTGTCTTCCGCTCTTCCTCAGTAGCATGTTGGATGCCTTCCAACCTCAGGGGCTTATCTTCCAGAGCCATATCTTTTAGCCTTTTGTTTCTGTCCATGGAGATTTCTTGGCAAAGATACTGGAGTAGCATTGTCATTTCCTACTCCAAGTGGATTGCGTTTAGTCGGAACTCTCCACTATGTCCTGTCCGTCTTGGGTGGTCCTGCACGGCATAGCCCGTAGCTTCTCAAGCCCCTTCGCCATGACAAGGCAGCAATCCGTGAAGGGGTATTTGAGAAAGCCGCTTCCCACCCCACACCTCATCCCCAGCTGCTGGCAGGCTTCTACTTTTTCAAGGCGAAACTATTCAAAGAAGTTTTTCTCTCTGTCATCAGTTCTGATACCTTCTTGTAAAGACAGGGCCCCTGTCCATAGGTGGTGTTCTGTGACTGTTAGGACATGATGTTCAGGCCCAGTGGGGACATTCAAAAGCAAAGCACTGTGATTTTAATGTGTTGCATTGGGTACTAGTCCTGTCTATGTTTATCCTGAGCAGTGGTTTGTTGTGGGGACATGAAACTTTGCTTAAGAAGAGGAAGTGTAGGTTGGCTTTTAGGCAGATGAGGAAGCCTAGGGCATGGTGTGGAGTCTGATTGTGAAACAGAAAAAAGGATGTAGCCGCACTCAGCGTGGAAACAGAAAATTTGGCAGATCTTTCTCAGCCCAGCTTTAGATGACGGCAGGTTTCCCTCATCTCCAAGAAGGGCCAACAGATAACCTGACGATTCTGTGCAAAAGAGGGAAGGCAAAGGATGTTTCTGAGCATCTTGAGGGTCAGTGAGTCTATGTGGGGCGGATGGTTCCAGGGCACATGGATGCAGAACCTTTATGGGTATTAATGATGCATGCATTTGTGTATGGCTACAATGTTCAATTGGTTTGCAGGTTAGTTCAGTTGATTCATAGAGCATTCCTGCCTATGTCTACTTAGAAGTCTGAGTAGATGTAGCTTAATGAGCTTAATGGAGAGTACTTTTCTAGTAAGTAGCATCTAATACATGCTTCATCTGATTGATGACATGGGCTACAGTCTAAGGTTATGCCAAATATTACTTGTTAGTCTTTAAGATGCCACAAGATTCTTGTTTTTCTGCAGTCGATAAACACAACAGTTCCCTGGCCTGTCAGATTCTCAGATTTCTAACACTGCTTTTCCTTTTCTGTGGCAAGGCTTTATCAGACTCCTGGCCAGAAACACATCCTTGCCCAGTGTAGATGCCAAGAGAGAAGACCTGGTTCTCTAGAGTCCAACGTACTTCCATCAGAAATATGTTCTGATAGAGCAGCCATGGGTGAAGATGAACGAGTGCAGCACCAGCAGCGGCCCTGCAGTGAGGAGTCAGGAAAGGAGCCGACAAAGACCTGCAAAGGACTCACCGTCAAATGCCTCAACTCTTTTCGAGGCAAGATCTCTGCAGGCAACTGGAGAATTCGACAGGATGGCGACTCTCAGTCAGATCTCAAGACCGGACACAGTGAAGATCAGGTAATTAAGATGACCAAGATTAACTCGTTCCACTGATTTCAACTGGACTACTACAATATCACAAAGACTGGGTCCAGTCCATTGACAAGAGAATAGACTTCTTCATGTCAGATGTTAATCAGTTGTGCAGTGTTGGAGTCATGAAATGAGAAGGCTCATGGGCTTTGTGATCACAGGTAATTAGGATAGCAAATAGAGATAGAAGTTAAAGAAGTAAGCCACACACACAGGGATGTCTGCCAGCAGTGCTCCTGGTGGGCGACTAGTCTGAGGAAGCAGAGTGAGAAGTCTTCTCTGCCCGGCCCCCAGGAGGACTGTGCTTTTATTATCCTTACAAGCTCACAGATAGTTGACAGAGTTCAGATAGGACAATGGTTACATCATGCCATTATAACTGGCCTAAGGAAAGGCTCTTTAAGCAAGCTCTCTATCACCTATGAGAAAGAAGAACAATGGTGGGCAGTCATGCCCCTCAGAAGCAGCTGTGACATCATCCAGGATGGTTTGCCCTCTACTGTAGATTAAGCCAACAGTTTAGCAACCTTGGGAATGGCACCCCCACAGTGCAGTGCAAAATTAGGAACTGCAAGTGCTTCTCCCAAAAATCCCCATAGCCAGCCCTCCACTCCATTCTCCATAAATAAGAAGAGTCTGGAAATTCAGGCAGCTGGATCAGTCCATATAAACAAATGAGGAATAGGTCTTTTGTAAAGTTAATGGCTCTCAGTTGCTCATTCAAGTTCAATCCATATTCAAATACTTTGAATTCCAGCAGAGACACCTTGTGACATTATACTGTCCTGGGTTAAGTCTGCTTAAGTCTGTACTAGTTCAGGCAAGGATTACAGCTAAAGTCAGAGGGAGAAGAGAAGACTGCAGTAATGGTGGCAGATGATGCCATAGTTCCTGCTGATCAAGAAATCCCAGGGCTTTCACCTTGTGAGCCCTGGTTCTATTCTACAACTGCTGCTAATGTACCACATTATTTCTATTGATACTCTGCTCACAGGATTCAGAAGAGAAGAAGATAGCTTTGGAGCTACTGGAAACTGAGCAGGCCTATGTCACTCGCCTTCATCTTTTAGATCAGGTGAGTTGGCAAAACATCAGCTTTCTGGTATCCTCTGTCAAAAAGCCGAGAATGGACCGCTCTTCTCCTTATCCCTTTACATTGCATGAATGATTTAGGTTGTACTACAACTCCCATCAGGATTTTTGCAACCTTGGCTTTGATTTTGCAACTGCATCTCAGGTATCAGAAGTTTATGAGCAACCAATTCTGTGTGCTTTGGAAAGTCTTGCACTATGACACAGTGAGAACGAAACTTTCCAGATAGTCTGGTACAGTGGACCCTCTACTTAAGGAATTAATCCGTATTGGAATGGTGGCTGCAAGTCGAAAAGTCTGTAAGTTGAATCTCCATTGACCTACAATGCACTGAAAACCGATTAATCCCATAATGAGTGGTTTTTATTCTATTTTTATTCCATTTTGGTTTTTTTCTGGTCTGTAAGTCGATTCTCTGGCTGCAAGTCGAATCTAAATTTTGCAGCCAGAGAAGTCTGTAACTCAAAAAGTCTGTAAGTCAAGCCGTCTGTAAGTCGAGGGTCCACTGTATGACATGTTTTCCTCATCCCATCCCCATGCTGGCCGTAAGATGCCTGATGGAAAGATTAGTGAGCTGACAACCCTGACTGGAACTCAACAGCAGAATCAACTCTTAAAGGTGGCTCCCTTACTGATTTTTAAAAGATATCCCTGCAGCCTTTGATAACTGCAGTGCCAAACTGAACAGAACAAGAATGTATGCATAGAAAGGAGGAACTTTGTGCAGGGCTGAAACTAAGGACTGTCTGGAGAGTTTCCAGCTTTTCATCCGCTTCTAGTTTCATCCCACCATGGCTCTGGCAGTTCTTTCTATTGTGCACAACCATAATTAGCTGGGAGCTGAGGTTGAAAATCTAATTAGTTGAAAAGTGATTGGTTACATATATAGGGGTAAAGCAACACTTCCACAATATTAGTTAAAGCTGCAGTTGTCGACTTTCTGTTTATTCAAATATAATATGTGCGTTTTTTTAAAAAAAGGTAAATAAAAGTAACTATTCATGTTACTTCTTGAAAGCAGCAGATGCGAAAAGACCTTTGTCCAAAAGGCGCATAGCTAGGGAGGCCACATATACTCTGTAAATGCGAAAAGTTACAGTTATCCTGTAAAAGGAGTGAAGTTGTCCCTCGCTATCCAGCAGTAAGTTGTAGCTGGAGTAAGCCAATTGAACCAGTGGAGATTTGGTTAATATGAGGATGTAGTGCAACAGGCAAATCAGAACAGCATTGTGACTAGGTATGCTCTCAGAGGACATGTATGACTTTCTACATGTTCTGAGAAATACCTGGATCTTTGAACCATAGCAATAGTACATATTGATATAGATTGGACTGAGTGCACCACATTCACATAGAGCTTTTCAACAGGGAAATGTTACTGAACACACAAGAATTAGCATATACTGTATACAGTGGTCATATTGGAGAATAGCAAAAATGTAGCAATCTAAGATGTAACTGATATGGTGGGACTCACAATATGTCATGTAAGTCTTTGATGGATTCTTCCTAACTTGAAGCTCAGTCACACCTGCCAAAAGAACCCAAATTATGCCAATTTGGCTGTTACGTAGATCATTTCATAGTTTTCCATTCACATGACGAACACCAGCATCAATTCATTTGCCCTGGCAATCGGTTTATTTTCCTCTCTCCGAGAGGATTGTTTTATATTATACTGATGATAAATCATTTCTTATCATTTCAGTGTATATAAATGTTGCTGTCGATTGTTTTTCCTTGCAAAGGGGTCAGATTTGTACCCTTTAAAACCTTTTTTTAAAAGGGATTTTGATAAATTGCTAATAGCAGCCACTGGTGCCGCCACTGCTGCCAAAAACAACAACAACAACAACATGAATACATTGTTCAGAAGGGGGCAGCCTTTCTCCCATCACTTGTGGGTGAAAGAGGGCTTGAGATGTCCTGCTTTGAATGGCAAAGAAAGGGTGTTGCACTTTTTAAAAACATGCTCCTCACAATGCAAGTCTTTCAAAGCCCACTTCCTCTTCCTGACACTGTTCAAAAGGGAGAAGGAAAATTAAAGCCAAGAACTGAGAGATATTTAGGGAAAGTGAGTAGAGGAGGGAAGGGAAAAAGGGAAGAGGAAAGTGGGTGGCACCACTTCATTGATATATCACCTTTGGTAATTAAAAAAGAAAAGGACAAGGAGAGGGGCTAATTTCCCTCCAACAGTAGAGAAAATGAAGAGATACAAAATTAAAGATAACTGTAGCCTACTATAACGGTTCAAATAGAAAGAAATTAATCAATGCAGTTTTTAAAAATGTGAACACTCCTACCAATATATATAAACCATATGACTGTTGAAAAACGTATCAGTACACAGAACTATGAAAAGAATCAATCTAACTGGGGTTCTTTTCTCA
Organism: Pogona vitticeps; assembly: GCF_051106095.1. Lineage (NCBI taxonomy): Eukaryota > Metazoa > Chordata > Lepidosauria > Squamata > Agamidae > Pogona > Pogona vitticeps. The sequence continues at coordinate 55,799,783 of NC_135786.1, forward strand.
TGTATTAAAGACTTGGATGTTTCGCAGGCCTTCTCACCAGATTACTTTTGATTTTCTTCTCTCCTTTATTGTTTCCCTACTTTTAATTGTTGTTGTAATTATGCTGTTTTATGTTATTGTATTTTATCTCTGTTGTTGGCTGCCTAGAGTAGTCCACCGCGACTAGATAGGCGGGATATAAATTAAATAAATAATAATAATAATAATGTATCATTGAGCCTTTAGAAACCAATAGTATTATCCCTTCTTCCATCCCTTCACAAGAACGCTATGCATGCAAATGATATAAATAACTAACAGTATGTTCAGTTATGGGTTAAGAATCTTCCGTTGCAGGTGTTCTTCCTGGAGCTGCTGAAGGAAGCCAGAAATGCCAAAACCTTTCCAGAAGGTGTGGTTAAAATGATATTTTCCAATATCTCATCCATTTACCAGTTCCATGCAGAGTTTTTCTTGCCAGAGCTGCAGAAGCGTATGGAGAACTGGTGAGTCATAACAGGTAGACCCCTTCCTTCTCAGACCACTATGAGGGAACAACACGGAAGGGAATAATGAAAGCAAAAGCGCGAATATTATAGGTGTTGAAGTCTAGACTCTGACTAGAAAAGCGAGTTTTAACTAGGTGGATTGAATCTCCAACCATAAAAACAGATCTGTATTATGTGCTATATTATTTAATAGAACAAAGGACTAATAGATATGTGTGTTCTGTGCTTTCAAGTTGGAACTGATTTACAGCAACCCTAAAAGGGCTTTCAAGGTAAGTAGGATGTTTAAGGAGTAGTTTTACCAGTTCCACTCCCCCAGTGAGTTTCCATGGTTGGGCGGGGATTTGAACCCTGTTCTCCACAGTCCTACTCTGTCACTCTGTCCACTACACCACACTGGGAATCAACTAATGAAAAATAATGGATAAGTTTGTGTTGCTCTAATCATGGGCAGAGAAAAGCACAGTGTTTTGGCAAACAGTCATCATTATAGAACACAGTCTTGTAACTGACGGCTGATGGTTAATGTAGTTAATTCTCTCACTGTTCCTTACTAAAAAAATCAGAGGTAAGTGTCTCCATAAGGTTCAAATCTATAGTATCAAACCATATAGTTCACCTGGGACCAACACTCCTATGATGTTAGTTGCTGATCACCGAACAGCCACACTTTTATTTAATCTGGTTTTTAATAGGTTGCAATGATTTCTATTGCAACCCTCTACTTAATTATCTGGAAGTTAAGTCCCATTGAATTCAGTGGGGCTTCCTTCTGGGTATACATGTTTAGGATTGCCCTATTCAATGAGCAACCTCTAGTCTGTGGTTTTGGTTTAAAAATTATAGCTGCCATTTTGTGGGGCTTGTTTTGTTTTCTCTTTGTCATTGTTGAACTCTGATCTAAGAATGATATAGAAATGTTTTAAATAAAGAAACAAATGACAGTTTGTTGCTTGTCTACCTTCCTGATATGTAGCTCTGACTCAAGACATTTTCGTATCTGTGGCAAAGAGTATGAGGGTACCTCCTTCCATGTATGGGAGCTGACCAGGTTTGATATTTTGGCAGTGGCAATGGTTAAGGGTCTGCCTAGCTTAGGGGCAGGATACAGGCACTTTGTATGGTCTATACAGTTCAGCCCGCAGCTGCGCCTCTCCTCCTGCCCATGTCTGCCACCTGAGCTTTGCTTCATCATAGGTCCAGCCCTGCTGAATCAGAAGCCATCCAAAGACATTAATTCAGCTTACCAATGTGATGTGTGTGTGTCTCTCTCTCTGTGTGTGTGTTTTCTTGCAATGCTAATAATCAGGATCAACTAGTACATTCCTCCCTTCAACGATGCTGGGTTTGGGGCACCAGATCCCCATGTAGTTCAAAACCCATGTATAACTCTTATGTCCCCCAAAACACAACTACAAAGCATAAACAGTTGATTCACACCCACACCCACACATCGGTTCTCTCTGTTCTCTTCCATTGCGTTGACAATCCTTTCCACACAATACTGTGTGTAACGAGCCTTAAAGGTCCTTATGACCCCTGGATCTAGAGGCTGAGTTAGAGATGTTATGTTTGTGGACAAGTAGGCCATTTCAGTGTGTTCAGTGTTGAACTCATGCCTCTGGTTCTGGGTGGCCAGGGGCAGAGTATTTGTTGAATATTTATTTATTTATTGAAATATTGACATATTGAAAAAAAAAGACCCTGTATACAACCAAAACCTTGCTGGTCAGACCCATGCGATTCAAGGGAGAAGTGTATTGTCTGTAGCGTACGGAGTTCTTCAAAATGTGGACAACTGCTTATTAGAAGCTGTTGCGTCCAACAGACACACTTGCAGATGTCATAAAACAATGGGAGTGACATTGGGTCATTGCTAGCCAAGACTAATAATGACAGATTCTAAAGCAGCCATTCTCAACCTTTTTTTTTCTGTTATTGCCATAAACACAATATGAAAGAAATATAGACTGAATTAGGATTGTATATAAACCACATAGGCCAACCTTGTAAGGTGGTGTGTGAAGAACTGTTTCCAGTCTGTGGCCCCCTTCAAATGTGCCAGGGCTCCCCAGGGGGCCACATGCTTCCCCCACTTCATTGAGAATGGCTGCTCTAGACCTTCCTTAGCCTATTTCAGTTGCCTTCATAGGGATGCCAACCGCAGACCTGTCCTCCTGGCATTCTCTCTACAGGGATTCCAGTCCCAGGATTGGGGACATCATTCAGAAGGTTGCTCCTTTCCTGAAGATGTATAGTGAATACGTCAAGAACTTTGACAAGGCAGTGGAGCTGATCACCACATGGTCTGAAAAGTCCTTGGCCTTCCAGGAAGTGATCTCAAGCATTCAGGTGCATTGGTCTTTGTATGCAGGACTCTTTTCACCCAACTTGGTTCTCACGAGGAAGACATTCTGGGATAAGGGTGTGTGTATATATAGAAGCAACCTGGACATGTTAGTGACCAGACAAAGCATTAATATGGCACCCCTTCCCTATTCTAGCTTTTCTTCACCCATTTTAAACAGTTCTAAGGTTGATGTCCTTCACTCCAGTTTTGCTCTTTGTTGGGATATTTGTCTCCAATGTGCTTTCTGAGCCTTTTGGTGCAGCTTAGCCCCACATCTGTACTCACATCTGTACGATTTTTAAACAGTAGGCCTCCTGTACCCACGGGATCAGTTTAGACCCTGTCCCCAGATGCTGAAAAACATGGATTATAGAGTCTCTGGCTCCCTCTAGTGTCCAGTTCTGGTAACTTCATTTTAGAAATATATTTTTCTAGGATTTTTTCTTTTAATATTTATTATGTTCATACCATGGATAAGTGAATCAGCAGATACTGATTCCATGGATAATGGAGTCCTATTGTACTTTGTGCAAAGTGTTGAGGATTGAGTAACAAATGCCTGTGGTAGGGCTACTTTCTCTGTCTCTTGGTGAGCTTTAGCTCTGTGATCTCACAGAAGTTACCAGCACGGTGCTAATTCTTAGCCGGCAGCATTTGAAACTAGACACTGTTCCTCTGCCACAGGACCTGAAATTTTCTGTTCCAGAACTACCAATAGAAAGACATGCATAAGGCATTAGGTCTTTCTATCTGCTGCTGCACCATTAATACCTGGCTGGAGAATATTGTCTACAAGTATACAGAGGTCACTTTGGGTTGCTGAAGAGGAAAGCCAGCTGCTGCATGTGTGAAGCTGTATGTCATTGTACGCATAGTTGCTTATGGACTCTTCATTGCCATGGTTTCATTTTCTTTCTGATATGGTTATATCCCTGAGCAGAGGCAGGAGACCTGTGCCAGCTTAACCTTGCAGCATCATATGCTGGAACCTATACAGAGAATCCCCAGATATGAACTTCTTCTGAAGGACTACATTCGAAAGCTACCTTTGGAGTCACCAGACAGGGAAGATGCACAGAGTAAGAGTCCAGTGTTATCCCTTCAGAGATGGGTGTAAAGAAGAAAGTGGAAGGAAATTCTCTATTCCTTGTGATACAGATGTGCATGCTACATGTGTTACACTAAGCTTTTCCCTTAGTGTTCATATCCTGTTTTGCTTGTCCCACCCCCTCCTTCCATATGAATGCTATAGAGTTGTTTCACATATTTATTTGGGGATGGAGTAACAAGTCCCTGTACTAAAGTTACTGAATCTTATACAGGTTGAAGTTTTGATGCCTTTAGACCACTGGTTCTCAACCTTGGCTTACTTAGGAGTTTTGGACTGCAACTCCCAGAAGCCTTCACCACCAACTGTGCTGGCTGTGGTTTCTGGGAGTTGCAGTTCAAAAACATCCGAGTAACAAAGGTTGGGAACCTAGGCTTTAGACTACCAGCAGTGCACCCAACTGCACTGATAACAAACTCACTGATAACAAACTCCTGAATTCAGCTGTCCCTGGCTCCTTTCTGTCACCAGTGAGCAAAGTACAGTCCTCAGGATGCAGTGGGACTGTGACTCCCAACGCTGCTTGCTGGCTAGGGCAGATGTGTGTTGTGGTCCAGCAAGATCTGGTAGGCTCTCCTTTGCTCACCATATAATTCTCATTAATGGGGATTATGGACAAATAAAATGTGAAGGCAATGAGAGCTCTAGTAGCAGCTCACAAGGAAAAGGCCCCAAAGATTCTTTTCAACTGAGTGAAAGTTTAATGCCCTGACAGGAAAAGCCTTGTCTTTCCCACTGTTTTCCAGAAGCTCTGGAGATGATTTTCACAGCAGCCAAGCATTCTAATGCTGCCATTGCAGAAATGGTGAGTGTCCCTTAGCCCTTCTTCTCCAATTAAAGCCGGAGATATTTGTGGCTGAATTGCTGTTCCCCAGGTTACATCTCTTTCTTTTCATTGTTCTGCAGGAACAACTCCAGAACCTTTGGGAGGTGTATCGGAGGTTGGGCCTTGAAGACGAATTCATTGACCCTTCTAATGAGCTCATTAAAGAGGGACCCATCCAAAAAATATCTTATCGGCACAACGTCACAGCAGAAAAATACCTATTCTTGGTGAGATATGTTCATCCGATTGTGGGGTGGTGTCTTTCCATTATGTTGTCTGATGGCAGCTGTCAGTCAGTGTATTGAGGCCTGTTGCTCAAAGCAGTCTTGTTATTTGTCACTGTAAACAAATGAAATCTTTTATTCTTTCTACTTCAATTGTCTTTGAGTGAGTTTTTCAGATTGTAAGAAAAAGGGGTGGTTTACTCTGGGGAGCTTGAAGCTATTCTGCTGCGAATCTCTGCACTTCTGCTGTGCAGCAAAAGGAATTCAATCAAAATTCAAAATTCTGCAACCATGTTGGGTCATTTGATTTCTTTCTTTCTTTCTTTCTTTCTTTCTTTCTTTCTTTCTTTCTTTCTTTCTTTCTTTCTTTCTTTCTTTCTTTCTTTCTTTCTTTCTTTCTGTCCAGTTTTATTCATATTTGATATGTGCATTTTCCTTCATTCTCTCTTAGTTTAATAACGTACTGCTGTACTGCGCACCAAAAGTCATTCAAGTGGGTTCCGAGTTTCAAGTGCGAAGCCGGATTGACGTGGAGGGCATGAAGGTGAGAACATTTCATTGAGCCTTCACTTGGAGTGGGACTGTATCAGAGTATGGAAAAGTTATTTTCTTGGGTGACTATTTCCAGAATCCCTCATGGCTATATAGGCTGAAGAATTCGAGGGTTATAGTTTAAAAGTCAGTTTTCCAACTGCAAAACCTATGCTGCTGTGTCTAATCTGACCCAATTCAGCTCAAGGGGACTATTTTCAAGGTAACTGCATAAACCAATAGTAGATGGGCAGATCAAGGCAAAGAGGGACAGGTAGGGAGAATCCATACAGAGGGACTGCCAAAGTTATGCTGAGCAAAGCAGAAGATTGGGGTGGAGGGAGCTTGAGGCACAAAATCTGGGACACCAGCTCCAGTCTTCACATGCTCTTTTTTGTTGTTGTTACTGCCATCTGGGAGCCTGTTCACACTGATTGTTTGCTCAACTTCCTTTGCTGTGGTGTTATTTTAATTGCTTTTTAAAAATTATTTCTTGCAATCTGAATTAGCACTAGAACAGAATGACAGATAGAAAACAAAACAAAGCAGGGCTGAAACTAACTAAGCTTGCCAAGGAGAGGCCAAACTGAGGCTGAAACTGACTTGGCTTGAGAAGGAGGGAGACATCCAGCCAACAAACTCCACAGACACAATTTACACTGACAGAGCTGCTCCCCTCTGGTGGAAGAGTAAAATACTTCAATTCTGATCAAAATTATATGATTTCCTGTCAAAACAATCTATGCTTCCACGTGTGTTGTATAGCCACCTTTTAAAAATATAGGAATAATATAGAATTCACTCTGTTATTGTCATGCTGTTTTTTTTTTTTCTTCCTTTTTCCCTTCTGTGGATACCCAGGTTCGAGAACTGAATGATATGGAATTTCCTCATGCATTCCTTGTGTCAGGGAAGCAGCGAACTCTAGAACTGCAAGCCAGGTAAAGGATGGGAGAGGGCATGATTCTTTCTGATTCTGTTGGCAAAAGGTAACACAAATCTTTCTTTCTGACAGCTGGGTTCTTTTTCTGTACAGATCCCAGGAGGAAATGAATGCTTGGATAAAGGTAACCGATGCTGCTGTTCTTCCAGATTGGCAGGAGTCCTGGCCAGTGACAGAGGCCAAGCGCTCCAAGTAGGCCAGCAGCCACTCTCCCAGATAACTTGCAGATCTTCTGAGCAGCTGCTTCATAATCTGAAACAAGCGCCTTGGTGCTTCTTCTAAAGACCCACTTCTGGTTATACTGGGCAAGTCGTAAAAACACAAGAAATGTCATTGTTAATCTGCAGTAGTAGGGAAGAGGTGATGTGAGATGCTTCCAGATGTTGCCTCCTAGCAATACTGGTTAAAAGATGTCAGGCAGCTGTTCTATCTTTCTTTATTCAGTTGTTTTTCTATTGTTAAAAAAAGAAAGACAGAAGAAACAGAAAAAGAACACAGATGGGTTGCAAATGGAAGATGCTGACATTAGGACCTGTTAGAAAATTCCATAGAAGAGCAAGAATATCTGCAAGAATTCTTCTGAGGGAATGCTATTTCAAGCAGCTTAGTGGTATAATTCAGTGTAGTTAAGTTAGCATGTGTAGTGCATGACATTACAACAGTGCATCTTTCCGGTATACATTAAAATAATGGCTGAAATACTTCCAGATGGGGTCTGCCTGTGCACTGAGAATAATGCCAGCCTCAGCAACAGATTGTCAGAGGTTCAGGCTTCCTTTTTTCAATTTTGTGATCCATGTGCCTTTGTCTCATTGTGTGTGAAACACATACATCCCAAAACTGAAGAAGAAGAAGAAGAAGAAGAAGAAGAAGAAGAAGAAGAAGAAGAAGAAGAAGAAGAAGAAGAAGAAGAAGAAGAAGAAGAAGAAGAAGAAGAAGAAGAAGAAGAGATTGTTACTTGGCAGCAATGTACTGCTGAGACTGACATAATTCCCATTATGCAGGTGGAACTGTCCAATAGGATTTTGGCCAATAAATAAATTTTGGATTAGGGGAGCCTCCTGTCCCATGGAAAACAATACGATTGTGCAGTAAAAGTTGGAAATATCTGTTGACTGGTAGCATTCACATTGCCCCCCAGCCTCAGGAATAAAAAGATATTTATGATCTGTATGGAGATTTTCAGTAATGAGCTTTATAGGCGGAAACAACCTGCACACAGGAGGGGAGCACTGATTAGATGCAACACAGGTCTGCCCCTATCATGCAACAAAATGGGAGAATGGTATAAATTACTCCACGCCCCCAGATATATTTTAAATGCGGTTGGGAAAGACGTGGCTCTAAACAGATTGGGCACCTTCATGTGCAGATTGAACCTTTCTGTTAATTTCCTTTTCCCCATCAGGCTTTCCAGTGTGCCATTGACAGAAAGGAGAAGAGGTGTGAATCCTTCAAGGCAGCTATCCAAGGGTCTGAAGTGGTGATTCAAAACTCCAATGTAATCCTCCTCAAATCCACTCCCCAAACCATATGCCTCACTTCAACTGTGATGTTTATGCATTTCTGAATTTAAAGCCATGAGTGAGCCTTCCAAAGCCCATAACTTTTGTCAAAAAAGAAACACACAAATAAAAGCACAGGGCTCAACCAGGTGGGCACTTGACCTGCTGGTAGGTACATTTTGGGGGCAGATTGGTTCTCTCTCTTTTACAGTATCCACACAATGTAGTCACTATATCTGTGAAGATTCTGAGTCATCCAGGTGAGCTTATCTGGAAATTGAATCATGGCAACTGGACCTCTTCCTTATTAAGTTGGAATGTTTCGCTACTCATCCAAGTAGCTTCTTCAGTGTGAGGAGAGTTGGTAGGAGACCCCTGATATATCTATCTTCCACGTTGGTTTCACTTCTGCCCTGGTCTGAATAGGCTCGTTAGATGGACAATGGATGGGAAGGGGTAAGTGAAAAGCCCACCTCTGCAGTCCTTCTCCTCCCATTGTCATGGAGTTAACAGTTGCTAAAAATTGTCTTTCTGGTGGTCGTGGTCTTGATCTTTCTGGGGACAGATGAAAGGACAGCATGATAAATAGGAGACCGATTGTGTCTAAATCCTCCACCCCTGTTGAGTGAGATATTTTCTATACGCACATGCTTGGCCTCTCCCTCTCTCAAACCACCTATTTTCTCTGTCCAAAATGAGACTTAGAGAACTAAGGCAGAGACTCATCCACCCAAAAGACCGGACACCAAAATACAACAGAAGCAATATAGTACAGTACATGCAGTCCAATACAAAGGAGCGTTTGGAGCTCTACATTGAAGAAACCAAACAGCCACTAAACAGGAGAATGGCCCAGCAGAGGAGGGAAAATGGCTCAGAATCACAATCAGCAGTGTTTCTTCATTTGAAGGACAAAGGACACTTGTTTGATGACCAAGATGTACTCTAGAATGGGTGGAGAAGGACTGCAGAGGTGGGATTTTCACACACACACACGTCCATTGTCCATCTAAAGAGCCTATTCAGACCAGGGTGAAGTGAAACCAATGAGGAGGATATATCAGGGGTCTCCTACCAACTCTCCTCAGACTGAATATGCTACTTGGAAGAGTAGTGAAATGTTTCAACTTAATAAGGAAGAAGTCCAGTTGCCATGACTCAACTTCCAGATAATATAGTCGCTAGAGTGGACCAATTTGCTCCCAGAGCACCCCAATCTGCACCTTTTTGAGCTCATATCAAGGGCTTCTACTTTTTGGCGTGGGTTGGTGCTCTCTAAGTTAGTTCATTCCCAGCTCATGTGAAGGAACTAAAACTGAGCCTTGCTGCTTTTGACACCACCAAGGCTCTTTCTGGTTTCATTTTCTGAAGTTGTGAAGTGACTTAATAAGTGAACCACTTCAGGGTATTGATAAATTGAGCATTTTCCCTGCTCCTCTACAGAGGGGCAGGGGAAGTGAAATTATTAGTTTTTTTTTACTCTGCTAGAACATCTCTGTTGTGCTGAATAACATAAATTGAATTAAATGATTTGTTTCTTTGCCTTTGTGTGAAGTGCACAAACAAAAAATATTTTCACTTAAGTAATTCAGTGGAACAGCTAGCACTGAATCGTTAAGCACAGGCAAAAATAATAATTTCACCTGTTCCTCCTCAGAGGAGAAGCAGAAGTATTCAGTTTACAGTGGAAAGAGTCAGAGGGCAGCTTGAAGTTGAAATACCATTGGACATGAGGTCACACCCAATGGCTTATTCATTGGTTGATTGGTTCTTTCATTCAACTTTTGGATCACCCATCTGGCCTGCAGCCACTCTGGGTGGTTCACAAGATAAAAGTACCATATTTTTCTGTGTATAAAATGACACCTTTTCCTTAAATAATTAGACAAAAAATTTGGGTCATTTTATACATGGAAGGCAGCCACTTTCCCTGTCTTTTGCAGGGGAAAAAGACTTTTTGCTAAGCCTCCATGGGGCTTAGCAAAAAGGAAGGGAAGGCTCCCTTCGGGTAAAGCAGCAAATGAAAGGGCTGCACGATCGCAGCCCTTTGATCCTGAAACCCTTTCATGGCTGCTTTGCCCACTTCCTAAGCCCCATGGCTTCATAAAAGGCAAGGAAAAATGACGGTCAAAGGGAGCCCTTTGATCCCTGCTTTTCCCTTCCTTTTGCTGAGCTCCGTGGCTTAGCAAAATGAAGGGAAAAGCAGGGATCAAATTTTCTAATTTGGGGTTAAAAAAAGGAGGGGTCGTCTTATACATTGGGTCATCTCAGAAATAGAAAAATACAGTAACACAAACAAAATCATATAAAACAACTCAATTCTAAAACAAAATATAACAACTTCAAACAATATAAAATACATTGTAAAATACCTAAATATAAAACATATTCCAATGTATCACTCCTCTCGCGACCTCAAGCGACCCTATTTAGATTGCAGCAGGCAGCATCAAAAGGGCCAGTTCAGTCTCACACTTACAGATATACAGAGAACCAGAAATAGTGTGATTGGGAGAAGAGGAGGAAAAGACAGAGGGGTGAGATGTGCAGATAAAAGGGTCTTCCATGAAAGCTTTGGCGATGATGCCAGGCAATGTGAGACAGAGGCTTCAGAGTGACAATTGTCATGTAGTTTTCAGCAGCTACTATCATCTTTATTGCCAGAAGGACCATAACAAAGGTTGCTTGAGTCCAACTCTCTTCTCCCAGCAGTGCCAGTCGGAGGAGCTGGGCAGGCGGGCTCCCCAGTGGGTGAGAGACAAACTGGTGACTATGTGCATGCGTTGCAAGGAGCCATTCAATGCCATCACACGCCGAAGGCACCACTGTCGGGCCTGTGGCTATGTGAGTAAGCCCTTCTGCCCTGTCAAAAGTGTTTGGGTACAGCAGTAATGACATGAATGTATGGAAGGCACAGAGAACTAACAAAGAAGTCCGTTGGAAGGACTAGTCTCAAAAACTAGCCACAAGAATGTCTATGCTTGGTCTCATCCTATTTGAGCAGTGGAGAGATAAATGAAACTCTACCACCTTCCTTTCAGCTTTGGGTCACAGAGTGGAAGAGGGGTTGGGTTTCCATGCTAAATCCTCCTTCAAGCCATATTTTGATTCCCCTCTTGGAGGCAGGTGGTGTGTGGCCGGTGTTCAGAGTACAAAGCTGAGCTGCAGTATGATAAGAATAGACCAAATCGTGTCTGTGTGGAGTGCTTCACCTTCTTGACAGGGCATTTGCTGCCTGATGACCAGCATGGAAAGAACAAAAGCATCCTGGAGGTGAGCGGAAAGCCATAGCAAGATGTCTCTGTTCTTATTTTCTCAGTCTTCCTACTTCTGTCCTGTTTCTTTCTCTGCCTCTGCTTCAGTGAGGGCTTGGCCACTATTTGCCTGTGTTGGGATCTTCATTGTCACATCTACTTTGCTATGCCATGCGGCAGCTTTTGATCTGCCAGTGCAGTTGCCCCACTGTTCCCCACAAAGCATAAGCAAAGTATGAACAAGAGACACTCACCCCTAAATGTAGAATAGGCAGATAGTGCAAAATCATAGCAAATAATGGCTCTCCCGCTCACCCTCAAATGTTTGGGAACACGAAAAGCAGGGGTGTGTATGATGGACTCTGTCCAAGGTACTCATATTCAAGAACCCAATAGAATAGGCTTGTCCTGATTATATTTACACAAAAAACAGAAAGAACATTGTTCACCAGCTTTAGATTTAAATTTGGGGATGTATATTATGCCTCAAAGGTCTGAACATACCGTGTTTCTGCAAAAATAAGACAGGGTCTTATATTAATTTTGGCTCCAAAAAACACATTAGGGCTTATTTTCAGGGGACTTTTTTTCATGTACAACAATCTACATTTATTCAAATACAGTCATGTCATCTTCTTCTGGTTGCTGCACAATGGTGGAGGGCAGGGTTTCACTTAACTAGGGCTTATTCTTGGGGTAGGGCTTATATTACGAGCATCCTGAAAAATCATACTAGGGCTTATTTTCAATTTAGGTCTTATTTTTGGGGAAACAGGGTAGTATGGTAATTGACTGTACTATTTCTGTAAACATGATTGCACTACTAACGTGTATTATGTTCTGTTCCATAGACAGTTACAGTCCATTGACAACTGAAATTACTTCAATGTATTTTTGAATATTAGGTGTTTGCAGAAGCCATAGGCTAAATCAAAGCTTCTTGAGCTCAAGAGAGCAATGAGACTATCTTATTCCGTGTGCCCTATCATGTATTTGAGACCCATGAGTGACTGACAAGGAGCACCTTTTTGAAAGTAACATACTGTATATAGGCCAAGTCAGAAGATATTGGTCCAGCAGATGGACATTCTGGGTAGCTGCTGTCTTTTTGGAAATGATGTTAATCTCTGTGTAGGGGGCAGATAAAACATATTTTAAATGAAGGAGAGAAATACATAAACAGAGACCTTTATGTTGACTGTCCCTGTACTTCTGCCCCCCCCACCGAATTTTGTCAGGATATGGTGAATCTGATAGGCTGACTCTTCTTGCCTGCAAGCCCCCACTTCAACACTTTGATTTGAGGAACCACAGGGAAACCCATTGAAAGCCTAGATGATAGGAAATCTTAACAGAAGCATGTGATTGTGTGTCTTCTTCTACTATTGACAGAAAGGATCTGCAGGGATATCAGGGCAGAGCTTGATGTGCAGTTTCCTGCAACTGCTGGACAAAAACGGAAAGGGGAGTATGCGCGGCTGGTTTGTGATCCCACAAGATGATCCTCTGGTGCTGTACGTTTATGCTGCTCCTCAGGTATGCTTGGGCCTCTACTGTCATTAGAATTTGTTGCAGTGGGAATCCAGAAAGCTTAAAGCTTATCTACTCACCCACCCTTTTGATTATTGTTAAAACTTAAAGCTTCCACAATGCTGACAGAATGGATTCCTCTGGTAAGAGAAGGTGTCAAGCTGCAACCAGATGTAGTATGCAATTCTGTGCATTTTTAGATTTATTCTTTCATCTCCCATGCCCAGCCACTACTAGTACCACCATCACCTTACAAAGCTTTGAGGGGAAGGAATGGTAAACTTCCTTAAATATACTTTATCCCAGGGAAAATATATGGGAGAGAAAAGCAATGGGAGGGAAGGGATGTCAAAGCTGAGCTGTAGACAGCTGTCAGAAGTGAGCTGGGAGGGGGTGTCATGGAGTCCAACCTGAGGAATGCACCATGAAGTCAACTCAGCCATGCAGTTTGAGGCCAGGGGTGCACAGGGACGTGCCACAGCCAGGAAGACCTTATTGCTCAGACAAGGTCTCAGTCCAAACAATGTGTTTTGTAGCACTTCCCTATCTAGGATGGTTGGAAATCACTCCCCTTCCCACCCTCTTCCTTGCCTTTCTCCACAAACATCATTCAGCAGGCCATGATGGCTTTCCTTTTTTGCTAAATAAAGTAAGTGACATAGCACTATAGCAATGCATCCATCTAGCATGGTGTATATAATATTGCCAATGTATCTCATTTATGTAGAATAGCACTGCATCAATAGGTGTGTGTGTGAGAGTGTGAAAATAGAAGAGTGGGTTCTCCATTGTTCCTTTCAAGGCCACAACCCACCAAATATGTCACAGGGTTGTTGTCACCTAAGATAACACCACTCACAGCTGGTATGGAATAATCTGGAGTGCTCTGAATCATGCCAAAGAAACTTATAGCCCTACCACAGTGCCCAAAAGGAGTGGGGCAGCTCTAAAAAAGGATGGGATGGATCACTCTAAGTCAAAACACACATGGACATCATAATTTGATTCAAACCAAACATCACCAAAAACTATACAAACAGCAAACAATAAGCCTGTCTGGACATGCCCTGAGTTAGGGAGGGTTGGTCCAGAGCTTTAGACTATTTCACTGTCATGACAATATAGATTTCAGTCCTTGTAGCTCTTTACAAGGGCCACCACATACAGCACTGAAGGTTTTTATTTATAGCCCCAGTAGGTCTTGACCTTTATTGGGGGAATGGGTGGAGAGAAAAAAGTTAAACAGCACATTTCTACTACCATTTCTTTGCTTAATTATGGCTGGCTTGTGACATCCTGAAGTCTGATAGATTTGTTTAAGAGGGAACTTTTATGGATTACAGTCTACTTCTTTGGATGCAAAGAGTATAATATTGAGGCCATAGGTTTACGTACATATTGTACAGGACTGGGAGATAGGAACCAACGGGATACAGACTATGACAGTTACATCATTAACTTTCGGAGTATTCAAACTCTGGGCACTGCTTGTCTTAGAGCCTGATTAAACCGGCAAAACATAGGAGAAATATTAGAGTTTTGGGATAGGCTGATTCACATATTTTTAAAAATGGTTGACTACAAAGGGAAATACAAATCAGCCCAGAGTTCCCTAACCTCCAATCTGATGGCCTTCCTGTCTTCCTCGAGGTTTTTACTTTTTGAAAAGCCAAATGCATTCAAATCAAGTTCAGACATGTGATGGCCAGAACTAATCAGAAAAGGGACAAGTAGCTGTATGTGTACATGAATGCATGCACTTTCTCCATCACCTCTTGCCTCGTGAGGAAGGATGAACTGTGCATGCAGAGAGAGAGAGAGAGAGAGAGAGAGAGAGAGACAGACAGACAGACAGACAGACAGACAGACAGACACACCTCAGCACATAGTTTCTCTCTGTGTGTGCAGAGAGGAGGAAGCCAATAGGCATTCAGCAAAGTCCAGCTGGCAAGACTTTTCTCTTCCTCCATCCTGATGTCTAGTAGAAGAAGGTTGGTGCACCTCAATCCAGTCCCTGTTTACTTGAGGAAGGAAGATTGAGGCACCTTTCTTGAGTTTAGTTCCCTCCTGGCTTCCTCTTTGATATCTCTCCCCCACCCCCTTTTAAAGAAGAAAGGGAAAACCTCTTGTTTCACAGTTCACTGCAAGACTAATTACATTAGGAAGCCTTGATTACAAGCTCCCTTGTTGTGATAGGCTCCACTTTGCTGGTCTATTTAAAAAAGACTTCCTCTCTCCCTGTGTGACCAGTTGCTGTGGAGAGACTGGAGGATATCTGAATTCCCCGGTGCAACTTCACAGCAAATGAATGCCAAAGGAATTGCATTTCCCTCACTGTGCAGCCCCAGCCTTAGTCTTAAAAGAGACACAACCCTTCTGTTTTGTTTTTGCTTTGTTATACATCAGGAGAAAGATATGCAGCTTTGCATCTGTTGCTCTGCTCATACAGTGGGTGAATACTGACCACACGATGCAAAGTCTGATTCAGATTGGTCCAGTTCTTTTGCTTCCAAAGCAGCTTTTTCCCTCTGCTGCTGGGGGCCTTCTAGTTTGTAAAGTCCAAATCATCTAATCAGGCTTTCTCCCATGTGGTTAGTTGGGAAGCATTCTTGTAAAGATGGGCCAGGCATGTCTATAAATGGTGTTTTGGTCATGCAGGCAGCTGGGGCCTACAGTTTAGCCCCCCGGCCTAAAACAGTAGACAGGGCCAAAACCATGTGAAATGGCCTTCTAGGGGCTGGGGGAAATGAGCCGCTCATTCTTTCCTCTCTTCTGATAGCCCTCTGAATTCATATATATGAGATTAGTGCTATATCACCCTATCATCTTATTGCTGGGTTCTTGTTATTATTACTCCCCTCCCCCCCCCGCCAATAAAAGGATCAGCCAAGATGGGATCAGAGGAAGGAAGAAAAGAAGAAGAGATTGTGGGCTGGGATGTGAATCGCGTGGTGAATTCCTAAATCTACCTACAGCCCCTGAGCACTGACTGCGATTTCAAATGCAATACAGGCTGCAAATCAAACTGCAGCAAAGCAGAATCACTCTGAATCAGTTTTCCAGTGTAGTCACATCATAAGTCTGTGAAATAATTTCTGGAAAATCTGTCTGTCTGTCTGCATCTTGAATCCCTCTGTCTTTCAGGATGTCAAGGCTCATACCTCCATTCCTCTGCTGGGCTACCAAGTGAAGGAGATGCCACAGAGCGACACCCGCCACATCTTCCAACTGGTCCAGTCAAAACAGATCTATACACTGGCTGCAGAGACAGAAGATCTGAAACAGCGCTGGATGAAAGCAATAGCACAAGCAGCCCATGGAGAAGAAGACGACTCATTCGATGAACTGGACTAATTACCTGGTTGTGAGGCTGTTATATGCTCTGGCCCACCATTCCACCTTTTGCAAAAGGAAAAATTTCCCTGTCCCTTTTAAACTACTAGTCATTTTTTTCAACTATAACCACTGTTATAGTTTTTTTCTGCTGAGCTCCAATCTCCTTGCTTTGCTTCTGAGCCTGTCATACGGATTTGTGTCAAATGCATCACTCACAGTACATCGTTGCTGACTACAGTCAGAGACGTGCAAACTCTCACTGCCCTGCTTTCTGATTCACATACTCCCCACATCTTGTACTCTGCTATAGTCAACATTTGTTAGGGTACCAGGGCAAGCAACTTCCAGAGGTCTGGGGGTTGCATACAACTCCCCTTGGATGTTGAAGGACTGCACCCACTCTGTTACCCCCTAAATATTTTCCATATTTCCCCCCCCCCCCAAAAAAAGGGCTCTCCCATGTTCCTTATTGTCCATAGGGAGCAGTTTTCTATGGCAGGTTGCTGTTGCCAAGCTGTTTCAAAGGGCATCCCTGTTTTAACACACACACCCCAGCCTAAAACAGTTGATGGGGCCAAATCCATGGTGAAATGGCCTTCTAGAGGACGCAAGGAGAATTTTATAGCAAAATGTTCTCAGACTCTTTTTTGAGGAGGGTATCTATCCAGTTGTCAGGCTACAAATGTCTCACCATCTGCAAAGCATACCAGCCAGGTATATAATTTATCTGGAGTGATGAAAAGAGGAATCCAAAATAGCCTATCTGGAGGTTGATGTCCTCAGAAGACACTATCAAAGAGGTCGGAGAGAAGGGAGAATAGGCAGTATAAAAGTGTAGGCCATAAATAACTATAAATCAAAACTCTTGTCAGTCCAGGGAAGGGGCAGCCATAAGCGCGTGAGGTGAGGGTTGTCAGTGAAGCAGTCAGTCCAATAAGGCTTGGGGACAAATGATAACAGAAGTATGTACCATGTTAATGGGGAAGCAAAGCAGGATCAGGCAGCAGGTCAGGGTTTACTAGCATTCCAGGAAGTACTTTCAGATGGTGTTTATTGAGGCCATAGCTAAGACAGCCAAAGTCTCGGCTATAGGCTTTCCAGCATTAGGTCTCCCTGGGGGGGGGGGGCTCTCCCCTCAAGGAGACTCCTGACGGCACTGCTTCTTGGCTTGGAGGAAACCTTGCCTTCTTTTGAGACTCCACCTGGGCCCGGAGGGTCCCAGGTTGTCAGAGATTATTTGCCCCTCTGGGGCCTTGGAGGCTGTAGATCTTTAGGGCTGTTGCTGAGTCCATGCTTGTAAGTCGATTGAGATATCTGACTAGCCACTGCCAGGGGCAGAATGCTGGATTAGTCCAGTGAATGCTCTGAAGGCATGGTTCTGCTACTGACACTCAGCATGTTCAACCTTATAAGTTACTAGGTGAGGCTTTGGAACCATAGCTTCCTGCGGAAAATGTTAAAAGGGAAGGTGTAACTGTAATAAACTATAATAAATTCCTATGCTCTTATCCTGTTCTCCTCCCTTTAGGGACTACACCTATCTTCTGTCCATCCAATGAAATAAAAGCTGATGACTCAACTTGTTTTCTGCCCCTTTTAGTGACTGTGGCTGCTTTGAAATGTTCTCTGGCTGGTTCTTTTTCTGCCCTGATGTTTTTCCATGTTTTTCCTGTTTTTCCAAATTTTTCCATTTCTCATCAGTACATATGTTTGTTTAATTGTTAGCATCACAGTCTTAACTGCGCTGATAGTCCCGTGTAAGTGATAATATCCAGTAGAGACCTTCAAACCATTTTAAGCAAAGCTTTCAGTGACTATTGCTCAGAGTTAACAGCAGACAAAAGTGTTTAACTGAGGACCAATGAAAATACGTTTACGGTAAAGTCTGGGATAAATGCACGTATAACTAGCAAATTTCTAACTCCATGCCCTCCCATGCTTCCAAAGTTCATGTTGTTTGCATAACTGCACCAAAAGGAGTTCATCCAGAGTGTGTCAGAGTGCTTTCACAGGAAATGCTGAGATCCATTTGACAGTTCCAGTGATGATAGTGCATCAGAGCAGATATCTGTCTATTTGTGTGAGTCTCAACAGCATCAGTATTCTTTGTGCTTATCTCTGTTTTTAATAATGACTCTGATTTCCTTTTTTTCCTTTCAAAGTACTTTTCTCTTGGAAAATATAATTTGTTTCAGATATTTTGTCTTAAGTAATGTTCTTCCTTACTTTGCTCATTTATATGTAACCTGCAGGGCTTCATTCATAGTTATAAATACAGTATATGGCTTTTTGTCTCAGCATGTTGTTGAGAACTTATGAAACAAGAATAATTGAATACCAGTGGGAGTCATTCCATTGTTTGGCCTCAATATTGCCTCTACAATCACATTTTTCTGAAATTGATAGGTGCCCGAAAAACTCTAATTCCAAGGGGATAAATTTGCTCATGTTCTGTAGAGAAGTAATGCAGTGACGTCTTAAGTATTAAAAATGTATTGAAAGATTCTGTAATTCACCTCTCGCACACCAGGGAGCAGTCTAACCTATGAAATAGCAAAACCAAGCTTTTTTTTAAAAGTTCTTTTTTTAAAAAATTCCTTTCTTTCTTTAAAACTAGGAAGTGCCAGTTGGCTTGAACTTTAAACAAGTTATGATCTAGTGATCCGAGAGGGAATTTATGAGTTCAGTAGAAGAGAAATAAACCAGTATCCCAAATATCTGTGTCTTGGGATGGGTAGGAAAATTATTGTTCCTCATAAGTTATATATTGCATTACAGAAAAACGTGGAGTGTTACTCTTGGACTATATTTCCTAACTCTCCTACATCTGCCAATTAGCCAAATTTTGTCATGGCTTGTTGGAAAAAGCCAGCTGAAATACACAGGGGCTGCAAAAGTATCATATGTATCTACAGTATGTCACAGAAGTGAGTACACCCCCTCACATTTCATAAATATTTTAGTATATCTTTTTATGTGATAACACTGAAGAAATGACACTTGGCTACAATGTAAAGCAGTGAGTATACAGCTCGTATAACAGTGTTAAAGTGCTGTCCCGTCAAAATAACGAAACACACAGCCATTAATGTCTAAACCGCTGGCACCAAAAGTGAGTACACCCCTAAGTGACAATGTCCAAACTGGGCCCAAATAGCTATTTCCCCTCCCTGGTGCCATGAGATCTGTTAGTGTCACAAGTCTCAGGTGTGAAGGGGGAGCAGGTGCTATCACTCTCATTCTCTCAGACTGGTCATTGGACGTTCCACATGGTACATCATGGTAATGAACTATCTGAGGATGTGAAAAAATGAATTGTTGCTCTAAATAAAGATGGCCTAGGCTATAAGAAGATTGCCAAAACCCTGAAACAGCTGCAGCACGGTGGCCAAGACCATACAGCAGTTAAACAGAACAGGTTCCACTCAGAGCAGGCCTCGTCATGGTTGACCAAAGAAATTGAGTGCCCGTGCCCAGCATCATATCCAGAGGTTGGCTTTGGGAAATAAATGTATGAGTGCTGCTAGCATTGCTGCAGAGGCTGAAGGGGTGGGGGTGCATCAGCCTGTCAGAGCATGATCCCCTCCCTTCAGAGACTGTGAAGCTCTGGTGAACAAAATATTGTGCAACAAAATATTGACACTTTGTGCCCAATTTGGACATTGTCACTTAGGGGTGTATTCACTTTTGTTGCCAGCAGTTTAGACATTAATGGTTGTGTGTTGCATTATTTTGAGGGGACAGCACTTTCTACACTGCTATACAAGCTGTATACTCTGCTTTACATTGTAGTCAAGTGTCATTTCTTCAGTGTTATCACATAAAAAGATATACTAAAATATTTATGAAATGTGAGGGGGTGTACTCACTTCTGTGATATACTGTATATGGGAGGCTGGTCCCTCTCATGGGACCAACAAACACACTTCTTTTGGCAATGAACTTCTATGTGCACAGAGATGAATAGATGAATTAATGTTTATAGATAATAGCTTGGTCTGAGTTGCTATAAACAATGAGAAATGCAAAGCACAGGTTTTCTTGCTGTCTCTGTCACATGAACCAAAGTTATGTCTTGACTCCCCTCCCCAAATGCATGCAGGGCTAGTGCAAGATGTTCTATGGCCTGAGGCAGGAGGACAAGAATCACCCAAAACCTCCTGCCGCACCAGCTGCTGTTCCTGTTTCCCCATCATTCTTTTTGGCTTCTTCCTTGTCCAGCTACTCAGTCCCAAGCACCTCACTTTGAGGAGACCCTTCTTTAGGGAAAGGTATTGTGGGTGGGTTGGCCATGGAAACCACCTATCCTGCCCAGCACAGGACAACTCCTTGACCACCCTCCACAGTGCCTTGCTCTGAGGCTCAGAGAAATGCACTGGGCGGTGTGAGGCCCAAGAGGGCCTAGTGAACGAAAAAGAAGAGGCAGGAATAGGGAAGGGCTCTCCAAGGAGTCTTGCTATCTCTGCTTTTGAGAGCCCACCTGGCTGCAGTAAATGAAACACCTGGAAGGAAGTAAGCAAAGCTCTTTCCTCTCCAGCAGGAAGAGGGCTGTGTGATATACAACAGAGTGTGATCATTGGGGCATGTCATTTCCAGGCCTTGTGCTCCATCACTTGAGGTGCATACCACTTTCTGCCTAATGGAAGAGCCAGCCCTGGCGACTTTTCATAGATAACCTCCAACAACTGAGAAAATAAATGCATACTGTACACTGCGCAATATTCTTTTAAATCAAGCAGTGGATACAATACAATTCTCCCAATGCTGGACTGCAACTCCCATGATCCCTCACTTTTGTTTGACTGAGGCAAATAGATAGATAGATAGATAGATAGATAGATAGATAGATAGATAGATAGATAGATAGATAGATAGATAGATAGATAGATAGATAGATAGATAGATAGATAGATAGATAGATAGATAGATAGATAGATAGATAGATAGATAGATGAAAGAAAGAAAGAAAGAAAGAAAGAAAGAAAGAAAGAAAGAAAGAAAGAAAGAAAGAAAGAAAGAAAGAAAGAAAGAAAGAAAGAAAGAAAGAAAGAAAGAAAGAAAGAAAGAAAGAAAGAAAGAAAGAGTTTGGAGTTGGAGGCAGAGTGTGTGTGTTTAAGGAGTGATTAGTTAGAGTGTGACCTGTATTAATTAAGATAGAAGAGGTTAAAGTAAAATATGTGTGTCTTGTGTAACTCAAGAATGTGCTTAAGAACTAGTCCTAAAATAACTTGTAATCAATAAATCTGTTTCTGTTTAAAAGTTCATTACTGAATAGACCTCAGTCTTTCATAGGAATTACAGTATAGGTTGATAAAGAGATCAACTGGCAGCAGCGTGTTAAAGGATGTGTTGGGATACTCATGGGAGCTCTGTGTTTGGTGAAACAAGCAGTGGCCACAGGGTAAGTAGTAGGACTTTCTACTACTATGGTAAACGTGACAACTGGTTTCCTCGAGCTATTGACTGGTTGATTTATTATATTCATACCACATCACATGACATAATGAGACTTCAAGATAGCTTACCAATGCACAATAAGGACCAATATTTTGAAATCACCATAAAAAGTCACAATGCAAAACAAGCAGGGGAAAAAATATCATAGTAAGACCAGTAAAAACATCTAGAAATAAAATAGCCATTTCATGATCTGCATAGTTCTTTATCAGCTATCCACTCAGTGCCACTACAAAGATATTTTACTGTCTGAGCCAGGGCAGTGAACCATAACCCCTCACTCAAAAGGCATAGGATCCAAAACCGCTCAATTGGTTTCAGTATTTGACCCAGAAAATCCCATAAGCATTGCTCCCCATCTTTTAACTAAATTGAATGAATTCAATAACAAGCCAACATCTGCTGCCCTTGTGTGATATCCAAAACCGGCCTGAGGTGGCTGCTTCACTCTGTCTCCTATTAGGACCACCAGCCAAACAGCTAATCATATTAGTTTCTCATGTCCCTCAAGCACATATATCAGCATTAGTGTTGAGCAGTGGCTTTACTTTACTCTGAATTGTTGTTGCCATGGACTTTTTTAAAGTTATTGTTCCTTTATACTGACTACTCCTAATCACAGAGTAAAATGTGTGACTGTCCCAAACTCTTTTAAAACCAAAAATGTCCCATCAACTACAGTACTGTGGAAAGCAAGGGTAGACTCTTCCCCTTCAAGCCTGGCCTATTTTCTGAACCTTTTTTTCCTGGTGAGCATCATCCTACATGCCTGAGAAGAACAAAACACGTCCACATTGCCTGGCTGCCATTCTCCCAACATCACCAATGGGCCTCTGATCTTAACAATAGACTTCCTGCTTTCCTCGGGCTAATAAACTTGAGAAATTACTTCCCAGTCAAAGGTCACCCTGCTTCTATTTTTATTACCATCCTGGCTCTTCACATTATAGTCTGATTCCTTGCCACAAGCTGTCCTGCACAGAAGTCTCATTGTCCAGAAAAAAGGACATGGAGGGGTTAGCAGTGTGCCAATGATGTACCAAAAAAAAAGAGAGTTTAAAACAAAACAGAGCTTAGATCCACCTCCCAGCAATCTCCAGGGACTAGAGGAAGAGATGGTGTTGAAATGTTTAAACATCCCAGAGCTGTAGAGTTGGAGAGGGGAATAAATTAAAGTAGACTGAAGTGAATAACATAACTGTTGCAGGCTTGTTACTGGGGAACATCCATCATTCACTTACCTTATGTATAGTCTGTTACATACATTTTATCCTGTGTTTTGCATTTCTATGGTTTTATTCATTACATGTTTTAATTATATTTGTATGATTTAATAGTAAGGAACTTTGAGACTCATTCATGGGGGAAAGGGAGGACAGAAACTGAATACATAAATGATAATTAAAAAAACAATTGAGATAGAAGCTGAATGAATAGTGACCCATTTGGAGCATTGCTAACGCTGAACTGAAGCATTATTATTATAACTTTGTTTAATAAAGTCACACGTATAAGCAAGCTTCACACCTTCAAAGTGCTAACTCAATAACTGGCTGAGTTTATTGTATTGGTTCCTTACCCCTCTTCTAAAGAGCTGAGGGTGGCTCTTTATGTCCATGTTCTCTTCCCAACTATTTTTTGAGGTAGGCTATACAAAAATCATGAGGGCTTGAATCCTTACTTCTTCAGTTCAAACTCAACAGGTTTCATTATAATCAGCTTTATAGTCACTGAAGTCATTCTATGTTAAAAACTACAGGTTGAAAATTTAGGGTTTTCTTGAATATTCATTTCATCTTTAATTTGAATATTACTGTTTTAGCTCTGTGAGGGGCCTCTCGAGAGATAAGTGTCTCAGAAGTAGAAAATCTTTGCAGGTAGTAATATCTGTCAGAAATACACAGAGCTGGGGATTCAGTTATTTATCTGAGATTATTGTTTTAATGGGGAAGTTGCACCATTTCATAGAAAGCCACCCACAAGCTTACAGAAAAGTAAGTCTCAGAAACAAAGACAGACAAAATAGAGACCAGAAATGGATAGCCCTCCAGCAGTATCTGGGCTCCAGCTCTGAACAGCACTAACCAGCACAGCCAGTGGTGAGGAATGATGGGAATTGCAGTCCACTGATATTTGGAGGGCCATCTCTTCCTCATCCCTGGTTGAAAGACTACAGAAGAGTTCCTCTTTTTCCATTGTAAAATTTGGACACTTATTGTTTATGCTTTAGTTATATTCTGTCCAATGAGCTTAAGGCAGTGTATGTGATTTTCCTTCCCCCCCCCTTATCTTACAATCATCCTGTGAAGCAAGTCAAACTGTGAGAATGTGAATGACCTCAGGTCATCCAATGAGCTCCATGGCTGAATGGGGATTTGAACCCAGGTTTCCTGCATTCTAACTGCTATACACTTATTCTAAGGCTCAGTTACTAGCAACAAGAGTTTCCCACTACAACTGTAGTGGCATTTTTTGTCCCACCCTCTTGTCTTTGGCTCCACCCAGCCACCCATCAGAACACGAAACAGATAGCTTTTGAGTGAACTGTGAACACCTCTGAAACTGGATTTGGCTTTCAGGCTGAAAACAAGTCTCTATCCTAGTCCTGAATAACAGATTCTTTCCCCTCACCTTAGGGAGTTGCTACATTCTGATGCATGCATTTTGAGAAAAGTCTGGTTAAAGACCTCTATGAACCTCTGGTTGATTATATGTATTTGTTAAGTAGCTGGACTGTGTGTGTGTGTTGTGGGTGTGAGGGGGATTTCCAGCCATGATTTGTAATCTGATGCTAGATCTGAGTAGATATGTAGGTAAAAGGACAGGAATGTGTGATGCATTTTGGGCAAGATATGAGTCACCCTTGTGTTCTCTCACTGACCTCCAAGCCATGGCTTCCAAGAACACCCACTCTTTATCACACTGCTACACTGATCAAGCAGACGCTGCGACTTGCTCTAAAGAGATGGAGGCTATGAATGCTCTCAGAGCTTGGAGAAGTTCCTTTTCTGGGAGAATGACTCCTGGAATCCCTTGGCCACCATGGCCATCTGCTGTAGAAGATGATTCTGGCACCTCTAGTACCCCAAAGGAACTTTCCTTTATTTCTTTTTAAAGTAGTGGCGTAATGGGGTCCATCAGGGGCAGGTAGGGAAAGGGTAACTGTGTGTCTTCTGGCCTAGCTCAACCCCATGGAAACCTTTTAAAAGGAACACCACTGAAGTCACGCAGGGAGGCAGGGAGAACAGGCTCCATCTTCCTAAAGGACCCACTAGTCAGCATCACTTTTTTACAAGCTGAGAAGGCTTAGTCCCTGGGCAGGCCATTTTGCCCTCAAGGATGTCAAGAGGGGCAAATAATTATTTGGCAGTGTCCGTTTTCCAGGGAGGAAATTGCTTTCTCTTTCTTGTGAAGCTGAAGGAAAGAAAAGCCATGACACTGGGGGATGGGGGTGGGGAGGATGTCCAGTAAACTAAATACCGATGAGAGAAACACATAAATATTTGGCAGCTACTGAGAGGACCTGATGTTAAGCAATTGCTACAGAGGAAAAACCTCTTTTCTTGTGAAGCAGAAACCGAAATCCCCAACGAGAACTTCAGCAACTTCCTATTTTTAAGAATGAAGAAGAACAAGTGGCAATTTACTGGAAATTCTCCCTCCCTTCCCTCTCCACTGCCCTTTTCTTGTAAATTCCGATCAAAACATATTGTGAAACTTACATGGTGAGGCCAGAGTCATGAGGGGGAAGTGGGATCCACCTACCCATTGATAAATTCAGGGCTGGAGAGAGTGACACTGGAGTGCTGCCACTTCTGCAGACATGTGACTTTGATCTTTCTTTTCCATTGCCAGCCAACAGGATTACTGCCCCAGTGCAAACAGAATGACTTCTGCACTATTTCAGGAGGAAGTATTGTTCAAAGCTACACACACAATCGTCAGCATAAGAAGAACAAAAGGGGGGGAACAGAATCTTGTGGCATGTTAAAGGCTAACAATGTTGATTTGTCATACACTTTTATGGACTGTAGGTCACTTCTCCAGATGCACTGCTTCTAAAGAGGTGGACGGTCATGAAAGCTTATGTGAAAGAAATCTTCCTGATTTCAAAGATGCCACTGCAGTCTTTGTTGATTTTGCAGCCACAGACTATGGACTTACATTGCTAGCCCCGACCCCTAGGAATTTCAGCAATAACAACATCACCACTCTGAAGTTCTTAGTAGCAAAATTTGTAAAAGTTGCTCCCCATCCAGCATGGGCACTAGCTGGGGGATTCTGGGAGCATTGCTCCGTCCCATATTGCTTAAGGAAACTATGCCAAGTAGATTAGATTCAGTCTAAGAAAGTGGTGAGTGCAGGAGAGAAAACTCGTGTGTGGAGTCAACATACCATGTCTCTCTCCTCCTTTGAATTGCCAGCATACCCAGTAGAAAGGTCTGTATGATTGCCAGACCAAAGGAAACAGTCAGCTAATCTCACAGACAGCCTGTCCTTGAAAGTGAAAAACCAATATATGTTTACCGGGATTGAATTATGTCCACAAAGAGTTGTCAGGAAGGGCCTTTTTTTAACACTTGAGAGTTCTGCTAAGTAGAAAATGGAGACTGTATGGGTGACCCTTGATGATAAAACAAGTGGCACCGGCTTCGGTTTGAAAGGTAGGCACCTGCTTATGTTAGAACTGGAAGAAGGCTTAGAGCTAGCTGTGTGACAGTGGTTCACCAATCTACACATAATCTGAAGACATACATATCTGCCTCTAAATCTGCAAGCTCCTAGATCTGCATCCATGTGCATTTACTTCAGTGCATGAATGCATTCTTTACATCTCGTGCATGTGCGTCTGTCCTTTTCTTTGCAACATCTATGCCTGTGTTTCATATAAAATTAGTCTTTGTTGTTGTTGTTCCTTCTTTATACCAGATGGTGGTGCTGTGTTGTTTGTTTCAGTACCTTTGGGATATGGGGCAAACCCTTGGGCTATCATAGTGCTCCAAATTAGTGACAATTTCTTCCTTCCATTACAGCAACCCAGGAGCTATGAATGCTGTATAAACCAAAGAAATGTTACTGCAAATCCTTGAGACAGGTTTGAGGAAACAGAATCTGCATCATCCCAGCACCCTCCAGTAAAAGAGGAATCCTAAACAGACTTTGACTAAAGAGCCTAAGTGTTGCCCATTAAGAGAATCAGGGGAGAAAACAAGTTT
The DNA here is from genome assembly GCF_051106095.1 of Pogona vitticeps. Lineage (NCBI taxonomy): Eukaryota > Metazoa > Chordata > Lepidosauria > Squamata > Agamidae > Pogona > Pogona vitticeps. Next base: position 55,826,551 of record NC_135786.1, read on the forward strand.
TAAAGGGGAAGTACTGGAAAAATATAAGGATGTGGTGGCACTGCAGGTTAAATTGCAGAAGCCTCTGTGCTGCAAGGTCAGAAGACTAGCAGTCGTAAGTTCAAATCCATGTGACGGAGTGAGCTCCAGTCGCTTGTTCCAGCTCCTGCCAACCTAGCAGTTCAAAAGCATGCAAATGTTAGCAGATAAATAGGCATCACCATGGTGGGAAAGTAACGGCATTCTGTGTCTAGTTGCGCTGGCTACGTGACCACGGAAATTGTCTATGGACAAACACTGGCTCTATGGCTTGGAGACTGGGATAAGCACCACCCCCTAGAGTCAGACACAGCTGGACTAAATGTCAAGGGGAATCTTTACCTTTACCTTACTGGAAGAAATAAAATTGCAGAGCTCTAGGGACAGTCTGGTTAGGTTTCTGCAACTCTTCCTGTCCAAATAACAAGGATGGAGCATTATGATAGGCACAACCAACAGCAAGATGGAGTCTAGGTGTGATACTTAATTTGGACCTCCAATCTGCTCAGCCACTTCATTCAACACCAGCAGAAGCCTCTGAGCAGAATATCACTTGTGCAACATTTCACAAAATTTCCAAAAGTGCCTCCCCGCTCCGCCCACAAGAATCTCCCAACCAGCATGGCACCACAAAAAAGGAATGCTTCCACATTCTGCCTTTTGCTAAGAACAGTTTAACTCCCAACTTGAACATTTCTTTGCAGTTCTTCACATGCATGCACATTTACATCATCTGAACAGAGAGATCAGGCTTTATTTACTTCCACTTAATTAGCTTGAATGAGGGGAGGGGAATGATGAGAACTATCCCACACACATCTTTTTTCACCACTCCCACTTGTTTTCACTGAGCCACAAGAGGAAGCCATAGCCTTCGATCTGCAGGAGCTGAGCAGAGCTGTTAGTGATCCGATCTTTTGGAGGCCAGTCATTCATAGAAGGAACTTAATGGCACATGACAACAACAAACTCAGTTTCACAGCAGTAGCCCTCCTTCCATTGATGGTGGTGCTCCTGTGGTAATGGAAATGAACTGCATTTTTTTATTTTCCATGGAAACAACAGGACATCATCATGTAGCATCATTACAAGGAGACTTCTAATGTGGAATATTCAGTGTCCCTCACTGGAATACCAGAAATCAAGGCAGGGAAGGATTTAGAAAATATCATCAAGTGTATCATTGGAGACCAAGACCAAGGTCATCTACACTGTCGTATTTCCAGTCACCATGTATGGATGTGAAAGCTGGACAATTAAGAAAGTTGACAGGGAAAAAATCATTTAAAATGTGGTGCTGGAGGAGAGCTTTAGTGGACTGCCAGAAAGATGAACAAGTGATCATATCAAGATTTGAGCTATTTCTGGAGGCAAAAAATGTTCAAACTGAGGCTATCCTACTTTGGGCACTTCACGAGAAGGCAAGATTCTCTGGAAAAGATAATAATGCTAGGAAAGGTAGAAGGCATCAAGAAAAAGAGGAAGACCAAATCTCCTATGGACTGACTTTCTACAGAACCACGAGGCTGAGTTTACAATTGCTCAGCAGGGCAGCTGAGGACAGGACACTTTGGAGAGCTCTCATTCATTGGATCTCATAAGTCAGAGGCAACTTGTTGACAGACAATAGCAATAACAACACTGGAACACTGAATGCAAGAGATAGCATTTTATGTGGAGTGTATTAGTCAAATCTGTGCTTCTGAAGGGAACATTTGCCCTGGCATATGGATGCCTGGAGAGACATAGTCTTCTAGATATCCTTCACAGTATGGCAGGTCTGGGCTATTTTTAGTCCTCCAGATGTTTTAGCTTACAACTCCCATCAGCTGCCCAGCATGGCAAATAGCAAAGAATTATGAGGTTTGTAGGTCCAAATACCTTGACTGCTAAAATTTCCCAAGCCCATCATTTTACCTTCTTGGGAGAAAATTGTGGTGGCATTGCATCATATCTGGTGTAGTTTTCTTAAGATTCAGCCGTGATAGCTGTGCCATATCCTGAAACCGATCTCCTTTTCAACAGCTGACCAATTGTTTTTATGCATCCTGGACCAGCCTTTGGTGAGGGACTGTGTCAAACGCCTTCTGAAAATCCTAATGGACAATATCCACTGGTTTGCCCTCATCCACATGCCTGTTGACCTTTTCAAAGAAGGGCCCCTCCTTACCCTTCAGAGCCTCTCTAACTCTGCTTGTTAACCATGCCAGCACCCTCTTGGACTTAGTTGAGCCCTTCTTTCTTTGCAGGATACACTTCCACTGGGCCTCTACAACTGTTGTTTTAAACAGGCTCCATGCACTATGGAGAGATCGGATTCTTTTTACCTTCCATTTCAACTTCTTTCTAACTAGCTTCCTCATCTGAGGGAAGTCTGCCCTTCGGAAATCAAAGGTTTTTGTGTCAGATTTGCTTGACATTCTCCCTCCAACATGCATAGTGAAAGAGATCACAGCATGGTCACTGTTCCTTAGTGGCTCAGTGATATTCATGTCCCTAACCAGGTCCTGAGCACCACACAGTATTAAATCCAGAGTCACTTGTTCTCTGGAGGGCTCCATGACAAGTCGCTCCAAGGTACAATCATTTAGCATGTCAAGAAACCCAGTCTCTCTTTCTTGACCTGAGCACACATTGGCCCAGTTGATGTGAAGATAATTGAAGTCCCCCATGATTACAATCCTGTTTGTCTTGGACACTTCCCTGATTTTTCTTCTCATTTCAAGGTCCCCCTCAAGTTCTTGATCTGGAGGACGATAGCACATCTCTACTATCACATCGCTCCTTGGGCCAGGGATTTTAACCCACAGTGATTCTATGATGGAGTCAGACCTGCCGTCCATCTCCATTCTGCTGGATTCTACCACTTCTTTGGCATAGATGGCCACCCCCACCTCCAGCACACCCCTCCCTATCCCTCCTATATAGCCTGGGACTGCAGTATCCCACTGGTTCTCCGAATTCCACCAGGTTTCCGTTATGGCCACTATACAAATGTTACCCCTAGCCACCACATGTTCCTGCTCTCCCATCTTCGCTCGTACGCCTTGGGCATTTGCATAAAACCACCTGCGTATGGGGTCTCCCGTACAGGTTTCCTCAAGCAGATCCTCCTTTCTCTCTTCTTTTCCCCACACAGCTGCTAAACTCACTGTGTCTTCTTTGCCTGCACTTTGTTGCAGTGTGGCAGTTCGTTGCAGGAGGCACTTGCGCTCAAGCCAGATTCATACAATTCCTGAAATATAACAGAAAACAGACTAATTTGGACTATTTTATATGAGGCCCAGGTGGAAATGCAATGCAAATCTCGGCTCCAGAGTGAAGAAAAATGAGTTTACAAAACAGTCTTTGCCCAGATCATGAACTGAATGAGATGGGACGGAAACATTCTTCTTTTCTTGTTTTTTTTTTGGGGGGGGGGGAGTTTGAAGATGATAGCTTAATATGCAACCTCTTCAAAGCTAGCTGTCTGAAACTCCTGGTTTACTCCTTCTTTAGGCCCTGTAATGTCTCCAAATTTCATGTACTTCAGTTTACAATTAAAAAATATATACAGTAGTTGGTCTGGCTTTCCAAGGCAAGTCAACAGGAGGCTTACAAATCAACTCAGATGTGGGACACAAATCAAGATGAATGGGACACAAATTTCTCCAGAGCAAATTAGAGTACCCCCAGGAGCCTCCAGATCAGATTGGGGAAGCCCTGTATTGTCTTACTAATGACTGTCTACCTCAGTTTCACTTGGTATAGTTCGCTGCATAGCTAAGTGAGAGTGTGATCAGACAATCATTTGTCCCACTGTTTGGTTCACTGCAGTGATGGGCTAGTTTGCTCCTCTTTCTGGTGATCAGATGAGGTAATTGTAGAATGATCCATCCCATCCCCAGAGTATTTGCAGGCAATTCTTTTTTCTGCAGGTAGGATCACTCTGTTTTGGTTTGTTTCCAGCATCTGCAGAACCAAATTGGAGCCTGAGGCTTTAAATTTCCCTTCTGCTTTTAATTTCCCAATATCATGAAGTGGACTAAGAAGACAGTTTAGTCACTTCACAATATTGGAAAATTAAACACTTCCTCTGCTCCTCCCTGGATGTGCAGAGGAAGGAAGCAAAAAATAAATAAATCATTAAACATTATTATTACAGCATGGCTGCACTAAACCACTTAAGGGGGAAAATGAACAACGGAAAACTCGTCTAGGAAGCAGAAGGGGAGAGAAAGGGACAAGGAGGGGGAGTTGTGTTTTTGTTGTTGTTGTTTTCAAAAGGGAGGTTGACCAAATAGGGTAGTTTCAGGTGTGCATGCCATTTATTTTATTTATTTTATTTATTTATTTAATTTATATGCCGCCCACTCTACCCAAAGGTCTCTGGGCGGCTTACAACAATTAAAATTCAATGGAATAAAATAAAATGATTAAAATACAATTAAAATACAATTAAAATACAATTAAAATTGCCATCATTAAGACCCACAGTTAATGGGGTCTTAGATAGAAGGATCACATCAAATGGCTTACTTGACCTCTACCTGACCTTAAGCAACCCTATTTAGCTCAATCCAATTTGCTCCAAGGCAGCTGATCTAAACATGCCCTGTGCTGCAGTACCTGGAGTTTGATTTCCCATTGTGACTCTGTGGAGAAAAGCCAGTCTGTGCAACCTTAGGCAGGTGACATGGTCCCCGAATGGCCCCAGAAGAACAGATTAGGAAACCACTTCTGAGTACCTTATATCTAGGAAAACCTAGAAGGGTCAACACAAGTCAGAATTAACTTCACAGCACCTTATTCTTATCCTTTTATTCTTATTCTTATTCAAGGATTTCCCTTATGGCTACTGCTAATTGAATTCTTTTCCTCTTAAGTTGGATCTTCACTTATTTAATATTATTTGTTTATTTATTTATTATTTACTTATTTATTTATTGCATTTATATTCTGCCCATCCAGTTACCCAAGGAGGCTCACAACAATTAAAACTACACAATATTCACACTTTTAAAAACACCAGAAATGCTAGATTAAAAAAGAATTTCAGCCTTTGTCAATATTCAAAGCAAATTAAAAAACAAAACTGAAAATGTATTTCAAAGCAGTTTATAAAATATCTAGATTTAATACATGCAGAATTTCTGAAGCACCCAGCCTGCCAGAAAAAGGAAGGTCTTTGCCTGAGGATGGAAGGATAAGAGGGAAAGGCCAACCTGGTTTCTCAGGGCAGGTCATTCAAAGGTCTGGGAGCAACCACTGAGAAGGGTCTCACTCATGTTCTCACCAAACAAGCCAGAAGATCTTAAAAGAGAAGGCACATATTGGGTGATGCGATGCTTCAAATAGCCCAGACTCAACCTACATAGGGCTTTATATGTAATAATTAGTACTCCGAATTGGGCCTGGAAACAAATTGGCAGCCACTGAAGCTATTGTAATAAGAGAGTTATATGCACCTTATAACCAGCACCAGGCAGAGGTCTGGCTGCTGTGTTTTGAATCAGCTGATGTTTCTGAACACTCTTCAAAGGCAGCCCCATGTAGAGCACATTGCAGTAATCCAGATGAGATGTAATTAAGGCAAGTACCAGCATGGCTAGATCAGACATCTCAATCACATGTAATTAAAAGTGTCATTTTACTGTATTTTCTTCCCAGCTGAATCAGGACACTTGCTGTACTATAGTGTCTGCAGATTTATTCATTACATGGTTATCTGTCTAAATGAGCTGCAGTCAACATACATGGTTTTGTTTTTGCGGCGTTCGCCCTTGTGGGCCCTGCTTGTCTCCCTCACAAAGGCTCATGTCGTGTTTTCCTCTCGCTGCCACCAGTGGATTACCTCAATTCATAATATAAATGATGTTTGTCGGAACACTTGACTTGTGAACAGAAACAGAACTTACTTACTGAAACAGATTGAATAATAACAGAAGTTTCTCAGATAAACATTATACACAAGCAAATCATCAACAGTTCTCTCAGTACATACTTCTTTTCTTTTGCTATATCGTTACCACCTTCTCTTCTTATTTTCCTAACCAGCTCTATCTCTTATTATCTGTTCCCTCTCTATCTGACTAACCAGCCCTATCTGACTCCTCCTTTTCCTGCCAAACCTCATGTAGCTGCTGACTTTGCCTCTCCAGTCCTCTCATAGGCTCATGCAAATCAGCTCTTGAATATGAAGAGCATGAGTGACGTGGGTGATTGTCACAGTCTTCGACTCCGTTTTACTCTCATAATAATCTTGAAAAGCAGGTTGTATGTGTGAGAGAGCAAAGGGCCATGGGTTATCCCTTAGCTTCTTGGCTGATCAAGGATTTGAATCCCGGCCTCCCCAATTTTAGCCAGACATTTTGACTGTCATACTGCACTCATGATAAAACCATGTTGAATCCTTGATTTTTGTTTATTACACAAGCTACAAAAAGATATTTAGAGTTCATGTACTCATCAAGCTCCCATCACAGCTGTCTACACAGCTTAAGAAACTGCCCTAATGTTTCCTTTGTGGCAGAACTAACAGTTTATCAATGCCCCCCAAACTCCCAACAATGAATCTCTGTGGGAAATTCTCTACCGTTCTCAGAAAGTTATAATTTTCACTCTCCAGGGACACAGGATTCCCACTTATGGGATCAACAAGGCATTCAGAGTCTTGCATTATTCTAGGAGCACTGTTGCAGAGTTTTGAATTTATGGTTAAACTCCTCTAGCTTTGCAGCAGAAGTGCAGGGATTTATAGAGCAGAAGAACTTTAAGTTCCCCAGAATAGTCCTCTTCTTCTCAACACTTGACACTTAAAGTCTCACAACTCAATCTGAGACATTAATAACAGAAAGAATTTTTTTTCTTTACTTACTGTTATGAACTGATCAAACAGCAAACTAACAAACATAACTGCCTTAAGCAACAAAGTTCAACAGACTCATGAGAAGGGGGGGGGGAAGAACCACAGAGCAGAGAGGCAGGACTCTCTTTGAATTCAGAGGGAAGGAAGGAATGATTGGTTAGTGCTGGACAGATTGACAGTCACTCCAGTCCAGAATGGTCCCTCCCAGCTAAACCTTCTCCAGGCAGAATGCAAGGTTGTAAAAACTCCAAAAGGAATCAATCAGACTGCAGGCCAAATACAATCCAGAGCTTTTTAAAAATAGAATGCTAGACCCTTCCTTGTCTTTCCCAGGCTCCCAGGTCATAAAAAGGGGAGAATGGCCACTATCAGGAAGAAAAGCTGAAGGCTGCTACTTCTGTCCCTTTCAGTGTCTGGCACCTGCTGCCAGCTGACATTATCAAGGAAAGAGCTACTCTTTGATTGCCTGATGGCCTCTGTGGCAGAATTCATCTTTCAGAGAGAGGCAGTATGTTTACACAGGTCAAAGATAACATTTCAAAAAGCTCCCTTAACATTTCCCATGAGCTGCTTTTCCACGGCCTCTTCCCAAACCATTCCAATACACACTCTTGAATGCGGGAGTTATGATGGCCCTTCCTTATCACCAACCTAAGGAGGAGGAAATAGCTGGATGAGAAGGAGCCATTAGCTGACCACACCATGAATATACTTGTTGCATCCAGTGATCCTTGGTGCAGGATAGGAACATCTCAGAGGTACTTCACTGTCTCCCTTATCTGATGGCTCTTTGCCAGGACTGGCCTCTGTTAGCAGATGTGCTGGCTCAACTTTAGGAAAAACATGGGAGAAATCTTTTTTTTTCACATTACCACTGCACAACCCCGCCCCCCCCCCGAGGGCCTTATGGGCATCTCAAACATTTCCAGTCTTGTACATCCAGAGTATGTTTTGTGTTGTGATCATGAGGCTAAGTATAACTTCCTGAGAATTTGAGCCTTCCCTGTGGAGGCCAAGAAGTCAAAAATATTGCTTGGGAAATAATTTTATTTCATGCTGCAACACCCAGTCCTTCTTCTTCTTTTTTTTTTTCTGGACCAACCTGACCAACCAATCTGTTGTGAGGCAGAATTTCGTGGGAGGGCCACCTTGACTGCCTTGAGCTCACTGGAGAAAACGGTTGGGGGGCGGGGAGATAAAAATGCAGCAATCAATGAAATAAAATTAAACTGGCTGGATAGTTCAGTGCTTTGCGTATCTGGCTGCCCAGTCAAGAGACTGGGAGTTCAGTTCCCCATTATGTTTCTCAGAAGAGTCAGCCTGTGTGGCCTGAGGCAAGTTGCATTGTCCCAGGGCAACCCGTGAAGGAAGGAATGACAACTCCTTTTGAGTATTCTCTACCTAGAAAGCCCCGGAAAGGTAACCATTAAGTCGGAATTGACTTGATGGCACACGACGATAACTTGAATCAATGATAAACGTTGCTTGGGATTTCTGGGATTTGTAGTCCAAGACACTCCCACACTGGGAGCCCCAGTGCCCCTGCATGACATCAAAATGTCTGTCAGAAGCAGGGTCCATTGTGACAAATGTAAAAGTCATGGAGCTGGTAATCTACCACATTTCCTCCTAAACGGTGGCATTCGGGCGGCATCTCAGGTGAGCCGCCAGCTCCCCCGCTCTGAGCGTGGTGTGGGTCCTTCCCGCCGCTCCCGGGCCCCCAGAGAGCCTGGCTTTCTTGCCTGTCCCCCACCCCTTTCATTGCCAAGGCGGCTTCCCCCTCCCGTGGATGGTTGTTGGATGCGACTCACGCTCGGGCTTGAAAACCACCCCCACCCCCAGCGCTGTGGAGGTGGGCGAGGGAACGCACCCTCACGCGAGCGCGGGAGAAATCCCTTAATTTTTCATTCTCTCCCTCGCCCGCCCCTTCCCTTCCCCGCGTCCCCCCCCCCCCGCCCGCCTTTCTCCCTCGCTCCCCGACTGCGGCACCAGCCGGTTCAGTCCCGGCTGGAGGAAACCGGCGGAACTGCAGCGCGTTGCCCTGGCAGCTCCTTTGACAGCCGGGAGAGTAACGCCGAACGTTCCTGCTCGGAGTAGCAAGTAGACACTAAAAATATCCCCGTGTGCAAGAAGCTTCCCGTGGAGGAGGAGGAGGAGGAGGAGGAGGAGGCAGCCGCGTGGCAGCCGCTCTAATGAGCGAGCCAGCGAGGAGGAGTTCATCCAAGGACAGGAGAACGTTCCCTGCCTCCCGGCCTCCTCCTCCTCCTCCGCCTCCGCCTCTTCCTCCGCCTCCTCCCTCCGCCGCCGCTTCGCTGCTGCATTATCAGGTGCGGCGGGCGGGGAAGCGGTGGCTGCTGCAGCTTCCCTCCCTCCCTCCCTCCCTCCCGCGCCCTTCCCAAAGCTGCCAGCTGTATATTCTCGAGCAGGGAGCGGCGAGGCGAGCCTTATTAAAGGGTGCTCTGAAAAGGGAAGGAGGGAGGGGCCAGGAGCCGGGGAGGGGGGACGGCGTGCCCTTTAAATTAGAACAGAGGTTGTTGGTTCTCCCCGCCCCCCCTTTTTTTGTTCTTTTAAAGTGAGAAGGAGGAGAGGAGGCTGCGATCTATACATAGCTCGCGATTTTGTGTTTTAATAAAAGTGACGAGGGAACAAGCCACGTACGAGCCATTTTAGAGGTGGCGGCGGCGGCGAAGAAGTGGGTCAGATCTAAAATTGGGGCCACTGCCGTCTTAGATCTAGGGGAGGGAAGAGATCAGGGCAGTGTCCTGGGTTAACCAGCAATTCTAGCGCCGCGATATGCAAGCCCATCAACTCACAATTTCGCTGGATGCAACATTTGCGTCCTGGGAAACCTGCGATCTTCTGCTTCAGACTTTGCTTGCTTTGACATTATGTGTGAGGTGAGCCGAGCGAAGTTACTTTTTTTGAACTACATCTCCAAAAATCCTCCAGCTTGCAGTGCCAGGGGCCAGGATGGATTCTGGGAGCGGTAGTTTAAAAAATATTTTTCAATGATTTCTAATGGTGGGATTTCAGAAGCCAGGGCTGAGAGGTACTTATATAGCAATTCTACACAGAAATGGGAAAGATTGCCTTTTCTCTCTCTTTTGGACAACATTTCCCAGAAGAGCCCAGCAGCATGTCCCCAAAAGGAATGTTTTCCATTTTTTATCCAATACACATTTTTTCAGCTTCTCATATATTCCTGACTATAAGGGATTTACACCAAGTATCTCTGGGACTGCAGCATCAATGGGATTTCCAGTAGTTGGAGACTGTAGTAAAGGACTGGTCCTTCCTGATATGGTCAAGATACATTTTTGTCCCTCCTCCTATCTAGTGGAAGTGCAATAAATTGCAGAAAGTGATAAGTCTGCTTCAATTGTAGCATTTTTCTTTTCAGGATTTAGGCTGTCTCCCCCCACCAGTCTTTCTATGTTTCATTTTATAAATGCACAGCAGACACAGTACTGAACTGACAGCCTAAGATATCAGTTAGGTACATCACGGGAACATCTCTCCTGGGTCCCTGCTTTGCTAATCGTATTCACTGGTGTTCTATCATTTGGAACAAGTCCTTCTTGTCTTGGTCAAGATCATGAAGGCTGCCTGGAAGCTGACAGTTAGGGACATTTTTGCAAATTCCCCTCTTGCTCAAGACACCAGTGCCAGTAATAGCCCCATCTGCTCTGCAGCTTGAGGACAGCTCCATAGTGACCTTTCTCTAGAAGCGGAAACACTAGTAGGCAACTGTTGTACAACCTCTTGTTGTACACATACCGGGCGGCTAGTTTCCTTATTGCCTTTTATTGCCTTTTCTGTAATAGTTCACCCACATACCTCTAAGCAAATTGCTCCTGGCATTTCCATCTCCTGTTGGAGATGGAAATGGTCCAGCATTTTGCAATATCAGCAACAGAAGATGTGTGGGCATCTTCAGATGAAGGGATGTAAGGGGAAAGGAGGAATGAAGGAGAGGTGAGAAAAGTTACCTTTTTTGTCTGAGCTTGTGGCTAACTGGGGATTCTGGAAACTGTAGTCCACAAATAAATTTTCCAAGCTCTGTGGAAAGGAGGGAAGGCCACTTGTCAGAGATCCTTGCCTTCTTCATGGCAGCACAAGATTGTTCATCCATTGAGGGCCTAATCATGCATTAAGGCAAGTGTGTTTTATCTCCTCTTTCAATGTTATCCCTCCAGACACACAAATATTTGCCCAATGCAGAGGGAGGTCAGTTTGTACAAGCAGTGTGTGCTGTTTACAGATAAATGTGCAGAAAGAGGACCAAAGCGATACAATTTCTGAGTGTCAATGGGGCAGAGCATGGTGCCATTGTTCACCTGCCAAGGTGCAGCATTGCCACGAAGGATACTTTATATATCATTTGGCATTCACAGGGTTAAAAATGGTCACTGGTTTAAATTGAGGAGAGGTGAGATCGAAATTAATGCAGTGATAGTAGACTGAGGTACTGGTGCCAACGGAGCAGACAAGTTGCAGCAGAATCCTTCGATGAAGCCCAAGATCTTCCATGGACACTCCAACCCCTGAAACTTCAGGGAGAGCACAGACTAAGGTCATCATCATCACATGATTTCACAAAGCTGTAAAGCAACCTGCACTGCTCTTTAGATAGCTTGCTGGTGTACTGAAATATTCTTCTTTTCTTTTGTTCTCTCATTCTGCTTACTTCACTGAAATGTTATTAGACTACTAGGACTGATTGTGTGTATGATTCTGGAAACATTATTGTTGTATGGGATTTCAGTGGTCAGGTCACCCAATTAAGGCAATGCATAACTCACTCCATGTCATAGCCATTTGCAAGATTTTTTAAAAAAGTAGAGATGGACAGATGCACCAGTAATGTCACAGACCTGGTAACAGAGAGGGTTGGGAAGTTGCCTGTAAGGTATTGAAGGTGTCAGCTGCCATATCTAGACTACTTCTAGATATGGAATCAGTGTTTCATCTAGCAAGATCCATGGTCATTGAGATGTTTTATGAGAATGGCAAGAATGATCTTGTTTTTCTTTCAAGTACCTTATGAAACAGCAAAGTGGAATTTTAACACGCTGCTTTTATGTTGTTTTATGGACCACTGGCATGTTCATTGTGATTTTATTGTCTTATCTCTGATAACTAGCTGTGGTTCTGTAATGTTCCAAGAAAAGAGAGCAGAACTCCATCAGGCTAATTTATGTGGGTGGGGAGGATGGCAATGTAGCAGTAATTCTGGGGACAGTAATACTATGTAGTGGCTGCAGAGGGAAGGCATGGGGAGAAAAAGACAATTCCTAGCTTTGCCTTGTGCTCTCATATTTCCTGGAAGCCACCTCCCCAAGGCTCCCCCCTGCGAATGTTCTATTGTGTGTGTGTGTTGTGTGTGTGTGTAGAGGTGGGCTTGACTTCAGACATGGTTTTTAATTTTACTTGTTTTAATACTGTTAGCTGTGTTGAGTCTTCTCACTGAGAGAAAGACAGCCAATAATGTGTTAAATAAATAAATAAATAAATAAATAAATAAATAAATAAATAAATAAATAAAATGAATGTGCTTTTAACCAGCCTTGCTGTATTGTTTCTGATTTATAGCTTTTGCTATAGCTATTACTAATTTTAATGGCTTTTAATACAAGTGCTTACCATATTTTTCTGTGTATAAGATGCCCCCATGTATAAGACACCCCCTGCTTTTCTAGCCCAAAATTAAGAAATCTAAGTGGAAAGCAGGGATCAAAGACCTGCAAGATGACTTTGATCCCCCTTTCCCCTCCACTTGTTTTTGTTCTCTCCTAATCTTACTTCCATGTATAGATGACCCTCAATTTTTAGTCTAAAGATTTTAGACAAAAGTGTAATCTTATACATGGAAAAATACGGGTAATTTTAATGGTTTTTGCAGTAGGGCTGGCTTGTGTGATTTTATCATTTATCAATGAAAAATTATTTTATCTGTTTCATTCTTTTAAATGTTTGGAAACTGCCTTGAATTATATTTTTTGTAGAAAGGAGGGGTTCAAATGTAACAAACAAACACAAATTTGCAGAATTAATCTCTTTTCCCTTTATGAAGCAAAGTATGCAAGCACACACACACACACACACACACAGAGAGAGAGAGAGAGAGGGAGAGAGAAAGTACATAATGTCTGGCTGTTAAAAATGTAAAATTCCTCTGAATGTTCTAACCCTTAAAAGTCCAAGAAACAAAGCAGCAGCCTTTGTAATTGACCATATAATTTGTGCAATTTAATTATTTGTACAATTTATACAAAACTAATTCTTACAAATGGGAAAGCTCACATTGAGGGCAATGGAAAAATAGCTTGCAGTACCTTGCAGTGATTTACAGTCCTACACTAGCAGCATTCAGTTTCATATAGGCTGCGTGCCTACATTTTTTTGTTTTTACTTTTTCATGCAAGTGATCTCTCTTGTGACAATAAACACTCTGTGCTGCCCCTGCCTGCTACCTCATGCAGAAATCTTGATCATTTAAATGGACCTTTGTGGTTGCCCTTGTCATCCATATATTGAGCACCCTGTCTTGCAATTATTTAAGTGTGCATGATCAAGGGGGAGATTTGAAGGAAGAAAAGAACAATGGGGGACTGGGACAGGGCAATGGATAGAGAAAAAGAGATGGAATTAAACTGTGATTGCAAGATCCACCAACCAATTTCCTGCCCCTGAGTCAAGACAAAGACAGATGTCCAGCAGTGTCTCTTGTTCTTAGCTCTGGTCTAGCGCTGTGGACTGGAGAGGCACTACCTTCGTTTCAGTGGTCTTGGAGCCATGAGACATAAGAAAGGCCTTGGATCTAACCCAGAAGGAAGCTGCTTCCCCCTCCCTTCTTCCTGTAGTCACATCACCATTTGGCAAAGCATTGTGATGGCAAGTTGAGTGGATGGGTGGCTGGATACTTCTGGGAAAGCTGCCTTTCCCTGGCAAGTGCCAAGACTCTTTCTGTCAGTCTGCTGAATGGGGCTGTTCTCACGTTTTGTCCCCAGCACATGAAAGATCCCATTCAATTTTACTCCGCACTAGCCACAGCACCCAGTGCAGCTGGAGACAGACCTGGGGCCTATGTCCAGTTCCTGCCTGCTTTGGATGTAACAGTAGGTTCTCATTCACATTGGAATCAGTTGGCACCATGAAGAATGACAAGTCCATTCAATCATGCTATGGAGGGGAAGACATAAACCTCTGCCAAAACTCCTACTTTGGATGATAGAGCCCAGGACAGCCGTGAGCTCCTACCGTGGCAACACTCCTCATGGTGCAAAGGGCAGGAAGGATGAAATGTGTCATTCATTAATCCTCTAAATAGGCAGCAACAGTCAACATCCAATATGCCAGGTCTTGTCCTAAAGTTGTAGAACAGAACTTCCTCCTTTCACTCACAACACATAAAAATTCTGGGACCCAGTTTGTAATTGAACAGAAGGGGAACTGAGGTCAGGGAAGATTAAAGAGTTCATTGAGAGGAGACGACAGAGAGATTCATGCTCAGATCTTGGCCTTCTGCTTTTTTACATTGGCGCTGTGGGCTAAACCGCAGAAGCCTGTGCTGCAGGGTCAGAAGACCAAGCAGTCGTAAGATCGAATCCATGCGACGGAGTGAGCGCCCGTTGCTTGTCCCAGCTCCCGCCAACCTAGCGGTTCGAAAGCATGCAAATGCGAGTAGATAAATAGGTACCATCTTGGTGGGAAGGTAAACAGCGTTCCGTGTCTAAATCACACTGGCCATGTGACCACGGAAAGATTGTCTTCGGACAAACGCTGGCTCTATGGCTTGAAGAGCGGGATGAGCGCCGCCCCCTAGAGTCGGACACGACTGGACAAAAATTGTCAAGGGGAACCTTTACCTTTTACCTCCCTTCTTGGGACGTCATGTTGCAACAACGATTTGGAAGGATTGGTCTACTTTTGTTGTGCATATTGCTGTCTGCTGGAACCTCCTTTGGTTTAAATGAGAGACTGCATGAATAACAGGAGTAATAATAATAGTGTGTGGCAAACATCAGAGGTAGGAAAAGTTACTTTTTGGACTACAACTCCCTGAAGCACATCAGGCAGCTAGGCTATTAATCCTGAAAGTTGTATTTTTAAAAAGTAACTTTCTCCAACCTTTGAACAAACCACCCTTCTCTTGACTTTCCAGCCTCTGAAAAATGAACATAGGGTTTCTTGGCTTTTATTAAATAAACAAGGAGTTAATATTATGGGGAGCGCCAGGGTATCCACAGGTGGAGGGTGTTGGGATGCTTACCTCTGCAGAATCCTAAATTTATAAATAGACAGACCATGCTGTAGTGGTACATGCTATACATGTGAATTATGCTATCATAGCTTGGTCCTTCCCTTGAAAGAATTCCTCCAGACACAGTTTTGTGGGCACCCTTGTCGAAATGTAGGTAGATCTCCTTATCTTTAGGTACAATAGTGAATGACGATACGGGAATGGCACAGGTGCTAAATGGCATTTGCTTCAATGAACATTGATAGCTAGTGGCAAGTTGCTGTTTCACTTGCACGGGGCCAGGAGAGGAAAAAAAATGGCAGCTAAAATGTAGCTGCTAAAAGGAGCAGGAGATTTCGTTTTGCAAGTGCTTTTGCTTTCAGGGTGGATGTGCTGCTTTAAAGGTTGGCGTGTGGATCCCCACTGTGGCGTAGCAAATAGAGTAATGGACTACAACTCTAGTGAACAGAGTTTGAATCCCTGCTCAGCCATGGAAACTCACTGGGGGAGTAGAACCGGTAAAACCACTCCTTAAATATCTCACTTACCTGGAAAACCCTATTAGGATTGTTATAAGTCAGTTCTGACTTGATGACACAGAACATACACACACAATGTCCATCTGAACATGCGCTTCAATTTCCCATGTTTTGTGTTATGACCTTGTCTTGCCCTATTCTTTTCCATTCATCGGAATGGGTTTTTCTCCAGAGATCTGGAAATGTACAAAGACCATCATAGATCTGGACAAGTACCAGAGTGTTTTCAAAAGGGCATAAATCTGTGTGCCCTTATTTGGGTATAGAATGGAATAGGGGGCAATGCTAAACTAGCCCTCTTTACAATATAGATAGATGTGGAACAGATATGCAGTGCAGTGCAGACTTTGTAGCCCTGATGCCTATCAGGTACACATGGGGCCTGAGTAAACATACGGGACAAATGAGAACTCTAACTTGCTTTGGAAAAGAGACTTGACAGGTGGGTGTGTGGGCATTCACATGTGTATGTGCATACAGTTGGCATGCTTGTGTAAACCTTTAATCTTCATACCATTCTTTTCTGCCACTGAATGTGCTATACACCCATCATATAATATGTCACAGGGATATGAATTCTGTATTTTGTGTGATTATACAATTTACATGTGAAGATATAGAGGAGGCCAAGAATTTATTAAGCATGGGTATCCCATACTTGTAGATCTTGCTTTTCTGCATAACTACTTGTAATTCCTATATAACAGAGGAGGTAACATTTGGCTCTCCAGATGCTCTTGCATTTGAACTCCCATTAGTCATAGCAAGAAGAGTCACAGATGTGGGACTATGGGAGTTGAAATCCTACAGTATCTGCAGAGACACAAGCTGACTTCTCCTGATATGCAGGAATATACAGTATGTTTACCATGCTGTTTTGTGCTGTATCTGCATTTGCATTTATACCTAGTGCATAAATGCCCTGATGAATAAATGCCTTGATGAATCCTGATGAATCTCTCTCTCTCTCTCTCTCTCTCTCTCTCTCTCTGTGTGTGTGTGTGTGTGTGTGTGTGTGTGTGTCTGCTTTGCATGTACATTTATGTGGAGATTCAGCAACATAAAATGACTCATGCTTTTGGAGTTCTTGCTCTTGTTTTGGCAGGATCTTGGAGATTGAGAAGGTGGGCCCAGTAATCCTTAACACAGAAAGTTGTCTTTGCTCTGCCTTTTGCCATAGAAGAATTCCTTGAAATCAGACCAAACAGCTGCTTTCATCTCTCAGGAGAAGCTCTAAAAAAGAAGCTCGGCGTGTGCCAGGCCCATATCAGTTTTGCCTCTTTGCCTCTGCCTAGCCATCTTGCATCAGAAACCCCTCGTAAGATTTCTCTTCTCCATCAGCTCTGCTGCTGCAGCCCTCAGGAGGAAGGGTGGTGGTGATGGTGGAGGGGAGGAGGAGGAGGGCTCCATTAAAGCGCAGACAAAGGCTAAACTGCATAGGCAGCAAAATCCACTCCCCGCTTCCAACAATTGCGCAGCCCAGGGGAGCATTTTGCTCATGGTCTGCTTCTCATGCTGTGCCTTGTAAATAATGAACGTGCATTTGGTGCCATCCTCCTTCTGTTCCGCTTGCCTCCATTCAAGGGAGGGGGCACTCAGGATATATGCCACAGCCCGGCTTCCTGGCTTTGCCTTAACTGCTTGCGCCTTTGTTATGGATGTGTATGATTTTAAGTAATGAACACCCCCATGGCTCTGTGGGATCTCTCTGGTGCAGACCAATGTATAGCCCTCGAGTGATTCCCTCCACATATGCTCACTGCTACCATGTACTCACATACACTGTCTATGCTGATCTGCCTGGGCATCACCAAAGATAGGATAGTTTTCATTTTTGGGCTACTTTTCCCATAATACCCTTCAGCCAGCTGTTGTGTCCTTCCTTAGCTTTCTACTCCCCAAGCTAAGCACATTTAGTTCCTTTAAACTATCCTCCTAGGAATTCATCCTGGGAGGCCTTCTCTCTTGTACACCTCAGCATTAAAAAAAAATTACCTGCAATTATACAAACGGCAATCCTTAGTCATAGAAATAGAATGTGGGTTGAGTGTGCTCGTGTTATTTCCCTAGAAAAATGATATGCAAAACCATCAAAATGCCCAGTACTTCCCTTTAATCCTATATTTAGCTGAGCCAGGATTCCTCAAGAGCAAGGCTCTGTGCACATGCTGAAAGAACTTGTCTTAATCCACCCAAAACTGCTTAGTTCAGGTACAGTTGTGGAACAGCATCCTAAAGAGCTAGGATGGCCATGTGTCCACTTTAAGGGAGGACACTCCTCTCTTTGAAGGGCTTCCAGATGGCACTCCTCCTTTTAAAGAAGTCCTGTGCTGGAAAGGCGGTCCAGTTCATGCCTGGTTTAATGAAAAAGAACCACAAGGAAAGAGATCAAGGATTGTGCAGTTGCCCATCTGTGACTAGTGCCTAGATGACAGCCAACTCACCTGGTTGTAGACTTCCCTGCTTGACTGAGATGCCTTGCACTTCTGCTTCAATTATAACATCTATAACTATAAATCAGTATATGTGGTTTTATGCAGATTGTTGTCTTTTTTGCCCTTCCTTTTGGTGATATGTAAGTAGCCCACCCTATAATGAACACTGGCTCAAACTGAGAAGCATTAACAGATAAGGCATCAGAGGCCCTTCTGGATTGAGCCATTTGCCAATTTGCATTCTGCCACACGACTGATACTGGGTGCATTGTTGTGCCTGCTGCACCCTGGCCAACAAGAGTCATGCCCAGAGAGGCCTCTAACTTCCTCTGCATACTGCTGCCAAAGCAGGATAAAGAAACCTCAGTCTAAACAGTGGATTTGACCTTCTGTGTTCCATGCTATGGAGGAAGGATGCCCATAGAGAAAGACAGCTAAGCCAGAAGATTCCTAAGTCAGATGAGGTGGCAAGGTGATTTCCAGTGGCACTGGGGGGATTGTGTGTTGTGTCTGTGGACAGTCTGTATGTTTGTGGGGGTAGGTGTCCATGCACACATGCTTGTTTTTGCTTTCCTCTAGGAATCTCTGAAATGTGCTTGATCCTCTTTGGGAGCCTGAAGCGTGAGTCACTGCTGTGGCTAGAACGTGACTCACTCCTGCCACTCTTTAGGTAGGACATGATCAGATTGCCAAGTCTGGAGAGAAATCCCAGCATTGCTGTAGCCTGCTTTTGCATGAACACACTCCGGCAGGGAGAACAGAGTGGGAAGAGAAAGAATCGGGAGGTGGTAGGAGAGGGGAGTGGGAAAGAATGAGCAATGGGGGAGGGAAAACATTACACACAGAGGAAAGAAATAGCTCCTGCTAATTATGGTTCTTAGCTAGATGAGAGAGTGCCAGATAAAACTCATCAGCCTTGAATCAGGGAACAGAAGTGGAAGAAGGCTAAATGCTCAAAAATGGATCCCAGTTTTACAAGCTACACTCAGAGCCAAGATTTTGTGGCTGTTTCATGCTGTTCTGTGGAGGCAGACTGTTTGGATGGCCTCAGGCGTGTCCTATGCAACACCGTGCTGCCCTAAACTTGCTATGGTTATTAGAAATAGAGAACAGATCAAAATAGTTTGGGGGAGGGAGGGGAGCTGAAGCTGTCCAGCTATATGCAAACACTGCAATGTTCTGGGTCTCAAAAGTTGAGTAAGGGGCAGAACTTGGATAAAAGCTATATTTTCAATGAGTGCCATATGTCTTTGTAAGGGACAATTGCAGATGTTTATGAAATTATGCATGATTGTGGATGAAGTTAAGTAAGTAAGGCAATATTGTTGCTTCTTCTCTTTCTCGTAATTCTAGAAGTTAGGGACCCTGAACTGTGGGAAATTAAGCAGTAATAAAATCATGATTAAACAGTGGAATTTACTATCAGAAATTGTAGTGAGCCTGCCAACTTGGACTATGTTAAGAGGGGGTTAAACAAATTCATGAAGGAAATGGCTATCAGTGGCTAGTAGTCATGGTTGCTCTGTATCGTCTCCAGGATAAAATGCAGCATGTAAATCTGCTGATTTTTCCCCTTGAATACCACAGAAGAATAACAGGACAGTATCCTCATAGCCAGCTTGTGGGCTTTGCCAAGCCATGTGGGCTTTGCCATTGATGACTGTGATGAAATGTAGGAGTGAGAACTGTTTGGTCTGATGTAGTCTGATGTAGTGGATATGACTCTTCTAATTCTTGTAACATTACTAAAGGCCCGTGACAGATCACAGAAAATTTGACAACAGCCCCCAGCACCTCCCAGCCAGCATGGCCTGAAATTGGATCAGCCAACCAAAGAAGACTGTGCTGGCACAAGGGCTTTCCTGCCAGCAGAAGGGGATTCAAGCTCGCACGACAGTGTTCTACTTATTGCTAGCTCCCTGTGTTCCGTGCTGTCAAGTTGGAACCAACATATAGCAACCTTAATAGGGTTTTCAAGGTAAGCGAGATATTTTAGGAGTGGTTTTACCAGTTCCATTCCCCCAAGTGAGTTTCGACGGCTGAGCAGGAATTTGAACCCTGTTCTCCAGAGTCCTAGTCTGTCACTTTATCCACAACATAATGTTGGGAATCAGTGTAGCCAGTATAATGTTGATCCCTCCAGAGCTTGAGATAGACTAATTTCCAGACAGCAGCTCAGCTTCCTCTCCCACCTTTGGCTAGCTGGCGGCAAACACTGGCAGCAGCCAACACGGAGCATACAGTATGTGAACAGTGCCAGATGCTGTGTCATGTGGGTTCTTCTTGGAGAGGTTGGGAAGACGCCACAGAATAGCACTTAATGCTTCAAATACTGATGAGAAGTGATCCCAGGGAGGGGGAGGGAGGGAGGGAGTGTGCACGCTTGCTTGCTGCAGTGCTTATTTTAGACAGAGATGCTCCAGATCAATCCTCACGGCTGCTTTGGCCAGGGAAAGAACAGAATCAAAGGCGAAGGCAGCAGCAAAAACTGACTAATCCTGCCCTGTTGTGGCAGCTCTGCCTGTAAAAATGACAGGCATCTCCCACTGAGGCAATCAGGCAAAAGGGAAATACCCTCTCAACTCTAGACGGGACTAATCCCTTCCCTCGTGTCAACAGATGGGAAAGGTTAGTCTGTGTGTGGCACGCAACATAAATATTACAGTAACAGCCTCGGGTGCTGGGGCTGGCAAGCAAATGTTTCACTTACTTGGGTACTGATAGGAGGAGGAGTAAGTAGAAGGCGCACGCACACTCGCAAAATCCCAGCCATTCCTGTCAGATCCTTTGTTTGGTCCCTATGCATCACCACCTCTCTTCTTGGCCTGGGCCTAGTGCAGAAAATAGCACTGTGATATCATGTACTGCCACACGCTCAGAGAAGCCACCGTTGGCCCTCTTCACCTCCTCTTCTGTTTCCAAGGTGAACTGTTGTTTTGGGAGCTGTGCTTTGAAAGGGACAGGGTTGGGGGGGTTATCTTGAGAATCTTAAAAACAAGCAATGGAAATTAGAGCAGTTTTTAAAAAAGTATTTTGAAAGAAGATTTACAAATCACTTGGGACCCTGTACCTAGAAGAGCTGCCGATTCCCATGCAGTCCAGGTGTTAAGAGCTTTATCTGAAGACCCTTTTAGGTTCTACAATAGAGCAGCTCATGAGGTTAGACAGGACCTTTAAGGTGGTGGCACTACATCTGTGGAACACTCCAGCAAGAGGGGGACCTTCACTGAGAAGGTTTACATTTCAAATGGAAACATTTTATTTGATTGACATTTTTATTGGCAGCCTTTCAATACCTACACCTTAGCCTTTGTTCCTGCAACTGCCGGCTTATCTAACCATTTATCTTACTGGTTTTTCCTCTTTCATTGCGCTTCCCCAGGGCTGAAACCACTGTTTTTATCTGCTGCTCTCATTGTTGCTAATCGCCACTTACTGTTTCACAGCTGTTTGAATATTATTTATTATTTATTTTTATTGTGCTTTTCATTATTTGTCACTTCAAAAATAGATTACAAATTATTTAAATAAATACAAAAAAGCAGTGAAGAATGCTAGTGAGGGGAAAAAGAAGGGAGAAAATACCTCTCAATAGTTGGTGGTTTCTATTTGCATAAGCCTCCAGCTTCAGACTCTTCCACAAAGAGAATTTTTTTAAAGTATCACTTTCTGCACTGATGTTACAGATAATTTTCCTGCTATTTTAAAGTTTCAAAAAGATTTCATCAAGTTTTTTCAGTTTTTTTAAAGGATGCTATTTGAAAAAAGACAGATGTGGGTTTGCAGTAGTGATCATTGGCAAGAGGCTCCCAGCTGGAAACTTTCAGTTAGTGCAAAGCGAATAACAACAAAGATCCAGCATAGAGGCCCATTTTTAAAATGTTTTCTTCAGGATTTTTAAAGATTTTCTGAAAGAGATGTTGATTTTTGAATCTTATATTTTAAAGTGTAAGATTGGATGCAACTGCTAATATAAACCCTCCACTTATTCAGCTCAAAGCAGCGGAAGGAGGGGTGCAATAAGTGCTCTATTTTGAGAAGCCTGCTGTCACTTCCCTTGAAAACTGTGGGGCTCATGAACAGGTAGCTAAAGGTGCATTTGATAAATCTCATTGGGTAGATATGACCTTTATGCCGTGGGCAGACATTTGGGCTGGTGGCATGGGGATGTCACTGGGCCGTGGTCCAACACAATGTTTGTGGTGTTAAAAATTTCAAACTCTGAGGAATATATAACTGGCTCCTGCCATCCTATATTGTTGCTGGCTATTTGCAATTTGCACAGCTGGTGACATGGCAAACCATTCATGAACTCCTCTTTGAAGAAGGCAATCTACCATACAGCCCATCTTTGGGTCTGTGCTGTTTCCCTGACAGAAGAGGAGGGGTTGAGTGTATCCAGGCAGGGTTCGCTTTACTCAAGGCTCCTTAGTCAATGTGCAAATACAGATATATTAATGATGCTACACCAATAGGGAATGCCAGAGCTGACAAATAAGATGGCCAATGTGTATGAGCTGGGAATCAGTGGAGTGATATTCTGTAAATGTACTGCTCTTTCCAAAGAGCCACTGCGTTCTAATGTGCAGATTGCCAACAGCCTGGCTCTTAACTAGCTTCAGATTAGCATGGCATTTCCAATGGATGTCCCCTCCTCCCTCTCGTCCCTGGCAGCAGCTGCCTTTGTCAACAGTGATTGAAAACCAAACCCGGCTGGCGTGCTTTCTCTGTGATCTTGTTAATTAAGAAATACATTTAATTAGCAGCACCCCAGCTGTGACTCAGCTAATAATCATGATATAAACATGAGAAGGATCCAACCATTTCCATCAGGGCACATTAAAGTCCAACCAGGGCAGCAGGAGCAATGGCCACACTGATGGAGTGTGGCTCTAGGGCGATAGTCAGTCCTGTGCCTCTCGTGAACTTTTCCTGAGAGGCCAAAGAGTTGTTGCTCTGGATCTCTCCCCCATATTGTCCCAGGAGATGTGCTTTGGGGGAAAGCAGCTGGAGAAGCTCTGGACAAAAAAAGACGTGGAAGTCAGACCCACAGATGGAAAATGATTACATTGAAGCCACCCATGACCATTTTCCTGGTTCTCATTAGGCATGGAACATTTATCCCCTGCCCTAGGCATGATGATTTGTAAGTCAGATGTGTTGAACTCACTGGAATTGCTCCCAAGCATAGGCAGCAGATGATGGAAGCAGATAAGGTACCCCAAACTTGAAATGTTGGACTGTCCGACTCCATTATTCTATGATTCTGTGACACGTCCCCTTGTCCTCTCCTTCCAAGTACTGTACCTGTATGGAGAATTATAAACCTCAGTGTGGATTCATTGATTGTTTTAATTAACATTTGCTCTGATTAACTGGCCCACAGGTATTTTCATTTAGAACAAAGACTATAAATTACAAAGGTGTATCTAGGAGCATAAGAAGAAAGGTAGCTGTCAGCAAAGCTTTTAACATAATAACTATGCCAAAGTTACCCCATAAGCTGATAATACTTTTACAGACTGGGTATACCTTTATATAATTCCACAAATTAGAGAGACGCCGTGTGCAATTTAGAACCCTTTGGAGGGTGTCCAAAAGACAATAAGATAGACTAGACCTCCCACACTGAGGCCTGTGAGCAAGGTCTTAGTTGGAGATGTTCTGACTTTGCAGGATCCCCCACAGAATGGTCAGTGGTTCACTGGATCAGTTGACCATCCTTTCACTTGAGCTGGGAGCCTTATTGTACACGCTAGGTTTAGATCATTTCTTAATTAGGCCCTGATCTCCACCCTTTTATTTATTTATTTATTTATTTATTTATTTATTTATTTATTTATTTATTTATTTATTTATTTATTTATTTATTTATTTATTTATTTATTTATTTAATATCCTGCCTATCTAGTCCCTCAGGACCACTCTAGGTGGCTTACAACAGACATATAACAATATAATTAAAACAATTTTAAATAAGGGGAAAAACATTAAACAAGATGAGGCAAACACTAGGAGAGAAGAAACCACTGCTTGCTTTTTGATAGTGTTCTTGTGATTCTCCAGGTTTTTTTTTTCTGGATTTCCTCCACATTTTATTATACACTTTATTACATATCCTATTACTATTTACGCGTGCATCATTTAACAGGGAAGAAACTTTTTTCATCTTCAAAACTGATTTTATTCAGTATTATAGAATCATACATATTTAATTTAGCCATCAGATAAAACTCCTAAATCAAATCCAGTTGGAGTCCCAGCTAAGCAAACCACTAAATTCAATAAGAACTTGATAAACCAACATTTACATAAGTTCTGTTGATTAAATAGGTCTACTCCATTTGAATGTAGGTTTTTGAGGTTTTTGAAAAGTGATTGATAAATTAATTTATTTAGGCCACAGAATCAAATCACCTAGAATTGCAGTCCTATACAGCATATAATCCTATGATCCTTTATGTATTCCTCTGGGAGTAAGCCCCAGTGAATTTGGCAGAGTTTACACCTGAGCAAACATGCAATGGGTTGAATTTGTACCACTGGTAAAAATTCATGGTTGCGTAGTTCTATGCAAATGAATGTGATGGCAAAATATTTGTGCGCATGATGTGATGTATTTAGGATCATAAAAATGTGTCTGATTCTAAATTTATTTCCTCAGATTTAAAGGTCATGACTTTAGTCCTTACAATTGCAGTGGTTTTTTTTGTTTTTTTTTTGCTTTCCTCTCAGTGCCAAACTTTCTAAAGGAATGTCTCTAACACTCCTGTTACATACCTTTAAGGTGTCAGTTCTTCTGATGATCCACCTGAATAAATAGGGTAAGAAGTGGGCTAGCTTCATAAAGAATCCAGAACATGTGATTTAAGGAAGTGTGCCTACACCTTAACCCACGTACGTGCCAAAATAGTGAATTTACATGTAATGTTCAAATTACTGTTAGAAAGTCGACAAGGTTTTGGGTGGGAAGTGATATGATTTTTTGAGCATGGGAATACACTTTTCTGCTAAAACCTTGTTTTGGCTAGGTTTAATAGAGAATAAGTGGAACATGTGTTTCAAATTTACAAGCTTCAGGACAATCAGTTATTAAATAGTATTCCATAAAGTGATGGTGGGCTGGCAAACATAATTCCACTGCAACTTTCTTTGCATCTGTGATACTGGTATTTTCCAGTGTCCATACAGATTAAGGCTGAAGTCTTACTTTGTCAAATGCAATCAAAACAGGACAAAAAAGCCTCACTTTCCCAGTGTTTCCCTTCCTATATTTTCCACCCTGAATCAAACCAGTTCATCTTCCTTCCCTTGTCTCACTTGCCCATCATCCATGTGTGTATTTTTTTTGTTCCACATTGCTCCAATTTGTACTATGCACAATACCTGTAAGTTCATAAGGACACTATTATCTCATCAACGTGTGCTATCTGTTGGGGTGTCTCATGCAGTAGCATTTCCTTATGGGTGTGTTTCCACTGATCACTTCCCCATGGATCAGTGTCACTCTCACCTCTTTGGTTTTCATACAACAATCCTTTTCCTATCTCCTTCTTACAATTCCCCATATTAATTTTGAATCAATCAGATGCAGGAACACTTCCTTGCTTTTAATAACATCTGCATGTCAGCTGTTGCCTCATTTCCTTTTTCATTCTTTCTGAATAATTTTTGTGCTAAAGCACATTGATGCTGCATTAAGTTGGGGCTCATGTTTCACAATATTAAAAAGTCACATGTTTGTTCATTTAACATTTTGCAATGCGAATAAATGTTTTGTAATGGTCTCATCTTGTGGCTGTTTGTCTCGTGAGAAAACAGGGTTGACAGTTCAAGCAAAGATCATTCACCCTTGCAGTGGTAGGAGGGATCAAAAGCCATGCTTGAACACTGGGAAAAAAGTTGCCCAATTTCTTCTACAGAAAAAAACAGGAATGAACTTACACTTCTGATGTGGTGCAAAGCAATGCCTGTCATACCAACACCCATGTGGAATTAAGGACAAAACATTACTCAGAGAAAAGCTGGTGGCATTAACGTTGATGTTGACTGCAGTCACACACTGATCAACCACAATGTACCAAAGTGGAAAAATAAAAAATAAAATTAAAATGGAGTATTATGGAAGAAATAGGTAGATAGATTGAGATTGGAAAGCTTTTGAGAGTAAATAAGGAAACTCTCCTACAGATGTGTGTTACTCTGGAGAAACAAGTGGAGGTTGAGCTAGGCTAGAGAAGATATGCACAAGAGGAGAATGATAAGGGTCAGAAGCAAAATGTTGATGACAATCCAAGATGTGTGTAGATAGGATGTGCCAGCACATATACCAACAATTGCCCTCATGAGTCTGGATGCAAATACTGCAATGATCAGTTCAAATTAAAAACAAAACAAAAAGCAAGCAAGAAAAACTAGGAATGCCCCTGGAGCACCTAGGAAACCCCCCTTGCATGGACATGCTCTATGTGAAGGGAAGAAAATTCTGAGAGAGGGCCAGAGGTTAGGAAAGTTAGGGTTTCTTAAAACTACAGCACCAAGAATTCCCTTGCCAGCATGGTCACTAGGGAATTCTGGGAATTGTAGTTCAGAAAACTATACTAAAATTATCTTGATGATGAAATTATCACATTGGCTACAAATTGGGATTTGATTTTTGTCTTTTCGTTTTGTTTTCTGAGCTGAGCTGTGTGAAATAAACATGATAGCAGTTTGGTTTTCTGTGCCTTGCCTTATCACATGAGATGGTGATCTTTTATTCTTCATCACCCTGGTTACTAGTGACATGAGCCTCTGAGGCAGGGGCTGTCTTTAATATTGGGAACTGAACAGCCCTCTAGCACTGTCTGGTCCTTATCACAGGTGGAGCATCTGGGGAATGACAATAATGCAGAACAAAAGGATGGCTTAGATCAAATCTTTGCATAACCGACCTAGTACCAATTTACCTGCAAATCGGGCATTGTCCCATACTGAGGATTTGTCTACCAGAAGATGTGATGCCGAAACCCAAAAGAATGCAGATCCTGAATTATTTAAAAAAACACACATTTATCTCCACTGCTGTTCTAGCTGAATTTCTCTTTGTCATGCTTTGCTGGAGGTTTCTCTGTCATGCGGTATTTCATCACAAAATTTGAAGTTTCCAATCTCATCGGCAGTTCTTCAATCAAATTTTCAATGGCTCATTGTTGTTGCTGCTGCTGCTGTAATCATCTCAACCTTCCTGCAAGATGCCATACATATTCTTAATTTGATCTCATCGACTGTGCATGGCAAGTTAGGCTGAGGAGCAAAGACTGATCAAAAGGCATGTATTGAACTTCATGGCAGAACTGGGATTTGAACTCCACTCCCTTGCCACCCCAACTCTTCAACCACAGCACCACACCTGCCATCTCAAGACGACTATACAAAAAGGTGCTTTGTGACTGCTTCCCCATATCTGTATGGTGTAACAATTCATCGCCTCAGTGGAGGTCGTGACAATGGTACGCAGAAAAATTATCCTATGCTGAGAAAAAAAGGGGGGACAAACTAAGCTATAAATGAAATCTATGGCTGAAATCCCGTTGTGCAACTGTATGTTGTATAAGGCTGATGGTGCCATTAGCTGTGGCGTTTTTTCCAGAACTAAAACAGTTCCGTTCCACTCCCAAGGGTTCAGAGGCTCCCTTGGGATTTCTTTTGTCATGAGGAAGCCATTGATGGTTGCAGGATGAGAGGGAGAATATTTTAATTACCAAAGATCACAGCCATCAGTAAAATCATTCCCCTGGCCACCATTTTTGGCAATTAAATATCTCCCCCAACCCTGTGACCTCCAGGAGCTTTCCCACAACAAAAGGGAGCCCAAGGGAGCCTTGGAGGAGGGGGGAATTTTTAAGCTCCTTTTTGAGGAGGGGGGAAATTTTTAAGCTGACAGGGCCATTAGCCTTATGCAGCATAAGATTGTGTATTGAGATGGGCACATATCAGAAAAAGTGTGATTTTTTTTGCTTTGTGGATCTTCAAGGTAGACAAATCACAAATTACAAATTTACAATATTTTTCTGGTGAACCAATTAACCGATTCATCAATTCACTTTTTACTTTAAAACCCTATAAAATGCTCCCCTAGGTACCTAGAGACACCATATTTGCAGGGAAGCTTTCCCTAACTCAACTCTACTAGCCCTGCAAAGTTGGTGCAGTTTGGGGTTTGGACGTCTGAGTTATACACCTACAAGCCCCCCCACCCGGAACGTTCTTCCCAGGCACCTAGAGACATCATGGCGAAGCTTCTATTGACTCTCCTCTACAATCCCTCCAAGTTTAGTAAAGATTGGGTTTCAGACATCCAAGTCATATACTCACAAATTGGGTCTCCCCCCCCCCAGGAAAATACCCTTTAGCAACTAGCTAGGGGAAACTCAGTCTTTACCATATTTGGAGAGATTATAGAGGAGAGTCAGTAGAAACTTCTCTCTGAATTTTGTAACTCTAGGTGCCTGGGAGGAACTTTCCTGGGGGGGTGACTTATTTGTGGGTGTATAACTTAGACATCTGAAACCCAATCTTCATCAGCCCTGTCAGGTTTATAAAAGAGAGTCAAAGGAAGCTTCCTTTCAGTTTTGGTGTCTCTAGATGCCTAGGGGACCACTTTTTTGCCAAACGAATAAATGAATCAAAAATTACTAAACATTTATTGATTTGTATTCGTTGGGGGTATTGATTCATACAAATACATATCAACAAATTAGCAGATTTTTAAACAAATTTGGTAGTTTTTAAAATTCATACCCATTTCTATTGTCCAATAAGAAACTGTTTCCTCTGTGTGGCAAAATCCTCTGTGTGGAAGCTATAACAGAAATGGAAAAAAAAGGGGTCATTTTTTTTCTCGAGTGTCTATATCCAGTAGAATCTTCATATTTCTTAGTTTAGAGGACCACACTGAGGCCAAGCTGACATATGTGAGTTAGATTTATATATCACCTTTCCTCCATGGAAGTTACAGTTTACTCCCATATTTTCACCATGCAGCAATCTTGAAGATAAACTAGCTAGGCAATAGCAACTAGCCTGAGTGAGCTTGATAGTGGGAAATCTGAAGCCTTATTTTACCAAGGGCAGCACAGGATGAAATGGTACTGGAATTTCTAAGATGAACAAAGAGATGGAGATGCTTTATGTGTTGAATTGTACAAAGCGATCATCAAAGTAGAGAGGCTTGCCCTGTTTCCCCTTGCTTTGTCCATTCTACAAAGTTGGCCCTAATGATGATTGCTGGGGGAGGGCAAGTGAACAATGAATTTGCCACTCCCCCCTGCCACACCCCATCCTGATATCTTCCCTTTGGATCTCAACAGCTTCTCTGATCAGAACGATAGGAAGATAGGAAAACGAAGAAAATTGCCTATATTCCAGTAGCGTAGGGAACTTTCCAGTTTATCCTGACCCTGACCCCATCAAGGTAGCTCTGAGGAACTACCAGAGTCAAGTATTTGGAAAGCAGCCGGGTCTGGGGAATTGTACACACAAATATCTTGGCTTCTGATAACGGGTGAGGAGATACCATGATAGGAGAGGGTGGCTTTTTACTTTCTGCCTCAGGTTTATTTGTTTTTATTTATTAATCTTGTACACTGCACCAAATAGTGATAAATACTACTCTGGGCATTTTACATCTGTAGTTATGTACCATCAAGTAACCACCAACACATGGCAACCCTAGGAATGAGAGATCTTCTATCCTCAACCACCCTGCTCAGCTCTTGTAGAGGGTGGGTGTCAGTCTATCTCATATTTGGTCTTCCTCTTTTCCTGCTGCCTTCCATCTTTCCCAGCATTATTATCTTCTTCCATGGAATCCTGTTTTACAATGTGCCCAGAGCAGGATAGCCTCAGTTTCAACATTTTTGTCTCTACCAATAGTTCAGGCTTGATTTGATCTCGGACTCACTTCTTTGTTGTTGTGGCAATCCAGGCTATCCTCAAAGCTCTCTTCCAGCACCACATTTCAAATGATTCACTTTTTTCCCCCTGTCAACTTTCTTAACTGTTCAGCTTTCATGGTGACTGGAAATACAAGAGTGTGAATGATCTTGGTATTGGTCCCCAGTAATATATCCTTCCACTTGACCATTTTTTCTAGTTCCCTCATTCTTGTCTTTCCTAATCCCAGTTGTCTTCTGATTTCTCAGCTGCAGTCTCCATTAGGATTGATGATGGAACCAAGGTATATGAAATCTCTAACTATTTCAATGTCTTCATTGTCAATGTTAAAGTTGCATAGTTCTTTGGAGTCATGATTTTTGTCTCAGCATTCAGCTGTAATCCTGCTTGGGTACTTTCTTCTTCTACTTTCCCTTACAGTCATCTCAGGCGGCTGCTTTCTGCCAGTAAGATGGTGTCATCTGCATATCTTAAATTATTGGGTAAAATAAATCAAATCAACATGTAATAAAAGGAAATGCCACGTACAATCAAATATAATCATCATCTAAATCAGCAAAACCCAAACCGAAATGATGGCAAAGAGACAATCTGAAGATAATCAATCATAACTCATTAAAAGAGGATGCTCTCAAAGGCTTCATAAGCAATCTTGTTTTGAGCATCTTCTTGAAGGCCATGGGGAAGGAGGCCAGGCATAGTTCCACCAGAAGTCAATTCCAAAGGGAAGGGGCCACACCTAAGAAGGCCCTATTTCTGGTTGATGACTTCTTGACCTCTACTGGTGTGGCCACCACAAGCAACATGGCCTGAGAGGAATGGATAGCATGGGTAGATATTTTTAGGGAAAGATGCTCTGAGAGGTATCGAGATCCCAAACTGAGATGTCAGGAGAGTTTTGGCTATTACTTAGTGTGTAAAGCAGCCTCTGGGTGTCCTAAAAGTTCTGTCCCCCCCCCCTTTTATCACTGTCCTCTAATAGGGCTCTTTCTTTCTCTTCTTCCATCATCATTTGCCAGTGGTATATTCAGGCTAGAGAGGTACAGGTCTGAACTCCTGTCACCTGTAAAATCTCACCAGGTGAACTTGGGATAATTTGTCCCAGTCTAACCTACCTTGGAGGATTGTTGTCAGGAGAAAGACCAATATCCCTTCCCACTGTGTTCAGCACGCCAACAAGAAGAGTATAATTCAATCAGAAGGTGATAAATTCTGAAGAAACAGTGGCACCAACACTTAAGCTCATGGTTCACATGTATCATACGAATGACACCTAAATATTTTCCTTCCCTGTTACCTCTGAGCTTCATCCTTCTCTCTGCGTGTACAATTCTCAGCCAATACAAAAAAATAAAAGGCTGCCAAACAGTTGCGGAATTTGTGTCCAGATAAACTGTCATGTAAACCAGCTCTTATGTATATTTATAGGGAGCCTTCTTGCCAGCTGGAATCTAATAGGGTGTAAAATAAACTGTGAAACTGCCTGGAACATGAAGACATACTCTCTTTGCATTCCGTTCAAGTGCCTGTGGCTGACGTCGGGTACCCGTGCCACAGCCTCCCCTGCACCTGTCAAGAGGTCTGTGATCCAGACAGACAAAGACGGCTGCTCCACGGTTAAAAACGGCCTGGGTATACACTAGGCAGTGGGCTTCACAAATGCTGGGGTGGTGGTAATCTTAAATGCAACTTTTTCTGAGGCTGGATGTTCATGGAACTGGGCCACTTCTATTAGGGAAATAGGGTTGAGGCATTTCACAGAAGTAGTACTGGGAGGAGGCTTAATCTTCTGCCTGCCCCTTCTTTGTGTGACTCCCACCCACTGGAGTTCCCCACCCACTGTAACAAATTCAGAACCAAAGTGATAAACATTGCAAACATGAATCTTACAGCACCAGGGCAGAAGGGGAGCACAGGGAGGACCTTCAGCAGAACAATGACAGGCAATGAAAGTGCTAAGCAGGCACCTTCCCCAATGCAACTTCTCTGCTCTGAATCACTTGTTCCCAAATTGGCTTCTCCTGAATAGAAGTCAGTCTTAGGGGTTTTGAAACTCACAAATGTGTGTATCGTGTAGCTCTATCCTGAGCTCCTCGTTAGATCTTAAAGTTTTAGAATCATAGAATTGTAGAGTTGGAACTGTAGACTGCAATGGCCACCCAGTCCAACCCTTTGCTGGTGGAAGAAATTGACAGCTAAGGCTGTGTTGCTGCTCTAAGCCATTTTCTCAAATGCAGTCCTTCTGTTATCAAGGGTGAGGATTGTTCTGGAGAAAAGGCCAGCTATGCATCTGGCAGGGTCCCTTCATATTTCTTTGAACTGGGTTTATGTGACACAGGACCCAAGGTGGGTGTGATTTAAAGAGCTTGTCCTGCAGCTTGTGTGCAGCAAATTTGGTCAACTTGGCACTCGGCCTCTCACCATGTAATCAGCTTGGGAAGAAACTTCTGAGCTGGAAAAATTCCCAGGCTGTTTCAGATCTTCCTTGCCAATAGCAGGAATGGCTCTAGTTAAGGGAAAGTACAGCTCCCTCTCGAGATAGGAACAAACAGAGTCACTTTGCCCATCTGGACAGTGCATCTGCTACAGGGCCCTGGCTCACACCTCGCTCCCTGCATCCCTAAGCTAATTAATCTACCTCCATGCTGGACCAACATGCCTGAGCCAGGAGGAGCAGCTTTGTTGTGTGGACGGGGGGGGGGGGGGGAAGAGGGAGAGAGCAATGCAGGGGAAGCAAAATTCATGCAGCAAGCAGCTGGGAGGACAAGTGTCTTAGGATCACTTGTATGTTACGTGGATACAAGGACTGGAGACAGGATGATGAAATCCAGAGATAAGGAAATATGCTTTTTTGGACTACAGCATCCAGAATACCTCAGCTAGAGCGACTACATTCCTCATATCATTTCTAAGGATGGCTACTTAACCAGTATATAAGCCTGCATTTCTGTGTGAA
The DNA here is from genome assembly GCF_051106095.1 of Pogona vitticeps. Classification (NCBI taxonomy): domain Eukaryota; kingdom Metazoa; phylum Chordata; class Lepidosauria; order Squamata; family Agamidae; genus Pogona; species Pogona vitticeps. The sequence goes on from NC_135786.1 coordinate 55,859,525, forward strand.
GCTGCTATTAAAGGCACAGACTTTTAACGGAAGAACTGAGAGCTGAAAACGCTAAGTTGTGCTAGCATTTCTAAGAGAAATGGAGCTACTGGGAGTCAAATATGGTTGAGGGGGAAAGCAGGGTACCTTGAAGACACTATAAATAAATAAATAAATAAATAAATAAATAAATAAATAAATAAATAAATAAATAAATAAATAAATAAATAAAGACACTATATATGTAGAAAGGAGCACAATATCAAATAAGCACAATTTATATCAGGACTGAAGATATATGAAGATTGTTTTTACAGACAGTGAATTTAGAAAGAACGATAGGCATGAAGGGTGAGAAAGTGAGAGGAATATGGAGAAACTGAGAAAGCATGAAATGTATATCCTGGTTTCGGGGTTGTATCTGGAATCAATAAGTGTTGGTAAGCCTGTTGTGGAAGCAAATATGTGTGGGGTGTGATTTGGTTATGTGGACTGTCCATGTTTGTTGGTTTAAGGATAAGTGGCTGGATAGCTCTGTGAGATGGAGCACTGGAGTTTAATTCCCCACTGTGCGTCCTAGAAGAGTCAGCTTGTGTGGCCTTGGGCAAGCTGCACAGTCCCAAGATGACCCCAGAAAAAGGGAATGGTAAACTGTTTCTGAGGATTCGCTCCCTAGAAAACCTTGAAAAGGGCAACCAGAAGTCAGAAATGACTTGCTGGTCCACAACGGTGTTAACAGCATTCGGGTTTGTGAAAGTTGCACGGATTACGGCTATACAGAGGTAATTGTAAATATGTGGCAGGGATGTGAAAAGTTTTTACCTTCCCACCGAGATGGTACCTATTTATCTACTCGCATTTGCATGCTTTCGAACCGCTAGGTTGGTGTTCCGTGTCTAAATCACACTGACCATGTGACCGCGGAAAGATTGTCTTCGGACAAACGCTGGCTCTATGGCTTGAAGAGCGGGATGAGCGCCGCCCCCTAGGGTCGGACACGACTGGACAAAAATTGTCAAGGGGAACCTTTACCTTTACCTTTTATGTGAAAAGTTACTATTTTGGACTACAGTTTGCAGAGTACCCCAGCCGGTGGTGGTTAGGACAGCTGGTAAATTGTCACCCCAAAACACACTGTTTCCCATCTCTAGTAGGTTTAATAGATGGAAGAACGGCTAGTGATTAATTTTTATACCACACATCAAAGGAGATTTTTCTGCACAGCAGTTCTACTAAACGTTTTTTATGGCTGCTAACATGTGAGGGTTTGTTTTAAGGAAGGAGAGCAGATGCTGGTCCTGATGTACCACTTTCAGAAGTTTTTGGTTCTAGATGACAATTACTGAGTCTTCTGTGGATGCCTGAAATCTCCACTGTGAGGGCATCCTTGCAGCACAGAGAAGGCGGCAAGAAAGAGAGAAAAACTCCCATAAGAAATTCAGACAGTGAAGCTTGGCCAATAATTCCCCCTTTGGGGAGACATTGGGAAAGTGACAAGCTTCTCCAGAGCTTGTTGCTCTTCCAATGCAAAATCTCTTTTTAGTTGTGCAGGACTGAAAATGTTCAGTGCTGGAGGCAAAGACTGGTGCAGGTACTGCAAAAATGTGGTGCCTGCGTATTGACTGGGATGCTGGGGAGGGTACTGAGTAGGATGACAGCTCCGACCAGGTAGGGTAATAGATTACTTTGTCACACCTGGAGGGGGGGGGAACCAGAGCAGGGATAAGATAGAGAGCACCAGGCTTAAAGGAGGAGGAGGAAGAGAATGACGAGGTCAGTGCAACACCACCATCCAACGTGGAGTCATAGGACTGTACAGAGACATCCAAAGAGCCCCCTTCTATCTTCTGTGCCCTTGGCAGGTACCAGCCCTTGTTGCTCCAGGATCTGTGGACCTAGGAGTGGGTCAGTTTTGGCCCCAGCAGAGGATGCGGAGATGGAGCACATGTTGTTGCCCCATCTGGGTCCCAACAATGGGGGTCCCAGCACTTGGCCAACCCCAACCCAGTGGTGGTTTGCCCACCCAGAGGAGACACTGGCAAAGAAGGCACAACCAGCAGTTGTGGCAGATACTTTGGAAGTGATACGAGCTGCTGGAATTCCAGGACTTCCATTGGCCCAGCGTCACTGGCCCTTCCTAAGCAGCTTTAGCTGGCTGGGGTCAGTGCTACAAACTCAACCCCAGCCCCAAACTGGAGACTCTGGTACACCAGTGAAAGGAACTTGGGCCTAGCTGAGGACATATGGGCAACAGGCCCCAAAAGCAACTAAGCCCCCATGGACTGTTGGTGCAGGTGATACAAGATGCCCAACCTGATGTTGTACCCCATTCCCCTACTCTAATGAAATGCAAGTTTCAGCAACAATTCTCTGGAGTCCATGGAGCCTATTGTTGAGGAGATCAGCCCAAAGGGGCAGTAGCTGCTATTGGTTCTGAATGATTCAGCTATCCTACCTCTGCATGGAAGGACACAACAACCACTTCCCTGGGATCCAAGTGCAGTCCGTTCTTGGAACAACAAACCCTGCAACTCAATAGGAAGACGTGGCCCCTTCATAGAATGACAGCACGGCTCAGTTCCCTGGGAGAAGCAACCCAGCTCTGGGTAAGGCATGTGTGACACACTGCACTTCTGTTTCTGAGATTATTAAGAATTTGTTTTGGTTACTTACCGAAAGAGCAATCTCGCTTAAAAAAAAAAACAAGCCCCAAAACCCTCACAATTTCCTTCCACAGCCTTTCTATAAATAAAGCTGCAGGACCTGTGAGTATGCAGATCTCTAATGACCATTAGCTGGCTGGCTAATTCTTGTTAATTTCCTTCCTGGAAACTATGAATATCTTCTTCTTATATTCAAGTGCTCTTAAGGATTAGATCATTGTACTGTACTATTGCTACCTCTCTCATTGTCTTACAAACACACACCCACAGCCACACATACCATGGTGACCATATGCCCTCTTTTAGGAAAGTTTGTCCTCCCTTTGAAGGACTGCAGAGGAAAGTCCTTCTTTTGAAAATGTCCTCTGCTTTCCAGTCCACATCTAACTGAAGGCTAAAGAATTTTAGAAGGAAATGAGTGACAGAGAAGTTGCCCCTCAATACAAAGAACCTGGACAGCAGACTCAGCAGGCAGACAGGTGATCTGGCCACAGTCTTCTCTAGTCAGACAAGACGCACTATGTAATTCTGCTTAAATTATTAAAATAATTTCTAATCATGTATCTGCATACCAACATTATTTATGCAACTTTATCCAAGTCAATGTTTTCTTTTGCCATCCTTTTTTGTCATGCATGCCATCATTTTTGATCATGTGTAAGTAGCCACATGTGTAAGATGGGCATGAACCGCCAAACCTGTGGTTTTTGCTGGTTTGGGTTTTTTTGATCAAACAGGTGTTCGATGCTTCCCAACCCAGTCTCTTCTGGTGGGTCCCAACTCAGAAAGTGGGGAAGGGAAACATCAAACATCTGTTTGATTCCCCACTGTGCATCCTACAAGTAGAGCTAACTTGTGTAGCCTTGGGCAAGCTGCACATTCCCAGGATGCCCCCAGAGGAAAGGAATGGTAAACCACTTCTGTGTATTCTCTGTCTGGAAAAACCTTGAAAAGAGCTGCCATAGATCAGAACTGACTTGATAGCACTTGACAATGATTATGATGATGGTGATTATAGTGATTCCTCTCACAAATCCCTCAGTCTGAAACCATTCTGATTTTGGTGTGTGTATGTGTTTAAATACTGTTCCAGGTTGGTGGAGCCCACAGTGAGCTTTGTGGGATAGCGGACAATGGTCTCTAGACCTCCACGATTGCCTATCCATGGCTTAAAACCTGCCTCTGCCTCCTGAAGAGATCTGAACCTTCAAAAAGTCCCATCTACTAACAGGGAAATCCAAGAATCCAAGTTGATCTATCAGGCAAAAGGTAGCACTGGCAATAAGACCAGGAGGTAAAGGGATGGGAGATCATCTCCATCCCTTTTAGTAGTTGTAGATCTATCAATAATACAGAGGTGTTCATCTTGTGACTTGGCAATGCTAATTTTGATAGCCTAAAAGGATACATATTTCTTTCCCTACATCAGGGAGTGAGATGGGAAACATTAATGTGTAAGGCTAAAACTGGCTTAGGATTCTGGGATCTGTAGTACAAAAAAAAACACATGTATTTCCCATGTCTAACCAGAGGTTGGCAACTTTTGACCTTTCAGATGTTTTGGCCTGCATCACTCCCATTAGTCTCACCCAGTATAATGAATGGTGGGAGTTTGAGTCCAAAATTACTGTAGGATCAAAGGTTCCCCACCCCTGCCCTGTATATAACTGGAGTTCTGACATTGGGATGACAGATTAGCTTTCCCAGAGGAAGCCATTTGCTGAACTCCCAGGCAGTTGCTGTGTTGCTTTTACACACATCTTTGAGGGTGAGTGTAGTGATGGTAGGATTGAAGGTGCAGGTTTCATCCTCCTGGATCCTGTTCAAAAACCTGATTTGTATCATTCCATCCACCTCACAGTCACATTCTCCAAATATTACTGCGATTCCCCTTGCAGTAGGCTAAAAATAGCTCCCACAGCTGCTGCTACAGCAAAAACTATCAAACAGAGCTGGTTATTAATAGCCCAGGGGGCAGCCATTGCTGCCATTGTCCCCGTTCTGTTCTGGTTCCCATTTCTGCCCAGCCTTGGGGTGTACACACACAGGGCTGTGAACTCTCTGAGAGAGCCTTTAGATTCATTGCCCAGCTGGGATACAAGCTTGAAAACATCACCTGAAATAACTCCACTCTGGTATTCAGTCCAGGCAGGCTGCCCTCTTTTCACTCCTCTTGGACTGATGCTTTAATTGCAGAAGAGAATAAACTTGGGGAAATTCCATAACACCTCTGAAAGCCTCTCATATTTCCTGGCATTAAATGCTCAGACACTCAAGAAGCAGATTTGTTGGTTTGTGTGCGCACGCGCTATGCCTCTGCTAAGGCATAGTTTTGTGATGATTATTTGCTAGATTCTTTACTTCACTTAGCATCCTGGAATCTCAACTACGTAGGGACGCCAACTTTCTCTTTGGCTCAGACTATTAGCAGCTGGCCTGCTTGCACCACCTTTCATCATCATGTGGTTCCCACTCACATTGGAGGCATCAAAGTCATAAACTTGGTGTGTAGACCTTGGAAGCCAACCAGGACAGGCTTAGTGTCCAACTCTCCATAAGAACAAAGAAGGAGCTAATAAGAAAACAGAATGGGATGAGATAAGGAGCTATGGTTTGGGCTCTTGATTGTTAAGCAGTCACTTAACTAGGGAATGAAAGAGATTGTTGCACTGCTTGTGAATTAAAACATTCTCTAATTAAAACAAAACATCTGCTCTGTGGACCAGAATGGGAATCTGACCAAAGGTGCTGTTAAATATCTAGTCCTTGTGATACAGAAAACAAAAGGAAACAAAAGGAAACAAACAAAGAAACAAACAAAAACCCCTGCAAAATTCTGGAAGTTAAAGCCCAACAATTTTGCACATAAAAATCTCAATCAAATTAATGTTACAGCTGTTTACAGCCGAAAAAGAGAAGGCTTCCCCACCCCTATGTTCTATTGAGAATACTCTATCATGAACTCCAAATAGATAGCGTGTGTAGGTCCAAAGCCAATAGTGAGCAGAGCCAGGGCTGAAAGCTCTGATGAGCAGCTGGTTCTAGCCTTCCACTTGGAATCTTCTGTCCTCTCTTCTCTTCTGCTATCTCTTTCCACCTTCCTTCCTGTCCAGCAAGCCATGCAGGGAGAGGAAGATTATTCTTGTTGGAGGTCTGAACTGATCACTTGCAGAGGGTTTTTTCAGTCAAGGGCTAAATGTTGCTGACCTTGGGCACAGAGAAAATAGCTTACAAACACACACCTCAAATCAAAGTTGGGAAATTGATTGATTGATTGATTTGATTTGATTTGATTTGATTTATACACTGCTCATCTGGCAGCCAAGGCCACTCTGGGTAGTTTATAACAACTAAACAGATGAACAATAGAATAACAAAATATGATAACATCAATAAATTAAAAGGTGCAAAACAAAATGCCATAATATATAGTGGGAGACATAGTGGGATACAATACAATACATTAAATAGCATAAAACATGACAGTAAATTAAATACCTGTATTATGCTATTGGAAGCACTGTTGCATCAGGATGTTGTTTGATATAGGAAGGCTTGCTTAAATAGCCAAGTTTTAATAGTTTTTTAAAAAATACCTAGTGAGGAGGCCAGGCGAACTTTGGGTGGGAGGGTATCCCACAGTTGTGGAGCTATTGCTGAGAAGGCCCAGTTTCTGGTGGCTGTTTTCCAGGCTTCTCTTGGGGTCAAAACTCTCAGTTACCCTGCCTGTGATGATTTTACTGGACAGGCAGACCTCATCGGAAGGAGATGCTGGGCTAGATACAGAAATATTGCTTCTTTGAACTACAGCTCCCAGAATCCCCATGACCAGCTTGGTGAATGGCCAGGCAGTTGGGGGAGGGAGGGTTTGTAGGATTTGTAGTCTAAAATATATAATATTTCCAAACTTTCATTGGGTGTCACAGAGCTGTTTAAGTTCACTTTGATTCAGGGTAGATTTTGGATGACCTCTTTTAAAAAGGCAGAGGACAGTCCTCCCTTTTCAAGTGGTCCTCCATTTGAAGGGCTGTCCAGGAGGTCAGAGAGGGAGGTCAGGGACCTTGAGGTGGCTCCTCCACAGCAGCAGCATCAGGACAACAGATTCAGCAGGTGTACAGGTCATCCCTGCCTTTCCCACAAGGATCACATGTATTGCAATTCCGTTTGCCTTATATAAATCACTGCTTAAGTTGTGTAAATAGTGCATGTAGTGTTATGCAAACCAATGTTCTCTACTGTCCTCTGCTTTGATGATGTGTGTCCTCCATTCTGGAGATGTGCAAGTGGCCACCCAAGGTAGATTGTGGTTACCTAGCATTTCCCCTCAAGAGGGTCCATGTTTAGGGATGCATACAAGCCAGGGCATCTTTTTGGTCACTAAGGAGCACTGATGAGGATGAGCCACTGCAGGAGTTTTTATGCCACTTTGGCACTCCAAATGGATGTGGGTGTTGAATATGAAACCTGGGAGCCTGCTTAGCCACAGACCAGCAGACCACCATTTTCCATACAACTTGACATACTTTGGGATGACTGGACATGGCATTGTCTTCCAAATGGCACATTAATGGCCCTGGATGTTTCTGCACTTAACCCCCACCCCAACCTACCATGGAGGTGCTAGTAGAGACCCTGGGTGAAGACAAATGACTCTGGGGGAAGAAAGAGGAATTACGAAGGTTGCTTGCCCCTGGCACCTGGGGGAATATAAAAAAAGTCATTTTGCCACAGGTGGAGCCAAAATCCCTGGCAGAGAAAACCTGGCAGGAGATGAGCTGTCAGAGTGAGGAGGCAGGAGAAGCAAGTGCTGGCTCTCTGACTAGAAAGGAGAAGAACCTTGAGGAAGGGGCCTGGGGAGATGCTAAGCGGGAACTTTTAGAGATCTATTGGGCTGAGGAGTCCCCGGAGGAAAAGCCAGAGACCCTGGGGGAATGGGACTACATCTTTAAGGAAGACCTCCGGAGAGGGATCTTGGTGCAATTACAGCTCCCTAAAGAGGAATGTGTAAAGCACAAAAATCCTCAGCCAGCCATACTGGCCATCCTACTTGGAGGAAGAGTATCCATCACCCGGAGAGTTGGAAGAGATCAGAGAGTAAACTCAAGGAGCTGGTGGCCTCTAAGACTCAATGTTGGTGGAGAAAATGGCAACGGGAATACCAGTGCTGGAATGAGAGGGAAGAAACTGGACCATATGGCATAGAATCAGGGAACCCTCGGGAGAGACCTCTCACTTACTGGCCCTCATTATGGGCATACTGGCCCTCATTCCTAGGTACAGCTTGGTACTGACAGAGTCACAGGTCTGGCTTAAGGACTGTGATGAGAACCAAGGTCATTGAGGAGCAAGTGGACCTCCTGATGAAGGGAACTGGGAAAACAGAGACTCTACCAGGTTAGAGGGCTCTAAGTGTGGTGTGCTGAATGTTTCCCATTTCCCAGGTCCAATAGGTCCATTTGTGTTTGAGTGTTCTTGCCTGGAGTTTATGCATCAGAGAATGGAGGAAGGACGCCCCGCCAATCAGGCCAGAGCTGGTGAGGATCACACCCCCACAAAGCAAGGGCTCCGTTTGTCAGCTCTAATGCATACAGATGATCCAGAGTTGTGAACCCTGGAGCCAAATCTGTCCCCACTTGGCCCCCCCCCCAGCTCTCAATCCAGCCCTCTGGATGGCCTTAATCCTTCTCCATGATAGCACAGTTAGAATGTTTCTAAGACTTTTTCTCAGCTCCCCCCTCCTTCAATTTTCAAAGCTTGGAATGCTTCTCCTAAGGCTTAGTTCTTGGCAGCATAAGCTTTAAGCTAAAATGAGCATGTATTTTTGGTCCCACCCCTTTCCCTTTTGGTTCTGCACTGGGATGTATCTACAGAGAACTTCTTTGAAGCTGAATTTGATGCTTCAGGTGAAAGTGGGTCCCCATCCTTACTTTCACCCTGGCCCTATCCTGCTGTGTTGTTTAGCAGACACCCACCCCCGCCCCATTCCAGGCATGGGTCCTTGCAAGACCATAGTAGTAACACTGTTTCTGCTTGGAGACTTAGGAGCCCTCCAGATAGCCTTGCCAAGTCTCACAGGAGCTTCCCGTTATGTGGAAAAGCCCTAGCAGACCATCAAGCCAATGCTGCCTGCCTGCCTGCTTCCCTCCCTTTCTGCATGCCTTTTAGTCTCACTCAGTAAGGTTCCTGCTGCCAACTTCAGAAGAGCAAATAGGGACATGCGGTGAGGGGGAAAACAGAGACTCCGATTTTAAACGTAGGCCAAATCCATGGGATGACCAGGAAAAGGTTTGTTGGCAGGTTGGAGTGGAAATTAGACTCATCTCTTGCTGCAAAGCAGGAACTGTTCCTTCTCTGTAGGGGACAGCTGGCAAAGGAGGCCTTGAATTTTTATGTTCTTTTTTTTCCAAAATAGTGCTGTGTTTCCCTCCTTCAGATAATAAGCCTAGCTACTAAATATTAGAGTTATGGTAATCGATGAATCACACATAAGGGCAGAACCTGAAGACCAAGTGTCTTTCCAGAGACTTAGGCCAGGTTCAGGGTGTTCAGAATCCCTGTCCAGTAAATACAGCCACAGTAGGCCACCCCCTTTCTCTCCCCTCCCTTCCCCTGCCCTGCTGCCCTCCCGTCTGCGATGCAATGGGCAATTTTACTCTCTGCACAAACATGCCTGGCAGCATTCCCTTGGCTCACACCCCAGTCCAGTGATGGGAATTTGCTTGGCAACATGTTTTGTGGCAAGGGACTGTGAGGCAATCACCTTCCTCAGACCTGCACAAAGCTGAAAGATGGAGCCTCTGGGAATACCTTCCTGCTGTGCACACCACCTGCCCCTTCCCCAAGCTATTTATCCTCATCTTTTCCTGGCCAGGAGGGGAAAAAAATGAAGGAAGGTCCAGGCCCAAGCCAGTCCTAGGTTTGGGAAAAGTCTCCCTTTTCTGGATGGATCACAGCTTCCCAAATCCATGCCGGCTGTGGAATTTGGGGAGTTGTAGACCAAAAGGAAAGCTTATGACGCTCAGTTTCAGAGATGGGAATGGAAGGGTGCTTTATTAACCCTACTTGGCTTTGGCTTTCAGTTCTTCCATGAATCTTCACTTCTTCACCAGCTGACTATATGCTGCCCATGTGCCTCAGAGTCAGACGCTGGGGCATCTGATTCACAGCCTCCTGTGACATGAGGTTAGGGTGAACAGCCAAATTCCCCTAAGAGCTCTGGCTGTGTATACAGTCACCTTGCCTGATTCATGGAAAATGCAAGAGGGTTCAGATGAGGTGGGTCTCCCTTGTTTTCCCACAGCTTTCTCCTTCCTTCTTCTTATCAGGAAACAGAAAGCCACCCATGAATGAATTTGGTTGGTGATGTTAAGATTCCTGTATTTGGAAGCACTCTCATTCTCTTCTAGAAGCGGTTGTGTATGCTCTGGATTCTTGCAATAGCAATAGGACTGGTTTCTTCTATACATGGTTCTCATTTGGTCACAGGCATGATCACTATTGGGATGAAACTTACATAGATACCTAGGGTGTTACAGACTAAAAAACTCTCCAGAACCTGAAAATTGCAGTGAATCTGTATAACCACTTCTCTAATGGCAGTTGCTTCTCTTGCACTGAGAGTCTCTTTTTGTTCCCATGGCTGAAACTGTGTATTTGGTGAACTGCTACTTTTGGTGCTCCACTGTATGTGCTATATATTGTATATGGAAACTCTGGATTTAGAGTATAGGAAAACTGAGACAGAAAGTTAATAAAGTTGAAATAACTTTACAAAACTGTTTCCCCTCCATATACCTTCTACTAGTGGGCCAGTTCCACTCACAAAAGGTCCATTTGCCTCATTTTTTGAGACCCTTCCCTCCCTCCCGCATTCAGCCCATTCAGCAGTGTTCCTTGAGCTTTTATGTGTAGTGTTTTTGGGGCCTGGGGGGCATGGCATGGGAAGGAGCAGGTGGGAAAGTATTCTTCTGCTACTCAAGTAGTATATGCTATATCCAATGTAAAAAAGAATGAATATTTTTATAACTAATTATTTTGAGAAAGGTCAAGGTGGATTTATAAAAGGGAGAGAAATGGCAGATCTAACCAGAAGAGTATTGAACGTAATACATTTTATAACTAAAAATAAAATGAAAGCACGGGTAATTGCATGATATGGTTTTAAAGTTACTTTTCTCATCCCTGTTGCTATACACATACACATGTGCACACAAATATTGTGCAGTTGCAAAAAATATGACCAAAGGGGAGGAAGGGGACAGACTCACACAATTGTCTGTCGAAAGGACAGTGCAACCTGGACACCGGTCACAGTTTTTTTTTCTTCACATCTTTCCTCTTGGCACAGCACCCCCATTGTTTTGCAAGCTTTAATCTTCTAGAAGGAGAAATACACAGTTAAACTTTGCAGATGCCACTTTTTTGAACCTGAGCGCCTTTGCAAGAACAAGAGGGCAATGACCCAGTTTGTTATCTCAATGTGCTTTTGGCAGTGTACCTTCAAGGGAAAGGGCCCTTCAAACTACTACTGTATATGTTTTTCGAAGTTTCTATGCTACTGGTTTACTTGGCAATTACTTTGGTTTTATTCTGTTGTTTTTAACCTTTTGGAAGGTATTTGCATTCTTTTATGGTGGTTTTATAGTCAATGACTTTAAGTGTTATTGCGTGAACTGTCCAAAAAGCTTTGGCTATTATACCATATAGACTGTAACAAATATATAAACCAATAAAATTAAGGCCAACCCCCTTTGTATCTTCTTTGTGTGTCAGTGCAGCTTTGAATCTCCTTTTTGTAGGCAAGTAAGACAAGACAAGACGGGGAAAGACAAGAAGGGAAATGCTTCTCAGCCTCTTTCTCCTCTTGCATGTTTTCCATACAATCCATATGGATGTACAGTAGTCTGTGTTGGTGAAATGTGGGCTTCACAGATGCTTAAGATCTGCAGTGATATATTGTTAAGATCTAGGGAAGAAAACTATTTCAATTATGTAACACTGAAGAACTCTGAACATATAAACCAATCAGGAAGTCCCTCTCCAGGAAACTCTTGTATGACTGAGAGCTCTGAGGCGTAAATTGAGTTGCATGTTTCTCAGATTACCACAAAAGCATGAGGACAATGTGAGCAAACATTCCTTTGCATGTGCAAATACTGTCCCTTTGCTGAAATGTAGGGAAATGTCCACATATACAAAAGGTTCTCGGGCCAATTTGAGCAATCAGGAAATTCTGAGGATGGTAATTCCTGTATTGGATCACTTTATTGACATTTTAAGGATCCCATAAAGGTATGCCTACTCTCATTTTTCTAGTTAATGGAGAAAGTATTGGAGATACATAAGACATATAATGAGAATACTGTATGTATTTGGAGAAGATGAAAAAAGGCTGCTAGCTATGAACACTGTAGTAGATAGTTCCAGCATTGTGTAAGCTGGATATCAAAATTAGTTTCACTATAATCAGAGAAATTTATGTTGACATAATGCCCTCAGTATAACGGTCAGAGACATCTTGGTCAAAACCACAGCAATGGTGCAGCTCTCTTCTCCTCCAGAGCAGTTGCCTCAGTTCAAATTAGAGGCTTACAGCATTATTTTAGGCCAGTCTTCAAGAAAAATTTGACCTTAATTATTTCGGCTTGCAGCTAAGTGCAAAGTTTAACCACTTCTGTGGCTTACAGAAACATAGTCACAGAACTGTATTACTGGCAATCTCCACAGCTTCCAGCCTCTCGCATGATTCATTATTACCATCAAAATGTTTCTAACATATTTCTCACAGAGACACACTTTGATGGGGAGGGGCATTCAGACTATTGGACTGATTCATATCTTGACCCAGGAAGACCAAAGGCAGGGACCAAAGTATCTCGGTGCTAAACCATGACAGTGAAGTAAGAAAAGGAATAAGGAAAATACCTGTGCCTGTTCTATCGGTGGCAACTCAGAAGTAAGTCCATTGTATTGAATGGAGCTTACTTTTGAATTTTTGTCCTGATTATAGGCTCTTAATTAGTGACTTAAACTCTGAGCTGTACAGAAGGGAAAACAAATCCAGCATTAGTAAGCACTCAGAGGGAGATTCCTTCTTAATACTGTAGTCTGTGTCCCATTATAATGCCAGGGTGAGGGTGGTAGAAATCTCATCAAGTTGAAGTATGTATTTAAGGCTGTCATGCTATATGCAATTACCTGGTAAGAAGCCTCATTAAATACAGTAGGACTTGCTCCCATGAAATTGCACCTTCTCCATTATAGTATTTTATTAACCATACCTACTACATTTTGATTTGTCCTATCTGATGTCTTAATTTTTGTTATAGTAACTAACACATGCTTCAGCCAGAATAGAACATGCAAACCTGTGTGGTTTTGATCCACCCCAATCTCTAAATTTGCATGGCCAGCACTTTCTTACCTTTAACCTCAAAATGGTCACAGACCATCCTCAAGCTCACCTCCATTATGTTACCTGGTTTCAGACTGATAGTGCTAAGCCAGAAGCCAGAGAACATTGTCGCTCATATTTTTGTTATAATAAATAATAAATAAATAATTTATGTAAAAATGCTACTCATAAGATCCCCAGAAAGTAAGAACTTTACCGCAGTTAGTGGAAATATGACCAACAGGATAATACTAGCAAGCATGTTTGTATGTTATGTGTCAATAACCCTTACGGGGTTTTGAGGTATGTGAGGTATTTAAGGAGGGGTAGACTGTTGTCCCTCTCACTGAGTTTCTGTAGCCAAGCAGGGATTTGAACTCAGGCCTCCTGAACCCTAGTCCAATGCTTTACCCACTAAACTACAGTGGCTCTGTCACTTTCAAATTGTTTCACAAGCATTATTTAGTCATAAGTGGCATCAATTGAAAGGCTGCCCAGTCTAGTTTTACTTTAGACAGAAAGACCACCATAAGGAAGGAGATGGGCCTTGGAATTGCCCATCAACAGTGAACAGCTAGACAACAAGCCCCACAGGCCACAACAGGCCAGCCTTCCCTCCATGGTAAGATGCTCTGAACATCTACTGAAATTATAATAATTATCTTTATAATTGCATTTATACATATACAAGCAGGCAAAGACCTTTCTCTTCAGACAGGCTTTTCCTTAGTGACTGAGAGGGGTTTTGTGCTCTGCTGCTTTTAAATGTTAATATTAATTTAATTTACCATTTTTCATATGATACTTGTTTAATTCTTTTTAAATATTTGTATACTTACTGTTTTTAGCTTTGTATGTTGTCTTTTTAATGATGTGAGCTGCCTCGGATGCTTTCAAGGAGAAAGGAGGGGTAAAACTATTTTTTAAAAAATAATAAGTAAGTAAGTAAGTAAGTAAGTAAGTAAGTAAGTAAGTAAGTAAGTAAGTAAGTAAGTAAGTAAGTAAGTAAGTAAGTAAGTAAGTAAGTAAGTAAATAAATAAATAAATAAATAAATAAATAAATAAATAAATGCAATACAATTCTGTGCCCTCTTTCTGAGGCATAAGTGGCTGCCCTACTTGTAATTATTATCCTTCTTCTTCTTCTTCTTCTTCTTCTTCTTCTTCTTCTTCTTCTTCTTCTTCTTCTTCTTCTTCTTCTTCTTCTTCTTCTCCATTCAGCACCACCCTGTCACCCATACTGTTGACAGGGAAACTGCGGCAGGGAAACACATAGTGAGTTCATAAGAAATGCAAGACTGGAAGTGAAGACTTCCTGATTCGCCTCTCTCAGTCTCTTACAGTGCAATCATATGCACAGTCTACTCAGGAAAAAAAGTTTCATTGAGTTCAAAAGTTATAGTCAGGAGCCACTATGCTGCAACACTGTCTGTACTGATAAACTGTATAATTAGTGTTTGTATGGGTATGAATGTGTAAGAATTGCTTGCTAGATTAAATATGCCCCCTTGTACCGGCCTTTACACGTTTTGACTGAGCATGTAAACAATGGTATTCATTGTATACTGTTGCAATTCAGCATGAGAATTGCATTCTTGGAAAATGGGGAGAAGCATTGTGCAGGAGACCTCTCCTCTTACAAAAACTGTGTAGGAATTGAAAGGTGTTTAGCTTTTTATTTATCGTTTACTACTGCAAATCTTGAAGAATCCCAAGGCAGAATTAAGATTGCCAGAAGAAATATCAACAACCTCACATATGCAGATGATACCACTCTGATGTCAGAAAGTGAGGAGTAATTAAAGAACCTCTTAATGAGGGTGAAAGAGGAGAGCGTAAAAAATGGTCTGAAGTTCAACATCAAAAAAACTAAGATCATGGCCACTGGTCCCATCACCTCCTGGCAAATAGAAGGGGAAGATATGGAGGCAGTGACAGATTTTACTTTCTTGGGCTCCATGATCACTGCAGCCCCAAAATTAAAAGACACCTGCTTCTTGGGAGGAAAGCGACGACAAACCTCGACAGCATCTTAAAAAGCAGAGACATCGCCCTGCCAACTAAAGTCTGCATAGTTAAAGCTACGGTTTTTCCAGTAGTGATGTATGGAAGTGAGAGCTGGACCATAAAGAAAGCTGACTGCCAAAGAATTGAAGCTTTTGAATTGTGGTGCTGCAGAAGACTCTTGAGAGTCCCCTGGACTGCAAGGAGATCAAACGTATCCATTTTGGAGGAAATCAACCCTGAGTGCTCACTGGAAGGACAGATCCTGAAGCTGAGGCTCCAGTACTTTGGCCATCTCATGAGAAGAGAGGACTCCCTGGAAAAGAGCCTGATGTTGGGAAAGTGTGAAGGCAAGAGGAGAAGAGGACGACAGAGGATGAGATGGTTGGACAGTGTCACCGAAGCTACCAACATGAATTTGTCCGAACTCCAGGAGGCAGTGGAAGATAGGAGGGCCTGGCATGCTCTGGTCCATGGGGTCACGAAGAGTCCGACATGACTAAACAACAACAACAACTGCAAATTTACTCTCCACACAATTAGTGACAAACTGGTTTTTAAAATTCTTTTTTGTATAAGAATATGGTTTTCACCTATTGAAATAAGTTGCTGAATAGCCATAAGTCTTCACTTTATTTTCGCTATTTGATGCCTCCTGATGTGTAAGGTCACAATTGTAATAGCCTCATCCTGTCTGACCATCACCCACCCCCATCACATATTTAGTGTTTTCCAATTGTGTAGGGCTAAATTTCCAGCCCTGGTGGTTTGGGATTATGTATATTGTAGTCCAGCATGTGTAGAGAACACCTGCTTGGAGAAAGCTACTTTGTAGGCTGTGTGCATCAGTGCATTTGGCTAGGTATTACAGTTGAAAGCAGTGTTAATTGTAGAGGTTGACTGATGGACTCAAGAGGTGGGCTCTAAATAGATGCTTTTCTTAATCTTTGGACATTGTCATAAATGTTTTAGGGATGTCTCTTAATTTTTTTCAGAGAATAAATTATTCATCTTATGCAGGCAGGAGAATGGGAGCTGTCCTCATATAAGATGTGGTGAGTATGTGTAAATGTGGACAATAAATGTTTGCTTACAGATCTGTCTGCAGATTTATGAGAATGGGGACATGTATAAACCAGTGTCTGTGGGTACAGATGCACGCATACAGTTATGGGTGTGGATGATAGTAGATTAGGCAATGTATACTGCAGAATGTGATGATACTGCCTTTTATCCTCCAGTTTTTACAGTGGTTGTCACCTGGCTGGCTGTTTTGCCTCTCTAGCCACAATGAAAATAATAATAGCTTTGCCACATCACACGATGCCTCATTACCTAGGATTATCCAAACTCTGTGCTGCCTTCATGCTCGTGCTGAATGCACACATATATTGCCACAGTAACAACTAAAGTTCTTTCCTGACACCACTTGCCCGGAAAAAAATGAAGACTGTGAGGAGGGCCCTGTTGCCCCAGGCTATCCTTTCTTACACCACAGCAGTACAATGGAAGAAGGAAATCTCCAGAAAGAGTTTTCTCATGGCCACATGTCACATCTGTTGCAGAGGATGCATTGAGAAAGGTGCCCTCATGGCCACTTGGGAATGAATCTTCACGGCTCCTGAACAGTGAGATCCTTTGACTGGACGTGTCAGTCTGGAACCATCTACCTGCAGAGTGTGTGAGCGCTTAAAGACCTATGGTCCTCTTCAGGAGCTTGAAAGACTAAGGAATATGCAGCATGATAGTGCTGCAGGAAAAGCCTGTTTATTGTAGTAGTTGAAGAGCTGGACTTGGGCAAGAAAGAAGAAAAAGAATGAATCTCAAAGGTCCTCTTCTGGCAGCAAAGCTGGGCAACAGAAAGATATGTCCAGTTGTCCAGAAGCAACAGTACATTTGTCCAGTTGCCCAGAAGGGACAGTCATGGATTTGGCTGTGAGCAGTTTCTCAACTGGTCCTTTAAGACAAAGCATAGAAAATATAAAATTTTAAAAGTTTTATATAAGTTTCACTTTTATATAAGTGATGCAGTGTATTAGGGATGGTATATCAGACTCTAAAACATATATATCCCCCCCAGTTCCCATGCCCCTCATCAAAGGAGCAGAGGAAGTGTTAAATTTGCCAATATTCTCAAGTGGCACAATTATTAAGCCACTTCATGATATTGGAAATTCAAAATGGAAGGTTTTGGTCCATTCACAGTGATCACCCACACCACAAAAGTAGAAATCCCTGGCAGGGGCTCAGGAAGGTGTAGGTAGAGACATTCTGGGGACAATTTGGTTTGCTCCAGTGATTATGTCATGGTATTGCTGGAAAAAGGAGCAAACCAACCTGTCCCTGCAGTGGACCAAAGATGATTTTACTTTCTTGGGCTCCATGATCACTGCAGATGGTGATAGCAGCCTGTCACATACAGCACTGATGGTACCTGTCTGTCATGGGTTTGGAGGGAAAGTTCCATCCTATGGGGAGTGGAAGGCGGGACATCAGGGGGGAGGAGCTGTACTGTATATATTTGGGGGAAGTCCTTCGTAAGGGAGCTGACGTGGAGAAGTGGAGTTGGAGTCTGTGGGTCAGACTGGGTACAACTGTTCGTCAGATAGTACATACCTGATAGGTTCAGGTTTCTATCTAGGTAGCCAGAACTGATAGGTTCAGGGTCTGTGCGTTACCTTAAAGTGTTCCGTGAGAACCAATCTGTTGTATGTGTATGATTGGGACTATCCCAAGTTCCAGTATCCTATTTACCTGATCCTTTTATTTACCCTGTTTGTTTTTTTTCAATAAACCTTGTTCTCTTGTTTATTAAAACCCATTCCTGGTCTGGGTGACTTGGGAGAGCGGATGGTTGGTGGCAGCATAACTACAGGGTGGGATACTCCAGTAGGTCTGGGGTTGCTACATTTATTGGTGTCCAGCGGGTGGGATACGACGGGTCCAGTTGCCCAGTGGTCCAGCAAAGCCTTGGCTAGTGTGCCCAGAGCACGGGGGTCTAGTCAGGGAAAATCTGAGGGCGCGTAGGTAATCTTCTAGGCTTACCTCACGGGGAGGTAGGCTAGTGGAAGAACGTGCAAACTCAGATTGGGGGACTAGATTAGGGAGCTCTGAGGCAACCCGTTTTGGCGGGAAAGGGCTGAGGCAAAGCTGCGTGAAGTAACAGTGATCTAGCCTGTCTGCTGAGAGGCCTAGCAGAGGGGGTGAATTCTGTCTGGCAACAGTTGCAAGTTGGTGCTGGAGGGACAGCAGCAGTCTATAGAAGGCTGTTTCTGAGGCAAAAGGAAAAAAAGTCGTCGTTTTATTTTGAGGCGTGACTTTTGAAGGCAGCCTGGTCTGGGGGGATTATGCCCTTGACTCGAAGCCAAATGGCAGAAATGGGGGAAGTGAGAGAACCACAGGGAGACCAAGGTTCTGAGGAGGAATTTGGCTCAGTGCAGGATGAGAGCGCGGGAGAACTGACCTCAGAACTCAGAAAAATGCTCCTAGCCCAACAGCATGAATTTAGGATGAAACAATTAGAAATGGAAAAAGAAGAAAGATTAGAGAGAGAGAGAATGGAAAGAGAAGAAAGATTGGAGAGAGAGAGGATGGCGTTTGAGTTAAGAAAATTGGAAATGATGAACCAGAACAATAATAACAATAGAGATTCTGAGGTGGGCCAATTGTCTAAAACTGACTTGAAGAAATTCCCTGTGTACAACAAGGGAGATTGCCCTGAGGTGTTCTTTTCCCTCGTGGAAAGAGCGTTTGTGGACTTCTCAGTAAGGGAAACTGAGAAGATGACCATTATGCGATCTTTAATCAGTGGCAGCCTGGCAGAAGTCTATGCAGAGATGCCAGTGGAACTGCTGAAAGTCTTCGCTGAGTTTAAAAAACTGGTGTTTGCCCGGCATGGGATAAATGCTGAACAGCTGAGGCAAAAATTCAGGTCACTCACAAAAAAACCAGAGCAGACTTTTACCCAAGTGGGGGCCCAACTGGTGAGGTTGCTAGAGAAATGGCTGTCTCAGGAGGGGACAGAGACCTTCCAGCAGCTCAAAGACCTGATAGCGCTGGAGCAATTTTATTCAGTCCTGCATGGGGAACTAAAGTTCCATGTGAGAGAGAGGAAACCGAAAATTGTGACAGAAGCGGCGGAGATCGCAGATTTTATTTCCCAAATAAGGAAGCCCTTAGGTGCTGAGGGGAAAACTGTGGGTAAGCCCAAAGAAACCTACAGCAGGTACTCTCAGGGACCAGGGAAAAACCAGCAAGGGGGAGGGGCCCATGTTGAAGGGAAGCCCTCTGACATGAAACCACCAAGACCTCAGATTTTGGAGGGAAAACCAAAAACAGAGGAGAAAGACTCCAAGTACAGCAGAAAATGTTATTTCTGTCAAGGAAAGGGCCATCTAATCTCAGAGTGTGAGAAATTAAAGCAGCTAAAAGGAAATTTGCCTCATGATGTGAGTGGAACCAAGCCAAAAGCTGTGTTCTGTGTCCAGACAGAGCAAAGCTCCTTGCCACTGAGGGAGCCTGTTGCCATGGCGACTCACTCTGGACCAGTTACATCTGCTGATCAGGCTGGGGAAAATGGTCCTCTTGTGGAGGTCAAGCGCTGCTTACTAGTTAGGACAGATTCGCAATTGTTTGAGACCGCTGGGGTGGACGTAGGAATACTTGACCATCAGTATAGGGGGCTAAGGGATACTTGTTCCCAGGTGACCCTGTGCCATCCAGACATTATTCCTAGGAAGCATATAATCCCGAATGAGAGCCTGAAGGTGGCAGGGATTGAGGGGCAGGTGATCTCACTGCCAGTAGCTGAGGTACCTGTGAGCTTTCAAGGCTGGAGGGGAGTTTGGCGGCTAGCGATTTCATCGACTCTGCCAGCAGCCGTGCTCGTGGGAAATGACCTGGCTGAACATGTGAAACGGGTGCTAGTGATTACACGCTCACAAGCTACCACGGGGACAGTTCAGGGGGGTACTGAAGAGCCCGAGGCTGAAGCAGATGAGGGTAGTCCCGAAGCTGTGGCGGAAACCTTAACCACAGACAGCAAATTTGGCCAAGAGCAAAAGGCAGATGCCACTCTCCGAAAGTGTTTTGAAAAGGTGACAGACACCCAGCTAACACCTGAAACCCCAGCGAGATTTCATGAGAAAAAGGGAATTTTATATAGAGAGACCCTGATGAATGTCTCAAAAGGGGGAGATGGGATCAGAAGTCAGCTAGTGGTACCTGAAAAGTATCGCCCCATGATCTTACAAAGGGGGCACTCTGACGTGTTTGCTGCGCACTTGGGGGTGAACAAAACACAGCAGAGAATCACACAAATTTTTTACTGGCCTGAAATAGGGAAGCAGATCAAGGAGTTCTGTAAACAATGTGATGTGTGTCAGAGGCAGGGGAATAACCGTGACAGGACCAAAGCGAAGTTGTGCCCTTTGCCTGTGATTGACACCCCGTTCAAATGTATAGGAGTGGATATTGTGGGACCTTTGCCCAAGGCCACAAAGAGGGGGAACCGGTTCATTCTCACCATTGTGGACCATGCCACGAGGTACCCCGAAGCCATTCCCTTGACTAACATCGAAACTAACACAGTGGCAGATGCCTTGGTGGGGTATATGTCCAGGATGGGATTTGCCTCAGAAATAATCACAGATTTGGACACATCGTTTACATCAAAGCTCATGAAACGGTTATGGCAAATCTGTGGAATTAAACACAAGGAAACCACTGCCTATCACCCCGAAAGTAATGGGTTAACGGAGAAGTTCAATGGGACTCTGATGCGCATGATTAAGGCTTACTTGGCAGAGAATCCAAACAATTGGGACCAGAAGCTGCAATCCCTTTTGTTTGCTTACCGATCAGTGCCCCAAGCCAGTACCGGGTTCAGTCCGTTTGAACTTTTGTTTGGGAGAAAAGTAAAAGGTCCACTTGATTTAATCAAACAGAATTGGGAGCAGATCACCCAGGGTGACCCACAAGATGTTGTGACGTATATAGACACTTTAATGAATGACCTGAAGAGAAACCTAGAGCTAGCTGCAGAAAACCTGCAAGCTCAGAAGGTCAGACAGAAAACCTGGTATGACCAGAAAGCCAGGGAGAGGCACTTTAACCCAGGGGAGGAAGTGCTTTGGCTTAGGCCCTGCAAAGAGAACAAACTGCAGCTCAAATGGGCAGGACCATACAGGGTCATTTCCAAGATGTCGGACCTGAACTACCTTATAGAACAGGAGGAACACCAAGCACGGAGGGTGGTACATGTGAATGCCCTGAAACCCTACCACAGAGGGGAACAGAGGGTTTTATTTGCCATAAAAGCAGCTGAGAGTGAGGAAGCTGAATTGCCCTTCTGGGAGGGTAGAGGGGAAGTGAAATACAACCCAGATGAGGTGAAGATCAGTCCTGCACTCACCCAAGACCAGCAGCAAGAACTAAAAGTGCTGCTCACTAAATATCATAAGGTTTTTTTCAAATAAGCCGGGGATAGTGAAGGGAGTGATGCATCGGATCCACACAGGGGATGCACCCCCGCAAGCAGTACCCCCGTACCGAGTGACGGGACCCTATAGGGACAAGGTGCAGAAGGAGCTGGACGAGATGCTTAGGGAGAACATAATCGTCCCCTCTTCTAGTCCTTGGTC
Organism: Pogona vitticeps; assembly: GCF_051106095.1. Lineage (NCBI taxonomy): Eukaryota > Metazoa > Chordata > Lepidosauria > Squamata > Agamidae > Pogona > Pogona vitticeps. Next base: position 55,881,205 of record NC_135786.1, read on the forward strand.
CTCTCCGATAGTCCTGGTGGACAAGCCTGATGGGAGCATTAGATTTTGTGTAGATTACCAGAAATTAAACCATGTAACCACTCCTGATGCCTACCCAATGCCCAGGCTAGACAACCTGATTGAAACCATAGGGGGTTGTCGGTTCATTTCATCGTTGGACCTAGTAAAGGGTTACTGGCAATTAAGGATTGATCCCAGGGATCAGGAAAAGACCGCATTTTGCAGCCCTGTCGGTCTATATGAGTTTAGAGTCCTTAGTTTTGGTCTCAGAAATGCACCAGCCACATTCCAAAGGCTGATGGACCAGACCTTAGCAGGGCTCAGTGACTTTACTGTGGCCTACATTGACGATATAGGGATCTTCAGCAATACCTGGGAAGATCACCTGAAACACCTGGCGATAGTGCTGCAGAGGTTAAGTGCAGCAGGGCTAACAGTAAAGGCAAGCAAGTGTCAGCTGGGTAGCCCAGAAATAAAATACTTGGGTCACATAGTAGGGGGAGGAGTGATCAAACCCCTAGAGGCCAAGATAGAAGCCGTTCGTGATTGGCCCAGACCCAACACCAAGAAAAAAGTCAAATCATTTCTTGGGTTGGTGGGCTACTACAGAAAGTTCATCCCGAGGTTTAGCGAGATGGCGACTCCGCTGACCGATCTGACGCGGAAGAAGACTGATGACCGCATCCCGTGGACCAGCGACTGTGAGGAGGCGTTCCAGAGGTTGAAGGAGGCGCTCATCCATTATCCAGTGCTGCGTGCTCCCGACTTCGACCGGGAGTTCATCATCTACACCGATGCGTCTAACAGCGGGGTAGGAGCAGTTCTTTGCCAGGAGGATGAAAATGGTGACCAGCATCCAGTGTCCTACCTGAGTAGGAAACTCCAGAAAGGTGAGAGACATTTGGCAACCGTGGAAAAGGAGTGCCTGGCCATAGTATACGCGATTCAGAAGGCCAAACCTTACATCTGGGGAAGACATTTTGTTCTGTGCACTGACCACTCACCACTGCAGTGGTTAAAGACAATGAAAACCCATAATAGTAAACTTATGAGGTGGGCTTTAAACCTGCAAGATTTTGACTTTGAAGTGAAGGTGGTCAGAGGGACAATGAACTGTGTTGCTGACGCCTTGTCAAGAAGACCCGACGAGTGAAGACGGCGAAGAAACCATGGACTGTGTATATTGGTGACCAAAAGTTAAATGTACCTGTTTATTGAACAGGCGTGGTTTGTATTAATAAAGGTAACTTAATGTATTGCAAATATTAATGTATAAATGCATAAGTGATATGTTTGACCTAGAGTGAGTAAGTATGGGTTATGGGATTGTATTATAATGTATAACTGTTTATGTGTTTTGATCCTGGTTGTTTTTTTGGAGAAAAGCACTTTAGCTTTTCCCCCGCAAAACAACTTATAAAGGGGGGAGGTGTCACATACAGCACTGATGGTACCTGTCTGTCATGGGTTTGGAGGGAAAGTTCCATCCTATGGGGAGTGGAAGGCGGGACATCAGGGGGGAGGAGCTGTACTGTATATATTTGGGGGAAGTCCTTCGTAAGGGAGCTGACGTGGAGAAGTGGAGTTGGAGTCTGTGGGTCAGACTGGGTACAACTGTTCGTCAGATAGTACATACCTGATAGGTTCAGGTTTCTATCTAGGTAGCCAGAACTGATAGGTTCAGGGTCTGTGCGTTACCTTAAAGTGTTCCGTGAGAACCAATCTGTTGTATGTGTATGATTGGGACTATCCCAAGTTCCAGTATCCTATTTACCTGATCCTTTTATTTACCCTGTTTGTTTTTTTCAATAAACCTTGTTCTCTTGTTTATTAAAATCCATTCCTGGTCTGGGTGACTTGGGAGAGCGGATGGTTGGTGGCAGCATAACTACAGGGTGGGATACTCCAGTAGGTCTGGGGTTGCTACACAGCCACAATATTAAAAGATGCCTGCTTCTTGGGAGGAAAGTGATGATAAACCTAAACAGCATCTTAAAAAGCAGAGACATCACCTTGCTGAAAAAGGTCCACATAGTCAAAGCTATGGTTTTTCCAGTAGTGTTGTATGGAAGTGAGAGCTGGACCATAAAGAAGGCTGACTGCTGAAGAATTGATGCTTTTGAATTGTGTTGCTGAAGGAAATTTGAGAGTCCCCTGGACTGCAAGGAGATCAAACATATCCATTTTGGAGGAAATCAACCCTGAGTGCTCACTGGAAGGACAGATCCTGAAGCTGAGGCTCCAATACTTTGGCCATCTCATGAGAAGAGAGGACTCCCTGGAAAAGAGCCTGATGTTCGGAAAGTGTGAAGGCAAGAGGAGAAGGGGACGACAAAGGATGAGATGGCTGAATAGTCTCATCGAAGCTACCAACATGAATTTGACCCAAATCCAGAAGGCAGTGGAAGACGGGAGGGCCTGGCGTGCTCTGGTCCATATGGAGTCACGAAGAGTCGGACACAACTTAATGACTAAACAACAACAACAAAAGTAAAAGCAGCAAATGACAACAAACGAGGGGGAATAACAAAGAAGCTCAAACAGAGTTATGAGTAGGAACTTGCCAAAGCAAAATGATATGGACTAGGGAAAAAAATTGCCCACCTCATCCAAAATCAGATCAAGAGAAAGCTAAGGCACTGGTAAATGTTTATGGTTACACCTAGAGATAGAAAATGTAACTTTTTGGACAACATGGCCAGAGGGATTTAGGGAGATGAAATCTCCCCCGAAAGTTTCCACATGCTCCATATATTCATTGAGAAGGCAACCCCTTGACTCTTACATCATACAACACCACTCTGCAACACCACTCTGTGAGGCCACATTTGTCAAGATCGCTTTTCATTATGTAGTGCATTTGGGCTGGAGCTCCTGAGAGACTCATCAGGGGGAGTTAAAACTTCCCTAGAAACAGTATTACCAGAGGCAGCAGTGAGATATAGCAACAGCAACAGCAGCAGCAACAAGAATAACATCAATAATACACACAAATACATATATTTCATCATAGTAAAGCACACCAAGTACGTATCATGGGAATGTCCTTTTCATTTGTCCCAGAGGTAGATGGCTGCTGACGAAAAAGAGAGTAAGCAAAAGAAACAGATAAACATGAATGGTGCTTCTGATAGACAAAGAAGTATGAACAGATAAGAGTTCTAAGGTTACTTTCAAGGACTTGTTACAGGCTAAGAGAGATTCATTTTCTACCCATAGAATCACAGAATAATGGAGTTAGAAGGGGCCTATAAGGCAATTGAGTTCGATCCTAAGTGCAGAAATCCAAATCAAAGTATATCTGACAGATGGTTGTCTAATTTTCTCTGGTGTTGGACTGCTCACCACCTCCAGAGGTAATTGATTCCATTGTTGTACTACTCTAAAAGTTAAGAAGTTCTGGAGACCATTGCAGTCTACAATGGCATTGGCATTTGCCTTTTTTGTAGCCACATCACACTTTTGGCTCATATTCAACTTGTGATCTACAACAATTCCATAATTCTTCTCACAGGTATTATTACTGAACCAAGTATCTTCCTTCTTGTAACTAGGTGTTTAGTGCCCCCACACATCAGGTAGAACTTTGCACTTATTCCTGCTAAATTTCATTTGGTTGTTTTCAGCCCAGTGCTTGAGCTGATCAAGATCTTTTTGAATTTTGTTTCTCTTCTGCTACTCCACCCAATTTTGTGTCATCTGTAAATTTGATAAACATTCCCTGAATTCTCATTCAGATCATTAATAAAAATGTTGAAGAGCATTGGGTCTAGGGTGGTGTCTTGTGGTGCCCCATTTGTTATCTCCGCCCAGTTTGAGAAGGAGCTATTGATAAGCACTCTCTGAGTATGATTCTGTAAATGACTGTGTATCTACCTGATAGTTCCTCTATCCAGCCCGCATCTAGTTAACTTGCTCTTCAGAATATCATGGGGCACACTTTCAAAAGCTTTACTGAAGTCAAAATATAGTATGTCTACAGCATTCCTATAGTCCACCAGGGAGGTTTCCCAATCAAAAAAACAAGTTAAGATTAATCTGGCAAGATTTGTTCTTGACAAATCCATGTTGGCTTCTAGTTATTACTGCATTTTTTCCAGGTGCTTGCAGAGTGACCACTTTATGATCTCCTCTAGAACTGTGATACAAACTGCATCACAGAGGAGGCATTCTAGAAAAGTCTCCTTTAACCAGGCAGTGCATAAAAGGACTTTCAGTCTATCAACAGAAGGTGGTCAATCAAAGGCAAAAGAGCTGAAGAGCTGTTGCCTGCCAGTTGTGAACCATAGGGACCCACAATTGAAATCAAGGTTGCATGAAGATGGTCTGAATCTCTCACATTTGGAAGATCTTTCTGAAGAGGAAGTGAAGCCTCCTCTACAATTCAAGCAAAGGTGTGTGCTGGAGACCAACCGTTGGTTGGGATGGTGGTTTCCCTGCTGCTTTTCTGAGTCACTTCAAACTGAAGGGTCTATCAAGGCACAGAGCTAGGTGATCTACAGGGCAAGAAATGTTTTATTATAATTTCATGCATCCCTCAGCCTGAGGAATGGAAAGGGGGAGAAGCAGGAGAGGAAACAACTAAAAGACAAGAGGATGGATTATTTAGCTTTGGCCTGCAAAGGCAGTGCTGAGGGATGGGATCCAGGGCCAGATCCCCAGTCAAAGAGGTTGCCCTTCACCACCTGCCTCCTCCATTGCAGAACCAGTCATTACTTGAAGAAAATGGACTTTTCACATATCAGTGTCACCACATCATTCCATATGACTTATTTTGGCGGAGAAACACGTTCATGATCATTTTTAGCATGGAAGATTCCATTATTCCTCTTTCAGAGGTGTTCGTCTCAAAAGGCACAGTTCCTTTTCTGTCCTCCCCTCCCCTCGATTATACTTTCTGGTTTAACCATTGCTGGAGCAGTCCTGGCAGATTACTCTCTCCCCCCCCCAAACACATTGATTTTTGCCACTTGTTAACTCTGAGAGGGCAACTGAACAGGTAGTAACAGCAAAGCCATGCTGCAGGGGGTAGAGGAAGAGGAGCGGAATCATCTGGTGCGTGGATCTCTGGTGCTGGCCCTGGCTCTGCATATCTCCTGCCCAAAGAGAATATTTGAAGGCTGCCAAAGGGATGGCAAATGCGTCCAGAAGTACTACTGTCTTCGAAGGCAATCAGGCGTGCTGGATCGTCTTGATCATTTTTACTTTCTTGACCTATTCTACCTGAAACAGCTGAAAAGCCTGCATAGCAAAAATATGTACAATCAGTAAAACGGAAGCTTTTTTATTAGTGCTAGTGATAAATCCATATTCAGTGCTATCTGTAGGCATTTATATTAATTGTTCAAAAAATTATAACATTCGGAACCAAGAGAACCCACCATTCTGTAGCTTGAATGACTGATAGGCATTTCTCCCCTGCACTGTTTATGCTGCTTCTGAAGTTCTGAAGCTGGTAGGGACAGAGGAGGTTAGCTAAACACTTACCCTCTCTGATCTCTAGATATCTTATTTCAGCTTCTATGGTGCCTTCAGTTCTGACATTTCACTAGGTCACCCCTGCGCAAACACTGAAGCTGATATTTGTGAACCTGAAGATTAGAAACCTGATTGGTCAAAATATGAAAGACAAGATAATTAGAAAATGAAATTCCGTACCTGGTTGTGCCTTTCTGCAGAACTGCACATTAGATATAGTTTTGCTTATGGTGCATATTTTCCAATGATTTCATATTCCTGCTGTGGAACTGGGTTCTTTGTATTGTGCGTTTGATATTATTCTTTATAAAGGCTTTTGATAGGTGTGTGTTGTGAATTTAGGATGATAGTGGTGCCAGAGGAAGGTTTAAGCCTATGCTATCCATGCATGGTAGGCACGATCTTGCCTGACATATTTACTTGCAAGCAAATAATAAAGTAAGACTTCCCTGCACAAAACATCTTGCATGTAAGGTCTATTAAGCTTCAGAAATCTCCACATGATACGGAGACATCCAGTGATATATTTCTGGTCTCAAACTATAATTCTATACAGGTTTAACGAGGATCCCCATTGAATTTAATGGTGCTTTCTTCCTTGTAAGTCTGAATCAGATTGCAAACTCTGCTTCCTATATGAAGACCTCTTGTATTTGATACTTAATATTTTGTTCAACACTTCTTTCATTGGTATTAACTGCTCTTGGAAAAAGCACACTGTTTCTCTAAAAGCAATTGTGGGCCTGAAGTCTTGCCTGGCATATATTTTTGAGCTTTCTGACCTCCATTTCATCTCTCTCTCTCTCTCTCTCTCTCTCTCTCTCTCTCTCCTGTCTGCTCATTAATGTAATCAGGGTGTGAATCAAGCCAGTTAATTTTGATTGCCATAGATAGCAATGTAGGACAAGTCTTGTACATGGCAGTTCACAGATTCCAAATGGACAAAGTATTAGCATGTGTTCCTCCAACTGCAGTTATGGAATGAATAGAAATACATTAAGACAGGTTATGTGTGAAGCGGCAGCTGAAGTATGCTGTAATCATAGAAATCTTGAAGGAACAACATCAGCCAAATGGGGGTTTTGAAGGACTGGAGTAGGTTCGTATACATTGAACAGTTCCTGTCCACACACCAGCTGCTGAAGTGAGTGACACAGGGAAGGATAGGAGATCTCTGCAATGTCACACAAGCTGTTTTCAGACACACCACCTCTTACCCTTGCCATTTGAGGAAGATTCAAGTGCACCAGCACATGTCCCTAGTAAGTTATCTGTGCAATAGGGCTGGTGGTGCAAAGTCTTGGGTGGTATTATTGTCGACATATGAAGTGGTTGATGGCCAGCACTTGGGGTTTTTGTATATTCTGTGACCAAGAATTTCACAAGCAAAAGATGAAGAAGTTAAAACTTGTATCTGTTTTATAATACGCCTGTGCCTGGTGTTTAATAACAACAACAGCAACAGCAACAACAATAGCAGCACCATCAGAGCTACCAAAAATGGCAATATTTGGAACAGCGTAGATACTGCTCCATTATTTAACAGATATCTAGGTCTTGCATCTGTTTTATAATACCAGTCAATATTTTTATAATTTTGATTGACTGTGCCTGATATTTTTGAATAATAATAATAATAATAATAATAATAATAATAATAATAATAATAATAATAATAATAATAATAATAATAATAATAATAATAATAATAATAATAATAATAATAATAATAATAATAATAATAATAATATAGTATTTAATAGTATGGTGGACCTCCTGAGGTTTGTAGGCCTAAAGTACTGAAAGGGGATTTACTCTGATGGTGCTTTGGGATTGTGCACCAGGCTCATGTAGTATAGCATATAGCCCATCAGTTGCATGTACTCTGGAGGATCCCACTCTAGATTATCTTGGCTGGTGTAACAAGAGGTGTACCATGGAGATGTAAGGGAATTTGGGATCTTTTGAACACGGAGGAAAGTGGATGGAAGCCTCAAGAGAACGAAGGATCAGCCATTCACAATTCACAAAATAACTGATGTTGCAGTGACTGCTGCTCAGTTCTTCGATCCTCTCATGTCCAAAGGAACGTAAATATCTCAGTACTGTATCTCCAAAGTAGCTTGTGTCCTTCTGTTTGTGGAATTTCAGGTAAAAAGTGTTATAACTGGGCACGTAGACAACCTTTTGACAAATGTGCAAAATTAGATGGAATCAATGGTATCTGTGCAATTCTGAAGCAATTATGGCATGATGGAACAGACAGCCACCAAGCATCCCCGTGGTGGAGCAATGCAGCAAAAGATGCCCCATGCCCCATTTGGTAATCATAGATAAAGAGTAGGTCAGAAATTTGAAAAGAAAGCGAAAACAGAAGTAATACAGTAAGAGTAAACTGATCATCAAAGAGGCCAGAGATGAAAGTGAATGACATCTGAAGTCCCCAGTAAAGCCTAAGGTCTACTTTGACTCTAACCACTGAGGCTCCAGAGGGGTCCTGAACTCAGGTCACCAAGTGGCATGTACACTTCCTCGCAGCCATTTTGCAGAGCTGTAGGGCAAAAAGAAAGACCTGTGTTGGTCTTCAGACAAATTCCTCTCCTCCATTCTGAAATATTATTTTATTTATTTAAAATATTTATATGTTCCCTTTGTATGAAAAGATTCATGGTCACCTACAGTATTAAAAGAAACACAGATATTGTGTACAGATGCATAAATGTCCACATTACATGTAAATTTGTTTTTAAAAGAAATTGGTTTAAAATAATTGTTTTAAGTTTAAAAATTATACACAAATTCAACAGGAAAAGGAACTGATCAGAAAATGGCAAAATGGTCACCAAGTGGGATCCAGGGAAGGCACAGAAACAGTAGAAACTGACAACAGAGGTGAAGGTGGAGTAAAAAGGTAAAGCTTTCATTCATTCATTGAGTGAATGTGTGCAGTCTTCTTCAGTCACTTCAGTGGAGTGGCTGCCCATTCACCTACCGGAAAACTAGCTCTTCAGGCCTAACAACTTCCATCCTTCAAGTATAATAGCAGCAAGCCACTTATCCACATTAGAAAACCTCATGTAACAATTATGTAACTGCAAATTGAGGGAGTGGGGAAGGAAACAAGTAGGTGGAAAACACAAGCGGCTCCGGACTTCTAAAAAAAAACTAGGAGTGGACTGATGTTTGTTTAGCGAAGTTTGTTTCTTTGCAGTCAGTATCAGGGGGCTAGTACTGCTCTGACACATATTAGTGCTACCTAATTTTAGTGCTCTTCAAAGATTAGGAAATTGTTTGCCCCCAAACATACCAATATCCTTATTTTTCCCTTTTTTTTCTTTGGTCACACCTGTTTGGAAACCATTTTTCTCATGTTTGCCACTGCTCGGGAGCTTGTTTTGTGATATCATCCCTGCCAGTTAGGAACTGTGTAGTAATTATAAAGATGTGGAGACACCTACATAGCTAATCACATTTGGTGACATGATGCCATATACAAAAGCAAACATTGCTATATATCGAGGCCATTTTATTTTTATTTTTTGAAAACTGGGCCCAGTTGCAGGTGTAAGACTTGCCTAGCCTCAGGGGAGGCTACAGCTGCATTTCTCAATAGGTCACTGTATTGGCTATGGCTTCTGGACAGATGGAAGTAAACATCTAGCAGAGACTCAGCATGCAGAATCCTCTCAAATTATTCTACTCAGTGGTTAGGGAATTAGTATGGCGCTTGGGAGAGCCTGGTTCAAGCCCCCAATTAGCTTATTTTACTGGGAGAACGTGGCCCTGTCACTTTCCTTCAACGTGATCTACTTTCACAAAGGCATTAACTCTCCCTGCCCAAAGAAAGTGGTGTCACTGGCCACAACAGATTGCTATTAATTAAATAACTCCTTTTTAAAGTTCCTGAGTGCACACAACTTGAGCACAATGATGTGAGGTCATGTGGACCCTGGAATTTTAAAAGGAGCAATCTGTTGCTGCCACTAATACCATGCAAGGATGAAGTAAGAAGGAGAGAAGCCATTTATGCTGCCATTAAGTTCACTGAAGGGAACAACAAATAAACAAAAACAAACAACAGCTTTATTGTTTATGACAAAAGGCCTTTACAATATACAATATAAGAGAAAATTTCCAATTTAAACATAGGCAAGTATAATAGTTCATTGAGATGCTTATCAATAAGCCAATCGGGACATCCTTTAACTAACATCCAGACTCACGGATCATACTGGTGACAAACACACAAACAACAACTGAATGGTGCCGTTTCAACCAATGCAAACACCAGATGGAACAACATCTCTTCAGAGGAAGCTGATTAAAAGTTGAGAAGTGAGGGCTGTGAATTATGACATTGTCTGGCATGGCAGTGGTATACAGTACTAGGCAACTCCTTGGTGAATGGGTGCTTAGGGCCCACAGAAGCCATTTAAACTATACTTTTCTTCCAGGCCTCAGCCTGGAAATGAATGATGTTCAGAGCTGGTCATATCCAGGTTTCCTATCCTAAAAGGTACAGTATTCAGCCTTCCTGCAGGCAAATCTAAGAAGGAGGTGATGTATTTTCTAGAGGAGAAAAGCATGTGCACTTTCTCCCAGGGGTTCTTCAGAAGCAAGAGTGTATCTGAACATCCACTGAAAAGCAAAACATTTTCTAGAAGCTGCTGGTTCTTCGATCTCTTAATCAGTCAAAATCACACAATGAAAGGATGTGTCTAGTACCCTTACCTGCCATATGTACTCACCGATCCCAAAAATTACTTGGAGCTCAGCATGGCACCAGGTATTTATTTAACTACCAGAGTTCATGAAATGTATAATGTTAACACCCATGTCGAAACCCTCAGACGCCAAGTTTTGCAAACACAGTACCTAACACAGAGTTGAGTGACGCGTAGGAAAGCATTACAGGCTCGCTGAGAACAAAGAGAAGTCTTTCTGTGTGATCCAGGGCCTTCACCAAGCAGCCCTCAGCTCCTCCAGTGCATCTGCAGGCACACAGAGCACAGTTCAGTCCTTTATGAGCATCCCAGACTAAACACTCCCACTGGCCTCTGTGGACGTAACTCAACCTCTCCAAACTCAATGGGTGACTGGCTACATTTTGTCTCTGGAAAAAATTCTTGGAGCCAGGAAAAGGGGGAGCTGGGAATGTGGCTGCCAGCAAGGAGCCAGTGGGTGGGTTATGATTCTAGTAATTACCCAGTCAGAAAGCATTGGCTACACCCCAGTGAATGTTTTAAGGGCCAGTTTGGAGCCAGCTTCGGTGCTTTTAGCCCCTGTGGGGTGACTTCATTGGCAGGAAAGCCTTTATGAAATTAATAGCTTCTATTTTACTTCTTTCTTTCTTTCTTTCTTTCTTTCTTTCTTTCTTTCTTTCTTTCTTTCTTTCTTTCTTTCTTTCTTTCTTTCTTTCTTTCTTTCTTTCTTTCTTTCTTTCTTTCTTTCTTTCTTTCTTTCTTTCTTTCTTTCTTTCTTTCTCTCTCTCCCTCCCTCTCTCTCTCTCTCTCTCTCTCTCTCTTTCTTTCTTTCTTCTTGAGACCCCTGATTTAGATAGTCTGCAAGGGTTACTGTATAAAGTAAATACAGTAAATAATGAACACAGTCTACAAATAAATAAATGTTAAGAAAACAGGGGTCATGGTATGCAGAAAGAAATTGTAGAGTGTGTTGACAAACATAAGGAGTATGGAATTTGGTTGAATGAACATAGCCATGAAATAACACTAAGAATGAGATGGATCAGAGCAGCTTCCATAAGATAAGGAATGTAATGAGCAATAAAATCTTAAAATGGCTTCAAGAAGGCACATTGAATGAGCTGTGTATTCTCAGATCTACTGTATGGCACTGAATCATGGACTTTGAAACATGTAACCATTAAAAAAAAGTCGGAAGCTCTTGAAATTTGGATTTATTGAAGAATGCCAAGTCTTTTTTTGGAGCAAAACTGCAGAAGCATGAAAACATATAAGCAAAGACCAAGAAATCATAAAACACACCAAAAGTAGTTGAATGCTTTGGTCATATATTAAGACATGAAAAGTACAGATTGTTGGAGTGGATTATATAAGGTAATATAACTGAGAAAATAAGTGCAGGAGAGGGAACATACTGGTTGAAGAATGCTGGAAACTGGATTTGGATGGAACACAACATCACTGTTGATGTGGTGGAAGAGAAACAGTGAGGAGAAGAAAGGTAGAGGATTAGATTGCAAGTGTATACAGTACTGTAAATGTTCCACTTAGTGTGGCAGAAAGAAACTTTGTTTGGATGAAGCTTGAGTTAGACAGCTGCTAAGGACTCACTGTGGCTGAAGCTGCTGCTGAGGGAGCCTAAGGAGGAATCACAATGGCAGCCATGAAGCTTGGTGAGTTGTATGGAAGGAGAATGAACATAATGACATGTTGAACCTATCCATAACAGAGCAACAGGATATTGTTCATCATCCTGTTGCTCTTCAATTATAGGTGGTTCCTGTATAGCACTATCCTAATATTCTTCCTAAAAGTAACTTTCTACACTGTGCACTTGGCACTTTTCAGTAGAGGAGCAACACCGGCTGTTGTAAGAGTATTAACATTTCTGTTAGCAGAATGCAAAATGCTATTTATTGGTGAGCTTGTGGGTGTCGGACAGGAGTAACTATTGTGGAAACCTGCAGCTGGGTAAAAACAGAAACCTAGTTTTATTGCTTCAGAGAAGTGAGCTTGGGGACCGTAGGGGAGAAAAAACCCCAGACCCCCTAAAGCTGACTTCTGTGTGTGCACGATCTGCACTGCTACTATGGAGAAGCATGGAGGAAGAGACAGAGAGAGAAGGAAGACTGAGCCCTCAATACACATATATTGAGAAAAGGCAATAGAGCAAAAGCCTCATCCTTCCAAACCCAGTTCAGATCGCTTGCTACATGCTTTAGTGCCCTGTGGTCACTGTCATCCTCATCCTTCTTATTTGTTGGGATGTCTCCCTAGGCACTCACTTTCACATCCAGGTGAAAGCAAAGAGAAGAAGGAAGAAAGGGATTGACCATTAGCATGGATGAGGAACACCAGATGCTGGGATCAAAAAATTAGTTCCATTCTTGAAAAGGCTGTGCCCTGCTGATCCCTCTGAGCTCCTTGTATCTTTGTAGAAAAACACATACCATGTGAATGCTTTCGGAAAAACCAACTGATGCCAACTGAATCATATCTAACTCTGTAGACCTATAGCATTAGGACTGACCTGAGAAGGAAAGAGAAGGCCTGATTCCCTGGTAGTCACACTGCTGTGCCTTTGTTATTCTTAGCAAAATTTGGGAATCACAGGTAATTATGCAGTCTGCCCTAAAACAAAGGCAGGTAATGACTTTATTACTCAGCTTTGGCTTTGCATTTTCATACAAGGCACCCTTATCCTCCTCCATCCAACCTCTGTCTCTTGGTCTCCAGATGTAAGATACAGCTGACCTGCTTCCAACACTAGACAGCCCTCTCACCAGGGAGACAGGAGACTAGCAGCTGTCACTCTTCACCTGAGACTTTTTGCTGGACTACATCCACCTCTAACATCTGTCTCTCTTGTTTTATTCTCTCTCCCTCCTTCTCCCTCCCCCTCCCTCCCCCACACCTGGCTCCTTGTTGAATAAGCTGCAAAAATGCAGCCTGGCTCAGTGGATGGCTGTTTTTTTTGCCTTTCCCCCTTGCAGAATTGAAAGAAATGGCCTTAACAGGATATGGCTAGCACTCTAAGTCTTTGGGCATGATAGAAGATGCTGTTCAGTTTCCAGTGCTGAAGTAAAAATTAATTGCCAGGCCTACTGCTCCAAATGTTACTCTTAAAAAGTAAGTAGTTAGATGTATAGTTTCACGTTTCCAGAAATTTGTTAGTTAGTGCTATAATTTTCTATTTTAGAAAGGAAGTTAGTTTCCTGTTTCTCAAATGTAATTGTTATCGTTACTATTCAGTGCTCAGTGGTTTAGGTAAATGGTGCACAGCCAGAGGTTCGGAGTTCGATTCCCCACTGTGCCTCCTTGACAGAGGTGGGACTTGATGATCCATAGCATCCCTTCCAGCTCTGGAGTTCTAAAATTATTATTTAATCTGAATATACCAGGTGCTGACCACAGTGGTACAAATAAATTTCTTACCATCTATCATTTTTTGTGACACCTCAACACTCTCAGCTAAGAGAAACGCACAAATTACTGACTTGAGCCGTGTGATACTGCTTCTTTTTCATTTTGTCATACTGGCTTCTATATCTATAAAAGTACAGCAGATCCCTGCACTTAACAGCCCAGCTGAGTCTCTGACAATGGTTATGAATCAAGTAGCTGTTAAGCTGTATTTTCCCATTTGGCTCAACATTAAAATAGGGGTTTGGTTCTTGGAAAATTGTCATGTCTTAGAAGTGAAACCTCTGCCAAGTTCTCACTTCTCCCTCACACCTGCTATTTCTTGTGTGCTGGACACTACCTTCTGATCTCTACTTTCTTTTTGCTTCTTCCTCTTATCTCTTCTGTACTTGGATATACAGTATAAATGTAGCACTTTAAAGTGCCAGGTGCAGTGACTGTAAAAGTGAATTTTTGACTGGAGGGAAGGGGATTAGCTAATACTGGAATGGTTTGAAAAACAAGGGGCTGTAAATCATCCAGTGTTGATTCAGGGGTCCCCTGTAACAGCTACAGCTACACCAAAACAGGCAAAGTTATCCCTCATTAAGTTACTGTCATAACGCAGGCACAGAAGACATGAAGACCCTCTAGCCTGATATGATAAACTCTGCCTGGGAGTGACCTTCCTGTGTTTCATACAGGATTCCTTTGTAATCCCACCTGATAATCTGGTGGTCTCCAGTCCATGCAGGGGCCAACCCTGTTTATCTTATGAAGTAAAATAAAATCAGATATACTCAGGTTGGTATAGTAGTGACTGAAATGCACGTTTGTAACTGAAGAAAGAAATTAATTACAAGTAACTAGTTATTAGTAGCCACCTACCCAATGACTTTGAAGCGCCGAGGTCTGGACTGGTTTAGAATGGGTTAGGCGGTACCACTGAATTCTTCATCCTGAACTAAATATTTGCCATCAAGGGACTTATGCTGACCCATTCCAGGTTTTATAGGTATTAGAGGTTTACTGTTCCCTCATTCTAGGGACACTTTGCAACTGTGCAGCTTGCCCAAGGCACCACAGGCTGGCTTTTTTTCCAGGGAGGCACAGTGGGGGATCAAACTCTCAAACCCTGGCTCTGATAATAGGCACCCAAGTCCCTAAGCTATCCAGCCATGCTACCTATCCTCTCCCCCCTCCCCCCGAAATCACTAATCAAGTGCCAATAAGCAGCGCCAGCACATTTCCAGGCAGCAATACTGGCTGATAGTGCAGGGCAGTCATTGCTACTAGAGACCAGTTCTAGGCTCTCTTGATCCCATATTGTACACTCCGAGATTGCATCCAAAACCAGTAGCTCGGCATGGGCAGTCCTCTATTTCTTTTATGATCTTTCAGATCTTCCTTCCAGGAAAGGGAAAAAGCTTTCTCCTGCTGGGGCACACATACCTCTCAGTCTGGTTACTGTAGAAACGAAATTGGCACTGGGATGGAATGCATTCCCCAAGCTAATTAAGGTAATTACAGCTTCACACCAGCTGCTCATGAGGTCCAAGGACCTTCTGTAACTCCTGCAGAAAAGCAGACGCTCTGGGGACTTTTGAACTCTGCCTGCTTGCCTGGTATAATCCAGGTACCAAAACGGGCAAAAGAAATAGGAAATTGGAGAACTACATCTCGAAGCGAAAGGATGTTAAGTCAAGAGCATCATTCTAACAACTGCCTGACTGTACTGGGGTCTGCGCAACAGGATTTGCTCATTTGTGGGTATTCTGTTTCCTGTCACCTCAGAGAATGAGATATTCAGGATCTCACTGCATCAACCTGAGGTACTGAGAAGCTAAATTCATCTCTATTACAAATTTTTTTTTTAAAAAAAAAAATCAGTCTGGGCCATGAAATGTATTTTCCTTTACTACATCAGGAAAGATGTACACTTAAGTAACATGCCTAAAGTTATCAATTTTTTTTCCTGCCCTGTCTCTTGTTCATTTAACACCTATATAACCTGGAGAAATTGGGTAGCTGAAACTCCTGCTAGCATGATGATACACTGTTGGGAAAATTTTCCCTACTAAACATTTGCTTAATGAGTAATCTTCTCTTGAACATTTCCTGACACAGACCTCTTCAAGAAGGTTGCTTTAAAAAAAAAAAAAAAGGTGGAGCGGGTTTGACAACTCCAGATACACTTGAGTTCAATTACTAGACTTTGGAAATTGTCTTGTAGGTCTGGATTTATCATTATGTGAAGAGAGCTGTGCTGCTGTGCAGGGCCCCTGCCAAACTAGGCCTACTGAGTCAGTTTTAACAAAAATTCCCATATATAAACATGGTAGCATCTTACAATAAAGATTTTTGGTTTATTAGAAAACAACATACACAACAACAAAGAAGATATAAAATGTTGAGGATCTATACTAGTATGCAGGAAACCTACTGGAAACCATTTTGTTTTTCAATATTCTGTCCAGTAGCTTTTGTTCAGAATGTAGGTTACACATAAAGGTGTTTAAATATTATATCACACCCATTTCTTTTACAATGACCAATAATTTTTCCTGATCAACGGTGTCAAAGGATTTCCAGTGATTTATAAAGCACAAACTGAAGTTCTTCTAAAATTCTTTGATTACTCCAGTAGACAAAGTATACTATTTTCAACATGATCTCCAGTATCTTTTCCTTTTCTGAATCCAGCTTGAACATCTAGAGGTCTTTGTAGACCACAGGCTAAACATGAGTCAAGAGTGTCATAGGGCAGCAAAAAGGAAAGGAAATGAAGTATTAGGCTGCATTGGGAGTTTGATCCCCCACTGTGGCTCCTTGGAGTAGAGCCAGCCCATGTGACCTTGGGCAAGCTGCACAGTCCCACGGCATCCCCAGAAAAGGGGAATGGTAAACCACTTCTGAGTATTCTGTACCTGGAAAACTCTAAAAAGTGTTGCCATATGTTAGAATTGACTTGATGACATATGAATATTATTAACAAAGGAACAAGCTATTTACTATGGTGGTAGATCCTTCTTCACCTAAGATTTTCATACTAAAGTTGGATGACCACCTGTTAGATATGTTTTAGCTATAGATTTCTGGCTTCATCAGGGGGTTAGAATTAATGACCCCTACGGTTCCTTCCAGCTTTACAGTTCTAGAATTTTATGACTGCACAATTTCTTTCTAAAGGGGAAAGTTTGTTTTGCCAACCATTGTGAGGTTCACAGGCTGAATACGCAATTTGACCTAGCTGCACCCTCATGCTGCTTGCTCTGCTAATATTTGACAGGGCTGTTCATGACAGGTGGAAGTAGGAGACAGATTTTGCTCTGCAACAAACTGGGAAAAGGCACTACGGGGACTTTTCCTCTCACTTCAGAAAGCAGACTGGGCCCCTCTGATTTAGATGCCAAGGGGGCCAAAGAATTAATGCCTCTATATCATGGTTCTAAACTAGATCCCTTCCACCCAACACAGTGCTGTATGTCTCTTTGTTGTTTTTAATTGACTGTCCAAGACACAAAGATGTAAGCAATACATGGCCTACTTCAGTATTAAATATCCAATTTAAGTAAGTAGTTTGGTGCATGGCAAACTTCAAGTGGAATCAGCCTGCACTGCATTATAGTTCGTCCATGAAAAACAATGGGGAAACCACTTTACTGAAAATCAGCACTGTTATTGTACTTAAGTACCTGCTGGAGGAGAGTCAAAACACTATTTTCCTCTTATGGGCTAGACTTCCATTTATACTTAGAAAGTACTGGAGGAGAAAAAGAGAAGTGAAATGATTAAGGACAGAAACCAAGAGCACTGAACAAACAGGATCGTTCATCAAATTACATATACATTTATTCCTTCTTTCCAGCCGTTCCAGTAGTACATTTGCATTGATGTGCTAGCCCTTTAGAAGGAAACCATAAAATAAAAAGTATCTGAGTCACATCTAGGCAATGAAGCAAAAGAAGCATTCTGTGACAGGCCTAGAAAAATTAACTGAGCTGGGGGCGTGTGAATCAGTGTTTTCAAGTGGCAGATGCCAAGCAGCAGCGCTGGCAGCCGCCCGGCCATTCCTCCCTTGGAATGCAGAGCTGTGTGTCACATGGCCTCTCTTGCACTCCTTAGATTAACCTATTGACTTCAACAGTGACAGATTGTCCCATAGATATTGTCCCAATAAAGTGGGATTTGACAGCAGTACAGGTTGCTTCTAAACATGTTTTTTTAAAATTTATATAAAAATATATTAATTTATTTATGGCAGGGCATTCCTCATATATTAAGGTGCCACTTTGCTTTTTCTGCTGCAGCAGTTAGCCACAGAACAACATGCAACAGATTCTAAAGGAGATTGTCTGAACTGGCTAAATCAGCTTATAAACATTTTTATACTGACCATAGCAACAGAGTGGTAAGGCACTTGTGCTGCTCCATCAGCAACATTTATAATCGAGGCTTCTGAGAATGAGATTTCTTAGCCGAAGCATTGGATCAGCTTCAGTAGGAAGAAGAGAAGAACATGATCAGCTTCAGACAAAGAGCCTGTCTATTGTAGTGCCTTGTTTCTCTCAGTGGTCACCCAGATGCCTGTGGGAAGTCCACAAGCTTCATAAAAGCATAAATGGTCATTGCCCAGCAAATGTCTTATCTTCCACAAATTTACAGTGGGGTCTTGACTTGAGAACTTAATCCGTATTGGAAGGCGGTTCTCAAGTCAAAAAGTCTGTAAGTCAAGTCTCCATTGACCTACAGTGCATTGAAAACTGATTAATCCCGCAACAGGCCGTTTTTGTTCCATTTTGGTTTTTTTCTGGTCTGTAAGTCAAATCTCAGTCTGCAAGTCAAACCTAAATTTTGCGGCCAGAGAAGTCTGTAACTCAAAAAGTCTGTAAGTCAAGCCGTCTGTAAGTCAAGGGTCCACTGTATGTGCAATCTGCTTCCAAATCTAAATTGATGGTTGTCACCACCACACCTTGTGCTTGTGAATTCAACAGTTTCTACTCTTCATCTGTAGCTACTGAGGGATAACTCTGAAGAAGGATGTCTGGATTACCTACAGTAACTCAGTTTTTTTCTGCACTTTTAAGTGTTCTGAAAAATGATCAGATGGGAAGGCCTTTCATTAATTTCACTTTCCATCAATTCTTTCAATTTGTAGATGTTTCCTTCTAGTGAACTTAAAATGTACTAAGAAGAAAGCCATAATGATATCCAAATCCAAGGCCTGGTAAATCAGTCAGAAAGAATTCATTGTAATTATCAGAAGCTACTTGGGGCAATTCCAATATAAACTTTTACAATCACTTTTTTTTAAAAAAAAAAAAGCTTATGAACAAATATGCTTAGAGAAGTTCCATTGGAATGGCTGATCAGCAAACAGTCCTGGGAAAGAACAGGATTCCAATTCCAGTTGAGTCTTTTTCTGAGACATTTCCCAGAAATGTACTGATTATTTATGTCCAGCATGACTTTTTATATGTGTATACTCAAAAAAGCACTTTTTTAAAAAAGTAATGGAGTGCCACCAGTTATTTTGGAATGAGTCTTCAAGAAAAGCCCAGATTCTTACCTTATTCTGGTTCTCCTACCACTGGTCAACACCCCTGTCAACTTTGACAGCTATGTTGTGACATCTGTATCTCACCTGATTGTTAAACAGAGGAAAATATCCCTTTGGATAACAGAGATATTGGAAATTGGAAGATTTTGTTTTGTACTTTGCTTGTGTTCTGGAACATGAAAAAATATTTGAGGTCATGAGGTCATCTGCAGATTAGAAACCCTTTAGGCTATTGTATTTCTGAGGAATACTGAAAGAAAAAAAAGTTGTGTGACTCATCTAGAGCAATAAAGTTTTGGCTTGTGAAGTATCTGCTTGGATCACTAAACTTACACAAAGCAAGCTTTGGAGTTCTGACAGATTTCTTCATCAGGCAAAGATTCCATTCCAACACTCTTCATTCAAGAACAACGGACACCTGCCCCTCCTTTCTTTCTTTTTTTGCATGATTTTCTTTTTCCCTTCCAGTGCATGTTTTATGCTGGTTTTGGCCCAAATCCTGTTGCTTACTGCAGCAATTCAGACTATAATTGGCCCACTGAATCAATGGGGACTTGGGGACTCACCTCCTCCATTAAGTTTCATTGATTCAATGGGCCTGCTTTAGTGTGATTTACTACACTTAAGCAATAAGATTTTGACCCTTGTCTGATGAAGAGTTCTGCTAGAACTTTAAAGTTTGTGGTTTTTTCAACTTTTTCTTGATTCAATTAAGATATTAGCTGAGGCAAAACTTTATTTACTATTAACTGCCTTTATGAGGGGGTGCTGATAAGTATTGAGCCTTTCCCAGAAAAAATTGAGCTAGGAAGCTATAAATTGCAGTGTGTATTGGCCAATTTGTCTGTATTCAATGATGCAAAAACCAGCTACCTATGATTTTAACTTATCTTTCATGTTCAGGTCCAAAGTGAACATGGCAGCACCTCCAGAAAAGTTCAGTGTGGACGAGCATAGGAGCATAATCAAGTTCCTGTTTCTCCAAGGAAAAGGTGCAAAGCAGATCCATGATGAAATGTCACAAACTATGGGTGACAGTGGCCCTTCATATGCAACAGTTAAACATTGGGTTGTCAACTGGCCATTTTGGTGTTGAAAGTGAGAAACCCAGTGGCAGACTCTGTGCCTGCAAACGTGACAGCCATCCATGACATGATCATGGAGGACTGCTGAATATCAGCCAAAAGTATTGCTATATATCTGAAAATATCACATGAGAGAGTTGGTGCCATTATCCACGACGGCTTGGAAATGAGAAAGCTGGCATCAAAGTGGATCCCCAAACTTTTGACAGCTGAACAAAAGAGGAAACGTGTGGAGTCATCGGTGGCTGTTTTGGAACATTTTGCAAGAAATGAGTCAGATTTCCTGGGCAAACTGGTAACTGGTGATGAGACATGGATCTACTGTTATGACCCTGAGACAAAGGAACAGTCTGAGGAATGGAGGCACAGCGGTTCCCCCAGGCCAAAGAAGTTCCAAGTGCAAAGGTCGGTGCAGAAGCAAATGGCAACAGTTTTGGGGGATAAGAAGGGAGTTTTGCTGGTGGACTACCTCCAACAGGGTTCAACCATCAACACAAAATATTATTGTGTTTTATTGAAGAAGTTGAGGCAAAACATCAAGGAAAAATGTCAAGGAAAGCTCTCCAAAGTTGTCATCCTGTTGCATGACAACACCTCATCACACCTTGCAGGTGAAACAATGGCAAAACTGATGTCCTTAGGTTTTCAAGTGATGCCCCATCCACCCTATTCTCCCGGCCTGGCTCCTTCTGACTATTATCTGTTCCCCAAACTCCTAACACCCCAAACAATGATTTGGGAGTGCTCTGGCGGTAACTAATGCTGCAAATGTGTGGTTACACCAACAGTCGGAAGAATTTTTTTTGCAGAGACTTAAGAAGCTGCAGGGTAGATGTCGCAAGTGCATTAACTTCCTGGGGGAATACCGTATGTAGAATAGTGTGGCAGTTACAGCTTCCTAGCTCAATTTTTTTCTGGGAAAGGCTTAATACTTATCAGCACCCCCTCGTATACCCCACCCTTTCTCTAATGAGTTCAAGTGGCATACGTGGTTTTCCTCTTTGTTTCTTCATTTTCATAACAACCCTGTAAGACAGGCTGAAAGAGAGTGACTAACCCAAATTAATGTAGTGAGTTTTGTGGCTTCATGGGGACTAGAATCAATTAGTTATCTTCAGTCAGAAACTTGAAAACTCAAGTTCCACAAGCTTGGAGGTAGAGTCAACTCAACGTAAAGATAAATGGAAAAGAGATCCATATTCACCCATCTTCTTGCAATTTCATCCTCCTTCTCAAGTATTCCTTTAACTCTCCAGTCTCCCAACAGTCAAGCTGCTCCATACTCAGATGGCTTCCTGTTTCTCGTGTATACCAAGATTTAAAAAAATTGATACACGTTGTGTTATTAAGAGACTTTCCCAGCACACATTTTTCTCGGTTTATATAATACTTCCTCTGGCTACTTAATGGGCTGTGGGGGGCATGATTCTTATGGGGAGAATGACATGACATGTGGAACTGACCATCCCAAGCATCACCCACCTATCAAAAATGCACCCTTTCCAGCCCTTTGCGCCCTTACTGATAGTGTGCAAGTGAGGAATGCAATTCAAATGCAAAGACTGAACATCAAAAGAGTGATCCCCATGTCCTATGTTCTTCCTCAATAAAATCACACTGCCTCCCACACCAGCCCTCAAAAACTGCATTATATTTGGAAGAGTGTCATTTGTAGGAGTATTTGAAAAATTCAGTGTTGAGGAAAGTAAGATGGCAGTGGTCTGAGCTAGTATATGGAAGACCCATGGGAAGACCTGGCAATTGCCAAAGAAGAAGAAGAAGAAGAAGAAGAAGAAGAAGAAGAAGAAGAAGAAGAAGAAGAAGAAGAAGAAGAAGAAGAAGAAGAAGAAGAAGAAGAAGAAGAAGAAGAAGAAGAAGAAGAAGAAGAAGAAGAAGAAGAAGAAGAAAGGATTACATATCTCCCATATTGACTGGCAATAGTACTCCAGAGCTTCACACAGAGACCCTTTCCAGATGTCAGGGATTAAGTAGGATGCCTTCTACCTGTAAGGACGTGTTTTGCCACCAAGACCTGGGTGTTCACTAATGGTATTTAGGAATAGGTCCGGCTCCTGATCATTTGGGATGCTGAGTCAAGGAGCCTCATGCTGTGTTGGACAGGTTGATAAGAATGGGGGGGGGGAAGCAGTCCACTTGCATTTTCCCATGAAGCAGGTAGAGCTTGGAAAATTACTCTTCTAGACCGAACAGTGTGTTACAGATAGCAGACCTGTTGTTGGAAGGTGAAATCCTTTAGCATTCCAGATACATGATTCAGGCAGAATTTCATGACAGACCAACTGTACTTGCAAACAAAGTTTGTGCTTGCTTTCTGATGGCTGATCACAAAATATACAAATTTGCAGACATTGGGATGCATGGGGGGGAAAGCTCCAGCTGTGACAATCAAATGTTTTCAGCACTTAAGAAATTGCTCCATCTAATACGGGTTATCTGCCATGAAACCAATTAATATAGTGATGTACTGTAGCCATCCATAACTGAGATGAGGTGAGATGATGCTCTGAGTCCCCAGGCACTGTTCTGCCATTGTTCCATTATCGATGGTTATAGCACGTCATGCTGGTCCTTCATCTTAAAAGGACCTTTCTAGGCACTGCAGCCTTGTAAGTGGGGGATGGGGAGGCAGATACCACTGGGGCAGCCACTCCTCCTAAGGCCACAGACTTCATCAGATTACTCTCCCTGGAAATGAGCTGAAGAGGAAGGTCAAGTGCGGCATGCTTTTGCTTCCAGTGATAACTGACCCAGAGAGGGGAGAAGGAGAAAGGGGGCACTGAGTTAAGAGAGTTTCTCAGGCACCCCATTTGGAGGCATTATCCAGCTGGCTGAGATCAGATTCCCCAAGCTAATTTATACCAGTAGTGGCTGTGGCAGTAGCAGCAAAAGCTGCTAAGGAGATTTCTGCTGACTCCTGGCTTTTTAAAAATAACTCTGCCATTGTCAGCAGGTCAGGGTTGTTCCAGATTGAATAAGCACCAGCGACTCAGCCCTCCCCTCCTCTGGGTAATTGGCACAAGTCTGCCACTCTCCTGCGTCTGACAAATCATCACTGTTAATGTCCCAAAGAAGACAGATGGGCCACTTGCGGATGAGAGATGCCATCCTTCCGGGATGGGCAGATCCTGCATCCCCTGATGGGTACAGAATAAGCAAGAGAGCCACAGCGCCCTTTTATACCTTCCTCAAAATCCTCACAGTACAGATGCAAAAACTATCGTAGTGGATAGAGATGGGGACGAAGCGCCAAAATTGTGCTTCGTCTTGGTTCATGGGGTTGTCAAACGTGCACACACACACACACCCCAGTGACCTGATGAAGAACAAATCAATTCGTCATTCGTCAGGTCATTTTTTTTGCCCTTCCCTCCGGGATTGCTTTGATCCCTTTCCCCCCTCCTCTTGCTATGCCAGTAGGGCATAGCAAGAGGAGGGAAAGCAGGAACCAAAGCCATCCCGCAGCTGTGAGATCCCTCATTGATCCCTTCCCTCCTCTTCTTATACCACATGGGCATAGGAAGAGGAGGAAAGGGGAACCAAGCCATCCCCCAGCCCCGGGGGTGGGATTCCCTTCAGGCAGGCTTTAGCAAGGAAAACCTCTCTCTGCAACAGCTGATCCATGGGGATAGGGAACGAAGGGACAAATATAAAAGGGTTATATTCATTGCTTCGTATTTGTTGGGGTCTCTGGACCCCAAGAATATGAAGCAACAAATATCTAACGAATCAGGGATATTTAATGAGTATCCTGATCCGTTTTTGTATTCGTCTCCATGTCTAGTAGTGGAGCCTGGTTACCCACTAGACTGTACTGCTGCTCCTGACAATGAATGGATGAATAGTTTTGAAATGTAAACATTGTGGGGTAACATTCATTTCAGGCATTCATGGAGACATCAAATGATGACAACAACAACAATGTTAGGCTAGCAGAGACTAATATGGCTACCTCTTCTGAAACCGCAACAATGATTATCATGATGATGATTACAACCACTCCTTTAGGTAGAGTATCTAAACTATGGTGAAGGGAGAGCAGCTCTAATCACATGCTAGTAAAAAACTCAAAGGAGCATCAAAAATCATACAGCACATAGGTGGCAATGACAAATAGTCATAAATTATGTAACTGGAATGATGACTGAAAAATGGTAAGTAATTATAAGCCTGCATTATAGCTTGTACTGTTCCACAAGTACAACCGTTCAGATGAACTTTCGAACTTGAAGCTTCTCAGCTTAATATAGTACAGTAGAACACATTCAGCTGCTATTGAATACTGCTTAGATGGGGAAAGCATGCTAGCATACAGCAGGAAGTCTGGACTCCATGACTCTTGGGGTCCATTCCAGCTGTACAATTCTATGATGCAATGAAATTAGTGGGCAGAAACTTTGGATAGAAACATTTGGCAGGCTTTCCCTGTTTCCCTCTGTATTTGACTTCTGATCAGAATTACTGATCTGAGTAGCAGTGGCAGCTGTAGTTTACTTGATAGCACTTTTGCCAACAATACACAGGTATTGATTGTTGTGGGTTTTTCAGGCTCTTTGGCCATGTTCTGAAGATTGTTCTTCCTGACGTTTCACCAGTCTCTGTGGCCAGCATCTTCAGAGGACTGGAGTAGGAACTCTGTCCATGCTGTTTGTTTGGATAGTTGAGTATTTATAGCTGTGGGAACAGCTTTTGTCCTTTTTGTGCCCTTTTGACTGTTTTGGAGTAAATTCTGTCTGTGGGGTTTGTCAAAACCTGGGTGCCAGAATCACAGGTTTTGAGCTGCAGGGAAACCTTTCAGTCCACTCTGGTTTTGTTTTGTTGTCTGCAACACTCATCTAGCTCTATTCTCATTTGGAAAAAAAAACCCTAAAAATAAAGCAAATATTAAAAGTAACACTACAGAAGAAGAGCATGGCTTTTGGCTCTGCTGCTCATGTTATGGTCCTATGGGAAGTGAGTTAGCAGTGGCGGAAACAGTGGTAAGTGGCTGTGAGAGGCAACCAGCTTGAGGGCAGGTGGGCATAGGACAAAAACATCAAAAGAGATTCCAGGATGATGTGCCAGCAGCCAAAGCATCCTATCGTAGCTAGGACAGCATGGGGTTTTATTTTTGGTTTTACAGTGCACATATTTCATTCTAGGAATGCATCACCTCAGTAAGGCAAAACATGGGAAGCTGGAGCCCCACAGATCTATTGATGGATGGATGGATGGATGGATGGATGGATGGATGGATGGATGGATGGATGGATGGATGGATGGATGGATGGATGGATGGATGGATGGATGGATGGATGGATGGATGGATGGATGGATGGATCTATCTATCTATCTATCTATCTATCTATCTATCTATCTATCTATCTATCTATCTATCTATCTATCTATCTATCTATCTATCTATCTATCTATCTATCTATCTATCTATCTATCTATCTATCTATCTATCTATCTATCTACAGTATCTATCTGTCTGTCTGTCTGTCTGTCTGTCTGTCTGTCTGTCTGTCTGTCTGTCTGTCAATCTAAAATATTTTCATCCCGCCTTTCTTCTTATAAGGAACTCAAGGCAGAAGTGATTTAGAAATGCAATGGTTTTTTTTTAGTCCCCTTCACTATTCTACAATACAGTTTACAAACAGATTAAACATTGTTGCAAAAAAAGTGTAACCAGATTGTAAGTCAACTAATGGATTCAGCCCCTGAAAACTGGAATGGTTAGCAGACTACGCTGCCTTCATTTGAAGGGTGCAGGGGAGCAACATCTGTACATCTTAGTCTAAGAAAATCAGGAAACTAGTATTTATTAGAGAAATCTATTGAGACAGGAATGATATAAAAGATCCTGATTGTAGCTGATTAAGGTGGAGATGCCAAGAGAAATAGTTGCCTTCCCACCTCTTGAGAAAACAGATTGGAAGTTTTGCTCTCTTCTTTCTAAAGATAATCAAGAAAGGGTATATGAGAAGGAAAGGGAGTGACATCAGCAACCCTAGGAGTATCTGTGAAGGTTGGAAAAAAAGTCCACATAGATGGGAGCAGTGGTAGCCAGTGACTTCAATTCAATAGGTGCTGGGAATCCCCTCTGGGTTTTAATTGGCACTTTCAAGGTGTTATCCAGCCTGGCATACATATTTTGGGGACAGAGGCCAGCCCCTTAGATAGCTCCAATAAAGTGCAAGCCAGAACCGAGAGCAGATTCAAAGCATCCCTGAAGTTGGAGTCACCAGCTGTTTCTTCGATGAAAACAGGCAAAGGACAGTCCAGGAAATCCAGAAAAGTTCTTCTTTCTCTGTCCCACCCTACACACTCTATAAACTTATTGCACTTCTCCTTGCCCTACTGTGCCTTTGAGGAGCTTTGTAGGTCATCCTTTGTTCTGTGCACCAGGTGCATTTTCTTCACTCAGGATCGGCATATTAAGTCTTTCTTAACAGAATAGAGGTGTGTGTGTTTGGGGGTGGGGCTGGGATGGGGAATCCCTGGACCTCTATGAGCAGGGATGTTGGCAAATCTTTGGGTCCCGAGTCCCAAATCTGAGTCGGACTCTTTGGTACCAAGTCCTGAGTCCCAAGCCCCAAGTCTGAGTCCCTATTAAAAACAAGCTTTCCCCCCTAGATAAAAGGGAGGGGTTGGTAAGTTCTGAGTCACAAGCCAAGTCTGAGTCATTGAAAAAAAAAAAAAACCTCAAGTCAAGTCCAAGTCAAGTCATCAGTGTGACTTAAATCTGACTTGACAGCGAGTCCTGCATCTTGAGTCCCCATCCCTGCCTGTGAGTAAAGTGCCCCTTGGTGCTTCAAATTCCCTGTAGCTGCCAGTGCTTAGCAGTAAGAAAATGGCATTCACTGGCACAGTCATTTGAAATTTTTAGTAATTATTCAATTGTTCCTGTGCTGGTGTATGTGTGCATGCGTACGCATAGACGCGCGCCTGTATGTGATTAGAATGAGCCATTTACTTCATGTGTTGTTGCAGTTTTGACTGGTTTGGGCTGAAATTCATCTTCCAAAAATCACATCTCCATTTTAAACGTAACATGAGCTGCTTTCTGAGCAAAGTCAGGGTGTGATTTTTGAAACCTGCACAAATTAGCTCCCTCCCCTTTGCTTCCCCAAAGTCAAAGAGATGGGGGTTGTGAGAGGAAAATTGCAGACAGCTTTTCATCGAGAATGATTTAGTGAAGGATTTTCCACTGGGCTAATACACCAGGGCTTTCTTGACTGGCCAGGTAAGGAATAAGAAGAGATATAAAAGGCTTCATGTGGTGAGATGGGCACTCAGGGAACAGGATGTAAAGAGATGGTGAGTGCTTTGTATTTCACGCTTGGAAGGGCCGAGGCATTTACTGGCCCTTGCTGAATGATTTAAGATTGAAAAATTCAAGTGGAGAAAGGACTTTGCAACCACACTCTCTACAAGGGTAAAAGTTTTTGGATTCGGTCTGGCATCACTCTCTTAGAAACAATAAAACCCCTGGTCTCTGGCAAATGAACTAAGAAACCCAAGGGCAGCTCTTTTACAGCTACTTTCTGGATGTTGGTGTCACATACTCCAGGGGCTAGAGATCTTCTGGTGGCGTCAAAACTGATGGGCTCCATCAACTGGATGGCATCTTCTGGCAGTGTTCTGCCAGGCATACTGTGTCTGTTTCCAGTTATCAGGTTTTGTCTGCTGGTTGCACTGCTTTGATGCATGCCACGGCCAGCACTAAAGATGTACTTTAAAATTCACAGAACCATCATGGGACTACATATCCCATGTGCCTATGACTCATTTCGTAGAAGGCTGTGGGCTGGATCCAGATACAAGGGCATACAATGGAGCTAGTGAAGACACATAACCTGCTCTCTCTCTCTCTCTCCTTCCCACAGCAACATCTCTGGTAATCTAAAAATGATACATAATCAGCCAGAGGATCTGCTGAATGAGTTTCTTTTTGAAGTTTTTATTTAATTTTTTATAACCCAATTACCAATACAATCACACACTCAGAAATATATTTATCAGTACATGTAATACAGTCTATTCCTATAGTCCCATTCTATCAAGTTTAAAAGACAACAGACAACAGCTTCTTCTCAAAACTTCCCCTCTATTTAGTCCCAAACCAAAAACTAACAAAGGGTCCAAATTTTAAGAAGTTATCTTTAATTTCTTCTCTAAGCAATCTAAGATGAGTAGTCGATTTTTCCATTAGGGCTATTGCCCATATTCTATCCAAATATCTTTGGAAAGAATGTCTTGGAGTACTTATTCATGTTCAGGCAATTTCAGTTCTTACAGCTCCTACAAGAATTGCCACCAATTTTTTATCAACTAAATTCTCATTCTCTCAGGTTAATAATGAGAAAAATAGTAAAGTTTCACTAGGAATGATCTAATTCCTAGGAATGTGCTAATTCGCCCAACCACTCTCTTACATCATGCCAGAATGATTTGACCTTTGGTCAAGAGATCCATATATGTTCCAATGATCTTTTGGAACCACAATTTCTCCATCACGTATCTCCTTACTCATTTTTATCAGACACAAATGTCATCTGTGAACTGTATTTAATACCATTCCCCTAGACTTAGCCAATACTGATTTATAAGGTTGTGTAGTCCTTATTTTTGCCCAAAATTCTTGAGCTATATTAATATTTAGGTTTGTTTCCCAAACTATCTTAATTCTCATATAATTACCATACTCCTCATTAATAATGTTTTTATAAATTAGAGATTAATCCTCTTTTTTATTAAAACCATCTTCCATACAATAGTTTTCTAATATCGTGAGTGCTGTAATAGAATTGAGTTGCAAATTTTTTATTTGAATTTATTGGAGCCGATTAGTTTTATTTGAGTAATTTTTTTCTCTTAACTGTCTCATTGAAATTAGTTTTCCTATTTGAAATAAATCTCTAATCCTATAAATTCCAATTTCTTTCCATTGTTTAAAATCTGCATCCTTATCCTGAAATTTAAACTTAGGATGTTCCAGAAAAGGGCATAAAGGAGATACGGGAGGAGCCAAGACATTCATACATTTGTGCCATATACAAATCAATTTGTTAGTTAAAGTCTTCTGTAATTTAACCCTTATTTCTCAGCGATTTACAGTACTCATATATAAGAGTTAGCAACTGCTGGGTGAGCTGAGCTGTGGGGTGGAGTACAGGACATTATTCTTTGGTATTTGCATTGGCAGAATAGGGCAGAGTAGTGTTGAGCTTGTGACTGTTGAAGAGAAATAATTGTCCTGCAGACCAATCAGAATGCAAGAAAGGCAGCAGCCTGTGAAGCCTTCTCACCTGAGGCCACAGATGCTAGGAGATAAAGACAATGCAAAGGCAAAATCAGAAGATGCTTGCTGCAGCTGAGTGTTCCAGGTAGCAGGGAATGTTTCTCTCATTGCAGAAGTGAATAACTCACCTTGGAGAAACACTTTTCCATAGGCACTCCTTGCAGCAAAGGAGTACTGATGTATGCATGGCATTGGCTCCAGTGATGTAGCGGTCAGTTCAGAAGTACGGACTCTCACCACAACAGTTTCGCAAACCATGCTCCCCAAGCAAAGTCAAGTCTATGCAGGCAGCAGTATCAATCTCTATCTACAAACCAGATCAAGCAGTTTTCATTTTTACCAGCAACAGGTCTTTCAAAAAAACGTTGTTACATGCCATGAAGTCACTTCCAACTTACAGTGACCCTATGCGTTCATGACTTCCAGGATGTCTTGTCATTGGCTACCCTGCTTAGGTCTTGCAAACTAAAGGCCATGGCTTCCTTTATAGAGTCCATCCACCTCACGGTAGGTTTTCTTCTTTTTGTACAGCCTTTCCCTTTTTGAAGCATTGTTTCTTTTCCAGTCATTCTTATCTTCTCGTGATATGTCCAATAAGCAGTAGTCTTCTTTTTCAGCTTCTAGTGAAAAGGATTTATGTAGAACCTACATGTTTATCTTTCTGGTGGCCCAGAAGCGTATCTTCCAACATTGTATTTCAGATGAATCTATTTTGAGCCACTTTCTTCATTGTCCAGCTTTCACATCTTTACATAGTAACTGGAATTATCACAGTATGTGTGATCTTAGTCTTGGTCCTTACAATCAAGGACCTTTTCTAGTTCCCTCATAGATCATGGAATGTTATAACCTACATTGGTTTAACCATGGTGAGCCACAAATATCACATGGGAGTGGATCACAGATTCAGTCCACCAGACCTAGAGAGCAGAATTAAGCAATTTCCTTCAGAAAACAGAAGGGATGGTGACAAGTAGCTTAAGGCATTTTGCTGCCTGAGGTAGGAAACAAAAGCCACCTCACAGAGCTCAAGGTAGTTAATATCTGAGACCGGTGAAGTTATTTAATTACTTGAAGCAGCAAATGCACTTTTAGCACGGCTGATCTTTTGCTTATTGGAAGGTACTTTAAAAATAATTTGCCTGATGTGAAACACCTGATTCTTGTATTAAAAGTCCTTCCATTATTATCATTATTATTTTTATTTTGGAAAAGGGGAAGGGAGAAAATAGGCTCACATTTGCCAGCAAAAGTTATTCACCTGAGCAGAAAGGCGGTTTCTGCTGGAGGCTTTTTGTTTGTTTGTTTGTTTGTTTGTTTGTTTGTTTATTTATTTATTTATTTATTTATTTATTTATTTATTTATTTATTTATTTATTTATTTATTTATTTTGCAATGCATGCTACCTTTGGCAAGTTTGGCTGGGAGGACCTTTTCTGAGCTGGGGCAACTGTCAATCTATCCAACACTAACCAATCATTCCTTCCTTAAAGAGAGCCCGACATCTCTGCTCAGCTCTTTTTCCTCCTCTTTAGTCTCCTCGAAGTCTGTGGTTGAAGGCAGTCATGTTTGTCAGTTTGCCATTTGATCTGTTCACAACTGTAAATGAGGAAAATGTTATTTTTCTACTATTAATGCTTCTAAGTGACTTATTGAGACTGTAAGTGCCTGTTACTGAGAAAAGTTGTGGATTACTCTGAGGAACTTGAAGCTATTCTCCTCTGTGAATCCCTGCACTTCTGCTGCACAACTAATGGTGTTTAACCAAAAATTCAAAACTCTGCAAGTTTTTGTGCCCAAAACTGTCTGAAATTAACACGGGCTGCAATAAATGCAGACTTTCAGCTTTTTCAGAATCTCTGCAGCCAATCCACACATAAAACAGTGAATTCGATATGACTTTATAAATTGGGATTTAGGTAACAGTTTCCCAGAGTTAATGGGTTGGAGAGAGTTGACTCTCTTTCTAAAAAAAGCAGTGCCTTACGCATGGGGGGAGAGGCAGGGTATTCAGGACATTTTGCTACCTGAGGTAGAGAATAAGATGGTGATCTGTTCCCAACCAGCCTACATAAATTCTCACTGAGTAGCACTGGTAAAGAAGCTACTCCTGACAGAGTCGTTTAGGGAACCCAACAGAGGGAGGGCTGAGAATCTGCTGCCTGAGGTGGTTGCCTCACTCTATGTTACAGTAGGGCAGCCTGGTTAAGGAGATCTTTGCTGCTTCTTTGACAAAGCAGTCATCTTTCTTGCTGAATCTAATTGGCCAGGTAAAATAAACTTCTCAACGTAGGTGACTGTCTAAAAGATCAAATGACCTCGCTCACATCTTCAGTAGTTTCTGAAACTGGAACTCGGTCACTCTCAGATATTGGGTGACAAGTTCATCTCTCTAGCAAGGCCGTACTCAAAGTTGGCTGGGATATGAGTGCCCTGTATCAGGAAGCATGCCACCATTGCCCTTCAGCAATGCCCATCAATGAAATATGTTCAAATAAGGTTCGGCCACAAATGCCCCCATGGAACTGAACTGGACTGTCAGTAACAATACAACAACAACTATTCAGTTGTTATTTACTTGGTTCTTGGCAACATGCTTCCAGGAGCACCTAGCTGCTCCACTTATCTTGGTCAGTTTCTCCATGTGGAAAGTCACGTGTCCGAAGAAGAAAAACAGTTTGTGTGCAGGCTGAGCAAGAACCTGAATTTTCCAGATTTTTTGCTCACCAATAAAACATACACATGAGCAGAACCCTTCTCCTTTTCAGGCCCTTATACAGCCTGAGAGCTTTCCAGAGGCACATGGCTGGCCAGTGTTGTAAACTGCTGCAAGTGGTGTCTCAGTCTGGATAGACCTTGAATCTGATCCAGCAGATCTTTTGATGTTCATATAGATTTCACAATATACTGATGAAGATGTGTGGCCTTTATTATAGGAGAGCTCTCCCTCTTAATCAGAGTATTCCAGAGTTGAGGTTTGAGTCTTCTGACAATGATTTTCCTCTCAATAAGGGGAAACTGTTTGGAGGGGAGACATTTAAAGCTATTCCACAGCTGCTGTATTAGGAACATGGTTAAGGAGTGGGAGAACTTTGGACGTGGAGCTCTCCTGCCCCCTCCCACATGGGTCCAATCATTCTCTACACACCCATTGGAGCTCCAACAGTAGAAAGAGATAAGGGGTGCCAACTCTCTGTGATGCAAAGGGACAAGATGTGAGATTAGATGTTCTCATCTGAGGCTGGAGGTCTGTCTCTGATCCTTGGGGGGGGGTTTGCTTTTCTATGCCCCTCCCTGGAACATTATCTGCAGGCTGCAGGATTGAATGAATTGCTAATCTATTGCACCAACTCCAGAAAATGTAATGTCATTGTCATCCAATGTAGGCTGAAGTAATCAGTCACTTGAGAGATGTCTAGGGGTTTACATTCCTTGTTTATTGGCTGTAATGAAATATCCAAAATAAAGTCACAAGAAACCAGCATCCAAAAACTTTTCATCCAAACATGGCAATGTTGTCCAATCATGCCTGCGTATATCATATCCAATATGATACATTCAGCCAGGATTTTGATTCTCCCACTGGTCACCAATGAAGATGGACCAATGCATGTGGCTCAACAAAGGTGCCTGCTCCTTACCAAAACCTTCCTGCAATCCAAAGGGACTGTGCTCACAAGGTCTTGCTAACCTTAAATACTGTCTTGCTGCCTACCTATTTTTTCCATGGGTCATAGATTTAGTGTTGGACACTACAACACCCAGAAACCCCCAGTGAGCAGCTAGCTGCAGACATCTGGGAACAGTGATTCAAAATGTAAGTTTCCCAAATGTCCACCCATCTGTTTTGTTAGCATTGCATAGATCCTTCCCATTGGCTAGGGTCAGCCCAATCATTAGCTATAGTGAGATACCTGAAGGCTGATGCTGGAGTCTTCTAGCCATTCTACTTGACTAGAAGACAAAGCAATGCATTCCACTTGCCAGCCTGTCTTCCATGCCCTACTAAACGACCCTGCTACTTTCAGATGCTACCACTATCTGTGATGCAGTGGGAGGATGAGGTCCCGTTGCCAGGGTCAGGTTCAACTGCCAGACAAGCCAGCTTCTCTGCATAGAATTTGGTGGGGCAAGTTATCTTTCCCTTTAGTCAGCATACTATATGGAGGCAGCCTTGTCATTAAGCTGCGATGTGGGGAGACAGGATTCTAGCATCGATGAAGGATAATGCCAAGCTCAGAATGTTTGTACCAGACATTAACTTTAAAAAGACATCCCTTACACCTTCCTTGGCTTTCAGCCAAGAGAGGGAGCTCTGCAGACTTCTGTCTGCTGCCAGCTGCAGATCTTGGAACAGCTGCCAGATTCTCCCCTGACCTTTGGGCACCACAAGTGGCTTGTAGAGTGTTTGTAGACCAGTGGTTCCCAACCCTGGGTTCCCAGATGTTCTAAAACTCCTAAAAGCCTTCATCGTCAGCTGTGCTGCCCAGTGTTTCTGGGTGTGGCAGTATAAGAACCCCTGGGTTAGCCAAGGCTGGGAACTACCGCTCTCTAGACCATCATTTCCTCCCTTCAGGCTAGGCGAGAATTACAGTCTTCTTCACAGACCTACCACTATCTGTGGTGCAGACATGCTCGGAGAGATGGAGGATGGAAGCAGGAAAATGGTGTGTGCTGCTCTGGAATCCAGTGCTTGCTGTACTCCACCACTGCAGAATGCACTTCACACAGTCAGAACCCAGCCTGTCAGGGCATGATGCCTATGTGATGTGCGGTGTGATGTCACCAATGCAGATCCTACTGTTTGTTGCACATGCCATGCAGAACGTTTTGCGGATTAAACGGCATAGCATTGTTTCCTCCCCCCACCCCCCACGCAGGTCTTTAAAGGGAGGCTGCTGGAGGGAGGGCATTAGGTCTAAGTATCGCTGATGGATAATTCTTCATTCCTTTAATGCATTTGCAAGCCAAGTACATTGATGGATGTTTAACAGGATGTATTTCCGACAACTGGGCTGGAGAAATGGACTCTCATTAAGCTGCAAATGTTTCTTTTTACTATTGAACTCTTTTTCTTTCAATTGATCCTCACATTTCCTGTGCTCGTTAATAATACACAGACACACACACACACACACAAGCAGCTGTTGCCTCCAGCCCTCTCCTCCTTGTGCAAGCCATCCGTCGTCTCCCTCTAGGCCAGCAGCAAGTCCAGCTAAAGATGCCACATGGCAGAAGGGAAGGGGAGAGAAGCTATGTGCCTGAAGATCAAAACAGTAAGAGCTGCTAATGGGGGGAGGGCTAAGGCCCGCTGATCTTCAAGTGGAATGCAGAAGGGTGTGCCACACTAGTTTAACAAGGAGGCCCCTCTAAAGACCTGCGTTCTTGCTTGTGCATGCTACAGGGTGTGTGCTGTGTGCTGTTGCATTTATTAGTGTTAAGTACACTGATGTTTTGCCTTTACTTCAATGAGATCTAGGCAACCTACATACTTCTCCTCTTCTGCAGCTTATCTTCACAACACCTTTGTTGTAATAGATCAGACGAACGGAGAGTGTGCCTGGCCCCAAAGTTGCCCAGTCAGATTTAATTCTCAGTGGGAGGCCTTGGACCTTGATATCTCATCCCAGCAACATCCCAACTGTTACTTCACAGAGGCAGGACTTCAGGGAGCCTCAAAGTGATGAGACCCTCACAGTCTTCAGATTTCGAGGCCCTTCAACCTTGGGATCTATCCTCCCCCCGCCCCCACATGATGCAGCTAATGCAGGTTGTTGATGGATTTCGGTTCGGAGGCTGCCTGAGCCTGTTTGGCTAGTACTCCAGCTGCCCTGAAGGACCAACCGTCACCACTCATTCTGTTTCCTATCACAAATTTTTCACCAAACAGCAGCCAACATTTGAAGCTCTCTAAGCTTGAGCCTCAGGTCAAATGGCCTCATTCCCCTCTCCTAGGTCCTGCACACTGCCTGCCTCCTTCTGTATTTATTTAAATTTGTTGGACTTGTATTGCACTCTCACAGCAGCATCAGGCATCTACATGTATGTAGATAGAGCGTGTATCATAAACCTCTATGTCCAGGTTTATACAACCATCCTTTCTTTTAACAAGGAGGAAAAATGAGGAATATAGTCTCTCTCTCTTCTTTTTTTTAAAAAAAAACCCAAGTACATAAATATTACAGAAATAAATACTGCAGGATGCTAATATTGGATCAAGAGTGAAGATCATGTATACTAATGTGACTGAATAATGACCAAGAAATCATGTTAAAGGCAGAACTCATGAACATTCTGGCCATGTGATGAAAAATGCAGGTTACGAGCTGATCTTTCAAGGTAAAATAAGTGAAGAAAGAAGAACTGGAGGAAAAAATTATTGGCTGAAGTAACTGGATGACTGGTTTAAATGCAATGCAGTGTGATTGTTAAAGAAAAAGAAAAATAGCTATATCACATCCTAACTCTAGTCAGAGAGGAACAAAATAAGAAGAATAGAAATTAAGGATTTAGTCCTGAATAATCCCTGCCAAAGTAACTCTGCTCATCTTGGTTTGCTGGAGCACAGCCTAGGTCCGGCTAATTGAATATCATTCAGTTTGGTAGAAATGCACCCAATTAGTTTATGTATGTATGTATGCATGCTGACTGAACAGTGTAGTGAGGGTGCGGTTACACTATAAAAATGAATTGAGAGATAGATAGGATTTTTGAAGTCACTTTAAAGTCATGCGGTACTCATGTGGTTTTGGGTTAGTGTGTGTGTCCTCTTAGGAAAACTTTTAATCCATTTTTAAACTGTGTTGGATATCACTGAGGGTGGGGGAACTTCATGAGCTTTTAGAAGTGTTGCATGATGCTTTTGAACTGTGGTGCTGGAGGAGACTCTTGAGAGTCCCCTGGACTGCAAAGAGAACAAACCTATCCATTCTGAAGGAAATCAACCCTGAGTGCTCACTGGAAGGACAGATCCTGAAACTGAAGCTCCAGTGCTTTGGCCATCTCAGGAGAAGAGAAGACTCCCTGGAAAAGATGATGATGTTAGGAAAGTGTGACAACAAGAGGAGAAGGGGACGAAAGAGGATGAGATCGTTGGACAGTGTCATTGAAGCTACCAGCATGAATTTGACCCAACTCCGGGAGGCAGTAGAAGACAGGAGGGCCTGGCGTGTTCTGGTCCATGGAGTCATGAAGAGTCAGACACGACTTAACAACTAAAGAACAACAACAACCTCCACCTGACTAGTCTCACACTTGTTGCCTCTCACAGCCACTACTGCTGTATTTTTATTTTTAATATTTATTTTTAAATTTTCTTTTAAAGTGGGAGTCCACTAAATCAATATTACAGATAGAGAAATAAATAAATAAACTGCAGGCTTTTGGCAGCTTCTTGGCTGCCAAAGGAGGAAGCACTTTTCCCCACCCAATCTTTCTCTCTCTGCTGACTCTCTTTTCAGATCAGAGCACAAAGTTTTCCTATAGCGTGAAACCTGTGATCCATTCGTTCCTTGACATGTTCCACAGACAAAACTTACACCAACAGAGGCGTTCACATATACCAAAAGGATTCAAAATAAGTTATTTCACAAATGATTCAAAATAAACCACCCTCTCATGGCCATGTAAAGAACTCATTTTCCAACACACTTCCTAGGCAAATGATGATGATGATGATGATGATGATGATGATGATGATGATAAATAAATAAATAAATAAATAAATAAATAAATAACAATCTGTGCTTCCCTGTGCATCGTGTAGCTGGAGTATTTAAAATCATTTTCAGACATGATAAACATGATTTACAAATAGTTTTTTCTCATTAGTAGCCATGCCCTCAGGGTTAGCTATCTAATTGCAGAGCAAGAGGTTAGGAGTTCAATTCCCCGCTGTGTCTTCTGGGAGAACAACTAACTAGTATAGCTTTCGACAAGCTACATACTCCCAGAATGCCCCCAGAAGGAAGTATTGGCAAACCACTTGTGAGTATTCTATACCTAAAAAACCCTTAGAAAAATCACCATATGTTACCATCTACCTGAAAAATGTAATCAATATGTGCACATATCGATTTACATTACTCACATCACCACCTTTTTTTTTTAAACCAATGTACAAAAGTTCAAAAAATGAACACTGTTTGAAACAACAAGATTTTATAAATAAAAAGCCCATTGAAGGTCAACTCAGCCCAAGGATAACTCCACAAAAACGAATTGATCCATGTGCCAAAGCATGCTTAAGGTGTCCTACATCAGGAATGCTCAGAAGTAAATTGGGATACATTGATTTGCAGCATACTGTATGCAGAAAGATTTTCTGACTTTCAGTGAGAATGTGGAAAAGTTACTTGTTTGCATTTTATATTCTAGAATACCCCATTGACATGTAGCTTTTCCAAGCTCTGCATCTCATTTCTTTAACAAATCCAACAAGAAAATGGCTTCCCCCTCTACTCTAAATGAGGTTGCCTAAAATAAGAATTTTTAAGTGAAAGAGGACTGGATTTGTATGTTATTACGAGAACTGTAAGCTTTGAATACTGGAGGGAGGTTTGGAATTCTGCACTATGCATGTGTTCAGCAGAACCCTGTTCCTTTATTTGGAGTGTATATCTGTGGCCCATAACCATTCTTGACACAGGGCTTTAATTAGGGGAACGATTTACAAATAAAAAGGAAGATAGATCTTGAAATTCTCCTTCCCTTCTTGATGCTGTGGCAGATTACATTTTGAGTTCATCATGGCCACTTTGACTTGGGAAGAATTTCTGCTGAGGAGCTGATTGCCAATTTCCTCCTTTCTCTCTGTTGATTCCCCAGTGGTTGGCTAAACTTCCTAGGTGTAAATTCAAACCAGATCAATGCAGAATTTCCCTGTTGTGTAGTCACACCCCAAATTGGCCAAGCTGGTTGGAGGATGCTGGGACTCATTGTCCAAACATCTAATTTGCCTAAGCTCTAGCACCAAAGTTCAGCATATCTACTCCAACGCTGCTGACATCTGAAATGTCCAGGTTCAGCTGAACTGCTGAAGAAGAAATGGTTCTGAATGCATTTAAGGCATTGTGGTACAAGGATGCAGAGTTTAACAGTCCATTTGTGTGAGGGTTTGGTAGCTTGCTCCAGCTCTTTTTCAAAAAATGCAGCCACTCTTCTCGGTTTAGAAATGGGGGTAACATTTATTGGGGTATTTAACAGTCCGGTATCAACAAAAGCATTCCAAACATTCTCTCTTTTCGATAACAGGTCTTGGGGGGGGGGGAGGTTTCCAGTCGTCAACTGTGAAAGGATTCACAGAAAGGCTATTCCAGGGTCTGAGCCACTCCAGTGAGGTTTCGGATGTCAGTAATAATCCCTCCTCTCCTTCCAGGAGGGGGATGGCATCTTCTCGAAGGTCACACTCTCTGGGGTTGTTCCCCTGTCTCCCACAGGACTCCAGGAATTCCCTCTGTTGGTTCTCTCATATCCTCCATTCTAACTTCTCTCTCCATTCTCTTTCCACTCTCTCTCTCTTTTCTCTCTCAACTTCCTCCTCCATTCCTTAGTCTCTTGTTCACCCCAGTATGATCGCTTGGGGTTCAGCTCATGCCTCCTCTGAGCATCCGCTTATTCCTTGGGGACATACAGTTTCTCTGTTCCCCCCAGTCCATGGATCTTCTACCCAGATCCATTTCCAGCCTGCTGGTAACTCCCCTTCCCCTCTTTTTATAACCCCTAAACCCACCTCCACTATTTCCCGCCTTATTTTCTCCCGCACCCGCTGAGATAGTCCTGGGTTCTATGATCATCAGTACGTATTTTCAAATCACCCTCCAAATTTCCCGGGTCCTGTCCGGGAGGTCTCATCTTCCAGGGTGGGGGAACTGGTGGGGGTCTGGCTCTCTTTCTCAGCAGTCGATGGGGGGGAAGACATTTCTGTGAGAGGGGTCTCTCTCTTTCTCTTCCTTCTTACAATTTGCCTACCAATCTGTTGTATTCCTCAGGAAATGTGACTCCTCCTTTGTTTGGATAGTGATAGGATGCACTTCTAAAATTCACTGTGGGATGCAATTCTGCAATTGTCCCCAAGGAATCTGACCTCTTAGCAGGTCCTTAATGGATTTTTGCTCTACGTGTAGCATTTCTGACTGTATGATGACAAGCTGCTGCCAAGTCAATAACTGCTAGCAATGTTCCTTTGGTCACGCAATGCAGTGCTGCATAGGTGTCATGTACTTGCAGCCAGTATTGCTGCCCATTGGGTTTTGGTTGTGGCTGGAACCCTGTATGCATGGGGCAGGGCTCCCACCCAGAGCTGGCAGAAAATTAGAGGGAAAGTTGACTAAAAGGTAAAGGTTCCCCTTGACATTTAGTCCAGTCGTGTCCGACTCTAGGGGGCAGTGCTCATCCCCATTTCCAAGTCATAGAGCCAGCGTTTGTCTGAAGACAGTTTCTGTGGTCATGTGGCCAGCGTGACTAGACACGGAATGCCGTTACTTTCCCACCATGGTGGTACCTATTTACTCACATTTTAATATGCTTTCAAACTGCTAGATTGTCAGGAGCTGGGACAAGCGACAGGAGCTCACTCCATTGCGTGAATTTGATCTTACAACTGTTGGTCTGCAGTACCACCACATCCCTTGACTACTGCATTTAAAAAACACAAGAGTGTCAGTTAAGAACATGGAAGCAGCACAGTCTCAAAGATGTACTGGCAATTATCTGTATAGTTGCCATAGAACTGTCAAGAAATTAGAAGTGGAGGTCGATGGGAATCAAGGATCAATTACCACAGTCTTTGTCTGTTTGAGGAACCTCTAGTGGGTCAGTCAGAAAGTAACTAGATAACAGCCTTTGATTACAAAACACTTTCCTGGTCAATAGCTACCCTGTAATTAAAAGAGCTTTTTTTCCTGCAGCTGAGAAAAGTTAAAAATAGAAATACTGTACAATGAATATGGGATTTGGGAAGATGGTATGCTGGAGATGACTTGGGTGTTATTTTTTTCCTAATAACTTTAAATGTGAATTTGTCAAGCACTCTGCAGAGCTGAAGATATGGAGAGCAAGAGCTAAGCAATATCAGATTTTACAAGTAATCAAAGATTCTGTGAGGCTGAATGCACTTTCCGAAAGAGAATATGTACTTATGTCTCTGTCTGAATTCCTGGCAACAGAGGACTGATCTCAAATAAGGTTTAATCCACAATGAGTGGCAACACAGACTATGCCACTACTTTGTGTTGGAAATTGGTAACAGATTTTATGTAAACATAGTGCGGTGCCTCCGAAGAGTTGAGTCTTAGGCCCTGGTTACACAAGGGAAATGTTTTCTAGTTCTTCCAATACTTTCCATAGCTCTGTTGTGTTGAATAGTGGTCACATAGTTTATATCTCAGGACAAATGACCCAAGAACTTTTAGCAGTATCAATTTATTTCCTCTTATTTGAATCATTATGGCTAGCTACACCATGGTACCAGTTTATTTCCTCTTTTGCTTCAGGGGGCAATTTAGCCCCTTGATTTATATATATCAAACTTAACTTGGCTGGGTTTGCAGGCTTAATTTGGCTGAA
Source organism: Pogona vitticeps (assembly GCF_051106095.1). NCBI lineage: Eukaryota > Metazoa > Chordata > Lepidosauria > Squamata > Agamidae > Pogona > Pogona vitticeps. The sequence continues at coordinate 55,922,303 of NC_135786.1, forward strand.
GAAACAATCCAAGGGGGTGCTCTGGACAGCAGGGTTTTGTGTGTGTGTGTGTGTGTGTGTGTGTGTGTGTGTGTGTGTGTGTGTGTGTGTGTGTGTGTGTGTGTGTGTGTGTGTGTGTGTGTGTTTGTGTGTGTGTGTGAGCTATACAGCAGCATGTGTGCCAAGAGGAAGTTAAATACTGTAATATTTATCGATACATCAATGTATCAGAAACCAGTCTCCCTCGTATGTGAGCACGCTTGACTTCCCCCGCCCCATGGACAGCTTTCCTCCCCCCCCCCGTTTACTACAGCTATCGTTTCCAGCCCCTTTTTGTTCCGGTTGCAATGGAACCCCTGGGGCGGGGGAGTGGACTCACACACAGGGATGGGGATGGAAATTGGAGGGACCAGTGGTCGAGAAAAAGTTTCTGTTTAGGAAAGTGTCTCTCTGTTGCACTGGCTGCTCCTGCAGCAATGCATTGCGCACAGTGGACTTGGGATATCCAGGCAGCAGTACTGGGGATCAGACACACACATCTCGGTGACATGGGCATACCAACGTTTCAATGTACGTATCTTCCCACAGGAAAGAAAAAATTATTACTAGCAAGTAATGTAATAGTGACACACACACCCCAGTGATGTATTGACAAATCCGAATTTAAAAATAAAATGTGCACACATTTGGCACAGTAATGGCAGCCACCTTCCTCATTTCAATTCTGAAAAGAAGCAGGGCAGGTCATGCACACGGGCAATCCCGGTAAGGAAGGAATGCACCAGGACAACAAAGGTACCAAATAACACAACTGTCCCGGCGATGGGGAAGTGCCCCACAGTTACACAGCTAGCCGGGAAAATGTCTTGGTCTTGACTTTGTATCGTGTGCCCAGGAAAAAAAAATGCCGACATAACTGGTGGATAACTACATGGCATTTCACTTGTGTGACCAGGGCCTTAGGGTTTTTCCTAAGATAGAAAGAGAAAATACGAGGTGCTGGTCAGACCAAGGGAACGATGAGTGGGCCAAGGGCTCACAGTAATGAAGCACAGAGAGAGATTCAGTGCTCAGGAGTGCTATGTTCAGGAACCTCGTGAGTTTAGCTGCAATCCTTATGATATGGAGAAGGGGGAGCAATGTTCCTATCAGTAACCTATAGGGGCTATCCATATTGGAATGCCAAGTATTTTGAAATGGCTTAGTCTTGAATGGGCAATTAAAATCCATTTGTTCTTCAAAAGACCTCTCCTGGCAGAGAGGAAAACTCCTGGGACATGTTTGTTGATGTGGCTCAACAGAATTATATATGCTTTTGGACTCTTCTTGGAAATGTAGTAGAGAATTATCATGAAAAATGCTTTCACTTCAGAATTTATCACGACAATATTGACTATAACTCCATGCCTTGTGCTGAAGCTCATCTAAGGTAAAGATAAAGGTTAAAGGTTCCCCTTGACAAATGTCCAGTCATGTCCGACTCTAGGGGGCGGTGCTGATCCCCGTTTCCAAGCCATAGAGCCAGCGTTTGCTCTAAGACAGTTTCAGTGGTCACGTGGCCAGCGCAACTAGACACGGAATGCTGTTGCCTTCCCACTGTGGTGGTACCTATTTATCTACTCGCATTTTTACATGCTTTCGAATTGCTAGTTGGCAGGAGCTGGGACAAGCAATGGGAGCTCACTCCGTCACATGGATTTGAACTGCTGGTCTTACGACCTTGCAGCCCAGAGGCTTGCGATTTAACCCACAGAGCCATCACATCCCTGAAGCTCACCTAGACTTCATCTAAGGAAAAAGACCCAGAGAATTAATACAGAAGTTTGGAGGAAATGCAGACCATGGGGATGGGAATGGGAGGAAAAGTCTCAATTTCAACCAGCCAGGAAACTATTATGGGCTGAATGAAGCCCTGTGCTTTGGAGAAATTTCAGCAGAGGGATAATTTGAGAACACTTCTGTAATTTGGGAAATGCAGAGCTTGGAACAAACCTTTGCAAAGGTAACCTGCTTGTTACTTCATAGAGTGCTAGAGTCCTAAATAACCACTGGTTCTTAACCTTGGGTTACTCAGGAGTTTTGGACTGCAACTCCCAGAAGCCTTCACCACCAGCTGTCCTGACTGGGGTTTCTGGGAGTTGCAGTTCAAAAGCATCCGAGTAACAAAGGTTAAGAACCACTGCTAAATAACTATTGCTAGCTTTGTTGACGATGAATCTGCAGAACTAGGATCCCCTCAAAACTTAAGCCAATGATTTACAGTCATCATGCAGCACAAACCAATCATTTTGACATTGGGTTGAAAAGGACAGTTTTGGACCTTGTAGGGCTGATTAGGAATTACAGTTTGATGAGTTACATTTGGTGGTGGTGGTGGGGGAACGGAATGCAAGATACAGGACTTGCACTGCAAACTGCTGCAAAATGGTTGATGTCGGTTTTGAAGTGATCCCAAATTTCAGTGGTTGTATTTAACAGAATTACTATTGTTATTGTCCTGAACACCAAAATATCTCATTGTGTTATTTGTTCCAATTTGTATGGAAGGGTGTGATCACATGTACATATTGTTCCCATTTTGCACTGCTTATGGTGCAGTCCAGAGTGAGCTACTTTCTGGCAATCAAACTCATACAGGGACTAGTGTTCAAGCCTGACTCTGATCCATGCCAAAGCTGGACCTTTTTGATCCAGCAGTAAGGCTACTACACTTCAGGGCCGCATTGGAGTGATTCGCTGGTGGATGAAAGGGTGACTTTAAGGAAGAGCACTCCCAGAAAAGCAACCCTTTCCAGTATGATAAGATGCACACCTTTCTTGCCATCTGATTGCACCCTAGGTCGGTCAATCTGTTTTTGTTCTGTTCTGTCTCCAGCCATAATATACAGTAAGAGTCTCACACTGCTCAGAACAGTGTAGGAAGCCCTCTGTTGCTCCATAGTCCAGGAAGTGTGGGATGCAGGGTTTGTCATACTTCCTGAGTTCTCCAGAATACAGTATCCCTTTGACATAGCAGAGGAATTAGAGTTGCTAAATTCCAGTTGTGCAAATCTGGATAGCCTCTCAAGAGATGCATCTGTCCCATAAAAATCAAGTCTTGCAAAGTCTTGGTTCCCTTGTGTAGACTTTGTCTACGAGTTTGTCCTCTCTGCTCCACATGTTTATGACTATCATTTAGGTCATATGAGCAGGACTTCTTCAATGGCTCTTGCCTGACTCTACCACATTGGCCTTTCCTTTTTTTTTTTCCTTTTTTTCCTTTTTTTCCTTTTTTTCCTTTTTTCCTTTCCTTTTCTTTTCTTTTTCTTTTTCTTTTCTTTTTCTTTTCTTTTTTCTTTTTTTGCAGCCAATACAGTCTGAGGTAACCTGTTAGGAATTGCTGACTGCTCAGTGGAACATGGTACCTTTGATTATGGTGGCTTTGCAGAATCTCATCATTTACAGTGCCTCACTTATGTTAAATAAGTTTCTAGACCTCATTGGTGTTGAAGAGGGAAAGCCTGGGCAGACAGGCATAGGTAGCAAAACCTCCAGCTGGCTATGGTACAGGAAGTATTTTTTGTGTATATGCCCCTAAGTCAACAAATAAGAGAAAAACTGGCAAGTGAGTATGCCCTCACTTTTGCCAGGGATTTACCCAACAGAGAGAGCGAGAGGCCTGCTTCACAGACTGTGTGTTCTGAAGCAAGACGGAGGCACTGGGGCAGCTGTCAAGCTCAGATAATCTTCTGAGAATTCACAATTGTTCACTTGAATGTCATTTCCATCTTTAATTGGAACATGAGCTGAAACAAAGCAGCATCTAGGGCTCAGCAGTCTGATAAGACACCGCTGGGAAAAACCTTTCTCTCCTTTCAAATGTTTTGTGTGAATCTGCAATGAGCTGATAAAGCAGAGAACGTCCTGCCTTCTTTGGGGGGGGAATGGCTGCCACAGCCTCACATAACTGCCCTGTGTCCACTTTGGTTGCTGAGGGCATGGAGGGGAGGGTGGTGGATTTGAAATAGAAATTACACAGGAGGGTGCAAGAGAAAAAGCACAGAACCAGCTGGCACCTGCAGAGTTGAAACATGGCGATGGACTGCCGCTTCCTTAAGGAAGGAAAGAAGGAAGGAAGGTAAAGACTGGATTTGCAGGCTTAACTTGGCTGAAGAAATGATCCAAGGGGGTGCTCTGGACTGCAGGGGGTGGGGTTTTTTTGGGGGGGGGGAATCAATACAGCAGCATGTGTGCCAAGAGCAAATTAGGCATTTAAACTTCACTGAGACAGAGGAAGCGTATCATCAAAAAGAAGACAAAATATGATCAGACTTGCACATATTTTGTATGTGCTAATGCATAAGTATAGGTCAAAATTTAGATTTAATTACTACAATTGAAACAGAGTTATATTGCAGCATGCTGGGGAAAGCTAGAGCCAGGTGACCTGTGTACCTGCTGACTCTGCTGCTCAGGTGCTGACCTGGTTCTCTGTTCTGATGGTTACCTTTCAGACAGACGTAGCCTGAACAGTCCCTTCAGAGAGAGAAAGATTAAAGAACTATTTTGGGATGGTGGGCTGGATCCTCCCTGTACCCTTCCTTCATGGCCTGGAACACATCAGGGAGCACAACCATGCCCTTGATGCCGAGGCTGTGACCGTTCCCTCAGAAGTCATTTGGGAGGACTACCTGTTGGATGGGTTTCTGTATATGTCCTTGTATGCGACATACAAGCTTTTCCCTCCTCCATGCCATCCTTGTATGGGGAAGAGAGGAGGGGAGGAAAGCCAAATATGCTCAGCAGGTGTTTCAAACGCCAGCTGAGTCTGACTCTGTTCAGATATTTGGTTGGAGGCCACAGTGTGGGTGAGGCCACAGCCCTCGTCCTCCTCTCAACACATTTGCCAACTGGGAGATGGTTCCCTGAAAAGGGTCCTTGAGGTCTGCACTGCAAGATAGAGCCTGGAATTGTGGCAAGCCATAAAGTCTATAGGGCCTTCATTAAGAAATACATGATTTGGAATGGCCCCATCTCAAATAAGGTTCCTTTACAGTTCAACACTTGCTTATACGTGGAATTGATCTGGCTAGTATTTCTGAAGAGATAATTTCCAGATCTCCACTGCCAGATTCCTTATGTGTAACTTGGACATGCATATTTACATCTAATGGTAGCATTTATAGACAGGTTACACTCAAATTATCTTTTCTTTTTACTCCAACATTACCTCTTGTTTCACTCTTCATATTTTTGCATGAATTAGATGGTGAGGTATTTTGCACAGGGAATACCATTCAAATCTGAAATGAGGTACATAGAAAACCAGAGAGACTGCATAAAGGCTCAGCTGAAGAGTGAGTACATGATGGGGCACATGGAAAAAAACATCATATCTAAGTACCATGCAAAAAAGAAAGCCATTCATCCAATCTGCCAGGGAGATAATATTTATTGACCCTGTCAGATAAAAAGGTGTTAGGCTGATGGAGAAGGCCTACAATGCAGCACAAGCAGCTCAGCTTCTCATCCTGATAAGGCAAGGACTTTTTTCCCCTCAGGATGCATTCTTGAACTTTAGAATTTGCTGCCGCAAGATGTAGGGTGGCCACCTACAAAAAAGGGGGCAGAGTGGACACATTCATGGAATTGTAGGTTAGACTACATAGCCTCCCAATGCTAGCCATCATGGATCGTGGCCAAGGGTAATAAGAGCTCCAATCCAAAACATTTGGAAGGCACAGGATGGGGGCTAATCTCAATGTGGGGTTCATTCTTATATTTGGAACCTGCTTATATCTATGGTGCACTATGGGAGTTTGCAGGAGGGTGAGGCAAATATTTTGTCTGTGTTTTCAGGTGGACAGAAGAGATTCAGCAAAAGGAAGGCCATGTACATCTTTGTAGAGCATTTGTTGCACTACACCGATACTTATGGATATAACATGTTTACAGCACAATTGTATGCATTCCGATACAGAAGTAAAGATCAATGAGTTCAATGGCCAGAATCCTATTGAGGAAATGCAGAATAAAAGGGTATTTCCCCCGCTCCAGCCAGCTCCTCTTTGTCAGCCCAGTCTCATGCTGGTTGCAAGATCTGCTGTGCACCTGGCTGGGTGACGGGGACCAGCTGGAGGGGAAATAAAGGCTGAGCAGTTGCCTTTACTTCTAGTTGAGTGGGTTTAAATCCCAGGTGGGTGTGTATAAGATTGCAGCCTGAACTCACAAAGCACTTTGCAGTGGTCACTCACTTGTAACAGGAATTAGATCAGACCATAGAAAAGTTCCATTTTTTCACCATGGCTCCACAAACCAGCATGGCTAGTAGCTGAGGAATTCTGAGAGTTCAAAAATGGAATTTTTCCAAGGTCTGAATTACATTCTCTCTTTTAGTATTCTGTGATCTCCAGTAAATGACTGAAGGTCAAAGATTATCTCTTGCCCTGTGCAAAATGTGAGTTCACAACAGAGAGGAGCCTAAGGTCCAATTTCCCCTGTTTATTTTCTTGATCTCCAGTTGGTTACGCATATCCACTGTTAAAAAGAAAGGAACGTGTCATTTACACCTTATTCCCTTCAATCAATATCTGCCTCATTTTTTGCAAAATGGGCTTACACTTTAGTCAATATTATGACCAATCAGCACATCTTCACACATTCTTTCCATCCTCCCTGCCCCCTCCCCACAGAATATATCTTGGAGACTAGTGCTTGCACTTACCATTTCCCATCCTTTTTACCCCATCCCATTTTTAAAAATATCCTCCTATAAAAGCTTCCAAGCAATGCCTTGCTTTTGCCTTCCTCTTTCTTCACAGTGACCTGCTTTCCCAGCAGAGGTCATGCTTCCCACATTGGGTGGGTCACGCTTCCCCAGCTTTTTTTTTTTTTTGAAGCCCTGGCATCTCCTGTCGGCTTTTGTGCATCACTTCAGGTCCCGCCCAGAGTGGGGGGGGGGGGAGAGAGAGAGCAGCTGGGATTGGGAAGCAGCAAATGTGGAGGGCCTGGCTGTATTGTTTCTGCCCCATCAGCACATGTATTGCTCACACAGCAGAGAGCCCCAGCAGGCTGCCACTTGGGATCAGCAGATTGGAATGCTGTGAGCTTGCAGAGTGTGGTTTCAGCTAGACGTTATCTAATGAAGGAGGAGGAGGGCGGATTAAGCCAAACCCACAGCACCAGCTTTCAATTAAACCAAGGGAATGTGCTGCCTTTCCATCTGATACAGTAAATATAAACATCTCCCGAATAGCTCCTGATGGGATCTTTCTAGAGTCTGATCCTGGCTGGTGCCTATAACTTTTGTAGAGCATTGTTAACCGTGGTTCCTAGTCCAAAGCCCTATTAGTCCAATCAATGCCTTAGAAAGCTGTGGTATCATCTTTTTGGTACGTATTACCTGCTACATCTCTGTACATAATGAGTGATGGGGATTTGGAACATTGTAAGCTGATGTAGTGATTCATGTTATTGGTCCTTTTAGCCCCCACTGACTGGCAACTGCTATCCAGAGGTTTAGGCAGGTTTCTGTCTGAGTCCTATCTGCAGATAGGTATTCCCTGGTGGTCTCCCATCTAGGCAGGAGCCTGACCTGACCCTGCTTAGTTTCTAAAACCAGAATGTATCAGTGGGTTCAGGATAACACCCTGGCTCCTTGTTAAGTTTACCTTTTACTGGAGAGAAGTGTAGAGCTTAAGGGAAGATAGCCCTGAGGAATAAGCTCTCCCCCCCAAAAAAACAAAAAAACATTCAGGAAAGAATTAGAGAAAAAGATGCATGGAAAGTGCCTTTCCGAGTTTCCCTCCCAGCTCAGTGGCATTTTCATATCCAAATTCCTTGTATGTTGACTCCTCCTCTGAGACCATGCAGCCAGATTTCTGTTCCAAAAAAGTAAAACTCCTAATAATGGACATGGCTGTGCTACTAAGTATAGTCATATAAATGAGAAGAGCTCTGATGGATCAGATCAACAGCTTATTTAGAGCAGGATCCTCCTTCCTTCATCTGCCAATTAGGTTCCTGTAGGAATCCCTCAAAGTGAATGAACGCTCATGGTCTTGAAGGTGAAAGTCTTGGGCTTGATCCTTGAGATAGATACCTGGATGAACATGATTCCCTTGGTCATAGATGCATTATGTGTTTTGCCAACTCATGCTTGATTGCAGGTGAAAGGCAATCTCTGGCCTTCCACATGTTGTTAGACTGCAACACCCACCATCTTTTATCATTGATATTGACTAGGTATACTAGAAAAGGCAGCGGGGAGATGCAGTCCAACAGGATGGTGAAGGCAATAGCCTGCTGTGACAGAGTGGGTATCCCATGCTCATGGCAAACCGTTGGGCCCCTTTAAGATCTCTGAGAGAGCTCAGCTAGAGGAAAGGCTAAGGCACAGGGAAATAGGGAGAGAAGGAAGCTGAGGAAGGTACAGCAGCTTAATGAGGACCATCTGCCTGAGGCAGCCAGGAGCCAGATAAAAAGGAGTGAAGACAGGGCTTTAAGAGGCTGCTGGCTGACAGAAGTGGGAGAGGAGGAGGAGGAGGCCCCAGAGGAACTGCTGCTACCAGACAGAGCTGGGAGAGTCCCTCTCCTTGAAGGACAACTTCTGGTTGACACCAGAGCCTTCTCTGGTCATCATCCTGGATGGGCAAGGGCCAGGGGGAAGGGCCTGGCTGGTCTACCAGTTTCTCCGTCAAGGATAGTACAAACCTTGCTTTGACAGATTTTGCAAGGCTATATTGTAACTCTGAATAAAGTGCCCATGTGTTTGAACCCAGAAGCTGAGCCCATGAAGTTTGTGCCAGGGAACCCTGCTGCAGCCAGCCCCCTAGCGCTGGAGGCCGACCCCACTCACACCTGCCCATTCTTGCTGTACTAACTTACCATGAACATTGTTGAGGGGGGAAATCAGATGTTGTTGCTCTCACTGTTCTTGTTGATGATGATAAATACTCCTCTTGCTGCTAAATCTTAAATGATCCAAGAGGAGGTGACAATAGATAATCTAGGCTGGCTCTCAACTCAGGAGTCTCCACACTCCCAGAATCTTTCAGCCAGCATAGTTACAGTGGATTACAACAACAACAACAACAACAACAACAACAACAACAACAACAACAACAACAACAACAACAACAACGGCCTACAGTGAAGAAATTAGGGATGTTAGCATCAAAAGAGAAATATTTCAAGGGGATATTTCTTTGTCACCATTGCTCACTAATCCCCGTGTCAATCATTTTAAATAAAACTGGATATTTCAGAACAAACAGGAAAAATCAGTCATCTAAAACTATACGCAAAAAGTTCCCCAGAGATAGAATCACTGCTAAACACAGTGTGAATATTTAGTGAAGATATTCAAATGAAATATGGAATTTGCAAATGTGCGGCCTGTCTATACAACATGGCAAGATCCAAAACATAGATGGAATAGAGTTTTTAAAATGATGTATTATAAAATCATTATCAATTGATGAAAATTATAAATACCTTGGAATACTAGAAGCAGATAACATACTGCACACAAAAGTTAAAGAACTGCCAGAAAGGGAATACATAAAAAGACTATGGAAAATCTTAAAATCAAAATCAAATTGTGGAAATACTGTACAACCAAAGCTGTAAGCACATGGGCAGTTCCAGTGATCAGATACCCAGCTGGAATAATAGATTGGATCCACAAAGAATAACAAAAATTGGATTGAAAAACACAGAAACTAATGAGCATGCATCTCACACTACATCCAAAAAGTGATGTAGAAGATTATATTTACCATGAAAAATTGGAGGCCATGGATTACTGCAAATACAGCAAGTAGCAGAGGAAAAAAAAAAGAAGTCTAAATGATTATATTAGTACAAGTAGAGAAAAGTTACTTGAGGCGGTGAAAATAGAGAATATTTTATAAAAAACAGAAACAAAAGTTCAATATAAGAAACAACAATTTGAAAATAAATAAAACAGTTGGAAAAATAAACCACTACATCAGCAAAACCTGAGAAATATTGATGGAAAGCATGATAATAATTCAACATGGGCACGGCTAAAACTGGGGACCATTAAGAAAGAAGCCAAAGGCTTGGTTTTTGCAGCACAAGAACAAGCACTCCAAACTCATGTGATGAAAGCTAAGATTCAAAGAAGTAATGCTAACAGCAAATTTTGACTCTGTCAAGAAAAACATGTAACTGTGTCTAATGTTGTAATTAGACCTCATTTGTGAATTTCCAAAGATTGCACAAACAGATTACAAAATTAGACATGATAGAGTGGCAAAATCAGTTTGTTGTTCATTGTGTAAAAACTATAACTTGCCAGTCTCTGAAAACCTATGGGAACATCAGATAGAGAATATGTCAGAAAATGAGAAAGTCAAGATCTTGTGGGATTTCCAGATCCAAACTGATCGTCACCTTGAACATAACACCTGAGACAAAGTAGTAATAGAACAAAGAAATGTCTGGATCAATGACATTGCAATTCCAGGGGATCCCAGAGTTGAAAATAAAGAACTGGAAAAACTAACGAAGTACAGTTCAGAGACCTGGCAATCAAGATATCTCACTTGTGGATGAAATACACCGTAGTCATTGGGACTTTGGGAACAATATCAACAAATTTCACACAGTATTATAAGCAATTGCAGATCTCAGAAATAACACTGTCAGAGCTACAAAAAACAGCAACTGGTTTTTGGTTAAAACTTGTATCTGTTATATATTACCAGTCAATGTTTTCATAATTTTAATTGACTGCACCTGGTGTTTTGTAATAATAATAATAATAATAATAATAATAATAATAATAATAATAATAATAATAATAATAATAATAATAATAATGATGATGATGATGATGATGATGATGATGATGATGATGATGATGATGATGATGATGATGATGATGATGATGATGATGATGATGATGATGATGTCACAATTCTTTAAAGGCAGTGGGATTTCATTCTATAAACACTGCAAGGAATGTTGAAATTTGCTTTCAATGAAAAAGAATAAATGAGCCTAAGCCTGACTTTCTTCAGGAATAAAGTGACAAATGCAAAATATTGCTGAAATGTAGCCTTTCCTAAAAGTATCTCGGTGTGAACATAACTGATTTATGTGCAACTACATGTACTCAGAAGAGATGGATCATAAAGAGTCATATCAAATTAAAGCTTGAGAGGTTATTGGTCGTAAGCACCTTTTTGAAAACTAATTACGCATATTGAATTATTCAGCTAGGAATACTGAAATATCTGGAAGAGACAAGAAAGCAAGCCAGTCTCACGTGGCGGCTCCACTGTTTACTCAGTGCAGAATGCTTCAGAGGAAATGCAAAGGTTCAATAAAAACTCACCATTGTTCATTATTTGCAACTATTTGCCCTACTTTGGGTTTCCCTTAGATGTCAAGATTAGCATCTCCTTTATGTGGCAGTTTCTGCAAGATGGCATCCCTTTTATTCTATGTGTAAGATCACTGATAATGTAACTTTGTTTCCTCATTAGTCCCTACCACATGCTCAGTGTACACATGATGATCATCTGAAAGTGACACCCTTCTTTATTTCTCTGATTTTCCTGTTTTAAGACTCTCTGATTATGTTGTAGCCTGATCCAGGACTGGGTTTGTGTGCTTTGATTTATTTTCCAGATTGGCTTGTATTCTCTTTTTTTGTTATTTACGATATCCATACATCCAAGATCTCTTCAGCAACAGAAGGATGCTGTTTACAAATGGAATTCTGTGATTTTTTAAATACAAATGTAGGAACAGGTGATATCTTTATTGGACCACCAAATATATATATATGTATTTGTTTTATACATTTGTTCAAATGAACAAAAAACAAACAGTGAGCTTTCGATAGTAATTCATCTTCTTCAGGCTGTGCACCAAGTTCTCGTGGGTAGCTCCAAATTATACATTTTTTATTAAAGTTCCAAAGTCATGTGGCCAGTGTTGGGGACCAGGTTTAACTTCTTAGATGTAAATACTGTAGCTGCAGTCGCAAAAGGCCTGTGGAGGGAGGGTGTGGCTTCAGTCCCCTCTTCAACTGTTTTGGAATTTATCACCCATCTCTCTAAACAAAAGGTGGCCAAGCATTCTGACTCTCCTCTCCTTCCCCCTTCTGTCTTCTTTTTTGTTTTTCAAGGTTTATAAACCTTTTTTCTTGGAATGCTTAGCTGAACTTGGAAAAGTTACATTTTTTTCTTTTGACTACAACTCATGATGTCTTGGCCTGGTCTTCTGTTCCATAACTGCATATCAATAAAAAGCACACTCCTGTATTAAATAGAAAGCAGCAAAATTGATATTTTTATTGTGTCTCATTTAAAGAGGGGAAAGAGGAGGGCTACGGCAAGTCTACTGGGCCTTCGTTGGTGACGATCCTGGTAGTTTTGGCCATGGCATAAATGTTAAGGTTGTACATAGTATGTCTGTAACAAAGAAAGCTATCCTGTCTCCAGTGTGGTCACATTCCTTAGTGGCTAGACAAACCAGACATACATGGGTAGTCATAAGACAGTGGTTTGCTTTCCACTGAATTTAAGCTGGAAGTCTTAGCCTCGGTATATTCTCCCTCCTCCCACTACTGTACTCTGCAATCAATATAGCGTAGAGATCTGTGTTTTCAAAATTAGATCATTGTTTCCAACAGCCTGCTGTCCCAAGTATTTATGTAGGAAAATCTTGCAGGAGTTGGCATGAAATCTAGGTGAATGAAGAAGACTTGCATTGTCACCGTTGCAAAACATGTAGGTAAGAGCCAAAAATGAATGTTGGTGATAGGTGTGTAAGTTTATGTTAGTGTGTATAACTGGTGGAGGTTTTTTATTGGGCTAACCAAAAGGCCTCACAAATGTGTACATGGTTTCCAGATGTCTTTAAGATGGAGATTACAGCTGAGTTGACAGCCAGACTTTATGTTTTTCAAAGAGGGAGAAATCACATTTTTCTGACTTCTTTATTCCCAGCATTCCTAGGTATTTCCCCAGGTGAAACCTAAAACCATCACATCACATCCTAGGCAGCTATAGCCACATGTGAATGACTGCAGTCCCTCTGCTCCCCATTTCAACTCAAGACTGAGGCTATTCAAGCAACCCTATTTCAACGTCAAATCAGTTCCATGCCCTGAACTATAACAATATCCTACCTGATTGTAAAGATCTGGAGATATCAAAAACTTGTGAACTTATAGTTAGCCTAGCAAGGGTATTTCAGTATTACAGTTTTTGGATTTTATCTTTAGGCCAGGACATTGATGGTGTGATAATGCAGGGAAATGGTTTGCAGTTTGGACTGCTTATGTAGCAGCCTGGTGTGATCTGGATATCAGTGATCACACAACACCCAGGGAAATGTGCTCTAGCCCAACCCCAATCTGTGCCCAGCCAGAAACGTTTTAGGTCTAGGACTTCTACTTTTGGGGTTTGGGCTGGAGCAATTCTCTGGCAAATGGAAGGGTAACTTTAAGGGAGATTGCTCCCATTCAAAATGACCCTTCCTGATGCAATTGGGCGCATGCCTTTGCAGCCATCTGATTGCACCTCTACTTTGCTTTTTGGTTAGGTTTGGAGAACCAGATTTCCCACAGGGAGAGTTGGAGCTATGCCAACAAAATTGCCCATGATTGTTTCAGGTGGAAGTCAGACTTGCATTATCTTTTACTTCCTCTGCCCTTGATCCTCCTCGGTATATATTTTCCCTGTTATTTCTTCCTCTTTCTAGGCAATAAATCCTGCACTCCAGAAAGCAGAATCTAGTGTGAATATGCTTTCAGTCTACATACATTATATAGTTCAACAAGCTTTTGTATTCTTTTTAGTGCATCAGATTCTAGATATATTTACTGGGAAAATTCCCACTCTGTTCCGTGCTTCTTTCTGTTGCCTGGTGCCAAAGGAGTGTCCCATTCACCAGGACTTGCATCTGAAATTCTCTTTAAAAACATACTTCTCCTCTATTTGTAAGTAAGCTACTTCTCTTTAAGAAGTCTTTTATACATGCACTTCACTGCTGGATCTTTTTGTTATTGCTGTTTTGTTTTGAGTGCTAATTGAATGCTTCCAGCATCAATATCTTTCAGATCTGCAAATATTTTGTGGATGCTCAAAGCAAGTCTTATCCCTCTTCTCATTACATCACCCGTTCTCTAACTGAAATGATAAGGGACGGAGTACCATACTGTCAAAGCAGTCTCTTTGGAAAGGCCATAAGCATTTTCTTCCAAACTCCAGAGTGCCTCCCTGGACACAGTTTTGCGAATCTCTTTCGCTCTTGCTTTCTGCCAAAAGAAAAACTGTATTTTCGTTCAAGGAGAGTGATATTTGCTGCCTGTGCTACATCACCTTTCCCTAGCTTAGTGTCCCTCTAGGCTATCACTCCCATCATCCCCAACAAATATAGCCTCTGAGCTGGGAAAGAGGCAAAAGTGGACCGAAGCGCCAGGGTGGGGAAGACGGTGCTGTATGGCAGCTTTCATTTTACATTTCACTGAACCATGTACACCATGAAAATTAGGGAAAGGAAGTAAGGAAGAAAAACCACAGATGAATCGCACAGAGAAGGAGTGAGCTTCTGTTGCCATGAGGGGAACTGTGTGGAGAGACTGTGGTGAAACTCTTGTCAGGGCTATGGGAGGCAGCAGGACTGGACTAGCAGGGGTATTGCAAGGGCAGCAGCTCTCTGAAACACCTGGAGGGCAAGGTGTGATGAGGGTGACTAACTGGGAGTCAGGTGCCTTGGCACATGCCGTTTCTAGTATTGTAGGATGCTAACAAAGCCTTCTTTCTTGCTGACATTTTAAAAATGGGTACATGTGTAGGGGCAATTACCTTTTGACTAAAGCTCCTGGCTTATAGTAGCTAGCATGGCCACTGGCGACATTGGCTGATTTATTTTGGGAGCTGTAGCAAAGCAAAAGCGTGCTGCTTTTACGGTACTCCATAGTACATAAAGCTCTCTTTGGGTGATTTACAGTTTAATCACACAGGCTACACATTGCGCCCCCACCCAGTAAGCTGGATAATCAGTCTGCTGACCTCGGAAGGATGAAAGCTTGTATCAACCTCAAGCTGGCTACCTGAGCCTGGGATCGAACCCAGGTCACAAGCAGAGTCTTCACTGCAGTTCTGCAGTTTCAACACTGTACCACAAGGCTCAAAAAGAGTAAATCTCTCTCCGTGTGTGTGCACGCACGCACCACACACATGCATATGTGCATGTGTCTGCACACCAAATCAAAAGTATGAGGATAACATTGTTGTGTAAAATCACACTACAGAGACACTGAGAACCTCTAATATAAGTGTATACACACAAAGAATGGTCAGCAATCCTGAGCAAGTCCTATAGAAATGTATGGAAACAGGGTTGGGGCAGAGCTCTAGAGCTGGTGTAGCAAGAAAGCCCAGCGCAGGTCCTTTCTTTCCTTTACTCCACCAATTAAATGAATGAGCCCAAGTCCTACTGTTGTTTCTTCTGCCTTGGATTGCTGCTTTCTCCATATGGTGGAACCTCTACTTACGAACTTAATCCATCTCAGAAAATGTTTGTAAGTCGAAACAAAATTTCCCATAGGAATGCATTGAAAACTGATTAATCC
Source organism: Pogona vitticeps (assembly GCF_051106095.1). Classification (NCBI taxonomy): domain Eukaryota; kingdom Metazoa; phylum Chordata; class Lepidosauria; order Squamata; family Agamidae; genus Pogona; species Pogona vitticeps. The sequence continues at coordinate 55,937,880 of NC_135786.1, forward strand.
ATTCCGGCTGGTTTTGGTTCTTATGTAGAGGCGCCATTCATATGTTGAAGCATTAGTTCCCATAGGAACTAACGCAAAGCCGGTTAAGCCGTACTCTAGCACTAGGGGGAGAAATTTTTCTTCTTTTGACCTAAGATGAACTTAGGTCAAAAAAGGGCAGGAAAGGGGTGGAAGGGAACACGTTCTAAACAGAACACCTTTAAAAATAAGCACCTTTTAAAGAAAACCAAGCACCTTTTAGCTTAAAAAATGGGCAGGAAAGGAGGGAGGGAGGGAACACCTACTAAACAGAACCAACAACCAGCAACCATTATTCCAGCACAGAACTCCTCATCACAAAAAGAAGCATGGGGGGGGGGAGAGACTTGAGTCTAAACTCCATTTTAAAGCCTGCCTGCCTGGCTGCCTGCATCTACAACCACCACAGCCCCTCACAGACTTTAGAGCCACATTTTAACCACACACATTTTAAAACTAAAATTTACACTGCAAGACCCATCAGAGCACAGAAACATAACCCCCCACCTAGCCCTACCCCCCCAGCTGCAAAAAGCCCTGTGCAGTACCGTAAATACAGTGTACTCACCCAGAACAGGCAGTCTCTCTGTTTTAAAAAAGTCAAAAATCTAAAAATAAAAAAGCCAAAAAAATAAAATAAATATTTTTATTAAAAATAAAAAATAAAAAAGCCAAAAATAATACTGTATTGTACAGTATTATTCAATATAGTATTGAATAATACTATACAACTAGTACTGAATTATTCAAAGTGCTTGGCAGAAGCCAATAATGCCAGGTGATTAATTACAGTACCAGGCAGTCTGAAGTCTCTTTCCATATCCACACTCTCTAACCGCTGGGACAAGGGAGGTAGCAGACAAGCAGCCGCCAACAATTAACTGAAAGTTCAAATTTCCCGCCTTCCCCTGTTTTTTTCTGTTCGCAAGTAGAAGCTCTGTTCGCAAGTAGAAGCAAAATTTTGCAAATAGAGCTGTTCGTAAGTTGAAATGTTCGTAGGTATGGACGTTTGTAAGTAGAGGTTCCACTGTACTTAGAAGCAGGGATTCCCCTGCATCCATTTCTTGCTTCCATGCATTTCTCTGGAGTAGTGATTCCCAACCTTGGGCCCCAGACAATTTTCCTTCTAAGCTGCATGCATGTGCGCTTGCCCAGAACTCCATTGGAGTTACACACGGGCAGCCAGTAGCTGGTTTGTTTACTTCCCATTTTGAATGAAGTCCCACTCTTCTGCCCTGTGCATATGAGGTGAGGCTCCCATGCACTGGGACAGAAACTTAGAGGGAATGTTGCTCCCAAATGTTCTTGGACTACAACTCCCAGTAGTCCTGGCCAGCACAGCTACTGGCGAAGACTTCTGGATGTTTTAGTCAAAGACCATCTGGGGATACAAGGTTGGGAACCACTGATCTGAAGTAAGGGCTTACGTTTGTATTTGCAGTCCTTCAGGGCAGGTCATAAAGCTCTCCTAACCACATCAAACTGTACAAATGTTCATGACATTCGGGACATGTACTAGTGAATGCATGGTGAAAGGGAAATCAAGATCTCACCTGTTCCTCCTGTTGAAAGTTCATTTGAAAAGGTCCTTTACAAAGATAACTCTGAATCATTGACCTTTATGTGCTTAAGGTTCCTTATAGGTTGACTCTGGCTTTCAGTGCAGGTATAATGAATGAATGTTGGGGAGGAATTTGAGCAACAGTTTCCCAGCCCAATCTGTGCTTGCTGACTAGCTTGATGTGTGTGAAGTGCTTTCCTCACGCAGTCATGAGCCATGCAAAGGCCTAGGTCACGATCATGAGAAGAGGACCCTTTCTGTCCGAACCAGCCCCATCATTAGGCAGAGTGAGGCAGTTACCCTAAGTGGATAGAAGGAGGCTGTACCAGGCTGTTGGATCTGTCTGCTGTCTTCAGGTGTGGTGGAGGATGCAGTCTGAGCACTATCAGAAGTGGTGCTGAAAGAAAGCTCACCAGCCACTCCAGTCAGGTTCTGTGTGGTCAAAATATCTGGGGCCAGCTTTGTGTTTGTGTGAATGGCTGTAGATCTGTGAGAGGTTGCCCCAGATATCCTGGGGGATGCTGAGACCTGTAGACCACACAAGGAATTTTTCCAAGCTCTGGTACTAATGGAAGCACACTGTCCAGAGGGAAAGGCTCCCAGGACATCCATATACTACAGAAGTTATTGAGTGGCTGCAAATGAGACCATGCCTTAGCATGGCATGGATTGGATCCGGCCTGTAGGTGTGCCTGTGTAATTCCGTATGCAAATGACATCTTGGGTGTCTGGATGGTGTGGGCAGGCCAGTGGAAAGAACCCCAGTTGCCTCCATGTATGTCTGAACAGAGCTTCAATGGCCCTGTGATGTTTCTCTTTTACTACTTCCTGAAGTAATATAAATACAGTACAACTAGTACAGAATTATTCAAAGTGCTTGACAGAAGCCAATAATGGCAGGTGATTAAATTCTGCTGCCATATTCAAGATGTACTTGCCTTTATCTTTCTTCCACTTGAGTCCATCTTGTCCCACTGCCATACCCTGCCATGTTACCTCCTGCACAGCAGCACCTTGTTGTCCGTGTCAGTATCATTCATTGGTTTGTGTGTTGTGCTTTTCTTATGCTTAGAGAAATTCTGCCTGCTTCTCAGAAGCCACCTTAGGGTGGAACTACACTGACAAAATGATTGCAGCTTGATTTTCAGCCTCTTTTACAATTGTATTTGGCTTAGGTAATCACACAAAGGCCCTGGATTGTTTCTGTGCTAGTGTCCGCACTAGCCCTCAATCCGATGCAATTTGATACATGCCCTCTTCCTTTGTCACCATTCCACCAGGCAATCCTCATCTCTCCTTCCTTCCTTCCTTTTCTGTGCAGAAGTGATCTAGCCCTAAACATAGCAGTTAAAAACAACAACTTCAAGACAACTAGGGAAAAGATCATGGTGGGTGTTTCTGCTGTCACAAAAACATCATGCTTCATCATAATATACCACCATTATACCACCCACTGCAGCAACTCCCATACTTTTGTAAAATGAAACAATCAATCACACAAGGAAAACACCATTCAAATTGGTTGTCGTGGGTTTTTCGGGCTCTTCGGCCGTGTTCTGAAGGTTGTTCTTCCTAATGTTTCGCCAGTCTCTGTCGCCGGCATCTTCAGAAGACAGGAGTCATTCAAGTTGTTACAGCTTTAAAAAAAATATAGAAGCTCCCAGTGGTAGAGGAACAAACTCTGAAGCAAAAAAGGCCAGGCTGATTTGCATTGGCCTTTGTATCATGTGATCATTGAACAATACTTCAAAGTCACTCATGCTAACTGTGGAGCAGATCCCAAAGTATATTTGTCAATGTAGGTGCAGCCTTGAGTGAATGCCAATGAGACAGAAGATGACAGGAATCAGCTGCATCCCGCTCCCCATTCACCCACCCCATTATAAGCACACCTGGAAACATACAGACTTCTAAGTTGAGGTTTGGCTAGTCACGGCTTATAGCAGCACTGGAGCAACTGGGCCTGTCCAGGTGTTTTTTGTCTGCATTCCCCATAATCCCTCATCACAGATTATGCCAGCAAAGGATAATGGGAGTTGTAAGACAGTTCACCCTGTCTTACAAGGCATGACCTCCAGCATTGGCAGGTAAGGAAAAGCTGGAATGCTCTTTGCTCTCCCTCAATTCATCCTGATGCATGATTTGCTTGTCTCCCAGTTGAGTTCTGGAGTCAAATAGGTCTGGTAGGGAGAAGAGCTACGTTCTCCACCATTGATGCTCACCTAGAAAACTTGTGTATTGGTCTCCTGAAACCCCTTGCAAGAAATTTAGGATTTCAGCTTCATGCATGCAGCTCTGAGAATGACTCTTCCTAATTTACATAATTTTCTCAGTTTCTTTCTTTCATGCTGGAGTTTGTCCAGGTGTTATTTCTTATAAGTAATAATAACAGGAGAAAAATAGTTTCATCACAGTTTCTCCAGCTCCTGCAGCTCTCAGTTCTGCCTGCTATTCCCTTGAGAACAAGGGAGGCTGAACCAGAAACTGAAAATAAGATACAGTAGCTGCTTACGGTGCCGATGCTTTGGGGTCAAATATTTTTGAAAACAGCAACTGCTGTCCCTGAACTTTCTCTTCAGGCATGCTTGTGGGTGAAATTCCACTAATCTATGTTAGTGCGAGTACCCAAGAACTATTGTTGTTATTATGTGCCATCAAGTCCTTTCCAACTTATGAAGACTCTATGAATGATTGATTTCCAAGATAGAGAAAAGCAGTTAAATATCTTGTAATATTTAAATGCAAAAATAAGATATCCATGCACCTGACTTGTTCACACTGTTGTGTTTCTGCTCAGTGGTCATAAACACAAAGGTACAGTAAATGGAAGATGAAAATTTTAATTTTCTCAAAAATAACAATAATAACACGCTGGATCTTTCTGTCAAAACCAAAAGATTTTGTAAATAAATTTAATGCCAAACTGCAACTGTTTCTTCTAGAACAAAGTCAACACCAAAAGACTGTAATAGATGTGTGTCTTTACTGCTAAGCCATCTCACATCTGTATCAACTAAATCAATTTGAGCAAGGAAAAAGCATTCTCCCATTACACAAATGGAAAATATGTAACTTAGAAAAGGGGATTGCCCTCCTGTGGTAGGGACTTGGATCATCTGACAGGCCTCCTACAGAGGAGGAAAATAAATGCTAGGTTATCCAGTCTCCCTGGGGCTATATCACATTTATGGCTTGATGTGGTAATCCTAGCTCCTGCACCTCTAGTGCACTCAGTAACAGGCATGTTGTAGACAGGTGTTGTGAAAGCTCTGCACCCACATCAGGCACCTGCAATCATCTCACAGGTGCATCTCAGATCCATGAATCCCTGGCACTGGATATAGAGCAAGCTTTTAAATTCTGCCAAATAGTTGCGCAACACCTCCACTTGGGAGAACCTGGATGGTGTTTACCATGATGTCACCACCCTTTGTTCCCCTTCCTTACAGCGATGTTCCTGATTAGAAGCATCTGTCCAAAAGAATGTACAGTTTGGCAGCTCCAGACTGATAACCTGATATACCGCAAGGCTTTAGTTCACTCTGACTTGTGCAATGTATAGATGTGCCAAAGAGGCAGCATCTTTTCCCTGTGCATTGAATAAGTTGCAAGGGTGGGGAGAGAAACTTAGCTCAGATGGCTGTCCTCTTTGGGGAGTATTTCACAGAGTGTTCCATAATCTCTACTCCTCTCTGCTTCCTCCTAGACATGGTTATATTGAGATACCTGTGAAATGCCAAATGTTTTCAAAGGCTGTATTTTGAAGGAAGGTTAGGCATTGCTGAGCTGGACTTGGCTCTGCTCTTTCCAGCCCATACGTAGAACAACACTCAAAGAGTCAATCAGTCACCATTCAGGAACTGCAGTTCAGTAATCGTTGGAGGGCCACATTTTTTCTGCAACACAATGGAAGATGCTATTTCATTTAAAAGTGCCAGTGTGGTTTCATGGATACGACTCAGGAGACCTGGGTTCAAATCACATCTTGGCCAAGGAAACTCAGTTGGGGTGTATGGCAAAGATAAACTAGTCCTTAAATATTGTGCATACCTTAGAATCCCTCCCTGGGTCATGTAGGTTTGATGGCCCACAACACACATTTCATTTGCAGAATTTTTAATAAATTGGTCCTTTCCCATCTGAAAGCACAAAAGCCATGTAGATCCTCTGTGTTTGGCCTGCTGCTCAGCAGCTAGAACTGAGGTGCTAAGAGGTAGGTTGTGCTTATGATTTTCATATTATTCGATAGAAAGGTTGATTTTGAGTATTGTGTTTGAATACATCTCATTACACATCTGAAGCGTTTTGAACAGGGCATGCTATTAATCAAACTGAACAAATAAATAACAATGAATAACTGTAATCTCACAATGCTCCCCTCCTGGGTGAATTAAAAACCACAGAGAGAAATGCATGTGTGCATAAATATGCACAAGGGAGGCAAGGCAAGGAGGGTGTGTATGGATATGACAACTAGAATCAATCCCAGGATGCCCTAGGGTCACATAAATATGGAAGCCAATCAGAGCAAACTGACCAGCTGGAAAAAAAGTGGTTGATAGTGTAGCCTTTCCAGAACACTCCCACCAAGTCACTGTTTATTATAATCAGCCATTCCATTTCAAAGAATTCCTGGTGGGTTTCAAAGGTCACTGGGAGGCTATAGGTCATGGCTAAACAGCTCTCCCGTTGTAACACCTTTAACCATACTCAGGTTAATTATTTTAGACTCTGGGGGAAAAACAATGAAAAATATGTGAATTCTAAGCCTTGTGAGAGAAAATAAAATGCTACATGTGCATTCTGAGAAAAAAATGTACGTTTGCAAAGCCCATATTATTCATAAGGTTCATTTTTCTTTTCCATATCACCAAAACAGAGGATATCCATCATCCAGAAATAAAACTGATTTGTATAAAACTGCGCCTGCTCAATTAAATGCAGACATCCAAAACTAGATATGGTTCCTGTAATTTCTGCAGAATTACAATTCATCTTGGAGATGTCAGTATGATATTTGGATAGAATGAAGGACTAGGACTCAGGAGATCTGCGCTCAAATCCTCATTCAGCCATGGAAGCTCACTGATAGATGGCAAAACCACTCCTTAAATATCTCACATACCTTGAAAACCTTATTAGATTCACCGTAAGTCAAAGGAAACTTGATGTCAGATAAAAATAGCAACAGTACATCTCACCGGAGTTGGAGAGATTGTGACCAGGTGACCTATCTGCTCGCTGTGTCTGTTGTCCAGGTGGAGCTCATGTTGGATGGGCATCGGATTGGGCGATTACACAGGCCAGGAAGCGGAGAAAAATGATACCAGCAAAATAAACCACTCTTGCTGGTTGAACAAAAGGAGACGATTCCGCACTGAAAAACACTGAGCTTTCCTGCACTTAGCCTTACGTCGTGCACTTGCTGGTTTTCAAAACGATGCAAAATCAGACACAAACTGCAGGGTAAGTGGCCAATATAGTTGCCCCCTAGGACCAGACAACCCCTCAAACAGAGGACGCCTTCAAATAGAGGACTGTCCTCAGTAGAAAAGGACATATGGCTACCCAAAATGAACACCTCCTTGAAAGCTATCCAAATATAAATACATTGTCCCAAAATACTGCAGTGCTAACCATCTCCACAGGTTTCAAAAAGATTCCTGCAGGGCTTGGAAATGTTACTTTTTTAGACAATATCTCCTAGTCGGGATAGCCACCCGGTCAGCCTGGAGTTGTAGTCCACCCTCTAGATTTATGGCACACATCTGATTTTATTTAGATCGTACCCTTTGCTCCAGTGAGCTAACTCTGGCTACTTATTTCTGTCTGCATGGCACAACTCTTCCGCATCAACACCAGCCATTAATCCAACTGTGTCTGTATAACAAGAGTGATTCCCCCTGGGTTTCACTGGATAATGCTAAGGACCTCTTCCCACAGTGCACAGCAACAAATGCAAGGCAGAATTACCCTTGCAAAGGAACTGCAGCAGCAGACATGTCTCTAGGCTGAGACCCAGGGACTCTGAATCTGAAGTTAGGAGATTAACAGAATGAAAGCCTTTGCCCTTTGTGGAGAGGTACTTGCTCAAATGGTGGAATCTTACCTCCAGGCAGGTTTACCTGGCACCTTTGTTGAGGTGCCAGGCAACATCTGCTCTCTCATGTTTTCCATGGCATTCAGTTGCTTTTCACTACTGATCTTACTATTGTTACCTTTGCTTTTATCCGCTGCCTTTGCTGGTTGGCAGATTTAAAAATGGTGTTAAATCGTGTTCCATTTTGCCATGAAGCATTTGCCTTTAGAGGTAATGTCCACTTCTACTATACAAATAAGTAAGTCCCATTCGGGTAGTAAAAATTATCTTCCTCTAGTTCCAGAACAGCCATTATTTTTAAATGGATCGTTGTGCTCTGTTGCTTTTAAATGTGTTTTAGCATTGATTTTACTTACTATTTTTCACATAATACTTTTTTAATTTTTTTAAATATTTGTATACTTGCTGTTTTTAGCTTTAAATTATTGTTTTTTTTAATGAAGTAAGCTACTGTGGATCCTTTAAGGAGAAAAGTGGGTTAAAATATTTTAAATAAATAAATATTACAATATATTAATTAGAACAGGATAGCTGCCCAGATGATGATGATACCTGCTTTACATGTGTGTGTATTTTTAAAAATCATAAAGCCATTCAGGCGGGGAATCCTAGAACTTGAGAAGGACAACTTTCTCCCACAGCAAATGTATAGTCAGACACATGCAAAAAAGTCACAAGAGTTGCTCCCCTACCATTCAAAGAGGAAGACTGGAGCACAGCGGTTAAACACATCCTTTGTGGGAGGAAGGTCCCGAGTTGAATCCCTGGCATGTCCCCATGTCTAGAGACGGGCCAGAGAGACTGACGGTCTGAATTCTCTAAGGCAACATCCCGTGTTCCCTTTGATAGTCTCAAAACACTGCCTGTTTTATATGATGTTACAACTCTGCTTGAATGCCTGGAAGATGTTGGTGCTTGATAAGTAAAATGCCATGTGACAAATAAATGACACATATTAAGATGTTTAAATGTTAAAATGTCCTGTGAGGGCTGTAGTGAAATGTGTATTTATGAATTAATCTTTTTAAAATAACTTTTTGGCAAAGTATTACATTTAAAATAACTCTTTGGCAAAGTATTACATTTGATCACATACACTTTGGCTTCTGCATTACCCTATTTGCAACATGCTCTCTTATGTAAAACAAAAGCATCAATTTCCCACCCTTTAAATATGGTTGATTAGACAGCTCTTTCCCTGACACAGTATTTTTTACTTATGCCATTTCAGCCTATTGTCTAAGGTGCACAGGGCAGCATGCTGGTCTGTTCACCGTTGGGTCCCTTTTAAGGAGAAAGGTGAGATAAAAATATTTTAAATGATTAAATAAATAACTTTATCCTCCTACTGACAAGCTTGTGTGTCAAATTAGTGACCACCAAGGAATCTGCTTGTTTCAGGAAGAATTTGTATCTAGGGGTGTGATCACACGGGGAAATAGATCACCTTTCGGACTGCTTGTGGAGTGGTCTAGTGCAATCTATTTCCTGGCAATCACATGACACGGGGACTTGCACTCTGTGCCTGATCTGTGCCTGAGCTGGACCTCTTCCTGTTGTTCCAGATGTAGGACTACTGTTTAGGGCGGGGCCAGGCTGGAGTGCATCCCTCACAGACAGAAGGGTTGTTTTAGGGGAGATTCTGCTCTGCAGAGCAACCTTTTAGATGCAATTGGACTTTCTCTGTTTCTGCTATCTGATGACATCTTAGGCTCTCTCCAGCGGGGCACCAAGCCACTGACTATCCTAGCTCTCCAATGAGGATTCTGGAGACCAAACCTTAGATCTCAAATGTATGAAGCGTCAGAGCTTTCTGGTTCCTTCTACTTGCCCAGAAGAGGAAAGACGTGATCACATTTCACTTGGAAATGTATAGTACTTTGAAATATGGACTTTTTCACCTACAGTATGTGCTCATGGATGATTTGTGGGATGTGCATTT